>NC_081361.1:48693552-49943552 GCF_030684315.1 Stegostoma tigrinum | reverse complement strand
CACGTTGTTCCAGTCAAACTGATGGCCTTCATTGTCAGTGCGCTTTGAGACAAGTTGATATAGGTCATGTCTTTTTCCTACCAGCTGGTGTTCATGTATCCTGGTCATCAGTTTCCTCCCTGTTTGTCCAATGTAGTGTTTATTGCACTCACCACATGGGATTCTATAGATCACATTAGTCCTGTTTACTGTCTGTATGGGGTCTTTAGTCTTGATAGCATTTGACACAGTGTTGATGTAAATTTGTGTGCAATCATGATCTTATGCAGTCTGTGGTCCTTAGCCTGGCAAGCAGAGTAGAGAACAAATGAGGCTACTTCCCCTGCCACCATCTTGCCAGAACATGTGATGTCAAGGAAGCATCTGAGACAGCAAAGATGGAGGTTACTGAGTTTTTTCTCTCAGTACGGTTTCATAGATAACCAGGAACAAAAACAGAAGTTGCCAGCAAAGCTCAGCAGGTCTGGCAGCATCTGTGAAGAAAAATCAGAGTTAATGTTTCCGGTCAGGTAACCCGTCCTCAGATAGACAGATAGATCGTAGATATTGCTGGTCAATTTGTTGTTATTATTATACCCATTTGTTTGGCAATTAACATTGTTGGCTGTTTTCCCAATGCATGCTGTTACATATTAGGAGAGGTGAGTCAGCTGCCCTTTTATAAACTTCCCAGATGGCCACGTCAAGGACTGATGTTTGTTTCAGCTTGAGTCTCTCCAATTAACACATCATTAGCTGTGTTTGCCAGGGACAGTAAGCAGCCAATCATGAAGTTGCCTTGAATCAAAACAGCAAGTTTATTCCTGAAAACCATAAGAAAAATAGGAGACATATATACACTGTCTTCAGGCAGTGACATTCTCACTTACACACAAATATGAGGCACAAAAGAGAACATAAAAGAATATGCAATTTAGCATCACTGAGGCATTAGGTTTAAATTAGGTTATTTTGTTGGAGTCTGAGACCATCAGCAACAGTGAATATTGCAGTTGTCCTTTAAGATCTTAGTGCTTTGATATTTCTTTTAAATTTGTATTGTCACGGGGTGCTTTTTCTACTTGAAATACAGAGGGTTCCATGCCTTTGTTCATTTGCATTCTTTCTGCCAAAAGCAGTTTCTTGAAATTCAACGTTTTTGTCTACTTCTGTATCTGAGTTCATTACCTCCAAATTTGATAAATGCAAGTGATGTTTTCATTTCCAACAGGCAAACATTCACATGGACGTGTCAATCAGTTGACTGGTTTCTTCAGCTTTGGACAAAATATTGGTTTTGGTTCAGATTGTCTTTTGTTTATTCTACATTGGTTTCATGAAACTTGGTTAACTTATGTAGTCCAATGATTACTAGAGCCATTTTAAGTTAGTGCCTTGGTTTCTGTTCTAAAAACATTTTGATGTACTGATGCCCCAGGCATCAAAGCAAATGACAGAATGTAAAAATCAATTGTCCATCGTTTACTTCATCATGACAAGAAGTATGTTATCTGTCTCATTGCTTTCAGGTAGCAGAATTTTCTGACTGCACCAGTGATATTTTACTGAGTCTGATCATTGGTAGAAATGAAACACCATGAGCCATGACTATTTTCTTGACTTGGTGATGGAGAACATGACACACACATGGAACAACCTCCATGACCTGGTCTTCTCTTTGAGTCACTAGTGTAGCATCATTACATACTAATGTTTCCCACTCACGACACGGCCACATATGCATCTTGGCTTTATAATTTGATAGGTTGAAGAATTTTCTTCAGAGCTAAAAACTCCAGTAATCAATATTCTGAGGAAGGGTCACCAGACCCGAAACGCTAACTCTGTTTTTTCCTTTACGGATACTGCCAGATCTGCTGAGTTTTTCCAGCAACTTTGTTTTTGTTACTGCAGAGGAAGACACAGGAACAAAGACTGAAGGTAGAATCCTTCCCACGTTGGAGGCATAGCTTCAGTCAGGAGGACAGAGGAAATATCCACAATATAGCATACCAGCTGAGATGCAGCCCCTGTTGCACTCCATTCTGGATCTCCAAACTAGCAAATGGAGCCATTAGATTGAATGATCCTGTGCTTATTATTTGCAAGGACCATATGAGACTGCTAAGTATGGTGATGAGTTTAACCATGCCTCAGGCAACATGTGAAGGGCAATGTGAGAAGGCAAGACTTTTGGGCTAACATCAGTTGGAGCCGGAATTGAATCTGTGCAAATGGCCTCACTGCATCACAAACCAGCCATGTAGCTAACTAACCCTTTTCTTTTATACATGTTAAATAATGGTTTGTGCTGAGTTTCCTAATCTCAACTTGTAAGCAGAAGAATCAGTAAAATTGACCTCAGCAAGTTTTCTGACTAATTTTTTTTTGGTTCCTGTAATAGTTTCAAAGATGTCCACTCCTGATTCCTTACCCAGAGATTACTATTGAACATGAGGTAAGACTACAATCACACTTAAACTCTGATCATGACACTTACGTCCAAACGTACACTTTTGGCCACGTGCACAAGATATCTCATGGATGTTGCACTGGTGGATCTGTTCTGCTCACAAAAGCCAACATCTTCTTGAAAGGAAACTTAATCGGAAAATAAAGGAATCTATCTGCCAACCGATCACATGTATTCCATTTCTAAAGATGCCTCCCTTTCCACACAGAGCAGGATATGTGGAGAAACATATTATGGACTCAGAACACGGCCACATCTGAATCTCGGCTTTAAAATTTGATAGGTTGAAGAATTTTCTTCAGACCTAAAAACTCATGGGGATTGTTCCATATGTGTGTCATGCTCACCATCACCAAGTCAAAAAAAGTCATGGCTCGTGGTGTTTCATTTCCACCAACGATCAGACTCCGTAAAACATCATTGGTGCAGTCAGAAAATTCTGCTACCTGAAAGCAATGAGACAGATAACGTACTTCTTGTCATGATGAAGTAAACGGAAGAGAAATCAATAAACTGCAAACATTTACTATTGAACCATCTATCATTAGCTTTTTGGCACCAATTAAGTTGAAAATTCAGAAAAGTAAGTGGTGAAGAGAGACGACATTACATAAATCTTTAATGATAACAATGTGAGAAAATGAACAGCTTTGCATTAAATTTTTATTTTAGTTTCATTGAAGACATTGCATATGGATAATTAGCATCTGTGATAATATATTATGCTACCTGAAAATATTGTTTTAAGTTTTACTCAATTATATCTAGTTCCAGTTTCTCTCAGAACGTAGTTAATAAGAGAAACTATTTGGGGAATTCGCCAAAGAGAATGAAGTATTACAAAATGGTACTTAACACAAACAGAAGGAAGCTGAGAAGTTAGACCTGCAACAAAATTTAAATAAAATAGCAATTGCTTCCAATATCCTTATAGTGGTCTTACATTTGATCGAAGCAACTTTTCACTTGAATTGTATGACTCAATGTGTGACATGCAGCAATGTAAAAATAATTCAGACCATTCTTCATCCTTTTACAGAGACTGTTTGAACTCCTACTGCAGTAACAATTGCCTTTTCTGAGCTTCTGCTTATTTTACTCAACCTCAAACACCATCCCAGGTGTTAATTTCCTCCACCTGTGTAGATGTGCTTTCTTACATGATCCTACGTTTACATTTCACCTGTTTGCACTTATGTATCGTTGTGCTGCTTTTACAATCCAGTTTAAAAGAGGATTAAGAGATAATGGGAACTGCAGATGCTGGAGATTCCAAGATAATAAAATGTGAGGCTGGATGAACACAGCAGGCCAAGCAGCATCTCAGGAGCACAAAAGCTGACGTTTCGGGCCTAGACCCTTCATCAGAGAGGGGGATGGGGGGAGGGAACTGGAATAAATAGGGAGAGAGGGGGAGGCGGACCGAAGATGGAGAGCAAAGAAGATAGGTGGAGAGGGTGTAGGTGGGGAGGTAGGGAGGGGATAGGTCAGTCCAGGGAAGACGGACAGGTCAAGGAGGTGGGATGAGGTTAGTAGGTAGCTGGGGGTGCGGCTGGGGGTGGGAGGAAGGGATGGGTGAGAGGAAGAACCGGTTAGGGAGGCAGAGACAGGTTGGACTGGTTTTGGGATGCAGTTATTGATGAGACAAAATTGTTTACACGCCGATGCTTTCTTTCATTCACTGGTCCAGAATTTTCCCTTTTCAGTGTCTGTCAAGATGGTTTGCTGTTTTTTCCTGTCAATAGGTAGTTTGCGGAGAAAGCCACCCACTGCATCCCAAAACCAGTCCAACCTGTCTCTGCCTCCCTAACCGGTTCTTCCTCTCACCCATCCCTTCCTCCCACCCCCAGCCGCACCCCCAGCTACCTACTAACCTCATCCCACCTCCTTGACCTGTCCGTCTTCCCTGGACTGACCTATCCCCTCCCTACCTCCCCACCTACACCCTCTCCACCTATCTTCTTTGCTCTCCATCTTCGGTCCGCCTCCCCCTCTCTCCCTATTTATTCCAGTTCCCTCCCCCCATCCCCCTCTCTGATGAAGGGTCTAGGCCCGAAACGTCAGCTTTTGTGCTCCTGAGATGCTGCTTGGCCTGCTGTGTTCATCCAGCCTCACATTTTATTATATTATAAAAGAGGATTAACTTGTTTTATCCTGTTATTTGATTATTTACTTCTTCAGGATTTTTATTCATTCATTTCCCTTCAGTATTATGAACCTGTCAATCTTAAATTAGATACCCATCATATTGTTGAAAAATATATTGTACAGTTAGTATTAGCACACCATTCTCTTCTACGATAACATGCCTGAGAAATATTTGAAATCAAAAATAAGAAAAGCTGGAAGGCCTCAGCATGTCAGTCAGCATCTACAGGGAAACTTTGCCATGGGTACAATGTTAAAGCATTACTTTGACCCCTGATTTAAACTTGGTAAGGCCACTAATCTTCTGCACCAACTGTACAATTAGCAACCTGTTTGAAAATATCCGTCTTTATGTACCTTTATAGTGAGTTGCATGGTTAAACTCATAACCAAATGCAAATGACAGGTTAGAATTGTCTTCCATACAGTGGGACACGAAGGACTTTTCCATTAAGGATATAGAATGTTGTCATAAGTAGCATATCTATCCTTTGGCTGATCTCTGTAGGGAACTATAACAAGCTCCCTGGTGCTGTGACTGGGCTGAAAGACAAGGCAGACATGGATTGTGAGGTTTTGTAATCTGAATGGGGTAGCAGTGCATAAAGGGGTAGGAAAGGGATGTAGTGAGCATCCAAGTAAGAACAAAATGAGTGAGCACTAAGAAAGCAATTTCCATCAGATGCACCCTATTCCAATATATGAGATGGATGTCTGTGCCCACTTACAAAGTAGCCTTTAAACTGCTTTCTCCGCAAACTACCTATTGACAGGAAAAAACAGCAAACCATCTTGACAGACACTGAAAAGGGAAAATTCTGGACCAGTGAATGAAAGAAAGCATCGGCGTGTAAACAATTTTGTCTCATCAATAACAAACTGAAAGGAAGCTCGAGGAACCAATGTCTCAACCCTTGTTTCAGAGATAGTAAGAACTGCAGATGCTGGAGAATCTGAGATAACAAGGTGTAGAGCTCAATGAACACAGCAGGCCAAGCAGCATCAGAGGAGCAGGAAGGCTGACGTTTTGGGCTAGGCCCGAAACATCAGCCTTGCTGCTCCTCTGATGCTTTTTGGTCTGTTGTGTTCATCCAACTGTACACCTTGTTATCTCTATCAATCACTGTTGTCCCAATTACTGCTAACAAACTGTTTCTCCCTGTTTTTATTTGTACTTCCACTTTCTCATCCTTAATATCTTCGTATATGTATATATATCTTTGAATATATATCTATTTATATATTTATGAGAATTATTCAAAAGGATAGAGTTCAAGTTATAATGAGCAATTCATATTTCCTCTTGCTGTTAGTTTAAAAACTGTTTAATGACAATAAAGTTGTTTTATGTTAATGTAAAACCTGGAACACATTTGCTTTAAATTAGAAATACGAAGTTGGGTAAAATTGGGAAATTCAGTGGCTTAATCAAATTTTATCATTTGTGATGACTTAGGGAATAGAGGGGTTTGATTTTCAGTGCACAACCCTAATAGGGTACAATAAAGCATAATGATTAAGGTTCTCAAACATTGGAAAAAGAAATTTATTAACCATTTCTGAAGAAGGGTCCTGACCTGAAACGTGTTTCTCCAGCTCTACACTATGTTATCTTTAAAAAGAAATTTATGGCTGTTTATCTGAATTTGTGCAAGATTCCACAGAGCATTAGATGTAGGTGCAAAAGTAAGCCATTTGGCCCACTGACTCTGCTCCAACATTTAATGAGATCTCGGCTGGTCTGATAATCATCAACTCTACTTTCTATTGTCTTATCCCCACAACCCTTGATTCCCCTTGAATCTACTTGATGATCCAGCCTCAGCAGCTATCCCTGGTAAGTAATTCCAAAGCATCACTACCCTCTGAGATGTCCACAGCATGTTAAATGGACAACCCTTTTCTCAGATTATGCATTCTGGTCCTAGACTTCCCCTCAAAGGCTCAGCAAAGCCACCCCACACAATCCCCAACCAAAGTCAAAACACATCTTTAACCCTTTCACCAATGACTGAAATATGTGTGCAGCTCTGATCAAAGCACTAGAGAAAGGACATGGTTACACTGGAAAGGGTTCAGAGGATGACCACAAAGATATTGCTGAGTTGGAGCATTTTAGCTGTGAAGAAAGGCTGGTTAGGCTTGGGTTGTTTTCCTTAGAGCAGAGAAGAGTGAGGGGGGATTTGATTGAGGTGTATAGGATTATGAGCGACATGGACAGCATGGATAGGAAGCAGCTGTTCCCCTTAGTTGAAGGATCAATAATGAAGGGGCATGACTTTAAGGTGAAGGGCAGGTGTTTGAGAGGGTATTTGAGGAAAATTGTTTTCACTCAGAGGGTGGTGAGAATCTAGAATGTACTGTCTAGGAGGGCAGGAAACTTAACAACCTTTAAAACATATGGGGACAAACACTTGAAATATCATAACATTAAGGCTGTGGCCCAAATGTTGGAAGATGAGATTAGTGTAGATCAGCTGGCACAGACAATGGGCCAAAAGGCCTTTCTGTGTTGTATGTCTCTTATGATTTCTAAAACCCAGTCCCCCAATCCTTTCTTTCCATACTTCCGTAAGATGCTTAAGACTGCACCCCAACCTGGATTTGGGAAATCTGTAGGCCACCCCATTGGTCAGCTGTTCCCTAAGGCAGGATGCCTTCCCCAAATAGCAGCATCAGTCTCGCCTTTAGCTATAGAGCTAATTAATGTCCAAAGGTCAAAGGGCAGCCAGTTTCAGCAGGGCTGTCACAATGATGCCACCTGGAACTGGAGGAGCAGTACCTCATATTCCACCTTGGGAGCCTACAACCTAATGGTCTCAATGTGGACTTTACCAGTTTCAAAATCTCCACATCCCTGGCCTCATCCCATGACCAATCCTACCTCTAACCCCCTCCTCGTTGACCTGACACAACCTGTTCATCTATTCTCCCACCTCACTGACCAATCCCCAACACTGCCTACCTACATTCACCTATCCCCATCCCAGCTACCTTCCCCAGCCCCACCCCTCCTCTCTCTATTTAATTTGGAGCTCCCTGCCCTCTTCCCCCATTTCTGAAGAAGGGTCACAACCTGAAACATCAACTTTCCTGCTTCTCTGATGCTGTCTGGCCTGCTGTGTTCCTCCAGCTACACACCGTGTTATCTCTGACTCCCGCATCGGCAGTTCTTACTCGCTTTCAGCAGGGCTGTACTCTTTGGGTGGTGAGGTGGGAGAACCCTCAATCTAATTTGTCCTGCAATGGGCAAGATTTCACTCAATTGATTGCAATTCTCTACCTCCGGTGTCTGTGAATGCTTCATACTTAATATTGAGACAGTGTTTTGATCTCCTAGGGATTCAAAGAATATGGGGAGTAGGGAAAGTGGATTTACGGCTGATGATCAGTTATTTTCACAAAGATCTAATTGAATGGTCGAGAGAGCCAAGAGTCATATGGATTAGTCCTGCTCCTATTTCATATCTTCTTGCTGGAATATAATTCCAGAGTTGGCAGAAGATTCTCCGTAACTTGCTCAAGCATCCATTCTTCTTGCTTTAGCATAGTGAAAGGTGGATATTCCTTTCAGTTAGTTTTCCTATATAACTCTGGAGGTGTGATTAGGAAATTAAACAGTTTTCTGCCCTCATAACAATCTTCCAGCTTAATGCCTGCAAATCCAGAATCATCCAGCAAAAAACATGTCTATATAATCAACAAGGCAGCAATGATCAGGTCACATCACACACCACCTTTTCTTGCTCTCATTGTTACCATAGCAACATCGAATTAGGAACTAATGCCAAAAAAAAACTACAATGTATACTGGAAATTTGAAATAAGAACAGAAAATGCTGGAAATGCTCAACCAGTCAGGATTCTGCTTCATCAGCATGACATCAATTTTTCTCAGTTCAGATGGAAGGTCACACACCTAAAGTACTGATCAGAATTTTACCAGTCATTGAGGGAAAGGGTTAAGAAAGGAAACCAGCGACCGGGCAGTAGTTCAAGGCACTTATTTAGCTTATGACAGGATGGTACCTCTCCCATACTGTATGGGGAGGTAGCCAACTACCACAGATGAAAACAGCCACATCTCTGGCTATCTTAATTGGTCACCACTATAAAACAATCCCCTCAGCCCACCTCCCAGTTGGCACAGTCCTGAGACATGCATTTGGTTCCAATGTGTATGAACACATGCCATGCTGCTAAAATTTCAATTGTTAAGTCCCTTGTTGGCATATATGCTCAATATCACATGAAGAATTTATTCATTGAGACAATGGCAGAGTTGTTGAAAATTTATTTTGTCAAGCAAAGATATGCTGTATTTCAGTATAATTTACATCCTCCTATTTCACCTGTCATAATAAAACTAAACACTTTTCAAGCATTTCTGATGAACCACGCGCTTCTTTAGTAATTTGTAACAGAAAAGGAATGTTGCCAAAGTTTTTCAGAGTGCTATTATGATCCAACTTCAGTTTGGAGTAGTTTACTTCCATGTCTCCTTTCCTGAGTTAGTGTATGGGCCTATGTGGAGTTTAGTGGTAGAAAAAAGCCACTGGTGAGTCTTAACAAGACAACATTATCTCAAAAAAAAAACCAGATGTAGGTTGTTGCATGACAGCAATCAGGTACATGTGATAGTATTGTAGTAAGTTAGACCTTATTGCTAAGACTGTTCAGAGACTTCTGGATATAGGTCTTCACTTTCTGCAATGTCCTATGTTACTCTGCCTTTTCTGACCCAAATCCTTTCTACAGGAAAACAACACATACGGACCAAATACTGAACTACAGGAGCAACCATCCCAACACCCACAAACGAAGCTGCATTAGAACATTATTCCAACGAGCCACCACACACTGCAGCACAACGGAACTACACAGAGCAGAGGAAAATCACCTATACAGCGTATTCAAAAAGAATGGGTACCCTATGAACACAGTCCACCGATTCCTCAGCAATAAACCCAAACAAACAGACAAAACGGGTTCAGAAACCATAGCCACTCTCCCCTACATCAAAGACATTTCCGAAATGACTGCCAGACTACTCGGACCTCTTGGCATCACGGTAGCCCACAAACCCACCAACACACTAAAACAGCAGCTAATGAACTTAAAAGACCCTATACAGACAACAAATAAAACGAACGTCATCTACAAAATACCTTGCAAGAACTGTGACAAACACTACATTGGACAAACTGGCAGAAAGCTAGCCACCAGGATACATGAACATCAACCAGCCACAAAACCACATGACCCACTATCACTTGTATCCTTACATACAGATGAGGAAGGACACCACTTTGATTGGGACAACACGTCCACCCTAGGACAAGCCAAACAGAGACACGCACAAGAATTCCTAGAAGCATGGCATTCCAACCAGAACTCCATCAACAAACACATTGACTTGGAGCCAATCTACCATCCCCTGAGAAAAAGAACAGGAAATGACATCACCACAGGAAATGACATCACCAACGCAGGGAAACCTAACCAGATAAATAGAAAGCGGGACATAACACCAGCGCTTCGTCGGAGGCTCACTGATGATGTTACCTAGAATGGTGACGAAACGTCTGGGGACAAACCTTACAGCTCAGTGAACCAGCTTACATCTCAAACACAATAAAAACCCACTCTCTTGTGGACTGAGAGGACGAGAGTGCTGTCTTGGAGGTGAAAGGAGGACGTCGGGTTGGCTGTGCACCCTTGCGACCAGTGGATCTTAATGCTGGCTTTGGCCTAACGCTGGTTCAGGGGAGCAGCCAACCTGCAACGATGGCTGCGGCAAGTGCTCGTGCCCCAGGTCAGGGGGTCCGGAACACCATCCGTGTTTCCGTAAAGAAGGTGGATGAAGGTGCACCTGTGGACCGCACCTTCTTCGTGAAGAGGGTCCTGTTGGACTGTTGTGGGTTTGCTGCTGCGGACATTTACTGCCTGCAGGATTTCCCAGGAGGGGGTTTTTACGATGTGACCTTCCGGAGTGCCAAGCTTTGCGAGCGCTTCCTGGAGGTTTTCAAGGAGAAAGGAGGTGAGGGCCCCCTCTCTGTATTGACTGCTGTCCCACTGTTTGTGATGCCAGCACAGAGGAGCCGTATGGTGACTGTACACATGCACAACCCGCATGTGCCAGCAGTTGATATCCTGACCTTCCTCGGAAGGTATGTGAAGGTGGAAGGGGACCTAACTGACATGGTGGACCCCTTTGGCATCTGGACGAGTAAGAGGCAGGTCAAGGTGACGCTGAGGATGGGCGCAGACAGGAATGTCGCACACCCACCGTCCAGCTTCGCGATCGGCGGGAGCAGGGGCTACCTGACCTAAGCAGGGCAACCTAAAGTCTGCCATGCCTGTGGTAGGTCAGGTCACATGGCGGCCGACTGCAAAGCCACCATCTGCAGGAACTGCAGGGAGGAGGGACACCTTGCAAAGGATTGCCCACGAGAGAGAAGCTGCAACCTTTGCGGGGAAGCGGGCCACTTCTATAGGGCATGCCCGCGGCGGGGTACCACCTACGCCCAGGTCGCCGGCAGGGGAAATGCGGGGCCAGCCCCCCCGGAGGAGAGGAAGGCACCAGGACCCAGCAAGGACCCCACTAATGTGCAGGAGGGCCAGGCCGTGCAGGAGGGCCCAGCCCTGCAGGATGGGCCCGAGGCCAGCAAAGCACCCCTGCAGGCTCCAATCCCCCCCGACAACCCGGAGCCAATGGAGGCGGCGACAGGCGACCCAGGGGAGTGGACTACAGTCCGGAAAGCAAGGAGGAAGGTGCGTCGACGGGCCCAGGAACCGCAACAATCAGGAGGGAAGAGACAGCTACAGGGGGGCTATAAGAGCTCCTCTGACGAGGAGGATTCGGAGAGGGCCCACCCGAAGCAGAAGTTAAAGGTCTCGAGGGGGAAGGAAAGCAGCACCCCGCTTCCAGGTGACAGGAGGCGTCCTGAGGCTCACTCCGACACCCAGTCAAGTGCCGCTGGAGCACTGGAGGGCCCCCCGGAACTTCCAGGCGGGAAGGAGGAAACAGCACGTCCCCAGCCTGATCCGGAGCCGGACCCTTCTGCCTCCGCACCCCTGACGGGGGGATGCCACCCGGAAGGCAGCACAGACGGTTTCCTGAGCCCAGAGAGCGTCCAGCAGTTAGCCCGGGCAATGGGCATGAAGGGACAGATGGAGGGGCTGGACCTTGGACTTGGGGAGGGTACTGCGGTCACTGCCCACAATGGGGGTACGAATTGCGAGCATTAATGTGCGCAGCGTCAAGTCAACCGCGAGATGTGTGTCCACGTTGGCCTACCTGACCACCATCAAGGCGGACCTCCTGTTTCTGCAGGAGTGCGGGATACTGCACCTCGGCAGGTACGGGAAATGGTCCGGCGCCTGGACCTGTGGGCCTTCGATCTGGTCGGGGGGTAACGACTGTCGCTCCTCGGGCCTGGCTATTCTGCTGCGGGGGCACAACTTCACCATCTCTCAAGTTCAGGAGGTGGTGGGGGGGCGCCTCCTAGTGGCTGACATCACCTACAGGAATGCTCCCCTGAGGCTGATCAACGTGTACGCCCCAGCGGTACGGAGTGAGCGGTTGGCCGTCCTGCAGCGGCTTCCACCCCTGCTGGCTACGTCCAGGCCGGTCATCCTGGGCGGAGACTTCAACTGCATCATTGATGCAGATGGAAGATCCGGCGTGGGGACAGCGGGTGGGGGGATTCAACTGACGTCACGTCCAGATTCCTGATGGGCACGGTGAAGGACGCCAAGCTGCTCGACGTCTTCAGCACCCCTGCAGACGGAGCGCAGCAGAGGTACACCTGGTCGCGGCCAGACGGGTCTATCCGCTCAAGGATAGACTTCCTGTTTGTGTCACGGACGTTCTCGGTCAGGTCCACTGGTGTCGAGCCGGTGTTCTTCTCTGACCACTGCCTCCTGTTGGCCGACTGTCACTTACAGGACGACCGGCCGGCCGGCAAGGGGACGTGGAAGCTCAACACGACTCTGTTGACCCCAGAGAACGTCGAGCAGCTTAAGAGGGAGTACACCGGTTGGAGAACCGTGAAACCCCTCTTTGAGTCTCCAGGCGACTGGTGGGAGACGGTGAAGGAGAACATCAAGAGGTTCTTTGTCCTCAAGGGTGTTCAGAAGGCAAGAGAGAGGCGGGGAAAGCTGTCGCGACTCCAGAAAAGGGTGCAGAACCTGCTCCTTCTGCAGTTGATGGGGGTCGATGTCACGGAGGACCTCCGCGAGGTGAGGGGCCAGCAAGCCTCGCTCTTCGCCGCGGAGGCCTCCAGGATAATCTTCCGGTCCAGGGTCCGCTCTGTGGAGCAGGACGAGACGTGCTCGCGTTTCTTCTTTCAGAAGGTGCACAAAGAGAGCTCTGTGCTTAGCCGGCTGAAGGAGGACGACGGCTCGGTGACGTCGTCTCGGCCCGACGTTTTGAGGATCAGCAGATCCTTCTATGCCGGACTGTACGACACGAAGCCCACGGACAGCACGGCCTCCGAGTCGTTCCTGTCGTCTATCACGGAGGTCTTAGACGACGGCACGAGGGAGTGGCTGGACCGGCCGATATCCCTGGACGAGCTGGCCAGAGCCCTCAAGTCCTTGCAGAGGAATAGGACTCCCGGAAGCGATGGCTTACCGGTCGAGCTGTATTCTGCTCTGTGGGGCCTGGTCGGCCAGGACCTGCTGGAGGTGTACGATAGTGCGCTTCGGGCAGGGGAAATGTGCAAGTCCATGAGGAAGGGCATCATCACCCTCATTTACAAGAGGAAGGGGGAGAGGGAAGAAATTAAGAATTGGCGTCCCATTTCACTTTTGAACGTGGACTACAAAATCCTGGCCAAGGTCATTGCCAACCGGGTCAGGTCTGTCCTGGAGTCGGTGATTCACCCTGACCAAACCTGTGCTGTGCCGGGCAGGAAGATCGCTGAGAGCCTCGCGCTCATCAGGGATACGATCGCCTACGTACAGGACAGGCGGGTGGACACCTGCCTCGTCAGCCTGGACCAGGAGAAGGCCTTCGACAGGGTCTCTCATGCTTACATGAGGGACGTCCTCTCCAAATTGGGGTTCGGGGAGGGCATCCGCAATTGGATCCGGCTGCTCTACGCCAACATCGTTAGCGCAGTCTCGATCAACGGGTGGGAATCAGACAGTTTTCCTGTTAGATCTGGAGTCAGGCAGGGCTGCCCGCTCTCTCCTGCCTTGTTCGTGTGCTGTGTGGAGCCCTTCGCCGCCTCCGTCAGGAAGGACGTGAGCCTGAAGGGCGTGACTATCCCAGGCAGGGGAGGCCTTCAGGTCAAGACCTCCCTGTACATGGATGATGTCGCCGTCTTCTGCACCGATCGTCGGTCGGTGAGTAGGCTGTTGGACATCTGCGGCCAGTTTGAACTGGCCTCGGGTGCCAAAGTCAATAGGGGTAAGAGCGAGGTCATGTTCTTCGGGAACTGGGACGACCGCTCCTTCATCCCCTTCACCGTCAGGACAGACTACCTGAAGGTGCTGGGTGTTTGGTTTGGTGGAGCTGGGGCATGCACTAAGACTTGGGAGGAGCGTATCTCCAAATATAAGCAGAAGCTGGGCAGGTGGACGCTCCGGTCCCTCTCCATCGCGGGTAAGAACCTGGTTGTCAGGTGCGAGGGGCTTTCGGTACTGTTGTATGTGGCGCAGGCCTGGCCTATTACCTGGACCTGCGCCGCTGCGGTCACCCGGGCCATCTTCCACTTCATTTGGGGGTCGAGGATGGACCGGGTCCGCAGAGATACCATGTACAAAGACCTGGGAAATGGGGGAAAGGGCGTACCGAACGCCACCCTCGCCCTGACGGCTACCTTTGTGTGTGGCTGCATCAAGCTGTGCGTAGACCCTCAGTACGCAAACACCAAGTGTCACTACTTACTGAGGTTCTACCTGTCCCCGGTGTTGCGAAGGATGGGCCTGGCCTCGTTGCCGCGGAACGCTCCGAGTAGTTGGACCGTTCCGTACCACCTGTCCTTCGTGGAGAAATTTTTGAAAGGAAACACCTTTGACCACAAGGCCGTCAGGCAGTGGTCAGCACGTAGTATCCTCGGGACCCTTCGGGAAAAGGAGAGGGTGGATCCCGTCGTGTGGTTCCCCACGCAGACTGCCAAAGTCGTTTGGCAGAATGCCTCATCGCCAGAACTTTCAAACAAGCACAAGGACATTGCTTGGCTGGCGGTGAGAGGGGCTCTGCCAGTGAGATCCTTTATGCATGCCCGGAATCCCTGCACCACCGCACGCTGCCCTCGAGGTGGCTGCGGGGGGGACGAGACTGTTGATCACCTCCTTCTGGAGTGTGCCTATGCGCAGGAGGTTTGGAGGGGGATGCAGTGGTATTTGTCGAGGTTCGTCCCGAGCAGCTCCGTGACGCGGGACTCCGTGCTCTACGGGCTGTTTCCGGGGACGCACACCGAGACCAACATCAACTGCGCCTGGAGGACCATCAATGCGGTGAAAGACGCTCTTTGGTCTGCCCGCAACTTGCTGGTCTGCCAGCTGAAAGAACTGACCCCGACCGAGTGTTGCAGACTGGCGCACTCCAAGGTCCAGGGCTACGTGCTGAGGGACGCGCTAAAGCTTGGGGCAGCCGCCGCCAAGGCGCGGTGGGGAAAGACCACCGTATGAGCCCCCTCGTCCAGAAAAGGGAAAAGAATCCTATCTGGTGACTGGGCCCAGCTGGCGCCTTCCCCAACTGATCAGGGGGCCAACTGGGACTGTGCGGGGTGACGACTGCCGGGGCGGTTTCTTTGCTTTGTTTTCTTTTTTCTCTGTTTTGTTTTTTTTTCCCTTTAGTTGGTGTACGTACCCCCGGGTAACCCGGAGTGGCTTGCATGACTGGGTAGGTGTATAAATGTTTTATTTTTTGTACATTCTATGAATAAAGTATATTTTTTCAAATAAAAAAAAAAGGTGACGAAACGTCTGAAAACTAACCTTCCAGCTCAGTGAGCAAACTCACGTCCAAATCCTTATTACAAGATCAAACTGGATAGCAAGAGATTTTCTATAATCAGGATACAATCAGGCATTTTAACAGTGGGCCTGATTCAGGCCAAATAAAAACTGAAAGAACTGCAGAAGCTGTAAATCAGAAACAAAAACAGAAGTTGCTGGAAAAGTTTAGCAGGTCTGGCTGCATCTGTACAGAGCAATCAGAGTTAACATTTTGGATCTGGTGACCCTTCCTCAGAGCCCAACCTATCCCCACCTTTCGTTTACTCCTTACCCTCTCCTCCACCCTATCTTCTGCATATAAACCAACATTTTCCTAGCTACATAAATAAAAACAAAAAGAACTGTGGATGCTGGAAATCAGGAACAAAAGCAAAAGTTGCTGGAAAACCTCAGCAGATCTGGCAGCATCTGTGGAGAAAAAAATCAGTTAACATTTCAGGTCTGTGATTCAGCATCCTGATACTTCACCTCCCCACCAACACCTGTCAGTTTTGAAGAAGGGTAATCGGATCCAAAATGTTAACTCTGATTCATTCTTTGCAGATGCTGCCAGACCTGCTGAGCTTTTCCAGCAACTTTTGCTTTTGTTTGTTATTTTCGTAGACACTATCAGCTCTGAAGAAGGATGATCAGGCCTGAAATGTGAACTCTGATTTCTCTTGATGGATGCTGCCAAACCTGCTGATTGAGGCCAACTAGGACAGGCACTGTCAGCAAAAACTGGTGGCAGTCAGAATTTGTACCCAAGGAGGTCCACATTACTGAATTTCTTTTAAAAAATTTAAGATTTAATTACATGCCACATGAAAACCTTGACCTTTCCTCATGCAGGACTTCTATTCCTCAATAACACTGTCAACTGCAGTCTTTTACATACACTGCTTGGGTCAGCTTGTGCCAGCCTGAATTAGCACCCTGATACTCCAGTCCTTCACCTGTCAGCTTATAGGGGGAGCCAGACTTGGAGCATTCAAATGAGTCCAGGAAGTTAAAATCTCATGGGCTTCATGTTCCATGGAGGGATAACAGGCTTCGATATTTCCAATTTTAATAGACAAGTTGTATCCTATCAAAATAAAGAGCAGTTCTCCGTACGTGCGAAGGAAAATCAACTGGAATGAAAAAAATATTTAAAGCGGTCCATAATTAAACTCTTGAGACTTTTCAAAGTTCCAAATCCTGTAGTTAGGAAAGTGCAGAATCTTCTATAACTAAATGCCCAGTAAAATGTGGGCTCAAAAACCGAATGCTCCGATTTGGACTGTCACTGACACAAAGGAACAAGATCAAGCCAGTATCCAATGAGATCATATCTGATCTAAGATATAACACTACACAACCATCGTTAACAACCATTGTTACCCATATTCCTTAATATCTTAGATCAGTCAAAATCTATCAATCTTAGTTTTAATGTCAGCATCTAACATAGCATTTACTGCCATTTACAGAAGAGAATTCCCAAAATGATCCCAATTGGTATATACGAGTCTTTCCTACCTATACCATCAAATGGCCTGACTCTAAAATTTTTAAAATACTCCCTAACCATGGACCACTCAATCAGTACAAAAAGAGGAGTTACAGAGCAACCATAAGTTTTACTTAATGTTCTGAAATCCTTAATCAAAGCACCCCACATTCTCCTAAGTCCCTTATTCTTCCAAATCCACTGAATAGAACTCCAGTTTGTGAAATTTATCCTTATTACTTAAAAGTTAGAGTCTAGGTGGCATTCTCAAGAAGCGACATTGAATTCTTTTCTTGGCCAGTAACGCCTTAAGGTGTTGTGCAGAGTGATGCTCACAATGCTTCAGGTGTGCTCTAACAAGGATGCTGGGCAGTAAAAACAGTAAGTGACGGAGAAACCCAGCAGGTCAGGCAGCATCTGTGGACAGAAAGCAGAGCTAATTTTTCGAGTCCAGTGACCCTCGTTTAGAATTGGATGTGGCTGTTGAATTACTTCTAACCCTTGGCATTTCATTTGCCTTTTTTGATTATTATACCGTGATAATTTATGAATCAATGTGCTTTGATGGCAATTCACTTTGGACTGGAATGTTTCAAGCTTTCACAATTTCAAAATTATTCTGATCTTTCTATATCAGGTCCACAGTGGGAGACCTCACACTGGCCTATGTTGAAATCCATTGCCTTAGTCTATTGTATTTTATGATTCTATTACAATGCTGACGATGCTGCCTATCTTTAGTTCATTGGCAAACTGCTTATCTATATTGCAGGAGAAGATAGTGGAGAACCAAGGGAATACTTGCTGGAGCTGCAACCTTTTACAATTTACATCAATGATTACAGCGAGAGAAGTAAAGGCGCGATAGCTAAATTCACAGAAAAGCCAAAGAACAGGTAGGAACAAATGTTGTGAAGAAAACGTAAGGAATGGAATCTGGTCTATGGCAAGATTTGTGTCAGAATTGGACAACTAGTCTGCTGAGGCATATCTCGATGTCAGGAGTATCTTGCTTTCTTTTAATGCCTTTTGCTGACCTGCCTGTGAGGTGATTTTTTGTTAAGCAGTGGCACGTTACCATTTAAGGAGGTTATAACTTGTAAAGCACATTAATGCTGGTAGTTTGTCTCATTAATATTCAACTTTCTATCTTACCCAACACACCAAACAAACGGAAAACATCGACATGGAAATCAGAGTGGGTACCTGGTAGCTTCACTCATAGCTGGCCACAAAGAGCCTCCACCTTGCTCAGCACTAAACAGATTCTCAGGGCACAACTCACAGCTACCAGCCACATGCAACCCTTGCCCATGAATCCTGGCATCTAGTATTTGCCAATTTTTCATGACCATCACGGCACCTCTCCAGTCCGTTTACAGGATGCTCAGGAAGCCCAGGCCTGCACTGTAGGGCATATCAGCATTCAAAGGCTGCAAAATTGTCACTGCATGCACAGAACATTTCACAGATTAGACCAGGCCACACTTCAGGGCTACTCATTTGTCCTTTTAGCACTCACTCAGTGTGTAGCTGCATGCTCACAGCAGCCCTGCCTTGCCTCTCCTTTCTGTGCTATGCCATGCCAGTTGTTGTGTTGGCACTTCAGTTAGAACTATAAGTTAACAGTATTGCTATATTAATGTGCTCCTTTGTGGAGGCACTTAGGCTGCTTGTTGGCAGGAATCTGTCCAGTGAGGGACATTGTAATGTACAGCACACCTACACACTTATTCAGTGTCTACAGCATGTTTCTGCCATTCAGGCAGCAAACACAATATCACCAAGTATCACCACAATATCACAATATTAAACAAATATCACCAAATGGCCATGTTGGAAACTGGGTGGGGGCTAGTCCTCAATTTGGTCAAGATGGGGGTTGGTGCTGTCAGCCAGGGACACAGTCCGTGCACAGTCTAAGGCCTTGGTCCAGCTGAGTTGTCACCTTGGGACCATCACATTATCTATCCGACAGCTGCCGGATGGCCCAATGTCCACTCCCTGGATAGCAAATCAGGGAAGTTACATATCATCAATCAAAATTTCTGCAAAGGCAGTGATCAGGGATCTGATCAATCATGCCACATGGCTACTCAAAGTCAGTCAGAGGTCTAGGGCGAATGCAGCTCTTTGTATGTCTCTGTTGATCAGAGCAGTGCAACAGACACTGGAAGGATCACTGTCGAAAGGTGTGGAGACAGTCAAAGCTGGGAGAAAGGTGGATAGACGCATTTGTAGAGGTGGTGACAAGGATGATGATTGGGTGGAACTCAAGGTGTATGGTGTATGTGTGCAACACCATTGCAGGGCTGGTTTGGCTAGAGGACAGGCGTGTTATTCACAGAGTCCACCATCATGACCTCCACAGGAGCAGAGTAAAACAGCAGGATGGATATCATTAAAGTGCAATGGCTGGCTTCTAGGGACAGTGAGGACAGTTGGAAACAAAGTTTAATGTGGTTGGAATCTGTATTGGGGGGATAAGTCAAAATCAGCTGTCAGGGTAATGTAAGATAAAATAGGACCTAGATACTCCAGGGAGCTACCTAGTGACATGGTGGCTCAGTGGTTAGTATTCTGCCTCACAGCACTAGGGACCTGGGTTTGATTCCACCCTTGGGTGACTGTCTGTGTGGAGTTTGTATGTTCTCCCAGTGTCTGTGTGGGTTTCCTCTGACAGTCCAAAGATGTGCAGGCTAGGTGGATTGGCCATGCCAAATTGCCTGTAGTGTTCAGGTATGTGTAGATCAGGTGGGTTATAGGGGGACGGGTCTGGCATGAATGCTCTGAGGGTCGGTATAGCTTATTGGGCCAAAGGGCCTGTATCCACAGTGTAGGGATTCTATTCTATGATTACATGTGACCGGTGTGTCCACTGCAAACACTATTCTCTGCCATCACTTATTGTTGTTGAGATGCAAAATGCAACTGGATACTGCCTAGGCCAATGTCTAGAGTTCACAGGGTAAGTACCATTTTGATGGGTAAAAGCATGGGATCCAAATCTGCTCCATGTTACGACATTGAAAGGATAAACACATGAAGCACAGGCTTGGAAAAGCCAGCCACATTTCATTTGCAAATATTTCTTTGCACATAGACAACGTATGCCAAGTGAACGTGCTTAGGTTTGAAATGTTGCTCACAGGCAGATTGCACCACGTCATTGCTACTGGCTAAATGAACATTGTCAACTCAGTGATCCGGTAGTTAGCAGC
The DNA here is from genome assembly GCF_030684315.1 of Stegostoma tigrinum. Classification (NCBI taxonomy): domain Eukaryota; kingdom Metazoa; phylum Chordata; class Chondrichthyes; order Orectolobiformes; family Stegostomatidae; genus Stegostoma; species Stegostoma tigrinum. The sequence goes on along the minus strand of NC_081361.1, from coordinate 49,923,286 downwards.
AATAATATTAACAGAGGCAAATGCTGGTCAATAATACCCTATCATTTAATGGGGAGGCAATGGCCTAGTGGTATTATCACTGGACTGTTAACCCAGAGACCTCGATAATGTTCTGTGACCCAGGTTTGAATCCCACCACAGCAGATGGTGGAATTTGAATCCAACAAATATCTGGAATTAAGAACCTAATGATGACCATTGTTAATTGTCAGGAAAAACCCATTTGGTTCACTAATGTCCCTCATTGAAGGAAACTGCCATCCATCTGGCCTACGTGTGACTCCAGACCAACAGTAATGTGGTTGACTCTTAACTGCTCTTATGGGGCAATAAATGCTGCCTGGCCAGCAATGCCCTTATCTTATGAATGAATAATGAAAAAAAATCATTTGTGAAACTTATAAACCTGTATCATATGTGTGGGGATGGATGCTAGTGAATTCAGTGGGAAGTGGAATGGTTGAGGTGTGTCAGGAATGGCACAGAATGCAATGGGCTAGCCTTTTGATGTAATGTGCTGGCAGTGTCTTTACCAAGTTAAGCACATACTACAAACCACGTGCAGACATTAGGGCTGCTCCAGGTCTGGCTCCACGACTTGGTGAAGTCTAGGATTGGGGCTCCAGTATAATCTGGTCAGAGTATACCACACCATCCTGGAGTACTGTGCTCTGCATTATAGGAGCAGGCAATGTGGTGATATGATAGGTACTGAGGAGCTGGGGAACAGCAACAGTTGTCCGAGGAGAAGAATAAGGACACTGAGCTGGAAGACACTCTTCTTTTGTCACATTGGGTGCGACAAGGCAGATTGGACCTGACTGACTCCCATTTCCAGTAGATGTGACCTGGATGCAGAAAGCCATCATGGACTGGAAAGATCATCGTGTAAGCATTTCACTTGCATTGTGGAGGCAAATTGCATCCCGTATTCATTTCCTTTGTGTTCCCTCTTTCTGTGTTAAATCAAAGCTCATGTTTGAACTTACTGAATGCTTGCCTGTATGTGATGTTCCCCTACTGGACAATGACAAGATGCTGCTGACCACTGGGCACTGGGGCAAGTAAAACAGGGACTCAAAGAGGGTCTCCATACAGAATGTATCTAAGGGCAGATAAACTTACGTGGCCCGCTGGTTAAATCACAACTTGTATGACAGAATGATTTGCATGAGTGGGTGAGTATCCGCCAGGCTGCCCAAGTAGCATGGGCAATATGGCTTCGGGGTTGCTATGCCATTATGCTGCCTTTGAGGGGCAACTTGGGGTGCGTATTGGTCTCTAAACAATGGTCTGGGTTCAAGGGATGCCAGTCTTTGGGCAAGTATCTGGGGAGTGGCGAATTGTTTTGGGAATCTTGTGTGGTAAGATTCCTTCCTGGAGGATCCCAACCCAAAACATTAGCTTTCCTGGTCCTTTGACGCTGCTTGGCCTGCTGTGTTCCTCTAGCTCCACACTTTGTTATCTCCTACAGTTCTTGCTACGTCACAGGGCAGGCTTGAAAAGGCTGTGGGTGAGTCAAGGGCTCACAGCATTGATTAGAATTAGGCTGTACCCTTATTGGGCCAAGATGAAGTGAATTCCCTTCTCTCGGAGGTTCATGTTACTTTGCAACTTGACATCGGAAAGCAGTGGAAGCAAGGTCAAAATTTATAGCAGAGTTTTTTTTAAGGCTCATTAGGCAAAGAAATCATTGGTCATCGGAGCTAGCTGGGAATATGAAGTTCAGAACACAACCAGATCAGACCTTATTGATTGACAGAGCAGGCCTATTTCTGTACCTATTTCATATGATTGTACGATTGGTGGGCATTTGTACGAAGGGATTGAGTATGTGAATTTAGAAAGATAAAAAAGATAAAGGGACCATAGGCAACATTATTAAAGACACAAAAATGATGGAAATCTCTTCCAATGAACCTCTGACCTCTTAATGAAAAGGCTCAACTTGACCTCTTCTTAATCCCCATCATACCAGAAATTGCTGTTCCTTTGATAGACTAAATCACATACACAAACAATTTTACTCAGAATCTTCAAATTTTCCCTCTTAGTATAGGCTTTAAGAAAATCTCAAGGTAGTTTCATATAGAATATTTCTATCAATACAGAAAAGAAATTTGTCCCCTATCGGCCTGATCCAGAAACTTCAAACTTAGATTTCAAAATCTAAAGAACAGCCTATAGGAGCCTACTTTGCTTGAAACATAATTGATACTTTCCCAGACAGGGACAGAAATTACAGACCCCAGTGTTGCTCCTAGCATGGGTTCCCGACTCCTGATCTGACCACAGTGGCCTCAAACCTAACGGAGGCTTAGCCACTTTGATCTCAACCCGAATGTAGCAGGCTCTCCTAAAGACCCAGGCCCCAGGTATTGGGCCCTGTTATTCCCATGCCCCAGGCCCTGACATTTTCTACACCTGATGATGAAAAGTTTTTAAATCCTCCATTGATCTTGTATGTTTAAATTAATAGCTCACTGCTTGAAGTCTATTTTTAGAACAACTGTTTACATTGGCATTTGTAATGTGGCATATTGTTCTAAAGGAAATTCTTCATGAATGAAAGTGGTTGGGAAAGGTGGAAAAGATTCTAAGAATTTGAACAAACACAGAAAAAAGAACATAAAAGATATTCACATGGACCACGAGCTCCATGATTGGTTTAATCAGGAAGATTTGAGGTGATATATCTACATTATCTTTTTAATAATTTGTCTGCAACCCTTAGTACATAATTGTGCAAATCACACTTACAGCCTTAACAATAGCTAAATGAATGAATTTCCATAAGGAATACAGGGATTAACATAACACCATAAGAAATAGGAGCAGGAGTAGGCCATTCAGTTCTTCCAGCCTTCCCCAAAGTTCAATAAGGCAATGTCTGCTCAGTCCAAGGCCTCAGATCCTCTTTTTGTGTCAGGTCCTTGAGGCCTTAACTCCCTAATATTACAAAATTTATTCACTTCATCTTTAAATACTTAGTGATTGAGCCTCCCCAACTCTCTAGGGTAGAGAATTCCAGACATTCATGACCTACTAGGAAAGGAAATTCCTTCACATCTGTTTTAAATGAGTGTTCCCTTTCTCTGTAATTGTAGTGGTTCGAACAAAGTTGGCTAGGTGGATCTCGTTGAGTAAGAGATCCCTGATGGAGGCTGTTAACTTGGACCAATCAGAGAGCCAAGACTGACAGATAGAAACAGGAGTCTCAGCTCTGCTTGTCACTCATTCCTTGGCCACATGGATGCTATTTTTTTCCTAGTGGTGGAACTTTAATGACGTTATTTGTACAGCTGGTATTTTCTCTGTGTCTTTGCACCTACACACACACAACATGGGTGCTGGGGAAATAAGCACTGCTGCTGTATGGCAGTAGTGTAGGGATTTAGAAAGAAAAAAATATAACCAGCAGATCATAATTTTCTCAAAAAAAGAGAAAAAATAATAGGAGTCTTAGCGTTCCCTCACTTTCGATACTGGCTCTGAGCTAGCTGGTCAGAGTCTGTGTACTGAGCATGCGTAAATAAAGAGTGGCCTAGTGACAAGCTGTCATGCAGTTATTTCAGTGAGGATGAGACTGAGATATACCCATTGGGAGATAACGTGAGGATGATCTAAGTTAGCTGGGTCCCATGTCTGTACTGGAGCTTAGATCAGTCCTTGGGTTGATGACTTATTATAGTAAATGCATACATATCATATCCCCTATCTTGGCACCTTTACACCGCCTGTTGAAAAAGGGTCTGCCTTGGAAATGAACAAGTAGCCAAGAAGTAGCTTCAGGGAAGTGAAAAAGCAGCTATTGTCATTTAAGGTAATGGCCACCTACAATCCGAAGATGTGCTGCTGATATGGGATGCCACCCCATCCAGTGTCAGGGTATTGGCTCACTGACGGAGCAACAGAGAGGAGTGCTGCAGCTGGTTCACTCACCGAGCTGGTTTGTTAGATAATAGATGTTTCATTACCCTGCTGGGTGGCATCATCAGTGCAGCCTCCGATGAAGTGCCGTTGTGTTTTCCCACCTGATATTTAAACTATGGAATTGGTTACCTCATTTCTTGTATTTCTTCGCAGCGGCGTAAATATAGGGCCTAATTCTACGTGTGTATTGAGGATCTTCTCAGTGGAAAGCCAAGCCACTAGAAATTCCCGTGCTTGTCTTTGTTTGGCCTGTCCTAGGGTCCTAATGTTTTCCCGATCAAACTGGTGGTTCTCCTTATCTGTGTGAATGGAGACGAATAAGTACTGGTCATGTCTTTTTGTTGCTAGTTGCTAGTCTGAAAAAAATAGCATCCATGTGGCCAAGGAATGAGTGACAAGCAGAGCTGAGACTCCTGTTTATATCTGTCAGTCTTGGCTCTCTGATTGGTCCAAGTTAACAGCCTCCATCAGGGATCTCTTACTTGTGACCAGTTTCTTTCCTGTCTGTCCAATGTATTACATTAATTATTATTATTATTATTATTAAGTTCTGTCTGGTGGATGCTGACATAGCTGTGTCGGTAGTACAATGCACAGAGTGCCAACAAGGACAAACAGTACTATCAGTCACTTCACCACATTCATGGGGATGGCCAGGTAAACCTTGGAGTCAGTTACTTTTTGACTCTGCTGGTCCATTCATGGGCTTAATGCTCTTGGTCATTGTGGCTGCCCACTCAAAGTGGTTGGGCATGCACAGAGTTCATTCATCAAACTCAGGGATGACAATTGAAAGATGTGTCATAATTTGCAATACACAGACTCTTGGAATTATTGATCACGGACAATGGGATGTCATTTACCAGCGAGGAATTTAAGTATTCCCTAAAGTCAAAGTCATAGAGTCATTCTGCACAGAAACAGACCCTTCAGTCCAATCAGTCCATGCCGAACACAATCCGCAACTAAACTAGTCCCACCTGCCTTCTCCTGGCCAATGACCCTCCAATCCTTTCCTATTCATGTATCTATCCAAATGTCTTCTAAATGTTGTAATTTTACCCACATCCACCACTTCCTCAAGTTCATTCCACATGCGAACCACCCTTGTGTAAAAAAATTCTCTCTCACATCTTTTTTAAATCTCTCTCCACTCACCTTAAAAATATGTCCCCGAGTCTTGAAAACCCCCCATCCTAGGGAAAAGACAATTACCATTAACTCCTAAGATAACAAGGTGTGGAGCTGGATGAACACAGCAGGCCAACCAGCATCAGAGGAGCAGGAAAGCTGACATTTTGGACCTAGACTCTTCCTTCCATAACCCTCATTATTTTATAAACATCTGTCAGGTTGCCTCTCAACCTCCTATGCTCCAGTGGAAAAAATATTCCAGCTTATCCAGCCATTCTTTACAACTCAAACCTCCCATACCTGCAACATCCTGGTAAATCTCTTCTCAACCCTCTCCAACTTGATAATATCCTTCCTATAAATGGGCAATCAGAACTGGACACAGTTTTCCAGAAGAGGCCTCTCCAATGTGCTGTACAACCTCAACATGATTTCCCAACCTCAAATGACATTTGACATCTTCAGACAACTCCATATCATCAATTTGGTGGATACAGCACTCCAAACATTGAAGGCAGGCTTAAAGAAATAGTCTACAGGGTCACTTGATATCAAACTGTCCTGGTTCCTGTTTGATTATAGGACCACCCCTCATACAACAACAGAGATAGCTCCAGCAGATTTGCTGATGGGGTTGAAACCACGGAAATGACCCTGTATGGGTACAAAATGAGGTTGACGCAAGGTCAGGTCCCATGACATACAAAGTTCAGATAGGTGAGGTGGTCATGAACAAACATGTGGATCACCTGAAAATTGTTACAGGTATTTTATCCTAAAACGCAATAGCTGTGTTCTTGTGTGAACTTGTGCTATAGAAAATTCCCATAGAAAAGGGCATAATAGGGAAATTCCTATATAAAATCGCTATATTTGTACAGCATAAAGTTTGCAATACCCAAACATCATCCAATATTCATCAACTGTGTTACAGCCAATTCGCATTAACAAAGCATGTGTTATAGCAGAAATACCTGTACCTTGCAAACGGGACAGGAGCAAAAGATATCTGACCACTCAGAACAGCCAGAAAGCAGTGAGTTCTCTCCCTCCACCTAGTGTAGAAGAAACCTCAGACTTCGAGATGGATGCAGCCTTGATACCTTTACAGCCTGAAGAAGAGGAGGAATTTCTCCCGGTTGCAAGAGATGGGCTACGGTCCAGTGCATGCCACCCGTGGCAGAGTTGGAGGAACCAGACCTGGGGTGAAAACGTCCCCGGAGAAGTTACAAGAAAAAGAACCGACCTACATCCCAAGCTTAGGGCAGGGTGGAATATAATGATTGGAACAAGGTTGGCCAGCCAGATCTCGTTGAGTATGAGTTCCCTGATTAGGACCGTTAACCTGGGCCAATCAGGAAGTCCTGGATAACAGGTATAAACAGGAGTCCCAGAGAGTGTCCCTATTCTAGGGGCTGGCTCTGAGCTAGCTGGTCAGAGTCCATTACTGACCTCATGTCACAAAAAGATGCCTTGGAGATGGGATACCAGCTGCTGTGCAGCTACTTCAATGATTATGCCCCCAGTTAGAGACTCCCCCCACCAGCAGAACCATCTTCTCAACATTGCCCTGTTCGAGCTCCTTTGTAATGTTTCAATAAGATCACTGATCATTCTTTTAAATGATAACGAAGAAAGGTCTAACCTGTTTAGCCATTCTTGATAAGTCAATCCCTTCAACCCAAGAATCAGTACAAGGAATCTCATTGGAACTGCCTCTAATGCCACTCACTATATCTTTTCTTAAATATGGGGATCAAAACTCTACAAAGTACTCCATTTGGGGCCTTTTCAACACCCTGTATAGTTGGAACAACTTTTCTCTGTTTTTAAATCCTATCCCCCTAACAATAATGGCCAAAATTCCATTTATTTCCCTAATTACTTGCTTAGAACATATAACAGAGAACAATACAGCACAGAACAGGCCCTTCAGCCCTCAATGTTGCGCCAAGCTGTGAACTAATCTAAGCCCCTCCCCCACACTATCCCATCATCATCCCTATGCTTATCCAAGGACTATTTAAATGCCCCTAATGTGGCTGAGTTAACTACATTGGCAGGCAGGGCGTTCCACACCCTTACCACTCTCTGAGTAAAGAACCTGCCTGTGACATCTGTCTTAAATCTATCACCCCTCAATTTGCAGCTATGCCCCCTCATACAAGCCATCGTCATCATCCTGGGAAAAAGACTCTCACTGTCCACCCTATCTAACCTGTATTCTCACATGTTGTGTTTCATGCACAAAAATGCCCAAACCAGTTTTTGCTGTATTTTTTGGAGTTTTTCTCCATTTAAATAGTAGCCTGCCTTTTGATTCTTCATACCAGGGCACATGACCTCACATTTTCCTATATTAAATTCCATTTACCAATCTTTTTCCCACTCACTCAACCTATCTGTATCTGTTTACAGATTCCACATGTTCTAATCATGACATGCCTTCCCACTTCATCAGCAAATTTGAATAAGTTACACTCTGCCCTCTCCTCCAAGTCATTAATGTAGAAAGTGAATAATTGAGGATCTAGGACTGATTCTTGTGGCATTCCATTAGTTAAGTTTTTCCAACTTGTAAAAGACTCATTAATCCCAAACTGTCTCCTGCGTGTTAACCAGGTTTACTGGAGAAGAAAAGCAATATCAATCATACCAAAAGGCATTAATGCATTTTTCAACAATCTCAATACTGCTTTTTAATACATTTCATCTGCTTTAAACATTACCTCCAGGCAATTATGCCATTGCTCAGGGACACAGTTCATGATTGTGACATTCTTGTAATAAATACTTAATTGGATAGAAGCATTCTAAAGAGAGTAATTGTACCCTCCAGGATAAGCAGAGCTACCAGTTTTGTGAAAGATGGTCAGCAATTAAGTCAGGGTCTTCATCAATGTGTTTCGTAACTGACTGCGAAGAGGTTTGTGAAGACACAGAGTTCTTAGTTTTGTATACATTACTTTTGGATCCGACAAAATCCAATCTGAGAACAGTCACACCATTTGGGAAGTATCATTTGAATAATTGTGCATAATTGTTGCCTATTTAGGCAGTCACTTTCATAGTACCTAAGCTCATGGATTTAGAGTAATTTAGAGATGGCAACTATTTGCTACGGCTGATCAGAGGTTTATCATTTGAGTCAGAAGTCTAGAGAGTAGTCTTGCTTTCGTAAGAGCCATCTACACAGTATTTTTTTCTTTCAATGAATGCAGATACAATGGAATGCCAAATACTAGATGTATGTTTTATCTTTAAGTAGCTAATGATGTTTCTGTGTTCAGACTGGGCTTCAAGAGTAATTGACTACAGATCTTTTCCCTTCATGACAGCAATGCAGTTGGTTTGATTATCCAAACAAATGACAACATTTTACAATCAGTGAAATCTGTTCATTGAGTTTTCTGCTCTCTTCGGCTAATTCCTCCTTTCTACAGGGACACTGATGATGGCATTTTCCTTGTAAAGCTAACATTTGTCGTTTGCTTAATGTTTGTCATGTGTACACTGCAAATCCCTCCCTGGGATGGCTTGATGGGATTCAATACCATAATATTGCCATTCTCTGGTAACCCTCATTTGCAAGGAAGGAGTCACATTTGATTCAGTTCTGGGCACTTTAAAAAAAAATCATCAGAATGTAAGCACCTTTGGTAATACCATTATTTATTGCCCAATGTTAATTGCCCTTAAGGAGGTAGTGGTGAGCTGCATTCTTGAACATCTGCAGTCCATGTGGTCTCGGTACACCCACAGTGCTATTAGGGAAGGAGATCCATGTCAGGATGGTGAGCAACTTGGAGGGGAATGTGCAGGTGATGGTGTTCCCATGTATCTGCTACCCATTTCCTTCATGATGAAAGATGTTGCACGTTTGGAAGATGCTGTTGTGAACAGCCTTGCAGAATTACTGCAGTGCATGTTGTAGATGTTACACACTGCAGCTACTATATTATCAGTGATGCAGGGACTGAGCTTTGAAGGTTTTCAATGGGTTACCTGTCAAAAGGGCTGCTTGGCCTGAATAGTGTCAAGTTTCTTGAGTGTTGTTGGAGCTGCAGTCATCCATACAAGTGCAGAACATTCCACTATTTCTAATTTGTGCTTTGTAGATGACAGACAGGCTTTTGGGAGTCAGGAGACAAGTTACTTATTTCAGAATACTCAATATCCAACCTATTCTTATAGTCACAGTTGTCAGAGAGCTGCTACAGTTCAGTTTCTGGTCATCGTAATCTCAGGATTGAAAGGGACACAGCAGATGGCACATATCTTTTACTTATACTTCAAAAGACGGGCTGCCACAAAGCAAGATATTCCTGTGGCATACGTTGAGATGTGTGTGGCTAAAGTAAGTCAGCACGATTGCATCTGTAAGTGTTCACCTTTCATTAATTCCCCATCCTTATCTCAATTTCTGCAACTCATTTGGAAACTCACTGGTGTAATTTAAATATTGACAACAATCAAAAATAATACAGTGGCCTATGCCATGCATGAGGGAGATTAGAAATAGAAGGATTCAGCAAGTTAACACACAGCTGGTGGCATAGTGTAAGAAGGAGTGTCTCAGTCTCTTGGGACATTGAGACCTGTTCTTGGGCAGAAGTTCTAGCAGCAACGATTATTTTTGCCTCTCCTGCCACGTGATTCCAGGAGATGGGTGCCAAAGAGCGCAGATGCATAATTAATACAAAGAAGAAAGTTGTGTGCAAAAACTGGACATGGGCCATGGCAGACCTGGCACCATGAATCTCACTGGAAAAAAAACACTGCCTAAAAAATGGGAGAATTTAGCCAACAGAATTTAATGGGGCTTTTCATGATCACTTCATAGCCTTTGAAATAGTCTTGTGAAAATGTGATGACTGGTGTAATGAAGGAAATGCAGTACTCAACTTAAGCATAGTAAGTCCACAAATAGCAATATGACAGTGACTACATAACCTGATTTAATGATATTGATTGAGAGAGCTACATTGGCAAAGACATTGGTGCAACTCCCTTGATCTTTTAAATGCATCTGAGAGAGCAGACAAGGCCCCAGATTTAATGACTCACCTGAAAGTTGGCACATCTGACAGGGCAGCACTTATTTCAGCACTGCAATGGAATATATTTTGGGCTCAAGTTGCTGGAATGGGACTTGAACCCACAGCCTTCTGAGTCAGGAGAGAGCATTATTAATTAATCACTACCAGAAGATTAAATGAAGGGAAACTGTTTCCAGTGTTTGTAAGATTAATAACAAGAAAGCACAGATTTAAGGTGAGTGGCAAAGAACCAGAAGTAACATAATGGGTTTTTTTTAAAACACATACTGACTTGTTAGAATTTATAATAGGTTCCCTGTTAGTGAAAGTAAATTCAACAGTAGTTTTCATAGGAAATTGGTTAAATACTTGAAGAAAAGAAATCAGAGATATAGAGAAAGAACATAGGAGTGAGGCAAGTTAGATTGTCTTCAAATTGACAAAATGGCTTGAATGTGTGCTATACTATTCGTGATTCAACGAAAATAATTGCATCCATATAGCCCCTTTCATGGCAACAGGAGGGCATAAAATGCTTTACAGCTGATGATGTATTTCTGACTTCATATTTCAAAGTGAAATGTAGGGACTATTACACATGTGAGAATACGGAGAGTATTTGGCAAGTTGAAAATTCTGAAATTGAATAAAGGAGCACCCCCCCAAAACAAGAGCAGAAAGAAGCAAAATCAATATATGAAAGCAAATAACTAAACTTAGAATTCTAGGTGCCCTTAAGTGGGTCAGTTTTGAAGTATTCAGCCCTGCTATTTATTGGTGAGCCACAAATCTCTGACTCTAATATGTTAAAATGAAGCTACTAATTTCAGATATGTGCCTTCATTTGCCTACAATATCCATTTGAAAATTAAACACTAAATAAATAGGGCACATGAAGGCAGGGATGCAATATTTTTGATGAATTCACAGCCTGCAAAGTCTTACAATATCAAAGCTGGTGTTTTATCTTTCTCTGAACCTCGCTTTAAATTAAGAGAAGGCACAACACATCTGGAAAACATTTGCAAGAGATGTGTGCCAATTGTGTATACCCTTAGTACAAACAACATTAAAGGAGAGTCTAAACCTGCCAGAAAACAGGCAGAGAGGCAGTTTGTTAAAAAGCAATTAATCAAAACTGCTTGCAGAATTTACCCATCAATGCTGAGTAAATCACCAAATACGCAGGGCATTCAGCAGGGCCCTGCTTTAAGCATGCAGATCCTGCTGCAATTCTGGTTACTATTTGGGTGAAGCAGTGATCGCAGCTGTGCTGCCAATTTTGACAGCGAGATATGTCAACTCTCATATATCTATTCCAAGAGACCCAATTTCAAAGCGTCATTGACCCTCACACTCAATCTTGTGAGAGACAACTGGGAAACCTCAAGATATTTGTGGTGATTGTGGAATAACAATTTGAAAAATATCCTCTGTCAGGGAAGTGGACAGAGTGCAGAGTCAGGGAGCAGTGGCCTGTCTTCACAGTGACTCTGCTGAAGATGTGAGACCTGGAATGAAGCAGCCTTCTCCCTCTTTGATGGGTTCATGAGCCTCAGTGAAGTTAAATATAGCAGTGGTTTAGAGTAAAATCTCTCATTCTGTTTAAACCACTCTCTGTTTTAGTCCCTCATATCCATGTGAAACTGTCAACAGTTAACATCAAACCTACTGGAATGCTGAGGGAGGACCAAAAGCAGGATTTTTTTTCATTGACTGAAAGTGGGAAAGAGGGGCAAGGAAAACCTGAGCTCCTCATTTTACCTGACTGTGTGTAACCACCTGGATGGAAGGCTTGCAAATTATGAGTGCAGGAATTACTAGAGTTCTACCTAGACTGGAAGGTTTGAGTTATAAGCAGGGTTGGACAGGCTGGAACCTTTTTCCTGGAGCATAGCACACTAAGGGATGACTTTATAGAGGTCGGAAAAACCTTAAGAGGCTGAGATAAGGTAGATAGCCGACAGTTTTTTTCCCATGGTAGGGGAGTCAAAAATTAGACTGTATAGCTTTAAGGTGAGAGGGGAGAGATACAAAAGGGTCCAGAGGGGAAATTCTTCACACAAAGGGTGATGAGTGTCTGAAATGGGCTGCCAGAGATGGTGGTGGTGGTGAGTACAATTTTGTCATTTAAGAAACATTTCGACAGGCATTTGGATAGGATAGGTATAGAGGATATGGACCAAAGACAGGGAAATGGGACTAGTTCAATTGTGAAAATTGGGTGGCATCGACAAGTTGGGCTAAAGGGCTCATTTCCATGCTTCTATGACTCCATGAACTGGATTTAATTATCAATCAAGTGTCTACTTATTTCATGCTTTCTAATTGATTCTAGTATTTTCCCAATGAATGATGAAAGTTTAATAGTCTTGTAGTTCCCTGTTTTATTTAGCTCCCTTCTTAAATGGTATGGAGACCGTTGCTACCTTCCAATCCACAAGAATCTTTAGAACATTGGAAGATGATCATCAATGCATCAATTATCTCTATAGCTACTTCCTTCAACACTCTGGGATGAAGACCATCGGGTCCTAGAGATTTATCAATTTTCAGCCCCATTAATTTTTCCAGTACAATATCCTTTACCTCATTCTCCCTAGTCACCTGGATCTCTGAGAGATTTCTGGTATCTCCCTCAGTGAAAACATGTTTAAAGTAATCAGGTTCTCTGCCTTTTTCTGATCCCCATTATAAATTCTTCAGACTCTACCTGTCCTGGGCCCACATTTGTTTTAGCCAAACTTTCCTTTCTATTTACCTAAAGAAGCTTTTGCATTTCATTCTCATGTTCTTCACTAGATTATAATCATATTCTATTCTCCCTCAGCAGTTTTTTTAGTCCTTTTTGTCATATTCAATAAAACTCCCAATCCCCAGAACTACTGCTCTTTCTAGCAACTTTATAGGCCTTTAATTTTAATCTTATGTAATCCTGAACACCCTTTGTTAGCCACGGTTGACTGAACTTTGTGTTTTTGCATCTTAAAGGAATGCATAATTGCCCTAAATTGTGTAATATTTATTTAAAGATTATCTATTGCTCATGTACTGTCATGCATTTTAATGTATTTTGGCCAATTCAGACAATTTATACCTCATGTCTTCAAAATCTCCTTCATTCAAATTTAACACTCTTGCCTCAGAATGAACTACTTCATTTTCAAATTCAGTTCTTTCAAACTGCTAAACAAAAAGCCTTTTTTTTTAGTAAAGGAAATAAAACTAAACAGGCACAGCCACTGAATTAGGCACAAGCATTGATAAACTCAGTCAGCCCTGTCAATAAACAAAGTCCCCCACACCAACAGTTCGGGGCTAGCGTCAAAAATGGGAGAGCTGTGTCAGCCAAAGTATGCATCAGCGTAACATAATCATTCTCACAGAATCGTACTTGACAATGTCCCAGATGTGACTACCCACCATTCCACTGGCAAAACCAACCCAACAGAGGTGGCAGCACAGTGGCAGACAGTCAGGACGGAATTTCCTTGGGAGTCCTTAACATTGACTCCAGACCCTATGAAGTCTCATGGTATCAAAAGACAATAGGTGCAGGAGTAGGCCATTCAGCCCTTCAAGCCAGCACCACCATTCATTATGATCATAGCTGATCATCCACAATCAGTATCCTGTTCCTGCCTTATCCCCATAACCCTTGATTCCACTATCTTTAGAGCTCTATCTATCTCTTTCTTGAAAGTATCCAGAGAGTTGGCCTCCACTGCCTTCTGGGGCAGAGCATTCCATATATCCACCACTCTCTGGGTGAAGAAGTTTCTCCTCAACTCTGTTCTAAATGGCCTACCCCTTATTCTTAAACTGTGTCCTCTTGTTCTGGATTCCCCCATCAACGGAAACATGCTTCCTGCCTCTAGAGTGTCCAATCCTTTAATTATCTTATACGTCTCGATCAGATCCCCTCTCATCCTTCTAAACTCAAGTGTACACAAGCCCAGTCGCTCCAATCTTTCAACATATGATAGTCCCGCCAGACCGGGAATTGACCTCTTGAACCTACGCTGCACTCCCTCAATAGCCAGAATGTCCTTCCTCAAATTTGGTGACCAAAACTGCACACAATACCCCAGGTGTGGTCTCAACAGGGCTCTGTACAGCTGCAGAAGGATCTCTTTGCTCCTATACTCAATTCCTCTTGTTATGAAGGCCAGCATGCCATTAGCTTTCTTCACTGCCTACTGTACCAAGTTAAACTTGGACAATGGAACCTCCTAATTATTAGATACTGCACGACCCCCCACCCCACACCATCCCCTTGGTTGATGAGTCAGTATTCCTCCATATTCAGCATCATTTGGAAGAAGCAAGGGCACAGATACACTCAGTGTTTGGAGTCGTACCTGACAAAAGGTATAAAAACCAAAGTTACTAGAAAAACTCAGCAGGTCTGGCAGCATCTGTGAAGGAGAAAACAGAGTTGACGTTTCGGGTCCGGTGACCCTTCCTCAGGGTCAAAAGAGACGATGGTTGTGGTTGTTGAAAGTAAGTCATCTCTACACCAAGACACATCCAAATGGGAACTCTCACCCTACAGATGGTGCTCTAAGTGAATAATGTCCAATTAGTACTTCAGTGCTAAAACCACAGGGTTTTTTTTTGTTTTAGCATCTGCAGTAAAATTCAGATAATGGCAATTAGCAAATAAGAATGAACAAGTATACGAAAAGCTGATTTCCGGTCAGTCTTGTGTTATTAGTGCAGCATCCATGTGGCAACTGTAATTACCCTTTAACCAAAATCAGTATCTCTCACTTTAGTAGTGAGTCTTTCCTTTGATGTCTTTAACTCATACGCCAGAAAGATGTAGGAGAATTACAGTAACCCGCCCTCTCTTGTTGGTTCATCTCTTTGGTTTAACTTGTTCTGGATTGCTTCGTTAGTTTACTCACAACAGCTGGGACTTTCAGCTCATCAGATTGGTGACAACGTTGATGCAAATCATCATGAACATTCCACAGCATCAATCTTGGGTGCTTAGGATATTGTGCAATCATGGTTTTTATTATTATTTATTCATTTATGGGATCTGGGTGTCGCTGGCTGGCTAGCATTTATTATCCATCCCTAGTTGTACTTGAGAAGGTGGTGGTGAGCTACATTCTTGAACCGTTGCAGTTCACCTACTGTGGGTTGACCCACAATGTCGTTAGGGAGGGAGCTCCAGGATTTTGACCCAGCGACAGTGAAGGAATGGCAATATATTTCCAAGTCAGAATGGTGAGCAGCTCGAATGGGAACTTGAAGGTGATGTTGTTCCCACATATCAGTATTCTTTGTCCTTCTAGATGGAAGTGGTCGTGGGTTTGGAAGGTGCTGTATAAGGATCTTTGGTGAATATCTGCAGTGCATTTTGTAGATAGTATACACTGCTGCTACTGAGCGTCGGTCGTGGAGGGAGTGAATGCTTTGGGTGTAGTGCCAATCAAGTGGGCTGCTTTGTCCTGGATGGTGTCAAGCTTCTTGAGTATTGTTTGGGCTGCTCTCATCCGGGCAAGTGGGTAGTATTCCATCATACTCCTGACTTGTGCCTTGTAGACAGTGGATAGGCTTTGGGGTGTCAGAAGGTGAGTTACTCACCATTGTATTCCTAGCTTCTGGCCTGCTCTTTAGCCACTGTGTGTACGTAGTGAGTTCTGTTGAGTTTCTGGAGAATGACAACCCTAGGATGTTGATGGTGGGGGATTCAGTGATGGTAACACCAATGAATGTCAAGGGGCGGCATTTAACGTCTCTTACTGGTAACGGCCATAGCTTGGCATTTGTGTGGTGTGAATGTTAATTGTCAACTGTCAGCCCAAGCCTGGATATTGTACAAATCTTGTTGCATTTGAGCATGGGCTGCTTTAGTATCTGAGGAGTCATGAATAGTGCTGAACATTGGCAAACATGCCCACTTCTGACCTCATGATGGACGGAAGATCATGGATGCAGTAGTTGAAGATGGTTGGGCTGAGGACACTACCCTGAGGAGCTCCTGCAGAGATGTCCTAGAGACGAAATGACTGTCCTCCAACAACCTCGACCACCTAACTTTGTATCAGGTTTGACTGTAACCACCAGAAAATTTGCCCCCAATGCCCATTTATTCCAGTTATGCCAGGGCTCCTTGATGACATGCTCGATCACATGTAGCCTTGATATCAAGGACTGTCACTCTCAACTCACTTCTGGAATTCAGCTCTTTTGTCCATGTTCGAACCAAGACTGTAATGAGGTCAGGAGCTGAGTGGCCCTGGTAGAACCCAAACTGGGCGTCACTGAGCAGGTTATTGTTGAGCAGGTGCTGTTTGACAGCACTGTTGATGACACCTTCTATCACTTTACTGATGACCAAGAGTAGACTGACGGGGTGGTGACTGTCCTGGATTTGCTCAGGACTTTTCCTGCTTTTTATGTACAGGACCTGGGCAATTTTCCACAATGTGGGTAGGTGCCAGTGTTATGACACTACGAGAACAGCTTGGCCAGGGCGCAGCAAGCTCTGGAGCTCAAGCACTATTGTCATAACATTGTCAGTCCAGTGGCCTTTATAACGTCCAGTGCCTACAACCGTTTCTAGATATCATGTGGAGTGAATCAAATTGGCTGGAAACTGGTATCTGTAATGCTAGAGACCATTGGAAGAGACCAAGATGGATCATCCATTCGGTGCTTCTGGCTGAAGATTGCTACAAATGCTTCAGCTTTATCTTTTGCACTGATGTGCTGGGCTCTTCCATCATTGAGGATGGTGATATTTGAGGAACCTCCTCCTCCAGTGAATTGTTTAATCATCTACCACCATTCATGACTGGATGAGGCAGGACTGCAGAGCTCAGATCTGATCGGTTGGTTGAGCGATCGCTTAGCTCTGTCTATCACTTACAGCTTATGCTGTTTGGCATGCAAGTAGTCCTGTTTGGTGCCTTCACCAGGGTGACACCTCATCTTCAGGTATGCCTGGTGCTGTTCCTGACATGTCCTCCTGCACTCTCCATTGAACCAGGGTTGTTCCCCTGACTTGATGGTAATGGTTAAGTGGGGGATATGCAGAATACAGATTGTGCTGGAGCATAATTCTACTGCTGTCGATGGCCCACAGCACCTCATGGATGCCCAGTGTTGAGTTGGCAGATCTGTTTGACATCAGTCCCATTTAGCAGTGATAGTGGTCCTCCTCTAAGCCTTTTCCTAGACCTCTTACAAGGAGGTAGGAGACAATTTTAATTGCAACTTAACTTAGATTTTGCATGAGAGGGTTAATGGTTTTTCTTTGCTTTTTGATTGTTTCAGTCAAGTACTCAATACTCTTATTTGCATGAAACTTGCAAGTTTCAGAATCAGTACAGAAAATCTATTGCAAAAGTATTTTCATACAAGTCTCCTTCATGCTCATCAGACTTTAATTTAGAATGCAACATGGTAAAAATATGTTTTGCATTAGCTTTTCGCATGTATATAGCAATACATTAATCCACATTTAATTGTCATCTACCAAATGAGGGACAATTTCTCCATCATCTCTAAATTAGATTCCAGTCATTCATTTTTCTTCAAAAGAACTCTATGTAAATTTTTGTTATAGTAGGATGACAATATGTTATAGAAAGACTATAGAGCCAATCTTTTTTCTTTGGTAAAGAGACTTCAACATGTGCTAACAGAAATTTTTAAGATTACAAAAGGGACTAAGATTGCTATTCGAAGCAATTTGTTCAGAGATTAGGAGTGAGAAGGCAGATCTAAAATGGTAATAAAGCATAAGTTCATCAATTTCCCATGAGTATTCACTAAGGCAGTAATATAAAGGGTACCAACAGATGGATTTCATGAAAACTAAGTGACTTAGCCAAATGATGAAAGTTATCCAAGAAAATCGACTGTATGGGTTAAATTTCCCTTTCCTGCTCCTGAGAGTTGTTGTATACCTGTGCATGACAGAACCTTTATGCACAATTGAATAATCACTGTTTGAAATTTCATATAAGATATTTCCTACAAATGACAATGTGAAGGTCATTAGACATCGACCTATATATCACAGTAACAATTTGGAAAATGCTGTTTTTCTGATTGATTGAAATATCATTCTATTTTATCTGCACATTTATCAATGAGCAGCAACATATGGGATTTCCATAATTCAACACTTTAATCTGACATTTTATAAATTAAAAATTGACATGTAGTATCTAGCAAACATCTAGAGGAATATAGGCCAATTACATACTTTTGTTTCTACACTTTGTATAACTCATAGCGTGCCTTGATCCAAACCTCAGAGCTAATGCTTGGATGAGATTCCCAGCCAAGGAATGTATTTATGCCAAACAAGTTGCAGATTGTATTTCAGATCAACATAACACTGCAGTTTCTAATACTTTTACTGCAATACTTAGAAGTTAAGACTCCATCTGCAACCACTGTTGCTTGATGCTGTTACAGTGGGAGATTAGCGCGGAGGTGGGGCACAGTGGTAATGATTTCATCAGAAAGTATGTTTTACTTGATAACATTTACTTATACAATATTGATTGGGCTTTAGTTGATTTAAAGGTGTTACAGCTTCATTGAGTTAGGCCTCAAATACAAGATGTCCAATTCTGGCTTCCTCACAAAAAGTCTTAGAATACGTGAGTCATTAGTTACTACGATAGACCCAAGGAGCTGGGCATTTTTATTCTCGAAAAGCATAAGCATCAAGGTGGCTTGATTTGAGATATTTACAAGATGGGTTGATAGATGTAGTCCAGGTTCTGCCGTTCATATGGGAAGACCATATATGCTCTGCGAAAGGATGTCCCCTGTGTTAGAAGCATTGGATTTTATGGTACAGAAAGAGAAATTTTAATCATCATATCGGATGATGGTAATATTATCTATAAAAGTGACAGGTTTCTGTGTATACTGGCCACACAGTGGGGTAGGTCATGAATCTGTGCTATCAAGGGACAACACACGTGTAGTACTTACAACAAAGGTGAAGACTATTCACCTCATGTATGCTTTAGAAAGTATTTATCTCAGTCCATTGCTTTTTTCCATTAGCCTGGAAATCTTATTTTCTTATATATCCAGTCCATTTCTGAAAATACTGCTTCCACCGCCTTTGAGGCAATGCATTCCAGATCATAAATATTTCAAACATTGAGTTCATTCGCCGCACTTAATTCTTTTGATAATTATCTTAATTATGTGCCCCTTGGTTACTGATCTCCTTGCCAGTGGATTGAATTTCTTTTCACTTACTCTGTCAAAATCCCATTAAAACTACTGAAATTTCTGCAAATGTTGTACTAAATTTTGAAAAGAACAAATGATACAATGCGTGGAGAGGACCAATGAAAAACTGAATGTATTCCATCAGTGAGGGATATAACTTGTTTAAGGAGCTAACACTAAATGAATTTGAGGCAAAACTGTCTAATAGTCCCTATGGCATTTGCATCAATGTTGTTGTTATCAATCTTGTTTCCAAATGGTTATTGCTTGACTCAATGTTGAGTTTGGTTTGATAACAGCCTCATGAAGCACATTGGGAAGTTTTTTTCTACAAGGAAAGGCATTACAATATTACTCATGAACTTTCTCTTTCTTTAGACTATCTCTGAGAAACCTCTCGTAATGGTTCACTGACTGACTTTACTGGGGCAGATCTGCTCCCAATTCTGAATCCATTAAATTGATGTCCTCTAAGTTCTGATGATATAAGTGCCAAAATTAATAGAAAATAATGAAAAAATTGGAATTAAAACACCATCATAAGCACCTCAAGAGAAATACACTTCATGCTTCTGATTGGCAGAAGCACCAATTTCTTTATATTATAAAGTCTATTACATCTTAAGCAATTATTCAACTATCATATCATGTTCCTACAACAAATTGCAATCTATTATTCTACAGGGAAAACACAAGTGTCTAACACTCATTTTCTGTGAATACTATTGGTCCAATGGAGACATCACATTAATTATCACTTCCTAAATATTACGATAGGGGATATTTGTGCAGCTGCTGGTGTTTCTCTTATGCTTTTGAGCTGCTGCAGTACCACCCAGCAACAACAGTTTTGTGTTGAGTTCTTCCTCCTATCATGTTATTATTCTCAATTGTTCTTCAATCATCAGTTAACTGGATTGGAACTTCATAATGTCACTGACAGTCAAGTGTGAAAATTAAGGGCAAGAGAGTTCACAGTTCCAATGGCTAGCAAGAAAGGCATTATCCAAAGTATAAATGTTCTTAATTAAGTTACCTGCCATTTCCACCTTGGTCTAAGTCTCTCTGTTTACCTTCTATGTGTTTCTGAATTTCATTTCACACAAATCTGATGACACTAGCTTTAAACATTTCGCTTATGAATGTTGGCTGTGTAGTAGAACATAATGGGAGATAAATGATCTTTATGTAAATTAAATCACCTAGTTTTATAATGTACATTCTGATCACATACCAAATTATCATATCATGCAAGTGTTTCACAGAATGCGGTAGTGTGTATTGACAAACTATCCTAGGCTGGAATGGGGATGATTGATTCATCCTCCCATGAGTCTCGCACTGCTGAGGGTGACTGGAATTGATTGCATTCAGTTAGTATTACTCAACCATCTTTCACTCACAACAATTAGAGAGATTACCAGCTCTTATCAGATGTTGCTATAGTTTTAGTCTCAAGTTGATTGTTGCAATTCAGAGAGATTCTCTTTAAATAGACTCTGTAAATAAACTCTCTGATGAAGGGTCTAGGCCCGAAACGTCAGCTTTTGTGCTCCTGAGATGCTGCTTGGCCTGCTGTGTTAATCCAGCCTCACATTTTGTTGTCTTGGATTCTCCAGCATCTACAGTTCCCATTATCTCTGTAAATAAACTTTGTTGGCTTTGCTGTTTCTTGCGTGAACTTATTTTGCTTTACAATAGACTTCTTATTGCAAGTCCTGCCATTAACTTCACCATTTCCAACTCACTACAATTCTAAAACTATACATTATGTTTATTGACAACGTCAATGTTTTTATACTTTTAAACACTGCTTTATAAAAGAATGTCCAAAACTTCAAGAAAACAATAAAAGCCCTTAATAATAAAATAATTTCATCTGCTTCTCTTCTGCAAACATTCACTTGTCATGGGGTAAAATTCCAGAGGCACCTTTCACCTAACAGTATCTGTTGAAATGATTACTCAAAGTTATAGGGACGTATAACAGGCAAATGTGAAAATGAGAGGGAACAGGACTGAACAAGAAATGAGTGAGAATTGAAAGGAAAAAAAAGAGGATAATTTGAGGAGAGGCAAATCAAGGAGAGGGTTAGAGAGACAAAATTGAAGAGAACAGGTTATGCTTTCAATTATGGTTTAATGATGATTGCTTAACTCAGAAGTGATTGAATTATATGCTACAAATTAACTAATTTTGACCCACAGATCTATCCAAACTCTGAAAGACAAACCCTCTGCATTTGGGTTCTAGTTTATAATCGATTCCAACTTAGTTTTAAGATATCACAAATTAAAAATCTAATTCCAGCTAAGATTGCTTTTTCATAGTAAAATTCAACTTACCAAGGTTGCTTTTGCACTAACCGAGTAGTTTAGTGACTGTACTCTGGTATAGCGTATGCTTTGGGTCCTGTTATAGAACATTAAATAATCTGTTCATTTTTCCAAGACAATCAGGGTTTGTTATATTACCATCATAATAAAGGCTACAGTTAAACCTTGAATAGTCCAAAAAGTCAAGAACTCAGTACATTTCATTTATAAAGTTCAATTTATTATTAATTATTAATTGATACTCATATTATTGATAGGATACTGTGATTATAAACACATTGCTATACTTGGAACAAAACCAAAACAAAAGCTGTTAATGGGAGAGAGATAATGGGAACTGCAGATGCTGGAGAATTCCAAGATAATAAAATGTGAGGCTGGATGAACACAGCAGGCCAAGCAGCATCTCAGGAGCACAAAAGCTGACGTTTCGGGCCTAGACCCTTCATCAGAGAGGGGGATGGGGAGAGGGAACTGGAATAAATAGGGAGAGAGGGGGAGGTGGACCGAAGATGGAGAGGAGAGAGTATAGGTGGGGAGGTAGGGAGGGGATAGGTCGGTCCAGGGAAGACGGACAGGTCAAGGAGGTGGGATGAGGTTAGTAGGTAGATGGGGGTGCGGCTTGGGGTGAGAGGAAGGGATGGGTGAGAGGAAGAACCGGTTAGGGAGGCAGAGACAGGTTGGACTGGTTTTGGGATGCAGTGGGTGGGGGGGAAGAGCTGGGCTGGTTGTGTGGTGCGGTGGGGGGAGGGGACGAACTGGGCTGGTTTAGGGATGCAGTAGGAGAAGGGGAGATTTTGAAACTGGTGAAGTCCACATTGATACCATTAGGCTGCAGGGTTCCCAGGCGGAATATGAGTTGCTGTTCCTGCAACCTTCGGGTGGCATCATTGTGGCAGTGCAGGAGGCCCATGATGGACATGTCATCTAGAGAATGGGAGGGGGAGTGGAAATGGTTTGCGACTGGGAGGTGCAGTTGTTTGTTGCGAACTGAGCGGAGGTGTTCTGCAAAGCGGTCTCCAAGCCTCCGCTTGGTTTCCCCAATGTAGAGGAAGCCGCACCGGGTACAATGGATGCAGTATACCACATTGGCAGATGTGCAGGTGAACCTCTGCTTAATGTGGAATGTCATCTTGGGGCCTGGGATAGGGGTGAGGGAGGAGGTGTGGGGACAAGTGTAGCATTTCCTGCGGTTGCAGGGGAAGGTGCCGGGTGTGGTGGGGTTGGAGGGCAGTGTGGAGCGAACAAGGGAGTCACGGAGAGAGTGGTCTCTCCGGAAAGCAGACAGGGGTGGGGATGGAAAAATGTCTTGGGTGGTGGGGTCGGATTGTAAATGGCGAAAGTATCGGAGGATGATGCGTTGTATCCGGAGGTTGGTAGGGTGGTGTGTGAGAACGAGGGGGATCCTCTTAGGGCGGTTGTGGCGGGGGCGGGGTGTGAGGGATGTATTGCGGGAAATACGGGAGACGCGGTCAAGGGTGTTCTCGATCACTGTGGGGGGAAAGTTGCGGTCCTTAAAGAACTTGGACATCTGGGATGTGCAGGAGGGGAATGTCTTATCGTGGGAGCAGATGCGGCGGAGGCGGAGATGAAGCTCATTAGATTATGGAGATGTCTTTATACATAGAGTAATTACCTATCAAAAGATGACAATGTGACATTATACGGATATTTTGGAGTTATGTTTGATTTACTTTTAAGTGAAATTACAATTTCTTTCCTCAGGAGGTCAATTGATTGAGCACAGTATGTGACTTACGAAGTTAAATATAGTTTGTGAAAGGATAAACTTCATTACAAATTTCAGTTCTGCATAAATTAACCCTCAATTTTACCAGTCGTTACCACAACCCCTATGAATGTTCATTGTCCAAAATCTAATTAAAAATCAAGGAACAGGGGTATGGTAGGGCAGAGACTATAAAATTTCTGAACAAAAGTCCAGGGTTTTGCACATTTTGTCAAGTCTCCCTATCACTTTCACTGAAGGTGGACTGAAGAGTTATGAATTTGGTTAACTGCAAATGTATCAATCTGTAGAATATAGTTCTTCAGTGAAGTAAATCTATGTCTTACTAGTCCTGATTACAATAAGCTAATAGTCCTTGAAACAATATGGCCATTCTTCTTAAAACTTTGCAGCTTATTATCCCTGTGCTAATTCTTAAAGCCAGGGTTTGGATTTGCAGTCAGTGGTGAAGCAAATGCACTCACTTTTGATGATGAACAAAGCTGCATACGAAGGGGAAGCCCTGTGATCTGGGTTTTGCCTTTCTCACTAGCAGTTTAAATTTGGTGCCAACCCAAGGGGATCACCAGACGTTCAGTAGCAGTTATGTCAGCAGCAGTGTGAGCAACCAATCACACTGAATTATTCCTACAGTTAGCAAAGCCAGGAATTTAAAAGCACTAATTGTCATCCTCATCATAATTTAAAATTTCAAATAACAGAGTATGATTTACGATAGAAGTTAAAGGGTCAAACTAAAACTTTATACTTTAGAAGTGTAATTGTTTATAAGTCAAGATGGAAACATTTGACATTTCACAAATATAATAGGAACTTCTCATGGGCAACTTCCCGACTGCCCTTCATTTGACAAAGTGTAACTTTAAGTGCCTTATTATAATGACAATACCTTAATCTGGAGGTTGTTGTCTGTTCGGCAATTGCTTAGAATTGCAATCTGAGGGGACCTCAGCAGTATATCTTATGGAGAGGTACAGATCACAGGTTTTCACGTTTTTCTTGCACATCTGTGACTCAAAGTTGCTATCATTTGCTGATAATGAATGAGAACAGTTTCTCATCAAGATGGATAAAAGGGCATCACTGAATATAGTGTATTTGGATTTCCAAGAGGCATCAGATAAGGCGCAACATAAAATCAACAAGAAGCAGAGAGCAGAGATAAATGAGGCATGTTCAAGTTCGTAAACTCTAATTAGTGTACTCCACAGGGATCAGTGCTGGAGCCTCAACTATTTACAACCTCCACTAATGAAGGAACAACTATATTCTAGCCAATTTTACTGACAGTAGAAGTAGGAAAGTGAATTGTGACAGGTATAAACAAATCTACAAAAGGATATAAAAACCAAAAGAACTGTGGACGCTGTAAATCAGGAACAAAAACAAAGTTGCTGGAAAAGCTCAGCAGGTGTGGCAGCATCTGTGAAGGAGAAAACAGTTAATGGTTCTGAGGAAGGGTCACCGGACTCGAAACGTTAACCTCGTTTTCTCCTCCACAGATACTGCCAGACCTGCTGAGCTTTTCCAGCAACTTTGTTTTTGTACAAAAGGATATAGATAGGTTAAGTGAACAGGGATAAAATGGAAGAAGTAGTACATAGTGGGAAATATAAATTTGTCCACTTTGACAGAAGAATGGGAAAGCATAAATGGAGGGTTGCTGCAGTACAGACAGATTGGGTATCCTAATATAAGAATCACAAAATTTAGCATGCAGGTACCGCAGATAATTAGGAAAGCAAATTAAACATTGGCTTTAATTGTAAGGGGCTTGGAATATAAAAGTAGCAAAGTCTTGCTACAACTGTACAGCAGACTATTGAGACTGCAGGTGGAATACTGTGCATTTTTAGTCTCCTTATTTAAGCAGGGATACACTTGTTTTTGATGGAGTTTAGAGTAGAGTCAACAGACTGATTGCTGCAGATGAACAGTTGATGATCTAGTTGAGTTTTCCCAGTCAGACCATGTCACTTCCTTAAGAGACAGGATCTGTTCCCTCTAAATTTAATGTACATAAATGTAAAAATATTGCACAAAAATGAAAAAGAAATAAATACTCCAAGAATGCTGTAAAATAAATGAAGATTGAATTACAAGATTTTGATACTTTAGTAAACTTAATACTCAAGGTAACAAATCAACAAGCAAATAATCATAAAAATATAGCAAAATATTAGAATACAACGGAGAACAAGGTACTCCCAAACTGTACAGTGTTCTGTTAAA
Source organism: Stegostoma tigrinum (assembly GCF_030684315.1). Taxonomy (NCBI): domain Eukaryota; kingdom Metazoa; phylum Chordata; class Chondrichthyes; order Orectolobiformes; family Stegostomatidae; genus Stegostoma; species Stegostoma tigrinum. Next base: position 49,897,639 of record NC_081361.1, on the reverse strand, counting down.
ACTGGTACAAGAGAAGTTTCAACCCTTGCAGGATCAAAAAAAAAGGCTTGGGATGAAAGATTTGGGCTCTTCACTGCTATGAATGTACAAACATATGAAGAATAATGGATAGAAAACCTCCAAATCTATTCTAAACACGTATGTTGTGTATCATGTTTGATTGATTTTCAACCAACCCAAAAAACATATAATCATCCAAGACACCAAAAGATCAGAAAATAAAACTGACAGAAAAAATAGTTCAGTGAAAGCTGAAAGTTCGGTGATCCTGAGGCAATTAAAACTAATTCCCAAGACCTTTGACACCCTGACTGGCGTTATGTAGTGCCTGTTTTTCATACAACGTAATCTTCACCTTAGCCAGAATCAGCACCCATTACACAAACTGGCAAACTGTTCCACAGGTCTGTCATCATCTAAGAAAAGAAGCATCATCTAACTTCGTGCCTAGTTCTCCTCCTGCATACATTGAATATGTGATTCTTAATATTTCCTAATTGGTTGTCTGACATAAACTGTTCATACAAATGCAATTTATTCCCTTCACTATCTATAAATCTTAATCAAGTCCTTTTTAAATTTAGGAACAAAAACACAGTTACTTGAAATGCTGGAAAAGCTCAGCAGGTCTGGCAGCATCTGTGAAGGAGAAAACAGAGTTAATCAGAGTTCTTAAATTTATATATCTCTAATGTGTTTAATCCCAGGTCTCTGAAGCTGTGTTAGGAAAGAGATTTAAATGTCAAAGTAAACTTTTGGTGCACAATTTCAATCTTCTCTAATTCTCAGTGTTTCACACCATACAAGATGATCAAATCTGGATACAATATTCTAATTGAGGCCTAACCAAGGCTTGTACATAGACAGAACACTTTCTCTTTGTGAATTGTGCCCAAGTACCACATAGCATCCCATGTGCATAAACTATTGGTTCACAGCATCAGTAATAAATCCATAGTGAAGTAAGCATTGAGAATCCGATTCTCTTTCCCCATTCACTTATTTACTTTTCCTTAGATAGGTTCAGCACCTACTTGATTCACATGCAGAAAATGATACTTTATAAAATGAAGAATAACTTATCAGTAACAATCCCAATTCTTCCAGCACACCTATATCTGCCTGCAGTAATCCAGCATTATTGATCGGGTTGCCAATATAACATTAAAAAAGGCTGCAGAGTAATTGGATTGGCAGAAAAATCAGAAACTTTAAACACTGGATCCAGTGGGAAACATAAAAAAACCTAAAGAACTGCGGATGCTGTAAATCAGGAACAAAAAGAAAGTGGCTGGAAAAGCTCAGCAGGTCTGGCAGCATCTGTGAGGGAAAAAAACAGAGTTAACGTTTCAGGTCCAGTGACCCTTCCTCAGAACTGATGGTCGCTGGGAAAACGTTAGTTTATGTGCAGAAAATGGGGAGATGGGTGGGGTAGCAAGTGAACAATAGGATAGAGCCTGAAGAGAGAGAAAGACAGTTGGACAGACAAAAGGGTTGTTAATGATCAGGCTGGGAGGGTGAATGGCTGTTAATGGGGACTGTTAGTGACTAACAACAGTGGGTGTGTAATGGCAGGCTGTGTGGTAACAAGGCCTGGTGTGTGGGTGGGGGGCTGGGACATGGGAGAGTTTAGGCCCTAAAATTATTGAACTCAATATTGAGTCTGGAGGGCTGTAGGGTCCCCAAGTGGAAAATGAGGTGCTGTTCCTCCTTCACAGATGCTGGCAGAGATGCTGAGCTTTTCCAGTAACTTTGTTTTTGTGCCAGTGGGATACATGCTAAGTTGCTTAGGGAAGTAAGTATAGAAATTGCAGAGGCTCTGATCACAATGTTCCAGTGTTTCATGAATATATAGGTGTCCTAAAGGACTAGAGTTGGCTATAATGTGAGGCAAAAGATAGTAAATAGTTTTGAAAAAAATTTGATCTATAACTGCACTTTAAATTATACACCCAGACCAAAAGACACGGATTCAAACAAATACAAGCATGATAACTGGAAATTCTTCACACAAGACCCTAAGGTTAGCAATGGACTGAAAATAATTCCTGAATTAAACAGGCATCAGCAATTACCATAATTAGCAGAGAGAGGGATTGTAGGCTTTTATGACATAGTTTAGATAAAATGGGTTGAGTGGCCATCTTTATTTGTATCTTTGGGATCTCCTGCAGTAACATTCAGAGAGACAGGCTTTAGCGATTATTTTTGCTATTGTTTTCTGATTATTTTTAAGGCATTTCAAATTTAGTACTTCACCATTCAGTCAGGTTTTAATGATGGAATATTCTCCCAGATCATGCTTTTTAAAAATTGTTCAAAGTGGTGTTACAGAAAAGTGAAACCGTAATTCCAGTAAAATGACGTGCGTATGTGAGTCCTGAGAGGGGCTGAGCAAGAGATAACAGGAACAGGATAATAATAATGGTTTCGGTTCATGTTGCCTTCCTTAGTGAGTTGGAGTTCGACGTGACGTGATAATCTCCTTTTATTGGAACAGATATAAAATCTAAACATCCTAATTACTAACAGCTGGCAAGAACAGAAACAGAAGAACACGCATCTTCAAATAATAAAGATAGAAATGGAAAGTTCCAGCTACCACCTACAGATTTCATATTCACAATTTCTTACAATTCAAAGAGAGAAAGGGTTGAAAGATTGAAAGAAATATACATTCAGGAATCGACCTCAAGGCATCAAACGCATTGTTCACACAGATCCCTTTAAAAGCAACAGACAAGTGTTATTAAAATACCATACCCCAACCTTCCCTCCTTCACCTGGTGGCAGGAATCCCTAGTGAACTATTCACATTCAACCTTGAGATTGGCCAAAATCAATGTTTACCTTTCTACGGTTCTGTCAAACGCTAGGTTTTTCTGGTGTATAAAGTGTTATGGTTTGAAAGGATTAATAATGGCAAGTGCAATAAACTCCAACCAACATTATAAAGGCACACAGACTTGAGTGGAAGAAGACCTCCAAATCTCAAAAGAGATAGCTTGACCAGTTCAGTCTTCTTTCTTGGTGTGATAGACATTGTTACTAAGACAGTGTAATTTGGACCTGTTTGGCATCTAAAAGGTGAATGATGACTGAAAATCTGTTTAAGTATCCTTCACCAAAGTGACTATGGTGACGATCCATCAACATGCTAGCAGCAGTGTAGAATTGATTTGACAGCTCATACAATATGGTGTGCAGGGTACGGATTTCCATAACCTTTGAAGAAATCTTCAGACACAGTTTTGATAGGCTACACAAACAGAGAATTATCAGCTGAGAAAGCTCAACATTTGATAAAACTGTAGAAAAGCAACTCATGGTAAGATCTGACCAGACAGAATCTGCAATCAAAGGTGAAAAGCCATCTGGTAGAAGAGGTGCAGAAGGAACTGGGAATTAGAAGCTTACATTGAGCTGGGACAGGGGTAATACCCGGCAGTTAAAAAAATTGGGTAAAATAGACTTTTCCTAAAATTCAGAGTCAAGGTTCAGCCGGAAAGTGAACAAACACCAGAGGTTTAATGAATAAAGTTGAAATCCCAATGGGTAAGGAGAAAACCTTTGAAAATACAACACAGTTATATGTTGATAAAGGTAAATGTGATTGGAGTACATAGAGCTTGGAATGACCACTGCTGCCATTGTGGGTAGGCAACACAAGGCACAGAGCCAATAATGCAAATCAAAAGCCACAGAAGTAATTTTACAGTCAAGTCATAGTACCAAAAATACTAGAAAGCCAGATTTAAAGCAACCTCAGTACAATTTCAAAACATAAATAGATACAACCTAACAGAAATAGAAAGTCAGAAGACTTGGGAGGCTGCAAAAGCAAGTGAGAGTTATATTTATACTGTGTAGTAAAAGGTGGGAAGAATTTATGAAGACCTCAGACTGCTGACTCATCCAGGACCAGTTCTAGTTTTTAGGGCATGTAAAGAAGGTCAGAAGCATCTCGGGAAATACATTAAAGAGAACAGTATTCATCTTATAGAGCTGAGAAGAGTGTGATTCATTCAGCAAAACTTCCAAGAGAACAAGAATGTTTTTAAAGCTGCAGTCATCAGATTTTTTTTTCAGGAAAGTTTTTAAAGAAATGTGAATCATTTTCTTGGCCACAAAGAGGTGAGAATCAAAGATAACAATGTGTGAGGCTGGATGAACACAGCAGGCCAAACAGCATCTCAGGAGCACAAAAGCTGACGTTTCAGGCCTAGACCCTTCATCAGAGAGGGGGATGGGGTGAGGGTTCTGAAATAAATAGGGAGAGAAGGGGAGGCAGACCGAAGATGGATAGAGGAGAAGATAGTGGAGAGGAGAGTATGGGGAGGGGATAGGTCAGTCCAGGGAGGACGGACAGGTCAAGGAGGCGGGATGAGGTTGGTAGGTGGGGAATGGAGGTGTGGCTTGAGGTGGAAGGAGGGGATAGGTGAGAGGAAGAACAGGTTAGGGAGGCGGGGACGAGCTGGGCTGGTTTAGTGATGCAGTGGGGGGAGGGGACAAGCTGGGCTGGTTTTGGGATGCAGTGGGGGAGAGGGAGATTTTGTCCATTTTACTTACAGAAGGTGAGAATCCTCCTATTTGACTGCGCAAACATGAGAAAAGCCTCCAGTACAGCAGTGCACAATAGCAGCATTGTTGTTCTCCTGAATTGAAATCTCTTAAAATGAGGAAAGTAAAGCAATGTTGAGATACATCAAAATTAAAATCTTTAAATAAATAATCTCATTAGGAACACATGGTCGCATAATTAATTTCAGTGATGTATCAAACAAGATACAGAATTGGATAATTTGGATAAAATTGTTCTCAAGATGCAGAAGTGCTCCCAAACTAGATAATACATCAGAAGCTGAACAAGTAAATATACTTTAGTATTCAATTGGGACTTCAATTGATGATACTATAGTTCGACTAGGTATAAGAGAAGCAGGAGATACTTTTGATGAACTTCTCAGAGTATTTAGTGATTATTTTAAACTTACAACAAATAAAATTCTTGCAAGTAAGATATTTAATAGAAGTGTTCAAGAATCCATAGATAACTTCATTAACTATCCCTATAAATTAGTGCAAAAATGTCACGACGGAGCTTTCATTGGCGATGGCATTGTTGGAATTACTGATGAACCTTTGTCAGATTTATTATTGTCCATAGTATATTTGACTTTGGAGAAAGCAGTTCACGGGCCAAATAAAACAGATGTCTGGGAGCAACATGGATCAATCCTAAGAACAGAAAATCAAACTTATCACAAGACATCTGCAGAATCACCACAGTTTGTACCATACAAAAACTCTCAACACACATGTCAGAACTCAGTGCAGCGAGTAACTTAAAATGCAGGTACTAACTGTCAATGTCAACACTGTGAAGTAAGGAAATATCACAGGCAGAAGTATTTTGCCCAGCCATTAAAAATATTCTTAATCTGTAAAACACTAGATCCATTTCAGATGATGCACCAAAGTAGAACAGTCAATGAGCAGCAAAAGGTCAAATAGCTAATTATGCTATAGAAGATATAAATAGCTAATTGAAATTAATAAGATAGATCAGACTACAACAGGAGAAAAACCTGAAATATTTAGAGGGAAATAATTAATACAAGAGCTTCTTTTGTGCCAGTTTGAACAGAATATCCCATACCTTTAGCTCCAAATGATATATCCAACTGCTTCTTGAAATTATACAAAGTTTTAATCTTGATGGTTTTCTGTGGTGGCAAATTCAACCACTCTCTGGGTGAAGAAATTTCTCCTCACCTCAGTTCTAAATGACCTACTCCATATCCTTAGACTGTGATCCATGATTCTGAACTCTTTGTCAGCAAGAATATCCTTCCAGCATTTACACTGTCAAGTCCTGATAGAACTTTATGGGTTCCAATGAGATTCCCTCCTCATTCTTCTGAACTCCAGCAAACATAATTCGAACTGATCTAGCCTCTCCTCAGACGTGCCATCTCAGGAATCAGTCTAGTTAACATTCGCTGCACTCCCCACATAGACAAAACATCCTTCCCTAGATAAGGAGACCAGGATGGCACACAATATTCCAGTTTTGGCTTCACCAAGGCCCTGCATAACCGCAGCAAGTTTTTTTTAAGTAAGGGGAAAATGCTGTTATGGTCAATGATTACAAACTATCCCATAATCACATAGTCAGAAATCACACAACACCAGCTTATAGTCCAACAGGTGGCATGTGATTTCTGACCTCGTCCACCCCAGTCCAACACAAGCACCTCCGCAACGTTTTCACATAGGTGGTAACAAACTTTTATTCACATATCCACAGGAGAATAGCAAATCGGAAGAAAATTCCCTCGCAGAATAATAAGAAATAAATATGATTTCAAGAGGATCAACATGCTAAATTTGCCTTAAGATGCACATGTAAAAACAGACAGCAGGGTAATAAAACTAACCAGGTGGCATTGTAGGCATGTCAAGCCTTTTACCAGAGACTGCTGCATCAGCGAGTGAAGCGTGTGACAAACTGATGATACTTAACTTTTACAATATTTGGTGAGTGTAAATTGAGATGACCCAAATGCATTTTGGTGGAGAGAGAATCTATATTGTACATTGGGGCTTTGGTCACTTCAAGATCTAGGCTTAAGATTTTCTGGTAAAACTTCCAGTAACTGCACTAATGACCCAGGTTGCCTGGGAGATAAGCATTAGAACAGAATGCAAATCAAAAAGGAGTTAATTGTAGAGATGATTAGATTATGGGTATATTTTTAGCTTTTTTTGGAGTTTAAGACAATCTGGCTGCATAGCAAGCAACATCTCTTTCCAGCAGAGTTTCTTTAAGATTTGGTATAAAAACCAAAGGATCTGAAAATGCTGTTAAGCAGGAACAAAAACAGAAGTTGCTGAAAAAGCTCAGCAGGTCTGGCAGCATCTGTGAAGAAAAATCAGAGTTAACTTTTCAAATCTGGTGACCCTTCCTCAAGGATAAAGCCCAGAGAGAGAGAAGAACAGCTGGACAGACATTTCGGCCACCTCCAGCGAGATGCCACCACCAGACACATAATTCCCTTCCATCCCTTGTCCACTTTGCACAGGGACACTCTGGTCTACTCTTCCTTCAATCCCAACACCTCGCCTCCACCTCCACCACCCCCCTCCACCCCCACCACAGCCCCATGGCACCTTGTCCTGCAACCACTGAGCCCATTTACATCCTCACTCACCAGTATCCAAATACCCAAGCATACCTTCCAGATAAAGCAGCACTTTACCTGCACTTCCCACAATACAATCTACTGCATTTGCTGCTCACAGTGTGGTCTCCTCTACATTGGGGAATCGAAGCATAGACTGGGTGACCGCTTTGCAGAACATTGACTTTCTGCCCACAAAAAAAGACCCTGAGCTTCCCATTGCCTGCCACTTTAATACGCCACGCTGTTCCCTGGCCAAGATCTCTGTCTCAGGTTTGCTGTAGTTTTCCAGCAAAGCTCAGCACAAGCTGGAACAACATCACCTCATTTTCCACTTGGGCCCCTGCAGCCCTCTGGACTCAATATCAAGTTCAGGGGCCTGAACTCTCCCATGTCCTAGTCCCCTATCCCTATATCAGGCCTTGTTATGACAAAGCATCCCATTACACAGTACCTATTGTTAGCCACTAACAGTCTCCCTTAACAGCTACTCACCCTCCTAGTCAGATTGTTATCCACTCCTTTGTCAGTCCAACTGTTCTTCTCTCTCTCTGGGTTCTATCCCCACGTATCATTTACTCCCTTACACCCTCCCCCCACCCAATCTTCTGCACGTAAACTGACATTTCCCTAGCCACCATCAGTTCTGATGAAGGGTCACTGGACCCGAAAAATTAACTCTGATTTTTCAACACAGATGCTGCCAGACCTACTGAGCTTTTGTAGCAACTTCTGTTTCTCGTTTAAAATTTGGTATTTTGTCTGGAAAAATTTTAAATTCTTATTATATAAAGGACTGTTAACAGTGAGTTGAGCTTTGAGAAATATTCAAGCTCACATGTGAATGGCAGAGTTGTAGATGCACAGATCTTGAACTAAGAGAGATTAAAACCAGAAACTTGACCTGAGGGTGCTACGTTTGAGACGTTAGCAACGTCTGTGTTGAACTAGAAGTTTACATCTGTGGAATGGGTGTTGAAGGGAGATTTATGCCAGAAGTAACCAGGTCCAAGAAATCTCAACTCTCACGTTAAATTTCAAAGCAATCCTGAGACCAAATGATCAATCTTCCAAATTCTGATTAATTTTTAACTTGAGTTTTAAGGTGTAAATCAAATGGGTGTTGAAGAAGATTTCAATTCAGAAGTTTCATTTAGAAAATAAGAAAGTTCATTCTACTTTTATTATATTTAATGTATCTGTCTACTTAGCATAGCTCTGAGTAATGAATATTCATTTTGTTGATTTTCATTTAGGAAAGTTCTGTGAATGTTGTTGGCTTCATTTGTTTGGTAAATACATAGGTTTTCAGGGGATTCCTGTCGACTAAGATCATAATCATTGTTGGTCTCATCCACAATCATAACTGCAAATCAGCACATAAAAGGTTATGGGAGTTTTTTATTTGGGAGCAAAGTAATTCCATTTTGTCTGATAAGAGAGCTGAAAAGATAATTATTTTTGGCGATATAGGCTCAGTTCAAAACATAATGTTCGCAAAAGACTTAAATTTTTCCTCTAAATGTTCGCTAAATAAAGGTGTAATGACAGGTGCCCAACAATCGCTTCTTCACCCTGTATGAGGAGCTATTCCTGACCCAAGAGGCTAGTTAACTGTGTTCAAGCCTCCAGACTCACATCAGAGGCTGCCCTTGACTTGTTGCACTAGAAATTCCTGACTGAAAGCTATCTCCTTGACTTGAGTGAGGACTGCTGACAACCATTACAAGCTAGCTTTGTGTCAGCACCAGATGGCATGTCATGACCACTCTACAATCAGGAAGGTATCTCTGGCCGAGGATCAAGGTGCAAGAGTAAAGCAAGGCAAGGCAAGGATGCTGTAAGCAGCCCAGCAGGCTCAAGGTAAGTGAGCACTAAGAGAGCAAGCAAAGAGCTCAGAGGTACAACCCAGTCCAGTCCATGAGCTGCGTGTATGTCCCTGAGTTACAGTGTCCTTGTAGAAGCATTACAGTGAAAGCTGCTATTGCACCCCAAGGTACAGAATGGATGTGTGGAAGAATACTATAAGTGGTTCAGACATGTGCAATGGGGGTTCTAAGAAACAGGCATAAGTCTATGTGTGTGGTTGGTGCTCACAGATTGTGCCCCAAAACATTGGAGGTCTTTTGCAGCAAGCAGCAGCAAGCTGGAGTCACCAGGTACCTGCAGGCGATAATTATTAATGTCTATCTTATTCAGCATATAAGATTGGATGCTGAATATAAATAAGGTGAGTTGAGGCATTATTGAGGCAGTTATCTAGCTATAAACCACCTTAATTGACAACTCAGCGCTACCTAGCAAGATAATAAAATGTGAGGCTGGATGAACACAACAGGCCAAGCAGCATCTCAGGAGCACAAAAGCTGACGCTTCGGGCCTAGACCCTTCTAGGCCCGAAGCGTCAGCTTTTGTGCTCCTGAGATGCTGCTTGGCCTGCTGTGTTCATCCAGCCTCACATTTTATTATCTTGGAATCTCCAGCATCTGCAGTTCCCATTATCTCTGCTACCTAGCAAGAACCTTGTCTCACTACTCAAGTAAATGCTGAAGAGATGCAGCAATATGTTCTCAACATCGAATTACAGCTCGCCAAACATCTCACAACTCTGTTACTAATCACGCCACAGTCCGCATCACTGATACACTTCTGAGATTCCGCTCAATAAACAACTAGACCATGTGGTTCACAGACTCTTATAAAGAAGTAGACACATGGAAGCCACATGAAAACAAAAACGGCGATGGAGGATTTAGTCACAATTTACAGTTCATGAAATTGAAAATTAAAGAACTGTCTGCAAGTAATAGTGTGTTTCATAACAAAAAGTTCCTCAGACCAAATCAATTGGAAAATCTTTTCAGCAAAGGAACAAGAAAACACTGAAATGTATTCAATATGAAAAAGAAGATTTACTACAGTGCATAATGGAATGTAAAGCTCCTGGCAGCAAAACAAGTTCTTATTTATCTGACAGGAAGAATTTTTAAAACCAAAGCCTAAATTTTCCAAATATAAACAGAAAGGATTTAAAAGGCAGTAATCATCTTTGAAATTACCCACTTATCTGACAGAAATTTGTCTGGTGATGATCCTGAGGCTGGCCTATGTGTCCATTAGCGGAAACCAGGGAACAGTCCACTGAGCACAAGAGTAGGTTAAGAGATGATTTTCTTTTCTGATACTTGCTGCTGTGTTTTAGATGCTAAAGGCCAGGAAGTCATTTTAAGTGTCTGAAGCAAGTTATTTCAGAGATAGTAGGAACTGCAGATGCTGGAGAATCTGAGATAACAAGGTGTAGAGCTGGAAGAAGACAGCAGGCCGTGCAGCATCATAGGAGCAGGAAAGATGACGCTTCAGGCCTAGACCCTTCTTCAGAAATGGGGGAGGGGAAGGGGGTTCTGAAATAAATAGGGAGAGGGGGGAGGCAGATAGAAGATGGATAGAGGAGAAGATAGGTGGAGAGGAGGCAGACAGGTCAAAGAGGTGGGCGTGGAGCCAGTAAAGGTGAGTGTAGGTGGGGAGTGAGGGAGGTGATAGGTCAATCCAGGGAGGACAGACAGGCAAAGGGGGCGGGATGAGGTTAGTAGGTAGGAGGTGGGGGTGGGGCTTGAGGTGGGAGAAGTGGATAGGTGGGAAGAAGGACAGGTTAGGGAGGCAGGGATGAGCTGGGCTGGCTTTGGCATGCAGTCAGGGGAGGGGAGATTTTGAAGCTTGTGAAATCCACATTGATACCATTGGGCTACAGGGTTCCCAAACGAAATATGATATGTTGTTCCTGCAACCTTCGGGTGGCATCATTGCGGCACTGCAGGAGGCCCAAGGAGTGTCATCTAAGGAGTGGGAAGGGGAGTTGAAATGGTTCGCATATGGGAGGTATAGTCGTTTGTCACGAACCGAGGATAGGTGTTCCACAAGGCAGTCTCCAAGCCTTTGCTTGGTTTCCCCGATGTAATGGAGGCCACATTGGGAAAAGCAGATACAGTATACCACATCTGCACATGTGCAGGAGAACTGACACCCTTATCCACTTAGCTGAACTCGTCCTCTCTCTTAACAACTTCTCCTTCAATTCCTCCCACTTCCTACAGTCAAAGGGGGTGGCCATGGGTACCTGCATGGCCCCAAGCTATGCCTGCCTCTTTGTAGGTTACATGGAACAATCCCTCTTCCGAAGTCACACTGGCCCTATCCCCCACCACTTCCTGCGTTACATCGATGACTGTGTCGGTTCTGCCTCGTTCTCCCACGAGAAGCTCAAACAGTTCATCCACTTCACTAACACCTTCCAACCCAACTTTAAGTTCACCTGGACCATCTCCAATACCTCTCTCTCCTTCCTGGACTTCTCTGTTTCCATTTCTGGCAACCACCTAGAAACCGATATCCATTTCAAGCCTACCAACTCCCACAGCTACCTACAATACACCTCTTCCCACCCACCTTCCTACAAAAATGCCATGTCCTATTCCCAATTCTTTCGCTTCCACTGCTGCTGCTCCCAAGATGAGGCATTCCACTCTTGGAAATCCCAGATGTCCTCGTTTTTCAAGGACCGCAACTTCCCCTCCATGGCGGTCGAAAACGCCCTCGGCCATGTATTTTGCATTTCCTGCAACTCATCTCCACACCTCTCCCCACAATAACAACCAAAACAGAATTCCCCTCATCCTCAAGTACCATCCCACCAACCTCTGGAACCAACGCATCATCCTCCAACATTTCCGTCATCCGCAATCCGACCCCACCACCAAAGACATTTTTCCCTCCCCACCCTTATGTGCTTTCTGGAGGGCCCCCTCTCTCATGACTCCCTTGTCCATTCCACACTCCTCTCTAACCCCACCACACCTGGCATTTTTCCCTGCAACCGCAGTAAGTGCTACACCTGCCCCTACACCTCCCCCCTCACCCCATCCCAGGCCCCAAGAAGACCTTCCATATTAAGTAGATGTTCACCTGCACATCTGGTAATATGGTATACTGTATCCACTGTTCCCAATGTGGCCTCCTCTACGTTGGGGAAACCAAGCGGAGGCTTGGAGACTGCTTTGTGGAACACCTACACTCGGTTCGCAACAAATGACTGCACCTCCCAGTTGCGAACCATTTCAACTCCTCTTCCCACTCTTTAGAAGACATGTCTATCCTGCACCTCCCAGTTGCGAACCATTTCAACTCCTCTTCCCACTCTTTAGACGACATGTCTATCCTGGGCCTCCTTCAGTGTCACAACGATGCTACCCCAAGGTTGCAGGAACAGCACCTCATATTTCGCTTGGGAATCCTGCAGCCCAATTGTATCAGCGTGGGCTTCACAAACTTCAAAATCTCCCCATCCCCAACCACATCCCAAAACCAGCCCAGGTCATCCCTGCCTCCCTAACCTGTCCTTGCTCCCAACTATCCACTACTCCCACCTAAAGCCCCACCCCCACCTCCTACCTACTAGCCTCATCCTGCCTCCTTGCCCTGTCCATCCTCCCTGGGCTGACCTATCTCCATCCTAACACCCCACCTACATTCATGTTTACTGGCTCCATTCCCGCCTTTTTGACCTGTCTACCTTCTCTCCACCTATCTGCTCCTTTATCCATCATCCACTCACCTCCCCCCTCTGCCTATTTATTTCAGAATACCCTCCCCCTCCCCCATTTCTGAAGAAGGATCCAGACCCGCAACGTCAGCCTTCCTGGTCCTCTGATGCTGCATTGCCTGCTGTGTTCATCCACTCCACACCTTTTTATCTCAATTTTCAAATCCTGTCTGGCAACATATGAGTTGCGAGAGGATTGAAGGACAGCTAAGGTAGTTCCATTATCAATAAAAATAAGAGATGGACCAGGAAATTACAGGCCACCAAATTCAATAATTGTGACATTATTAGAAAGAATTCTAAGGGATAGAACATATCTTCACTTGGACAGACATGGATAGTCAGCATAGAGGAAAGTCATGTTTAACAAATTTGATTGAATGTTTAGAGGAGGTAACCAGGGGTATTGAGGGTAATGGTCTACATGGACTTTAGTCGGCTTTGATAAGGTCCCTCATGGCAGACTAATCAAGAAAGTAAGATCCCATGGGATGGTGCATTGGATTCAAAATTGGTTGAGAAGCAGGAAGCAGAAGTCAATAGTAGAGGGACATTTCTGCGTCTGGAAATTTGTTTCCAGTGAGGTTTCACAGGCTTTGTGCTGGGGCTCTTGCATTTTGTGGTGTACATTAAGGATTCAGTTCAAATATAGGGGTACGAACAAGACGTTTGCAGATGTCATAGAAATTGGTAGGTTGGTAAATAGTGTGGAGGATAGCCGTAAACTGCAGGTGGATGTGAATGACTGGTCAGGTGGGCAAGAGTTGTTACAAATGGGATTCAAATGTGAAGTCATGCACTTGGAAAGGGCTAACAAGATTACATTATAAATAGTAGAACCCTGGAAAGTACTGATGATCAGATGGACCTTGGTGTGCAATATCCACAATTCCCACAAGGAAGCGGGGTAGGTGGATATGGTGATTAAGACAGCATATGGAACAAATGAAGCACAGAAAACAAGAGCAAGGAGGTTATGCTGAAACTTTATAAACTGCTGGTTAGGCCTCAACTGGAATACAATGCGCAGTTCGTGTCACGATGTTAGAGGAAGGACGTGATTACTCTAGTATAGAGAATCTGAACTATAAGGAAATATTGGATAGACTAGGCTTGTTTCCGTTGGATCAGTGAAGGCTGGGAGGGGGCCTGGTAGGGTGTGTAAGTTTATGAGGGATATAGATATAGGTGTGAGTAGGAAGGCACTTTATCATTGGTAAAGGGGTCAAAACTAGGGGTCATAGATTTAAGAAAAGAGGCAGCATGAGTGGTGAAGAGAACTTTCTTTCACTGAGAGTGCTGGGATTCTGGAACTGACTACTTGAAAGGGTGGTTGAGTCAGAAACTCTTGTAACATTTAGCCAGAGTTTACTTATTCACTTTTATTGCCACAGCCACCAGGATGACAAGCTACAAGCTAGAAAATGGGATTAGCGCAGTCAGATCTTTATTGAATGACATGGACATGATAGGCTGAGTGATCTCCTTCTGCGCTGTTAACACCTATGAGTCTATCATTTCTTAAATAAGGAGATCAAAACTGCACACAGAATTCCAGGTATGGTTCCACAAACTGTCCAAAAGTAACTAAACATCTGCATGCTCATATTCCATTCCCCTTGCAATTAATGGCAATATTCTATTTTCCTTCAAACTCGCAAAACTTGCAGACTGACTTTTAATGATTCATATAGTAGGACATTCTAATCCTTTGCAAAGCGAAGTAAGGGATTTTGGGTGGAATCCATGAGAAATAATTCAAAGCTGCAGACAGCTGAGTAAGAGATGTGACTGTGAAAGTGAGAAAAGCAATAATACAGAAATGTGAGTCTCATTAGTGAGAAATAAGTTTTCTTCTCTTAGTTTGAAAACTAAATCAGCTCTTCTTATGTTACAAAACAAAAACACAAGTAAACTAAATATTATATTTAAGTATTTAACATTTCTATTCAGCACAAACTAATGTTTTGCCTTTTCAATTTCAGAGTACACTTCTTAAATTTTAACCTGAAACAAATCAGTGTTGTTGTGTCTTCTTTATACTTTACTTTCCAACTACAAGAGACTGAACAAATATATTAGCAGGATTCAATAAATCTGGTGCTTTGGCATGATGGAGCTAGGGATCTATACTAATTAAAACAATCTGGCCATTTTACTGGCAATATATTCAGGCCACAACAGAGGTTCTGTTACATGGGCAGTACCAAATATGCCCCAAAGTTGTGGATCAGAAACACAGTTTACGGCCACTACCGTCAAACAACATGTTTAAACTGCTTATGGTTCAAATTAGATGAAGTATTCTGGTGTTATCAAGTGCTTTTCAGACAGTTTTCAGAAAAAAAATCCCAAATAAACATTAGTTGCTTGCATCCTGGAACACTGCCGCCATCACCAGACTATTGCTCCTGCTTTCCTCCTCTCCCTTTATATAAATCTTGCAAAACTTCATTCCACGTAATTTACACAGTTAAAATAACCCAGAAGCACATTACATAACATGCTTCAAATACTTGCTTTCTTTTTATTTGTATTTATTTAAAGCCACTTTGTTTGAAATCTAAGCAAATTATAAGTTACACATTTAAAAATACTGAGTTAGAGAAAATAAAGCATCACACTGTTGCCTTTTAAACTGTGTAAATTCCTACTGAAGTTACGGCAATGCCCAGATCGTAAACAGAGTGTGATTCTCTGCCTTTCCAAAATCCTCCGGCAACAGATGTTTCAAATTATCCTTAACCTATGCATGGACTATGCCAGAATTGTAAGGTGCCATTTGAAGCCTGATTTTCAAATCACAATAAATCTTGGAAGCACTAAGTAAATAACAGCAGTCCTGTTGACTGGTTGGACTATGGTGGCATTATCTCACCTCAGAAAGGGAGTTCAGAGCGTTCCCTGTAGAAAACTGTCATTGACTCTCAGCTTCTTTTATCAATTGTCTCCTTAAACCATTTCCCCACCTCTGCCTCTGAGTAGTACATGGGCTTCTTTATCATCCAGGTTGAGAGCAGCTTTTGGTGCTTTCCTCCTTCACTCAACAAACTAAACTTTTGCTCTCAGCTGCCTCTTGGCCTAGCTCGTCCTGATCAGCTATCTCCTACAATTCCACATATTTCTCCCATCTACCTCTACTCAACCCTACTCCTGGACCCCACCTGAGTAAATTGTTGAACCATCCAACTCCTGGCTTGTCTCCTGCATCTCTGAGACATTGTAAATGGCCTCCTTTGCTCAGGTATTATCACCTTCTCTGTCAAAGCTATTTTTTGAATGGTGGCAGACAATTAACAACTCACTGAAGGAGGTAGCTCCACAAACATCCCCATCCTCAATGATGGGGGAGTCCCAGCACACCAGTGCAAAAGATAAGGCCAAAATATTTGCAACAATCTTCAGTCAGAAGTGCTGAGTGAATGATTCATCTCAACCTCCTCCAGTGGTCCCCAGCATCACATAGAAACTTAGACAATAGGAGCAGGAGGAGGTCATTTGGCCCTTTGAGCCTGCTCCACCATTCGTCCTGATCATGGCTGACCAGCCAACTCAATAGCCTAATCCTTCCTCCCCATAACTTTTGATCTCATTCACCCCAAATGCTACATCGAGCTGCCTCCTGAATACATTTAATGTTTTGGCATGAACTACTTCCTGTGGTAATGAATTTCACAGGCTCAATCACAATGCCAGTCTTCACTCAAATGGTTCACTTCATGTGATATCAAGAAACAGCTGGAGGCGCTGGACACTACAAATGCTATGGAACCTGAGAGCATGCCGGTAACAAGACTAAAGACTTGTGCTCCAGAACTTGCCGCATCCCTAACCAAGCTGTTCCACAACAGCTGCGATACTGGCATCTACCTGACAATGTGGAAAATTGTCTAGATATGCCCTGTACGCAAAATGCAACCTGATCGATTACCATCCCATCAGTTTGCTGTCAATCATCGTAAAACTACAGGTGTCATCGACAGTGCTTTCAAGCACTTAGGTTCTGACCGAACCACTCAGCTCTTGACCTCATTACTGCTTTCATTCAAATGTGGACATACAGTTGAATTCCAGAGGTGAGGTGAGAGTAACAGTCCTTGACATCAAAGCCACATTCGACCGAGTACAGCATCAAGGAGTTCAAGTAAAACAGGGATCAATGGGTATCTAGAGTAAACTTTCCACTTGTTTTAATCATTCCTGCACATACGGGGAGATGGTTGGGGTTGTTGGAGGTCAGTCATCTTGGCTCCAGGACATCTTTGCAGGAGTTCCTCAGGGTGGTGTCCTAGTCCCAAACATCTTTAACTGCTTCGTCAATGACTTTGCCTCTCCATCATAAGATCAGAAGTGGGTATTTTTGCCAATGATTATATAATGTTTAGGGCAATTTGCAACACCTCAGATACTGAAGCGGTCCATGTCCAAATGCAGCAAGATCTGGCCATCCAGGCGTGGACTGAAAAGTGGCAGGTAACATCTGCACCACAAAAATGCCTGGTAATGACCGTTCCTCACAATAAAAATCCTGGGACTTACAGAAACTAAACTGGACTAGCCATATACATACAGTGGCTAGAAGAGCAGGCAAGGGGCTAGGAATCCTGCAATGAGTAACTCACCTCCATACTCCAAAAACCCTGTCCACTATCAACAAAGAAGAATGTAAGGGGGTACACCCCAGATAGCTGGATAATTGTAACTCCAACAACATTCAAGAGCTGACGTGATTGCCATCTCCTCCACAAACATTTAGTCTTTCAAACACTTACACTCAGTAGCAGTAGTACATACGACCCACAAGATGCACTGTAGAAATTCACCAAAGATCCTTCGACAGCACCTCCAAACGCAAGGCCATGTCCATTGAGAAGGACAAGGGCAGCAGACATATGGGAACACCATCACCAGCAATTTCCCCTCCAAGCCACTCACCATCCTGACTTGGAAGTATATCACCATTCCTTCAGTTCTTTAGGTCAAAATCATGGAACTCCCTTCCTAAAAGCATTGTGGGTCCACTTACACTAAATGAACTGTAGCATTTCAGGAAGACAGCTTGCCAAAAACCTCTCAAGAGCAACTAGGGGTTGATAATAAATGCTGGCCATGACAGTAACAAACATAAATGATTAAAAACAGAATTCCCCTCTTTTTTGACATCCTTTCCTTTTGGCTTTGTGAAACATCTTAGGATGTTTTCATCTGGAATTAGTTTTGTTTTTGGAGCTGTATCTAACTAAGCAAGAGTTCTGATATCTGACATGAACCCTGTCAATGGTGAAGAATCTGGAGAAGATCAGGATCCATAAATGTTTCCTCTCCAAAAGAGACAAACACACGTTGCAAAATGAGAGATATTAGTAAGCAGTATACAAAGTAAAGATTCTTTGTTGCAAACTGCATGGAATACTACTGTTTCATTAGATAATGATCCATAAATATGCCCTTCAGCCCATAAGGGGAATGAAATCTTCCAACAGGATGGCCACAGACACCAAACTTCAGACACCCTGAGAGGTGGTGAGGAAGGGAAACAATGGAGCAAGTTGGCCCTGGATAGAAACTCATTCCTTTCATGTCACCTCAATAATTCAGTTCTCAATTCAGCAATTCTCAGCAGCTGAGATCCTTAAGTGGTCAATTAATGGTCACTTTGGGGCCTCAATTCTCCATCTCCCCAGTCATCGCCTTCTTAGCCAGCAAGATGGGTGAGTAGTTCCTAACTGGGCAAACCAAAGCAGCCTGCCTGCCAAGATAGGACTGAGGCTTCCAGAAGAGCAGCCAACAGGATAGCTTCTGAAAGTCACCCCTCTCTTGCATTTGACCTCCGCAACCCCCCCTCATTTCATGGCCGCACTCCACAAGGAGAAGAAGAGTAAAACAATTTATCTTCTTACAGCTGGGTCCTCTGAAGTGTAGGTTTTGACCAGCAAACCTTCAGACGCAGAAGCTGCCAACCTATGATTAAGTGGCACACATGACAACCTAGGTCATCAATGTCAAAGCCTGTGATAGGATGAAAGCTTGCCTTCCTCTGAGTACGTAAGGGACAAATTAGCAGACATTGTAGTGAGTTCTCTCATTGGCAGAGATGGCATGTTTGTCACCAACCAACATGCTGGCCCTCACACCTAGAAAAAATATTGGAAAATTCCACCTATCAAAATTCAAGCATTGGAACAAAAAAAACAAGAAATAAACTGACTCTACCTAAGGCTACACTGAACTTGATTCATGCCAAACAATGAAGAACATTCCTGCGAGTAAAAACATAAAGTAGTTTCATGAAATATATATCTGAACATAAACTATTCCAAATTCAATATAAAGAATCATGGAGATAATCCCTAGATTCATTCCAAAGATGACATCATACACTCCATTATGTTTCTAGAGACAAGCTTTTGGTTATTTGATGGTACTTCCTGTTACTAACCTCTTTCCTCCAGCAAGAACATTCTGTGTCTGAGTACATTATGTCTAATAAGCTCAGCAGTTTGTCCTTTATAAGCAATCGATGAGGAAAGGACATATTATCCAGATAGAGTCATGCAACTAAAAGCTATACTTAACATACATTATCCCAAACAATAATTGTTATTCAATTTATTGAGGCTGAATATAATTGCCAAGAAAAGCACAAAATCACTGATCACATTAATTTTAATATCCCCAGGTATTAAATGGATTAATGTAGTCATTTTTTCCAAAGAGATAGAAGTGTACAATTTACTTGCCACAAATTATGCCAATTATGCCTCATTAAATGGGTGTCATATGCTTTTGAATTCATTTTGCATCTGCTGCACATCTGAATTCTGAACTTAGAGAGATCAAGGATCTGGTCATTCATATTCCAAAGTGTACTAGAGGTACCACTCACCAGCCAGACATATGGTGCATTGTTGAAGGATTAAGCAATGCTCTTTCCATCACGATAATGTGAGTAGAATATCAATCTACATAAGTGTGAGTTTATCATTAGATAATCATGTTTATTGCAGATCTTTGCTCTCATATTGCAACCATTGAGCATCTTTGCTAGTCTAATACCTTGCGAGTTTTGAGAAGATTTGTAGCTCAGGTTGAGGTTCTGGATGTGAGTTTGCTCGCTGAGCTGGAAGGTTCATTTTCAGACGTTTCATCACCATTCTAGGTAACATCATCAGTGAGCCTCCAACGAAGCGCTGGTGTTATGTCCCGCTTTCTATTTACCTGGTTAGGTTTCCTTGGGTTGGTGATGTCATTTCCTGTTCTTTTTCTCAGCGGATGGTAGATTGGCTCCAAATCAGTGTGTTTGTTGATGGAGTTCTGGTTGGAATGACATGCTTCTAGGAATTCTTGTGCATGTCTCTGTTTGGCTTGTCCTAGGATGGATGTGTTGTCTCAATCAAAGTGGTGTCCTTCCTTATCTGTATGTAGTGATACGAGTGATAGTGGGTCATGTCGTTTTGTGGCTAGTTGATGTTCACGTATCCTGGTGGCTAGCTTCCTGCCAGTTTGTCCAATGTAGTGTTTGTCACAGTTGCAAGATACCTTGCAAGAAGGTGACAAACACTACATTGGACAAACTGGCAGGAAGCTAGCCACCAGGATACGTGAACATCAACTAGCCACAAAACGACATGACCCACTATCACTCGTATCACTACATACAGATAAGGAAGGACACCACTTTGATTGAGACAACACATCCATCCTAGGACAAGCCAAACAGAGACATGCACAAGAATTCCTAGAAACATGGTATTCCAACCAGAACTCCATCAACAAACACATTGATTTGGAGCCAATCTACCATCCCCTGAGAAAAAGAACAGGAAATGACATCACCAACGCAGGAAATGATATCACCAACCCAAGGAAATCTAATCAGATAAATAGAAAGCCGGACATAACACCAGTGCTTCGTCGGAGGCTCAGTGATGTTACCTAGAATGGCGATGAAACGTCTGAAAACGAACCTTCCAGCTCAGCGAGCAAACTCACATCCAGTCTAATACCTTCAAAGAGATCAAGTCAAATCATCCATTTTTAGTCTTCAGGTTTGGCACGGTTTGATGCCCAAGAGAGTGCTACACCTATGAACTGTGTAGTATTATACCCGGCAGATTAGAGAGCAAAGAAACAACTTTGTTACTATATTAGCTTCAGCTGACATTTCTTACCAGTGAATGTCAGCATATTTGTATTCATAATGGGCTGAATTTTCAACTCCTACAGGAATTGGGCAAAGATATGGTGATTGGAGTTTAAATGATTGTGCCAGCTATATTAGTTTCCTGCTGCTCTTCCTGGGGCTGGCTGTTAAATGGGGGAGAGAGTGATCTCACAATCTCACACAATTATTGAGAAGCCCAATTAAGATGCTTAAGGAGATCATTGAGAGATAGTTAATGAGTGATGTTATGAATATAGCAGGAACACTCAGATTCCAATCACAAGAGCAGATCAGCCGACCAAGGTAACAACACAATTTTGGCCACTTAAGAGAGTTAGCTAAGCCCCACAAAAGGGTAAATAGCACAGAGAAGAATTTGTCCATGTGGAGACAGGGGCACCATTGGTGCAGTGCCGGCGGTCTCAATTTTGGGTAGTAGACGCTTGGGTATTTCAGGAGGTCATCACCCTCCTAGCATTGCCATTAGCCCTGCAGAAGCAAGGTTGCCAAGCACAACTAGGCAATCACCACAAGGATGCCACGGCTGACAATGAGGGCATGGGTCAATTTCTGGGCCCAGTGCCAATGAGTGACAATACTCAGGAAAAGCAGAGTCATCAGGAAGGCAAAGAAGAGGGGCAGAAAGGACAAAGACGCCATATCATCAGTATTGGATCTATAACCAAAGGTGACCAAGAAGCAGCACTGCAAGGAAATACCACCCTTCAAGAAGCTAGTCAGAGACACTTTTGGTTTCATTGCTGAAGAACGAACATCTCACAACACTCATCACCATGTCCACAGCTAAGTCACAATGACCTTCAACCACTTCAAATCTCACTCCTTTCAAGAACAAGCTGCAGATCTTGGTGACATCTCACAAGTCACTGATATACTAGTTGCTAGAGCTGGGGCGTTCATTCAATTCATCCCAGATTTGGCGGGGGGGGGGTGCACATCACTACTGAGACTTCTGGGTTTTGCCACCATTAATGGATCTTCCCTAAGTGTGGAGCATCATTGATTCCACCAACGAGTCTATGAGACCATTCAGTGATAGACCACTCAGATTCACTGACAGGAACAGTCTCTTGCTCTAGATATTCAGCTAGTCTGCAACTGGAACAAAACTTCCTCCACATGCATTCATTTTCTTGTCATGTCCTTCAGCTGCTGTCACACAGGTTGACAAAAATCATAACTTCAATCTGCAAAGCTCATTGATAGATTCTAGGATCAAGGGATATCCCTATAAGATAGGGGCCTCACCTCACTATAGGAACCTTGGAGGAGACATGGCAAAGCTACCTGCCTCAACAGAACCACCGGTAAGCAGACAACTTGGCTACAACAAATGTGGTTCCAGTGCCTAGACCAGTTGGGTGGTGCCCTCCAGTATCTTACCTACAAGGTTCCTCCTTGTTGACATGGTCTGCTGTGCTGTCCATATTGATTGCCCACAGAGGTATGAATCTGAGGATGGGGAGGAAGATGTAGTAGAGGGGGAATCGGGGCAACAGTTTGCTGAACACCAAAGGGCCCTGGCTACATGCTGGGCTATCATTGGCAAGACTATCTGATGCAGGAACTTTTCAACTGATCTAGGATAAAGGGCATTTTCTCATGGCAATGAAAGCGAAGCCAGTACTTATTGCCATCCCTAAATGGACTTGAACTAAATGAATTGCACGGTCATTGCAGTAGACAAGTTAGTCACATTGCTGAGGGTCTCGGGTCAGTAATGAACCAGAAGTGTTTCTATAACACTCACAAGTGGTTTCATGGTGATTGTTACACAGGCTTTTACTTTCAGATTTCTGTATTGAGTTTAAACTCCACCAGCTGCCATGGTGGGATTTGAACCCAATGTACCAGAGCATTAGTCTAGGCCTCTGAATTACTAGTCTAGTGACATCATCGTGATGTCACCGGGGTCTGGTACACAGCCTGAGGTGCTTGCATTTTTATTTTTATTCAGGACACAATCTAGAACATGTCAACTTAATGTCAATGAAGCAAACACATCTGCACAGAAGTTATGCTGTTACTAGACAGGAACATCATCTTCTTCATTACCTCATATATTTTCTTTTATTCTGACATCAATGAAAAGTTTCATTGAACATGGCAAAGCTACCTGCCTCAACAGAACCACCGGTAAGCAGACAACTTGGCTACAACGAATGTGGTTCCAGTGCTCTATATGCTGCTGCCTCGTAGCCTCAGAAGAGTTGGAGACATCCTGCTTATTTGCTGCAGTTTGCAAACAGATGCCTGTGGGCTCATCTGCAGAGGCTGCCATTCCTAAATCAATTCTTTGTCACTAGGGCCTGCTACACATATGTTCTGTCCATCAGAGAACTTGGAGGGAGAGCCAGCTGGAATGCAACTGGCATCTCTTCCAAAGGTTTCAGCATCATCAGCAACACTTATTGGTCCACAATATATTATATGACATGCATTGTATGTACATCAGTGCACAATTCCTGCAGGCACTCCAAATGTTGCTAGATATGGCACTCTGACATTGGCCACTCTTATGGAGGAGCTCATATTCTCAAAGTCGTGATTTATTGTGGTGAGTATAAACTGGTGGACTTATCCTTTCTTTATCCATGATACCACATTGTCTTAAGGCACTCTGATATATGTAAGGACATATATTACTACAGTTCCAGGCTCAGCCATCTTTCCAACCACTCCAGAAACCACCCTCAAAGCCCAAATAAAAGGGGCTATATTTACTCTCTGTCCTCTAAAGAAATTATCTCTAGTTCTGGTACCATCTACTGTCCATTAGTTTCATTCTCTTCAATAATGCCGCCTTTATAAACACATACAAAGGCCATGAAGATAAAAATATCTGCACAGGTGGAGAGGGCAATTAGATGATGTGATGGTACTTGCTCAGAGCTTTGCTGGTCCTCTTGGCTGAGGGAACGAGGTCCCCTCACAACAAGATCTACAATCTGTGGAAGATAATCCACAGACTGGCTCAGAGCCACTGAGGACTTTGTAACCCATGATACAGGTCCTTCTAATTAACTGTCATTTGGCCCTAGCAATGTCAGTTTGTCTCTCTCTCTATGACCTTGCAGGAGAAATAGGCTATTACCATACAGTCTCCTACCTTCATATCATCACCACCACGGGAAAGGGAGCTCTTATCAAGGCCAGGCATATGAACCACAAACAAGTCTTCCCTGTTATGATGTGCATTCATGATGGACATGTGATAGCAGTGATTAGAGACAGCATAGTATTCATCAAGGAAATGTTCTGCACTCCAGCCATTTCCAGGGAGTATGCCTATTTCTACAGTGCAAGTCTGTAAATATTTAAGAGCATTCTGCGTCCTGAGGCTCCTTAGCTGGTGTGTCTGCTGGAGGATGATTACCCAAAGGTCCGTCCAGAGGATTCTGTGGTATCACTCACCGCATCAGGGTGTGGCAGGTCACCAATTTTTTTCCTGTGCCGCATCCAAATTCTTCTCACTACATAGTTCTGCTGACTATGTCTGTGATGTTCTTCCTCACTTGCTTTGGCTGAGTAGGTGGTCTCCTCCTGTCACCCTCCATGAAGACCATAAAGGAGAAAATAAAACAACCATAAGAATCTCCCTCCTCTCCTCCATCAGGGGTCTGCATCTGAACATTGAGACCCTGCCCTGTCACAAAGTTCAGAGCTCTGATTCTACTAAGCCACAATGGAGTTCAAATATTCTGTCATCTTCAATTCCATAGTTACACCAGTGGAACAGTAGCCACAGTAATGCAACTTTAAAGTTTCTGCATAGAAACTGCCTCAAAATGTTATTGAAGTTTCATTGTGTGTTCTGTTCTCTCAGCGTGGAGGAAAAAAAAGCTCCTGTTCTGAGCCATGCTGGTAAGTGGTAATACACAGTATTATCATTGCTTGCTTTTCTTTGTGCTTTCAAAGGCGATAGTATTCTTCCCAGAATTAGGTGACCAGAACTGCACACAGTTCTCTCGAGGGCCTAATCATACTTCATTTTATAAAATTATGATATTTTATTTTTCTCAGTACATTGCCTTTTTTCTCCATTTAAACTTCACACATTCAAGCACTGCGCTGCGTTTTATCTGTTATAAATTGGAGCCTGAGTTTCCCAATCACTAGATTGTGCCAATGGTTCATTTAACACCAATTTCTCTTTTGGTTTTTTACTCCTATGATGAATAATTGCTTTATGTACACTTTACACTAAATACAATTATTGTGATTATTTAGCTATTCTAAATTATTCTAAATTGTAATTGCATTGTTATCAGTCATTTGTATAGACACCAATTTTGCATTTTCTCCAAACCTGGTGATTTTACTTAAAATATCCCATCCAAATGGTTCCTACACACTAAATGTAGTTTAGAAATTCTCTCCTGAATTTTCCCTTCACAGTCACTTTGTCTCCTGTTTCAAAGCCAACTTCTATACAATTCCACGTTTACTCCATTACCTTTTAGCAATTAATCACCAACACGAACATGTTTCAAAAGCTTTTAGAAAACTAAAGTACATTAATTATATTTCAACATTAACACTTCACAATTATCTTCCGAAAACATCAACAGTTCGGTTAAATATAATTTCCCTTTATTCTGTGCTGTTTGTATAGAAAATAATTAACTGATAAAAGTATTTACCCACTAGGCCTATGAAAAAACATCACGTACAATACACGCAAAACAGATGGTACAGAAAATGGAGAATTAAACAGCAGGATCATTGTACCTAACTACAGTTTGAGGCACATTAAGTCTCTTTATACAAAAATAATAAATGTGTCACTATTTCAAACACAAGCTTTAATTTTTCAAACACTATTGGACCAATATCTATTTATTTCACATTCCTGGCATTTTCTATTATTTTTAAATCAAATGTTTTCCAGGTACGGTTTATATATTTATTAAATCAAACAAAGGACTTTTTAAGCAAACTTTCAGTTTCCGAAATATTTCCTACATTTGGAAATTTACAAAACTGTAGGCTAGAGCTTTATGGATTTCAGTCTTTGTCACTTCCAAAGCGCTTTACAGAATTATTTCAGTACAGAAGGAAGCCATTCAGCCCACTGTTGCTGCATCAACTCTAATGCTGTCCATCTAGTACCATTCTTCAGTTTTCTCCTCATGCTCCTGCACATTGTTTGTTTTCAATTAACAGTCTAATACGTGCTTGAATGCCTTAAGGGAACCTGCCTCTGCCACTCTGAGTCAGTGCCTTCCAACCATAGCTAGTTGCTGTGTGAAACAAACAATTCCCTTATATCACTTTTGCCATGACTTTGTATCTATGCCCTTATTATTAATTGTTTCACAGTGAGAACAATTTCTCCCTATTAACTCTGATCAAATACCTCAAGAGTTCGAATTACTTGATCAGATTTCCTCTCAGATTTCTCTTCAACGAAGAAAAGTCTTAACTTCTCTATCTTCATAACTGAAGTTCTTCATCACTGAAACTATTCTCATATATCTCCTCTTAATTTAGCTTCATAACAGAGGCTGATTGTTGGGCAGAGTGCAGTTGCTTTCCTGCATCTGTACTAGGAAAACTTGATGCTATCAATGGGAATCTAAATGGAAATTGTTCCTTTGCCATACCTAACATCACTGAACATAAAGATAAACCTCATATCCTTGAGCAGATAAAGGAAAATTTAGAAAACAGATGAGACAACCAGATTGTGTAATTATGGTTTAAGCAAATGTTCAAAAAACCATGTTGTACTTTCCCAGATGACCCACTCCTGACAGCCTGTGATATTTGACACTTCTACCAGCTGTGATACTGGATAAGGGTTATTTCAGGTAGTTCATTCCCACCTAACTTTCTGTGTCTTTGCCCTATGTAGTGCTTTGTAGTCGAGAACACACCAGGGAGTATCTACAGAAGAGCACAGGTTTAATGATTGATAGCAATAAGTCCGACTAAGTTTGCAATTGTCAGAATCACTATGACCTTAGGAGCTGGTATAGATTCATCTGTTCCCTCCATTAGTTGGAGCAGAACTCCTAATCTCTACACAGACTGTGTGATATCCATATAATGAACATTAACTCCTGTTGAATCATTACCTTGTACAAATCCCAAAACTCACCCCCACAAAGTTTTATTTTTCTCAAGGTTAGCCCATTTTATAATCATGTGCATAGTAACATTACGTTTACTGCCACCCCATTTCCACCCAAATCTGACTTTACATACACAGGTGGTCTGGAGATTTCACAATTCTCTCAGAATG
The DNA here is from genome assembly GCF_030684315.1 of Stegostoma tigrinum. Classification (NCBI taxonomy): domain Eukaryota; kingdom Metazoa; phylum Chordata; class Chondrichthyes; order Orectolobiformes; family Stegostomatidae; genus Stegostoma; species Stegostoma tigrinum. The sequence continues at coordinate 49,870,427 of NC_081361.1, read as the reverse complement.
TACTCTCTTCAGACTTCTGAGAATGAATCTTGGTGAATAGTATTGACCCTGGGTCTAATCTATGGATTGGTTCTCCACTGAGAGATCTTTTATCTCTGTCTTCCACGAAGGATAGCCGAATGCTTTTCGTAAATGTTATTGTAAGAGAATGCTTAATCTCCTGAATTTCCTTTACAGATGCTAAGTAGTTGACCCAAAATGTCATATGATAGACCTTTAATCTCATGAATGTCCAACTTGGAAGACAGACCTATTGAAACAAGTACTTTCTTTCTTATAGTATCCTGGATTTCTGGATCCGCCATTATCTTTTTATTTGGAAGAAATAATCTCTTAACTGCAGTATTTGGATTCTTAGATCAGGTTTTTTTCTTCTTCTTGACCATATCCAGAACCAATGGACATTGATCTAGGTCCCATTACGTCACCTTCAGCTTACCAATCTCCTACTGTTGATCAGGCTGGACATTTTCAGTCATGCATTCTGGTTGTTTAATGGTGAAGTAAGTTTTTGTCAGATTCTTTATTGTCGCTTAAAGTGTGTTGTTCATTCAACACTATCTTTGGCACTGGCATTGACAACTCTGCTGAATCAAACTTCTGCTGTGAAAACAACATTAATTGAATAACCCTGAATTAGCTGGTGAGTTGCACTGTTCATTTTCATTTTCAAAGCTGCTATTTTTTGTCTTCTGATCTAGCTGAAGTAATAACAGGAGTGTTTTCAGATTTAAAATCTGGTTTAATTGCAGATTTCACAATGACATATGATATCTTCAATCTCTTTTGAGTTCTCTGGCATGGCTTGACTGAGCCATGGCTATATACCTGGCAATTCCTAAATGTCTCCAGAGTAGAAGCAAGAATGATTAACCAATTTGTCATCCACTAATAAGTAATTAATTGTGAAATGTTGCTGGTGCTCAATGTGTTTTCAACCAATTCACTGGATTCTTAGGCCAGCTATCGAAAAAATACTGATGAAAAAAAGCATAATGTCGGTCACTCTTCTGTTGGAGACCAGTTTGGCGAAGCCTCTTGGGCTGGCTGGTCACTATTTATTGTTGGCCGTATTAAATATTTCCTTTACACATTGTAGGTATTCTCAAAAGAGACTTTGTTCTCCCGGTGACTGATTTATTCCTGGACCAGTGGTTCAACAACTGTTAGACGGAGATAGCAAAAAGTGCAGATGCTGGAGTCAGAGTCAATAGGATGTGGAACTGGAGGAACACAGCAAGTCAGGCAGCATCAGCTGAGCAAGAAAGTCACGTTTCGGGCTTACACCGTTCATCAGGATGGGGGGGTTGTGGGGATGGAAGCTGAGAATTAAATAGATGGAGGAGGGGTGGGGCTGGGAGAAAGTAGGTGAGATGGTGACTTGTAACAAGTATGTTAGACCTGGGAAACCCAGTACATGTTATCTATCTAGACTTCCAAAAGGCCTTTGATAAGGCACCTCACGGGAGGCTGCTGAGCAAGGTGATGTTCGATGTGAGCTACTGGCTTGGATTGAGGATTGGCTGTCTGACAGAAGGCAGAGAGTTGGGATAAAAGGCTCTTTTTCGGTAAGGCAACCGGTGATGAGTGGTGTCCTGCAGGGTTCCGTGTTGGGGCCGCAGCTATTCACCTTATATATTAATGATCAGGATGAAGGGACTAGGGGCATTCTGGTGAAGTTTGCTGATGATACGAAGATAGGTGGACAGGCAGGTCGTCCTGAGGAGGTGGGGAAGCTGCAGAAAGATTTAGACAGTTTAGGAGAGTGGTCCAGGAAATGGCTGATGAAATTCAACGTGAGCAAATGCGAGGTCTTGCACTTTGGGAAAAATAAGAATACAGGCATGGACTATTTTCTAAACAGTGAGAAAATTCATAAAGCAGAAGTACAAAGGAATCTGAGAGTGGTGGTCCAAGATTCTCTAAAATTTAACTTGCAGGTAGAGTCCATGATTAAGAAAGCGAATGTAATTTTGTCGTTTATCTCAAGAGGTTTGGAATATAAAAGCAGTGATGTGCTTCTGAGACTTTATAAAGCTCTAGTTAGGCCCCATTTAGAATACTGTGTCCAATTTTGAGCCCCACACCTCAGGAAGGACATGCTGGTGCTGGAGCACGTCCAGCGTAGATTCACACGGATGATCCCTGGAACGCTAGGTTTAACGTACGATGAATGGCTGAGGATCCTGGGATTGTATTCATTTTTAGAAGGTTGAGGGGAGATTTAACAGAAACTTACAAGATAATGCATGGCTTAGAAAGGGTGGATGCTGGGAAGTTGTTTCTGTTACTGGGGGAGACGAGGACCCATGGGCACAGCCTTAGAATTAGAGGGGGTAAATTTAAAACGGAAATGAGGAGACATTTCTACAGCCAGACAGTGGTGTGCTTGTGGAATTCATTGCCACAGAGTGCAGTGGAGGCCGGGACGTCGGATGCCTTCAAGGCAGAGATCGACAAATTCTTGATCTCACAAGGAATCAAGGGCCACGGGGAGAGTGCAGGGAAGTGGAGTTGAAATGCCCATTAGCCATGATTTAAATGGGGGAGTGGACTCGATTGGCCGAATGGCCTTACTTCCACTCCTATGTCTTATGGTGATAGTAGTGGGCGTTCAGGTAGTGGGTATTGGAGCTTGGTCAGTGGGAAGGGTGGGTCAGATAGGTAGGAAAGAAGATGGACAGGTAATGTCACGTCAAAGAGGTAGGGATGAGAGGAAGGGTTGGACATGGGATGAGGCCAGGAGAGGGGACATTTTGAACCGGTGATTTCTATGTTGAAGCCATTGGACTGTTGGCCCCTGAGGCAGAATAGGAGGTAATGTTCCTCCAGTTTGTGTGTGATGTCAATGAGACATTGGAGGCGGCCCAGTATGGACGTGTCACCAAGGGAGTGGGAGGGAAGTTAAAATGGTTGGCAACTGAAGGTGCTGTTGATTATTGTGTACAGAGCGCAGGTGTTCCGTTAAATCGGTCACCGAGCCTGCACTTGGTCTCACCAATGAAGAGGAGGCTACATAGGGAGCAATGGATACAGCAGACCAGTTTGGAATATACACAGGTGAATCCTTACTGGATTTGGAAAGGTTGTCTGGGGCTTGGACAAAAGTGAGAGGGGAGGTGTAGCATCTCCTGCAGTTCCAAGGAAAGGATACAAACAATTATTTGTTTCCACATGAGTTGTTCTCTTGGAACTACGAGGACAACTTACTTTTTAAGGCAACTGAAGTTGAAACATGTTTGCTGGTTTAAAAGGGAGGATCGTTAATTATGAACCACACACATATACGTATAATAAATATTAAGTTGTCGTACTCTTCTTGTGTTGTGGAGCTTCACACATTCCTATGCTTATACCATACAGTCTCACCTCTAAGTAATAGCCTCTGCAATGACGTGTTTCCATTTCTTCTCAAGCTTATTGCTGTGGTCTTTATCAATCTTACTGCTAAAATTTCCAGTTCTTCCAAATTTATTTTCTTGACCTTCTTCTGCTAGATCCTTTCACTAGATTTATTTAAATTTGTTTGATTTAAGTTGTAAACATTCAGATTCTTATTTTCCCCAGATTCCTTCACCATCCATTCTCTGACCTAATCGTATGTTTTTATTCCTCTGATGCCTTCCCAGTTACTCCAACCTCCTGCTACAGTCCTGGTCTCCCTACTTAACCCGTTTGGGCCCATTCCAACAGCTGGCTGCATCGGCAAGGCGGGCCCTGAGTGAACTCTTGGCAGCAGCGGTGGAATCAAGTTTAGGCTGGCGGGGGAATCCAGGTGGCATCAGTGGCGGCTGCGAGGTCCAGTGAGGACTTGTGGTGGCGAGATGGCGCAAAGAGAGAGAGAGAGAGAGAGAGAGGTGACTCTTGTTCTGGCAGCACGGCAAGGTGACTCATAGCCGGCTGCTCCATGCTGAGCGTTTAACTAGGCGGACAGTAAAGTTGAACTTTTTATTTTTCTGCCTTTATATTCTACGTTTTGATTTATTTTTCTGCATTTTAAAGATGATGCTGGAGAGCGGCAACACTATGCAAAGTACAGTGCAAAATGTTGTTAAAAAAATGAATAAATCAAATCAAAACTTGCACTTGTGCCTCAAGGTGGCAGATTTCCAGGTTGACAGTGCACAACGTGTGAGGGAGAACTCTTTTACATCCCCTTGCCTTTCCTTCTCATCTACTGTTTTTTTCAGAGAGATCCCATGGGAAAAAGAGAATATGTTTAACTTTACTTCCTGCAATCTCCTTAAGACTACCTTTGACTAAGACTTCTGTATTTTCCAAGTATGTCTCACATTTCTCTCTTTTCCTACCCCATGCTCCTACTCCAGCTTATGCATGCATTTACTTTTGGACTGCTGAGCTCACCATTTCACTGTCACTTTCTCTTTTGACAATCACATGTCAGCTGCTGAGCATCAATCTGCCTTAAGGCTGTAGTGCTGTGAAGAGGGTAACTCATTTGCTTGACATATTTCCTTCGCTTCATGGTGGGACGGAAGGCCCGCATCACTGTAACCACGTGGTATTTTGCCCGCTGACCATTCCTGGTGACTTGTGTTTTTGGACACTCTTTCCACGACATGGTACTGGAGAGGCGTCATTTAAGGTAACTCACTGCTGAAATTCTTTTGTTTGCAGCCTGCCTAGTAACCTGTGATAGAGAAAATACCACCATAGAGTATTTATAAAAAAAGGACTGTTCTCAGATAACAAGCAATGACAGCAATAAGTACAACCACCTTTGATCACGCATAAATACTGGACCTCCTGGAGCTAGCAGAGATATATCTGCTCCTTTCAATAGCTGGAAAAATAGAATTCCTTCATTTCACTCTCGGGCTCGGGCTGTTTCTGACATCAATAGAATGAGCATTAACAGAAGCATTACCATATACAACAAATCCAGCCCCTCCATATCCTTGTATTTATTGAACGACACTGACTCCCAAGCAAGAGTGTCTCATGTTAAAACTACCTTCCTTATTTTCAAATCATTCCATGGTCTTACCACCACACGCACCCCTCGACCACCAGCACCTCCCCACCCCACACACACACACCACTCCATAATGTATTTGAATCTCACAGCTTGTTGAGATATCTACACAGGGATATGTACATAAGGAATGTGGAGTTATCAACATTCCCATAATTCTGATCTCAAACACCCCAATACAAATAGGTCCAATTGGCTATGTCTTCAGCTGTCTCGGCCCAAAGCTATGAAATTCCCAGCCTCGATCTGCACTCTATCACTCTTATCTCGTTTAAAACCTATCTTTTTGGCCAAGCTTTTATCAGGCCAATATCACTTCCTGCTGTTCGTGTCATACTTGCTTTACATCTCTATGAACAGCCTTGAAAAGGGTTTATAGCAAGGACACTACACTAATAACATGAGTCACAAGAACAATTGCTGCGTAACAGTTTTTAACCTAATCTTCATTCAGCATCCTATGCACATCATTGAAGATTGGCTAATACTGTAGGTCAAAAGGAATAGACTGATTCTTGTTGGAACGGAGGCTTCATCTGCCAGCACAAAACTACCAAATAAATAATGTTAATTATGAACAGTTGTGTTTGATGAATACCCAAACTTAAACTGGAACAAATACAATACAGGCATTCTCTCAGAAAAAAAGCACAGAATGTCTTTTTTAGTGACAGTAATGGAGGCATTAGTGTGAGAAGGCAATCAATAATCATGGATTCCAAAATTTCAGCTCTTAGGAGCAATATGGTATCCAGAATTTCCTACAGGCTAAAATGGCAATCTATGCTTCAAAACAGCAAGTTTCATCCTCTGGTCGATCTGCTGAGTTAAAGCATTTATAGAATTCCTACAGTGACGAAGCAGGCCATTTGGCCTAAGAGTCCATAATGACCCTCCAAACAGCATCCCACCCAGAACCCTACATTTCCCATGACTAATCCACCGAGCCTGCACATTCCTGAATGCTATGGGCAATTTAGCATGGCCAATCCACCTAACCGGCACATCTTTGGACTGCAGGAGGGAACCAGAGCACCCAGGGAAACCCATGCAGACACGGGGAGAATGTGCAAATGCCACACAGACAGTTGCCTGACACTGGAATTGAACCAGATTGCTGGTGGAGAGACAGCAATGCTAACCACACAGAGCCATCCTAAGACACATCATGGAAGGAATCACCATCCAGAGCACAACCCAAATGATACATACAATTGAATCTCTCTAAATCAATTCCACTTACTCGTATCTCCTGCTAACGTTTAATTGGTGATAAAGTTTCACAGGTATAAGCACGCCTGTGACTATTCTTCTCGGGGGGTGTCTAGAAGCACTGCAACTAACTTCAATTTTTCATGCAACTAACTAACACATTTAAGATTGCTTGTCAGTTGAATTCCATAAAGTAACCAAGAACAGAAATTTTTGCCTGGAAGTTCTTATGGTGCAGCAGTAATGTCCCTACTTCTGGGGCAGAAGGCCCAGGTTCAAGTCTCATCATCTCCAAAGTGTGTCATCACATGTCCAAACAGCCTCCATGCAATAGTTGGGTTCAGGATCACTTTCATCCAAAGAAAAAAGGGACCTGGGATGAAATACCTCTGCCACAATAAGCAATCCTCTAATCTAAGAAATCTGTCCGCAACTTCAGTCTTCGTTCAAAACACAGCCCTTCAGAGAGACTTTTATGTTGAAGTGCCCTCTTGATTAGTACTCTGTTCAGGAGCATCAAGCTTTCCCAATGTGATTGTTTAGGCTTCAAAGTTGTCATTAAAAGCATTGGGGAACCTGCCTGCCTAATCTGGATGGCAGACTCCAGGGTGACCAATTAGGAGGCAACCTCTGAGACAATTGATCTCTAGGTCTCATTGTTGGCAAAGGGAGTCTCAGGATCTAACACAGAGGTTCAGTGCCAGGGGGAGACCATTCTTCACTGGCATAAGATCAATGGTGAGTTGTTTGCGCTACTTCCAGCGCCATGAATTTCAATCGCTCCTCTTTGTCCAGAGCTGGATCATCTGCTGGTGTTTTGTGAGCCACTCCAGCAGGATGATACCTGACAACTGACTGGAATTCTTCTAGAAATTATTTATGTTTTGTGATTGGCAGCCATGTTTTAGTTAAGGAAAGTTTAGATCTCTCCATGTCTTGCGGACATAACATAACCAGCCTCAATGGATTAGGCAAATGGCTCTTTTGCTCTCCTGCTCTCCAAGTATGGTATTTTTGATAATTGGTTTATTCAGTGCCAGTGGGCATTTAAAAATAAGAAAAATGCTTGAGCAGTTAATACATCCAACCAGCAAACTATTCTGGGTTAACTTCATTGATAACGCAACAAACATATGCATCCCATTACTATAGATGCTAGGTAAAGTATTTTATAAAAGCCTTGGGAAATATTTCCACATTGAAAAGGTAGTGCACACACAAATATAACTGCTGTTGTAAATGGACAGCTTCACAATTTGGTAGCAAGCAAAATAATTCAGGTTAAAAATTAAGATGTCACATTAAATGTCAAAATAAGTAATGAAAAGTGGAGAGCAATGATTGGTTAGAAAGGCCTTTCCCTACACAACTTTTATCATGAATCATTTAACAAGTAATAACATAGCAAGACAGTGAAACAAATTAATTATGTTAAAGATTGAGTCTCTCTGTTGCTGGCAATCTAAGTAAAAGTGAGAAGGCAAGTGACCCTTTATACCCTCAAAAGCTTGTCGAGCATTCTTGTTTTTTTCCCCCCCATTTGTACTATTTTAGTCATTACTCTAAATATTGCATTCATGTTTCTCTGTATTTCAAACACACCACCCTTACTTCCTACAGTTCATTTTGCCCAAGGGATCAGGGAAGTTTAGAATGGGATAGTATATCTTGAGAATCTGGGTTTCAACATAACCCACATGAATACTTATTTCTTTGTAACAGAAGGCCGAAGTAAAAAATGTTAGTGCAACTGATATCAGTGTTGAAATGGGAAAATGTTTAATTTCCAACTATTAACATTAATTAGATGTACATACAAATAAAACAAATAACAAAAAAAAGTGTGCTTGTACTTTATTCACATATTTAAATCAAAACATAAAACTATTTAGAAATAAACTACAGACAATCTAATTAATATAGTTTTACGATTAGTTTGTTAATTTACATAGTATTCAGTGAAAAAAGTATTGAAAAAAAACTTTGACAATAACATTCAGTAAACAGTTCACATACAAAAGTTTAAAAGTAGTTTGCGATGTTTGAAGTTTACTATGTTCCCACAGTTATAATAAATTTCAACCGAAGGAACAATATTTAACAAAAAGTATCCTCCTCCCAAAAATAGCTCAACTCCTTTAAAAAAAAATAAATTTGTCAAATAATTTCAAAGTTTTTTGTTTGAAAAGATTAGTAACCAATATGCCTTTCTAGAATGCTTTATACCAATTGCACAAAAGGGGAAAATTAATTAAACAGATTTGTTTTCCAACCAAATTCAATATTTAGTAAAAGCAATCTGAAGGCAAGAAATTGAGTAGAGATCTGTCAACATACAAAATAATAGTGCCAACTATTTTATAAGCTATAATTTTAGGCTTGTCTTTTGTTTTATATAAGCCATAGCCAAAGGCCATTATTTAGGGGACACATTATTTCATTCCCAATGGACATTAATATCTGGTAAGTGTTCAATTTACAATTCAACTAACTTAGTAAAAAAGGACTATTAAAGACATTAAAGAAACAAAAATAATAGAATAATAATAGAAAATGTAACTCATATCAGAATGTTTTACCCCAATTAATCTTGGTTGTATTTTAAAAGGCAAGGCCAGAAGTTACAGTTGGCAATATTAATACAAAAAAAAAATTCATAAGTTGACCACAGTTCTATTTTTAAAGTTATTCAACACCCCCATTAAAATAATAGAAAAATATCATGCAAATATATTCGGCATTCATCTAACTCTCACCTTTGATAATTAGATGCATGTTATACCATATTGTGAAACTGAGTGGTCAAAGCTTCCTAAAAAGAACATTACTTGGTCTAGGTTACAAGTTATCAGATCATTCTAGAAAATGAGAAAGCAAATGCAGTAATTGTTTAAGTGCCCACATGATTTAAATGTAATTTTTCTTTTGTTCTTTTTTAAAAAGGCAAAGTTGAAACAAAAAAAAGTAAATGCTATTCCATTTATCCAAACCGACAAACATATGATAGCAATGTTTTGAGCAAATATGCAAAACTGTAAGTACTGAATTCAAAGCTGTATCTATATGTAGTTTTTCAGCTTGGCTTAATGCTAAAATTGAACCATTTGTCAAGGGGACATAAAACCAAATGCAGAATTGTATATCATCTATAATTCACTGCCAAATTATCTCAATTTACGAGTACTTCATAATGCAAGGTGTCCATTTTCATAATTCAAGCATCTGAAATTTATGTGAAGGAGTTAAGTACATTCTTAGAGCAGATAGTTTAATCTAATGTAGATATACAGCCAAAAAGATCTGAACTCGGTCAAATAAATCACCCTTCAAAATAGGAGTCAGTATGAGAAAGAGTAAGACATTTTGCTAACACAATAGCAAAAAAATGTCCAGTAATATTGTTTTTAATGCTTCAATTTCTGAACATAAAAAGCCCTTTGACTAGCGCATAACTGATAAAGAAACATTTCCTGGGGAATGAAGATGCACTGTATTTTGTTTTCTAATATAATCTGATTTCTAAAGCACTAGAATCTTTCCACAAGTATTCAAAATGGCAGAGATGGGACCTTCTAAAGGACTCAATACGAGCATTCTATTCACTGGAAATTATGCATACTGCCGCATAAGGTGCATTGAAAAAGGTTTTAACACTGGGATGTGTGCCAAGGTTAAAAGGTGCATCCCTGAAAAATGTGTTACCAAGTCAACACTGATCAATGGGTGTTCATGTACCTAAAAGGGAGGCAGCCCAGGGTGGGCTAATCAAAAAATTTCAAGCCTGTTACAACTGCATGCATGCAACATTGATCACACATCATGACTCGTCAATTTTTTTATTCATACAACACGTTAAGTAAACTATAATTTTAAAAATGAAACTGAAATGGGCAAAGATTTAGAAGTGACTTTGGGACAAATCTTCTGCTCAAAATTGTAACATTATCACCACAAAATGTAAAAATTTTGTGGAGTTGTGTGATCACACGCCATGTGAGTAATTTCATTCACTAGACTGAACAAGCAACTATTTGCATTTTCCCCCATTTTCAGTTCAAGTAAAATTGCCATTTTGGAGATGAGACAGCTTGCTGAAGCCCCAGGTAATGAAATCTCTAAAATACAGTCATGAACCTTACTTCTTAAATGTTTACAGTTAATTGAAAACACAATGTCGAAAATAGTGTTGTATACTGCACTTAAAGTTTGGAGTTTTAATAATACAATTCAGCTTCAATGCCAAAAGGTCATCAAATCTACTACCACTGTTCCCAGCTAAAGTCATCACCTCTACCAAATACTAAGAAAAAGCCCAAAATGGTGAGGAAGATTACTGCATTGCCTGCCAGCACGAGTCCACAGGCTCCCCACTGGATCTGAAACATGGAACAGAGATTAAAAGTCTCAACATGATGGCCTGACTAAAATTCTTACATTATTTGTCTCCTTCTACACTATGACCATTTAAGAAGACTAAAAAGTATTTTGTATGCTGCCTTCAAGGTTGTCATTATGTTCTGGCTGGGTTATATTCTCTAACAGCCCCTTGAGGGCTTTCCATAATGAAGGAAACAATTCCAAAACTCAAAACAGCAGGAGCCCTAGAGAAGTACATAATGTGCAAGGGAAATTTAACAAGGAAATTAAGGGAACAAAAAGAGCGCATTAAAGAATAAAAAGTAAAATAAAGGAAAATCTAAAATTATTTCACAAGTATCATGAGGAAAGAGGGGGAGCCCATTAAGGACCACAGTGGGTAGGGTTCTAGGTGAATATTTGTCTTGGTTTTCGCTAATGAGAAGGTTCATGTAGGTATAGAAATCAGAAAGAAGGACCATGATCTCCTTAATGAAATTAGCACCACCTCTGTGTCTGAGTTAAGTGGTCAACAGGCTTAAAAGTAGATGAATCTTCAGGGTTAGATGAAATGTCTCACAGGCTATTGAGTTACACAGGGAAGAAAAAGCAGGGATGCTGGCAATCATTTTCAATTCCTCTCTGGCCCCAGGAGAGGTGCTACAGGACTAGAAGAGAGCCAATGCGGTACCAACATTAACAAAGTGAGCAAAAGGATAAACCAGGAAACTACAGGCCACAGGCCATTCAGTCTAACCTCAGAACTGCTTCCAATAGTTTCCCCATGACTCAGGGGCAGAATCTGGAACTAATCAAGAAAAGGTGACAAACTTCTCCAAAGGGGAGGTTACGTTTACCAACTTGATTGAATTTTTCAAAGTAGTAACCAGGTGTGTAGATGATGGCAACGCATTTGACATAGCCCATTTGTACTTCAGCAAGGCTTTTGATAAGGTCCAACCTAAGAGACTGATGGCAAACACAAGAGCCTATGGAATCTAAGGAAATTTGATTAACTTGATTCAGAATTGACTAAGTGACGAGAAACAGAGAGTGATCATGAAGCGGAATTTTTGTAACTGAAAACCTGTGTCCAGTGAGATGCTGTGCGGATCCTTGTTCAGGATCTTACTGTGTGTCGTATGTATATAAGATTTAGGTCTGAGAATGAGATGGTTGGTAAGTAAACTCACAGATGATACCAAGCATGGGGATTATGTTCAGCATGGACTGGTTGGACCAAAGGGTCCGTTTCCATGCTTTATGACTACGACTCTGTAAATGGTTGAAATGCTAAACAATGAGGGTAGCCTTAGATTCAGGAAGGCACAGATAGGCTCACCAGTGACAAACAGAATTCAATCCAAATAAGTGAGGTGATGTACTTCAGCAAGATAAACAAGGTGAGGAAATACACGATGAATGATAGGACCCTGGAATACACAGAGAGTGAGCGAGACATTGGTGTGTATCCAGTCTCTTAAAGTATCAAGACAGGTAGATAAAGTGGTTAAGGCAGCATATGGGAAATTTGCCTTTACTACCTGAGGAATAGCATTTAAGAGGAGGGAGGTTAAGCTGAAAAATGTTGGTTAGGTCACAGCTAGAGTATCGTATGCAATTCTGGAACCCACATTATAGGATAGGTGTGATTGCATGGGTCAAATATGTATAGAAGATTTACCAAAACGTTTACCAGGAGAATTTCAGTTATGGAGAAAGGCTAAATAGATTGGGATATTTTCCTTGGAGCAGTGGAGACTGTGGGGTCATGATTGAGATATATAAAATTACAAAGGGCTTAGATAAGAAGGAACAGTTCCCCTTACTGGAAGGATCAATGACAAGGTCAAGACTCAAGGTTAGGGTCAAGGTGTTTTTTGGGGATGAGAGGAAAATGAAAAAAAAAAATCACCCAGATGATGACGGAGATCTGGAATTTATTGCTGTAGGGTGATGGAAGCAGAAACCATATCACATTCAAGTAGTATTTGGATGTCCACTTGTGATGCCAAAGCATACAAGGCTATGGGCCAAGTGCTGGTAAATGGGAGTGAGAATAGTAAGGCACTTGATTCCAACTGGCATAGACTCAATTGAACAAAAGGCCCTTTTTCTGTGAAGGCCTTTCTGACTCTATAATGAAGCATTTTTGAGTCAACAAACAGGTTGTATAAACTGTTATTTATATTACCCAAATGATAACCTTCAGATCCAAATGAAGGAAGAACATTGCTGGATAGTGATAATTTTAATTATAATTTTGAATCATAGTATATAATAGCATAAATATTTCATATGTATCAAAGAAAGTGTTGGAGTAATTCAGCAATCTAGCAACATCTGTGAAAGAGAAAGAAGTTAACATGGAGTCCAATGAATTTCCAGTTACCTCTAAGACATCTTCCCTCTCCAGCATTATCCCTGCTCCTTTTCCTGCTGATCGCCTTGGATCAAGAAATATTCAGCACCTAATTGTTTCTTTGTTTGAGTCAGATCTTCATTGTCAAATTTCCATGTAGCTATTCACATCTTCAGTGGACCAGGGTGCTCACAAATTTGCAAAAGGCTACGAACAATTAAAACTCTCTCTCTCTCTTTCTCAGTCATAGAACCTAGAACATAACAGCACAGTATAGGCCTTTCAGCCCTCGATGTTCTGCCGACCTGTCATATCGATGTCAAGCCCATCCAACCTACACTATTCCATGTACGTCCATACGCTTGTCCAATGACGACTTAAATGTACCTAAAGTTGGCAAATCTACTACTGTTGCAGGCAAAGTGTTCCATTGCCTTACTACTCAAAGCAAAGAAACTACCTGACATCTGTCCTATATCTTTCACCCCTCAATTTAAAGCTATGCCCCCTCGTGCTCGCCGTCACCATCCTAGGACAAAGGCTCTCCCTATCCACTCTTCTCTGATTATTTTATATGTTTCAATTAAGTCACGTCTCAACCTTCTTCTCTCTAATTAAAACAGCCTCAAGTCCCTCAGCCTTTCCTCATAAGACCTTCCCTCCATACCAGGCAACATCCTAGTAAATCTCCTCTGCACCCTTTCCAAAGCTTCCACAACCTCCTTATAATGCAGTGACCAGAACTGTACGCAATACTCCAAGTGCGGCCGCACCAGAGTTTTGTACAGCTTCACCATAACTTCTTGGTTCCGGAACTCGATCCCTCTATTAATAAAAGCTAAAACACTGTATGCCTTCTTAACAGCCCTGTCAACCTGGGTGGCAAGTTTCAAGGATGTGTGTACATGGACACCGAGATCTCTCTGCTCATATACACTGCTAAGAATCTTACCATTAGCCCAGTACTTTGCCTTCTGGTTACTCCTACCAAAGTGCATCACTTCACACTTGTCTGCATTAAACTCCATTTGCCACCTCTCAACCCAGCTCTGTAGCTTATCTATGTCTCTCTGCAACCTACAGCATCCTTCATCACTATCCACAACTCCACCGACCTTAGTGTCGTCTGCAAATTTACTAACCCATCCTTCTACGCCCTCATCCAGGTCATTTATAAAAATGACAAACAGCAGTAGACCCAACACCGACCCCTGCGGTACACCACTAGTAACTGGTCTCCAGGATGAACATTTCCCATCAACTACCACCTTCTGTCTTCTTTCAGCAAGCCAATTTCCGATCCAAACTGCTATATCTCCCACAATTCCATTCCTCCGCATTTTGTACAATAGCCTATTAAAATCAGAGAAATGATTTGTCGCTTGGGACAGGAGAATTAAATTGATGTGGTTTTGGACAACTAGTTATTAGAGCACACTCCATCTTGTATTTCATTAACTGTTCTCTTTTTCCCCTTTGATAGAATTTAATAATTTACAGACTCTATTTTCAAAATTTAAAACAAATAATTAACATCCAGGAGTAGTCTCCTACCATTAGTTCTGTTTGGAGCAGTTTTGTCTCCCAAACATGTTAGATATCATAGTATTTGTAGTGTTCTTCAACCCCAACATTTGTGAAAATCTTGATTCACCCTTCCCAATGCACACAGATCTAAAATAAATCTCCCATTATTGCAGCCATTGACCAGGTTTCATAATTCACTCCTCTAGGTTCCCAGGCCTTGGACTATCATCAAGGTGCTGCTACTCTCCAAAGCATCTATCTCATTGCTATCAGAATCCAGCCCCTATTTTGGAAAGACTGCTCCTCATTTCCCCTGTAATAAGGAAAAGCCAGTCTCCCTAATATTATGACAACATTGAGAAGCGTTCATACAGTCTACTCTGGATGTGGGGAAAAACAACCTACTTGGTAAGTGATAAAACTAAATAAGATGGTAGACAGTGGGAGGTACTTGACTAAACTTACCACTGAAACTCGAGCAAGAATTATTGGGAGCCCAAAGGCAGAAACAACAATCCCTGTAGTGAAGAAGTATGCAAGTTCACGACAAGCACTGCTCGCTGCATCAGTGTCATCTCCCAATCTTCGTGCAATAAAACTTGGAATGGGCGACAGGAAGTAAAAGATCAGCACAAACAGTGGCCAGTAAACACTGTGGAGGGATTAAAAATAATAGAGAGAGCACAATTAAAATGGCAAGATGATTGTTAAAAGCCTAACAATAAACTCCAATAGAACAGACATTTTTATGTCTCTGACAGAGGCAGGACTTAACATGATCCCACAGCCGTTTCAGAAAACTGTCAACAAAACTAAGCTAATAATGCTTGATCAGAGGTACCCAAGTAAATAGGCAATGTAAACAATGTTGCAAGCTGGCATAAAACATGACACAACTAAGTAAGATGTTTTGAGTTGAAAACCTACAGACAGTAGGCAAACTATAATAGAAAGTTGCAGCATTGAAATAAATTCTCATTTTGGCAGCATATAAAAGCGTTAACAAGAAATCTGGTAATAGTAATGTTTCACCTTCTATTTGGTGATTTCCAAGCATCTGTTTATTTCAGACTAAATTTTCTCTACATCCCTCGAGGATTCTAGCTCCCTGACAGAAGTCCCTTGTGTAACATTGCTTTCAACGTTCTGGCAACCAGGAAGTTGTTTTTGGTTGGATGCGTAAGGATGTCCTGAAATTATCAACTCAAAAATGGAAGGGAAGGCCCGTAAGCTGGGCAAGGGAGAGGGATGTAGGACAGCAGAACAAAACGAAATGCTAACCAAAATGAACAGGTGAGAGCACCAGAATTCACCAATAATGGAGAAAGCAAGGTGGTGTAATAGGAGCGAGAAACTGGTTATGGACAAATGTTAGGAAGGTTCTGAAACCGGGAGTTTGGGTTCCATTTTTCACAAAACTGCTACACCTTGACTACACTCACCAACCCCTACAAACTTCAAATATTGGTAACTCCCAGTAGCCCGTTAGTCCTACCACAGTCAATCCCCTTTAAATGTTCCCTGCTGTTAGATCTCCCCACTCCTACCACTAGTTCTGTTTGCAGCGGTTTCGTCTCCGAAACATGTTAGATATCACAGTATTTGTAGTGTTCTTCAACCCCAACATTTGTGAAAATCTTGAATCACCCTTCCCACGGCAAACAGATCTAAAATAAATCTCCCATTATTTCAGCCATTGACCAGGTTTCATAATTCACTCTTCTGGGTTCCCAGGCCTTGGACTATCATCAAGGTGCTGCTACTCTCCAAAGCATCTATCTCATTGCTATCGGAATCCAGCCCCTATTTTGACAAGACTGCTCCTCATTTCCCCTTTAATAAGGAAAAGCCAATCTCCCTAATATTATGACAACGTTGAGAAGTGCTCTCGAACTAGTAACTAGGAATCACTACCTCTGGTTATTTCTTTCCACCTCACCCCCATTCCCTGACCTCTGGTTACTAAATTTAAAGTTAAAGACTTGCACCATGGATTTTCAGCATTACACACATTCAAATCAGAAACTACATGTTATTGGAATTTTTTGATGTTTTGAAAATAAACATTAAGCTTACGACGAGACCAACACTAGGTTGTTTTTGGCTTTATTTTCCCTGCATATTTGAAGCCAGAGAAGCAACAGCAGCAGAGTGGTAAGCAATCAAACAGTAGGATGGCAAGCAATAGAGTAGTGAACTATTTCCAAAGGCCTGCCCATTCAGCGCATTAAATATCAAGATTTTCTTGAAAAATACTGGTTTTCACTCATTAAAAAAAGAATCTTACCCATACTGTTCAAGGGCACAGCCTAACATGAGGAAGGTTAGACCTATGGCACCACTGAAAGATAAGCCAACCAGAGCTGCAATAAAAATGAGAAAAGAGCAAATCATAGTAGTATCGTACCAGTACACTATTAGAAATATTTTACCTCCTGTAATGGGGCTGAGTTATATTATTCCTTGTGCTTAACAAAATGAAGTGGTTTGTTGAAAGAGTGTTAATTCTTCTTTCAACTACCATTTCTTTCTTCATCACAGCTTTCAATAGTGTATGTAATAAAACAAAATGCAACTGTTTGTATTGCCACAATTTTCCTTCTTTTTCTGTTCTTCCTGCACACCCTTCCTCCTCCCTATACTGAAATAGAGGCTATTGACTCACCTCTTGTCTGAACTCGTTTTTTTCCACCCCCCAATCAGCCTCCTAAAACTGGAATTCCATAACGATCAAGGAATTTCTTGAAAGCTATAAAACGCTTTTGGAGCCCGTGTTAGCAACAATTTAACTTTCTTTGATTTCCTTGCTTTTTTAAAATCTTGCTGATAGCTTTCACATAAACCTGGCCTTCCACCACGGTACACTGTGTAACTGTTTTGCCGTTGACCATTTTCATGTTATTTCACTCAGTTTCTATTTTAACTATATTAGCAATATTCCAGAGCAGATGTCTTCTATCAATCTGTATTAAATGTATGGATTTGAAGCAGAATCACATTCCAATCGGTTCGTGGGGAACTGATTACTCATCTTTCCATTGAGTGAAAAGTGTAAACTCCATGTCATCTCTGCCGATCAGACTGTTTGTCAGAAACAAAGTTAAATCTGGGGGATTCAGTTTGCTTTGTTCACAGTATGGCAGATCTTCTAATTCCTAATTATCCCAAACTCACTGACCTGAAGTGACAATGACTCCCCCCGCCCCGCGCCGCTTTATTCATTCACTGGACTCGGGTGTCACTGACCAGGCAGCATTTATTGCCCAGAGCGCAGTTAAGAGTCAAACCACACTGCTCTGGGTCTGGAGTCACATGCAGGCCAGACCAGGTAAGGATTGCGGTTTCCTTCCCTAAAGGACGTTAGTGTACCAGCTGGGTTTTTGCGACAATCGACAATGGTCATCATTACAGTGTTAATTCCAGATATTTATTGATGTCAAATTCCACCATCTGCCAAGGCAGGATTTGAACCCTGGTCCTCAGAACATTATCTGGGTCCATGGATTAACAGTCCACACATGTTACCACTAGGCCATCGCCTTCCCTATGCCAGTGGTCTGACTTGGTCTATTTTGTCCCTCATTGAATACTCCTAAACTCCATGCTTCTCAATATAACCCTCATCTTCACCCTTCAAAGTTGCAAATCAACTAGGGTCAGAATCAATCCCTGTCCCTTCTCCAAACTGGAGGTGTCAAAACTACTTGCAACATCTCTCTGGCATTAGCTAATTCAGGACTGAAGTTCTAAGTTTGACTCAGTGGTAGTACTCATGCTTGTTCCCAAAGGTTGTGATTCCAAGCTCCCTCCAGAGCTTGAACATAAAATCGAAGTGAATACTTCAGTACAGAACGGAGGAAAATTTGCATTGTTTGGCAAGAAAATGAAAGATAATTTGACCATTAAATGTGTTGTATCATTCAGTTAGATTATGATAAGAGCTATACCTCAACTTCATTTAGAATCACAGAAACATACTGAATGAAGTCATTTGGGCCATCATGTCTACACCGGCTCTTGATCCATATCACTTGATATCTTTATCAAATGACGTTCTCTCAGGAGAAGTCCTGAAAATTTCAAAAGACTCAGCATGCACAAGCACCAAATGGAGAGTATTCCATACTGCTTCCTGATTTCACTCTCGAATGGTCGAGCACTCAGTTTAAAATTGCATCTCCTTCTTCTGGAACTCCTCACCCAAGGAAATGGTTTCTCTGTATTTACAGTATCAAATTCTTTTATCAATTCAATCACCTGAATCAGACCATTCTCCAATCTTTCCTCGGGCCAAACCTCATCCTCCCCCACATGAAAAGTCTTTTGCCACGAATTTAACCTGCTCACCTTTCAGATGAAACAATAGACTGAGCTCTATTCTGTCTGTTCAGGTGGTTGGAATGGATAGGGAATCTGAAAAGCAGAAAGCTATCCTAATACTCTTACGGAACAATGACAAAACAGATTCAGTGTCCATTATCCAGCTTTTGGGCATTTGCTGCTGAGCAGGAACCTACTTCAATAGGGGGTGATTCATTAAACACACTGGGCCAGTCTGAAGACCAGGAAGGAACAAATGTAACATTTCTTTTTAAAAAGCCTTGGAGGCCAATATGTAGACACTCATTAGTCCATACAACTTGTCCTGCACTGAGCTGTGCACCTTCTGACTGAAAAACTGAGAAATGTCCCAAGAACTGTTTGAAAACCAAGTGTTGAAGAAACTCTATGTCCAGCAGCATCTGAGGAGACAGAAACAGAGTGAGTGTTTCAAGTCCAAGACCTGTATCTGGGCTTTAGGTACTCTGTGACTCATCTTCAGAACCAGACAGACATTGTATAGGGATTCAATGGTCTTTGCTGAAAAGTGCAAAGTGGACAAGCAAATAGTCTGCTTGGGGTAGAATATTCAGTTTGGGCACAATTGCAATCTAGGTATAAACACAGCGTTTTTTTTTGAGAACAGCTCACCACCCAAGCTTCTACTCAAACTCATTTGCAATTTTTTCCTTTATTCATTCACAGGATGAGGGTGTTGCTGGCCAGGCAGCATTTATTACCCACCCTCAAGTGCCAAGAGTCAGATTCAATCACACTGCTGTGGGTCAAGAGTCACACGTAGGCCAGACCAGGTAGGAATGGACACTGGTGAACCAAGCGGGTTTTTTTCCTAACAATCGACAATGGATTCATGATCATCATTAGACTCTTAATTCCAGATAATTATTGAATTTAAAATCCACCATCTGCCCTGGCAGGATTCAAACCTGGGTCCTAGAACCTTATCTGGGACTCCAGATTAACAGTCCAGCGATACTACCACGAGGCCACTGCATCCCCTAAAGGTAAAATCTGTGATATTGATGTCAAGAAGGAGAGTGTGCTAGAAATTCTGAAAAACATGAGGATAGGCAAGTCCCCTGGACCAGACGGTATATACACAAGGTTATTATAGGAAGCGAGGGAAGCCATTGCTGCTCCTTTGGGAATGAAATTTACGTCCTCACTATCCACTAGAGTAATACTGGAACATTGGAAGGTGGCAAATGTCATTCCCTTGTTCAAGAAAGGGAGTAGGGATAATCCTGGAAATTACAGACTGGTCAGTCTTACTTCTGTGGTGGGCAAGTTACTGGAGAAGATTCTGAGAAATTGTATTAGCGATTATTTGGAAAGGCACAGTTTGATTAGAAATAGTTAGCATGGCTTTGAGAGGGGCAGGTCATACCTCACAAGCCTTACCAAATTCTCTGAGGACGTGACAAAACACATCGATGAAGGTACAGCAGTGGATGTGCTGTATACGGATTTTCGCAAGGCATTCAATAATGTTCCTCATGGTAGGCTCATTCAGAAAGTAAGGAGACATGGGATTCAGGGAAATTTGACTATGTGGATACAGAACTGGCTGTCCAATAGAAGACAGAGGGTGGTAGTAGATGGAAAGTATTCAGCCTGGAGCTCAGAGACCAGTTGTGTTCTTTCTGTTCGGGAACTTTGCTATTTGTGATCATTATAAATGACTTGAATGAGGAAGTAGAAAGGTGGGTTAGTAAGTTTGCCGATGACTCGAAGGTTGGAGGAGTTGCGGGCAGCGTGGAAGGCTGTTGTAGGTTGCAATGGGACATTAACAGAATGCGGAGCTAAGCAAAGAAGTGGCAGGTGGAATTCAACCCAGAAAAATGTGAAGTAATTCATTCTGGAAGATCAAATTCAAATGCAGAATACAAAGTTAATGGCAGGATTCTCAGCAGTGCGGAGGAACAGAGGGATCTTGGGGTCCACATCTATAGATCCCTCAAAGTTGCTACCCAAGTTGATAGGGTTGTAAAGAAGGCGTATTGTGTGTCGGCTTTCATTGGCAAGGGAATTGAGTTTAAGGGCAGTGAGGTTATGCTGCAGGTCTATTAAAAAAAAACTCTGCTTAGACCACACTTGGAATATTGTGTTCAGTGCTGGTCACCTCATTCTCACAAAGATGTAGAAGCTTTAGAGAGGGCGCAGAGGAGATTTACCAGGATGCAACCTGGACTGAAGGGCAGTCTTATAAGAAAAGGTTAAGGGAGTTAGGGCTTTTTTCATTGGAGTGAAGAAGGATGAGAGTGACTTGATAGAGGTTTACAAGATGATGAGAGGCACAGGTAGTGTGAATAGTCAGAGAATTTTTCCCCAAGGCGGAAATGACTATTATGAGGGGCCATAATTTTAAGGTGATTGTGAGAAGGTACGGGGTGATATAAGAGGTAGGTTCTTTACACAGAGTAGTGGGCGTGTGGAATGTGCTGCAGGCAGTGGTATGGACGCAGATACTTTAGAGACTTTTAAGCGACTCTTGGATAGGCACATGGATGATAGTAAAATGTAGGGTACGCAGCATAGATTGATCTTTGGAGGATAACAGGTCGGCACAGCATCGTGGGCCAAAGGGCCTGTGTTGTGCTGTACTGTTCTATGTTCTACGAACCAGAACAAAGCAGGAGTGTCTAATCCATCATTTGTAAATAATCCAAGTTAAATATCTAAAATAACTATGTAAACGCAAAGCAATCTGTTTCTTAATAAGTGAAAAGAAAATTCAAGTGCTATTTTATCTGCCAATGAGCATTTTTGCACCCCCAAAAATTCCAGCTTAATCTCTGGAGCCTTCTCAAATTTCGGAAGTAGGAACCATTAAAGGAGAGAGTGAAATTGTGATTAAGTCGCAGAACAGTAATCCAGGGATATTGCAAATGCTGTGGAGAACACGTACAAATCTCACTACGGCAGCTGATGGAATTTACATTCAGAAAATGAAACCTGTGATATCAAACTTGTGTAATGGTGACCAAGACTGTGATCACTGCAGGAGGTGCAATGAGACGTGGGTGTCCTTGTACACTAGTTACTGAAAGTAAGAATGCAGGCGCAGCAGGGTGGTGAAGAAGGCAAACGGTATGTTGACCTACATGGCGAGAGGAGAGGATCAGAGTACACGAGGAGAGATATCTTGCTGCCATGAACATGGCCTTGGTGAGACCACATGTAGGTACCGTGTGCAGTTTTGGTCTCCTTATTTGAGGAAGAATGTTCTAAGGTTTACCAGACCGATTCCTGGGAAGGCAGGACGAACATGCGAAGAGCGACTAGTTTGGTTAGAAGTGTATGCACTGGAGTTTGGAAGCAGGATGTTTCCAATGACTAGAGGGTTCAGAACCAGAAGTCACAGTCTAGGGATAGGAAGCAGACCACTTAGGACTGGGGAGAATTTTCTTTACCGAGAGAACAGTGGGTTTACACAATTCTCTGGCATAGAAAGCAGTTATAGCCAAAACATTGAATCCTTTCAAAAGGAAGAATTAGATAGAGTTCTTACGGCTAAAGAAATCAAAGGGTACATGGAAAGATCAAAAACAGGGCACTGAGTTGGAAGATCAGCCATGATCATACTGAATAACAGGGAAGGTTGAAAAAGGTTAAATGATATACTCTTGCTGATAGTTTCTATATTTCTCACAATGATATTAACAACATCTTGCATTTATGTAGCATCCTTAACATAACAAAATGTTGCATTCTGAATAATAAGTTATATAAGGGGAGATTACACAATATCGCCAAAAGTTTGGTCATCAAAACATGTTTGAAGGAGTGTCTTTTAGGAGGAAAGAGAGACAGAAAGTTTTAACAAAGAGATTCCACAGTTTAGATCCTTAAAAGTTTAAAGTGTGACCACCAAAGATGAATGGAATAAATAAGAGATGCATGAATTGGTAAAATTAGACAGTAACAGGGTGAGTTAGGATACAAACACTTTTGAGTTTTGGATGCTATTGAACTTACGGAGGTTGGAAACTAGGACATCAAGGACTCAATACAGCAGCACTGGCAGAGATAGAGCCAGGCAATGCCAGCACAGGTGAAAATAGACAGTTATAACAAAGGCACAGATAGGCTGTAGTAATCCTATCTGGTGCCGTGGCTCATTCTGCTGGCGTGGTCTGTGTCTAGATCAACTCTGAGAACTAGTGCCAAAGACTGAGTAAACTCAATTTATACTGAGGAATTTTAAATGCAAATGCAATGATTTTGCATGATGTCAAATTTGGGGAAATTATATTGGTAAAGTGTGAAATGCAGGAGGATCTCTCATTATAGTAGAATCTAAGCTAAGCCATAAGTTGGGAAAACAGACTGCAGGTAAGGGAAACAGAGGAAAGCAGAAAAAATGCTACTCTCATATACTGCACCTGTCATATATATTTCCTTCAAGAATTTATAGTACTCTTTAAAAAAAAAAGTGAATTCAGATATTCCCACGCCAGCAGTCTCACACAAACTGAATAACCACTAATGGAGAAAAAAGTAATGGGGATTAAATGTGAACGAGACAAGAAACAGAAAGCAACTGTGCTTCGCACCAAAGAGGACTTGTCTGAGTTTTCCTAGAGTGCTTCTTTAACATTATAAATATCCACAGATTTGAGCAAAGCAAAATATGGCTTTTGAAGAACTGTATGTTAGAGAGAAAATACTGCAGTACCATCTAGTGTCCAACTAACAATCAAGACACCAAACAACTGTTCACAATGCTACCATTCACATCATCTCTAGATAGTTTTTTTTTGCTTTCCTGTTACCATTCCCTTTGTCCTTGCACCATGAAACCTTCGTATTTAATGACTTCTACTGTCTATCTTATCACTAACCATCCCTTTCTCTAGCTTGAAACCTATTATCCCTGACTTTTCCCAGTCCTAAAGAATGTTCCTAGACTTGAAAATTTAACTGTTTTTCCTCCCTCTGTAAATGCTGCCAGATCTGCTGAGTATTTCCAGCACTTTGTGTTTTTCCTGACATAAAATCAAGAATTTGCCAAGTTTTAGTCTCAGTAGGAACAAAGTGCAGTGATTCAGAAAAAAAGCCTTTGCCTTTCCAAACTTCTGATGCTTAAGAATTCCTTCTTGTAATTCCACTTAAAACAATCAGATCATTTTCTAAAAAAAAATGAGGAATACTTGGGAAAGGCTCTTTAAATTGTTTGAAAGGTTCACCTTATTAGCGTGCTCGAGAAATAAATATTAGGACATAGTAACATATGGCTTTACGATGAAGGGAGAAGAAGAAGGGTTGAGCCAGGACTTGGCAATGGACTTTATTATTTGTGCCCAAACCTCAGAACCACTAAAGAGATGGTGGCCTCAAACAAACTAACTGCCAAACACATTTTTATGGTCTGTCTGGCAGCAATAAACAACAGTGCTGGAACAACTAGTCGAATATGTCCACATGTCTCTTATTTAATGTTTCTGATACTACATTTTTAAGACTCAAGCGCAACCTTCCACTTGATATTCACTAGTTAGAGATAAGTGGCTAAGACTTCTTAGTTACTTTCAATTCATTTTCCTAAAATAAAAAATGTACATTTTATCAGCTTAATACACTTCATGACTGTGGAAAAATCTATGATTTTCTGATTAGTGGTGTTCTTTCTTTTGTACTCAATTTAAATACACAAATTTAGTCAGTGTACTTTTATACATTCGCCTTTAATTAGCATTTTAGAATTTCAGTTGGAGAAAACGATTGCAGAGAAAATAAACAGTATTTATGTGGTCTTTCACAACTCCAGGACATTCCAAAGTGACTGCAGCTTATGAAATATGTTCTTAAAACATAGTCACTGTAATGAATGCAGCTGCTAAATTATATACACCAAGGTTCTTCAAATAGCAAGGAAATAAAAAACTGTTTGTGGAATATATTCATACAGAAATTTATAATAGAAAAAGCTGGCAGATGCATGAGCAAAGAGAATGAAACAAGAAGCACATAGAGACGTATCTTAATTTTGAATTGCAAAAAGACCCAAAGTATACAGCCACAAATTTTGTTCTTCTAAACTTCATCTTGATTCTAATACAGTGATGAAATTTGATTCCTGACAGTCTATTGTGGAAAATGGTGGATCCAATGTGATTTGCTAAATTAAAAGTCTCATAAAAATTAAAGTATAATGGCTTATGATGCAAGTGAATTATGGGAGAGGCGATGGCCAAGTGATATTACTGCTAGAGTATTAATCCAGAAATTCTGTCAATCTTCGCAAGACCTAGATCCAAATCCCACCACAGGAGATGATGGAATTTGAATTCAATAAGAACAAAATCTGGAAGAATCTATTGATCACCATGAAACCATTGTCAATTGTTGGAAAAACTTATCTGGTTCACTAATGTCCTTTAGGGGAGGAAATCTGCCATCCTCACCTGGTCTGGTCTGTATATGATCCCGGGGCCACAACAATGTGCTTGACTCACAACTGGCCTCTGAAATCGCCTAGCAAGCCACTTAGTTGTATCAGTCACTACAAAGTCTCCACAAAGAAATGAAACAGGACAGACCACCTGACACTGACCTAGGGACCAGAAAATAGACAATGTCAGAAACTGCCGACCCTACAAAATCTTCCTTTTTAACCTTTTTTTGGTGGGGGGGGGGGGGGAGGGGGGGGGGGGAAGAAATGGGTTACATAGGCTAACATAGTCATATTCACAGAAACATACCTTACAGACAGACGTCTCAAAACATCACCAAAAGCATCCCTGGATATGTCCTGTCCACCAGCAGGACAGACACAGCAAAGGAGGCGGGGCAGTGGTATACAGTCTGGAGGAAGATACCCTGACAGTACTTATCAATGACACCAGATCCCATGAGCCTCATGGATTCAGGTAAAATACAGGCAAGGAAACCTCCTACTGATTACTACGTACTGTCCTCATTAGGATGATGAATCGGTGCTCATGTTAAGCAACACTTGGAGGAAGCACTGAACGTGGAAAGGGCATAACAGTAATTCTGGCTGAGGGATTTCAATGTCTATCAAGAGTGGCTTGGCGGCAGTGCTACTGATCCAGCTGGTCAGGTCCTAAAGGACACAGCTCCTGGGCTGGGTCTGTGCTGAGGGAACCAACAAAAGGGGAAAAACATACTGGACTTCAACCTCACCAATCTGCCAGCTGGAGATGCATTTGTCCAAGGTAGTATCGGTAAGAGTGACCACCAGACAGTCCTTGGGGAGACAATGTCCGGTCTGCTCACTGAGAATACGCTCCTCACATTGTGTGGCAACAGCACCATGCTAAAACAAATCCAGCAACTCAAGACTGGGCATCCAGGAGGCATCAACAGCAGCAGAATTATTCTCCAACACAATATGCAACCTCAGACTGGCAAATACATGGTTCAACCATTACTATCAAGCCAGGGTATCAAACCTGGTTCAACAGAGTGCAGGAGGGCATGAGAGCAGCAGCAGCAGCATCATCAAGCATACCTGAAAGCAAGGTGCCAAGCTGATGAAGCCACCAAACAGGACTACCAGTACGTCAAACAAGTGATAGGCAGAGCTAAGCGATCCCACAACCAAGGGATCAGATCTAAGTTCTGCAGTCCTGCCACATCCAACCGTGAATGGTGTTGGACAATTAAACAACTCACTGAAGGAGGAGAGTCCACAAGCATCCACATCCTCCACGATGGAAGAGCCCAGCACATCAGTGCAAAAGATTAGGCCGAAGCATTCACAACAATCTTCAATCAGAAGCGCACGTGAATGATCCATCGCAGCCTCCTCCAGTGTCCCCACCATCAGCAAATACCCGTCTTCAGCCAACTCTATTCACTCCACATGACATCAAGAAATGGTTGGAGACACTGAATACTCCAAAGGCTATATGGCAACATTCCAGCAACAGTATTGAAGATTTGTGCTTCAGAACTTGCCGCTCCCCTAGCCAAGCTGTTCCAGTACAGTTACAACACTGGTATCTACCTGACAATGTGGGAAAATTGCCAAATTATATCCTGTACATAAAAAGCAGGACAAATCCAACCCGGCCAATTACGAATCCATCAGTCTCATCTCGATCATCAGTAAAGTGATGGAAGACGTCATTAACAGTGCTATCAAGCAGCACCTCCTCAGTTTGGATTCCGTCAGTGCCACCCAGCTCCTGACCTCATTACAGCCTTTGTTCAAACACAGAAAAAGGCACTGAATTCCAGAGAGGAGGTGAAAATGACAACCCCTAACATCAAAGTTGCATTCGACCAAATGTATCATCAAGGAGCCCTAGCAAAACTGAAACCAGTGGGGATAAGGGGGAAAATTTTCATGCTCGTTGGGCGACATATCTGACACATAGGAAGACGTGGCTGTTGGAGGTCAGTCATCTCAGCTGCAGGACATTTCTGCAGGAGTTCCTCAGTGTAGTGCCCTAGGCCAGGCCATCTTCAGCTGCTTCTTCAATGTCCTTCCCTCCATCATAAGGTCGGAAGTGGGAATATTTGCCAAAGTTTGCAAAGTGTTCAAAACCATCTGCAACTTCTCAGATCCTGAAGCAGTCCATGTGTAAATGCAACAAGATTTGGATAACATCCAGGCTTGGGCCAACAGTGGCAAGTAGCATTGCACTATACCAATTTCATGCAATGGCCATTTCCAATATGAGACAATCTATCACTGCCTCTTGATATGCAATGATGTTCACACCACTGAATTCCCCCACTATCAACATCCCAGGGGTTATCATTGAACATAAACTCAACTGGACTCACTACATAAACCCAGTGGCTACAAAGGCAGGTCAGAGGCTAGGAATACAGCAGCGAGTAATTCGCATCCTGACTCTCCAAAAACCATCCACCACCTACAATACTCTCCACTTGTCTGGATGAGTGCAGCTCCAACCATACTCCACAAGCTTGACACCATCTGGGACAATGTAGCTTGTTTGGTTGGCACTGCATCTGAATGCATGCACTCCCTGCATCAATGTACACACGACTACTGCTGTGCAATCTACAAGCTACATTGCAGAAATTCAAAGATCTTTCCAAACCCACATCCACTTCCACCTAGAACAAGGACAGCAGATACATGGGAACACTATCTTCAAGCCACTCACCATCCAATCTTGGAAATATATTGCTGCTCCTTCACTGTTATTGAGTCAAAATCCTGGCATTCCCTCCCCCTGAGAGCGCTGTGGGGTCAACCAACAGCATGTGGACTGTGGTGGTTCTAGAAGGCAGCTCACCATCGCCTGCTCAACGGCAACCAAGGACAGATAATAAATGCTGGTAAGCCAGCAACACCCACACGTGAAGAAGAAAAAAAATTGTAAGGTCAAAATTTACATCTGTGTCTTTAAGTCTGTTTTGTAGCCCATCTGAAAACTTTACAGCTCCACATTTTAATTGATTTCTGATGACAACAATGGTAGAAATTATGATTTTAAAATATATTATGGGTGTTATTACCAACTTTACCAAAATATAGGTCAAGATAGAAATATAAAAATTAGAACAACATGGAACAAATGGGCCCATCTGGTTTATCTTAAGTGTGTTGATAAAACTGGAATTAAATGAGTAAAAACAGAATCTGGAATTATTTTTATGAAGGTTCTCGGAAAAGCAAGCAAAACATTCTTTATAAAACAAAAGTGTTCACGGTCAGGGTGGCAACCGCAGGGGAAAATGGTATTCAGCTATCATTTGTCTGACATGAGGACCAGGGAAAACATTAGAAGTTCTTAAAAGGAAATGTACGCAAGTGATAAGATTCAACACGGATGTACATAAGGGAAGTCATGTGAGAATAAGTTTTTAATGAACTAAAAGATACAAATAAAGGAAATAATGTAATCCAGTTTTGTATTTTGGTAAAGCTTTTAACAATATTTCTGAAAATGTTGTCTGATAACTGGCAATCGTTACGACAACAGAAGATGCTGAGGACAGGCCGAATTGTGGCCGAGATACGAGAGGCAGGATTTGTGTACACAAAACTTTCTGCATGAAAGTTGTCTTGGAGATGGCCATGTTGAGATCACTATTGCAACATTCTAACCAAAGAATTGGAAAAGAATAAATGTAGCCTCATTTTAATTTTCAAGTTATATCACAACGGGATTGGTTAATACAGTGGAGAATGTACCAAACTCAAAAGGATGCAGGTTTGGGGAGTAAGCAGAAAATTAGCAAATGCCACTTCATGTAAATGTGTATGTGTTAAGGCATAAGAATGTAGGATACAGGACTACGCCATGTGGCCCTCCAAGTCTGTTCTACCATTCAATAAGGTCACGGTTGATCTGGTTGTAGTCTCACCTCCACTTACCTGTCTGCACACCATAACCCTTGATGTCTATGAAAAATTAATCTTGAATATATTTAATGATACAGCCTCCACTACCACTGGGGAAGAAAATTTGAGAGAAAAAGTATTCTCATCTCCACCTTAAAAGGAAGGTTTCTTATTCTTAAACTACATCTCTTCGTTTTAGTCTCCTGCACAAGGGGAAACATTCTCTTAGCATCCAACACATTTAGTGCCCTGAAGATCTTGCGTCTCAGTCTTCTAAACACCAATAGAAATAGGCCTAACTGTTCAACATTTCTTCCTTAGACAAACACTTCATCCCAGGAACTTGGCCAGTGAAATTTCTCGGAAACATTTACATCTTTTTCAAATAAAAAAAGGACAAGAACTGTAGATGGTACGCCAGATATGTTCTTACCAATGCCCTGCTGACCTGGAGCAAAACTTTGCTACTCATATTCTGTTCCCCCTGTAATAAATAACATTTGTCTTCCTAAGCATTTATCATGACTTTCAAACAACTTTGCTATTGGCAAATTGGCCTACTTATGTCTGCTTTATTTCTTGAATACAGGGTTTACATTTGTTATTTTCTAAACCATTAAAGAACAATCTAAGGAAATCTGGAAGATTATAAATCAATGGGCCTACTGTCTATGTTGCCATTTCTTCTAAACCTTCGATTGCAGACCATCTAATCCTGAGGACTTATCAGCCTTTAGGTCCAATTGTTTTCCTAGCACTTGTTCACTGGTGATGGTGATTGTTTTAAACTCATCCCTCCTTATCTCCATTTGGTTTTCAATTATCTTCTGAGACTTTTATTTCAGTCTCCCACTGTCAAACACAAAATACCTTGTTCAAAGCCTCTGCCATTTCTTTGTTTTCCATTATTAGTTCCCCATACTCTGTCTTTGGGAGGATCAACACTAGCTTTATTTATTCGTTTCCTTGTCAAATTCTTGCAAAAACTCAATATCTATTTTCATATTGTTATTTGTTTTTTTCCTCATCCTGTGCTTTTCATCTCAATTATCATTTTAGCCATTCTTTGTTCTGTCCAATCATCTTTGCGGATTTGAACAGTTTTTTTTCCCGGTTTACTACTATCCTTAACTTCCTTGTTTTACCACAGATGATGCATCCATCTCAAAAGAGCCTTACTTTCTTACAGGGATAGATCTTTGCTGAAAGTTGTGAAACGATCTCCTTAAAAGCCTGCCACTGAACTCTACTGACATTTTACCCTAGTTTCAGAGTTGACCTTAGCCAGCTCTACCTTTAGAACCAAAGCTCTCGCTTTTCAACCAGAACATGGAATTCCATCATGATATAATCAGAGATTTAAGAACAGGAAATAGGCATAATAATTGCAGAAAGGGAAAATAAATTGACCAATAAAGGGATCCAAACATCAGGGTGCATACAGACCCCGAATGTAATGTTGCACATTTCTCAAAGGAAGCAAATGTGAAGTTGTGCAGAGTAATAGAGTGCTTATTAAACATGCACAGAAAATGCTGGTAAAACACAGGGTCTGGCACTGTCCACGTTTTAAGTGCAATATGATGTCTTTAGAACCATAAGTGGTTGGAAAATGGTAGTTTTTATACAGGCAGAGGAGGAGCAGGTGGGTAAGAGTTGGTAAGGAAGCCCAGTGTAAAAGACAAAGGCGTTGCTAACTGTAGCAAAAAAGAAACAGATATAAAATGGTCATAAGCTTGTGGAATGGAGAAAATAGATCTTCTCTGATGAGACCAAAGTAAACAAGACAGCTGGGGGGGTGGGGATGCTGCATGTGAACAAAAC
Organism: Stegostoma tigrinum; assembly: GCF_030684315.1. Taxonomy (NCBI): domain Eukaryota; kingdom Metazoa; phylum Chordata; class Chondrichthyes; order Orectolobiformes; family Stegostomatidae; genus Stegostoma; species Stegostoma tigrinum. The sequence goes on along the minus strand of NC_081361.1, from coordinate 49,839,515 downwards.
AAAAAAATGGAAGCAAGGTGTCATGCAATCAGGCTCTGAAGCTGCAAAATTCAACATTCAGCTGTACAGGCTGTAAAAGTGTCTCAACACAAAACGAGGTGCTGTCTCTTGAACTGGTGTTGTGCTTCGGTGGAACACCGCAGCGTGTCAAGGACAGAAATATTAACATAACAGCAAGACAGCTTATCAAAGAAGACCAACCACCAGGACTGGGCGAGTGCAAATCAGAAGCCATGTAACATTTAGTCAAGAACATCTGAAAGGGAGGGTTGGCTCCATGCAGCTGAAGTACTGTCATTAGCTCCTTATTGCTAAGAAGGTGGGACTCAGAGGCTGACAGATGGGACAGAGAAACGATACAAGCAGTGACTGTCTACTCAAGTGGGTGGATCATGCCATTAATAAGATGCTAGGATGCAGACTTAAAAATCCAGTAGGCTGCAGTCTTGGAAGAAATAGTTGAGCAAATGAAAGGCAATTTGGAATTGGGACCATCTGATTGAGAGTGACTGTTCAATGGAATGCAGAGACAATATACTGTAAAGAGAGGAGGTGATTTTCCTTGTAAAGACAACAAGCATTTTAAAGGATTTTTGAGACTCAGTGATCACTGACATCTGGGTGAATTGCTGAGATAATTTATGGGACTCATTTTCTGGTGTCACAAACTGCATATTAAATTGTGGACATGATCAACCACAGTTTACCTATTTATTCACATTTACCTCCTGTTAGTTCTGGATGTTGAGTTTAAGATAGATAGCAATGGACTGCTTTGTTGACACAAATTTTTTTTTTGCTTAAAACTGTATAATTCTGTAAGTTATTTTTACTGAACTCCTGAAATTTCAAATACTTCACAAAAAAACTCATTTACTGGTCCCTAACTAGATCATAAGAAATTATAGATTTAACAGGGATCGTAAGAACGTGGACACAGATTGCTTCAGTATCTGAGGAGTTCACAACTGCCTTGAACAATCATCACCAAACATCAAAGTCACAGCAGCCCCATTTAAAAAAAGCATTTAAGCAGATTCACTGGGTGCTAGGCCATATCCAGTTGCTGTGAACTGTACGAGAGGTATTCACATTTATTTTGTTGTTTTCGTTGGCAGGTCCTATTCAGTAATGTAAAGGGACTGCTTTCAAAATCCTGGTTGCAGTGTAGTCTCACACCCCTGATCTAAGAGCACTTTCTGCAGAGAGGGGCAGGCAGACTGGAGGGTCTTGTGGGTTTGCTCTTGAACTGGCCAAGGTGACCATTAACACATCTAGACCACAGAGAAGGTTGTGGGACTGAACTGTCTTCCCTCTTTTGAGGCTATACCTGCACTCTGCTGTGCATGGAATAGAAGCATGTGTAGTCCACCTGCAAAGAATTTGCCTTCAACAATTCTCAGATGGGTGCCACAGGGGCTGGGGCATCATTACATCAGGATATAACATGTTAATTTTATTTTAACAGATATCCCTTTTAAGAAATGTTACAGAGGCTACCTAACCCATTTTGTTTAGTTTACATATTCTTTAAAAAGAACAAGAGGAATGGTATCATGAGGCAGTTGAAGATAGCTAGCCTATTACAGGATCCTGAGAAACTCCTGCAATAATATCCTGGGAATGGGGATACTGGCCTCAAATAATTACATGCATACTGAATAAATCAACACGTGAACTTGACAAATCAGATGGCCAAAGATTGCCTGAACAATAAGTTCATAAAGTGCTTTACAGACAGTTTCTCTGAGCAGCATGTTGTGCAGCCAACCAGGAAACTGGCTATTCTAAATTTAGTAAAATACAAATGAAACAGGATTGAGGGAGGGAAGAATGGATTTAAGACTAGCATTTTAATCTTTAATAAGGCTAGTTATGAGGGCATGAAGACAGATGGATTGTGAGAACTGTGTAATTAGATTCAGAGATAGGTCAGTACAGATACAACAGTTGACGCTTAAGAATACTCAGAAAACATACATTTCAGTGACTAAAGATTATTAAAGGGCTCAAGAAAACTGACTAGGAATATAACAGTTAAGATTAAAAGTTCCCACGTATTTGAAAATAAAGTGGTAAAGCTGAGCATTAGATCTCTAGAGAATGAGACTGGGGGCCTAACAAAGACAAACAAGGAAATGATGACTGATATTAACAAATAATTTGCATCTGCTTCCTCTTTAAAAGGGTACAAAGACTATCCAGAAATAATTCCGAATCAGGTGGTGAAAGGGCGAAAGGAACATAAGAGGATTACAACACCAAGAATAGGGTACTGAGAAAATTACTAGAAATAAAAGCCAACAAGTCCTAAGATGCTGGCAAACTTTACCTTAGGACTGAGGGTTTGTAGTTAAATGTGCACAGTATACAAAACAAGGTAAATGAGATTCTAGCACAGACTGAAATTGGCTGGTACAATACTGTGGGCATCACAGAGACTGTGCTGCAAGGGGGTAGGGACTAAACATCTGAGCATATGTACCCTGTCAAAATGACAGGCAGATGAGCAGAGGAGGCAAGGGTGCCTTATTATTAAGAAATGAAACTAAAAATTGACAAGCAATATAGGGTCAGATGCACAGAATTGGTGGGGGTAGAGTCAAGGAATCACAAAAGGGAAAAGAAAACTCACATCAAGGTCATGAAAAGCCTCCACAGCAGTAGTCAGGACGTGGGACAAAAAGATGAATCAGGAGATAGAAAAGGCATGTAAGAAGAGCACCATTGTAACAATAATGGGGGATTGGGAAATATCAGGTCGGTAATGGGTCCCAAGAAAAGGAATTTGGGAATGTTTGGTGCAGCTTGTGGTGTAGCCCAGTAAAGAACAGGCAACTTGGGATTTGGTAACGTGTAATGCGTTGATTTGATTTGATTAGATTAGATCAGGGAGATTAAGGTGAAGGAACCCCTTAGGGGACAGTGGCCATAGTGTGATGGAATTCAACTTGCAGTTTGAAAGAGAGGAGTTGAAATCAGATAGTTAGGAAAGGATGAGTAGCCATGGCTGACAAGGGAAATCAGGGACCACGTAAAAGCAAATAATGAAGACACTGGAAAACAGAGGATTAGGAAGGCTTTAAAAAGGACAATTAAAAAAACGCAATAAAGGTGGAGATAAAATATGAGGTTAAGCTAGCTAGTAATATAAAGGAAAATTGCGAGAGATTTTTTAAAAAGATGTGTAAAAGGTTACAGAGAGGCAAAAGTAGACATCGGATTGCTGGAAAACGAGGCTGTTGAAGTTGTAATGGGGAACAAAGAAATGGCAAAGCAACGAATAGATGCTTTGCATTATTCTTCACAGTGAAAGGCATCGGTAACATTCAAGAACTTAAAGAAAGTCAGGGCAGAGGTGACTGCAGTGGCCCTCACTAAGGAGGTGTTGAGGAAGCTGTGGGATCTGAGGATGGATAAATAATCCACACCCAATGGACTACACAAAGGTTCTGAAGGAAATAGCTGAGAAATTGATCCCCAGAGAACTGGAAAATGGCTAATGTAACATCTCTGATTAGCAAGTGAAGGAGGCAGAAATGGAAAATTATAGGCTCTTTATCCTCGCCTCAGATGTTGTTAACATTTTAGAACCCAGTCTTCAGAATGAGATTGCGGAGGTGTGAGCTAAAACAGGGCTGAGTCAGCAAGGCTTTGTTAAAAGAAAGTTGCACCTGAAAAATCTGTTAGAATACTTTGAGGAGGTAACAAGCCAGTGAGACAAAGAGAGCCAGTGAACATGACCCATTTGGTTTCCTGAAGTCCTTTGACATGGTGCTGCACTGGAGGCAGCTAAATAAGATAACAGCCCACGAGGTTAGGAGCATGGTACTGGCATGGATAGGGGGTACGGCTGACTGGTAAAGAGTGGGGTGAAGGGGCCTTTTTCAGGATGGCAGCTGATAACTATTGGAATTGCACAGGTGTCAGTGTTCGGACCACAATTATTCACGTCATACTTTAACAATCTGGACAAAGGAACTGACGGCATTGTCGCTAAGTTTGCAAATGACAAAAAGATAGTACGGGGCAACTAACGTTGGAGGAAGTGGAGAGGCTGCAGAAGGACATTGACTGGCAAGGAGAGTGGGGTAAAGATGTGACAGGTGGATTACATTTTAAGCATGCACCATATCAAAAGTTACTATGCATTTTAAAATCTCAAGGTGTGAGGGTGTCATAATAGGATAGATAAAGGATTAGTTAGCTAACAGAAAACATTAGGCCCAAACGGGTCATTTTCAGCTTGGCAAGATGCAATGAGTGAAGTGTCACAGGGATCAGTGCTGAGACTTTGACTACTTACAGCTTATCAGAATAACTTGGATGAAAGGACTGAATGTTTGGTTGCTAAATTTGCTGACTGCTACAAAACCTAGTTGTGTAAAGAACACAAACAGACTGCAAAAAGGCATCGACAGATCATGTAAGGAAGCAAAACACTGCAAGATATGCTGCAGGAAAATGTGAACTGCTTCACTTTAAGATGCAGACGATCAAGGAGAATGGAACATTGTTGCTTATGCAAGGACTATAAAAGAATATAGAAGAGTGTCTTGCAGCAGCTGTACAGCCATTAGTGACACCACATTTGAGTATACAGCAGTCTGGTCTCCTTATTTGAGAAAGAAAATAAATGCATAAGAAGCAGCTCAGAAAAGGCTCATTGAGCTGCTTCCTTGGATTGGGGAAGGTGGTGTATTTTATGAGAAAAACATTGGACAAGCTGGAACAATATCCAATGGGACTGAGAAGATTTAGGGATGCTTTTGCTGAAATACATAATATTTGAAGAGGTTTTACAGTGTGGATGTTCAAAGTATTCTTTCTCTAACTGCAACTAGAACGAAAGGAGTCTCCTATTTAAGATGGAGCTGGGGAGAATTTCTTTTCTCAGAAAGTGGTGTACTTTTGGAACTCTCTCCTCTGGACACAGTGGAGACAAAGTTTCTGAATATTTTTAAATAAAGAGCCAAAGGCTTTCTGAACGATTTGTTTCTTCAACAGTCACACAGTCCTCAGATTTGCAACCTTGTCAGGCTTTCTTTTAAATCTAATGCTATCCTTAACCTCCCCTTTTCGCTGCAGGGGTCTCACACACCCTAACCCTCCGGGCCTCCATACCCCAACTTCTTCCTTCACCTCAAATGTCTCACTCACTTGTACACTCACCCATTCGCCAGAGAAACCAACCCCAGCCGCACCTACCTACCCACAGTCCTCCCCAGGGACACCCAGTCACCTGTCTCAAGGGGCCCCTCAAGTTCCTGTGCTATGCGACCTTCTGATCCAGCCCTGGGTCCTCACACAAAAGGATCCATCCCATCCCATCCCATCCCCTCCCCTCCTCTCCGCCTTCGATCCCAAACCCCACTCCATATCATTAGAAAAAGTAATGCCCCTTCCAAAGGGCAATATCTTTCACGCTGCTTGACAAACTGAAGACAGACCTATTGAACACACAGCGTAAATGCGAAGCCCGGTCCTACCTTTAATACCCGCCATCTTCTCGCTGCTCCGAATCCTAACTCACTTCCGCCCCAACCTAGAGCCGACCAATCAGCGGAGCCAGCTGCCTTAAACCAATCAGGGCAGACGGAGTCCCAGCCCTTCAGCCAATCCACTTTGGCATCGCCGTACGGGTCGCCAATCAGCATCGCGCTCATAAAGGACTCGCCATTCAGTAAATAGTTCCGGCTTGCCATCCAATTACCTGCACGAACGGGCCTACAGGATCTTCCAATCATCGACCTCAGATTGTTGATTCTGACCAATTAGTGGCGCAGCTCTTACCCTCGCTGGATATATTTCATCTCCATCCAATCGCCTTCAGCCCTAGCGGAGAGGAACTGAAATTCAAATTTATGATTGGTCAACCACAGTTATAAAAAACGTTTTCCTGCCTTGAAAATGAAAAAGAGGTTTCAACTCTTGAAACGAGGAAAATAGGGATAAGAATGTAGAAAGATAAAGATCAATTAATAAAACATTTCGGGCACTGGAAATAGCTTTCTATTTAACTGTCAAAGACATGATTAATGATTTTGAAGATATCTATTGGATTTAATCTCTGCTGTTGGACATTGCACTAATTAATGCAATGGAGGAAAGAATGACATGTGTACAGACATTGCACTAATTAGTGCAATGTTTGTACACATGTCATTCTTTCCTCCATTGTAATAAATCACACTTGTTTCCTCATCAAAGCTATGCATTCTTTCCAAAACATCGTGCCGCAGAGTGGCTGCTTGGCCAAATAACGATGCTTAACTAGTGTTTTGAAAAGCTTTAACCTAATGGTGAACTTTATAACTTTAGTAAAGTAAAGGATTCAAAAGTGGCGTTGGTGACTTTCCTTTGACAGCTTTTGCAGGCTGATGGGTTTTTTTTTTAATTTACTAAGATTTATTACGCCAGATTTTTCAACTGATGGTAGGCGTGAAATGCAGCAGGGAAACTGCCCAGACATTTTTCTTGGCAATCTACGGAGATTTTAAAAATTTGCTCACTGTTACGTCTGATGCCCTGTACAATTATTAAGAATTTTAGACTGTTTTAAATGATTTTTTCAGAGATAAAAATCTGAGATATGAAATCATTTGTTGGAATTAAAGATTAATGGTCCACATATTATAACTTATAATAAACATTTTTTAAAAAATCAACTTGTCAATACACAAGTTGAGCACACATCTTCCTCTCAAAAGCTTATAGATTGTAGACAGTAAGGAGGGCATAATTCTTGAACTATTCTTTTGAAATTGTACAAATTACCTACAGATTAAAAGAGGAGGAGCTGATGACCCTTTCAATCAGTCTGGAGAGGAGACTTATGCTGCCAAGTGCATGTTCATTGTAACAGCTAATATCTTTTGTATAAACAGACAATGAGCTCCAAAACAGAAGCAGTAACGTCAAATCAACATTACACATAGATTGACATCACAACCTGTTTATTCATTAACCAGGATGAGGGCATCACTAGCTAGGTAACATTTATTGTACATCCCAAATTGCCCACAGGGCAAGTCAGAGTCAGCCACATTGTTGTGGGTCTGGAGTCACACGTAGGCCACCGCAGCTAAGAATGGCAGTTTCCTTCCTTAAGGGACATGAGTGAACCAGATGGGGTTTTCCTGACAATTGACAATAGATTCATGGTCATTAGAGTCTTAATTCCAGACATTTTATGGAATTCAACTTCCACCAGCTGTCATGCGGGATTCGAACCCAGGATGACATGTGGATCTCTCAACTAACAATCCAGAGATAAAACTACGAGGCTATCACCTCCCCATCTGCCTACTCTGCGTTCTTTCAGTGACGATTGCACGTGGGTTAATGCTCCCATCAAAATAGCATTAACGGAGCTCACGCAGCGTCCTGGCCGAGCACTCATATCCTGTGCAGACCACCTCTCCCTCCCAAAAGCCAACGTCCCCACCTGCTTCAAGAAGTTCACCAGCATCCCCATATCTAAGTAAGCATATGCCTTAATGATTACCACCAAGTAGCTCTGACCTCAATAATCAAGTGCTTTCACAGATTGGTCACAGCCACATCAACATCAACTGCAGTCTCCCAGTCTGCCTCAATCCCCAACAATTTGTCTACTGACATAACAGATCCCCAGTGGAAGCCATATCCCTAGCCCTGCGCTCATCCCTGGAACATCTTGACAAAGTACACCTACGTCAGACTCCCACCTCATTGACTGAAAGAACTACAGCTGCTGTAAATCAGAAACAAAAACCGAAGTTACTGGAAAAGCTCAGCAGGTTTGGCAGCACTTATGGGGACAAAAAAAAAAGAAAATGGCTGAGGAAGGGTCACTGGATCCAAAACATTAACTCTATTTTTTTTCTTCATAGATGCTGCCAGACCCGCTGGGCTTTTCCAGTAACTAGCCTCCTCATTAACGACTGTTCCACCTTCAAAACCATCTACTCCTAGACTGATCTCAAAACTCCATAATCTGTGTCTCTGTTCCACCCTCTGCAATTGGATCCTCAGTTTTAACAAACAGGCCATAGTTAGTGAGTGTAGGTTCACATAACACAACACTGGAATCCTGAGGTGGTGTCCTCAGCCCCCTACTGTACTCCCTGTACACCCACAGTGGTGCGAAATGCTAACTGAATGCCATCTACAAGTTCACGGATGATTCCACCATAGTGGGATGGATATCCAACAAACGACGAGTCAAAAATTGATGGGAGATAGAGGGCTAGGTGACATGATGCAATAAGAATAACCTCTCCCTTAATGTTGGCAAAACTAAAGAACTGACCATTGACTTCAGAAAGGAGGAGAACACAGCCCCATCTACATCAAACAGAACTGAGGTTGAGGGGATGTAGACCGTCAAGTTCCTCAGTGACAATAACCAATTTGTCCAGAACTTCCCATGTAGATGTGACAGTCAAGAAGGCACAACAACACTTCCTCCTCAGGCTGCCCAGGAAATTTGGCACATCTGTAAGGACCTCATCAACTTCTACAGATGCACCATTGAAAGCAAACTGTCCAGGTGCATAACTGCCTGGTATGGCAATGGCTTTGCCCAGGACCATAAGAATCTACAGAAGGTGGTGTGCACAGCCCAGACCATCACGGAAGGCAACTTCCTGTCCATGGACTTCATTTGCATAGCTCGCTGCCATGGCAAGGCTTCCAGCATCAAAGACCCATTGCATTCAGTAATGGCCTCTTACAGAAACCTGAGCACATACACCAGCAGGTTCAGGATCAGCTTCTTCCCAGCTGTTTAGACTGATTCACAGGCTCTCTAGTGTGAAACAATGCTGATCTTGCTAACGTTGATCTCACCTAGCACACACCCTGTGCAATGTAACCTGTATGCCTCGAAGTCTTTTTGATCCATGCATCCTTGCTTACTATGATCTCCCTATATTACTTATACTTCATGACGATAAAATCAAATCACACCAGAAGTGGGCTTGCCTAGAAGTGTCAGAGAGACAAGCATCACCCAACCAAAGGTTATGGCCTGAGTTTTAGCGAGAAAGAAAAATAGAAATTACTGAAACAGCTTTGGGAAATGTCCAGTAAACAAATTGATTTCCAAATGCTGAAAGGAAAAAAGGAGAATAATTCACAAGAGCTCAAAAGCACAGTAGTCAAAGTGCTGATGCATTTAGAACCATTATGACGCACAAGGCACTGATAGTATCTGCAAGTGGACAAGTGAGGTCTACACGTTCTGATCATTTCGAAAAACATCTGAAATAATGCCACCTGATTCATGGACCAGGGACGTTGATACTGAACAATTACAAGTCAGTGGTCAAATTTGGACTGCCGTTATATTTTTAGTGATTATCTACAGTCCAACGAACACGAACATTTTAAGTGAGACATTTATACTAGGTCTGGCTCTGCAATCAGCTGGAGTTAAACAACCATCCAAGAGACGTCCAAAGTACTGTCTACTAAGCTACTGACTCTGCTGCTTCTAAACTGAATCCTCAGGTAAGTATTGCTCGATGCTGTCTTTATATTTGTGTAAAACAGGTTTAATAGTGTTATAACATGAAATAGAATTTTAGTTCATTAAGACTGATTAGTGTGACTTTCTTTGGCTGGCTATTGTATAGGTCCTTGAATCGCTGGCATGTCCATTTCCCAACATTTTTCCACAATTAGGTGATATCCAAAGAAAAATAAATTCCTTAGTTATTATGGTGATGAAAAGTAGAAATCAATTTTGTCTGCACTACAAAAGTCAATATTCAGCAACACAAATTTGTCTTTATTTCATGTCAATTACAGCCAGTGTTATGTACAAGTTGGAATGAAGACAATAATCTACAAATTACAGACATTTTTAAATAGCTATTATTCAAATAACTGGATGTCAGATGTAGCAAACACAGACTACATCATTAACATAACATTCTCTCAACCTAACCCTCCCTTGCCTCCCCACCCTACCCCACAAGAGCAAACAAGTATTAGATCAAGGTTAACAGAATTGCTGTACTGTATATGCAGGCATAAAGATTACACTGTAAAGCTCTCGTATTTGGAAATGTTAATGACCTACATGATTCACACTCGTGAATGGACAATAAATAGTTTAACTTTTCTGTAGTGTCAGACTGCAGAGTAAAGAAAGATGTTAAAAATGGAATATTCAAATCATATCGTACATATGAACAAAATAACATCTTTTAAATAAAATATTGGGAAATAATTCTCAAGTTAACATCTTAATTTTCTATTAAACTAAACACAAGAAACTGTCTGAAGGAAACAGTTTATCTTCTACACAAAAGAGAGTGATCATAAAACAGCCCAATGTCCATTTGCAAACATTTTCCAAAAGACTGCTTGTTCAATACATCTTAGTCTTCGTTCACAGCCTCCAGTTTGAGGGTTGTTGATCTTCCAGAGAATCAGTGCCATTCTCCAATTCAGCAAAGTAAACCAGTGAAAGATTATTGGTCGCTTCAGCCTCTGTGCAGCAGTGGAAAAGATTTCATGACAATCTACAAGTACAACTATTGGTCCTGTATGATTTGCTTTTGTTCCTGTGATGCTGCACGTGTTCATACACTTGGCAATTGTTCACTATAGCATTATTGACTTGTGGCAAACAGCGTCACACCACCTTACTTCACAATGCAGCATATTGCAACAAATCTCGAGTGGCCCTCAAACCAGATGGTGACCGAAGTTGCTAGTGAGTAATACTGATTATTGGGAGATGATTTTATCAATGATATTGTAAAGCTTGTCATAAATGTTTATGTTTTGATGGAGACTCAATGATGTTACATTGTCCAGCAATTAGTAACAATCTTAATTAAACTGTCAACTTCAAATGAAAATATTGTACAGCTGTAATGTGACAAAAATCACAAAACATATTTCAGAACAGAATGAAGAGATATGCATAGAGATAAGATTTAGGCAGTGTACATTGCAATCATAATCACAAAGTAAAGGCCAAAGGTCACCTTTATCTCAAAAGATACTCATGTTTTCTTTACTGTTTTCAATATAATCTTACCAAAACCTCACGTGAAAGGGTAAACAGATAAATAAAACAAGAGTTCTTAAGTTGAGACTGCCATTTAAACAATTAAAGTGATAAATGAGTGCCTGCAAACAGGTTTACCGATGATAAACAATGTACATCAACATTAAAGCAAAAGAAAACACATTTAGCACAGGTACAGAGTCAACTGGAAATACAAGCAAGTAGTTCACATTAAATTAGTACAGAGGCTTTTGACCTTGACTTTCAAATTCTGACCAGGCATCATTCAATTCCATGAATATCATCTTGGCATATTGTTCATATGGCTGACCAGTGGCCTGTAGGGAAGAGTATATAAAATTATATAGAGAAAAAAAAAAAACTTATAACTGGGTAATCACTAGCAATACTCTGAATTTGTTTGCAACGAATTCAACACAAGATGAATAACTCATGCCAAGGGCGCCACATGAAATTAAAACAGGCAAAAAAGTGTAAACAATGAATTCAAATATTGTAAACAGAATATGGGATGAGAAAAGGGCATCATTGCTCAAATCAAGCCAGACCTTTTGATTAATAATTCCACTTTCTCCCTATTTTATCATGATGTCTGCTCAAATACTACATTAAAACTAAAATACATTTATTTCAGATCTCCACCATCCATAAAGTGCAGGAGAAGCTGAAAAGTTCTGGAACATCTGTTGACCAAAACAAAATTCAACATTGCAAACATAGTAGGACTTCTTCAGGACTCAAATACGGTCTACTCAAATCTGATGAGGCAATATTTCAATTTACATTTAGCACAACCACACCCCACAAGATAATACAGTATGACTTCACAATATTAACTTGTACTTGCATTTCCCTTACTTTAATGATAACAGCTGTATCATAATTCTTTGATGTATTTGGGAACATTTGAAAGATGTAAAGAGATGCTACGACAAACTTATGTTTCCATTGCATGCTTCATCACATCGGTGATTTCAAAGATTCACCATGCTGGACTTTTATTTATTATTCTTTCAATTTTGTGCCAAATACTTAAGTATCTGTATGTAGGAATGTTACAACTAAGATGATATCATAAGCGGTGACATGGCAAACTTTTCACTGCACTCGTTCGACAGTACGTGCCAACAAAGCTAAGTCAATTCATTTCTCGCAACACAGGAGGCTATTTAAGCCCATGTTGTCCATGCCAACTGTCCAGAGCTGCTTATTATTTCATGTACAATCCAATTACTCTTTGAATGCCTCAATTAAACCCACGTCCACCATACTCTCAGGTTGTGTATTTCAGATCCTAGCCACTCACTAAACTTTTCTCCCCCCTCATGTTGTTATTGTGTCTTCTGCCAATTATGTTAAAATTGATGGCCTCATATTCCGAATCCTTCCACCAATGAAGACTTCTTAAAAACCTCCCAGCTATTTGCTCCTGAGATTTCTAACACGTATTCAAAAATCAAATTTTCTCTCAATTTTTCTTTCCCTTAGAAATATTTCCAAATTACCTACGTAACTGAAGATCATAATCCCAGAGAAACTTTTCATGCATCTTTTCTACCATCAGTGCCCAGAACTGAATGTAACACTCCAGCTGACGTGGAACAAGTATTCTGTACAATTTTATCATAACACCCTGGCCGTATGCCCTATTAATCTTTTTAGTAAAGACTAGGATGCTGTACGCTTTATTAACACTTAGACCAACATCTTTAAATTCTGTTCAGGAACAGATCTTTGTCAAGTTATTTTACAAAATGATAAACATTTAAGGATTTACAGCAGAACATGGAGACTGGAGCTAAGTTAATCTTGGTAACTATTTATTATACATCATTTATGGTGGTGTAGTTCTTTATTAAAGCAAATCCTTTTAAAGTAAGAATTTTTAAATTCACAGGTATCAAACATTACAACACAATTATAATGTATTTGAATTTTTAATGTCAATCTAATCTTTGTAATATATACAATGGTCACTGGGACTAAGGTGCTGGAACTCCCATTCGAAAAATGCAGAAGTACCTCCACATTGACTGCACCAGTTTAAGATTTATCAACATCTTAAGGACCAAAAAAAAATTGAAGTAAGTACCAGCCTTGCTAGTGATGCCTATATTCCCACAATGATGCTTGTTTGCAACCTTAGGGTTCAGCACTGGACAAATCTAGAAAGATCCAGTTGTTTTCCAACATGCAAATTACAATTCAAATATAGTATAATATGGACGTATGATGGTAGCTGGGAAAAGCAAAATTTATTTGTGGAGAAATGTACTTATTCATAGGCATGATTGTTCTTTTGGTACAAATCTAAGTGTATTGCACAAAAACGTATGAAACAGTAATGTGACAAAACTATAGCAAGTACAATATATCCATATCTATAGAACTCAGCATTCTCAACATTTGTATCATATAGGCCTCAAACTTCTGTTGGCACTGGCCAAATGAAGGAGAGAGCTAATGTTATAATGTACATCGCCTTTAAGAGAATTCACCTTTAAGGACTTCATCTGTTCAATGCATATAATGTTGTAACTGTTTACCAGTTAGTCTGCTACAGATTTGCAAGCTGCACATTGTGATCAGAGATGTGTGGTTCATATGTATTTCAATATGATTTAAAGTTTGAATTTTGAGTAAGTGGCATGTGGGTTTTGACTTGCGTCCTCGATGGCATTTAATGATTAACTTGTCAGTATTTCTGGAGCCAGCGGGTTTTGTTTTTTTAACTAGATTGGGAGAGTTTTACAAACAGATTAAACATTGAGGAGCATTAACTTGCTTTCTATTTAAAAGTATCAGAATTTTTAATTTTGTTTTGAGGAAAATCCCACAGCTTGGAAAGCTCGCACCCCACTCAGTTCAGACATCTTGGCAGAAGATAGACATGTAAAACAGTTTCTCCTGAAAGATGATAGTTTTAAACTATTAGTAAATAGGTTACTTCAGTGCAAAAGGTAGGAGCTTGAAAGTTCCAAACCAGCAGTGTTTGCTTAGAACCCTGAAGGGGTTATTTGCACTGGAGAGAATCTAAACTCCGTTATGTAATTAGTCAAGGAAGAGCCTACCAAACTGTTAAGATAGCAATTAAAATAAACAGTTAAGTTAAACATGGATGTGATACAAAAGTGAGGTCTCCGTTGTTCAAGTACTGTAACATAGTGGTGTTGGGATAGATTGGATTGTGTATTTTGAAACATTTCAAATTATGTCACACAGAAATAGCTTGTCTTTTAATGTCACATTCTGTCCTTACATTATAAACTTCTGTTTTATTGCTAAAACCAAATCTGCAGCATTGTTAGTGAAAGACCATGTTTTTAAAAATGATCTATCAGGCGAGATTTCAGCCTGGGATCTGACTTGTCCAGTAATAACATCAGATGGTCTTCTGTAATGTCTGCTTTACAACTTGTAATGCACTTTACTGTTTGAAGTAAACTAGCCCTTGGAGTTGATCAACCCCGATGAGGAACGGATTAAGACCATTATCATTAACATGACAACCAGGTCCTTGCATCTTCCTGGTCATTCTTTCCCAAATCTCTCCAATACACCAAATGTCATTCTAAGACATTAAAAGGTTTGAAATTCTGTGGGATGAAAAACAGTCCATCGGTGGAAGAATCGTGCAGCAGAACCTCATTTTTCATGCAAGCCTGGACACCAGCCCTACCTCAAATTCTGAGCATAAGGTACGTTGAAAAGTGTAATCTGCCATGCTCTAAGGGCACATCCACCTCATCTGCCTTGACCTGGCTGTTGTACAGTACAACAGCCAATGATCACTTTGGCCAAAAGTGAAACAACTTCAAAAGCTTTCATTTCCAAAACAGACCTATTTTGTTTCAAACATAAGGCAATCAAAACTCACTTGGCACAATTTATCTGAAGAGACAAAGTAATTGCAAAGGCTAAAGAGAAGATATGGCCCTCTTCACCCGATGGTACTGTTATGTAATGTGCTTCTACAGTGAAATAAATGCACAGATGCCAGTTTGCCTTCAGTTCCACAAGCACAGTACATGGACACTGACCAGCTAAATCAAATCCAGCCACTAAAGTGAGGAGAATCCCTGTTACTCCTGTTTATATCGGTCAATCAGCCAGGGCTCCTTAATTGACCCAGATTAACAATCCCAACCAAGGATCTCATACTGAATGAGATCCACTGAGCCAACCTTGTTCCAATCACTACATACAGCACCATCATTTATGGCAAAAGACATCAGGGTTTGGAGTGTAGAAGAGCTGAAAAATATTTTTCAGAAAAAAAAAGTGTTCCTGAAAATTCAACACCTAAAGTCAAGAACACTTTTTCAAAAACTGCTGTAGATCCTGCAACAGCTGCAGTGAAAATTTGTGCTGGCAATCACAGTGACAGATAGGTAAAGACAGCAGGTGTGGGCTGCTCTTCATTCACTTAGGAGCCACAGTGCTCAACGCCCGCCTGAAATTACAATCAGATCCTTTTCTTCAAGTATTCAGAACTATATTTTAGTTGAAGCTTAAAAAGGACTATGAGCTTTAAACAAGATAAAGTTGTAGTCGGTCTGCAGTAGTATGCAAAATTCACCAGAAAGATCGTAGGTTTGAAAACCTGTTATCTTAACTGATTATCATGAGCACAGCAGTTACAAGATTATCGATTATGTTTTTATTTTAATCAGTCAAAAACCTAACTCTAAGCAGACACAACTGGCTAAAAGCATGTCTGCTACAAGTTCTCTCACAAAACTATAAGCTCTAAATGGATCACTAAATAGACATGCCCATGAGGCCCATAAAATGTCAAGAACGTCCAAACAGACAAATGCAGATGTGAAAATTTTAGCTTTATAGAAAAACAGCAGACTGGAGGAAGAAGATTTAAAAAGGACTCAGCAAATAATTCAATTATTTGCTTTGTGGAACTTCTGATTTCTCAAAGTTAACAAACCACCATTTTGCACTTTTAAACTATACAAAGCAATTTGGCTAAGAACAGTGACTGTGCAGAACTCAGAGTTGACCAAATAGGGAACAAAAAAAAAGTCCATCTTGAACCATCTGGGAAGATAGCACTTCTCCAAACAAGCAAAGAGATCAAATAATAGACAAACATGTTTAAATATTTAGTGTTCCGCCCTAAAATTAAAAGTGCCATATCTGCAAAAGCAGAAGCCAGGAATCTTCGCATTCCCAGAATCCACTGTTCTGAAGGGTGTCCGTAGAAAAAAACCACTACCACTGCAGCTGCTTGATCTGACCGCAGATATTTTTTGTTAGCAATATGTAAATGAGAAATGCCTTTAACATAATACTTAAAGTAGAAACTCAGTTTCCCAAGGATGAATACTGTCATGAAAAAAAATGGAAATTCACATTCCAACAGAAACAAGAAAATTGAACAGTCCATTTGGCCAATGATTCTATGACTTGAAGTTGCACTATGGTGTCATTGTGTTCTCAATCTGAGGGGGCATAACAATTCAGATGAGGCATTAATTGGGTGAGGACAAACACAAAATGCTGCATTTCATCATTCGGGATTGACCCATTTTTGAATGAAAAGCAAGTATTAAATCCAGTCAGTCAATTTGGTTCCCAAACAATAACAATTCAAATACACTATGGAGTGATCCTAAGTACAAGCACAACACCACTTAAAAAGAAAAGGAACTTACTTTATCAGGATGTACAATGAGTACTGCCTTCCGATAGACTTTTTTCACCTGTTCAGGAGTTACCAGGTCTGCCATGCCGACAGGCTTCCATTTGGTCTCCCCTTCCCACAAAACAGTATGCATTGTTGACAGTAATGCCCGTATATTTCTTTCTTTCCCTTCAATCCAATCCAGTAACTGAAATGATCAAAATACAGAATCTTAGCTTGATCAATACCAAGAGAACAATCAATAACAAAAGCAAAATTTGGATACTGGAGGTTTGAAATCAAGAAAAACAGAAAATCCTGGAACTACTCAGTGCTGGAGGCTTATGTAGAGAGGACAGAGTTCATCTTTCAGATTTAACACTGAGTTTATCACTTTGTTTTTCTTCCCACATCCATTACCCAATCTCTTAGAATATGTGCTTTTTAAGTTTGAGCATTAGATATTGTAGTGAAAGCTTTTCAGTTGTGAATTCTTCACAAGATTTCAAATATGTTTGTAACTTCATCCACAAGCAACTCACAAAAGTAAATCAGTTGTGAATTTTTACTCAAAGGCAGGCATATTTCTATTGGGGATGAGAATAATTATCATTCTTATTGCAGAGTATCAATATCTCGTGTACCTTGTTTAGGTGTTACGTAAAAGTCAGGTGAAAAATATTTTTCATCAAAAGCATTCCATTTCGGTTATGCATTAACTTTACAACAACATTTTCCACTTAAGTCAGATATCATTCCAAACTTTTCTTTGGGTGAAATGTCAATTAATAAGCAGTTTTCTGCGGTGGGTCATGCTAGGAAATGTCTGAGATTCCACAAACACACTTTAATAGAGCACCAACTGCAAATCCAGATGTAGCACTGCAACAAAAATTTCTAATTTCTTTCAAGAATATTTCCAATTCCACAGACTTTTCAGAATGTGCACAAAAAGAGTTTTAGGAGTTTGCATCAATTGTAAAAGCATCAACTGTTCTGGTCTTGGACAATAACAATTACTAATCCATGTGACCTGGCAAACTTTGAGCTGGTAGCATCAAGAAGGAAGTTACAAAAACAGGGAAGCAGTGTGCCATACACAAAAAAGGAGTTAGAGAAAGACAGAGAAAAATAAACACACAGAATTCCTCTAAATTTCCCTCTAAAGGTTTCTTTAACAGGAGCATTGAAGTAGCCCACATGCTAGGTAAAAAGCTGCAAAACATGGAAAGCCACATCAATAACTCAGATGTTTTACAAGAAGGGACAAAACATCAGAGATGTCATTGGTTGGTCAGTTGGGAAGGAACACTGGAAAGATACATCAACAGAACTGTTGTCACCAAGGGAGAAGATGACTTAGTAAAACTATTCCTGCTAATGACAACCATACCCTCAAAAAGATTAGATGGACTTCAGATCGGTATGAAAGGTTGGCACAACATCAAGGGCCAAAGGGCCTGTGCTGTGCTGTAATGTTCTATGTTCTATGCTCTAAAACCAGGAAGAAGATGGTTAATGAATAGGATTTCTGACCTACACTACATGAAAAAAGAAAAGCATATTGTGGAACAGTGACTATTTATTGGCAAGCATGCTAAAGGGAAATGCTAGCGGTTGTGTAAGATGCATTTTATTGCATTGATTACTTAGAAGAAAATTTGCCTTTTTATTTGAAGTATCATTCACCCACTATTTCATCTATTATTTGCATTATAGATAATTAGCATTAAAATAAAAGGAACATGATAATGCTCTGAAAATCCGAGATATAGTAAGCTATTTTCTTACTTGCATCTTGAATTTCTTAAGATTTTCAGAAAATATGCTGCACATTACTAGACCTGTTAATTGGATCTTGATACATTTCTTTGGCAAGATAATTCTTTGTTCAGTCTTGGCTTCAAATCAAACACTAAAGTTTGCTAGATTTGTCTTGATCAGCTAAGATTCAGTTGCTTTGTTTTGTGCTGCTCATTCCTTAACACTGTTCCCATCATAACGGAGCAGAAATGCAGGGTTCAAATTAAAAATACTGAATACTTAGTGTTCTAGAAGATACCATTTAGTTAAGATGCAATAAGGGTAGGGAAATCAAAGTTTTCTTCATAAACCTTTAAGACTCTGAAGTTGAGTCACAAACTTCCTCATCTGATCACTGGCAAATAAAATTGATTACTTGAAAAGGATGTTTTTTTTTAAAAAACGATTTTACATTTCAGTCAATTTTCCCATTCTAATTCAGACAAGTCAGTCTTTTTATCTTTAATTGTTTTTATTTAAGCTGAAGACAGTTTCAGACCCCAGCATCACACCCTCAAGTGAATTCCATTGTGATACGTTTATTCTTACCAATACAACGTTTACTGTTAGAATCATGAATTAATTCTGTCTAATTATATGTTACTCCTTCTAAAAGGCCTGTTCCTTGGTTTGATTCCAAAACACATTGAACTGAAAAGCTGTCCCAATTACATTCTGTGAATACGTCTTCAAGGTTCCTTTTGCCAACTTAACTTGACCAATTCCAAGATGATCAAAATTGCCCACAATTACAGCAGTTTCTCTCTACAAGCCCCATTAGGTCTCGATTTCTACTCAATCCTATAGCGCAGGCACTGTTAGAAAATCAACAAACTGCTCCCACCAATGATTTATTTGCCTTCCTATTTCTTATCTCCATGCAAATTGATTCCACATCTTGATCTTCCAAGCCAAGATAATTTGTTTTGAAAGTACTGGTCTCATCCTTTGTCATCAACACTATCCTGCCTCCTTTCCTTTCCCATACTTCTAAAGTGTTAAGTAGCACTGAATATTCAATTACCAGTCTTGATCATTTTACAATCATGTCTCTCTAATGGCCATCATCTGTTATTTATTTCCATTTGTGCTATAAACCATCCATTTCATTAGAAGTGCTGCATGCACACTGATAATTAAATTGTCTTTTAAATCATTTTTCACTCCTAAGACCCTATTTGTTGGTATGATCTTATGTTTGTATACTCTGTGCCTTGCTGTCATACTCTAGCTATTATTGCTATTATTCACTATTGCCCTGTCCTTTTTCAAGGTTGGTTGGCTCACCAAGCTGGTTTGTTGTTCCGCAGATGTTTCATTACCGTGCTTGGTGATATCCTCAATGCAGCCTCTGATGATTCCAGGAATTCTCATGCTCATCTCTCCCTAGCCTGTCCCAGGATCTTGGTGTTGTCCCAGCCAAAGTGGTGGTTCTCCTTGTCCACGTGGATTGAGATGAGTGTGTATTGGTCATGTCTTTTTGTAGCCAAATGGTGTTCATGTATTCTTGTTGTTAGTTTCCTTCCTGTTTGTCCGACATAGTACTTCTTGCAGTTTCTGCAGGGGACCCTGTAGATGATACTGGTCCGGTCCATGGTCGGGAGTGGGTCTTTAGTTCGGGCGAGCACTTGTCATAGGGTTGATGTGGGCTTGTGTGCCACCCTGATGCCCAGCGGTTGTAGAAGTCTTGTGGCGAGTTCTAATGTGTTCCTGATGTAGGGTAGTATGATGAGTGTGTCGGGGCGTGTAGAATCTTTCTGATGCTGTTCCTGCAGCCATCTCCTGACCCAGTTCTTTGAATATCCATAATCCTTGAACACTTGGAAGAGGTATTCCTCCTCCTCTTGACGTCGTTCCATGTTGCTGCAGTGTGTTGTTGCCCTTTTAAATAGTGTTCGCACACAGCTCCGTTTGTGTGTGCTGGGATGGTTACTATTGAAGCTCAGTGCCTGGTCTGAGTGCGTGGCTTTTCAGTGTACTTTCGTTTGCAGTTTTCCATTTGTCTTACACTCTACCATGATGTCCAGGAATGGGAGTTGTTTGTTTTTCTGCAAATCCAACCTAAACTATGGATATGCTAGTTAGACGGCACCTTTGTAATCATTAAACAGACCAAATTAGAAGACACACAAACTCATAAACAACACCCTCACCGGAATAAAATTCAGAGAGGAGGAAAAGCACAAACAACTTCCATTACAAACAAACGCTACATTGGACAAACAGGAAGGAAACTAACAACAAGAACACATGAACACCAACTGGCTACAAAAAGACACGACCAGTACTCACTCATCTCAACCCACATGGACAAGGAGAACCACCACTTCGACTGGGGCAACACCAAGATCCTGGGACAGGCTAGGCAGAGACAAGCACGAGAATTCCTGGAAGCATGGCACTCCACGAAGGATGCTATTAATAAACACATTGAACTCGATCCCATATACATTCCATGATGGAGAAATCCCGGAAGTGAGGTGATCCATAGCAACGGACCCCAGAGTTTAAAACCAGGTGGGAAAACACACTAATGCTTCATCAGAGGCTCCACTGAGGATGTTACCAAGCTTGGCAACAAAACGTCTGCAGAACAACAAACCAGCTCGGCGAGCCAAACAACCAACACCCACAACCCGAGCTACAAATCTACTCCAAAACCTTGTCCTTTATTTTTAAAAAAATTTCCCTCACTCCTATTATTTAATTTAAAGGCCTCTCTACAGAGAAGGTTATTCAATTCACAAAAATACTATTTCCAAGTAAACAAGTCTTTTAGATGTATGACAATGCAGAACTCTAAGTTTGACATTCGGAGACTATGGTTTTTCTTGCTAGTCATCCCATCACACTGTGCCACTAACTCAAATAACACTGATTCAGCTGTTAGCGCCCAGATTCTGTATTGTATTGCTTGAAGCCTGGATAGGCAAAATAGGCTGTGTAATGCTCTTAATAAACTGAGAGATCAATGTATTTGTGGAAGGTCTGGGATCACTGGATGCAGAAACAGTTTGGGTGGTGCTAAGAAACAGTACAATGCAACAAACTTTGGTGGGGCTTGTTTATAGGTGACCAAATGTAACTGGTAATGTTGGCATAAATCTGGAAACTCAAGATGCATGTAACATGGGCAATAGAGTAAAAACGGGGAATTTCAACTTCCATATAGACTAGAAAAGCCAAATTAGCACTAAATCATCAGGGAATGAATTTCTGAGATAATGGGAACTGCAGATGCTGGAGAATCCAAGATAATAAAGTGTGAAGCTGGATGAACACAGCAGGCAGGCAGCATCTCAGGAGCACAAAAACTGACGTTTCGGGACTAGACCCTTCATCAGAGAGCTAGGCCCAAAAAGTCAGCTTTTGTGCTCCTGAGATGCTGCCTGGCCTGCCGGGAATGAATTTCTAGTGTGCATACTGGATAGGTTTTTGAAGCAGTGTGCTGAAGAATCAACTGGAGAATGGGCTATTTTAAAATTTCATAGTTTGTAATGAGAAATGGTTAAATAATAAATCTGATCTAAAAGGATCTTTTGAGAAATAGCAATTTAGAATTCTACATCAAGTTTGAATGTGATATTCTGAAACTAGGGTTTTAAGTCTGAATGAGGAAAGCAACAAAGTTATCAGGCTGTGATGGATTGGGAAAATATACCTAAATGTTTGGGGTTTCATACATCTTTAGAGAAGAATCTTTATGGCCTACAATAGATATAGGCTTCTTAAGGCACAAACACCCAATGGGAATGGCAAATTAAAAGCAACTAACAATGGAAGCTAAAAGTTGGATTCAAGGAGATTCTGAGGCCTCTATAAAAGTCAAAAAAGTGGTCAATCCGAGGATTAGAAGTAAATTTAAAATCCAGCAAATGATGACCAAGAAACTGCGAGAAAAAGTTTAAAAAGAATCTTTGAGTTATATTAAAGGGCACACAGTTGTGAGGTGCAAGTTGGTAACAATGAATAAGTACACAAGGACACTAAACTGCAAATCAGAGATAATGGGAACTGCGGATGCTGGAGAATCCGAGATGACAAAAAGTGAGAAGCTGGATGAACACAGCAGGCCAAGCAGCATCTCAGGAGCACAAAAGCTGATGTTTCGGGCCTAGACCCTTCAGAGAGGCAAGTTGCCAGTTTCCAAGAAGGAACATCACTGTAGGTGTCAGCCCTCAAATTACTATAACAATATGGGATTGATGGTAAACCATGGGAAGATATGTTGGATTACCCTGCCATTGATCTTGGTGTCAAACTGTCCGTATGATGGCAATTAAGTGATAATCATATTTCCGCAAAAGGGTAGTTTATTCAAACTTCATGCAAGAACCCATTAAAAATACCAGGGCACAAAGGTGGATTGCCACGTACAAGTCAGACACAAATTGATGTGTTAAGTACAAATTAAAATTAGGTTGCACGTATGTGCTTTAATACCATTTGAATGTTACAATTAGATAGGCATACCCATTTTGTAATTGGTTAGTTGTGTGCGTGCTGTAACCCTAAACTACAGTACTAATTAGATTTAGATAACTGTACACCTTTTAATTGGCACATGCTAGGTTCTTATAATTGACTCTGTAATCCTTTGTTCTGAACCTCCCGTGTGTCATGGTTTGACAACCTGGGCTCTTGTTACAGCAAGTAATGAAGGCTGTTTTAAAACACACTGAAGATCTCCATCTGGACACGCTCCGTAGATAAGGGTTGGAGGATAGTTGAGCAGCTATCAGAAATTCCAGAAACAGGAAGAAAAAGGGAACAGGAATTCAAACTAGTGAGAAGCATAAAGGCAAACTGTAAAAGTTTATTTTGGTAAGTATCTAGGACAAACAGAGGCTGATTAAAAGTGGAGGCAAGAGAAACTACAGAGAAATGGCGAAGAAATGAAATAATTACTTTGTGTCACTCTTCACATTACACGATACAAGAAGATCTCCCAGAAATACTAGGTAACCAAGGGGCTTGTGAAACTGAGGGACTGAAAGAAATCAATGTTAGCAAAGAGGTCGTTCTTGACATGGTAACTGGATTGAAGGGCGATAAATCTCCGTGAACAACAGGAGCTGCACCCCAGAGTGTTGACAGAATTACCTATAAAGCATAACGGATACATTGATGACCTTCTTCGAAAATTCTAATCAATTCTGGAAAAGTTCATACATGCTGGACTGTTAATCCAGAGACCCAGGTAACGTTCTGGGGACCTGGGTTCAAATCCTACCTCGACAAATGGTGGAATTTGAGTTCAATAAATATCTGGAGTTAAGAGTCTAACGATGACCGTGAATCCATTGCCAATTGTTGGAAAAAACCCATCTGCTTCACTCATGCCCTTTAAAAGGACGGAAACTGCCTATCTTACCTGGTCTGGCCTACATGTGACTCCAGACCACAGCAATGTGGTTGACTCATAACTGCCATCTGGGCAATTAGGGATGGACAATAAATGCTAGCCTGGCCAGAGATCCTCATCTCATGAAAAAAATGCTTTCCAACCCCATTCTCCTGCTTTCTCCCCGTAACACTCGATCCCTTTACAAATCAAGAACGAAATTTGTTTTCAATGGACTCAATGACTTGGCCTCCACTGCCCTCTGCAGCAATGAGTTCCACAGATCAACCAGACTTTGGCTGAAGAAGTTCCCCCCTTCACCTCAGTTCTAGAGTGTTGTCCTTTACTCAGACTGTACCTTTTGTTCCCAGTCTCTTCAATTAGTGGAAATACCTTCTCCACATCCAGTCTGTCCAGGCCTCTATTCTGTATAAATTTACAGCATACTGCAAGTTTAAATCAGATCCCCCTCATCCTTATAAATTCCATTGAGTACAGACCCAGATTCCTCAAACACTCCATGCACGACAAGCCCTTCATCTCCTGAATCATTCTTGTTCACCTCATCTGAACCCTCTCCACTGCCAACACATCCTTCCTTAGACACAGGGCCTAAAACTGCTCACAATTTTCCCAATGTGATCTGACCAGAGCCCTATGCAGCCTCAGCAGTGTATTTCTGCTCTTGCATTCTAGCCCTCTTGAAACAATGCTAACATTGCACTTGCCTTGCTACCTACCAACTGAACATCTATGTTAAGGTTAAGAGAAATCCTGGACTCCTAAGACCCTTTGTGATTCAGGTTTCTGAAGCTTTCCCAATTTATAAAATAGTCTGTGCGTCTATTCTTCCTACCAAACTGTATAATCTCTTAGAATACCATGTGGGAAATTAGCTGCCACCTCATTACCCATTCACTGAGCCTATCCAAGTGCTACAGCTTCCCCCTTTCCTCAACACTACCTGCCCTTCCACCTATCTTTGTGTCATCTGCATGCTTAGCAACAATACCCTCAGTTCTTTTGTCCAGATTGTTGACATATAACACAAATAGTTGCGGTCCCAATATGGACCCCAGTGAAATTCCACTTGTCACAGGTTAAGACCCCATTATCCCTATGCCATCTCTAGCCAGCCAATCCTCTAGCCAAACCAATTGCTCTCATGTTATTCAGCACCTTGTCAAAAGCCTTCTGGAAATCCAAATAGATCACATCCACAGGCTCTCCTTCATCTAACTTACTCATTACCTCCTCAAAGAATCCGAGCAGATTTGTCAAGCATGACCTCCCCTTCATGAAGTCATGCTGACCCAGTCCAATTTTATTATGCACTTCCAAATACTCCACAATCTTATCCTTAATAATAGTACCTAAAATCTTACCAACCACCAAGGTCAGGCTAACTGCTTATAGATTCTGGTCCTCTGCCTCCTGCCATTCCTTAAGCAAAGGTATTACAGTCACCCTTTTCCAGAACACCAGGGATTCCTGAAAGATCACCAATGCTCCTATAATCTCCCCAGCTATCTCTTTCAGAGCTCTGGAGTGTCATCCATCTGCTCCAGGGTATTTACCCACTTTCAGACCTTTCAGCTTCCCCAGCACCACCTTCTTAGTGATGACCTCTACGCTCACCTCTGACCCATGACTCTCTCGAAACTCTACTATGCTGTTAGTTTTTTCCACAGTGAAAACTGATGCAAAGTACTCATTCAGTTCCTCTGCCATTTCTTTGTTCGCCATTACTACTTCTCCAGCCTCATTTTCTAACCATCCAATGCCTCTCTCTTACCTTTTAAAAAAAATTTAAAAACTCTTGCAGTCTTCTTTTATATTACTAGTGAACTTACTCTCATTTCTTCTTGCTTTTTAACTTTTTCCATGCAAGTATTGTGCTGGCTTCATTGCAAGAGGGTTTGAATACAGGAGTAAAGACATCTTGCTGTATTTGGTGAGACGACACCTGCAGTATTATATGCAATTTTGATCTCGTTATCGAAGGAAGGATACATATGCCTTAGAACGAGTGTAATGCAATTTTACCATACTAATTGTTGGGATGCCAGAATTGTTTAAGAGATCAAGGAAATTGGGTCTGTATTCTCAAGAGTTTTGATGAATGTAGGGCAATCTCATTGAAACGTACAAAATGTTTAAATGATGTTAAGGTGAATGTAGATAGAATGTTTCCTCTGGCTGATGAGCCTCGAACCAAATGACAATCTCAGATTAGGGGTATGTTATTTATTATTGAAATAAGAAATTTCTTCACTCACTCAGGAGGGCAGTCAATCTTTAGAATTCTCTACCCCAAGTGCCTATGGAAGCTCAATGAGCATGCTTAAATCAAAAATTAGTAGACTTTTGGATACTAATGATATTGTGGGATAAGGATATTGTGCAGGAATGTGGCATGGAGGTAGATGATCAGCCATCAGGTAAGGGCTGCGCAGGCTTTATATGCTGAATGTCTGCTTCTGTTCCCATATTCATCTGCCCTGGGAAGCCGTGGAACTTGAGATTACAAATGTAGAAGATCTTTGTTAAATGTTTATATCCAGGAGGAAAAAGACTTGAAAACCATTACATATAATATTATATTTTCCCCACTTTTATTCACCTTCAGTTTCTCTGGATCCATTTCTTTGGACATCTCCTCCTTTCTCATTTCAGATATTGTCTTAGGACCCTTCTTATCCTTTTGAGAAGCAAACCCTTGACTTGACAGCAAGTCCTCAAAGTTACTATCTGCAACTTTTGGTCGAGTTCCTGAAGTAAATACGGAATCAATGTATAAATTACAGAAGTACTGCACAAGCTGGATAGGAAAACAAAAAGGTAATGCAATCGTTTGTTACAAAGCATTGGGCTGAAAGGTTTTCCTGCAAATTACAGTAACTAACAATTCTTGATCAACCCAAATAATCACTACCTTTTAATTCAATTTTAAATAGTTAATTTCTAGGGGACAAACATCTGAACAAACACCTTCCTTCAAAATGCCTCGAAGGCAACATCCTGGTGCGATATATTGAACTCAACAACAACCATGGCTCTGGACATAGAAATGCACAGTCAGAAGTCACATGACATCAGGTTATAGCCCAACAGGTTTATTTAAAATCCCAATCTTTCAGAGGGATGCTGCTTCATCAGATGAAGTGGAGGGAGGTGGATGGGCACAGAATATGTAGATGGAGAGATAATTCCAGGTAATTATGAGTGTCAACAGACAAGTTGAAATATAGTGTGAGTTCGACCATAAGACCATAAGACATAGGAATGGAAGTAAGGCCATTCGGCCCATCGAGTCCACTCCACCATTTAATCATGGCTGATGGGCATTTCAACTCCACTCCCCTGCACTCTCCCCATAGCCCTGGATTCCTTGAGATCAAAAATTTGTCGATCTCTGCCTTGAAGGCATCTAACGTCCCGGCCTCCACTGCGCTCCGTGGCAATGGATTCCACAGGCCCACCACTCTGGCTGAAGAAATGTCTCATTTCCACTTTAAATTTACCCCCTCTAATTCTAAGGCTGTGCCCACGGGTCCTAGTCTCCCCGCCTAACGGAAATAACTTTCCAGTGTCCACCCTTTCTAAGCCATACATTATTTTGTAAGTTTCTAGAAGATCTCCCCTCAACCTTCTAAACTCTAATGAATACAATCCCAGGATCCTCAGCCATTCATCGTACGTTAAACCTACCATTCCAGGGATCATTCGTGTTAATCTCTGCTGGACACGCTCCAGGGCTAGTATGTCCTTCCTGAGGTGTGGGGCCCAAAATTAGAGGCAGTATTCTAAATGGGGCCTAACTAGAGTTTTATAAAGTCTCGGAAGCACATCACTGCTTCGGGCCAACCCTCGAGATAAACAACATTACATTTGCTTTCTTAATCACGGACTCTACCTGCAAGTTAACTTTTACAGAATCCTGGACCAACACTCCCAGATCCCTTTGTACTTCTGCTTTATGAATTTTCTCACCGTTTAGAAAATATTCCATGCCTGTATTCTTTTTTCCCCCCCTCAACGTGCAAGACCTCGCATTTGCTCACGTTGAATTTCAGCCGCCATTTCCTGGACCACTCTCCTAAGCTGTCTGAATACTTCTGCAGCTTCCCCACCTCCTCAGTACTAACAGCCTGTCCACCTATCTTCGTATCATCGGCAAACTTCGCCAGAATGCCCCCAGCCCGTGTCAACAGGCTGCCATTTGATTTGTCTGCAGCACCATCTTATTTTTGATTATTTGTCATTATCTGCCTTAATTAATTAGTACATAGGTTATCCCTTCACTTGTTATTCAGTGTTGACTCTTTACTCACCTTTGTATCAATGTGCTGATACTATCATCTACAAAGACTTGTTATTCAGCCTGTCAACACACTACTCACCACTATTTGTACTTATCTGTTGACATTCTTAATTACTTGGAATTGTCTTGTTGCCTATATATTCTATGCCTGTGCAACCCCTTCACGTCAAATGAAGCAGCAGCTCTCCAAATGCTTGTGATTTTAAATAAACATAGTATCCGACACAGATTCCAGAGTGTGAAAACTGGTCATTTGGCCCAATGGGTCCACACTGACCCTTCTAAGAGCACTGAGGCCCATCACCCTGCTCTATCCCCTGTAACCCTGTATATCTCATGGCTAATGCTCCTAATTTACACAATGGGGCAATGTAGCAGGGCCAATCCACCTAGCCTGCACATCTTTGGGCTGTGGGAGGAAACCGGAGCACCCAGCGGAAACCCACGCAGACACGGGGATATTATGCAAACCCCACATGGACAGACGTGGTGCCATGGAGGCAGCAGTGCTAACCACTGAGCCACTGTGCCACCCAAACCTGTTGGACTATACCGTAGTGTTTTGTGACTTCTGACTTTATCCACCCTAGTCCACGTCTCCACATGACTGACAAAAAACAAAAGTAGGTGTTTTCTCCCGAGATAACGGAAACAGCAGATGCTGGAGAATCCGAGATAAAAAGTGTGAAGCTGGATGAACACAGCAGGCCAAGCAGCATCTCAGGAGCACAAAAGCTAATGTTTCAGGCCTAGACCCTTCATCAGAAAAAGGGGGATGGGGAGAGGGTTCTAAAATAAATAGGGAGGGGGGGGGGAGGTGGATCAAAGATGGAGAGATCCCCTGAGATTTGTCTGGAGGGAGGAGGGTAACTTCTTCAGGTTAGGCATCCCTGGAAGAGGGTCCAAGCCCGAAACATCAGCTTTTGTGCTCCTAAGATGCTGCTTGACCTGCTGTGTTCATCCAGCTCCACACTGTTATCTTGTTTTCTCCAATCAGCATGTTGACTTTGTCTGCTTCACAGCACACTTGAAAGCTGGAATAAAATGTTCCAGCTAAATGCATTCTTTTATTGATCAGAAAACATGAACCCCAACTACCTTAAGTTCCTGTCGTCAAATAATCAGAAGCAAAATTGGACAGCATGTCTTACTGCAATGTAAAGAATCAGACATGGAGCACTTTATTTGTTCTGCAACACAGGCTATGCTTAATGAATTCAACTATTACTGGATTCGGATGTGCAATAAATCTTTGAAATTTATTCTCAATTTTCCATGGAAGACAGACTCCAGCAGGAATATTGTTTCCTTCTGGTACATTAAAGGCCATCACCTCAGCAAACCCATCCTCATCCACTTAACTCATTCTTCATAGGCAAGTCTAGACAGTTAACACTGCAACCTGGGAGACAGTGGGACGTCACAGCTGAGTCGTAATTCATACTACATGTGCACTTTCCAAGAGGAGACCACTCGATAGCAACCAGAAATCGGAATAATGGTTGTTGATTGATCCCTTCGAGATCCTAAGGGCATCAACTCCAAAATGCCATTGCAATTCCACCAACTCCAGTTAAAATTGGACAACATACTATTCTGTTCTAAATTGCTTCAAAAAAAAAAAAAAATCACCCTTTGTCTGTCTTTCTAGGTCAAACTTCTTAGGTTAAGGACAAATGCCCTGTTATTCTCGACAAATTTTCTCAAAGCACACACAGGAAGTTGAAGAACGGCAATCTGAAACAGCTCTTGCTTTGCCATCTTTTAGCATTAAAGTGCCTTCTGTGAAAAGTGTAGTTTATCCTCCAAATTGGTAAAGGAAAACAGTAGAAAACATATCTAGAGAGAAAAAGAAACAGACTAGATGGGAACATGCTTTAATCTATGAAGCTCAAAGTGAAATCATGTCACACTATTGTGGTAGTCTTCATGTTACTATAATATCAAAGTGAACAATTTCAACACATGTTTATGATTCTGTTATCCAAAAGCTTTAGGTTTCAGCCAGGCATCATAGGCAGACTATTATCTGAAGGTAAAGAAATGTCATCATTAAAAAGGTACAACCACCATCACCTCCTGTTCAAGTCTTTGACGAGACAAACATCGAAAAGTTAACAAAAAAAAACCATTCCTACTTACCATATGCAGGTGCCCGTGGCCCACGTTCATCTCGATTACCAATCACACCAGAAAAACTGACATTATAGTTTGGTCGGTTCTGTGGAGATGACTGGGGTATTGGTTGCTGGGGCTTTGTTGGTTGTGGTTTGGTTTGCTGTTGTTGCCAGGTAGATGAACCCTGTTGCCAAGCAAATCCTGTGTTCTGCTGCCAAGAGCTTCCTCCCACTGGCTGAGGGGATTGTTTCTGTGGAGACCCCATTGGTTGGAACGATCCTCCTGTTCCAGTGGGTGTGGTGGGTTTACTTGAAAACGTTGAACCACCTATTTATACAGCACATGTCATATTTAAAACATTTCAAATCAGCTCCTAACACAAATTATTCCTCTCTTACCACTCACCACGAAATGACATGTGTTTTGTCAGTCTAAGTTACACAAGTGACTAGATAACAAAATTTCTGAAGAAGTGTCCCGACCAGAAATGTTAACTTTCCTGCTCCTCTGATGCTGTGTTCCTTCAGCCCCGCACTATGTTAATCCAAAATGCTGCTGTACTGAGAGTATCCCAATATATGCATATTATGCTTTAGAAAGCAAAGAGCTTCACTTCAAGGAGGTAGAAGGAACTGCTGACACTGGAGTCTGAAATAACAAGGTGTGGAGCTGGATGAACACATAGGCCAAGCAGCACCTTAGGAGCACAAAAGCTGACGTTTCAGGCCTCGACCCTATGAAGGGTCTAGGCCCGAAACGTCAGTTTTTGTGCTCCTAAAAATGCTGCTTGGCCTGTGTTCATCCAGCTCTACACCTTGTTATCTTAAATGCCCAGTTATTGAGAATTTATACACAGAAAACACCACTGAGTATTTAAATAAACTCTCAATTTGGCAAGTCACCCCTGGACTGGATCTGGTTCAGCTCATCAAGAGAAAACGGTTGTAGTGCTGTACCGTCTGTACCGTCCTGCAGCATTGGATGGGACGGCCCTAGGACAGACAACCAGCTATAACCTGAAACTTGGCTTCACTGTCTTGCAGGAAGATGTTGCATTACTGAACTATAGCAAGTGTACTGTGAAAGCATAAAATGGTTCCACACTCCTCACAACTATTGTGTCCATTATTAAAAAGCTATAAAATAAGCAGTTCCAAGCTGAGTCACTCTTTCTCATATACATGTGTGTGTGCTTTCACTGAGTTCCCTTCATTTTACATTTTACTCTTCACTTAATCACAATTATATTTTTGCCTCTCTGGATTCTAGATTATTTGGTATCTTATGTCTTAATTCACTCTTATTGGTGAGTGTAATTTCTACATTTTCCTCAAATGCCTTTCACAGCCTTCAAAACATAAGGCGAGCATTAAGTAATTTTCCAGGAATACTGAGCACAACTAGTGAGCAATTTTAGCTTTAGTGCTTCCCCCTGTCCTGCCCGGCCCCCTCCCCTCAATAGAACAGCCGGTCATTTATCCAACCACCCTGCAGCTACTAGGATCGAAGCAGCTGTGCTTTTAACCTGCTCTCCTAAGCAGACAGTGGGGTGACCTATTTAATAAAATGGAGATTTTCATTGCTTCTACTTTAGAATGCAATGACAAAAATTGGAAACTGACTGTACTTTTAACAAGAAGCTGCTTGCTCAGCTCCTCTGATTAGTTTTCAAATCTCACATAATCAAGGTCTCATTGTTTGCTTTATAGTTATTGCTCAGGAATTTGAAATTCATTCTAATGGAACACCAGAGCCACGACACCTTCCATCCCAACCTCAGGTTCACCTGGACCATCTCCAACACATCCCTCACCTTCCTGGACCTCTGCCTGAGACGGAGACAACCACATAGAAACCAATATCCATTTCAAGCCCACCGACTCCCACAGCTACTTGGAATACACCTCCTCCCACCCACCTTCTACAAAAATTCCATCCCCTATTCCTAACTCCTTCGCCTCTGCTCCCGGGATGAGGCATTCCGCTCCTGTACATCCCAGATGTCCTCGTTCAAGGGCCACAACATCACCCCCACAGTGGTCGAGAATGCCCTCGACCATGTCTCCCACAACTCATCCCTCACACCCCATCCCCGCAATAACCACCAAAGAGAATCCCCCTAGTCCTCACATATCCCCTCACCAACCTCCGGATACAACGTATCATCCTCCGACACTTCTGCCATCTACAATCAGACCCCAAAGACATTTTTCCCTCCCCACCCTTGTCTGCTTTCCAGATGGTCCAGAGGGACCACTCTGACTCCCTTATCTACTCCACGCTCCCCTCCAACCCTACCACACCCGGCACTTTCCCCTGCAGCCACAGGAGGTTCTACACCTGCCCCCACACCTCCTCCCTCACCCCCATCCCAGGCCCCAAGAAGACATTCCATGTCAAGCAGATGTTCACCTGCACATCTGCCAATATGGTATATTGTATCCATTGTACCCAGTGTGGCTTCCTCTACATTGGGGAAACCAAGCGGAGGCTTGGGGACCGCTTTGCAGGACACCTACGCTCGGTTCGCAATAAACAACTGCACCTCCCTGTCATGAACCATTTCAACTCTCCCTCCCATTCCTCAGACGACACGTCCATCATGGGCCTCCTGCAGTGCCACAATGATGCCACCCGAAGGTTGCAGGAACAGCAACTCCTATTCCACTTGGGAGCCCTGCAGCCCAGTGGTATCAATGTGGGTTTCACAAGCTTCAAACTCTCCCCTCCCCCCACTGCATCCCTAAACCAGCCCAGTTTGTCCTCTCCTCCCTCCCACCTATCCCCCTCCTCCCACCTCAAGCCGCACCTCCATTTCCTACCTACTAACCTCATCCCACCCCCTTGACCTATCCATCCTCCCCGGACTGACCTATCCCCTCCCTATCTCCCCACCTACACTCACCTCCACAGGCTTCATTCCCGTCCCTTTGACCTGTCTGTTTCCTCTCCACCTGTCTTCTCCTCTATCCATCTTTGATCTGCCTTCCACCCTCTCCCTATTTATTTCAGAACCCTCTCCTTATCCCCCCTTTTCTGAAGAAGGGTCTAGGCCCGAAACATCAGCTTTTGTGCTCCTGAGATACCGCTAGGCCTGCTGTGTTCATCCAGCTCCACACTTTGTTATCACAGTTCTAAGCTGAGATGGCTGTGCTTAAGACCTTAGTGATGCCTATGTGAAATGAGTTTACACGGAGGGAAAAGGTTGGAGGAGATCTGAAGAGACAACATTGCTATGGCACAAGAAATCTCAACCCTTAGAAAAATCTTTGAAACAGCACTCAGACTGTTGCTAAGTACCTGACTGTATACTTGGTGGCACAGATCAAATAAATGTAGAGAGGAAATTAAATACAGTTTAGCACATAATTAACTGAATTCCTTGGACTGTTAAAACCTTTAATATAACTGACTATTCAAAACAACATACAGTTATTCATATTCATACCGTTCGATTCTTGTGCTGCAAAAAAGTGTTTTGCTGACTCAATTGGATCCCCTTTTCCACACTGGGTGCCTGCTCAAGGTGAGTCCCAACTGAGGTGCTTCCTGCCAAACTGGTCTCGCTATCAAGAACTCCAGAATCTTCTCTCACTACCCTCTGCTGAGGCTCCCCTCTCCTCCCAGAGACCCCCTGAACCTGCCAGGTACTAGACTCCATAGCTCAGAATGAGGGGATTAATTGCAGTCCCAATCCTGGTCATTAATACCATTGACACTGGTGCAACCACACAAAATATCCGGTGAATCAAGACATTCAACCCAAGAAAGGGGGAGAAGACCCACTTTCAGCCAATTAATGCCTCTGTGAGCATTAAGTAGTTAGAGATTTTGTGATTAGCATCCTGGTTTAGTGAAAAGGAAATCATATTTGACAAACTTATTAGCAGTGCAGATAAAGCAGAATAAAGATAAATCATGTATTGCATTTCAAAAGGTGCATAACAAAGTATCACTGAAAATAAACATTACTGAACAAAAGAGCTCAATATTGGGACGGTACATGAGTTAGCCAATTTTTTATCCATGCAAGCAGGAAGCAGTCAGCATTAATGGCTCACTTCCAGTTAAGTATAAACTATTATACAATCTATATTAAATGATTTTGATGAAGGACAGTGTGTATTGTAGCCCATTTTACCAATGAATGGGCTAAGCAAAAGAGGAACAGGTTACAGATTCATCGCAAAGTATAGATTGGTTGCTTAAGTGAGCAGGCAACAAGGTGTAAAATGGAGGCAATAAGTGTGAAACAAACAGTTGCTGGAAAAGCTCAGCAGGTCTGACAGCATCTGTGGGGGAAAAAAAACAAAAAGTTAACATTTCAGGTCCAGTGACCCTTCCTCAATAAATGTGGAGCTGGAAAAGCAGGACCATCTTACTTTAGGTCCGTCAGTCCCCCTCCTCCATTACTAAGGACAACAACTGCATCTTCCTGATTTCCTGCACTTCTATCTTCAAACCCTCTCCCCTCAATAACAGTTTGATAGAGTCCCCTTAGTCCTCATATCACCCCATCAACATCCAAATACAATGCATCATTCTCCAATGTTTCCACCACCAAAAAAATTAGATTAGATTCCCTACAGTGTGGAAACAGGCCCATCAGCCCAACAAATCTACACCACCCTTTGGAGCATCCCACCGAGACCCATCCCCCTATAACTCACACACCCCTGAACACTACAGGCAATTTAGCATGGCCAATCCACCTAGCCCACACATCTTTGGACTGTGGGAGGAAACCGGAGCACCAAGAGGAAACTCACGCAGACACAGGGGAGAACGTGCAAACTGCACACAGACAGTTGCCCGAGGCTGGACTTGAACACGGGTCCCTGGTGCTGTGAGGCTGCAGTGCTAACCACTGAGCCACCATGCCACCCCCCAGATATTTCCCTCCTCAACTGTCTGCTTTCTGCAGGTATGGTTCACATCACAACTCCCTTGGTGGTGCCACACTCTCCACCAACCCCTCCACCACACCCAGTACCTTTCCCTGCAACCACAGGAGGTGCTACACCTGCCCCTTACCTTCTCACTACTGTCCAAGGCCACAAACAATCCTTCCAAATCTCAGAGATTCACCTGCACTTCATCTGTATCTGTTGTTCCTTGATGTGGTCTCCTCTATAAATCAGGGAGACCAAATGCAAACTTGGGGACCAGTTCACGGAGCAAAGTGCTCCGCACGCACCAGCCAACCAAACCTTCTGGTTGCCATCCACTTTAACTCCCCCTCCCACTCCCTCTCCCCTGGTGGCATGTCCATCCTTGGCCTCCTCCACTGTCAGAGTGAGGCTAAATGCAAACTTAAAGAGTAATATTTCACCTTGGGAGCTTACAACCAGATGGCCTGAATATTGACATAACCAGTTTCAAGAATTTCTCCACTCGCAACCTGTCCATCTTCTGACTCACCTATCCGTTCCACCCTTCCCACCGACCAACGACATCAACCTATCTCTATCTCAACTTTCCTTACTCCAGCCCCACATGCCTTGCCTCTATTCATTCCTGTGCTCCCCTCCCCAGACCTGACCAAGGGTTTCAGCATTTCCCCACTCCTCGGATACTGTCTGATCAATTGTGCTTTTCCAGCTCCACATTTGTTGAATCTAGCTTCCAGTATCTGCAGTCTTTACTATAGTCCTTTTGCAATGCTTGATACAATGAGAGAAAATGTGAGGTTAACCCATCTTATTAGGAAGGATAGAAAAGCAAGATATTAAGAATTATAGACATTACAGTACATCAGGACCCTTAATCATAAAATAAATAGTATATGCACAGCAAGTAAAAAGGCAGCAAATGTAATTTGGGGACTTACACTGGAAATTTTTTTTTCTAAAAGGATCGAAAGCATGAAAAGGAAAATGGCTTTAAAATAACCATATGAATCATTGGACCCATCCAAGCTGACAAAGTTTCATGTTTACAAATATAGAACAATGAAAGCTTGTCAGCATTTAATGTGACCTTCACTAATGACATCAAAATGCATTGAAAGCAACAAAATATAACGCGTATCTCAGTAAGGGAAAATAAGAAATCTTCTTAAAAACATTTCAATAAAACCACACTGACACACGTAAAGACTCATTCAAACATATTCAAGGCTTGCATTTGCACATTCTGAATCAGCATTTTATTTTTATTCACTCAAAATAATGGGGGAAGTGAATGGGATGTGACATTTTCTGGCTGGGCCTGCATTTATTGTTCACACCTAACTGCGCAGAGGTGGGTGAAAAATCAACCACATTTCCACAGGTCTGCAGTCACCTTAGGTCAAAAAGAGGCAAGATTGGCAGTTTCCTTCCCTGAAGGACGTTACTGAGCCCTAAGGGGTTTTCCAAATATCAACAATGGTTTCATAGTCATCATTTGACACTCATTTCAGACTTTTGATGGATTCAAATTCCACCCTCTGCCGCGGTGTGATTTGAACCCAGGTCCCCAGAAAATTACCTGCATCTCTGGATCAGCAATCTCTAGCAATACCACCACTTGGCCATTACCTCCACATTGCAGGGCATTCAGACATGCTGCTCTTTAGACTTGGAGTCGAGTCACGTTAATAATGCAAGCTGCATTTCAGCATACAAAGAGCATAAAAAGGGGTGAGAAAATTTGGGCATGGAGCAGTTCCCACCTAAGCATTGGAGGAGGAAGTTGGTGCCTCTGATATCAACATGTCAGAGCCAGAAGCTTCTGTGACTCCACGTGTACACACGTGCACACTGCCACTTCTGGCTGCGATCATTTTTCCACCGTGCGCTATTTCACTCCCTCCCCCCACCCACATTCAACACTGTCAGCAACCAGCTTCCTAACTGCCTGGTCACTCCATTCCAAACTTCTCTATCTCTGACACAACCTTCCTTCCAAACTTTCAGGGATGCCAAAGAATGAGGAAGCGGGGAGGGATGTAGTAAAGGATAAGGAGCCAGACGTTCAAGACAAAATGTGAATCCAGAATTTAGATTCATTTCGATCCTTTGGAAACACCAATTTTATTGCTCACATTCTTTGGTGTGGGCACCTCTTTACCATATCACTGGTAGTGAAGTCACAAGCACCACAACTGCTTGGGCAGAGAGAGCATCCCTGCAGTGTGGTGGCAATAAGAAGGTAGCTGTTTGAAAGATATTTGCTCCCTTGGTTCCTCAATCTAACTGCAACATTTCACGCCATAATTACATACCCACTTGAATACAAGTACATGGAAACTTCACTCGATATTGATGTTTATCTATCAAACTATATTTGAATGCCAGGTGATTCCGTACAATTATGTTATACTTACTTGTGGAAATAAATTTTGTAAATTATAACAGTTGCAAAAATAATTGGAAAAAAACTTATCTAAACAGCAGCATTTTGTTTCAGTAATGTCCTCAACAACATTCTTACTGGTAGTGCTCCAAAGTGATCAGTGCTGACCCCTCTGTTGTTTGTGGTCTACGTAAATGATTTGGACAAAAACATAGCTGATCTAATTAATACTTGGCAGATGATACCAAGATTGGCGGAGTTGTGGATAGTGAGGATCGGAGGATTCAGTTGGAGGCATGGGTGGAAAAATGGCAGTTGGAGGTTAATCCAGACATACGTGAGGTGTTGCGTTTTAGAGTACAGATGGAACTTACATTGTGAATGACAGAACCCTTAGCTGTATTGATATGCAGAGGGATCTGGGTGTGCAGGTCCACACACTGTAGGCGGTAGTGCAGGTAGCTAAGGTAGTAAATAAAGGCCTATGGCATGCTTGCCTTCGTTGGAAGGGGCATTGAGAAGAAGGACAGTCTAGTTATTCTGCAGCTTTATAGAACTTTAGTTTGGCCACACTTGGAATATTGCGCACAGTTCTGGTCACCACACTGCCAGAAGGATGTGGATGATTTGGAGAGGGTACAGAAAAGGTTTACCAGGATGTTGCTTGGTGTGGGAGATTTTAGCTTTGAGGAAAGTTTGGATAGACTGTTTGTTTTCACTGGAATACAGGAGGTTGAGGGATCACCTTACAGAAGTTTATAAGATTGTGATTAGCATGATTAAAGAGGAAAGAATGAGGCTTTTACCTAGCGTGGCGGAGTGAATTACTATGGGACACAGCTTCAAGCTGTGGGGGAGGGGATTTAAAAGAGATGTACAAAGCAACCTTTTCACAAAGGGTGGAGTGTGCCTGGAACGTGCTGCTGGAGGTGGTGGGGGAAGCAGACGCAATAGCAGCATTCAAGAAGCACCTGCACGAATACATGATCAGGAAGGGAACAGAGGGACATGGAGTTTTGAGAAGATTTGTAGCTCAGGTTGAGGCTCTGGATGTGAGTTTGCTCGCTGAGCTGGAAGGTTCGTTTTCAGACGTTTCGTCACCATTCTAGGTAACATCATCAGTGAGCCTCCGACGAAGCGCTGATGTTATGTCCCGCTTTCTATTTCTAGAATAATAAATAGAATATAATAAATAAAAAGCGGGACATAACACCAGCGCTTCGTCGGAGGCTCACTGATGATGTTACCTAGAATGGTGACGAAACGTCTGAAAACTAACCTTCCAGCTCAGCGAGCAAACTCACATCCAGAGGGACATGGATCCTGTAAGTGAAGAGAATTTTAGCATGGAAGGGCATAATGTGACGGTGCAGGCTTGGAAGGCCTATCCCTGCGCTGTTCGTTCTTCATAACCGCTCTAAAAAAAATTAACACATGTTACAGAACTAACCTGCTAAATTGGCACCAAGAGCACTCAAGTCAGCAAATGGATCCAGTGTCTGTGGCTTCCGCTGATGAGTCGGAGTACAATGTAGTGAGCCAGTGGGACTGGTATTTGCTGATCTGCTGGCCCCACCAACTCCACCTGTTGGAAAATAATATAGAAACATTAACCCATCTATAGGTCTGCTTGTTAACAGTATGACATACCACCTACCCCATTCCATATTGGCTCACACCATGCAGCACATAAATTGCTTCCAGAGACAGCAAGACATCAACTTGCCCCAGATTTATATGGGAGAATAACCAGGAAGATAAACTCAAACAGCCACTGACATCAGACGTTATTTTATGATCTTAGCTTTTGGAGAAAAGGTCCTTGCTCCTAATGTTACAAAACTCTCCGCATGGGAATTTCAGAACACCCAACACTACACATTTAATAACCAGCATACATCCTCATTGCAGAGCAGCAGCCCAATTGAGCACATGGAGTCTTTTTATGTGCTCAAATCAATACACCAGATTGGTACGATTCAAGTATAGATAAAAGCTCTCCTTATTATGCACAATCTGCCTTGAAGTCTACTTTGTATGAAGTACTCGCTGATGCACATTACCATTTCTCAGGTCAAAAGTTAAAAGAGAGTGAGACTGTCAATATGTCCATCTTCGGTCCGCCTCCCCCTCTCTCCCTATTTATTCCAGAACCCTCACCCCATCCCCCTGTCTGAAGGGTCTTGGCCCAAAACGTCAGCTTTTGTGCTCCTGAGATGCTGCTGGGCCTGTGTTCATCCAGCCTCACATTTCATTATCTTGGATTCTCCAGCATCTGCAGTTTCCATTATCACAGACTGTCAACAGATCAGGTTTCTAATGATGGCCAT
The DNA here is from genome assembly GCF_030684315.1 of Stegostoma tigrinum. Lineage (NCBI taxonomy): Eukaryota > Metazoa > Chordata > Chondrichthyes > Orectolobiformes > Stegostomatidae > Stegostoma > Stegostoma tigrinum. The sequence continues at coordinate 49,799,651 of NC_081361.1, read as the reverse complement.
TGTAATGTTATAAGTAGTTGCTTGAAGGCAACGGTGTTTAGACACCTCGAAGTTAATTGACATGAAACTCTTCCAACTTTCAGGTTATGATGCAGGTATATCCTCATACCGGAAGGATCCATTGAAAATACAAAATAAAACTTAAGAAATAAGAGCAGGAGCAGACTCTTGTGGGCCATCAATTGCCCTGCACTTGAATAGGAGCATGGCTAACATTGGCTTCAACTCCAGCTTTCTAACACACCACCATAATCCTGGATTTCCCAAGAGAATGAAAACAGATGACTACTGCAGCTCTAAATATATTTAATGATGGGGATTCTTGATCCTTTGGTGAAACAGAATTCTGTACCTTTCATCTCTTCATTCTCCCAATATAAATGCATTTTGCAAATCGAAAATAACAATCTGATGAGTGACTATAAAGCTGTCATGTAAAACCCAAATTGGTGGACCAGAATCTTCTCCAGAGAGAAAAAAATCTGCAGTCCTTACTCAGGTTTGCTATGTGTACTGTACATACCAGCTCAGTTGACCTACAGCTCCCCTCAGATATAATTCAATTGCATTAAATTGATGAGCATCAGGATTACGTAAACTTTAGTGGTTCAATGAGTCATCACACAATTACCTTCTCAGGGCAACTCTGGACAGACAAATATCATTAGCTCTATTCAAATCTTGATAATAAATTGTTAAAATCCTCCATCCTCTTTCAACCTTGGTGGACTGTGAGGTAAAGTGAGGGAACGAGAGTCATAGAGATGTATAGCACAGAAACAGATCTTTTGGTCCAACTCATCCAATTTGCCAGCATTTGGCCATATCCCAGCATGGTGGCTCAGTGGTTAGCATTGCTGCCTCACAGTGACAGGGGCCTGGGTTTGATTCCCCCTCGGACAATTGTCTGTGTGGAATTTGCACATGTTCTCCGCCTTGTCTGTATGGGTTTCCTCCGGGTGCTCCAGTATCCGCCCACAGTCCAAAGACGTGCAGGCTAGGTGGATTGGCCATGATTAAATTAACCATGCTGTTCAGGGATGTGCAGGTTAGGTGGGTTATAGGAGATGGGTCTGAAAGGAATGCTCAGAGGGTCGGTGTGGACTTGTTGGGCCAAACAGCCTGTTTCCACACTGTAGAGGTTCTATGGATCCCTCTGAACTCTTTCTATTCATGTACGCATCCAGATGTCTTTTAAATGGTGTAATTGTACCAGCCTCCATCACTTCCTCCGGCAGCTCATTCCATACATGCATCAGCCTCTGGGAAAAAAAAAGGTTGCTCCTACGGTCCCTTTTAAATCTTTCCCACCCCTCACCTTGAACCTATGCCCTCTAGTCTTGGAAACCACCACGCCCCCACCGCCCACACCCCCCCCCCCCCCAACCAGGGGAAAGACCTTGGCCATTCACCCTATCTATGCACCTCATACCTTTGAGGTTTTAGGAATAAAACGCCTCCCAAGATCAATCTGCAAAGACAGTATCCAAGAAAGAAAAAGAAACACTAGATAAGATCAGCTTTGAACAATTTGGAGAGAAGTTTTGATTTAAAAAAAGGAACTGGAAAAAGTGAAAATGTTTCCATGCGAACTGTCACACTGAATCTTTAATCCCTTTGACAGTTTGGAGAACAAAATGTAGTTAATGAAATGATAATAATGTCAAAAGAATCCAATCTGTTCTGTGCTTTCCAGACTTTGCCTGTTTGTTAAATGTGAGTTCACTGCTAAGAACAAAGTCAGTTAGACTTGTAAACACAAACATGATTATTTCCATTTTTACCTGAGGGAGCTGTTTTGTTTGCCCAAACCGTTGAACCTCCAGGTAGATTTGAGGATCCCAAGCCCCAATTTCCCATTATATCTGGTTGAACAGATACAGTTGGAGTACATGGGGGACCAGGGGAGACTCTACCTAAGTAAAGCAAAGTTAACATTTTACAGTGCATCACAATGTTTTCACTGAAGGCTCAAAGAAAAAGACTAAATTACTGATGTGACATAATCTCATGGGAGTCACTTAAAAATTCTGTAAGAAAAAGTTTACAATTGTAAGCACTACTGGGATCAGGCCCGAAAGTACATATTATGTTATAAAATGTTTCAATTTACTATCATTACTGAAAAGAGGGCAAGGGCTTCATCCTCACACTTAGTTTTTCCAGTTAAGGTTGGGAACCAAGGAAATTATGCTTCCAAATTGGTCTGGGTGCTGTTTGAAGTTAATATATATATTGCCTCATAAGGCAAAGACAACTTTATAAAAAGTATTATACAAAAGGAAATTCTAAAATAAAAAAATGTGATATAAAATAGCAAGTGCTAGAAAATGCACTGTGTGTTGATCACTTTCTGCAAGAAAGTAAAGTGAAGTGAACAGTTGTAGTTGGGCCTCTGTATGGATAAAATGAAAGTTACTCAAAAGAGATCTCAAATTGATACTTTTCGTGCTGTTAATATCACTATTGCCAAATTGAACACTTCTTGTTTTCAAAATTCCATTGGCAAGTTAGGTACAACACAAATCTAAATGTAAAGCCACAATGTTCTGAAATGCTTCAATCTGTGTCATAGAAGTGTCTCAACTTGACAAAGACGACATTTCCATTTTCCAATCCATAAATTGTGAATGAGATGTCCAACACTCAATTTCAGTTACAACAACTTAGCTTGTATGCTGTGTTTTCACACTGACCAGCTCAAATTGACTCAAGATAGGCCAAAGAGCAAACATCCATCTCAATGAAGTCAGAACACACACCCGACAGGCAAAAAAAGAGACTTTGTATAAATTAATTGTTCAACCAGGATCTTCACATTCCACTTCTGAAGAATAATTCATGCCTAACGGGAATATAAATTGTATCAAGCTACCAGCATGTTGCAGCCTCAATCTCACCTTAAAAGGAATGTCCAGGTAACTACACTATCATTTTTACTTATAAAAGTAACACTTAGTTATTTAACAAAGTTAATAGAATCCCTGCAGCACGGGAAGAGGCCAAATTGGCTCATTACATCTGCACCCACCCTCCAAAGAGTATTCCAGCCCTCTATCTTATCACCATAACCTGACATTTCCCATGGCTAATCCACCTGACCTGCGTATCCCTGAGCAATATGGAGCAATTTAGCATGGTCAATCATACTAACCTGCACATTTTTGGACTGTGGTAGGAAACCAGAGCGCCCAACAGAAACCCATGCAGACACAGGGAGAACATGCAAACTCCACACTGTCATCCACCCAAGGCTGGAATCAAATCCAGATCATTAGCACTGCGAGGCAACAGTGCTAACCACTGAGCCACCATGCTACCGAATGAAGTAGAGTGAGCTGGGAAAAATTATAGACACAATCTAGACAAAGCCAGAAACATTTTCATTCCCACCATCCCATTCTTACATGTGCTTTGGAATCCAAAAGGTTCCCTAATGGTTCAGTTTAGGGATACTATCTGTCAGAGGAGAATGAATCAGAGGTTGAAACTGGACTTTGCGCTTGGTCGACTAGTAATCATAGAACACCATAAAGTTTTACTCCAGCTCTTTCAGGGAGAATGAAAAGAGGCAGCATCTTTGCTTGTGATTAGCATCTGGCAATTGCTCCTGAATGAAGGCTGCACAACAAGGATGGAATCAGCTTCAGTTGCTCAGCTGAAGACCCTGCCACATTCAACATGTAGTAACCAGTACAAAGTACTGGAGGAGAGACAGAACACCTGCAGAATACTACCTCACCAAGCATCAGTACCTCGAAAGAAATGGGCTAAAAGGAAGTTAAATAATATTTAATGTTCAAAAATAAATTCAGATTAAAGGATATGCTATAATAAGACATACAATGTCAGTTTTTTAAAAGCTAATTATTTTTAATCATTGACTTTCATTAAATGTTGGAATTATAGGCAGACGCTTTCTAATAAGGCAGAAGCAGTGTTTAGATCATTGCTTTAAAGCTGTGACCCCTCAATTTCTGTCCAGCTATATATAGGTGTTGCTAGTTAGCAAAGAATTCTTTTTTTCAAAAAGCAAAGAAACAATTTTAAAAGCAATATACCAAGTTCTTACCCATACTGAAAGGATCACCAGCAGTGGTTTGTGGAGTCGGAGATGGTGTCCTTGCTGTTGGCAGGAAGGGGTCAGCTTGTCCAACTGGAGAACCTGCACCACTTCGATTGAGGAAAACACCAAGCAAATCCTGATTCTGTTGCTTGGCCTGAGAGTCAAATGGATCAAACGCTGTACCTGGGAGATTTAAATGACACAAAATAGTTAATAGGAAAACAATTAGATTTTTCTCTTCCCCCCAGGGATCCAATTGCGTTCTGGAGAAAATAGATTGCAGGAGTGCACTACTTAACATTTAACTCTGAGGTATTCACATGGCAATACTTTCTGAATACACTTTAAACATAGGTGAATTTATATTGAAACACCAAATTAAAACTGCAACTCTTTTTAGTTTAGTTTAACAATGATCAGGCATAAGCAGATTTTTACTCAATGACTACTAGCATCATCTTCAATCCAAAGCTGACACAACTGTTCAGTTTTCAGCTTACGCACAATTTGAAAATCACACTGGCTGTAATAAAGTTTTTCAAAACAATAAATACTTTGATATTGTTCATGAAACCAAAGCTTCAGACAAATAATTTAATTCATTTAAATCTTGTTAATTATTACCATTTACATTCCTGTCTATGCTTTATTCAATTTTTACATTTCCTAAAATATTCTATTTTTGCTTAATTTAAATGTTAGAGCTCACCGCTTTCTATCTTGTTCTCTCTAATTTGTGGTCGAAGTTAACTTTCAAAAGGCTGGCAGTAATCATCACTTCTAAAAGACGTTTCTCAAGTCCATCATCTGCAAAGACTTGAAGATTAACATGGTTGTAGGTTCAACCAAACAAAACTCCAACATCTTTCTGACATTGAAACTGGAAAGATCCACTGATGAATGAAGATGATGTTCACAGTGACTTCTAGGTGATGGTTAACAAACAACAGGGGTCATCTGCACCGAGCCAAACTTGCATCTAGTATGTGCACCTAAGGAGTTTGAGTTGCTGGTCTTAATATTTTAATCAAATATGAACACCAGTCATATTAAATTGCTAATGCTCTTAAATTTCCAACAGCTTTCTAATTTGACTGAATTTACCCATAAATTGAATTACCAGATACACATTTTGATAAAAATGCATTATGAACTGAGACAATAGTGAGATAAACTGCACTAGTGCTTACTGGTGGTATAGCTCACCAATTCAACATCTATCCGAAAGGATAACTTTCTTTTAGTCTTGCTGAATTGTTTCAGTGGTAGGGAAAAGTGCTATTTACTCTACATTGTCAAAATAAATTACAGTCTTGATTAAGTTTCAGGCCACAAGCTTCCCTAAATGTCATGAGAATGTGTCGTGAAATTCAAATTGCAAAGAAAAAAAAACACGATGCTGCGTGCAATTGACAGGCAATTTCCAACTAGGAAAAGGAATCCTGCCTGCTGCAACCAATGTCACTAGACTCGCATTTATTTTTCCAGTGATGCTACTGTACCAGTAGAGAGAGGTATAGAGTCATACAACATGGAAACAGACCCTTCAATCCAACTAATCAATGCCAACTATGTTACAGAACTAAACTAGTCCTACTTGCCTCCAGAGGCCCATATCCCTCCAAACCTTTCCTATTCATGTACCTATCCAAATATTTTAAAGTGTTGCAACTGTACCTGCATCCACCATTTCCTTTGGCAGTTCTTCCACACATAGATCACTGTACTAAAACAAAAGTTTCCCCTCATGTCCTTTTTAAAATTTCTCTTCTCACCTTAAAAATATGCCCCCTAGTTTTGAACACCCTGACCTTAGGGAAAGGCCCTTGCTATTCACATCATCTGTACCCCTCCTGATTTTATAAACCTCTTATAAAAAGGTCAACCCTCAACCTCCTCCGCTCCATTGAAAAATATCCCACCCTATCCAGCCACTTTTTCTAACTCAAACTCTATTCACGGCATCGTCTTAATAAATCTTTTCCGAACCCTCTCCAATTTACTAATATCATTCATATAGCAGGGCGACCAGAACCGCGCACAGTACTCTGGAAGAGGTCCCACCATTGGCCTGTAAAATCTCAACATGATATCCCAACTCTTATACTCAAAAGGGTCTGAGCAATGAAGGCAGGCATGCTAAACACTCTTAATCACCCTGTCTATCGGTGATAGAAGTTTCAAAGAATTACGTACCTGAACCCGTGGATCTCTGTCCATTCTACAACACTACCCAAGGCCATACCATTAATTGTATAAATCCTGCCCATGTTTGTTTTATCAAAATGCAATATCTTGCATTTATCCAAATTAAACTTCATCTGCCACTCCTCAGCCCAATTAATCAAAATCTCTTTGTAATCTTGGATAACCTTCTTCACTGTCCAGTATACCACCCATCTTGGTGTCATCAGCAAATATACTAATCATGCCTCCTATATTCTCACCCAGATCATTTTATGTAAATGACAGACATGGATCTGGTAATGATCTGTGGAACACTGCTGGTCACAAGCCTCCAGTCCTAGAGCCCTCTATGTCTGACCATCAAGACAATTTTGTGTCTCATTGACAAGCTCACCCATGTGATCAGCAATACCACGTGATCTAACTTTGCTAATTAGTCTACCATGTGGAACCTTATCAAAGGCTTTGCTAACATGCATGTAAGCAACCTGTCCCATTCTGCCCTTCTCAATCTTCCTCAAAACACTCAATTTTGAGAGATACGGTTTCCCTCATACAGAACCATGCTGACTATTCCTAATTAGCCCTTGCCTCTCCAAATGCACATAAAACCTATCTTTCAGGATCACCAACATTAACCAGAGCTCATGTTCTGAGGAAGAGTCACCAGACCCAAAACGTTAACTGTTTTTACCTTCACAGATGCTGCCAGACCAGCTGAGCTTTTCCAACAATTTGTTTTGTTTTCTGATTTACAGCATCCACAGCTTTGTTTCTTTTTTCATTTTTAAAAATAAATCCGAGAAATACTCTGTGGGTGGAGTTATATCTAGCACACAAATGGCTGAAGTTGTTCGAGGTCAATCTCCTCCATTCAGGACATCACTGCATGGATTTCTCAGGGTCCTAGGCTTAACCATTTTCAGCTGCTTTATCAATGACTGTGCCTCCATCATACAGGTCAGAAGTACAAATGTTTGCTGATAATCGTGTAACATTCTGCACCATTTACCACTCCTCAAACACTGAAACAGAAATGAAGGAAGACCTGGACAGCATCCAGGTTTGGGCTAGTATGAAACAACTAACATCTATAACCATCTTCAATGAAACCCAATCTAACCATCTGCCATGAACATTCAATGGCATTACCACAAGTGAATGCTTACTATCAGTATCATAAGGGTTGGGTTCCCCTTGGTCAGAAACAAAAAATGGGTACACGGGATACAAATGCCGATGAGAAACTGGAAATTCTGCACCAAGTAATTTAACTCCTGACTCCGAGATAACACTGTGTGAAGCTGGATGAACACAGCATCAGAGGAGCAGGAAAGTTTGACGTTTCACGTAGAGACCCTTCTTCTCACTATCTCTAACTCCTGAATCCCCTGCATCTATCAGCCATCAGCAAGGCAGACGTGGGAGGGAATAGGAACAAAAATAGACACAGGTGCAGAAGTAAGCCATTCAGCCCATCAAGTCTGCTGTACAATTCAATGAGGTAATAGATCTGGTAATCCTCAACTGCCCTTTCCTGCCTTTCTCCCCATAACCCTGGATCTCCTTCCTGATTAAAAATTTGCCTGTCTATCTCAGAGACAGTAGGAACTGCTGATGCTGGAGAATCTGAGATAACAAGGTGTAGAGCTGGATGAACACAGCAGGCCAAGCATCTTCAGAGGAGCAGGAAAGCTGACATTCTGGGTCTGGATCCTTCTGCAGAAATTTCTGAAGAGTCCAGACCCAAAACATTAGCTTTCCTGCTCCTCTGATGCTGCTTGGCCTGCTGGGTTCATCCAGCTCTACACATTGTTAGGAGTTAGAACAGCAGTTTAGTTTTGTCTGAAGGAATCGATAATGATCTGGCTGGGACAGTGAATAGCTGTTAATGTAGTCTATTAGTGACTAACAATAGGTAGTGTGTAATGGCAGGCTATGTGATAACAAGGTCTGGTGTGTGAGGTTGAGGGCTAGGATATGGGAGGGTTTAGGCCCTGACATAGCTGGTCTGAATTATACTTCCCTATTTTTAAAATCTCAAGCACAGAATTCTGGAGAAATTCAGCAGGTTTGGCAACATCTGAGAAGGGATAAGCAGAGTTAACATTGAGTCTGGTATGACTCTTCTTCAGAACTGAAGTGGAGTCATTATAATGATGTTCAGTGTTTTACAGTGTCCTTGCAAGCATGTCTCTGGAATGGCAAGAAGATCATGTCAATTGACTTCTGTTTAACTCACTTATTTTGTACTCTGTTCGTTAAAGCAAAGAACCATTAATTTTATCCTTTTTCAGCTACTTTCCTCCCCCCTTCTGACCCTATTTGCTGCTGTTTTTCAATGTTTGTACACTATTCCTTTCTCGTCACATGCTGGTTATCATTGTCCAAATTGCAACTTTGCAGGGCAGCTGAGCTAGAGCAAGAGGAAGCTTTAGTATGTAAACAACAAATTCTCAGGACCTGGGGTTCTAGGAGATGCAGCTTTGGAGATAGTGGATACACCAATTGTGAATTCTTCTTAAAAAAGTCCTCCCTAGTTTAGATTGGTTCCAGCAGATTGGAAACTAACAAATCACTTGCCACTATTCTGGAAGGGAAGGAAAAGTGGGAAAATTAAAAAAAAAACAAACAGACTAGTGGTTAGCAAGTCTTTGGGAGAATGCAGTAACCTATTAAAATGGAAATCTTATGAACATCTCAAAAAAGGAACCATGATCAACGCTTCTGGCCCCAAACAATATACAGTTTACCTCCAATTACCTTGAAAAGAGACACACAGTCTTCAGAACTTGAACAACAGGTGCAGCTAGCTATCTCACACTGCTACTATGCAGTAAATCCGCTTAGTTACGTTGCATGGTTAAAATGTCACTGAATAAATGACAGTGTGATGTGACAAATGAACATCCCTTAACAAAAGGGAAATTAAGTTTGAAAAATTTTAGGGTTTGAGACTTAGGAGGGCAGGATGGTTTTCTGCATTGTCTTTAGCTGGATGCTGCAGTCAAGCCAAAGACATGCATTTTGTCTCCAACACAAATAAGTAACATGATATTTCAGCAGCAGCGCCAGTGAGAGATGCTGGATATATGTAGACTGTATGTACTTTCCAATGACTGGAGGACTGTATCAAATACAACTCATTGGTTATGCTCAACCAGCCCATTCCTGCACGCCTCTGTGAAGTTTATTGTTCTAAATCAAGCTGTTCGGAGATGTTATTACATGCTTCTGGAGCGGGTGGGACTGAACTTTGGTCTCCCTGTCCAGAGGTAGGGACATTATCACTGCATCACAACAGGGACAAAGCCTCAGAGTGGGTTCAACCGGACATTCATGATGACCTCCGTTAGTGTGGGAATTGAACCCATGCTATTGGTGTCACTCTTGCATTGCGAATCAGCAGTCCAATCAATTAAGCTAACCAACCAGGGACAGCCTCAGAAGTAGATCCACGATTAGCTCCAATTCTACTGTCAGAAATCATTGATTAATTGTTAAGTCAGGTTGTGCTAAGAGTTACACCAGAAACAAATTTCAGTCCATCAGCTAGGTCTGCAATTTACATGTGTGCCCGCACGAGAAGCTCTATACACAAATACTCATGACTCTGTTTTGGGTAGGCCATAGGAATTTGTACGTACATTGCACATTTTTCACAAAGGACTCATGAAGACAGCCAAAACTTTGTTGCATCTCCATGCAATGCCCTGACCAATGAGAATTAAATCAGACTGTCTCAGTGCTAGCTTAAGGCCCACCTTCCTGTCATTCTGTACAAAACGTTGTCTCTCTTTATTCAAGTCTGTTTCTTCTATCCCAGTTCTGATGAGCACAAGTTGGAAACCTTCAACATTCAGTCTCCTTTTAATAGTTTTGAAATTTTAGCCATCCACCAATAAGTAAACGGTAATATGATCAGACAAACCAACATAATTTCCCTTTCATAAAATTCAGATGGAAAAAATTCCTAGCTTTGAGAGGTATGAAGGTAAACAAAGGGGAATGGAAAACACAGATTTCAAAAAGGTGGTACGAGAACCATAATGGGCATAATATGCAATGGAGCTGGGCAAGATATACAAAAGTATATGGTGCATTGTTTAACAGGCAGAAAGAGGAGGCATAAATATGCAATTCACATTGCGAGTTAGCTAGCTGAGTGCTGCACAGAGTGGGGTTACGGCCTCGGCTGTTCACAACTTGTTAGTAACTTGGACAAAAAAATTGAAAGCAATGCATCCAAGCATTTTGGCAATACAGAGCTGGCTTTATGTTTCAGTTTTATGTTGCCTCTTACATCTTTAACTGATTTTTCCCATCCACTTTATCTAAGCCCCTCAATTAAAATTTCCCATCAGCCTGCTTTGTTCCAAAGAAAATAGCTCCAGCCTCACTGATCATTCCTCATAGCTAAAATTCTCCAGTCTGGGCAAAATCCATACAAATTTCCTCTCTATCCCCTCTGCAAAAAAAAAAAAAATCACATCCTTCCTAAAATGTGGTATGCCAAAGGATACACAGTATTCCAGCTGTGGCCTAGCCACACTTACTTTCTAGCTTTACAAAAGCTTCCCTGTTCCTGTTCCATGCCTTGTGGAATAAAGCATCCTGCAGGCCTCAATAAACTACATTATCTGCTGTCGTGCTACCCTCAAGGATCTGTGCACATGCATCTAAGGTCCTTCCATTCCTCTACATTAAGTATCCTACCATTATAGGATATTCCTTCTTTGTCCACCCAAATGCATTAGATCACGTCTATTATTTTTTGTCGTACCTGACCAGTTCATTGTTATTTTCCTGCAAGCTACAACTGTATTCCTCTCAATTTACTACCTACAATGTCATCTCGGAGCTCTGCAATCTCTCAATCATTTAGCCAAGATTTGTTTCATACTTTCTGCAAAAAAAAAGGACAAATGTCACACTCCTCTCACAAGCACTTAAAAATAGAGATTTACTGGTCATTTATCTCTGCTGTTTATGGAGTTTTATAATTTGCATATATCCAAGCCAACCACATGGACCAGCTCTTTCAAGACTAAATGTACATCTGAAGATACACCCTTGCTGCATATCCCAGCATGCAGACTTACATAAAGTATTGCCCTGGAAGTTCCAATTTCTGATATGCAATGCCATTGTATCTCGGGATCGTCTGCATTTTCACATAAGTTGGAGACTTGAGGATGTTCTGCAGCATGTGCTTATCCAGGAAGTATTAGACAAATTAATCCAGGTAACCTCACAAGCAAATCACCATTCGCAATAGCCATCTTTCCACCCATTCACCAGACCAGTTTGTCCTCCCAATCAGCCAGAGACAATATTCAGTTACATTCTTGTGTAGTGAATAATGTGCATTTCTACACGAAACTGACAATCTCATAAAATCAGCTACATTGTGGCAAATTTAATACAGGAATGAGTTTGTGTCCGTGTTAATTATACAGTAGGTTTTGGTACATGGGCCTGACCTTTTCAAGTTATATTTTATGATTACCTCCCTACATTAATTCTACATCTGAATCAAGGTCAAATTTCAACAGTTTGCAATTAAGGGTCACCACTCACAAAACAAAGCACACAAATGTCAGCTTTGAGTCAACATAAAAATGAATCATCCATCAAACGGAAACAAAGTGCATTTCGCAAAGTAGTACAGAATCAGAAAGTTGTGTCTGACTCACCAATCAACATGAACATACAATGTTTAGTTGTTTGTTGCTGCTGCTTTTCTCATAATGCAAAACAAAAAGATACAAAAGATGATACATTGATGTGTATGCTCGTCAGTCTCACAGAGGCCAGTGTTGGAGGGAGTTCATGCTTTGAGCAGTGAGAGACAAAATCACCTTTCAGGGTTTAATGTGTATCATTTAAACATCAATGCGTACAAAGCACTTGTTGTATTTTAGTTGAAATTTCTACTTCCTGCATGGTACTTTATGCTGATTTATTAAAATGGGTGTATACTCTCAATGTCAAGCACTAAGATGTAGGAGAGCCAGGAATTTTTATATTGTTAGGCAAAGCCCTCGAAACAAACAAATATAAACTGATTGTATTGCATATTTAAGTGTAAAAAGTGACCCTTGATACGAGTCAGTCATTCTTGAACAGACTGATGCATTTCCATTGAGATGGAATCTCAATAACTCAAGAAACCATGTCCTTTACACATCAGCAATGGTCATTTCTTTCCTTCTGGTCCTCAACATACTAAGCTCATTCGACAACAGCAAGCACGGCCAAAGGAGAGTATGCCCTGTCTGTGCCTATTTTCTGGTGCAATGGAACTTCCCAAGGGATAGTACACTGGGCTCAGAAGATCAGAGGAGAAATAAGCACCAAACGTTGCGTAAAGGAAATCTACAAGACACAGCAGCAATCTGACCATTACTACCACTGCTTAGATGATTTAAGCAAATAATTGTGAACCATTTTAACATCTTATCAAGTTATAAAAATGAACTTTTTTTTGAAAATCAGAACTGAAACTGCTTCATTAATACCAGGCTTGTTTTCAAAGTTTGCCACACTATTTTATAGCTACAATACCTTCACTAATTTTCGGTGATGATGATAAAGAGGGAGAACCTGCAGACCTACGAGGAGTAGAATGTGCTGAGCCTGGAGCACCGCTACTGCCCTGTGCTGATGGAATGGAAGAGGTGCTACCAAACAAGTCACTGAGTAAGTCAGAGTTAGTTGGCATAGGTTTGGCTTGAGCAGTAGTTTGAAAGGTCTGGCTTGTAGCACCTCCATTGAAATCAAGAAGATCTACACTTTCAGGTGCCGAAGATCGAGACAGTGCCTGCTTTTTGGCACTTTTTGGTGTCCCATGCTGTTTTTCCACACTAGTAGCACTGTGCTGGCTTGAAAGAGACAGAAGTTCATCATCCGATGGCTCACTATCCTCATTTACAAGAGCTGTTCGGTCTTCAGAAGAAGGGTTAGCACCATTCTTATCACCTTTTGTTTCTGGGAAAAAAAAAATCATGAGAAATAGTTACATCTTAACTAAACACCTCATTCTATATTTATAGCATATGGTGCCGAAAACGAAGTATCACCAATGTGAAGAATGCATGACAAAAAACAAAAAAAGGTCTCCCATAATGAAGAATAGGATTTTGCAGGAAACAGAAAGCCATTGATAAAATTGTGCCAGAGATAGTAGGAACTGCTGATGCTGGAGAATCTGAGATAACAAGGTGTACAGCTGGATGAACACAGCAGGCCAAGCAGCAGAGGATCATCTGAAGAAGGGTCTAGACCCGAAACATCAGCTTTCCGGCTCCTCTGATGCTGCCTGGCCTGCTGTGTGAATCCAACTCTACACCTTGTTATCACAGATAAAATTGCGTGTTTTATTGTAGTTACTAGTCAGGTCTGCATATTATATTTTTCATCATATCTTCACATTACTGCTGTTGGTGTACAAGATCATACAAGATCACCCTACAGAAATGTGACTTCACTTTCTTTTATACCAGTCATGTCTTTGGTCCAAACTCCACATTACGTTCATTAAAATTAATCAAAATATTGTTTCGTAGGCAAGCAAATGAAAGGATAATTTCAGCTTTTAATTGAGTGAGCAAAAGGAAAACACCAAATTGACCACCGATTACTCAGGTTTCCTTTTCACTGACGTCAACATGAGCGAAAACGATTGGGAAAGGACTGAAACAAGGGGTTAATTTGCTAAGAGATAATGGGAACTGCAGATGCTGGAGATTCCAAGATAATAAAATGTGAGGCTGGATGAACACAGCAGGCCAAGCAGCATCTCAGGAGCACAAAAGCTGACGTTTCGGGCCTAGACCCTTCATCAGAGAGGGGGATGGGGAGAGGGAACTGGAATAAATAGGGAGAGAGGGGGAGGCGGACCGAAGATGGAGAGTAAAGAAGATAGGTGGAGAAGGTGTGGGTGGGGAGGTAGGGAGGGGATAGGTCAGTCCAGGGAAGACGGACAGGTCAAGGAGGTGGGATGAGGTTAGTAGGTAGCTGGGGGTGCGGCTTGGGGTGGGAGGAAGGGATGGGTGAGAGGAAGAACCGGTTAGGGAGGCAGAGACAGGTTGGACTGGTTTTGGGATGCAGTGGGTGGGGGGGAAGAGCTGGGCTGGTTGTGTGGTGCAGTGGGGGGGAGGGGATGAACTGGGCTGGTTTAGGGATGCAGTGGGGGAAGGGGAGATTTTGAAACTGGTGAAGTCCACATTGATACCATATGGCTGCAGGGTTCCCAGGCGGAATATGAGTTGCTGTTCCTGCAACCTTCGGGTGGCATCATTGTGGCAGTGCAGGAGGCCCATGATGGACATGTCATCAAGAGAATGGGAGGGGGAGTGGAAATGGTTTGCGACTGGGAGGTGCAGTTGTTTGTTGCGAACTGAGCGGAGGTGTTCTGCAAAGCGGTCCCCAAGCCTCCGCTTGGTTTCCCCAATGTAGAGAAAGCCGCACCGGGTACAGTGGATGCAGTATACCACATTGGCAGATGTGCAGGTGAACCTCTGCTTAATGTGGAATGTCATCTTGGGGCCTGGGATGGGGGTGAGGGAGGAGGTGTGGGGACAAGTGTAGCATTTCCTGCGGTTGCAGGGGAAGGTGCCGGGTGTGGTGGGGTTGGAGGGCAGTGTGGAGCGAACAAGGGAGTCACGGAGAGAGTGGTCTCTCCGGAAAGCAGACAGGGGTGGGGATGGAAAAATGTCTTGGGTGGTGGGGTCGGATTGTAAATGGCGGAAGTGTCGGAGGATAATGCGTTGTATCCGGAGGTTGGTAGGGTGGTGTGTGAGAACGAGGGGGATCCTCTTGGGGCGGTTGTGGCGGGGGCGGGGTGTGAGGGATGTGTCGCGGGAAATGCGGGAGACGCGGTCAAGGGCGTTCTCAATCACCGTGGGGGGGAAGTTGCGGTCCTTAAAGAACTTGGACATCTGGGATGTGCGGGAGTGGAATGTCTTATCGTGGGAGCAGATGCGGCGGAGGCGGAGGAATTGGGAATAGGGGATGGAATTTTTGCAGGAGGGTGGGTGGGAGGAGGTGTATTCTAGGTAGCTGTGGGAGTCGGTGGGCTTGAAATGGACATCAGTTACAAGCTGGTTGCCTGAGATGGAGACTGAGAGGTCCAGGAAGGTGAGGGATGTGCTGGAGCTGCAACTTCCCCCCCACGGTGATTGAGAACGCCCTTGACCGCGTCTCCCGCATTTCCCGCGACACATCCCTCACACCCCGCCCCCGCCACAACCGCCCCAAGAGGATCCCCCTCGTTCTCACACACCACCCTACCAACCTCCGGATACAACGCATTATCCTCCGACACTTCCGCCATTTACAATCCGACCCCACCACCCAAGACATTTTTCCATCCCCACCCCTGTCTGCTTTCCGGAGAGACCACTCTCTCCGTGACTCCCTTGTTCGCTCCACACTGCCCTCCAACCCCACCACACCCGGCACCTTCCCCTGCAACCGCAGGAAATGCTACACTTGTCCCCACACCTCCTCCCTCACCCCTATCCCAGGCCCCAAGATGACATTCCACATTAAGCAGAGGTTCACCTGCACATCTGCCAATGTGGTATACTGCATCCACTGTACCCGGTGCGGCTTTCTCTACATTGGGGAAACCAAGCGGAGGCTTGGGGACCGCTTTGCAGAACACCTCCGCTCAGTTCGCAACAAACAACTGCACCTCCCAGTCGCAAACCATTTCCACTCCCCCTCCCATTCTCTTGATGACATGTCCATCATGGGCCTCCTGCACTGCCACAATGATGCCACCCGAAGGTTGCAGGAACAGCAACTCATATTCCGCCTGGGAACCCTGCAGCCATATGGTATCAATGTGGACTTCACCAGTTTCAAAATCTCCCCTTCCCCCACTGCATCCCTAAACCAGCCCAGTTCATCCCCTCCCCCCCACTGCACCACACAACCAGCCCAGCTCTTCCCCCCCACCCACTGCATCCCAAAACCAGTCCAACCTGTCTCTGCCTCCCTAACCGGTTCTTCCTCTCACCCATCCCTTCCTCCCACCCCAAGCCGCACCCCCAGCTACCTACTAACCTCATCCCACCTCCTTGACCTGTCCGTCTTCCCTGGACTGACCTATCCCCTCCCTACCTCCCCACCCACACCTTCTCCACCTATCTTCTTTACTCTCCATCTTCGGTCCGCCTCCCCCTCTCTCCCTATTTATTCCAGTTCCCTCCCCCCATCCCCCTCTCTGATGAAGGGTCTAGGCCCGAAACGTCAGCTTTTGTGCTCCTGAGATGCTGCTTGGCCTGCTGTGTTCATCCAGCCTCACATTTTATTATCTCGGTTAATTTGCTAACATCTGTTTTCTACCTTTGAAAAAAAAATTTCAATGATTCCCTGATTCATTGGCTCCCAAAACTCTCAGTAGCCCTATGCCAAAGTTAATGCACACTTATCAAAGCAAAATTGTTTTGGAGATACAACAACACAGTAGTGTTTAAATACCTTGCCAGGCAAGGGTTGGGAAAAACGTGCTTTGTCCTGTGCTCTTTATATTATCTGATGAGGTTTCCACTTCAACCACAGAATCTAAAGCAGCTTTACCTGCAAAACATTCACATGTCACAAGAGAACTGATGTTTCCATGTCTTACCTAATACCTCAAATCTCAGGAGGAACTCTTTAGCCACGTGCAAGTAACATTAAGAGCAGCAGGCCTACAGGTGAACATGTATGATTGATTTCAATGATTCCTGGATAGATTAGACAACACCAGCTGTTTCTTAAATCGGATACAAAAAAATTACATTATGAAATAACAGCAACATACTTCTATCTTCTTAAAAATATTAACCCAACAAGAACAGGTGTACATGAACAGGAATTTGGGCAGGAGTTGGAATAGGCACCTGAATTCTCAATATACATTTCAACATGCAAAGCTCTGCATGAAGAGCACCAAATAATAAAATGTCCCACTCTTTCCAATGGGGAACAATGTAGATTCTTTTTAACATTAATAAAAAACACTGAAAGGAAGGCCTTGCCCTTGCATGTAGATTTCTCAATTTCTTTTAAAGTCAGCCATTCCGCATTTCTAAGTAATTTAACAATTTGTTGGCCAAGACCAAAAAATAAAAACACCTTCTTGCTTAAATATGTTTCAAAACTAGAAATTCAAAAACTGTAAAACAGGTGATGCAATGGAACATCCACATTATTCCAGAAAGGACCACATCCTAATTTACAAATAATTGCCCCACTGATTATGAATTCAGTTCGAACAAAAATGTTAAAACTTTCTACCAGGAATGTCATTTTAGTAATGTCTACGCATTAAGCTTGAGATTCCAACCTGAAAAAAAACCGGGGTTTAAAAACATAGCCCTGGTCTCAATTGGAATTTATGTTTATTCTCTCATGAGACATGGGAATGGGTGTTTCTGATAGGCCAAGACTTACTGTCCGAACCTAGTTGCCCTCAAGGCGGCAGTAGTGAGTCGCTTTCTTCAATCGCTGCAATTCATTTGCCGCGGACAATCCCACAGTGCTATTAGGGAGGTGGCTCAAGGATTTTGACAGTGAAGGAACAGCAATAGGTTTCTAAGTCAGAATGGTGAGTGGTTCGGAGGGGAAGTTCACCACCTTCAAGTTCCCATGTATCTGCTGCCTTTGTCCTTCTAGTTGGAAGTGGTCGTGGGTTTGGAAGATACTGTCTAAAGGATCTTTTGTGAATTTCTGCAGTGCATCATGTACTGGTATGCTTTGCTGCCAATAATTATTGGTGGTCGTGGTGGTGGGCATGGCCATTTGTGAACATTGTGCCAATTAAGCAGCTTGCTTTATCCCGGATGACGACACCAAGATTCTTGAGTATTGTTGGAGCCAGTGGGGAAAATATTCCACAGTCCTGACCTGTGCTTTGAAGATGCTGGACAGCTTTTAGGGAGGCACATGGAGAGTTGCTCACTGCGGTATTCCTAGCTTCTGCCTGCTCTTGTAGGCATTGTATTTATACGGTGAGGCCATTTGAGTTTCTGATCAATGATAAGATCCAGGATGTTGATGGTGGGGGATTATGTGATGGTAATGCCTTTGAATATAAAGAGATAGTGGATAGATTGCCTGTCTCTTAATGGAGATGGTAATTTCCTGGCATTTGTGGCTTGTCAGCCCAAACCTGGATATTTTCCAAGTCATCTTGTATTTTAAGATGGACTGCTTCAGCATGTTGCAAATGCTTCAACCTTATCGTTTGCACAGATGGGCTGGGCTCTTTGGGATGGGGATATTTTGTGAGGCCCCTCCTCATCTAATGAGGAGTTTAATTGTCCATTCTCCATTGACGACTGGACATGGTAGGATTGCCAAGCTTCGATCGGATCTGTTGGTTGTGAGCTTGCTTCATTGTGTCTATTACTTGCCGCTTATGCTGTTTGGTAACTTTACCAGATTGACAGTTCAGATTCGGGTTAGTGTTGCTTGATGCTGCTCCAAGCATGCCCTTCTGCACTCTCCACTGAACCAGGATTGATCCCCTAGGGCTTAATGCTAATGACTGAACCAGGATATGCCAGGCCATAAGGCTGCAAATTTGTGGCGGACAATACTGCAGCTGTTGATGACCCACAGCTTCTCATGGATACCCAATTTTAAGTTCCTAAATTTGTTTGAAGTCTGTCTCATACAGCCGTCATGGACAGATGCATTTGTAGCTGGCAGATTGGTCAAGTATCTTTTATCCCCCCGCCTTGGTTCCCTCGCCACCTGCTGCAGGCCCAGCAGAGCAGCTACGTCCTTTTGGACCCAACCAGCCGTGCTGCTGCTGTGCCAGTCTTGATGGTGGATATTGAAATCTCCCACCCAGAATACATCTGTGCCACCCTCAGTGATTCCTCCAAGTATCATTCAAGATGGAGGAGTACCGATTCATCAGCAGAGAAAAGGACAGTACATGGTAATCAGTAGGTTTCCTTGCCCATGTTTAACCGGACGCCATGAGACTTCATGGGGCCCCATGTCAACAACATTAAGTCGTCTCAACGTGATGTCCTCCAGACTATATACCGCTGTGTCACCGCTATTGGGTTTGTCCTGCCAGTGGGACAGGACCTATCAGGGGATGGCGATGGTTGTTTCTGGGACATCTGTAAGGTACGATTCTGAGTATGATTATGTCATGCTGTTGCTTGACTAGTCTGTCGGACAGATCTTCCAATTTTGACACTAGCCCCCAGATGTTAAGGCGATCAATGCAGCATCGACATAGGACTGTTTCTGCCATCATCAATTCCCATGCCAAAAAGTTAATACCAAGTCATCTGTCTGGTTTCATTTTCTTGAGATAATGTAGTGATTGATAAAACTGTGTGCCTTGCTAGGTCATTTCAGAGGGGAGTTGAGAGTCAACAACATTGCTGTGGGTGTGGAATTACATGTAAGTCAGATCAGGTTAGGATTTGATTTGATCTGATCTGATCTCTTGTTACACGTATTTATGACAAATGGCAGATTTCCTTCCTGAAGGACATTCGTGAACCAAATGGGAATTTTCTGACCATTGACAGTAAAAAAAAAAGAGAAGCAGGCTCTGAATTCCAGAGAGTTATTAAATTCAAATTCCATCATCATCTGCCATGGTGGGATTTGAACTGGGGTCTCTCTAACATTAGCAGAGTTTTCAGATTGCCAGCCTAGAAATAACACCATAAGGGTGGAAGAAACATGCACTTTTTCCTAGAAAATTCACTTCCCTTTCAAATCCCTGAGAGCAATACACTCAGCTCAACTGAATAGACAACCTCCACCGATGCCACAGTGGTGAGGCTAGATAATAACAGCAGTGCTGTAGAATGATGTTGAGACCAGAGCTTGAATCCCACCCTTGTAGCTGGTACAGTTTGAATTCAATACAAATCTGGAATTTAGAGTCTAAATGAACATGAAACCATTGCCATTGTCATTAGACCAGACAAGGGGAGACCACAGCCTAATGGTATTATCACTGGATGGTTATTCCAGAGACCTAGGGAGCATTCTGGGGACTGGGGATTCAAATCCTGCCATTGCAGATAGTGGAATGTGAATTCAATAAAAACCTGGAATTAAAAAAAAAAGGTCAAATGAATCCATTATCAATTGTCAGGGAAAACCCATTAGGTTCACAAAATATCCTTTAAAGGAAGGAAATTGCCATCCTTACCCGGTCTAGCTTGCATGTGACTCCAGACCTACAGCAGTGTGGTTGACTCTGAACTGTGCCCTGGGCAATTACAGATGGCAATAAATGCTAGCCAAGCCAGCGATGCTTGCATCCTGTGAACGAACTAAAAAAAAGGCTGGAAAAATCTCTAGTTCACTAGTGTCCTTTAGGAGGGAAACTGCCCTTAGTCTGGCCTACATGCAACTCCAGACCCACATAAGTGTGGTCAACTCAAATTCCTTTTGGGAAATTAGGGATGGGCAATAAATGCTAGCCTAACCAAAGAAGTTCACTTGTGAATAAATGCTTAAAAATAATCAATATCATTCTAGTCTCAGATCAGCATTAGGGCTTTGTTCTTAAAAACAAAATATCATAATAAAACCAATTTCAGCAATAATTCACTAGTGGAATGAGC
Source organism: Stegostoma tigrinum (assembly GCF_030684315.1). Taxonomy (NCBI): domain Eukaryota; kingdom Metazoa; phylum Chordata; class Chondrichthyes; order Orectolobiformes; family Stegostomatidae; genus Stegostoma; species Stegostoma tigrinum. The sequence goes on along the minus strand of NC_081361.1, from coordinate 49,778,792 downwards.
AAAAGCTGACCCACACGTTAAACACATTTCATTGATAATGCCTTTCACAATGACAGTGACAAAAATACCTGCAGCTAATGTTTCTTGATGTTCTTGGTGGCTTGAGAATAGTGTGTTGGGTGTAAGATCTTTGGTGTTCAAGTGTTCCCAGGGAGGTGTCAGGTCAAAGCGTTTATCAGAGGATTCAACATCTACTTCCAGTATAACATGAAACAGTTGAGGATATTTCTCCGGACAGTCACAAGCATCTAACTCTGGTCTAAGGGGTGAAATAGAAACATACTTGCATTAAGTGAACTAACAGATGTTTCTTTAAAATGATTAGGAAAGTATTGCAATGATCAAACCTGCTGTACCTTTCAAGATGAGGAGTCATGCAGCAATGGAAACAGACCCTTCAATCCAACTTGTCCATGTGAACCATGTTTGCAAAATAAACTAGTCCCATCTGCCTGCATTTGGCTCCATTTGCAAACACTACCTATTCATGAACTTATCCAAATAGGTCTTCAATGCTGCAACTGCATCTACCACTTCCTCTGGCAGTTCTTTCCACACACGAACCACAGTGTAAAAAAAAAATGATGTCCTTCATGTCCTTTCCAAATCTCTCTCTTCATCCTAAAAATATATCCCCTGGTCTTGAAATGCCCCATGTCAGGGAAATGAAACCTGCCATCCACTTTATCTATGCTCCTCGATTTTATTAACTTGTATAAAAGGTCACCCCTCAACCTCCTACGCAACAGCAAAACAAGTCCCAGCCTAATTTTTACAGATCAAACCCTCCATTTCAAGCAACAACCTGGTGAATCTTTTCTGAACCCTCTCCAACTTAATAATGTCCTTCCTATAGCAGGGTGACCAGGCTGCACACAGTACTCCAGATGAGGCTTCACCAAAGTCCTGTACAACCTCAACATGACTTCCCAACTCCTACACTCGTGACAATAAAAGGATACTCCACCACTCAAAAAGGTCTGACAAATGAAGGCACCTACCTACCTCTGACAAATTTCAAAACAATTATGTAGCTGAACCTGTAGGTCTCTGTTCTACAAGGCTACCCAGGGCCCAACCATTAATTGTACAAGTCCCGCCCAGGTTTGTTTTACCAAAATGCAATACTTCGCATTTATCCAAACTCCATCTGTCACTCCTTAGCGCACTGATGCAATTAAATCAAGATCTTTGTAAGCTTGGATAATCTTCTTTATTGTTTACTATACCACCAATTCCAGCGTCATCCACAAATTTACTAACGTTTATAGAAATGACAAACAAAAGCCATGTGGAAAATTGCTGGTCACAGGCCTCCAGTCAAAACAAAAACAACTCTCCACCACGACTGTCTCCCAACATTAAGCCAATTTTGTATCCAATTGGCAAGCTCGTCCTGAATCCCGTGTAATCTAACTTCAGTAGTTAGTCTACCAAATGGTACCTTATCTAAGGCTTTACTAAAGTCCAGATAAACAATATCTACCACTTTGGCCTCAATCATTTTTGTTACTGCCTCAAAAACAAGTTTGAGGGACACGATTTCCCTCGCACAAAACCATGACAACAATCCCTAATTAGTCCTTGCTGCTCCAAATGCAGGTAAATCCTTTCAACTTTCAGAATCCCCTCCAACAATTTACCCCTCACAGATGTCAGATTCTCAGGTCTATCGTTCCCAAGCTTCGGCTGTTCATCTCTCCAAGAGCCGTATTCAATTAGATCCAATTAAACAATGGTTACTAAGCAGAACAATTTAAAATTTGTATTCTGTCACAGATAATGGATCATAAGAGAGCTTATTTGAGTAAATGTGTGAAGTACCACTTAAGATTTCACATGGGTTATTTTGCACTGATAAGTGAATAATGCTACTCTTGACAAAAAAAAGTTGCCAAGTAATTTGCCCAGGTCACATGAGACTTGAGAGCTCTTCCACATTTGGAAAGTTGATTCATATTGTAGACCCCTGTCTTGTCTAATTACATTCATGACCTTCGAAGTGCACTTAGTCCAGGAACATGAAGTGTCCCATAGACTTCAAAAAAAAAATGCAATCCCTATGGTATCATTTACAACACTTGCATGTTACTCTTCCACAAGAAGAGGGATATTATATCATGTTTTGCACAATGTATTAACATTTATCTTTGTGACTTTAAAGTAAACTAAGCCTGAAGGTGCACATAGCTTCCAACAGTTGCCATTTAATGCAAGAATTCTAACTTAGATTATACTTGGGCTCCATCTTAAAAAGTACATAACAATCTAAGAATCCAATATCATATAACTAATTTAATAACCTGGTTGGTTGCTGCTGATTGAAATGAACTGGGAAACAGCCACAGTTCAATCACTTAGCTGTTTAATCTGTTTACTTTTATAGAAACTTAGCTTTGTTGTAAAATACAACCAATAGGTTGAAAATGTCATCATTTTCTTTATTTAACACCAGATAATCTCAAACTCAAATTTATCAGATGTACTATTCTTCCTTTTTCCCTCGCTTACAACCAAAATAGATCTTCTTGCAAGGAATTTCACCCAATAATGACATTTGCTTACGTTTCTCTGCTTTCTGACTAATCATTGATCACCTAACCAGGTTGAACCAAGCTCATGAACCCTTTACAACCCAGTCCGAAGTGAACATGTGATCAAAATAACAAGCCAGCCACTCTTATCAGCTCAGTTGGGGATAAACTTTCCCATTTGATTCACCAAGCTCAAAAGCACCGTACATCATTTATCTCTGAAATTTGCTTGTCTAAGTTTATTGTGGTGCCTTGTTCTTGCATAGCATGTTGCAGAAACAATCATTCTAGAGAATTGGCATTTCCTCCATTTTGCATTCTGTCTACCATTAAATCACCCTGATCCTCTGCCTGTGCTTCTTCTGTGTCTTCCATGAACAAGGATGTTATTTGTAAGAAACATGGCTTCTGGTTTCTCTTCCAGGATTCTGAACATCAATCAGAATCATTGGAAAGGGTGCAGAGGAGATTTACCAGGATGTTGCCTGGTATGGAAGGAAGGTCTTACGAGGAAAGGCTGAGGGACTTGAGGCTGTTTTTGTTAGAGAGAAGAAGGTTGAGAGGTGACTTAATTGAAACATATAAAATAATCAGAGGGTTAGATAGGGTGGATAGGGAGAGCCTTTTTCCTAGGATGGTGACGGCGAGCACGAGGAGGCATAGCTTTAAATTGAGGGGTGAAAGATATAGGACTGTTGTCAGAGGTAGTTTCTTTACTCAGAGAGTAGTAAGGGAATGGAACGCTTTGCCTGCAACGGTAGTAGATTTGCCAACTTTAAGTACACTTAAGTCGTCATTGGATGAGCATATGGACGTACATGGAATAGTGTAGGTTAGATGGGCTTCAGATCGGTATGACAGGTCGACACAACATCGAGGGCCGAAGGGCCTGTACTGTGCTGTAATGTTCTTTGTTCTATGTAACCTACCAAGAGGCAGGCATAGCTTGGGCCCATGCGGGTGCCCATGGCCACCCCTTTTGTCTGTAGGAACTGGGAGGAATCGAAAGAGAAGCTGTTGAGGGTGAGGACGAGTTCGGCTAGGCGGATGAGGGTGTCGGTGGAGGGGGATTGGTCGGGCCTGCCGGACAGGAAGAAGCAGAGAGCCGTGAGGCCATCTGCATGGGGAATGCAGGTGTGTAGGGACTGGACGTCCACGGTGAAAATGAGGTGTTGGGGACCAGGGAATTGGAAGTTCAGGAGGAGGTGGAGGGCGTGGGTGGTGTCACGGACGTAGGTAGGGAGATCCTGGACCAAAGGGGAGAAAATGGAATCCAGATAGGTGGAGATGAGTTCGGTGGGGCAGGAACTCGCCAGTTTAAGGGCATTTAAATGGTCATTGTATAAACATATGGCTGATAATGGAATAGTGTAGGTTAGATGGGCTTCAGGTTGGTTTCACAGGTCGGTGCAACATTGAGGGCCGAAGGGCCTGTACTGCGCTGTAACGTTCTATGTTCTATGTTCTATATAATCCTACACTGTAGAAACAGGCCATCTGGCCCACCAAGTCCACACTGACTCTCTGAAGGGCATCCCAACCATACCCATCACTCTACCCTGCATTTCCCATGGCTAATCCACCTAACTTAACCATCCCTTAACACTATGGGCAATTTACCATAGCAAATCCACCTAACCTGCACATGTTGGGATTGTGGAAGGAAACCAGAGCACCCAGAAGAAACCCACACAAACACAGCGAGACTGTGCAAACTCCACAGAGGACAAAATATCCTGAGGCTGGAGTAGAACCCTGCTGCTGTGAGGCAGCAGTGCTAACCACTAAGCCATTGTTCTGCCCCAACTCTTTGGAAAACTTCTGTGCTAAGGAGATTATAATTGGTAGACAGTTGAAACTGACTCCCTGATTGAATATATTTGTGCACCAACAATCTTGGCTCTTGGTCTAAGGAGATGTGCCACAATCCACTGTTTCCATCCAGCTCTTGGAAAAACTTGCCATTGCCAATTTTGCCAAGCTATTAAAAAAAGGGATAAATTCCCCTTCTAATTCCTCTATTTAACCTAGCAAATCCACACGCAACCTTAGTTCTTTGTTTGTCTAAAGAGTTACTGGGTCCCATGCAAAAATTGTGTCAGTTCTGACACGAATGATATGGCCCCGCTGCAGTCAAGCCGAGGATTAACTTTTCCCAAAGGATAAGGAATTTTCCTGAGTATATCTAAGTAATGCTCTTACTTATTTCACTCTAAAATTAACAGTGACATACTTTCACCAAACCTTCAATGCTTAAATTGAACATCAGAAATGACCTGCAAACATTATAGGAGAAAAACAGACTATGGTTTATTCATGCATTTACTCCCAGGGGATAAGAGTCACTACAAACACAGGTGCTCACACACATACATGAAACTGAAAAGTTAAAAAAAGTTTGCAATGAAGAGTACAGTAAAGATAAGGGAATTAATTCAGGTGATTTTCATCCAAGTCCAGAAAGTCAGTGTCTAATGAAGTTCTTGCAGTTGGCTGAACTTGCAGAATGCCTTTCTGTAACGATTGAGGGTGTAGCAGTGGAAAATTGCTCTACTTTCAGACAAATGAACTTTTGCAGCAAGAGTTGCAAAAAGGCTAAGAATCGAGGCTGGGTTACTTCAGCTCGATGCCCAAATGTGGATTTGACAGGCCTTGGGTTCCTGGCAGATTCATGTTAGCAGTTGGTAGATATTTACTACACTGACAGAATGCCGACAGCAAACTGCAACTTCCCAGATTGACGTATCGGCTCAGAAAATGTACAATTCGGCTTTTGTCAAAGATCAGGAGGTTTGGTTATGGATCTGAGCTCCCAAATGAATCAAACAGTTTCTACTTAACAAGGTAGATTCCATAGTTTTGATGGGGAACATTGTTCCTTGAATGATCTAACTGTTGGGCTATTCACGCCATTTCAGGCATAAGGAGTTGATGGCACTCTCTTTGTCTTACCAGCAGTGAAGGAGAACAATCTCATCTGCTGTTCCTTTGCAAGGCCCATACAATGCAGAGGCGTGACATTTCAGTTAGATGATTTCAGAGTTTGGTCCTGGTAACTGATGATTGAAATCCTTTCAGAAATTGTGGTCAATTTACATCATGCAACAGTGGCGGTCAAGTCTCAGACCAGCAATGTTCACGTTTAAAATATAGACAAGGGACAGTTTTAAAAATTATTTTATATCTTCACAAAGCAGGAGGAAAGATAAGTCTAAACTGCACATGTGCACACCTACGCAGAATGATGACCTAGACAAGGAACAAACAGGCCACAAAAATACCCAAGTGAGCACATATGCAGCTGCAAGTTAAATCTTAAAAGGGAACAGCACCGAACAAACAGACAGCTGGAAGGAGACACAGATGTCCACTTAGTTCTTCTGGCTGAACAGGTATTTCTTGTCAGTGTGCATCACATTTGGCTTCACCTGGAGAGGGGCAGCATGTTCATGAACACTTCCCTTCCCCATTAATCATGTAATTTCACATCAATTAAAACTGGATATAGAAAAACTAGAGAGTTTGGTCTCATCTGTTGGTGGTGGGATCACTTAAGTGTTGACAGCAGCTGCTCATGTTGATCAGCACATAGCCCTTCAATGTTGTAACTTCAGAGTGTGGGGAGATAGAGTTTCTTATTTACAGATTGTGGTTCAATTTATTGCTGCTGCTTCTAACAGGCCCATGAACACTCAGCTTTCAACTACAAAATCTGTTCTACATCGTCCAGCACGACAGCAGCACCACAAAACACATTCAGGGCCTTCCCGGCATTAGGACAAAACATCATCTCCAGAAGGGCAGTGGTCATTCCCATCTTATACAGGAGGTTGCTGTGATAGATTGGTGAAATCAAGTTTTATTTTAAAAAACACTATTTTTGGTTCTGTCGCATCCATGTGCAGGCCTAAATTGACAGGTATCTCCAGCACTCAGCCATTGGAGGTGCTGCCAAGCCACTCTTGTTCATGGGACATTGAAGTCTCATGCTCAGACTATCTTATGCATCCTTGTTATTCTCAGTGCCTCTTCAAAATACTGTTTCTATCAGTGGTATCGACTTTCGCCACGGCAGGTGGGGCGGGGGGGGGGGGGGGGGGGGGGGCCTCGGGGAGTGGTGAATGTTCAATCAGCAGGCAATTTCCTTGCTTTTGTTTGACTTGGTGGTCATTAGATGTGTTGAAGGTTGAAAAGATGCTTCTTTGCTGACTGTATACAGCAGTGCAGCCATCTATGGCACGTACCTGGTCTCAATGGTACAGGATATACCCAAAAGTGGTGATCTAGAAATCTGGGACGTTGGCTGATAAGTTTGATCTTGAGTGTATGACTATGTCCTTCTATTGTCTGACTAGGCTGAGACAATGCCTTGACACAAGTGGTCAGAAATTCCAGAAGAGCCTTTGCGAGGTCTAGAGAGCCAAGCGTACCATCGGTGCATCCAAGTCAAATGTCTAGCACAATGCAGGGCGTTCTGATCTTTTTAATCTAATTGCACTTTCTTCCCCCTCCCCCCGGAGCGATTTGATACCATTGTGGCCAGCTCAGCCATTTCAGAAGGTAGTTAAGCACCAGCTATACGACTGTGGTGCTGACATCACACGTCGACCAGAGCAGGGAAGGAGAACAGCTTTCATTCTCTAAAAGGGACACTCGTAAGCCAGTTCAGTTTTACCAGTCCTGAAGAAGTCATGCGAGACCTGAAAAATTAAACTGTTTTTCTCACCACAGATGCCGCCAGACCTGTTGAGTTTCTTCAGCACTTTTGTTTTTAAATAATTCATTGCCGAGTTGAATATCTTGGAATGGTTTTACATGTGCTGCACTGTGAATCCATTTGTTCTACTTCAAGTGTACTAAAAAGTGCTAGAAATCTGTAACAGAAACAATGTACCGAGAATACTCAGCAGGCGGCGCCAGCATCTGTGGAGACAGAAACAAGCAGTTAAAAAGTTTCAGATTGATGACCTTTCATTTGAACTGAGAAAAGGTAAAAATGCTAATAGGTTTCAAACAAGGATGGAAGGAAGATCAACAGGAGAGGTTGAATGATACAAGGGTTGGGCTTACAGGGACTGAAGAAATGCAATAATAAATTTTAAAAAAGGACGTGCTGAGAGCAGAGGTGCTACTGTTTGAAAGGGAAAATAGTAAGGTGCAAAGAAAAAGAAACCGCACAACATGGATGGGCACAGATTTTAACATGGTCTTAAATAATTGAACCCACTTGGAATTCAGAAGGATGAGCCGTGCTTCACCAAAATAGTAAGGGCTGTCCTCAAGGCTGCCTTGAGCTTCACTGGAACTGTACAGCAGGCCAAGAGCAGAGGCGTCAGTGTCATAGCAACGTGGGAAATGAAAGTGACAAGCCATTGGAAGTTGAGTGTCAAACTTGCACATTGAAGACAGCGGTTTTGCAAAAGGAGTCACTGAATCCATGTCAGGTATGCCCAAAGACACTACATTGTGAGCAAAAAGTATTAACTCAATTGAAATAAGTGTATTTAAATTGCAGTTTCATCTGGAAGGAATGTTTAAGGGGCTTGGATGGTAGGAGAGAGGAAGTTTAAAAAAGCAAGCAAACATTACACCGTCAACATTCACATAGAATGGTGCCACAGGAGGGGGACAGCATGTTGGAGGATTGAATAGTTGAATGGTGTCGTAGAGGGAAAGGACCCTGCAGAATGCTGGAATTGGAGTGGTAAAATAATCATATTTGATGGTGGCATGACAGTAGAGCTGGCAGAAAATGGTGCAATATTACCTATTAAATATGAAAGCTGGGCAAGGCAGAGAAACATGACAAGCAAAGCCATGGTTCTGAGGGGGAGGGGAAAGCAAGAGAGGAGTTGTGGAAAGTGAAATGACTCCAGAGGCTGGTAGCCCATCACTAAAAATCACCCTTTAATTACGTGTGGAGAGTCCTTGACACTGATCCTGCTTACACAGAGCCAGCTCTCAAACTGAAGAGTGTCTGATTGTCCTCTTATCCGTCAGCCAGGGCTCCATGATTAGGGCTATTAATCTGAACAAATCAGGAATTCATATTCCGATGTTCACCTGGCTGACCTCAATATAATCACTGCATAAAGTAAGGTGAACCTGGTCAAGACCGTTCACAGCAATACTGGGGTAGAGGGCTGCATTATCAGAGCAGATGTGTTGGAAACAAAAGCACAGAGAATTGGATGAGGGTAGGAGGATATGTTGTCAACATAAGTTAGGAGTTAGCGTGTTTACACTGAATATTAATAGGTAGCTTAATCTTCAGAAATTGAGGCAGTAATGTCAAGAAAGGAGTTGAGAGAGAAACCATATCAAACAGACTGAAAAGTGGAAATTGGAAGGAAAATTGAAGGTGTTTTCTAATTTAGGGCACAAACAGGGATATTGCACCTCTATAAGTCATTAACATATTGGGGAAAGGGAGTTCAGATCAAGGGAAAGAATGCCCAGCTTCAATGTCACAAGGTAGACTGGATCAAGGAACTATTATATATTTGTGCAAGTATGGTGGAATATCAAGTGTCTGATAACCTGACAAAATGGCGACATCGGTCACTTCAAGCAGAAGACAGCTGAGTCTAAACTTCGCTGCCTGCACAGTAAACATCTCCACAATAGAGCTCCTGCTGTGGGACACTTCAGCCTCTTGGTCTTTCTTGGAACACAACAGAAAATGTTCCCCAAATGCCATAAGACAACAAGTGGCTAGATAGGTACACATTCAACATAATCCTTCTCCCCAACTGTTGAACTGAAAAATTTTCATTCATTCACTTTTAGCTCATTTGCACCTATTCAAAATTCTCAGCTGGTAATTTGTGGACCGAAATCTGTAAAATGAAATACTGGAAGACTAAATCACATTTTTAAACATGCAGTTACATTGTCCAGTAAAAGAATATAATGGCAATGTGGCACCAACTTTGGTCTAATTGCTGAAAATTCAGCCAAATCTACTAACTCACACAAAAAAATTTAAACCAATTAATTGCTTGGTTATTATCACAAGTCCACTACTTTTGCTTTGCTTCACATTAGTTGGAAAATAACCTGTTGTTATTTTAAAAATCCTGTCTATATTGACAATATTCTAGCCACTTGCTTCAATAAATGGAAAGATTAGACCTTGGCCAGCACAGAAATGTATAACTGTGGCCAAATTATCTGCAAGCAGAATTACACGTAATTACCCAACACTGGCACGTTGCCGAAGAAATTAGGAGGAAGTTTCACAATCCACCAAAGGGATGATGAGATTTTAATTACTTGAATGGAACTATGGAAATCCTTACAGACAGTAAGTTAACCAATAACATCAATAATGTAAAATGGAACATGCAGGAAAGGTTCGTGTCAGCAAGCATTTTACAAGAATAAAAATTGGACGTTCTGGTCGAGCCAATTAATTACATCAAGGAATCTCCTGAAAGCAAAAGCAATTTATTTTGCTTTTTTCCCCTGCTATTGAGCTGCTCTGCATTTCCAAAACTTGCCATTTGTTAATTCACATTTTGAAGTATCTTGTCACCCACAATAAATGTTATTAAAATATTAAGTGATTAAAATTTATCCATAATTCTGAAATTACTAATTCTACACAAAGAGACAACTGAGCAAGTCTAGTTCTGGAAAACCAGAATGTTAAACAAAGCATACAGATTGCAGTAAGTATGAACATGTTATGAACAATGGAAAACTATTGCCTTAAGACAAAATTGTTCTTGTGGAAATACAATGTTTAAAAAATATTTTCTTTGGATATATTCACATTAAGCAGGTTATTACTCACTTTGTAAACTTTAATACAGAGGTTCCAGGAGCAATGAATCCAGTATGGAATTGGATCTGGAATATCTGTGTGTTTGTTAACTAAAAGCAAATAGGGAAAAAATTCTTAAAATTTCAATCATGAGAAGCAAAGCTCACACTACAGCATGTACAGAAAAAGCATTCCATTTCACAAAACTACAATGAATTGATTGTTTAAATAAACCTAACAAATTCCAATCATTTTCAACCAAGTTGTCACTTCCACAGAGAGGCTACGTTTGAATTGTGAAGACTATATTATCAGATTACAGTTCTTGAAGACAATTTTACTCCAAATTTTTTTGCATCTGACATCAGTAGCACAAGGTGTTAAAACTATTTGCAAAATTTATTGTTAACAAGTAAAAAGACAGCAGAGTGCAAAAACCCTCTGTGGAAGAATAAGTTATCAGCAAAAATATCTAAGGCAGGGCGTCAGGGATTGGAAATATACATTTGTACATATTAAGGAGTTGAAAAAGGGAAAGGATAAATTGACAAACATTTCAACAAATTCAGCTTTATTTTAACAATATATATTTGAAATTGAACTTAAATTTGACCACCTCAACGTTCTACAAAATGCATAAAGCAAATCCAGGCAAAAATCGTTCATTTGAAAGACTTGAACGAAATGAACATTCGTTTTTATTTTACAGAAAGAAAAGAAAGGAATAAATAAGCATTAAGAGTTACATAGTACATTTCTGGTGAAGGTTGTTGAAGTAGTCAGCATACAATTAATTCAAAAGGTCATTAAAAAAGTTGCAAAATGCAAAGAAATTGTGACATAGAATAAACTAATTATAAATGAAATGCAGTTGATCCTCTGAAGGGTTGAGCTTGGATGTGCAATGTTAATTTCCTTACCCTTTCAATGGTGTTCTTTTCCAAAATGATAAATTGAATCAATGCACCACCTGCCTGTTCTCGTAAACATATTAAGAGAAAAGTCCATGGCATTTCTTGAAAGAACACAAGGAGCTATCCTCCAGCCCCTAGCTGATTTTTATCCCTCCAAAAAAAATATAAACCAAGATTAATCCAGTCATTGTAACATTGTGCCTGGTGGGAGTTTGCTGTGCACAATTTTGCTGCCACACTTTGAATGTTACTGAAGTGACTACAGTTCAAAAGTATTTCAATAATTGTACTCAGCTTTAAAACATGTGGGGTCTCCAAAGAGTACGATATAGATGCAAGCGGTCTTTGCTTCATTGTTCAAATACTGCTTCTCCATGTTCACCCATGATCTCTCCAGAACTGCAGGCTTGATCCACCAATGACGTGAGCCCACACATTGCTGTTCAGTTCTTCTCCCATCTACTACTCAGCTATCCCCACCAAAATATACCTTGCCCAGAAAACCCCTCTCCTGCTCCTTGGGAATTTGTTATTATCAAATTGCTAACAGATCAAATTCCCTTTCTTATCTTCGTTAATAGAAAACATTTTCTGTTTCTATTAGAGTTTGTGGAATACGAACACGGCATCCAAAAGATTCTCAACCCTTTGAAACCTGGGGATATAGAAAGAACAAGCTCTCCATCATTTCAATAATAAAAACTGTCATGTGCAGCATGGAGCAAATCAGCCTTTTTTATTCAAACCAATGCAAAATGCTGTGTTTCCCCACCTTGTGAAGATTACAGACTTCATAAAACTTTATCAAGTAGCGTTTGAGTTAATTCCAATGCTACATTAACCAACCTTTGCTTGAAGTCTTCCACCAATTGTTGATCGCATATGGAAGGCTGCGATAACAACATCGCCATGGGCACTGACATCTAAAGAAGCAAATACTTTTCCCTCCTGGATTCGGTGCTCCCTTTGAAATACAAAACATTTTTTTTTAAAAAAGATTGTAAATTCCATTCAGCAAAAGGCTTATGAAAGGAAAAATAAATAACTATTTACCCGACCTTAATTTGTACAAAAATCTCATAAGCCGTTTTGAAGGAGGATACAGGAAAACAGACCCTAAGGCAATAACAACGCATGTACATTTATGGGTTAAGAACAGCTGGATGAAACTTTCAGAGGATTCTCAACATTGACAGGTATCAGGGGGTTCTTTGAGTTTTTTTTAAATGATTGAATGGATCAGAATCACTTAATAGTTTTCAGTTAGTACATGCCCATTAGATCAATGTTGCACATTTTTCACTCAAAACAAAAACTGCAATCACGGCAATTTTGCAGAAGTGTGTATTGATCCTTTTGAAACTTAAATGAAATTTAGTTCACACATATTTCATAGTCTCCAAACATAGCTCAAAGAATTGGTAGTAAATATAATAAAATTAGTTTAATTTAAAACAGCCTATATTGTACACTATTAAAAAGTTAAATATGAAGACAACAGAGAATCAAGCCTGAGATTTTATGCCCATTCTACTTCAAAGTATTTCTTTTCAATCTGTAGTTGAGTCCAAGCAACAATTACCTTTTTATACAGTGAAACTGATCAATGTGCAAGTAGGCTCACTTATTTTATTCTGACTACATTTTATTTCTTTACCCAGTACAATTATTTGCTCATTGTGCAACTAAGCAGCACTTGGATACTGATGTGATGTCATGAACTTCACCGTGTTGAATCTAAAAACTGATTCTTTCAATACATCTTCCTCATCTCTAGAAGACAGTAAGTAATAGCAATCAGAGACCATCAGAACCAGAGACTTCACGCCCATAGCAATGTGGTTGATTCTCAGATAACAAAGTGTGAGGCTGGATGAACACAGCAGGCCAAGCAGCATCTCAGGAGCACAAAAGCTGAGGTTTTGGGCCTAGACCCTTCATCAGTGAAGGGGGATGGGAAGAGGGTTCTGAAATAAATAGGGAGGGAGGGAGGGGGGGGGGGGGGGAAAGATGGATCAAAGATGGATAGGTGGAGAGAAGACAGACAAGTTAAAGAGGTGGGGTTTAAGCCAGTAAAGCGGAGTGTAGGCAGGGAGGTATGGAGGGGATAGGTCAGTCCAGGGAGGACAGACAGGTCCAAGGGGGCGGGATGAGGTTAGTAGGTAGGAGGTGGGGCTGCAGCTTGGAGGTGGGAGGAGGGGAATGGGTGAAAGGAAGAACAGGTTAGGGAGGCGGAGACAAGCTGGGGTGGTTTTGGGATGCGGTGCGGGGGGGGGAGCGTGGTGGAAGGAGGGGAGATTTTGAAGCTTGTGAAATCCACATTGATACCATTGGGCTGCAGGGTTCCCAAGCGGAATAGGAGTTGCTGTTCCTGCAACCTTCAGGTGCCAGTGTTGTGGCACTGCAGGAGGCCCATGATGGACAGGTCATCTGCGAAGTGGGAGGAGGGAGTTGAAATGGTTCACGACTGGGAGGTGCAGTTGTTTATTCTCAACTTACTCGTGAATTGGCCTAGTATTCTACTCAGGTCAAAGATCATTATGGATGGAGAACTAATGCTGATCAAGCCAGTGATGCCCACATCCAACAAAACAATAAAGTTAAAAGGATGAAGACTTGGTTGTACACAAATCAGAAAATATTTACTTTTAAATTCAACTTATTTTTCTAACCCATTTGTTCAGAGATGTTATTACACATGTCTGGAACTGGTGCAGCTTGAAGGCAGGCTGCTTGGTCCAGAGTTAGGGACATTACCACTGCACCACAAGAGGGCCCTTTCTCACAACCAGAAAATATGTCTGTAAGTGGATTGCAAATCAGCTGGCAGATCAATTTTTACTTTAAGATCAAATTAGTATACAGTAAATGACCTACAAGTAGGTGTTCAGGGAACAATCTGCTAATTTGCAGACTATACCAAGGTATAATATAGTTAGAAAAGTACAGGTTTTTGGATTCAAGTGAAATAATGGAATGACTGCATTATATTTAGGGAAATCATTTAAGTGAATACATTGAGGACTGGGAGTTACACCCACAAGTTGTGCAAGGATGGAATTTGGTTGCATGTTGGCCATTGGTTTTGTGCCCCTCACAGAAAGCAGCGGCCTAATGAAATTAGCTGCCAGCTCTTGCTGTGAACCTAACATATTGCATTGCTTTAAGTGTGATTGGTGTCTGGCTAGCCTGGAAATCATCTCAATTAGGTATCTTGTAATGCAAGTCAAAGATAATCAGATCTTGTGGCCGAGTTTCAATCATCCAAAGGCTTTTGAAATAAAATTTCCAATTTTCTTTCAAATAAATTGGTTGTGTTTTGAATCCTCCCAGGGCTTTGCTTTTCCCTGGCCAATGCACAACTCCAAGAGAGAGAGGGAGCATATCTGGCATGGTGCAAAAATAAGTTAGTGTGCGTTGGATATCTTTACAAAACATCTTTACAAACAAAAATTACAAAGCTAAGTCTGCCCATCCTCTGCAGTCAAATTCAAGGCATAGGTTTAAGCGGAGGGGAAAAGTTTTTTAAAAAAAAGCAGGACCCAAGGGGCACCATTTTCCACACGACAGGTGGTGCGTGTATGGAATGAGCTGCCAGAAAATATCGTGGAGGTTGGTCCAATTACAACATTTAAAAGGCATCGGGAAGAGTACAGGAATAGCAAGGGTTTAAGAGGGATATGGGCCAAATAGGACGAGATTAATTTAGGATATCTGGTCAGCATAGGTGGTTGAACTGAAGGGTCTGTTTCCATGCTGTACATTTCTATGATTCTATGCGTACTGAATAATGGATGATCATATTCAAGAAGTCTGCAAAGAAGAGTATCCTATAAATGTCTCCTGAAGGTCAAATGAGACTTACCTCATTCTATCATAATCTTGTGCAGTTGAAAAAATCTTTGTTTCCCCAATAAAGACTTCAAAGAAAGGTCGGCAGCCATTCCTCTGTTTATTGAAACAAGGGACTGGGCTCATAGTGACAGTTTTAATGATAAGGGGTTTGCAATGTGGAAGTGTGGGTTTTTCAGAAACCATTTCACAGATATATCCTATATACCTGAAATTTAAAAAATACATATAGCAACAAGGTTATTTGTATCCTGTACTTGTCAAATTGAAAACATTTATCTTCAAAATTAACCACAAAGAGGCATCAAGTTTAAAAAATGGACAGTGCAGAAGAGAAAGAAATCAAGGGACATTTCCATATATTCAAAAAAAAAAAGGACACAGTCATATTTACCAACACAAAATGCATTTTAGATCTGAGATAACAGGAACTGCAGATGCTGGAGAATCCGAAATAACAAGGTGTGGAGCTGGATGAACACAGCAGGCCAAGCAGCATCAGAGGAGCAGGAAGGCTGACGTTTCAGGCCTAGACCCTTCAGCATTTTAGATCTTTTGGAAGGACTTTCATTTAAAGGAGATCAGACACAAAAATGAAAAAAGGTAGTAGAAAAAGCCGGACAAGACAGTTTACTTCACAGATATAATGGGAACTGCAGATGCTGGAGATTCCAAGATAATAAAATGTGAGGCTAGATGAACACAGCAGGCCAAGCAGCATCTCAGGAGCACAAAAGCTGACGTTTCGGGCCTAGACCCCTTCATCAGAGAGCTCTGATGAAGGGTCTAGGCCCGAAACGTCAGCTTTTGTGCTCCTGAGATGCTGCTTGGCCTGCTGTGTTCATCCAGCCTCACATTTTATTATTACAGTTTACTTCACATTGCTTAGCTCATTGAAATTAAGGAAATTAAATTTAGAGGAGTTATTTTACAATCTTTTGATGCGCTGCAATAAAAGGATGGATCCCAATTGTTTCTTAGCTCATTCTCTCAGATCTGTGGCCCTGATCGAAGTAACATCTGTAACCCCAAACTACTTTCCTTCTGAAACATCCTTAGTACAATGACAGCTGTAAAACCAGTATATTTCACGGGTTGCATTTCTTCTCACAGGTTCATGAATTCATGTTGGGATGCAATTCTGCTGCAGGCCAATAAGTCCCCAGCATCTTGTTGCAAATGCAGTATCGTGGTTAGGTTATGAGATAGTTATATTACCAAGCGCTACTGTTCAGGAGAACAGGACCACAAATTCCACTGACGCAGCTAGAAAGATTAAATTCAATTAACTAAACAAACCTGGATTGTAAATGTACTGGCAAGCATGCTAATGGAGTAGAGGCCATGCAACCACTGGATTCTGGCAGATCTTTTTCAGCATTTTAAAGAAGGAAATTTACCATGCTTGCCATGTCTGACCTGCATGACTCCAGACTCATCACAATGCGGCTAACCCCTCATTGTCCTCAGAAATGGCCTAGCAAGCCATTTAGTAATCAAAAGTCAGCTTACCACCACCAGCTTCTCAACAGCAACTCAAGATGGGGGGGTCGGGGGTGGAAACAACCATTCTAGTACAGACTCTTCACGCAAGACCGACCAACAAACATATGCTGGCTATTGGACTATAAAGAGGTATCACCACAAAGTCCACTCCTATTTTGACCCAGTGCTTCCATTCTACGCTTTAATACATCGATAGGGTAAGAATTGAGATTTCAAGCGGATTTTCCCCTTCCAATAAACGTGTGCCAAATATCATGTTTCTACTTTCAATGAATTAGAGATAGTCTAACTCAGTGCAATCAAGCCATTAGTACTGGCATTTATTATAATGATTTTAACAGCATTTACTCAGGAAGACAAATTAGCAGAATGGACAGGTTACAAGTGTTAACAAAGATGAAAAACGTGAAATAATACATTTTGGGAAGAAAAGTGGAGTTGGAATACACACTTAACGGAAAAGCACAAACTATAGATGAACAGATGAACCAAGGCTTTCAAATACAGAATATAATTCGCAGATGTGTGCATAAAGCGCAAAAAGAAAAAAATTAAACTAATAGAATTGAGAGTTTCATAGCAGGTTGTGAAATACAAAAATAATGTAATTTAAAAATGTTATGTGCAGCTTTGACTAGGCCATAGAGGAACAGCAAAGTTTAGTGCTCCATTATTGAATTACGCTCATGCCGTAGACCAGCAGACTAACATGAAGGATATAGACATATGGAGAAGGGCTTAGCGATAACAAGGACAAAGGAGGCGAATTTGGTAGACCACTATATACTTGTGGCAAGTTTAAGCATTGCTGGAAATAGAGACATTTTGTCAAAAAAAAACTTTTCTTCTTGCACTCAAAGGGCAAATGGCAATGTAAAAACATTTTATACTGGAGAGAGATTGCTGATTGGTAGAGCAATTGCCATAACAAACACAAATTATATCATGAATGGCAGTATGACTAAAAACAAAGACAGGGAATTCAGAAGAAGTTATTTCAGGGCGGTTAATGGTGTATGGAACGTATTGCCAGAATGATTTCAGCAAAGAAAATTGTTTCAGTTAAGTAAAAATGGATAAGCAATTATTATGGTCTGAAAAACAGTGAGAAATAAGGAGTGTAATTAGTTTTGGGTTATTCCCAAAGATCCCTCAGAAACATTATGCTCACCCTCCCTTCTCCCACATAGCAGGTGGGAGGCAGTCAGCTAATGAGTGTAAATACTAAAAAGTGCGAAATAGGTCCACAGCCAGGTGTTACTTTTAACCTTAGCAGGTAACATTGTGTATGGTTTTCAAACCTTGGAGATGGAACACCTCCGTAACATTTTAAAAATCAAGTTCCTGCATAATTGGAAGTTCAGCTTATAATTCATAATTGCCACACAGGGCTCAAGAAACTCCGCAGTGAAAACGGAAAGGAGCTGTTGGCTCCACAAAGTGACGGAAGAATATCTGTGAAAAATTACTTCAAAATAGTTTGTTACTTACCTCTTGTGTGAAGGCCAAAGTGCAGGCCCTGCTTTTTTTATATTAAATAACTGGATTGCTGGAACTGGACAAGAGAAAAGATGGCAGAAGCAGAACATTCCACAGACTAAAATAGCAGAGGCAGGACAGCCGTCCTAGAATAGCAAAAAAAATTCCAAAATTTGTCAGCGGTTTATAAAATGCACTTCATGAATATATCAAGCTTAAAAATGTTAAAACCTACTTCCAATGGGAGACACAGTCTTTCTACTCTGAACAAAATTAAATAGTATTTCACATTACTTTAATCACATTTTCCATCACGCAAGGAAATGAAAGCCAACACGATCAACTTTGTAAGAATCCCTCACTGACAGCAATGTCATAGGATGCAAGAGAGTGCGCTGGGGATGCAGCTGCAAAGAATCACCTCAAAAATTAACAGTGCCTCACATGATAACTGCAAGTGGCTAACACCAACATTTTTTGTTTGGTGGTAATGCCAGTTTGAATACTTAAAACATCTTTTGGAAAATGTGCACCCTTTTGCCCGATAACGATTAATGCCCAACCACCAGGAAAGGCCCAAGAATCCCAAACACATGAGCAGGCACAAGCACAAAAAACTCCAACACATTACAGAAACATTCCATATTAAACCATAATAATCCATAGTCACACAATAAATGTTATGCAGGCCAGTGAATATTCAATTGATACTAGTCAAATTAATGTAAACACAACATGCAGCAGCTGAATGAACATTTGGAGAATTGAGTAAACAATTAGCAACTATTACTGATATCAGATCTTAAATATAAAAAATTTAATATTTAAACTTCCAGTAGGATTAGAGGTTTAACTATGCCTTTACTCAAAGCATAGCTGAGCATACGCATAAGGAGCTATGACATAATGACTTGGTACTGCAGTCAGAATCCCTAAAGTTTTCAGAAGATGGCCTCTCTTCATACCCCTTGTATCTAGTTACTTTTAATAAAGTCTGCTCACTTTCACATAAAGTTTAGATCATACTCTATAACAAAGCGGCATATGGTGAGCAGACAGTGAACTGGAGGCAAGCAGTAAGAAGCAATTGAAGCAGAGCCTGGGAGATGGTGGGGTGTTTGATGTAAAAGGACAGGGCCAGCCCAGCCATCCAACCATAACTGCAGCAGCAACGGGAAGCAGCATGTGACAAACTTCAAGGACAATTTTAGACATTGAACCATGGAGAAGAGAAGTTTGCACAAAACCTTAAAAAGGAATGGGATAAAATCCACAGCAAAGAACACATTCAGAAGCAACAAATTTAAATCAGCCCAGTGAGTAAAAGAATCTAAAATCAGTCAGACAGGCTTTTTCCTTTTTCAAAAAGAAACAGCCCTGGTGAAGAAAATGCCAAGTTTGTCAACAGGAAGTGTTTAAAGAAACAAAGATATAGCTGGCAGATATGTGCCAAGAAATCAGTGTAGATCTGTACAGCAGCAGAATAAAAAAACGGAGAAGCTGACATCAGCAGTCTTTAAGTGTTTAGGCACTAGAAGATATGGAGGAGCGAGGTTTACGGGAGCCATTTGACTTTTGATTCTGCAGACCTGCCACACAAATTTCTGGTATTCAAATATCATGGTTAATGGCAAGAAAACTACATTTTAGATTGGATATCTTGTTTAAAAAAAACACATCCAAATGGGGACACAGGCTTCACTGGTTAGGCCATCATTTACCACGCATCCCTAACTGCCCTCATGAAGTGGTGGTGAGCTGCCATCTAGTCAGTGAGAGCGGACCCACATTGCGGTCAGGGAGTACTTCCAGGATTTTGACCCAGCAACATGGAGGGAACGACGATATAATTCCAAGTTAGGAAGGGGGAGTTGTTTGGAGGGGAATTTGCACAAGGCAGTGTTACTAATTACCTGCTGCCCTTGTCCTTCGAGATGGAGATGGAGATGGCCATGGTTTTGGAAGATGCTATTTAAAAGGAGGCTTGGTGAATTTCTACAGTGCACCTTGTAGGCAGTACACTGTGCGGATATTATGTATGAATGGTGGAGGGTGTGGATGTTTATGGATATAGCCTCAAACAAGCAGGCTGCTTTGGCCTGGACAGTAGTGCACCTCTTCAGTTGGAGCTGCAATCATCCAGGTAAATGGAAAATTATTCCATAACACTCCTGACTTGTGCCCTGTGGATGTGGGCAAATGAGCAGTTACTCACTGCAGAATTTGTAGCCTCTGACTTGCTCTGGTAGCTATTGCATTCAATTCTCATCAATGGTAACCCGCATACAGAAATTTGAAAGTAAGGATTTCTCTCAAAAAAAAGGTAAGCTACAAATGTCAGGATTAAAAAACAACACCAAAAGGTAAGGTGATCAGCCATAAGAGGGCAATCCAGACCTCAATTACTTGGTCAGGACAGGAGGGATTGAAGGAGGTAGACAACTTGGAACTTCCCATTACTCAGATTTGTACAGCACCATTCACAATCTCATTGCTGTCACCTTTGAGTTAAGTAGTCCCTCTGCTGACAAAGTAACAAACAAGATGTCTACTTATTTTGCAGAACCCACCAAGGGCATAGAACATTAGCAAACAGTTCAACAAAGAAATTCCTCCATGTGATGAGGGCCAGAACACTACAGGGAAGTAGGAAGACCTTATACTAGTTCAATCACACAATGAAAACAAAGCTTAAAACATTACTACAGCCAGCAAAATGGCCACAGCTTCTGAGATGTCTCAGATGAGAGAGTCAAGAAGGGATCTTCCATCATGCAAAGAGGTATTAGAGCTCCAGTGCAAATTTACTGGCTTTGAAGATTCAGGCAGGTCTAATGATGATGTGACTCCGCCCCTGAAGCCAAGTCACATTTTCACAATCATGCTCAGAGAACGTAGGCAGGAACTTGACACATTTAGAGAGAAAGTTCAAACCTCACTCACAACTCATCCAGTTGTAGTTCAACAACTACCAAGCAGCAAATGAAAAGTACATCCTTTATTCTGGACTGTACATGTCCAATTGGATCACAAACAGTCAATGTTCAGAAATTGCTCGTCTGCATCAACTGCAGCTGACTGCTGTCATGGAGTCTCATGAGCAATCAACCAAGAGGATTTTTTTTTTCCAGTCGACAAGAGAATCGAAATATAGATCTTCAACAGATGCAGTATGCCAGGGCAAAGCTTAAATTGAAGCATTAAAAGGACATGGAAACAAATCAACTTTGTACAAGTTTTGGAACACAGTCTCACTGCCTCAAAAAGGCTGCCAGGCTATGAGCAATGAGCAGTCATACAAGGCAATCTCGACGGCTTGATTGGGAAGCAAAATGCTGTTTTCAAAAATAAAGTACAGAGATAGCCAGAGTTCTCATGCAATCAATACACAATAGGGACATATTGACAGTGGGAAAGTAATGCAGTTTGATCTGATGTTTGAAACAGGAACTCTTGAGAGCGCAAGCGAGAGACAGTATCTAGACCAGGCATATGCTAAGCAACTACTCTGTCAAGGACAACAAAATTCAACTGGTGTATGTATTTTCCATACAGAGATGGATTGAGATTGATCATGAGCCACCTAGATGTTTTGTTTCCTCTACTCCAGTCTAGAAATGGACAACTATAACATCTCAAATGCTTCCCAGTTAAATCAGCTAATTTACCACAAACCAAGAGATTGAATCTTGAACTATATGCCTTCCTGCCCTGTGGTGAATTTACCCAATGACATTTACAACTGCCCACAATTTTGCTGAATCTTACCACACAGTGAATAGCACAGACGTTCTTAGGGTTTTGCTGTAACCAGTGATGCATGTTCTTACACACCGCATACAAGTTGTGTAAACTGGGGGCTTGTCGGGCTGGCCAGCTGCATTCAGATATCTATTTAAAAAGAGAGAGAAAGAGAGAGGGATCAAATTGTGACAAGAGGCCAAAAGAGAAACAAATGAAAAAAGTCAGTGCATGCAGCAGCAAGTTCTGCTTCTTGGGTAAGCAGAAAAGGCAAGGAGCTTGGAGGTAGAAAGACAGCTTTGGAACTATGAGGGCAAAATGCAAACAACACCATGATACAGCAATGAAAAGGCTGTGGGCTCAAGACTCGGAATTTGAAAAACTAGGCTAATACTTCAGTGAGGGAGTATTGCATGGTCAAAGGCATTGTCCTTCCAGGTAAGATCTTAAGCCAAGACTTCATTTGCTGTCTCAACAATATTTTTAAAAAGAGCAAAGGGGAGTTGCAGATACTCTTCTGGCCTCGTTTATCCCCCAGTCAACACTGCTAACAGATTATCAAATTGCTACTTATGAGCCCCTGCTGTGCACAAGACAGCTCACCACCACCTTCTCAAGGGCAAGTAGGGACAGGCAATAAAAGCTGGTCAGCCAGCAATGCCCACATCCCACAGAGGAATAAGAGCAAGAGTAAGAGGGGCTAAATAACAGATCAGATCATGGGATCAGTAACACAGGAAGTATTTAATTTTTGTTTAATGTCCCAAAGTAAAAAACGCTAATAACGCAGCAAAACACATTTGATAAAGTGTCCTTTTGTAGCAAAATACCTGTCAAGTCAGCACCAACATCTACTTACGCGATTGTGAAACTTGGCACTTCTGTAAGATTTCTGAGCTAAGTTGAAGATCGTATAATGATCCAGGTGACGCGAATCCAAAAATGATCGGACATCATCAATTTGATTCTTGAAACTCAATTCCACCCCTTCAGCAGGATAGGATATTACTGATAGACAGTGGAAATCAGTGTCAGACAAACATATTGATCTCCCATATAGGCGCAATTAACACAAGACTTGTGCTTTACGTGAATCAATCTAACTTTACCATTGCACAGTATGTGGATTGGGCAATAGCAAACCGAGAACGGCAAACTCCTTTTGCTCCAACTAACCAATTCATAAAGCCGACATATTTTTATTGTTTCACAGATTCCATCCAACTATTTGTAAGGCAAATTTCTGAGAAAATACTATTACTTTGTTTGTATTCCTCTCCTTGTTCTCTTCCATTTGTTCACTATCCTTTCATTCTTTGAAACAGCTGATAAGTCCAGAATTCGTGCCTGTGAGAATACCATTACAGAGCTGTGTCTAGTGGTGAAAGTGCACTTTCAGCTCTAAATTGGTCAAGTTATTCCCGCCTTCTCTACAATGTGGCGTACCGCAATTACATTTTTAACATTACTAACTATGCCAACAAGAACCAGAGACTAGTCACTGTTTAAGCTTCTTACATCAGGAAACACTCAAATATGCCTCTTCCATACACAAACTATAAAAGGTTCAAATACAAATTGTCAAAATAAAAGCATGCATTGTACCTATTATCCGTGATGTAATGTAAGAAATATTAAGTTCTCCTTTGGCGTAGCTGAAACAAAACAACAAGATTCAATTGAATAAGCCAATACTTAACAATAAATTCTAAATATTTTGCAACAATAACATAAACATCTAAATGAGAAATAGTTATAAAATGTTATTCTTTAAAACCTTGGTGAATTTCATGGAAAAGGGAGAGATACTAGCAGTAAGACAGACAACTCAGGTCAAGCATCGACCATCAACATCATGCATTCCAAGTTATAAACCAAATACACTTACATTAATCTGCCATTTCTTCAAGCAATTGTTATAATGGTCTACATCAATGTGATCACACGGAGGTCAACAGATACAATTAGAGCAGCTTTTACAATTGGCTCCTGCCCACTAGAACTGGCTTGATCTGTCCAAATTCAGCTAGTAGCACCAGGATTCAGTATCAACCTTCCTTTCCTTCTGATCAAACATCCGTCACAATCTTCATTAATAAAAACGAAGCCCTCAGAAAATTAGACTTCTCAATTAACCGGCATGTAAAAATATTTCTCATTAGTTAAGCTCAGACAGCTGAAGTTACAAAAAATAAATGAGCAGCAGGTACACTCATCAGCATACCACCCATTTGGATCTACCAATGTTCTTTTGGATACCACAGTATTTGTTACTTTTAATAATCATTCCACAGAGACATTATCCAAGAGGATGCCTATTTTGCTCAGCATCAAATTATACAGTAGACTTCTGTGGCAGTGTCCCTGCCTCTGGGGTAGAAGATTCCAGTTCAAATCCTACCTACCCCAAACATGTATCGTGTCATATCTGAGAGTCAATTTTTAAAAAAACCTGCAATAACATCACCCATGGGTTTAAGCAGCAAAAACCTCAAAAATCAAAAATTCCACATCTTTTACATGTAAGCTCACCCATATTGCTACTTTTAGTAACTTGGTGTGAAACATTTCAGAAATACATGGATAAATGCAAATTGTGTAATGATGTTATTTTATAGACAGGAAGTACACACACAGAACATTATAATCAAATCTCAACTGGTTTTAACCATTAGGCCATCAATAGCAATACATCACCCCCACTGCTATTCACACAAGATTTCTTAAACTTTCTGCATTGATACTTTGATCTTGGTAAGCTCTATTTTTGAAGCGACTGCGTTTGTGCTTGCTGGGTTAGGTTTCCCTTTAGACTTCATCCTCTTTGTAACATCAAGCAGAAATGCAGTAGCAATGATTTCAGGCAGGCCAATCAGGAAAACAAGCTAGCCATCATTGTGAGATGGGGTATCTCCTGCTGTTCTAAATGTAAATAGCGACCATCACACCTTAAAGATTCTGAATTGAGCCAGATTTTCATAGTCCCTGTTTAAAACACACGGATTGTAAGTTACTGCATTGCAGGAATTGGTGGTATGTTAAAGCCTTCTCCAAAGCCCAAATTAGTGCGGCAAAATGTATACTTTTTTTTAAGCCTGCAGCTTTGGATAGTGACAGTAGAAACTCCAACTTCCTTTCCATGACATTGTAACACATGCCACTGGTTAACAAAGAGATAACAAGGTGCAGACCTGAATCAACACAGCAGGCCAAGCAGCAGAGGAGCAGGAAAGCTGACGTTTTGGGCCTAGACCCTTCTTTAAAAAATGGAGGAGGGGAAAGGGAGTTTTGAAATAAATAGGGAGAGGGGGGTGGCAGATAGAAGATGGACAGTGGAGGAGATAGGTGGAGAGGAGACAGGCAGGTCAACGAGGTGAGGTGGAGCTATTAAACGTGAGGTGAGTGTAGGTTGTGAGTTAGGGAGGGGCTAGGTCAGTCTAGGGAGGACAGACAGGTCAAGGGGGCAGGATGAAGCTAATAGGTAGACAAAAGGGGTGGGGCTTGGGAAGAGGGGGATGAGCTGGGCTGGTTTTGGGATGTGGTTGGGGGAGGGGAGATTTTGAAGCTTGTGAAGTCCAAAAATTGATACCGTTGGGCAGCAGGGTTCCCAAGTGAAATAGGGTTGCTGTTCCTGCAACCTTCGGGTGGTATTGTTGTGGTACTGCAGGAGGCCCAGGGTGGACATGTCATCTAAGGAGTGGGAGAGGGAGTTGAAATGGTTCGTGACTGGGAAGTGCAGTTGTCTAGTGTGAACAGAGTGTAGGTGTTCCACAAAGCAGTCTCCAAGCCTCCCTTTGGTTTCCCCGATGTAAAAGGAGGCCACAACAGGAACAGCAGATACAGTATACTGCATTAGCAGATGTGCAGGTGAACATCTGCTTGATATGAAGAGTCTTCTTGGGGAGAGGGGCAGGTGTAGCACTTCCTGTGGTTGCAGGAAAAGTGCTGGGGGTGGAGGGGAGTGTGGAGCGGGAGAAAGAGAAAAGAGAAAGAGAAAAGAGAAAGAGAAAAGAGAAAGAGAAAAGAGAAAGAGAAAAGAGAAAGAGAAAAGAGAAAGAGAAAAGAGAAAGAGAAAAGAGAAAGAGAAAAGAGAAAGAGAAAAGAGAAAGAGAAAAGAGAAAGAGAAAAGAGAAAGAGAAAAGAGAAAGAAAGAGAAAAGAGAAAGAGAAAAGAGAAAGAGAAAGAGAAGAAAGAGAAAAGAGAAAGAAGAGAAAGAAAGAGAAAGAGAAAGAGAAAGAGAAAGAGAAAGAGAGAAAGAGAAAGAGGAAAAGAGAAAGAGAAAAGAGAAAGAAAGAGAAAAGAGAAAGAAAGAGAAAAAGAGAAAGAGAAAAGAGAAAGAGAAAGAGAAAAGAGAAAGAGAAAAGAGAAAGAGAAGAGAAGAGAAAGAGAAAGAGAAAAGAGAAAGAAGAGAAAAGAGAAGAGAAAAGAGAAAAAAAGAGAAAAAGAGAAAAAGAGAAAAAGAGAAAGGGAAAGGGAAAGGGAAAGAGAAAAGAGAAAGAGAAAAGAGAAAGAGAAAAGAGAAAAGAGGAAAGAGAAAGAGAAAGAGAAAAGAGAAAGAGAAAAGAGAAAGAGAAAAGAGAAAGAGAAAAGAGAAAGAGAAAAGAGAAAGAGAAAAGAGAAAAAAGAGAAAAGAGAAAAAAGAGAAAAGAGAAAAAAGAGAAAAAGAGAAAGGGAAAGGGAAAGGGAAAGGGAAAGGGAAAGGGAAAGGGAAAGAGAAAAGAGAAAGAGAAAAGAGAAAGAGAAAAGAGAAAGAGAAAAGAGAAAGAGAAAGAGAAAAGAGAAAGAGAAAAGAGAAAGAGAAAAGAGAAAGAGAAAAGAGAAAGAGAAAAGAGAAAAAAGAGAAAAGAGAAAAAAGAGAAAAAGAGAAAGGGAAAGGGAAAGGGAAAGGGAAAGGGAAAGAGAAAAGAGAAAGAGAAAAGAGAAAAGAGAAAGAGAAAAGAGAAAGAGAAAAGAGAAAGAGAAAAGAGAAAGAGAAAAGAGAAAGAGAAAAGAGAAAAAAGAGAAAAGAGAAAAAAAGAGAAAAAGAGAAAGGGAAAGGGAAAGAGAAAGAGAAAGAGAAAAAGAGAGAGAAAGAGTGGTCCCTCCAGAAAGCAGATAAGGGTGGGGAGGAAAAAGATGTCTTTGGTGGTGGTGTCAGATTGCAGATGACGGATGGATGTTTTCAAGTTCAGCATTCGAACATCATTAACTCCTAAAATCTTTATTATGAAAGCAAATAAATGGAAATTCTCAAAAATGTAACAATCCCAATGGAAAAAAGTCAAAAAACAAAAAAGTGTCCACAGTATTTCTCTCCACAGTTACTGTCAAACCTACTGAATATATTCAGCTTTTTCTGCATCTGCAGTATTTTACTTGAAAGACCTTGCAGATACAATACAGCAACTGAAACTTCCTTGTAGACCCACTGAACAAGGGAAAGCCAAAAATAAAGGTAGGGTCCTCATTCCTGATCTCTAATCAGCAAACCTCAAGGGAAAATAATAGTCACATATCTGTGGATGTCAATTAAGAATAGGATTGTCTCATTGTGCTCCTGAGATGCTGCTTGGCCTGCTGTGTTCATCCAGCCTCACATTTTATTATCTTGGAATCTCCAGCATCTGCAGTTCCCATTATCTCTTGTCTCATTAGCATGCCCAGATAAAACTGTTGGCATTCCTAAGGGCACCGTTCAGTGACTTACCACAGTCATGTGACCTCGGTTGCCAGTGTTTTCAGTTTAGGAAGAGACAACAATTAATGCTTATACAACATACTTATTCAACAGCTGAAATCATGTGGATTTTGAGGGCTGCAAGAAAGTCAGTTAATGTAAGAAACAACAAGGGAACAATAGGAACTTCAGTTTGCAACTCAAAAAAAAAGAAAATCACTGGGTGGCAAGGATGGCTTTGAATTTTCCGTTCCCTGCTGCTGTGGAAACGAGGGGAGATATCAGGTTGTTGCCTTGCTCACCGAGCTAGCTCATTTTTGTGCAGACGTTTTGTTGCCATGCTAGGTGGCATCTCTCAGTGGAACTTATACTGTCTGGTCAGTTACGGTGAGCACTGTCAGTCCTGGTTTTGATATGTATGGGTTTGTATATAGATCAAAACCGGAAATGACAGTACTCACCATTACGGACCAGACAGTATAAATTCTGAGTTTAGTAGAATAACATCGCTTCATTGGAGTCTCCACCGAGATGCCACCTAGCATGGTGACAAAACATCTGAACAAAAACAAGCTAGCTTGGTGAGCAAGTCAACAACCTCATCCACAATCCCAGCAACAGATCTTTGCTGAAGCTTTAAAAGGTGATATCAAACTGAACAAACTTGTTCTGGCCTCAGTGGCAGAATGATGGAGGCAGTCACAGGGCTAGGCAGTGAAAATCTGACAAAAAAAAAAAAAGAGTAAGCGTAGCAACTCCATTAACAGTACTGGGTAGAGTGCAACACAAGCTACACCCGGGTCATCATTCTAACTTTACTGCAAACACATTTTCACAGAATCCCCACGGTGCAGACAGAAGCCATTCAGCATATCGAGTCTGCACCGACCTTCTAAAGGAGCATTCCACCCAGAGTACAGTCAGCAAATATTGCATTGTGGAACCACTTGAAATAACAGGAATGCTGTTATCATACAGAGATAGCAAGCCAGACTTAAATCAAACTCACTAACACTGGAGATAATGGGAACTGCAGAAGCTGGAGAATCCAAAAAAAAAACAAAGTGTAAAGCTGGATGAACACAGCAGGCCAAGCAGCATCTCAGGAGCACAAGAGCTGATGTTTCAGGCTTAAACCCAGAGGGGGATGGGGAGAGGGTTCTGAAATAAACGGGGAGAGGGGGAGGCGGACCGAAGATGGACTGAGAAGATAGGTGGAGAGCAGCGTATAGGTGGGGAGGGGATAGATCAGTCCAGAGAGGACAGACAGGTCAAGGAGGTGGTATGAGATTAGTAGGCAGGAAATGGAGGTGCGGCTTGAGGTGGGAGGAGGGGATAGGTGAGAGGAAGAACAGGTTAGGGAGGCAGAGATGAGCTGGGCTGGTTTTGGGATGCAGTGGGGGAAGGATTCCCTGAGGTTGGAGGGTAACTTCTTCAGGTTCGGCATCCCTGGAAGATGCTTTGAGGGGAGGTTAAAATTGTGAACCGAGATAATGGGAACCGAGATAATGGGAACCGAGATAATGGGAACCGAGATAATGGGAACCGAGATAATGGGGCTTGGGGACCGCTTTGCAGAACACTCGGTTCTGCAATAAACACGCTTGGTTCGCAATAAACAACTGCACCTCCCAGTCGCGAACCATTTCAACTCCCCCTCCCATTCCTTAGACGACATGTCCATCATGGGCCTCCTGCAGTGCCACAATGATGCCACCCGAAGGTTGCAGGAGCAGCGACTCACATTCCGCTTGGGAACCCTGCAGCCCAATGGTATCAATGCGGACTTCACCAGCTTCAAAATCTCCCCTCCCCCCACTGCATCCCAAAACCAGCCCAGCTCATCCCCTCCCCCCCACTGCATCCCAAAACCAGCCCAGCTCATCCCCTCCCCCACTGCATCCCAAAACCAGCCCAGCTCATCCCCTCCCCCCACTGCATCCCAAAACGTAGCCCAGCTCATCCCCTCCCCCCACTGCATCCCAAAACGTAGCCCAGCTCATCCCCTCCCCCCACTGCATCCCAAAACCAGCCCAGCTCGTCCCCTCCCCCCACTGCATCCAAAAACCAGCCCAGCTCATCCCCACCTCCCTAACCTGTTCTTCCTCTCACCTATCCCCTCCTCCCACCTCAAGCCACACCTGCATTTCCCACCTACTAACCTCATCCCGCCCCCTTGACCTGTCCGTCCTCCCCGGACTGACCTATCCCTTCCCCACCTATACTCCTCTCCACCTATCTTTTCTCTCCATCTTCGGTCCGCCTCCCCCTCTCTCCTTATTTATTCCAGTACCCTCTCCCCATCCCCCTCTCTGATGAAGGGTCTACGCCCGAAACGTCAGCTTTTGTGCTCCTGAGATGCTGCTTGGCCTGCTGTGTTCATCCAGCCTCACACCTTGTTATCACTAACACTGGATACTGCAACACCTAGAGATTTTAAATTATTCAACTACCCTCAAAATTACCCAGTTGTTCAAAACCAGACTTTAAGAATAAAAGATGTCAGATATCAAGTGTGTAACTTAACATTTTATTGTTAATACTGTGACTTTAGCAGCGCAAAGTTACACAATATACTTTTTGAATAACTTAAAATCTGACCATAAACCCCACTTTCTCAGACAGTTAGTGGATAAATTAAAAGTGAAAGGAGTCAAAGCTGGACAGTTTGATAATCTTTTGACTGTGTTTATGAAAGTCTTTGATTTATAGGCATGTGGAATTGTATCTTGCTTCAATTCTATAGTTACCAATATAAACAGCTTCCGGCAGGCCCTGAGAAATATTTGCTTTTTTTAAAAATCACTGGGATTCTTATTAGAACATCGAATAATTCTTCAACTAGAGGTCACCAGAAGTCACCAAGGGAGTAGCCAAAAACTCTGTCCAGCAACCTTCATGGCCATACTGCCTTCTGCCCAAAACTCAAACCAAACCTGTTCAAACTGTGATACCTCTTTCTTCAACATTCTCCAAGACTGGCTGGCCAGCACTGATTCACACTTGACACATCCGTTCAACATTCAACTAGCTGCCAGACCTTGAGCATAATGAATCCTGTTGCCAAAGCTCTGTTGTGCTCTTAGAACAATAAGTGTTTGCAATTCATCTCCCAAACCAGTTCTTATGTGCAACAGTACAGATTGCTGTGTCTTTTCAACACCCCCCCCTGCCCCAACAAAAAGGCAGGCTGCTGCTGCTCAAAAGGTTACTTCTCAATTTCCACTTGCAGTTCCAAAACAAAATGGAGGGGAAAAAAATAATAATGGGAGTCTCAATAATGCCAAATGTGGCTAATGTCAAGGAGCAGAATCTTTTTGTAAGCATATGTTTTGCTGAGGAGCAAAACAAACTAATATTTTTTTTTAAAAAGCTGACTGGAAGAAGTGTCATGTGATGATTCTGATGAATCATTCTACACCAAAGAACACTTTAGCATCATCCAACTATGAGGTGATAAATGGTTTGTGACTATTATAATGATGACTGAAGGAGGAGAGAACCAAGTTACTGGGGAAGTGCAAGATAGACTTCAGTGCTACACACATCATCGTGACCCTTGCAGACTTGTGTAACCTGGTTTAAAAAAAATAGCAGCTCAAAAATGTAAGTCCTTGAAGCCTGAATTGAGATATGATGGAAATGATACTTATTCCAGGAGAACAAAAGAAGCAGAGAGTCAAATGCAATGGGGCTAATGACGATCTGGAGTCCCAGATAGCAGTCATTAAGCAAAATCCACTCATCTCAACTGAAACAAGTCTGAAACTTGACAGTATCCCGACACATCCAGAAGAGATTTGCAGCACTTTTGTAAGTCACAAAGACACTTACTACGGACTAGATCCTAAAAAAGTACAAAAGACATTTTCACAGGTCTTGTAGGCCTTTGTGGTAACTATCACTTTGAAGTAAATCAAGGTGCAAGACCAACTCAGCATTTGCTGAGGAGAGTTCCAGCTGCCTTCAAACTCTTGTCTGAAAGACATGATAGGTCAACTGAAAAACAAGGGTGATCCAAAGTAGTACAGCCAGTATGTACATAAATCCAAAAAACAAAGGACCAAGGAGATTTTAATATCCCATCTCTTAAAACCAACGTGGGAGTCCTCAATGCATTATGATTCCAGACAGGATAGGCAAATCATTAAGTTCCCACATGAGGTGAGGCGAACTGGCTTCCCTTCTTTGTCATAACAAAGGTGCTGGAGGGATAGTTAATTTTAAAAGGATCCTTTCCCTTCCCCTGCATATACTTTCCACCTGGGCCAAACGAGTTCATGTTTTGAGATAGCAAGGCGTAGAGCTGGATGAACACAGCAGGCCAAGCAGAGGAGCAGGAAGGCTGACGTTTCAGGCCTAGACCCTTCAGAAGAGTTTATATTTTAACCAGTACTCAAATTTAACAGGCTCGAGTTAACAATACAACATATTTTCTTTGTTCCTAAGCACGAGACATAATAATACCACATATAAACTTATTTCTGATCTTAAGAAAATGCCGAAAAAAAATGCAGATCAGGTGGAGTTAACACAACGGAGCTCAAGGAGCACAGCAGGCCAGGCAGCACCAGAGGAGCAGGAAAGCTGATGTTGTGGGTCGGGACCCTTCTTCAGAAAAGGTGGAGTGATTTGTAAAAAAAAAAAGAAAGTGAACCGGTAGGACTCTGCAGCCATTAGTGGAGGCACCGCTAGCATTATCACTGGTAGAGGAACAATCGAATTGAGATTCTTGGCTTTGCAGACTGTTTGAGATTCCTTCATCCTGGCTCCTTTCAACAGTGGTTGACTGGCAATATTTGGAGAGAGTAAACATGTCTTTTCCACCTGCAATGCAGGAAGAATTTAATGGTTATTCTCAAAGCTGTGACCTTCACAACAGGCTCGTCCACATTCTAGAACATCGGGCTACTGACAGAGGCCAGAGTTGAAGTTCACCTATTCTTCTGTTGCATATCCTTGAAAAACTAAGGCACAAACAAACATGTCAGCAAAAGATAACTCCCTACTGATGGGTTGTTGGGTAGTCAACCTCTCATTAGCTCATCCAGAATTGAGGAAAGGTCAAAAATGGAAAGTGGACATTCCAGAGCTTCTCTCCAAACAGCCAATGAATTTACATCTGCAGTCACCTTGGCTGTATTGGTGCCAAATTTAAAAAAAAGTATTAAAATTAAAATTCGACATGTTCGTAATCTGTAGTGATGACACATGCCAAACATGGAAGAAATTTTGCTGTAACTTGCCAAGGCAAAGATCAAAGAGCTACCCTCTGTGAAAGATAAAATACTGCCAAGTTGGATGAAAGCAGCAGTTTTTGACAATATCCTGGTTACCATTTTGGGGGAGGGGGAAGGGTACAGATGTCTGTGAATGTTCTTTACTTTTCCAGAGGACTGGAAAGAGTAAAAGATAAAGACCTCCCAAAGTGGAAGCAATTACAAACACATCCACTCATCTATAGATGTGGAGATTCAGTAGTGTGACTGTTAGAGTTTGCCAGATAAACTTCAGGAAGATGATGCAATTGAAGGTGCCTGAAGTTAACTACGTAGCTCATATACTGATGAGGAAAGGTCAGTGCCTTGACTTTGATAAAAGGTGAAACCGGTGGTACAAATGCAGCAAATCAAGGAGACACAAAAGCAGTGTAGTGATTTCTTGGGTTGAAACACTGAACAAAAGTTTGTCTAATTTGTCATCAGTATGTGAACTCCTCTTGACCCCCACCATCCACATGTTTGATGCTAATAATGTGCAGTGAATTTGGGGAATAGAACAGCTGTTACCAGAATCTCAAACACCAGTGCTTGCATTACAGCGTCCAACAAGTCATCCCGCAGGGTGACAGCAGCAAGAGAGAGAATTTGGAACAAACTTTATGCAGCAAGGAAAACTTGTTGCATTGGCAGTGTTATTGCAAATTGAGCAATCTTAGATTGCCTAGATGTTGCAAGAGACAGAGAGAGAATGTCTGGCTATATCTTTGATTGGAAGCATTTTAACTCATTAGAGGGGATCCCAATTTACCAATATCTGCCTTATGAATGCTTGTACTTACGAGCAAGATCCCATATTGAATATCCAACATGTCAATGATTGCTTGTACTCAACCAGTGGCTGTTTTATGTTGTTCTGCATTGTGTTACAGTTATACAGTGCTCTGACAGGCGTACAAAGCAACTTACAAATGCACTCTGGAGCACAGCCCTTCCTATCCCAGGCACTATTTGTACTTGTCTGGACGAGACAGGGTGATGATACAGTCTGATTACGAGCTACCCTCGGCACTCATTAGTTATCGATTCGCCACCCACGAATCTACATTTTCGCGAGTTTAGACACAGACTCCAGCTTCTGCCTCCCCTCATCCATCCGGTCTGATCACGCAAACCTTCACAACAAATAGGTGTTGGATGGTAGTGGCTCTCTCTTATCCACAGGAAGTCCATAACCCCATCTCCCACAGATAAAAAGGATTCGGTGTACTAGAAAGCACCTTACCCAAATTCTCAACTGTTCTGAAGCATCTGCAAAAAAGAAGGTACTATGTTTGCAAGAGGTATAATTTGTAAGTGAAATTCAAACAAAAGAAGCAGATACATATTGCCAATATGTTTCTGCTGCTTCAATCTCTGTTGAGAAGTTGCGAATACTAACAGTGTGAAATCTGCCAGATTCGACAAGAATCAGCGTGACATATTCTCAAAGTCGGGAAACCAGAAACATATACTCCATCTGAAAGACAAGCACTTTGCTCTAAATCAAGGACACACCACAAGTGTGACATCCTCCACAAGAGGAGCATCACCCCAGCAACAAGCAAATTCCAGATAAATTGCCAACAGTCAGTATCAAAGGACATGAATGTTTCAGAAATGAAATGGGGACAAAATTGGGACAGATTAGAATGAGCATTAGTTTTTTGTCATGAGTGATAGGAGCTATAAAAGAGGAGGCTAAAAAAACTCAAGGCTTTTTTCTCCAAGCAGTAGATGCTGAGACAAGACTTGATAGAAGTCTATAAAATTGAGATGTATAGATAGATTCTGATAGTCAAACCTTTTTTTTCCCTCCAGAGTTAAAAGGTCTAAAACCAGGCAGCATGCATTTAAAAGGTAAGAGGAGCAAGATTCAAAAGGGGATGTGAGGGGAAGTTCAAAAGGGGAGTCTGGAATGCACTGTCAGGTTTGTTGGTGGAGACAATAGGTGCAGTAAAGGGACTTTTTGATAAACACATGAATATGCAAGGAATGGAGGGATATGGACTAAGGGCAGGTAGAATGGATTAGTTTAATTTAGCGTTATGTTCAGCACAACGTCATGGGACGAAGGGCTCGTTCCTATGATAATAAAATGTGAGGCTGGATGAACACAGCAGGCCCAGCAGCATCTCAGGAGCACAAAAGCTAACGTTTCGGGCCTAGGCCCTTCATCAGAGAGAGGGATGGGGTGAGGGTTCTGGAATAAATAGGGAGAGAGGAGGAGGCGGACCGAAGATGGAGAGAAAAGAAGATAGGTGGAGAGGAGAGTATAGGTGGGGAGGTAGGGAGGGGATAGGTCAGTCCAGGGAAGACGGACAGGTCAAGGAGGTGGGATGAGGTTAGTAGGTAGGAGATGGAGGTGCAGCTTGGGGTGGGAGGAAGGGCTGGGTGAGAGGAAGAACAGGTTAGGGAGGCAGAGACAGGTTGGACTGGTTTTGTGATGCGGTGGGGGAAGGGGAGATTCTGAAGCTGGTGAAGTCCACATTGATAACATTGGGCTGCAAGGTTCCCAAGCGGAATAGGAGTTGCTGTTCCTGCAACCTTCGGGTGGCATCATTGTGGCACTGCAGGAGGCCCATGATGGACATGTCATCTAAAGAATGGGAGGGGGAGTGGAAATGGTTTGCGACTGGGAGGTGCAGTTGTTTATTGCGAACCGAACGGAGGTGTTCTGCAAAGCGGTCCCCAAGCCTCCGCTTGGTTTCCCCAATGTAGAGGAAGCCACACCGGGTACAGTGGATGCAGTATACCACATTGGCAGATGTGCAGGTGAACCTCTGCTTAATGTGGAAAGTCATCTTGGGGCCTGGGAAAGGGGTGAGGGAGGTGGTGTGGGGGCAAGTGTAGCATTTCCTGCTGTGGCAGCGGAAGGTGCCGGGTGTGGTGGGGTTGGAGGGCAGTGTGGAGCGAACAACGGAGTCACGGAGAGAGTGGTCTCTCCGAAAAGCAGACAGGGGTGGGGATGGAAAAATGTCTTGGGTGGTGGGGTCGGATTGTAGATGGCGGAAGTGTCGGAGGATGATGCGTTGTATCTGGAGGTTGGGGGGGTGGTATGTGAGAACGAGGGGGATCCTCTTTGGGCGGTTGTGGCGGGGGCAGGGTGTGAGGAATGTGTTGCGGGAAATGCGGGAGACGCGGTCAAGGGTGTTCTCGACCACTGTGGGGGGAAGTTGCAGTCCTTGAAGAACGTGGACCTCTGATGTGCGGGAGTGGAATGCCTCATCGTGGGTGCAGATGCAGCGAAGGCGGAGGAATTGGGAATAGGGGATGGAATTTTTGCAGGAGGATGGGTGGGAGGCTCGTTCCTATGCTGTACAGTTCTGTTGTATGACAATTTATGAACATTTCATTTAGTAACATTTAAACAGACTGGTGTGTTCAAATTGTTTGGTTTTCTCCATGTAGGAGGAATATTTGGAAGGCAACTGCATACAGTAACCTGCCAGTCATTGAAGCTCTGTTGCAAGGGCTTTCAGTTCACAGAAAGATGACAATTGAAGCTAATGCATTGAACCACAATACAGCATCCAACATCAGGCTGCATCAGGCAGAGATCAATGACACTAACTACCAGATAACTGATAACACTTGAAAATCTGAGCCTTAGAAACAAGCACTTGCTTTAGAGGGAGAGGAAACATTAATATCAAGTAAAAAGTCTGCTTACATGAACATAAATTGAATGCAAAGGATGAACGCAATAAAAGCGAACATAACTGCCTCATGAAACTCAGCAGGTCTGTCAGCATGTGTGGAGAGCAAGCAAAGTTGACCGAGTCTGGTGACTCTTCAAACAGGACTCAGACTTGAAATGTCAACTACTTTCAGATCTCCAGCATTCACAGTTCTTTCCTCTATTTCAATGCGATGTCTGCAATGGCTTTACCTGTAAGCTAATCTTCTTTCAAAATATCAAACAGAATAATTTTACAGATTATAGTACTACCTCCTGTGGCATTTCTTATCAACACCGTTTGGTATACATCCATTGCTGTAAGTCAGTTTGTGACTTGGGTACAGCTTGATTATTTTAGTCAATTTACAGTTTCTGATGGAGTGCAGAACATGAAACAATAATTGACCCTCTTGAAGTAGATCACTCTCTAACTAGCCTCATCTTAACCTCTTCCATTCATGCATACAACTGACATTTTAACTACTCAAACATTATGCTCCCTTTTCCTTTCATTTCATCAAGTGGTTTGTTCTGTATAAGAAAATAGTCCTATTCACTTTTATAATTCCCAGATGTTTTCAGACTTTAAACTCAGAACCAACTGCACTTGAAATGCTTCTTTTTCACAAATCTGAGGAACAATCATTAATGAACAATGGAATTCCAATTGCTCGAAGTTTCTTATGCACAGAAGGCTGGGAAAACACATACACAGGGCAGAAAGAGTGTTATGGCTATATCCAAATGTGGTTCTGAGCAGCAATAAAGAGAGTCTTTTACCCTCCGAGATCATGTTGGCAGGGACAAAACATGTGAGGTCATCATACCAGCTGGTACAGTTTCCATAGAAATTCAACTTTCACAAAGCAATTAGATTTTCCAGTGACTGTAAGCATCACAGCAGGATTTAAAAAGTTTTACTTTTTTTTGCAAGTAGAAAGGAACAAATTTTTGTAGCTTATTCTTTCACCTAATGAACTGAACTGCCCCTTTTACTTTAAACAACTGAAAATCCCACTCCACATTTGGATGTGCATTATTCCTCAAATAAACATTCAAATCTCCCACAGCCACTCCAAAAGTAATTCTCAGTTCCTGAGCACTCGTTCCATTCTTTGTTTCCATTCTGATAAATTTTAGCCCATCAGCTGTCTTTCACAGCATGTGACTTGCCTTGTTATTCATCCGTTAGCTCAAGGTAAGTGCATCTTCCAGCCACATTATAAATCTTCATGAATTTGGTCTTCTCAACCCACATGTGAGCTCTCACCTAAATTGCTGCAGTGAACCATTGGGACACCTTATTATCTCAGATGCTGGCGGATTGACCTGCCTGTGAAATTCTGAGGTACCTTTTAGAAGAAATTTGAAACAAAATTGGAATAAATAAAATAGCTGCCTGCACACCCTTTTCCTATAAGCCGCCTAGCTCCAGGGAGGTGAACAACATGG
The DNA here is from genome assembly GCF_030684315.1 of Stegostoma tigrinum. NCBI lineage: Eukaryota > Metazoa > Chordata > Chondrichthyes > Orectolobiformes > Stegostomatidae > Stegostoma > Stegostoma tigrinum. The sequence goes on along the minus strand of NC_081361.1, from coordinate 49,740,950 downwards.
CCTTCTAGCTAGGTAGGCGCGCTGCTTATTTATCCAGTAGACTGCCAACTTCATTCTGTCCTGAAATCAAATAAACAGTTAAAAGTATAGCCAAATAAAAGCCTGGCATTTTCAGAAAGATATTGACACTTTGGTAACTAAAACCGTAATCAGCACTGATTCTTCTGCCACTGCCACCACATTGTGAGCACATTACACATTCTTCCGAATCAAGTAGCTTGGTGTGCCGCTTTAATAATTAAACCATCCAAAAGTTGTAGTGAGCAGAAATCAGAACATATCATATCAGACTGCTTTTATTTCTCCATATTAACCTTAATTAAAAACGCTCAAAAAAAATGTAACCCCTTGAATGCCTGTATTTATAACATCTCAAATTTACTTGAATGAGCCACAAGACAATATAAAAGATCTGCAAGATGAGGTCGCGTGCAAGTATAGATTACTGGACATTGAACAGAAGTGGGAATCACAGAGTGGCAAACAAATTGCAAAGGGCTAACGTTCAAGGCTACAAAAAATTGATCAGAAATTTCATTTGTACCTCACATTTCATATTTCTAAAGTTAGAACAGTATATCATTGAAGCTAACTGTAATTTATCACACCTATTACAGTCAATTACAAACAAACACTTTGAAAATGGCAAGGTGTGATAAACTAGGGAGTACCTCGCTGCACCAGAAACCTGGGTTTGATTCTACCCTCGGGCAACTGTGTATGTGGCATATGGACATTCTCCCCGTGACTGCGTGAGTTTCCTCCAGGTGCTCCAGTTTTATCCCACAGTCCAAAGATGTGCAGGCTAGGTGGATTGGCTATGCTAAATTACCCCTTAGTGTTTAGGAATGTGCAGATTCATTAGGTTATAGGGGGATGGGTCTGGGTGGGATGCTCTTAAAAAAGGTCTGTGTGGACACGTTGGGCCGAAGGGCTTATTTCCACACTGTAGGGATTCTATGATTTAATGTTTGTTCTCATAGTTTGGAGAAATGTAATCAGATACTGTTACTTTTCTATTTAATTTCCAACATAATTGATCATATAAGCTTATGAGAATGGAATCTAGTGTCAGTTTCAGTTATTCAGAAAAAAAATCCTATGTCATAGCCCACTACTTGAGTTTATTGTTCATGTGCCTATTTTAAGGCATTTTGCTGGTTCAGTGCTTTAGACACAGTCTTCCCGAAGTATAAATTTACTCAATTTCAGAAGACAGGAGCAGCTTTACATGACATGCCCCAATTGCTGGTGTACCAAGATAGGGTTCGTTAATAACCAGATCATACTATGGTTAACTAGATATTATACAGGAAAGGGATGCACTGAATCATAGGAGGTCATTCACTTACTGGAGAATCCAAGAAATACTGCATAGAAAAACCCAAAAGCACCACATTAGAAGATGAATAGATACATGGCAATTTTTCCCTAACAAGAACTGTTGGGTAAACAAACAAGATAACTTCATACTGGAAATTTAAAAACATAAATGAGTGAGATACAATACATGGAGATTATTCATTTTCACTGCAATTTATTTCACAAAAGCTTACCTTGCTACAGATTGTATCACCTTTGTTGAGGTGTCTTTAAGGTTGTCCTTTAAGTTGCTGAAAAGTCGCCCCGCTCCTCCTTTTACCATGTCCAGCAGTCCTCCCCCAAACGTGGGTTCCATGTCTGGAGAGGAGGTGCCTAGTAAAGCAACAAAATGGTTCATTTACTGGAATAGATTTGAAAATCTAGTTCCAGCAAGATAGGTAAAGTCCAAAATATTACAAAAGAATTCTAAAAAGTATTTATATGGAAAAACTGTTTTAAAAAAAATTGAAGTTGGTGTTGAATTGCAATCCAGAAAAGGGTAACTAAAATGGAGGCTTGGCAAAGTGCAGAAGCTGGACAACGGCATGTGTTTAAAACTGGCCTAATTTTGAGTTAAGCATTATTGCTCAAATGACAAGTCAAACTAAAATCAGAAGAAAAAAATGCTCGAGAGCAAGATGATACTGAACGAGCAAAACAATTTTGTAGAGTAGAACTGCTTTTGATTAAAAATTTGGATATTTGTGGAATAATTAAATGCAAGAAAACAAAAGTATAAAGTCTCTAGTTCAATGCTTGAAAACATTTACTTCATTTGGTAGTACAGAACTTTAATTTGACTGCTGAAAGAGACATGGTGTCGAAGTGTCTCAGTTTGCACATACTAAGACAGAACTGCAAATTGCTGCTCTTTGAGATTTGGACTCCTTGCTATTATCACACCATGTCCCATATTAGCAATTATGCTATTTATGCAACAATCTGTCAATGCCAACATATTTAAAGCAACATGGTCAATTAAATAAATGTATTTGAAACTGACCAAATCGGAGGTCTAGTAGGTGGTACAATGGACTGTAGTCATGTTCTTTCCCCTCACCAACTTGAATATAAGTACATTCCAGCCCACCAAAGGATTCTCCCTGGGGGTTGCAGCTTCTATGTGAAAAGAGTTTATAGCAAAATGGATTTCTTCCTATAAATATCAATTTTGCAGGTAATAACTATTTTTAAACAAGGTCAACAAAATTTTCATAGAAATGGCAAGGGTTACAAGCTATCTGATTCAACAGCAATAGCTACAAATCTATGATCAATTAGACATAATTAACCAATGTAAATCAATGGCCTTGCTTAAAATTTTTATATTTCTTTGAAAAGTAGTGAAATATTCATGCAAAACAAAATATTAGGCATCCACTTCAATGCAAGTGTTATCTTGATAAATTATCAAACTATGTGTGATTGGCAAGACAATTCAATAGTTCAAACATGCATAATAGTCACTAAAACAACAATTTTTGTCAATGCAAGTTCACAGCATCATAAAAATAGTCTTGTGCTCCTAACAGTCTAGACAAATGTGTTTATTTTTAGTAGAAATGAGAAACTCCCTCAAATGACAATACTGAGCTTTCTACACTGTTGGACTGTTCTGACATTCACTGGTACAATATTTCAAATACTGTACAGGAGGAAGCCATTCAGCCCATTTGCCAGTGTTGGTTTTTTGGAAACAGCAGTCATGCTTAGTCTCCCACTGCCCCATTTCATCACTAAATAATTGTCCGAGTCCATGAATCAGTTTTCACCACCTTTTCACTCAAATTGGACTGAAACGAGAAAATCAGAGTAGTTTTGGAGAGTTAAGACATTAATTTAAAATCTATGGCTTCTGATTGTTTACCCAAAAGTCAGAGGGAATGTGTATAATTATTCTAGTACAAGTCTCAATTTTTAGAACATATCAGACTGACACAACTTTTTCTATTTGAACAGTCCTAACTTTTACACAACTTATTGTATCAATAAATCAAGAATCCTGACAGGAAATTTCTTGTTAACTCCATCTGTCCTCCTTTCTAAAGGTCATCTTTATAATTCAACCCACAACACTAAAACTAAGGCCTCAATACAAGTTCTGCATGATCTGTATTTTCTGTTTGATGCCTGTATTTATAAACCAAAAGTAGCCAATAAATTCTTAATGGAGCTAAACACCACATCTATAGGTACCAGAATTAAAGATTTGTGTATAGAGACACCAGGGTCATTCTGGTTACCTACAATTTTCCAAAGAAAAATGTTGAAGTTTTCAACTATTCTTATCATGACTGCTGTTAAAGTTTCCCATCATCTGCAAACTTTATACTGCTACTCCCTTCAGCAAAATCTGGGTAATTTATATTAAAGAGAGTAACAGACTCCATATTAACCACTGATGAAACAGCACTGCAAAGTATATCCCAATGTGATCAATACTGATTCTTTACCACCGTTTCTCAATGAGAGAAGTCAGCATCCCTGCCATCATTCTCTTATTAATCTCATAGGCTTCCTTGTACTTAAACCTCCTGTGTGGTACTTCTGAAAGTCTAACTCATATTCACCGCACTATCTTTATTCACTTATCCTGGTAACTCAAAGGATATACTCAAATTAATTAGACAACTCATCTTCAATTCAATCCATGCTGGCTGTTAACTTGTCTTTACAAATTCAAGTTATTTTTTTGCCGTGGACACCATTTTACCATAATTTCCCAACCAATGGTAAGCTGGCTGGCCTTTCGTTTCCAGGGCTGTCGCTCTCCCCTTTCTTGTGTGGTGGTACCATTAGAAATTCATCAGTCCTCTAGCACCACACACATATCCAGTGTGGAAAACTCTGAACAGAGGAAGGAAAATAGTCCACACACACTGATGTCTGTGTTGCTGCGAGTATTTGAACTGTGGAAATCAGCGCCTTAGGATCAAAATTTGGAATTTTAAAATCAAGGTATATAGCCGGTGTAAGTGTTGTATAGCATCTTTAACATGGGCTATATTTGGTTTATAAAATTAGGCACATAGCACCTTTTATAATTTCAGAACAAGCAAAAAAAATTTCATCAAGTGTGGCATTCTAAACAGTAGTTAGAGTTTCAATGTAGTACATTGGGTCGTGAGTTTGCATACACCGGCCCTCAATGGTTTGATAATATAATCAAATTGAGATTGTTTTTAAACTACCCCATTTCAAAAAACATTGAACAAGGAGCCAAGGAGAAACTTCTGTTCCTCTCTAAAATAGTGGCATGATATCTTTTAGATCTTAGGATCATTGGATGTCAGCGGAATTAGGCTGTTTGGCCCTTCTCCTCGTTTGCTCTGCCATTAAATCATGGCTGATGTTTCTTAATCCCCATTCTCCTGATTTCTCCCACTAACCATTGTGCTCTTACCAATCAAAAAAACTCTGTCCATCTTAAATACACTTTGTAACAATGAGTTGCACAGATTCACCAATCTGTGACTGAAGAAATTCTTCATCTTAGTTCTAAGTAGTCAACTTTCACCGAAGCTGTGCCTTCAGGTGTCTGCTACTAGTGGAAACATCTCCTCCACATCTAAATAAACACTGAAAGAAGTGCAGATACTCAAAATCAGAAACAAAATGCTGGAAAAGCTCAACAGGTCTGGCAGCATCTGTGGAGATAAGTCAGAATTAACGTTTTGTATCCAGTGACCCTTCCTCAGGGCCAGTGTGGTATACTGCATCCACTGTACACAGTGTGGCTTCCTCTACATTGGGGAAACCAAGCGGAGGCTTGGGGACCACTTTGCAGAACACCCACATTCGGTTCGCAGTAAACAACTGCACCCCCCAGTCGCGAACCATTTCAACTCCCCCTCCCATTCTTTAGATGGCATGTCCATTCTGGGCCTCCTGCAGTGCCATAATGATGCTACCCGTAGGTTGCAGGAACAGCAACTCATATTCCGCTTGGGAACCCTGCAGCCCAATGGTATCAATGTGGATTTCACCAGCTTCCAAGTCTCCCCACCCCCCCCCCCCCCCCACTACATCCCAAAACCAGCCCAGCTCGTCCCTGCCTGCCTAACGTGTTCCTCCTCTCACCTATCCTCTCCTCCCACCTCAAGCTGCACCTCCATTTCCTATCTACTTACCTCCTCCCACCCCCTTGACCTGTCCATCCTCCCTGGACTGACCTATCCCCTCCCTAACTCCCCACCTATCTTCTCCTCTATCCATCTTCAGTCTGCCTCCCCCCTCTCCCCATTTATTTCAGAATCCTTTCCCCATCCCCCTTTTCTGATCAAGGGTCTTGGCCTGAAACGTCAGCTTTTGTGCTCCTGAGATGCTGCTTGGCCTGCTGTGTTCATCCAGCTTCACACTTTTTTATCTCTTCCTCAGGGCATCCAGTCTGTGCAAACCTCTGTATGTCTGGATTCTGTAATCTAAGTTTCAAATCAGATTCACCTTCCCCCATCTCCCATCATCCTTCAAAACTCTATGAAGTACAGACCCAGAGTCCTCAACTACTCAGAGTATGACAAGCCCTTCATCCCCTGGATCATTCTTGTAAACCTCCTTTGGACACCTTCCAATGCCAGTACAATCGTCCTTCGATTAAAAAAAAGTCCAAAACTACTCAACATTCCAAATGGGGTCTGACCAGAGCCTTATGCAACCTCTGCACTACATCTCGGCTGTTTTTCCAGCCATTTTGAAATGAATACTAACACTGCACATCTTCCAAACTACCAAATGAACCTCCATGTAACCTTAAAAAGAATTCTGAACTAGGACTCGCAAGTCCTGTTGTGCATAAGGTTTCCAAATTCCGCACCCCCCTCCCCCCCCCCCCCCCCCCCGCATTTAGAAACACCTGCACATCCATTAGTGCTACCAAAGTGCACAGCCTCACACTTTCAACTGCATTCTAACCTGCCATTCCTTTGCCCACTCTCCCAGCCTACCTAAGCTCTTCAGCAGCCTCCCTGCCTCCTCAACATTACCTGCCCCTCCACCTGTGTCATCTGCAAACTTCACAACAAGTGCCTTACATTCCTCTGTCCAGATCATTAATGTATACAGTGTAAATAGCTGTTGTCCCAACATTGACCCCTGTGGAACTCTACTAGTCACCGGGTGACATCGTGATGGAGATCACTAACCCTACTCACTCTCTGCAGTCAGTCAATTCTCTATCCATGCCAAGGCTTTCTGGAGATCCGAACAGATGACATCCAAGGATAACAGGAACTGCAGATGCTGGAGAATCCGAGACAAGGTGTAGAGCTGGATGAATACAGCAGGCCAAGCAGGATCATAGGAGGAGGAGGAAAGCTGATGTTTCGGGCCTAGACCCTTCTTCAGAAAATGACATCCACAGATTCTCTTTGGTCTAACTTGCTTGATAACTCCTCAAAAGAATTTTAACCTATTTGTCAGGTGTGACATCCACATGTCAAAACTGTACTGACTCAGCATTGTTATGCTGTGCACTTCCAAGTACTCCTTAATCTCATCTTTAATAATGGACTCTAAAATCAACGACTCAGGTCAGGCTAACTGCCCTATAATTTTACACCCAACTGCGAGATGGATGGAGCTATGGATTATTAACTCAAATGAAAGACATAATACCTTAAATTCAGCAAGTGCTACACTAGATCACATAAGTCAGGTGCAGTATTGAGTGTTCTGTTTAAGTCTCGGAAATGGAATTTGAGCCCAGAAATACATGACTTTTTTTCTACTCATGGATAAGGAACATAACAGGCTCGGCATGTAACTATTGACAATTCTTAATAACCCTCGATGTGGCAACTGTAAGCTGCCTTCTTGAATTGCTATAGTGTATTTGATGAAAGTCGACCCATATGCTGTTGGGGAGGCTGCTCTGGAATCTTGACCTCATGGCAATAAAGGAATGGCAATATATTTCAGGAAGATGAGTGGCTTGGAAGGGAACTGCAAGTAGTGGTGTTCCCAAGTTGTAGCTTCCCTTGTCTTCAAAGATGGAAGTGATTGTGTGTTAATAGGCCACGATGATTTTCTGTAATGAATATTGGAGATGCTCAGTAGCAGCAGTGTGTACCATCAGTGAAGGAGGGAGTGAGTATTTGTGGATGTGGTGCCTATCATAAATAATTAAGTGTGAAGAATTGAATGAACAAAGTGAGCATGTACAATGGGACTGGGGCATGATCACTATTACAGAAACCTGGCTGTGCGAGGGAGAGAAGGAGAGAGATATGGACAGGAAAAGCCACTCACTCAATGTTCCTGGCTTTAGATGCTATGGGAAGGATGGAAAAAGAGGGAGTGGTGTTTTTGATGAAGAAATCATTACTGCTGTAGAGAAGATATTTCTGAAAAATCACCCAGGTGAAAGTGTGCGTAGAAATAATGAGAGGGGGAAAAAGCATCACCTTGATGGGATTGTAATACAGCACCCCCCCACCGCCCCCCAGTAGTGAGACAAATTAAGAAACAAACATGTAGGGAGATCTCAGATTATAGTAAACATAATAAGGATGATTTTAATTGACAAAACATTGACTGTGGCTAAAGGTGTTAAAGGTTTGGATGGTGAAGAATTTGTCAAATATAGTCCAGACAATTTTTATTTAGAAGGAGCAAGCATAGATTGATAAAAAGGAGGAGTAAAAACTAAACCTTCTATTAAGCAATAAGGCAGGGCTGGTGACTGAAGAATAAAAAAAGTGGGGGAACACTGGTTCTAACCATCCTTATTCTGTTAGTTTCAAATGGTTATGGAAAAGGACAAGACTTCCATGAAAAAAAAGTTAAAAAACTTTCAATTGGAGGAAAGAAAATTCCAACAGTATGAGTCAAGAACTTTCAAACGTGTATGAGGACTAGACCGTTTGCGGGTAAAAGGATGTCTGACAAGTGGGAGGCTTTCAACAGTGTGATGACAAGAGTTTAGAGGCATTATGTTCCTGTCAGAGTGAAGAACAAGGCTCATAAGAATAAAAAAAAATGGATGAATAAAGGCATTGTGGTTCTAGACAAGAATGAAAGGGAATCTTATCTTGAATATGGACAACTGGATAGAAATGAATCTCTTAAAATCAAAAAGTTCAGAGGCATTCTTCAGAAAGAAATCAAAGGAAAGAGGGGCTACAAAATATCTTTATCAAATAAGGTTAAGGATGATCCAAAGAGATTCTACAACTATATTAAATATAAAAAAGGTAACTAGAAGGCGGGGGTAGGGCCCGTTAACGATCAAGGAGGAGGTCACCTTTTGCACCTCAGTACATGGAAAATATATTAACAAGAGTGTTTTTCCTGTTTTTACTGTTGAGAAAGAGGCGCGCTACAGGACTCCAGGAAATAAATATTGACATTTTAAAAATGTTCACATGACAGCAGAGGAAGTTCTGGAGGTCTTAGAATATGTGTGGATAAATCTCTGGGACCTGATCTAATGTATCCCAGAAGCCTGGGGAGATAAAGAAGAAAATTGTGGGACCCCTTGCAGACTTATTTGCATCATTTATAACTACAGGTAAGTTCCCTGATGACTGAGGGATGACTAATGTTTTGCCTTTCTTTGAAGGAGGATTGTAAGGAAAAACATAGGTAGATAGGAGCAGGAGGCCATTTGGCCCTTCGAACCTGCTTCGCGATTCATCACGATTACCGTCCAACTCAATAGCCTAATCCTGCTTTCTCCCCATAACATTTGATTCCAAGTGCTATATCTAGCCACCTCTTGAGAATATATTCAATGTTTTGGCATCAACTATTTCCTGTGGTAATGAATTCCACAGGCTCACCAATCTTTGGGTAAGGAAATGTCTTCTCATCTCAATCCTATAACCTACTCCGACTTCTCAGACAGTGACCCCTGCTTTAGTACACACCCACCACTGGAAACATCCTCCCTGCATCTACCCTGTCTAGTCCTGTTACAATTTCAAAGGTGTCCGAGATCCCTCTCCCATCACCTCATTCATCTGAGCTCCAGCAAAAACAATCGTCAGTCAGTCAATCTCTCCTCATACATCAATCCCACCATCCCCCAGATCAGCCTGGTAAATCTTTGCTGCATTCCCTCGAGAGCAAGTCTATCCTCCCTCAGAAAAGGAGGAGGCCAAAACAGCACACAAAGTTCTAGGTGTGGCCTCACCAAGTCCCTGCATAACTGCAACAACCATCCCTGCTGCTGTACTCAAAACTCCCACAATGAAGGCCAACATACCACTTGCCTCCTTTAGCACCTGCTGCACCTGCATGTTTACCTTCAGTGACTGGTGCATAAGGACACCCAGGTCCCGCTGCACACTCCCCTCCCCCATTTTACAGCCAAAAACAGTCTGCCTGAATCCTTGATAACAAAAAGTGTGGGGCTGGATGAACACAGCAGGCCAAGCAGCATCTTAGCACACTCCTGAGATGCTGCTTGGCCTGCTGTGTTCATCCAGCCCCACACTGTTATCTTGGATTCTCCAGCATCTGCAGTTCCCATTATCTCTGCCTGAATCCTTCTTGTTTTTCCATTCAAAGCGAATAACCTCACATTTATCCAAATTATACTATATCTGCCACTGATTTGCCCACTCAGCCAGCCTGTTGAGACCATGCTAAAGGATCTCTGTATCCTCACAGTTCACCCAACACCCAACTTGGCACCATCTGTGAACTTTGAGATGTTATATATTGTGAAAAGGGTACAAAATGTATTAGTGTTTTGGATCAGCCGAGGTCCCAGCAACGACCCCTGTGGCTCCCCACTAGTGACTGCTTGCAAATGTGAGATGGACCCATTAATTCCTACTCTTTGGTTGGAGAAGAGACAGTTTCCTATCCATTGCAAACTTACTTGCGCCCCCCCCCCCCCCCATCCCATACACTTTAACATTTGCGCATTCATCTCTCATGTGGGACTTTGGCTCCCTCGTCAACTCTACTAGTTACATCTTCATAGAATTCCAACAGATTTGTGAAGCATGATTTCCCCTTCATAAATCCATGCTGACTGTCTGGCTGATCCTGCCAATGCTTTCTAAATGTTTTGCTATAAAGTTCTTGATAATAGATTCAAAATTCTCCCCACTACCAATGTTAGGCTTACTGGTCTATAATTCTGTCCTCTCTATACCTCCTTTTTTGAATATTAGAGCAACATTAGCCATTCTCCAATCTGCAGGGACTGTGCCAGAATCTACAGAATCCTGGAAGATGACTACCAATGCATCTACTAATTTTTGGAGCTACTTCCTTAAGTATCTGGGATGTAAAAAATCAGGCCCTGGGGATTTGTCTTCAATCCCAATTTTCCCCACACCATTTCTCTACTAATATTGACCTCCCTCAATTCTTTCTTCTCACCAAATCTTGCATTCTCCAACATTTCTGGTACTGGATTGGTGTATTCTTGTGTGAAGACAAAACCAAAGAACATATTCAGTTGCTCAGCTATTTCTTTGTCCCCTATTACACTTTTCCCCAGTTTCAGTCTGTGGGAGACCTACATTTATCTTCAACAATCTCTTTCTCTGTATGCCAATAGAAACTCTTATTGTCAGTGTCTATGTTCCCTGCAAGTTTTCTTTCATACTTTATTTGCCCCTTAAAAAAAATTAATCCCTTGGTCCTTCTTTGCTGATATCTAAACTGCTCTTGGCAAATCCTTATGCTTCTTCATATCTCAATTTTCTTTAAGACATGAATTAGCCTTCTTACCCATAATGCTTTTGTGCCAGGCAAGAATAAACAGTTGTTACAGGTCCCCCCCCCCACCACCGCCCCATGCATTCTTGAATGTTTGCTATTTGCTGCCTTGGTCATCTCTTTAAGTAACTCTCTCCAGTCTATCAAGGCCAAATCACACTTTGTAGCTTCATAATTTCCCATTGTAAGATTCAGCACCCTAGTCTCCAAAAATCAAAAAAACTCACCCTCAATCTTGCTAGAATTTTTTTTTTAAAAAATCATGTTATGGTCACTCTTCCCCAAGGGGTCCTGCACAGCTAGGTTGACAATGAATCATTCTCATTACACAGCATTCAGTCTAAGACAGCCTGCTCTCTTGGTGGTTCCTCCACATATTAGGCTCTTATACACACCAGGAATTCCTCCCCTATGGCATTGTGGCTAATTCGATTTGCCCAATCTGTGTGGATTAAAGTTACTCAAGAGCATGGACACCCCCTTATCACATGCATCTCTACTTTGCTGTTTAACGCTATTCCCAACTTCAGCACGGGAGTTTGGGCATTTATGTATGACACCTACTATTGTTTTCGGCCTTTTGGTATTTCTCAACTCTACCCACACAGAATCCACATTACCATAACTCATATCCTTTCTTACTATTGTGTTGATTTCATCTTTAATTATGAATGCCAATTCACCACTTTTTTCTTTTTGCCCATCCTTCCTAAATACCAAATACCTTGGGACATTTAATTCCCCTCCCTGGTCTTCCAGGTCTCCAGAATCCCAATTATATCGTACCTGTTTACATCTGTGCAATTAGTTCATCCACTTTATTGCAGAGGCTCCACACATTAAGGCACAAAACCTTTAAAGATGGATTTTTTAAAACATGGTCTGTCTCTCTCATTTTGACACAATAGCCCTGTTTGAATTTTGTCCTTGGTTTCTCCGCTTACTATTTTTCTTATTCCTTTTACTACCCTTTGTTTTGGTCGTTGCTCCCTCCTTCTGACTCCTTACATGGGTTCCCATCCCCCTAGCACATTAGTTTAAAATCCCCAAACCCCAGGACACAAATCTCAGTCCTGCCTAGGTATAACCCATCCAACGTGTACAAGTTTCACCTCTCCCAGAACCGGTCCAAATGCCCAAAGGAATCTGAAACCCTCCCCCAGACCCATCCTTTCAGCCATGTATTCATCCAATATATCCTGTCAGAGTAGAATTGACTAGCATGTGACACCACCAATAATCATGAGATCACTAATTTTGAGATCCAATTTCTTAACTTTCTTCCTAGCTCCCCATATTCTGCTTTAAAAGGACCGTTTGTCTTTTTTATAAACTTTTTTTTAAAACCAACGTGTACCACGACCACTGGCTGTCCACCCTCCCCCCTCCAGAACGTCCTGTACCTGCTTAGAAACATCCTTGGCACTGGCACTCCACACGGGCAGCATAGGAGCTCAGTGGTTAGCACTGCAGTGTCTCAGCGCCAGGGACCTGTGTTCGATTCCAGCCTCAGGCAATTCTGTGCCAATGCCACACATTCTCCCAGTGTGTGGGTTTTCTCCAGCTTCCTCCCACAGTCCAAAAGATGCACAGGTTAGGTGGTGTGGCCATACTAAATTGCCCATAGTGTTCAGGGATGGGTAGATTAGGTGAGTTATGCAGGATGTGCCTGGGTAGGATGCTTTGAGTGTCGGTGTGGACTTGTTGGGCTGAAGGGCCTGTTTCCACACTGTAGGGGGTCTATAGTTATTGCGCATTCAATGGCTTCTTTGGAACCCTTCAGTTCCCAAAAACAGAAGTCGCACTGGACCTGAAACATTACCCATATTTCTCGCTCCATAGATGTTGCCAGACCCACTAAGTTCTTTAGATTCTCCAGCACTTCAAATTCTTCTTGCTTTGAAGAACGATTCATTTGGAAGGAGTGAGTGGAGTCAAATGAAAAGATTTTACATGAGGAGCACAAATGGGGCCTGGCTATACTTGCCTTTTCCTGGGATGACGGTTTTAGTCCTACTTGGGTCTCATCCCTCACATTTCAACCAGTAATTATTGAGGACGTTATTTCCCCACACTCCCTAAACTAGAAAACATAAAAGTGGTGTTCCCTCATCTCCACATTATTTGTCACTGGTTCTTCCCTTCTTTATCCTCCTGATGTCTTTTTCTGGGGCTAGGCCATTGACCAATATCTACTGATTCCCACAACTTCCTTGATGACACTTCCTTCCACCATACCTCCCAAATGATTCTATCATTCCAGTTTCTCAGCGTCTATCTACTCTAATGGTTTTGCCTTCCATCACAAACACCACTCAACTTTTGCTTCTTTGTCATTTTAATTCTCTGTTATAACCACACGAGGCTCATGTTGCAGCTGTACAAAACTCTGGTGCAGCCTCACTTGGAGTATTGCGCAAGATTCTGGTTGATGCATTATAAGGAGGATGTGAAAGCATCGGAAAGGGTTCAGAGGAGATTTACCAGGATGTTGCCTGGTATGGAGGAAAGGTCTTATAAAGGAAAGGCTGAGGGACTGGAGGCTGTTTTCATTAGAGTGAAGATTAAGCGGCAACTTAGAGACATACAAGATGATCAGGAGGATTAGATAGGGTGGACAGTGACAGCCTTTTTCCTCGGATGGTGACGACTAGCACGAGGAGATACAGCCTTATATTGAGGGGTGAGAGATGTAGGATAGAATTCAGAGGTAGGTTCTTTACTCAGTAGTAAGTGCGTGGAATGCCCTGCCTGCAACAGTAGTAGACTTGCCAACTTTGAGGGCATTTTCAATGGTCTTTGGATAAACATATGGACAATAATGGAATAGTGTAGGTTAGATGGGCTTCAGATTGGTTTCACAGGTTGGCTCAACATTGAGGGCCAAAGGGCCTGTACTGTGCTGTAATGTTCTATGCTCAATGTTCTACACTGGTATGGAAGAGGCTGAGGTCAACAAAACTGAAGTTTGAGGAATATCATCTCACCCTTTAAATTGTCAAGTCCAGAAGACTGGAAAAGTGCCAGAGTTTAATAATTTAATATCAAATTCCTCCCACTTGGTCAGAAAACTTTTCAAAATGCTTGTACTTTTACACCTTGCTGATCAGTTTTTGCAGACCATTATCAATCAGGGGCTGTTACATGGGAAGTGGAAAATTCAAGACATTTGGTACAGTGTTTGAATATAACTACTGATCCTATACTTTTGACCACATCCACTTCACCATCCTACCAAATGGTATTTTTTTTCTGCACAAAAGAGGTACTTACGGTGAAAACAAAATCATGAAGATAAAATAGCATTCCTTCACTCAATGCTGTTTAATTTATTGTCACATTACCAGGTATGCCCTGTAACAAACTTGAACAAAGATTGTCTAAATTATGGTAATGATCTGGTTAAAAAGTAGAAAAAAAAAGTTCGAGATACAAGGTACTGTTGGTACATGAATTTGTTGCACAGTTAAACTGTTTAACTGTCCAAATTGATTACCCAATTTGCATCTTCACTGATGCAAAGTCCATCTTTCAGGACTTAGACTCTAATTAGGCACAAGTGACACTTCTACAAATTAGATTTTTGAACCAAAGTCACTCCTGACTTATTCTGCCTACTTTCAATGCCTGTGTGTTTAAAAGGCATCAGAAGCCTAACTTCCGATCTGAAATTCCTTAGTTTTACGTTTCACACACTGGGGACATTCTGTGGAATTTGAACAGAGAATCATTGATGGCAGACATCATTATGATGCACAATTTCTCTTTGTGATGGAGCCTCAAATAACCAATATACATTAACAACTTGGATAATGGCATAAAGCGTAAAATATCCAATTTTGCTGACCAGGCAAAATTGGGCAGCATTATAAAAACAGCATTGACAACAGATATTGAACAGACAAGGTGGCACAAAGTTAAATACAGTGGATGTCCAACAAATTGAGATTCAGGTGCATAGATTGATTTGATTTATTTATTGTATTTGTAATAGTATGTACGACAGTGAAAAATGTTGTTTAGTGTCTCTATTCTCTGGCACCATCTTAAAGATACAGAAAATGAACTAATACAGAATATTCTTTAAAATTCGACAAGCAAGTGCAGAAGATAAGTCCAGGCAGCTAATGGAATGCTGCCCTTCATATCTAAAAGGGCTGAATTATAGGGATACAAAAGTTCTGCTGTGGTTATACAAGATTATATTTAGACTCCACCAAGAGTACTGAGCAGATCTGGACACCACACGGTAGGGAGGAACACTTGAACATCAGAGGTGAAGTTATGAGGAGAGATTAGAATTTAAGGCAGCCATGTGGTGATTTACTTGGAGGTCTTCAGGATATTAACCAGAAAAGTTAAATAGATCATCTATTTTGTCTGATTAAGGATATTACAAACAGGGTCATAGATAATGAATCGCGGCCAAACCATTCAAAAGGAGATGATAGAAAGCACTTCTAGGCACAAAGTAGTAGAGGTTTGGAACTCTTCCTTCAAACAGCAGTAGACATTAATTTAATTGTTAAATTTAAATCAGATGGAATTTCTTTTAATTAAGCAAGGATCTGGGTCTATAGCAAACATCTGGAGTTAGGCCACAGATCAGCCATGATCTTATTGAATGGCAGAGCAGGCTCAAGGGGCTGAATAGCCTATGCCTGTTCAGGGCTTTATCCCCCACCAACAACTGTGCGCTTGGCTGTCAGGTAGCTGAACAGCGTCAATCTATGGCAGAAGCAATAGGGCCTCAAAATATATTTCTGCTTTGCAGTAAAACAGTGTTAAGCCTCAACAAAGTCATTTTCTCGCCCCTCAGCACTTGTTGCAAGCTGTGATTCTTAACCTGTAGCCAGGGACTTTACAAGCATGATCCAGTTCCCATGTACATCCTGTAAGTAACTAAGTATCTGTAGAAAGAAATTCAAGGAGTAGTATATTCTGACAAGCCTAGATGGAAACCTTGTGAACAGGGACCATTGAACATCTTCTTAATCTTTCCCTCCATCTAGCACACAATTATTTATATAAGTAATTGTGTGCTAGATGGAGGGAAAGACTAAGAAGGTGCCTGTTTATGTATAAAAGAGAGGCTTATAAGAGGAGTAAGAGTTTTTAAATAATTGTTATATATCAATGGTTCATAATTGTTTCTGTAGCTGTAATCTTTATTTGTAATAAATAGTCATGCATATCAAGTACAGAAAGCTGGTCCATCCTCTCTGTAAAACAGCTGTTTTGTATAGTTCAAAATTGTGCTCATAAAAAAAAGTAAAAAGTTTTTTTTCACGACAGTAACAGATGTATAAATAGGCTGCTGGTGTTCGGTATCATTAACTCCTGCAAAAAGTATCTGCAAATGAAATTTAAAGGTTGAAAAGAAATGCAACTGAAAAGAGAGTGACTAAATACTCTGTGGAGTCCTGGTTTGATTTCGTGTATTCCAAATTCTGAATTGAGAGGAGTTGTAAGAAGGTGAAGAACAGAGGCTTAGTAGGACGCGTTTCTGCATAAAAGACATTAAGTATCTGTTACATATCCTATCATGTGGAGGTGACATTCCCCATAATAACTTTACTTGAAATATCAGTGACAGTAGATGATGATTTTATACTCTCACTGGAGGCTTTGATTAGGTTATCAATAGGAAGAATTTCAATCCTAGGCCTATATAATACAACTTGTAGCAATGATTATAAAGCTTACATATTATATAGTTATAGCAATATACTGAAAGCCAATATTCTTCAACCTGTAAGTTTGATAATCACACTAAAAATACCAAAAAATTCCTCCCACAACAAATCATACTGAAAACATCTGTTATCAGTATTTCACCTGCCTGTTGTATGCCTTAACTAGCTGTCTTTTTGGCGTTTGAGAGGGAGAAAAAATATCCAGTGTTCCTGTCTTTTAGTTCCAGGTCAACAGAAAGCACAGACCAGATTTATGTACTTACCAAGAATGACTATTTATGACCATTGGAATGGACCAAACCACAGATAAATAAATTACAACACACTGACATTCAACTTTACTGGATAAAATTTCTAGTTCCTCGTAAAACACCCTGACATACAGACATGTGCAGAAATGACTCACAGGCTCACCTTTCAGTTCGTCAGGAACTAGCATGTAGGCAGGAATAGGCCATTTCCCCACTGCCAGCCTGCCCCACCCTTCAGCGTGATCATGGCTGATAATCCAACTCGGTACCATCCGCTCCCTGTCTCTCCATAACCTGATGGTTGCAGCTCCAAGAACTATAGCTAACTCCTTCTTAAAAACATGCAAGATTTTGGCCTCAACCACTTTCTCTAACAGAAAATTCCACAGGCTCACTACATGAAGAAATTTCCAGTCATGGGCCAAACTTATCCTTGGGCTGTGATCCCTGGTTCTGAACTTCCCAGTCATTGGAACATCCTTTGTGCATTCATCCGGTCTAACTCTGGTAGGATTTTAAGTTTCTAAATTCCAGTACACAGTCCTAACCAACCCAGTTTCTCTTCATTAGGTCAGTCCTGCAATCTGGTATTTAAAACAAACAACTTAATCGCACTACCTATATAGCCAGAACACACTTCATCTGATGCTGTACTTGAATCCTCTCACTATGAAAGTCAACATACCATTTGCCTTCCTCAGCTCCAGTTGCATGCGCAATGCTTATTTTCAGTGACTGATATACAAGGACATCCAGGTCTCAATGTACGTCCCCCTTTTAAAAAGGGATGCACATGCCTGAACTGGACATCATTGCTACGTTGATGCAGTGTTGCACGGCTGGCTGCAAGATCCCACATATGTCCAGCCAAGGCCTGGAAGGACTCCGACAAAAACAATTTCTGGACTATTGTCACCTTAAAGGCAGAGTATCTGCCTGTACACCTGAATATAATGTCAGCAGTTAGCAAATTACAGATTGCCCTGGACAACTTGTGGCATTGGAGAAGACTAATGGCACCGTCAGCTGTGACTACATCAGGTAGATTCTACAGCTAGATCCTGCCTTCTCCCATGACCTGTGCAAAGGCCTTTGCTCTGCAGCAGCTTGGTCACCTTGCTATATCACAGATGCAGCTGCCGATCTGTTTCTCATCCTCACTACATGGGGAGCTGCCCACTAAATGTATAATTCTCATTTTGGGAACAGCGATGTTTAGCACAAATTCGGTTCTCAAACATATATTGGTTGCAGCACCTCCTGATTAATCCCTTCCTTCAGGGAAAGCCCTAATACAGCGCTGAACTGAAGGAAAAGCCACATTAATCATAACTGGCAAGGTCACCCAGCACAGTTCTGGTGATAAGCAGTAGTCCCACTTTGAACTGTTTTACCCATCTTTGTAACACTTCCTGGCAACAAGCAAACAAAAACTCATCTGAATGCAACTCCCATGCATTATGACACAAAGAACGTAAAATCATGTTAACAAGACATTGTACCATGTTTAATCACTTGCTAATTAGCTTTTAAAAATGACATGACAGCTGATGGTTTTGGATTTATAGTAAATCAACATGTTAGAATCAGGTTTGTAACCCAAATTTTGTACAGCCACAGGTTGGCAGCAGTCCCAATTTTTTGAGCATTAAACCCAGCCTTAAGAGTCTTGATCTTAAACACAGGAAATTCGAAAGGACACGAAGATAATACTGGCAAAAATGGAATGGTAAAATAGATTTAAAAAGTCAATAAAACAGCAACAGTAGACATTTAAAAAAGGAGTTTTTCATACCTCTCAGATGTATTCCTTTAACAAAAAAAAAAAAGAGAACAGCACATCATGCAAGGATGGTATCCAACAGAAGTGAAAGATGTACAATACCGCAAAAGACAAAGTGGTAGGCCAGAGGATTGGGAAGTTTTGGAAAATCAAAACAATAGCTGGAAGAATATTGGAGGGTGAAATTGGAGTACAAGAGATAAGTAGCACCAAATTCTTAAAGAAATTGAATATTTACTCAAGTAGCTAAAGCCAAGGTTAGCCCCTTAGTTGTCACTGTTGAAGAATTAACGTGAAGGTCAAAATAAGCAAATTCATTTTGTCTGTCTTCACAGCAGCAAAATCAGTAACCATGGGCCAGATTGAGGCGAGCGGCAATTTCAGATTCCCAATCAGACCCTCCTTTGTTCAAAGAGGGGAGTTCTGCATTTCAAAGAGGATTCCAGTATTGCTGAACTATACTTCATTCGGACATTTCTTTCCTAGTGTAGATCTGTCAGAGGAAAGGAAACCATACCTTTTCCACAGCAGTCAAGTAGCCTATTCTGAAATTTAAAGATCCATCAAGCCACCTTGACAGCTGCTGGAAGTACATGAAAGTGTGATGCAGAGTGCGTGGAGGCTGTAGGGTCAGCGGTGACAGTGTTTGGGAGACGGAGTGTAGGATACTAGGTAGGAAGGGGCCAGGTACAGGGGTAGGGTGCCAGCTGGACAGGATGGCAGGATACAGTGTGGCAAGGTAAGTGTTAGTGTTAGTGTTAGTGTTAGTGTTTAGGGTAAGCTGGAACAGGTGGGAGAAATGGAGTCCGATAGTGGCGCAGTGCCATAGCACGTGGGGGTAAGGGGTCTGACTGTGGTATGGTTGGGAGTGTATGACACAGGTATGGTGTCAGTTTAATAGTTACTCAGAATAGACCATATATTAAATAGTTCAACTGAGTTGCCTGAGTAACTATTTAGCTTAATTTCATCAGAACCCAAAGTCTTCAATTTAAATACAGACTGAGGGTTTCAGGCATACAGGAATTATCCAATAGGAAACAGAATTTCCAAAGCAATTCATTCAAAAAGTGTGCTGCAATGGAGATTCTGCAGATATCCCATGTACGCTTACCATCTGCGGTAGAAAAAAAAAGTGACTGTTGGGCCAGCATCTGTCTTGTACCCAAGAAGAACTAAATGGTAGGCTTATCTTCTGAGACCCAAAGATGTTGTTCATTTCTCCACCCAAGTCCATAATATCTTCTTCAGATTGGGGGAAGCTTAATGCAGCCTCCAACATTTGAACAAAAGAACATTTTGTTTCTCACATTAATGCCTCAACAATGGCATCTAAGGGGCATTTCAGAACCATTACTTCATATGAGAGTTGTGAAGGCTTGCAACAACTTGCTGTAACTATTTTCTATAAACCACTGCAAGCTGCTGAATCATGTTCAGTTCTAAAAAACACAGGCAGCAATAAAGCATGTTTTCAAGATCGTTTCCAAGAACTGTGTGTTCTGGAATCAAAACAGAGAACAGGCTGGTGTTATTGCAAGGAGATAGGATTAGGTAAGTGATCTCATGGTGAAAGTACTCCTGGTTAAGTGCAACAATCATATGCTTATCAGATCCAATCAGTTTGGATAGTTAAGAGGTCACGACAGCAAGAGTAGCCAAAGCGAGTTACTAAATTAAGTTAAGGATTAATCAATCAATAAAAATGCAAAGGCAGACATTTAATTGGATATTTCAGAATATACAGTACCAATACTTTCCAAAGGATAGACCTACCATCTGTAGTTAACTAGAAGAAATGTTAAAAATAGCATCAGACTTAAAGGAAAAGTGTATAATTGCGCAAAGAAAGGTGATGGGTCAGAAGGTTGCTATTTCTCACATTGACCCAATAATGGCCAAAATATTAATCTAAAGGGTAAAAATTAGAATACATCAGAAAGTTCACCATATATACAGAAAAGACAGAAAAAAAGTTAGCAAAGTGAGTGTTGATGCAATGGAAAAAGTGAGATCGGTGAATTAATAATGAAAAATAAGGAAGTGGCAGATGAATTGAACAGGGATTTTGCATCAATCTTCACTACAGGGGATACGAGTAATATCCCAGAGGTAGAAATAAGTGAGGAAGTGGAAGGCAAAGGAGGAACAGAGGTGGGGGGGAAGAGAAAAAAAACACACACAGAAGTATTACTGAGTAAATGGTTGGAGCTGTGGACTAACAAGTACCTTGAAAAACTTTAGGATGAAGTCCATCAAAGTTGCTGGTGAGATAGCTGCTGCATCATTAAAATGTTTATTTTTCCAAAAGTTCATTTGATTCTCGAATAGCCCAATTAAGTTTGAAGAGGTGTGTAACTTTTATTCAAAATGGGAGGGAGACAAAAAGCAGGAAATTACAAACCAGTTAGTTTAACATCTGTCAGAGGAAAGAGGTTAGAAACTATTAAACAAGTTATAAACGTGGAATTTAGGGAAGTTCAAGGCGATTGGGCAGAGACAGGAGTTTGTGAAAAGGAAAATCATGTATTTTGCTAAATAAATTCACTTGAGATATATAGGGTGGCCAGCATTTTTTGCCCATTCCCTAGTTGCCCTTGAGAAGGTGATACTAAGCTACCTCCTTGAACTTCTGTAGTCCACCTGCTGTGGGTTGACCCACAATGCACTCAGGACAGACTCCAAGAATCTGACTCAGCAGTAAAGGATGAAGTTCTATTTCCAAGTCTGGATGCTGAGTGGCTTGGAGAGGAACTTCTAGATGATGGTATTCCCATGTAACTGCTGCCCTTATCCTTCTCCATGGAAGTGATTTTGGGTTTAGAAGGTTGTGTCTAAGGATCTATGGGGACTTGCTGCGGTGCATCTTATAGATAGTACACATTGCTGCTACCAACTGTTAGTGGTGGAAGGAGTGAATGTGGTACTAATCAGGCAGACAACTTTGTCCTGGATGGTGTCAAGATTCTGGATTATTGCTGGAGCTTCACCCATCCAGACAAGCAGGGATTATCCAATCACACTCCTGATTTGTGCTTTGTAGATGGTGGGCAGGCTTTGGGGAGTTATTCACCCAAGTATACCCCCAGTCTCTTACACAAATGGCGAAAGAGCAAGTCCAGGTGTTAAGTCCAAGATAATAAAATGTGATGCTGGATGAACACAGCAGGCCAAGCAGCATCTCAGGAGCACAAAAACTGACGTTTCGGGCCTAGACCCTTCAGAAAGGGGGATGGGGAGAGGGTTCTGGAATAAATAGGGAGAGAGGGGGAGCCGGACCGAAGATGGAGAGAAAAGAAGATAGGTGGAGAAAGTATAGGTGGGGAGGTAGAGAGGGGATGCATCCCTAAACCAGCCCAGATGAGTTTTTCTAGTCAATGCTAACCACCAGGGTGCTGATAGTGGGAAATTCAGTGTTGGTAACACCATTTGAATGTCAAGGAGCAGTGGTTAGATAGTCTCTTATTCATGATAGTCATTGCCTGGCATGTGCGTGTGGTGTGAATGTTACTTGCCTCTTTAGCCCAAGCCTGGATATTGTCCAGTTCTTGTTGCATTTGAACAGACGACTTCAGTACCTGAGGAGTCACAAGGAATGCTGAACATGCTACAATCACTGATTAACATCCTCACTTCTGACCATGTCATGGAGGGATGGACATTGATGAAGCAGCTGAAGACGGTTAGGCCCAGGACACATCCCTGAGGAGCTCCTGCGGAGATGTCCTGGAGATCTCCAGCAATCACAACCAATCTTCCTAGATGACAGGTATGACTCCAAACAGTGGAGAGGTTGCCCAACACCCAATAATTCCAGCTTTGCTTTAGTATGACCAATCTATTGGAGGGCTTTGAGGAAGTAATTTATGCTTTGAATACAGGGGAAAGATATTGAACATAGTGTACTTAGATTTCCAGAGAGAATTTGGTAAGTTGTCACATTAATGACAATTGCAGAAAATAAAAGCTCATAATGTTGGGATGAAGTAATGGCATGGACAGAAGGTTGAACAGGAAGAGCACGGCAGGCATAAATACATCTTTCTCACATTGAAAAGGTGTAATGAATAGTGTGCCACAGGGATCAGTGCTGGGACTTCAACTATTTAATGTATACATGCATGGCTCAGATGAGGAGATGGAAGGTATGGTTGCCAAATTTGCTGATGATTCAAAGATAGGTAGGAAATGAACTTGTCAAGAGAACATAAAATTGCAAACAGATATGCGAGGTTAAATGAACGGGCAAATGCAGTATACTATTGGAAATGTGAAAAATTGTCCATTTTGGCAGAAGGAATAAAAAAATTATCAAACGATGACAAAATGCAGGGCTGATATGCAGAGGGATCTGACAGTCCTCATGTGTGGATCAAACAGTACGTAGGTACAGTAAATGATTAGGGAACCCATTGCATTTTAACCATTTATTGTGAGGGGAATTGAATATATGACAAGGGACATTATTCTTCAGTTATCTAGGGCACTGGTGATTACTGTGCCTAGACTCAGTCACCAGTTCAGCAAAAAAGTTCTTCTAGGCTAATACCCAGGTTGGACTGTCTTTTGAGCAAAGGTCAGACAGGTGAGACTTACTCTAAGCTCCAGCAGATACAAGAGGCAAGTTGTTTGAGGCATAGAAGATCCTGATGGGTTGACAGGGTGTATGTGGGAAGGAGGTTGACACTTGTGGGAGAATCTAAAACTAGTCAGTCACTGTTCAAAAATTAAAGGTCTGTTTTAAAAAAAAAACAAAACAAAAAAAAAAACTTTTTCCCAGTCATGAGTCTTTGGAACAGTCTTCCTGACAAGGTGATGAAAGTAAAATCCTCGAATATTTCTAATGCAGGGATGGATTCTTGCTAAGAGAGGGGTTAAAAATTTATCAAGGGCTGTGGAAAAAAAAAGTGAATTCAAGGTTGTAATCAAAATCAATCCCCATTCACATGATGTTAAATTCTGAACAAAGTTGTTTCAGATATCCAACAATTTGTATGGAGAAAATATCTTGCTTATGGGAGTGATCCTTATGCTAAGCTGAAATAAATACGAGGAAACCTAAATGTTAGCAGTGGTTCTTCACAAGATTGACTTGAGAATCTTTAGAAATACAAGTCTCTAAGTCACTTGCTTCTGGTTATTACTTTGGATGCTGAGAGAGCGAGGGAGAGCGCAAGGGAGAACGCGCGAGAGAGATCAAGAAGGAAACGAACAAAGGTAAATTCGCTTGGTTTAAATTGAAACTAGCTTAAAAGTGAAACTGTTCTGAAAAGGGAACACCACCAGTCTCAAGTATTGAGCCATTGTCAAGCTTAAAATGTTTTTATCATTAATAGCTAAAAGAGATAATAGTTGGGAGATTTCATGTTTCAACAAGGTCATCTTTTCCTCAATGCTTCCCCTCCCCACCCCCAGGCTTTTCTGCTCAAAACATTTATCCATCTCTTGTCAGGAATTAAGCAAACAAATGTCAGAGACAAATGGTCATCCATAATATGTTCACCTCTATACCATTAGTTCTCAGTTCAGGGCTGTGTGAATATTACACTGTCAAAAGGGGTTATGCAGTTTAGAAGTCGATCCAACATTTCAGCTAACCTCAAAAAAAAAAAGAGAATTAGCAAGATGTGATTCCATTTACTTAAAGAAGAGCAAGTGATTTCAACTAGAAACCTGGCCAATATTTATTCCTGAACCCACATCATTAAAACAAATTTATCTGGCCACTCAAATTCCTGACTCAGGGGCCTTGCTGTATCCAAATGAATGCACTCACTTATTTTACGACAGTGAGCATGCTTTAAAAAGTACTTAAAGCAGTAGTCCTTAGGATGGTCTAAAGGACATGAAAGGAGTATTTCAAAATGAAAAGTTCATTTATCTCCTTTTTCCTTTAATGACAATGGCCCTGGCCATGAAGCAGAAAATGAAGTGGATGGACCATAAAGTATGATGATGCAAAAAGTAGATTGTGTTTCCAAATCACGTTAACATAAAAGCTATCGTGCAATTTCTAGGTGTCATCACAATGCATTTTTGCAACTGCAACAAGACCACCTAAAAAGGAAGTGGTAAACAACATCTACATTAAAAAACAAAATCAGAAAATGGAATCAGATTTTTGACATTATCATTTTAAATATTTCAGTGCTAGCAAAAATACTTCTGCAGAACAGTAATTTTTTCAAAAAACTCAAAATGTTAATTCTTTCTACACCAATGCTGGCAAAGCTGCTGAATCCCACTTCCTACAGAAAAAAGGTGACGACCATGGGTACCTGCATGGGCCCAAGCTATGCCTGCCTCTTTGTAGGTTATGTGGAACAATCCTTCGTCTAATAGCTACACTGGCCCTAAACTCCACCTCTTCTTCTGTTACAACGATGACCTTATCGGCACCGCCTCATGCCCTCAAACAGTTCATCCACTTCAACACCTTCCACCCCAACCTTCACTTCACTTGGACCATCTCGGATGCCTCTTCCTCCTTCCTGGGCCTCCGTCGCCATCTCTGGCAACCACCTGGAAACCGATATGCATTTCAAGTCCACCAACTCCCACAGCTACCTAGAATACCCCTCCTCCCACCTACCTTCCTGCTAAAAAAAAAATGCCACTGTTGCCAATTACTTCACTTCTGCTGCATCTGCTCCCAGGATGAGACATTCCACTCCCGAACATCTCAGATGTCTTTTTTTTTTTGAGGATTGCAACTTCCTCCCGCCTCAGGTGGTCAAGAGCACTCGCGAACGTGTCACCTGCAGTTCCCGCAACTCATCCCTCACACCTCCTTCCTGCAATAACAACCAAAACAGTATCCCCCTCATCCTCATGTACCACCCCACCAACCTCCAGATCCAACGCATCATTCTCTGACACTTCCACCACCTACAATCTGACCCCCACCGGCAGAGACATTTTTCCCTCCCCACCCTTAACTGCTTTCCAGAGGGACCACTCTCTCCATGACTCACTTGTCCGCTCCAGTCTCTCCTCCAGCCCCACCACACCCAGCACTTTTCCCTGTAACCACAGCAAGTGCTATACCTGCTCCTACACCTCCCCCCTCAACCCCATCCCAGGCCCCAAGAAAACCTTCCACATCAAGCAGATGTTCACCTGCGCATCCACTAATGTGTTATACTGTAGCTGCTGTTCCAGATGTGGCCTCCTCCACATCAGGGAAACCAAGCAGAGGCTTGGGGACCACTCTGCATGAACATCTATGCTCAGTTCACAATAAACAACTGCACCTCCCAGTCATGAACCATTTCAACTCCCCCTCCATTTCCTCTGACCACTTGTCCACCCTGGGCTTCTGCAGTGCCACAACGTTGCCACCCGAAGGTTGAAGGAACAGCACCTGATATTCTGCTTGGGAACCCTGCAGCCCAATGGTATCAATGTGGACTTCACAAGCTTCAAAATCTCCCATCCCATAACCGCATACCAGAACCAGCCCAGCTTGTCCCAGCCTCCCTAACTTGTCCTTCCTCCCATCTATCCCCTCCATCTCCCACCTACTAGCCTCACCCTTGACCCGCCCATCCTCCCTAGATGGACCTATCCCTTCCCTCACTCCCCACCTACGCTCACCTTTACTGGCTCAACGCCCACATCTGACATGTCTGTCTCCTCTCCACCTATCTTCTTCTTTATCCATCTTCTATCCACCTCCCCTGCTCTCCCTATTTATTTCAGAATCCCCTTCCCCTCCCCAGTTTCTGAAGAAGGGTCTAGGCCTGAAACGTCAGCCTTCCTGCTCCTCTGATGCTGCTTGGCCTGCTGTGTTCATCCAGCTCTACACCTTGTTATCTCAAATATTTCAAACACCTTCTGTTTTTATTTCAGTTTCCATGCTATTTTGCTTTAATTAAAATAGAATATCATAGTGGCTTTTCACTCACACTCCTGCTCGTACACATGAGCCTGTCACACAGAGAGAGAGAGCGCGAGAGAGAGAGAGAGCGCGAGAGCGCGAGAGCGCGAGCGATCAGATCCACTGTAATGCTGAATGGATGAAAGACTTGTTTAAAAAAAATCCTATGCTGACAGCACTAAATAGCTTTGAACAAGTGTTGGTTTCAAGCCAGCACCTGAAAAATAATCATATGCCACTCACAAAGGGTCAGGCTGACAATTTTTCAGGTGTGTAAAATTCACAAACAGGAGGAAATGCAGTTCTGTCTGCAGTTGTGACTCTTCAAGTCACATGTACCTTAACTCTCATTTGAGAATTCGTTATGATCAATAGTGCTTCTGCAAGCCAAATAAAAGTATTCTGTCCTCTTTAAATATAATTGTGCTCAACTCTACACCAAAATACTGCAATTCAGAATTCTATGCCTTATTAGTGCCAGAGGTCCTTTAGCTGCAACTATTTTTTTTTTTAAAAATTGGCCATTAAATGTGGGCAGAAACAAATAGATGAACGAAATATCTAGGATCGACAAAACTCCCTGTTTTCTTTCATCCTTATCTGGAATGGAGCCTGATTCTACAGCCCTGCCCATTGAATCCAATTTCAGGTCTTTCAACTTCTCGGTTCTCCGATATCCCAGATTGTTATCCTGATCCAGGCATTCACATAGTCATGTGCACCCAGCTAAAGTGGTTACTGGCCATCCCACCTCAAATGACAGGATTATGTCCTGTAGACCTCTTTCCAGGACAATGCAGCTTACAGCCAAAAATCAAGTTAAATATTCAAATTTGAGACTGTTCAATATGCAAAACAAAAGTAGCATTCACTCAGTCACTGTTAGCTGGTCTTTTGGACAGTATTGTTAGGAGATATTGTAAGTGGCTTCATTGCCTGGACTGCAGATAAGAGAAAAAACTGTCAGGGACTATTAGTCGGCAACAGAGTTGTCCATTTTATGCACGTCTGGATAAACTACACCGGATCAACCTTTTGACTGGGACAAAAGGATCATTCCAAATTATTTCAGTGCGTACATTTGTTGCTCAATTAGTTTGTAACAGTTCATGAATGATTGTTGTGACTTTGTAGAAATAATATCAAGTCTTCAACTTGAGAAACAGAAAACAAGACATAGACTAAAGCGCAGTTAGATATACAAGACCATAAAATTTACAATAGGAGGACACCATGCTGCCTCAAGTACACCATTTGTCAAACCACAGTGCCTTTTCTGAGGCAATGATTCTGAAGGGGTTCATGTTCATTTTACATTGCTTTTATACAGTGTGTGGGGGAAAAGAAAAAAAAAAAAAATCAGTAAAGCAAGTGTAATCAAAGAATTCTACTCCAGCTTTTGGAGGGAGATGTATTTGGACTTGCATGATTTGTAGTAATTATGCCTGGCTAAATCTATTTATACTTACTGTTATGCAATACACCTTCCCATTATCAAAGAACAGCGACAGTGCCTCTTTTTAGCTACTCTACAGCAGCCCGTCTTCTGCCACTAGTTAGAGGGAGGCCCAAGACAAAGCAGAGACAAAAAAGAGGATTGACAGCAGTGAATTACCCCAAACTACTCTTATCCAATATACCTTGCTAGTAGAAGTGGATAACACCATAGCTGCCAGGAGTGGTCCTAACATTTTTGGGAAGGACACTTTCCTTTTTTAAAAGGGAAATTGCCAAGTCACTATCAGGAATATGCATCCTGAAAAAAGGTTTACGTATTTAGTTACCTATTGTATTAACTAAAACTTAAAAAACCCCAAAAAGAACCGCGGATGCTGTAAATCAGGTAAATCATGCTGTAAATCCCCTATTGTATTAACTATGGTTTTTACAACAACTGAATAAGTTTATAGAAAGATGTATTAATCAATGCTTTCTTATAATGTATTTTACTGCTTAAAAACACTTAAGAAAACAAAATGCAAGACAATATTTGCATTCCAACAATTGACAGAATCAGGACGACATTGTCGCCATATAGGAGCTAAAATGACAGGGCTGGTGGCATTTAAAAAGGAATGCACGAGAAACATTACGTTTATATTTGTATGTTCAAAGGTGTTTTATTTTTAAAAATAAAGACATTTTACATTGAACGCAATGCTTCTGGTCATATCGATGGATATGCCTAAAATACAAATCGACACATGGTCACAAGTGATAAAGCGATTACCTGAGCTGTCCATGGTGCTGCAGCGGGCTGGCTGCGGAAATGGGCCGCTCGCTGCTAGTGAGGCTGTCGCTGGGCTCACCGTCTGCACTGCATCAGCTGGTCGCAGCCTACTGTCCAAATCCCCTGCACTGCTGTCCACCAAATGCAAACATTCATAACCGTCATAATTGGTCTTCTTGCGATAGTTTCCAAGAAGGCTCATGGAGCACTAGAGAAAGGTCACCAAAAAGCTCGTTTGCAGACAAAAGGGGGAAGAGCCAATCATGACCTTGTCCAATGATCTGATGTTTTTTAAAAATAAGGCTGGGAGCGGGTTTTGTTCCGGGTAAATAGGGCGGAAATCAATAAGAAGAGAGCCTCCCGGTACGATTCTGGACTTGCACAGCTGCCCGACTGGCGGTTTCTCGCTGTTTTAACGGGTATTTCTAAGCTTCGGTCTGGCTCCTTGCCAGAGCGATCATGATGGTGGTCACCTCCAAATCTTCAGCTACTTGCTTGTAGCCTGCCTGCAATCTTGTCCGTCTTTGAAAACAAGCATTCATTGTAATTAAATAGTTTATGTTGCAATCGATATGTCAAACGCGAATCTGAGAAGCTTCATATTCTCTCCATTGATGGTCATTACGGATTTTATTAGGTGTCGTCCCTCGGGGCATGACTCTAGTGATGCCCAACCTTGTAACGTCTTATTAGTTTCCCGCGATATCTCAGGAGATGGGACTATTGAAAAAAAAGCATTCGAAACTAATCTGGACTTCACTTAAAAACCCCTCTAGCTGCATTTGCTGTCGTTAGATGGTAATGAGGATTGAGACACCCGAACCCCCATATCCTCGGATACATTAAAGCCAGGATTGCTCAACAGCTTGTCGTCAATTTCCTTAAAATGTCGTCATTTCCATTTTTGAATATTTCCATTTATTTCACTCATGTTACCGTTTTATGAAAAAGACAACCATCTAGTGTCCTCTCATTGCAACACCACAAACTATTTAATCACCTTGCATATCGATTATGAAAAATGAGGGACAAACTTTGTCGCATATAAAAAAAAATTACAATTGCTGGCAACCTTAAAAAATGTTCAGATCAGTGTCCACCTGCGAATAAAAACGTTAGGTCACATTTCACATCCAGTACATTGTCTCAGGCACAAATCAGTTTTTTCCTTCCCCCGCCCCCAACCAGAAGACTTTTTTTGCATTTTCAGGTGTTATTTCCCCGTTGTGCTTTTTCAGTTTTATTTATAATAGCCACCACTAGAAGTTGCAAGTGAACACAGCAAAAGAGATGTCCTATTGTTCTTTGTAGTAAAATCACAAATGCATTTTCATACACGTACTTGGAATTTGATAGCACATTAGCAGGGAAATCCTTCCTCCCACTGCCCTTGTGCCTAGAGCCCACCGCAGACACATACTTTCCTCCCTGCACCCCCCGCCCAACTGAACATAATGAGGGTACTTTTGACATCACAACAAAATTAACTGTACAGAGAGAAAGGTTAAACAGTCAGATCTACAGCACAGAGAAAAGGTCCTTCAACCCACCAAGTCTGTACCAGAAGTCATATCCCTTTTATAACATGGATTCCAGAACTGTACTCTAGCTGTGGCCTAACCAACATTTTATGCAGTTCCAGCAGAAACAGTAGGAGGTTAACTATCCCACATGCTTCCTACTTCACCCGTTGTGTTACCTTAAAAAGGGACTAGTGAACATGAACAAAAAGGTCCGTCTGATCCTCAATGCTTCCCAGGGCCTAACCATTCATCAGGTATTCCCTTGCCTTGTTTGGCCTGCCAAAGTGCACCACCGCATACTCATTCAGATTGAATTCCATTTCCCCTGAACAGCCCATCTACATCCTCCTGTAACTTAAAGCTACCCTCCTCCTTGCTTATCACCAATTTTCATATCATCTTCAGACTTCAAGAAATCCACCCTCCTACACACAAAGTCAGTTTTTATTCCTTTGTGTACCACAAACTGCAAGGCCTCCAATACTGATCTCTGCAGAGCACCACAGGAAACAGACTTCCAGTCACAAAAACACCTTTCAACCAATATCCTCTGCTTCCTGCCACTAGGCCAATTCTGGATACAATTAGCCCAATTTCCTTGGATCCCATGTCCTATCAGTCTCCCATATGGGACCTTATCAAAAGTCGGAGGTCCAAGTAGACTACATTGCCCTCATCAAGG
This sequence comes from Stegostoma tigrinum, assembly GCF_030684315.1. Taxonomy (NCBI): domain Eukaryota; kingdom Metazoa; phylum Chordata; class Chondrichthyes; order Orectolobiformes; family Stegostomatidae; genus Stegostoma; species Stegostoma tigrinum. Next base: position 49,709,869 of record NC_081361.1, on the reverse strand, counting down.
CACTTCTTTCTAAAACTTAATCAAAGTTGTTCAGCCACACCTTCCTCTCATGGAAAGAATACGACTGCTCAAGATTAATTTGCATTTGAAGAGGCAGGGATTAATTCTACCCCTCAGAATTGCTTCCAATACTTTTCACACTGCTGGAGGTTAGATTGAAGGGCCTATAGTTTCCTGTTTTATCTCTGGCTCCCTTCTTGAAGGGTGTTACTACATTGGTTGCCATCCAGTTGTTTGGAGCATCTCCAATGGTCAGACAGCAATTGAAAATTGTCATTCCCCCTATTTCTCACCTTGCTTCATTCAACAGCCTGGGAGATTTTTCATCCCACCCCAGAGATTTGTCTACTTTTAAGACCACCAGACCACTCGGTACCTTCTCTTTGTCAATGCTAGTTTCTTTTGGGTACAATTTTGAATAAAGCTGGATTCAACACATTTCCATAAAGCTCACAACTCTTCCCTCTACTTTCCTAAGGATACTGATAGAAGTCAGGTTATAGTTTCACACATACAACAATGTTCAGTTAGGAGTGATATACTCCATGTTGCAGTTTTTCCTCCCATTCAAGATCACTGCTGCAAAGATTCACTTAGATCAACAGTTATACATTTTAAATTCTGTTTCCAAAACTGCAAAGAGATTTCTGGTTCAACAGTGTGAATGCCAAATATTTTAAGCAATTGGTTTCCAAGTCATACCTAGATCAATGAAAGGTTGTGGTTCTTGGAAGTCATTCATCACAGTCCAAGGATATCTCTGTGACAGTTCATCCAGACAGATCTTTTCTAAGCAACCAGCTCAGACATATCATACACTTCTGGAAGAGGTGAAACTTGAATCTAGGCATCCTGACCTACAGATATGGACATTGTCACTGTCACAAGTGACCTTTTCACCAGGATAGTGTCCAAGGCTAATCCATCTTCAACTGCTTCAATAAACATTCCCTCCATCACTAACTGGGGATATTCACTCATAATTGCACTGGTGTTCAACACTAATTCCAGCTCCTTACTGAGCACCATACAGGAAACTTTTTGGGAAACATTCAGGATTTGGCTGATAAATGGCAACATTCTGGTTCTAGGTAATGACTGTCTACAATAGACTGGTGTATAACCATCATTTTTTGACTTTCATTGAGGATACCATTACTGAATCCCTGATCATTAACATCCCAGCAGTCACCAGTAACCAGAAATTTAACTGACCAGTTATATGAATGATGCAGTGCACAAGCAAGTTAAAGCTGGGAATGTTGCAGCAAGTAGTTCATCTTCTGACTCCCTGGAGCTTTTATGCCTTCTCCAAAAGTAGTGATGGAATACTCTCCACCTCACCGGAGATAAATACAAATCCAACAGCACGGTCTGCTTGATCAGCATCCCATCCATGGTCTTAAACATTCACTCCATCCTTCCAATAGGAATAGGAGCTATGTGAACTATCCACAAGAATCACAGTAAATTGTAGTGCCTTACACTGAAACAAACAATAGCAGACTTGTGCAAATAGCACCACAACTATAATTCTCCTCTAAACTCCACACCACTCTGAATTGGAAATATTCCTCTGTCCTGTAATTTCAGAGTCAAAATCATGGAACTGCTTTTTAACAGCCCCGAGTGCACCAACATGACAAACAGCAGTGATGCAAGAAAGTGACTCTTCTTCTAAAGGACATTGAGATAAGCAATAAATGCTGGCCTAATTGGGTGACATCCAAATCACGTGAATAAGAAAAGAAACTTAGGAAAACCCAGATACTTTTGTGATGTTATTCCTGCTGATTAATACTGGAAGGAACTTTTTCACCCAGTGAAAGCTCAAAACACTGTCCAGACTCTCAAATAGAAGAAGATTAAGAGCAGGTGTCCTTTTGAAACACATCATCTTCTATTTATTCAACATGTGTCCACTGAGGACTGCTTGATAGTTTCCATGGAGATTGGTAGCCTTCAAAGAATATAATACCCCTGAAGCTTCACTTTCACGTAACTTACGTTTACTGGAAAATATCTCATTAGCAGAAGGTTGTCATGCAGCAGAGGACAATAGCCTCTCTCACAAATCACAATTCACTGACCTGCCTCCTCTTACATGACCAGATACATTTAGAAAAATCCATAAATACAAATCCTGGAGATAAAACACCCACAGCCACTAGGTACGATTACACCTGTATTTTTGCGGCTTTATAACAATCACATTTGTCTCCTGCCCTCAACCTGGTCCTCCTTCAGCATCATGGGATTCAAAAGTCCTGTTCCTTTCACAGAAATAATAGGGATAAACAAAATTGTAAACATGACAGTTCATGGACTAAAAATTAATGAACGAGTAGAACAAAATGCGACAAGAGGAATATCTTCAGTGACACAAATAACAAAGATTCAACATTAAAACTAAGCTTCTTAAGCCAACCAACTTGCTCACCTTCCACATGTCTTTTGTCATTGTGACTGAAGCGTGCTGCGTGCCTGAGCCTGATCCAAAGTCACATAATTCAGTCAGAAGTTACTTGAAATAAAATTTAAATTCAAAACAGGAATTGTGCATAGACATAGGGTGATCTTCTCTCTTCTCTCCCATCTTTGGAGAAGAAGATGCTACATAAATCAGGCACACAAGGTGGAGGCTTTGTTTTCTAACAGTTTATCAGTAGCTGATAGCACAACCATGTACCTGTTTGTTGCAAGTACTTCAACTGAAAGCTTTTTATAATGCACAGGTCTATAATCAGAACATGAAAGTTACAATGGTGATATTCAGAGCTGGAGATCTGCTCTAGATCTTCAAAAAAAATTTAAAAAGTGAAAGGCAAGGATATTTCAGTGATCGTAAATCAGAACTTAATATTCTACGCTGGGCTTATCCACAATTTAAATAATGAGATGGAAACTGCAACATTGGTAGATGCAACTTCAAATAGAATTTATTCTGGAATGTATTTGTAGCTTAACTACAATAAACAGGGCACATGTCCTGTTTTTATTTCCGTTTTCCAGCAGACCAGCGTTTTTTCTTTTATTGGTAGCTTAAAGGTTTGCTAAGTGCAACAACTTGTAATATAACAAACCCACAAAATCTATTACAAAATGCGTATTTTTTGGGAAAAACCTTAGTTGAAAAGGGAAACTGACCCTCCTAGTTTCTACAGAAAATAACACAAATGGAGACCTGAAGCCAAAACCTCTCGACAGTCTCAAACAGGTTACAATCATATAAAAAGGACGCTGAGCCATTAGTATGGACTTGCTGCTGATCTCAAACTGATGACATAGATGCCAAGTTGAACCCTATCAGGTTCATAAAGTTGATCTTCGTTGTTTTACATATTTCATACATAATTTATGGTTTATAATGCACTGCAAACTGGCTATTTGTACCTACGTAGATAACCAGCTTTATACAAAATAAACTGTAGAATCAAAGTAAGTTGATAAAGTCTCTTCGACTCTTGTATGGTCAAAATATTTTCAATTAAACCATGAATAAAATCCCTAGATTCTTTCAGTAAAAACTGGTATGTTGTAATTCTTTACAACAGGTTAATAGCCTCAACTAGATCAAAAATTGGGGCCTTGCCTGGATCCAAACACTGTTTGGATCAAAAATCTTCTATCAGTCAAGGTTTAAAGTAACTACATACACCATTTTGATTGTTAAGATACTTTTCCTTTTGTTTTGAAACCGAGAGCTTACATTGAGAAATGCAAGCAGCATTTTCCTTTGAAAAAGACACTAAAAGATTAATGTTTGCTATTGGGAATTGGCTGGGGAAGATAATGATGGTCAATTACTGCTATCAGGATATAGCAGAAAGACTGCACCTAGATGTTGCTGTGCTCAGGGACTGACAGCTGGTCATATGTCAAATTGGTCAATCAAGGAAGGGCCAGTACATGTCAGCCAGAGAATCTTAGAAAAAAGTCAACCGGATTCTGAATAAGCTTAGGTCAGCAGGCAGTTTTGTTTTGGAAGCTTTTAGATTTTTCTAGTTATTGACTTTTTGAAAATTCTAAGAATCCCAATTGTAAAAAATAAGCAGAAGTCTCTATAAGTCTGTGGAAACTGTTTGCCTTGACTCGTGACATTGGTATTCAAGAGGTACAGTCCTACATGCTTGTAATGCAATCCATCAAAAGGATTTCACTAAAGCCTGGTATTCAAAGTTTAAACAGTTAGTTATTGAACTGGCAAATTACAGCTTATTTTCTTTGTTAATTTATCCCTTAACTGTATCTGTCAGTACCCAAGTAACAGTGTATGATAAAAGAAGATTGGAGAAAGATTTTAAGGTATTAAAATCTATTGCCTAATCTGTTATTGGTCTCATTTGGTTAGGAACAATTAATCCATTTTTCAGGGTCATTGAATGTTTTCACGCACTGAGTTGCAAATCCACTGATAGTGATCCCGATTTGTTTTGGCTTACTGTGTTGTAACATGATATTGTACTAAAAAAAGCACAAAAATTCATAGGTGTATGACACATTTCTGAAATGGCAGCAATATTTTGGAGCAAAGTCTACTTTGCTTTTAAATACATTTTTTCACCTATGCTTTCGCACCTTCTGTTCAATGACATCTGACTGTGTAGGCGGGCGATTTCAGTGCTGATGGAAGATGCCTATACACTTATGATTTTCCTTCCATTGCTTTCCATGCCTTGTGCTTTCAAACCATTGTTCAGTGGCAAACTAGCAGAAGCTGTTTAGTCTGGAATCTATTTTTCTATTAGCAAAAGGAGACAAAGTTGTTGTTGTTATTTAAAAAGACAAACAGGATCAAAAATAGTGATTTGAAATTTGGAAGAAACATGTATAAAATTAGCTTCTCCTTGCTCTTAAGATGGTTTAAGTGTCAAACTCACTGTGGTACATATCTTTAATATCAAATTAAAAGTCAACTTAGCCTTTGCTTCTAACATATTGAGCCGGATATGTATTTCCAACACTGACAGTCATTTTTGCACTATAGATGTTATTCATCAGCCAGAGGCAAATTACTTATGTTAAATCTTGAAAGATAAATGGTTTACAGTAAATTAGAACGCTGATCTCAGTGCAACCATCAACATATGACAACTTCACAGCTCTTTGACAAAGCTAGCAAGGCAAGGTCATTCCTCCTTTTGCCTCACTCTTGGATCTATGGTTGCCTGTGTTCAAGGCCTACTCCAACACTTCAGCATGGCATGTAGGCTGACACTGCAATGCAGAACTGAGTGGGAGCCGCCCTGTTCCAATACTCTATGATTAATGAAACATCAAATAAATTAAAGTTCCTGTTTGGCCTCGCAGGCATTTTAAAAAAAAGCAAATGACAGTGGGTTTTCTCAGTTCACTTCATACTTAAATAGTTGTGATGCATTGAAAGGTTAGAAATTTTCCTTGAAAATAGGAACAGAAGTGAGCAAGTTAAGCCCTCAAATCTCTTCTACCATTCAAATTAGATGGAGGCCAATCTGACTGAAATCTATTGCCAATCATGGAGTCATCTATCTGGATTCCTTTTTCCAGAGAAAAACCACGTCAGTATCTTTAAAATTTAAATTGACCTTGAACCAAGGCTTTTAGGTGAGGAAGCTGCATATCTATGCTCCAATTTGACTGCAAAAATTGTTTTGGATTTCACTCCTCAGTGATCTTGCTCCTGTTTTAAATTTTCTCTTGCCAGGATTCTTCCAGAGGAAATAGTTACTCTTTCTTTCTCCTTTGAGTTATTTTATTAAGGAAAGTGTCTCAATTAGATCATCCCTCAACTCAAGCTCAAGGTAATACAGTACAAAGCATGTTTATACAGTATCATTCTGGTGATACAGTTGTGGCCTCCTGAACTCATACTTATATGGCAATCTGTTTGAATATTAACCAAGGTCTGAACTGGAAGGCTTTAATCACCTACCTGCCCAACTACAGTAGGTTGGCAGATACAACAGGCCACCTAGAAACTAGCCTTTGTTAGACCAAGAAAGGAGGAGTGCTCCTTTGGGACCACAAGAAATTATCATTCCTTTACGCTGTACAATGCTCCAGTCAACAAAATTACCCTCAAACTACCATCCTACCAATTTACTGCATTGGAAATTTGAGGAGTCTTGAAGATGCTAGTTCATTGATTATTCTTAGTACAATATGTATTTACAGCCTTCAATGTCAATACACTGGAGCTGGAGGAACACAGGAGGCCAGGCAGCAGAGGAGCAGGGGTCAACATTTCAGGCCTAGAACCTTCATCAGGACTCTATCACCACGCTGTATTGACTAACTCCAGCATCTGCAATTCTTGCTATCTCCATATTTATGGCCTCGCAAGCTGAACTAAACAATTACATGACAAAGTAATTTTTCAGGAGCATTCCAAGATGTCCACATATCACACTGTTACTGTAATATGTGGATTATGCTATCGTCCTGAACAATTTCTGACTCAGCATTGAAGTAAAATAATGGCCCCATATTTATTTTATGCACATCATATTCATTAATGTTTTTAATTACAGGCCATTCCTCATGGTTCTTTTCCCATTGACGACAGTACCATTGTTGTTTCCTGCTCACATGCCAAACTTGAGATTTTCTTCAATCTAACTTCCTATTTTGCACCATGCTTACCTTCATATGGCCTAATTAACTCTTTCCTCTTTAGCTGTTTAAATCCTAGCAGTGCTCCAGCAAATTGAAGAACTGCAAATATAATGCCCCCCTGTTGAAGAAGGGAGTGAAGCAGAAAGCACAAAACTGTAGGCCAGTAAGCAGTGTTGGAAAAATGCTACAGTCCATCAATAAAAGGAAGAAATAGCAGGATACTTAGGAAAGTTTAACAATCGTACAAGGTTAATTAGATTTCATGAAATGGAAATCACGTTTGACAAATTTACTAGAATTTTCTGAGGATATAACAGGCAGAGTTGATAAAAGGGAATGGGTAGATGTAACGTATTTGGATTTTCAGCAGGCATCCAATAATAAGTACCTTTTATTAATAGAAAGATTGTTGTACAAGATACAAGCTCATGGTATTTGGCCTAGTGTGAAGTTGCCATTTACATACCAACAGGCAGCATTAGCTTTTTTTTTTAAAAAAATGGTTGGTCACTGTAAGGGCCTCCATTTACTGCCTTTATTAGCAACTTGTAGGGGGGGGAAAGAGAGTAATGAATCCAAATTTGCTAATGATACAACAAAACAAAAAGAAAACAGGTGGGAGAGAAGTTTGGTGAGGACATAAGAAATCTGCAAGGAGATATACATCGTTTGAATGGATGAGCAAAAGCAGGGTTTAATGTAGGAAAGAGAGGTTATGCACTTTGGAAGGAAGAATCAAAAGACAGACTATTGTTTAAATGGAGACAGGCTCCAAAAAGAGCAGTGGAGGAGAATCTTGATGTTTTTGTGCATGAAACATGCAAAGTTAGCATGAGGGTACAACAAGTGATTAAGAACTGCAAATGGAATTTTGGCTTTTATTGCTGGGGAACTGAAATTTAAACAGAAAACTTGTTACAACTATCAAAAGGGTGTTGTTGAGGCTACATCTGCAGTACTACGTGCCAGTGCTCAGAAAAGTGGAATCTGCACCAGTGGGAGGATTTCAATTTAAAATAGTGCTAGAGCTGGTGTTCCTGCCAACTGCATAACTGAGGAAGTAAATTTTTGAAACTGATTAGCAAGGATAACGGATCAAATTCAGAATGATGTGGTAAATCAAAAGAGTAAGAGGTCAAAAAGAAAAATGGTATTAATATGGGAAATGTAGAGTGCAACAGGAAGAGATATAGAGTATGAATCTAAAAGTGACCCAACAGATAAAGATTATAATATAGTGGGAATAAATGGATGTGTATCTGAATGCACATTGCATTCAAAAGAAAAACAGATAAAAGAGTGCAAACAGAAGTGAAATAAATACACAATCTGGAAGTCTTTACAAAGATATGGCTGCAAGATAACATGAATTGGATTAAATCGTGAAGAGTATAGGACATTTAGGAATGATTGCCAACTGTCCTCCTTTGCTAGTTATTGATGATAAAACCACAATATAGTGAGTGATGGCCAAAATTCAGGAAACTAAAGATGTGGAAACTGCTTGGGTAGAAATGAGAAATCATTATGCCAAGAAAATCATTTGTGGGAGAGACTTACAGTAACCACACAGTAGGGTTGGGCATAAGGCAGGTAGAAATAATGAGTGATCTGAAAGGGATGGCAAAAGCGATGGGAAAATTGTAATGTTATCCACTCTTATGGGAATGCGGGTTATCCATTTTGACAGGGATAATTTAAAAATATATCTAAAATGGTGAGAAATTACAGAGCTCCAAGATGCAGAGTGACCTGGATATCCTCCTGCATGAGCTGCAGTGTGTTAGTGTGCAGGCAAAGCAAACAGAATATTTCCATTTATCATGGCAAGAAGTGAACAGAAGTAGGGGAAAATATGCTTCAGCAATGCAAAACACCAGTGAGACCACTACTTTGCTTAAAAAGAATCATTTCTGGGATCTAAGCATCTCTAGCTAGGCCAGCATTTATCATCTATCCCTAGTTGCCCTTGTAAAAAGTGATGATCTGCTGCTCGGAACACTATTCCATTTGGCATAGATCCACAATTCTGTTTGAGACGGATTTCCAGGATGTTGACCCACCAACACAATATATTTCCAAGTCAGGATGGTTAGAGACTTTGATGTTCCCACAAATCTGCTGCCCTTGTCCTTCTAGACGGTTAGCGGCCATGGGTTTGGAAGGTACTAAGAATTTTTGGTGAATTTCTGCAGTGTATCTTTTGGATATTAGCAGTGTACACTCCGCATCAGTGGAGGGAATGAATCAGTGCCAAACATGAATCTGGATGATGTCATGATTAAGTGTTGTCGGAGCTGCATCAGTCTAAACAATTGGAGAGGTTTCCACCACATTTCTGATTTGTACCTTATGGACAGTGTGACAAGTCGAGGAAATCAAGAGGCAAGCTCTTCAAAGAATTTTTCCACGATGGTCTCATCTAATTGTCTAGTCCAATTCAGTTTCTAGTCAATGATAACCTCCAGGATTGTGTTGTTGGGACTTCAGCAATGATAATACCATTAAATGTCAAGGGAGTGGTTAGATTCTGTTGTTGGAGATGCTCATTGCCACACAATTGCCCTACCAGAAATATTTACCATTTTTCAGGACACACCTGGATATTGTCCAAGTCTTGTTGCCTTTGAACATGGACTGCTTCAGTATCTGAGGCATTGTGAATGGTGCAAATCATCAGTGAACATCTTCACTTCAGACCTTACAATGGAGGGAAGATCATTGACGAAGCAACTAAAGATGTTTGGGCTAGGACTCTCCCCTAAGGGACTCCTGCAGAGATATCCTTGGAGGTAAGGTGGCTAACCAACAACCATAAATCAACTAGCTTTGTGGCAGGTACGATTCCAATCAGAGGTTTTCCTTCCTGTTTTTTTTAAACTTTATTCACTTCTAGGAAATGGAAGTCTCCCATCAACCACAGTTTTGTGAAAGCTTCTTGATGCCATACTCAGTCAAAAAGAATGCCTTGAAGTCAATGGAAGACACTCACCACATCTCATCAAGCTTATGGTCCACATTCAAATCAAGGCTTGAATGAGGTCAGGAGCTGAGCGGCTCTGGTAGCATCCAAACTCAATGTCCCTGAGCAGGTTAGTTTTATCAAGCGATTCAACAATATCAAAAACACCTTTCAATCATCAGCAAGTGATTAAAAGGGCAGTAATTCACTGGGTTGCTTGCATCTTGCTTTGTGCATCCAGGGTTGCCTGAGCAATTTTACACATCACTAGGTTGGTGAGCTTTGTAACTGTACTGGAACAGTTTGGCTAGGGGAGCAGCAAGTTCTTGAGTACAAGTCTTCAGTGCTTGTGTCAGAATGTTGTCAGGGCCATAGCCTTGCAATGTTCAGTGCCTCCAGGTGCTTGTTGATATCATGCAGAGTGAATTGAATTGACATCTGTGATTCAGGGGAAACTCTGGAGGTAGCTCAGCTCTTCTGGCTGAAAGTTGTTGCAAATGGCTTATCTTATGGTCTGATGTGCTCAGCTCCCTTATTATTGAGCAAGGTGATGTTTATGGAACCTTCCCTTCTAGTGAATTGTTTAATTGTCCACCAATTATAACTGGATGTGGTGTGTGGTGGATCTGGAGTACCAAACGTAGTATTGATCACCTTATTTATGGAAGACATAAATGCATTTTTTTTGCGCAAGTGGTGGGGGTGGAGTCCAAGAAAGTCTACCAGCCTAATACCGAGAATTGGCAGGTTGCCTTCTGAGGAAGAGTTGGATAGGCTGGTTTTGTATCTACCAGAGTTTGGACAGATAAATAGTGATTTAATTGAAGCAAATTGTCAAGAAGAAGAGGTCGATCCTCTCTGATAATTGAACCAAAAACACAAACTCCCAATCTGTCACGGCAGGATTAGAGGTTCCCTTCTAATAATTAAATCCGAAAACACACAGATAAGCTTGCCTCACCTTTATAATCTGTTATAAAAAGAGTGGCTAAAAGAAAGAAGATCCTTCCTATTCACTTTGTAAGCAAAAAGTAACTACTTATTTAACCCTGATTGAACAAATTAACAGAATTACTAACAAACTGAACATTTCCCCCTTAACTACTAACTATTCTCTCACTGAAATAAATTCTACTGGTATGTTGTTCTAATAAACACAAGTGCCACTGATGTAAATACGTGTAATAAGAAAAAAAATTAAGATTTAGTCTCTCTTCTGCTGTCGAGTCATAAATGCCTTTCTTCCGCTGATCTGGCGATTTTACCTGTGAAATCTTCTGTGAAGACTTAGCTAAACATGCCATGGTACCTTTTATGGTTAGATGGTGCTTTATTAGAGAGAGAGGTTAATGATTCCTTCAGAGCGCTAGTTTCTTATTTCTCAGGCAGCAGTTCACTTACACCAGTTTTCCAAAAAAACAAAACCTCCTTACGTACATTGGATGACATCAATTTTCTAACAATAGCAATGGTCAGAGGTTGTCAGATTTAAATTCAATTGGCTTTCAATCGTTAAGTGCTTGGTTTAAATAAATTGGTTGATTCCAGCTTGTTGCCAAACCATCAAAAACAAGCCTACGGTTTCCAACCACACAGCCAATTGATACGTTTCCATTTCAGAACTGCTTACAGACACATGTTGTGCACGTATCCAAGCTTAGAAAAGCACTTCACCCCTTAAAAGGAACCAAACACTTCTTTGGAAAAAAAAATACAAACTTCAAGCTTCTTGCCTTCCAGCTTATGATTATACAACACACAACTTTCTAACAGAATAAAATACTGAGGTGTCTTGTCAGGTGAGAAGGTTCCCTCTTACAGGAGGGATTGGAATTCAGTTTAAAAACCAGGGGGTCACCCATTTCCCATGTGATGTATCATAGGATCCCTGCATTGGGAACAGGCCCTTCAGCCCAACAAGTTCACACTGACCTCAGAGCATCCCACATTTAAAACACATTAGGGAAAAATTTCTCTCTCAAGAGTCCTGAGTCTTTGGAACTCAATTGCAAAAGGTGTTGGAACAGTGCCTTGAATTTTTTTTGGAAAAAAAAGGGAGAGATAGATAATTTTCTGTTAAGCAATGGATCAAATGATTATCAGATTTTAAAACAGCCTGCCTTACTACTTATAGTTTGTGTAATGTTGGCTTGTTCCCCCTTAGTATCTGAAGTTGCAACACTTTTTTAAAAAAGTTAGCACACATCCATACAGGTACATTGGTCATCAAGCCGTTTGTCCGGGATTTTGGGGGGGGGGGGGGGGGAAAGAGGAGGAATAATGCTGAGTGGAAAAAACAATACTTTGCATCCTGAACCTGCAAACATTCCCAGATGATAGTTTCTACTTTATAAAAATCGAGGCAGATGAAAGTTTTTCTGTTCCATCCTTTCAAACATTATTTATTTTGATTGAGGAAGATGGTGGCAAAGTGGTAATCACACTGAACTAATAACTGAAGGGCTAATGATTTAGGGACATGGGTTCAAATCTCACCTGGGCAACTGGTGGAATTTAATAGAAAATAGATAGAAACTAAGTTAATAAAAATTTTTAGATTGTAGAGTGGCCAAGCAGGCTAAGGCACTGGATTTAATCTCCAGTCTCTATTGAGAGATAGATTCTAATCTGCAACCATTCCTTATTTATCTAACCTGGAAAAACAACTTGGGAGATACACTGGAAGCTGGAAGCTGTACCACAAACATTCATACACTACCGAAGGAAGTAATAAAATCATAGAATCCCTAGGGTGTGGAAACAGGCCATTCAGCCCAAACAGTCCACAACACCCCTTACCCAGACTCGTCCCCCTACCCTTTCCCTGTAACCCTGCATTTTCCAGGGCTAATCCACCTAGCTTGCACATCCCTGGACACTGAGCAATGTAGAATGGCCAATCTGATATCACAGGTGCCTAGTGCATATCACAGGTGCCTAGTGCATATCACAGGTGCCTAGTGCATATCACAGGTGCCTAGTGCATATCACAGGTGCCTAGTGCATATCACAGGTGCCTAGTGCATATCACAGGTGCCTAGTGCATATCACAGGTGCCTAGTGCATATCACAGGTGCCTAGTGCATATCACAGGTGCCTAGTGCATATCACAGGTGCCTAGTGCATATCACAGGTGCCTAGTGCATATCACAGGTGCCTAGTGCATATCACAGGTGCCTAGTGCATATCACAGGTGCCTAGTGCATATCACAGGTGCCTAGTGCATATCACAGGTGCCTAGTGCATATCACAGGTGCCTAGTGCATATCACAGGTGCCTAGTGCATATCACAGGTGCCTAGTGCATATCACAGGTGCCTAGTGCATATCACAGGTGCCTAGTGCATATCACAGGTGCCTAGTGCATATCACAGGTGCCTAGTGCATATCACAGGTGCCTAGTGCATATCACAGGTGCCTAGTGCATATCACAGGTGCCTAGTGCATATCACAGGTGCCTAGTGCATATCACAGGTGCCTAGTGCATATCACAGGTGCCTAGTGCATATCACAGGTGCCTAGTGCATATCACAGGTGCCTAGTGCATATCACAGGTGCCTAGTGCATATCACAGGTGCCTAGTGCATATCACAGGTGCCTAGTGCATATCACAGGTGCCTAGTGCATATCACAGGTGCCTAGTGCATATCACAGGTGCCTAGTGCATATCACAGGTGCCTAGTGCATATCACAGGTGCCTAGTGCATATCACAGGTGCCTAGTGCATATCACAGGTGCCTAGTGCATATCACAGGTGCCTAGTGCATATCACAGGTGCCTAGTGCATATCACAGGTGCCTAGTGCATATCACAGGTGCCTAGTGCATATCACAGGTGCCTAGTGCATATCACAGGTGCCTAGTGCATATCACAGGTGCCTAGTGCATATCACAGGTGCCTAGTGCATATCACAGGTGCCTAGTGCATATCACAGGTGCCTAGTGCATATCACAGGTGCCTAGTGCATATCACAGGTGCCTAGTGCATATCACAGGTGCCTAGTGCATATCACAGGTGCCTAGTGCATATCACAGGTGCCTAGTGCATATCACAGGTGCCTAGTGCATATCACAGGTGCCTAGTGCATATCACAGGTGCCTAGTGCATATCACAGGTGCCTAGTGCATATCACAGGTGCCTAGTGCATATCACAGGTGCCTAGTGCATATCACAGGTGCCTAGTGCATATCACAGGTGCCTAGTGCATATCACAGGTGCCTAGTGCATATCACAGGTGCCTAGTGCATATCACAGGTGCCTAGTGCATATCACAGGTGCCTAGTGCATATCACAGGTGCCTAGTGCATATCACAGGTGCCTAGTGCATATCACAGGTGCCTAGTGCATATCACAGGTGCCTAGTGCATATCACAGGTGCCTAGTGCATATCACAGGTGCCTAGTGCATATCACAGGTGCCTAGTGCATATCACAGGTGCCTAGTGCATATCACAGGTGCCTAGTGCATATCACAGGTGCCTAGTGCATATCACAGGTGCCTAGTGCATATCACAGGTGCCTAGTGCATATCACAGGTGCCTAGTGCATATCACAGGTGCCTAGTGCATATCACAGGTGCCTAGTGCATATCACAGGTGCCTAGTGCATATCACAGGTGCCTAGTGCATATCACAGGTGCCTAGTGCATATCACAGGTGCCTAGTGCATATCACAGGTGCCTAGTGCATATCACAGGTGCCTAGTGCATATCACAGGTGCCTAGTGCATATCACAGGTGCCTAGTGCATATCACAGGTGCCTAGTGCATATCACAGGTGCCTAGTGCATATCACAGGTGCCTAGTGCATATCACAGGTGCCTAGTGCATATCACAGGTGCCTAGTGCATATCACAGGTGCCTAGTGCATATCACAGGTGCCTAGTGCATATCACAGGTGCCTAGTGCATATCACAGGTGCCTAGTGCATATCACAGGTGCCTAGTGCATATCACAGGTGCCTAGTGCATATCACAGGTGCCTAGTGCATATCACAGGTGCCTAGTGCATATCACAGGTGCCTAGTGCATATCACAGGTGCCTAGTGCATATCACAGGTGCCTAGTGCATATCACAGGTGCCTAGTGCATATCACAGGTGCCTAGTGCATATCACAGGTGCCTAGTGCATATCACAGGTGCCTAGTGCATATCACAGGTGCCTAGTGCATATCACAGGTGCCTAGTGCATATCACAGGTGCCTAGTGCATATCACAGGTGCCTAGTGCATATCACAGGTGCCTAGTGCATATCACCTGTCTTGAAGTGGTTGGACAAATTGGAGTTTGTGCTGCTAACTTTTAAGCAGCATGGTGGCACAATGATTAGCTGCCTTACAGCGCCAGAGACTGGGTTGATTCTGCCCTTGGGTGATAGTCTGTGTGGAGTCTGCACATGTCTGCTCTGTGTGCTCCAGTTTCCTCCCACACTCTAAAGATGTGCAGAATAGGTGGATTGGCCATTCTAAATTGCTCAGTGTCCAGGGATGTGCAAGCTAGGTGGATTAGCCCTGGAAAATGCAGGGTTACAGGGAAAGGGTAGGAGGACGAGACTGGGTAAGGGGTGTTGTGGACTGGTTGGGCTGAATGGCCTGTTTCCACACCCTAGGGATTCTATGATTTTATTACTTCTTTCGGTAGTGTATGAATGTTTGTGGTACAGCTTCCAGTGTATCTCCCATGTTGTTTTTCCAGGTTAGATAAATAAGGAATGGTTGCAGATTGAAAAACGCCCTCCAATTCCATTTCTTAAATGACTATTCTCAAAGCATCTGTGAACAAATTTGTCAATTGGAGTGCTACATGTTATGGACTTGCTTCCATTTTAATCTTGCTCAAGACAATTCTAAACACTTTAACTTCATCCCATTTATCTGGAAATAAATATAGATCCCAGAAATGAGATTCCATTTTAGCACTTGCATATTGCTATTGAGAGGGTAAAATATTCTGCATGATCATTTTTAAATGGGTCGAGGATTTCTACATAAAAAAGGAGATTCAACAATTTGTGTTTTGAAGACACAGCCCTGCACAAAATTTTGCTTTTAGACTGTTCAACTAATCTACAGTTTTGCCTAAAATTCTTAGGCTTCAGATTTCCATGACCCTTGAGATTACTGTGGACAGATGGCACTAACACAATCGCAAAACACAAAACCATTCTGACAATTCTTCAGAGCAGCTACGATAGCTAAAATATGATTTGTCATTCTAAATAAAAATTCCATTTAACAAAGCTATCCCTCATGTTTCATATTCAAGAAAAACTGAGCATTTCTCCACAATTCACATCCAAACTTAAATCCAAAACTGAAGAATTATAAAAATAAGAAACTCTAGTGTTATGACAGATTATTGCACAATATATCTAAATAATGTTGGACGATGATTTCTCATTGTTATCTTCAAATATTTTAAACTTTTTACAGAGTCTGATCATTTTCTGTAGCTGATCCGATGAAAATTAGAAATTCTTTCAAATATGCTGAAGCAAACATCAGAATGTTGTATTTATTTCAATGGCAAATGACAAGTTGAAGAAAGAAAATTGAGAGCAAAAAGGTTAGAAGTTCTAAAATATTTTTCCCAATTTTACAAATATTCAAAGACATTATTTCTTTCACACAAATAGTTAAAAGCATGATTGTTGAGCATCACGACTCTTCACAATGCTGAATTATGTACAAAGATCTTGTAGATCAAGTACAGCAATAATAATAGCATACAGTTTGGCATGTACCTTGAACATTAAAAAAAAAGGTATAAAAGTCCAGAAAAAAAAATTACTTACATTCTAATCTTGCATTCTCCTGGTGCCACATTGGTCTCTGGTAGGTTTTGGGCCTGCTTCAGCTGACTGCTGCTTAGATTTAAATCTCCATCAGCCTGTCAAATGCAGAAAGGGGAGAAAAAAAGCTGCAAGTGGGAAGTGATTCTGATTATCTGCATGGAAAATCACCAAGTTGGCTGGTGTTGGCACAAAAGATAATGCAGCAAAATATAGTTCTTGTTTAACAGATGCCAGTCCCGAACTCAGTGCGCCGGGGTAACCTATATGGCAAGAGTCTGAATCCTAGACTTGTAAACAGTATGCAGTAGGGGAACATTAACTTAGACAGACAGACAGATAATGCACAGTTTCCATTTTAAGAGCTTTATATTGTATGCATTTTTAAATGATTGACAATCTTATTAAATTTCTGATTCCATTTGAAAATAATGATTAATTTTTAAAATAACGCATGAGCAACTGCTAATAAATTCGGTTGGATAGGAACATACAAAATGAAATCCTTAGCAATGGCTGTGCTTACAAAAAGAATTTTAAAAGCCTTTGCATAGCTTAATAATTTGATACAGAAGTTTAAAAATAGCTTTACCTTCCTCCCGATAACAGAATACAAGCTTCAGGCATTTTATATTTTAGAATGCAATACTTTTGTTGTGAAGTACTTAAAAATAAACAAAATTATTTCGGTACCTTCTTTGCTGCCAACAACTACAAAGCAATCTTTCTCCCTACCTCTAGTTGCTGTCGTTGTTGACTATTTTACTATATTCCCATCAACTGCAGAAGTGTTCAATAACCTAAGCGGAATTGCTCAAAAGTGCTGACCTTTGATTTGTCATTCGCACTTAGTCAAAGGTCACTGAAATTGTATCCAATTATCCATGGCTGCTGATGCACAGCAATGTTTTGTGTTTGTGTCTTGTACGGTCCTGCCTACTTGTACAATAACACAGGAAGCAAACAGCTATTGGCATGACCCAGCCAGATGGCAGGAGAAAAAGTGCTGGAACTGCAGTTGGTTTATTAGAAAAAAAACAACAACATTCTGCTGATTTCATGAAATTTAATTTACATTATCTATCAAGAGGTGGTACTGGATTTGTACATACTCTTAAATGTGATTCAAGTCTTAAGAGAAATAAAAATCTCTTCCTACTTTTTCCTCCCCCACTTTTCCTGAAGGCACTGACTTATGTTTGATATGCTTGGCAAGTGATCATTCTTTGTCTGTGAAAGACCAAACCAATGATTGTTAGCAGGAAGCCTGCTACCTCTGCCTAGCACCAGAGGACACAATACTTCCCTAAACCAGTTTTGCATTCTTTAGTAATCAGCAATAGAAATCATGGTTTAATTATTCACTCAGAGCCAAGGCTACAAAATAATTAAGTATTCCTATTCATAGCTTAGCTGAAATAAAAACAAATAAAAAAATTCAACAAACAGCCTCTTTAGTTCCACATTTATTCACCAAGCCATTGGAAATTGTTTTTGGCTAATTGATTTTACCATCCAAGTTCACCAGTAGCTAAACACAAAAGCCAAAGAAGTATTTTTCAACCTCATTTATGGAGATTTTCTGATTTTTTTTCTTTGCATGACATATTTTCTACCATCTCTGATCTAGTATAAATGATACCAATTGCAGAAATTTGATTGTTACCTCAACCCAAACCATGAGCAAACCTGGAATATTTCTGTTCCAAATGATTCTGGACTGTACTACATATTGCTTTCATTAGTAAACTAACTTGAGAAGTTATGCTATTGATGGTTCAGGAATACACGCATGCCTGTTTGGCCCCATTGAGCATTTCCCTTTTAACACTACCATTACTGTCTCCCTCATTAATATCTTACCTACTCCCAAATGAATCTGTGTCATGTGCTTTATTATGCATCCTTGCTAATCCTACTGAACAGCCAGTTAATGTAAGGAGATATGCTGGAAGCCACCACTGTTTACTGAGATTGACAATGTAAATACATACCATGTAAAATAAAAATGTTGTTGCTTCAAGAGTACATCTGTAAATGAGGCTGAAGAAAATGGTTTTTGGTCACTAGGCTAGTGCCGTATAGCAATGAGGGGTAAATTCTCTATTTGTATTAATATTCTAAATATCAAAACTATAAAAGCAAAATTAGTGATCCATGAAAACCAAGAAAATCTTATTTACACAAATTTTAAAAAATGACAAAGTCTGGAAAGACAACCTCCAAAACAAAGTATTTTCTAGTTGTCATAATTTAAAACTGATAAAAAATCTTGGCTGTATTACTTCTAGCCTAAAATAAGCCTTTTTTTTAAAAAAAAAGTTATCTTCAGTAATACTATCAGGAAGCCCAGGCCTCAATATCAGTGAATTAGTACACATAAAATGCAAGAAAATAAATTAAACAAGCTACTTTAAGCATAAATAGTTAATGCCTAGAAAGTGCTCAGATCATAAAGAAGAGACTACAACAGACAACACTCCAAAAAACACCACATACCCAGATATTATACCTGAAGAATGTGATGCAAAGTGAAATCCCAACAACTAAAAAGGGGAAAAGCAGTTATAACATTCATTCAGCAAATTTATCCAATTAACACTCAAGCCAAACAATCAGGAGGTCTCAAAATTTGAAATCCAGTTGCTGCTAAATTAGTTGATTCCAGCTAGCTGAGGGGTGGTTGGAAGGATCCAACAATTAGCTCCAAAAGATAATTGATTGGATAATAACAATTAACTTCAAATGATCCAGATTGGATAAACTGACCATCATTCTGGACTTGATCAATAGCCCTTCTGCAAATGCACATGGATAAATGTCAGGTGAGGCTATAAATTTCAGCTGGGATTACAACCATTTCCTTGCTTAATGGCAATTACTGTTGAGACATTTAGATCAGACACCACAGGGTAACTGTTACCTGTACCTAAAGAAGAGGTAGGGTGAGAGGTTCATGGTAGAAGGGGAAAACAAAACAGAATGATTCATGGATTGGTCAAGTATATTAGAACATCAATTCACTATCAATTGCTGATTAATTAAACTATCATTAACATGAAAATCCAAGAAAATCTTATTTATGTCTCAACAGTAATTGCCATTAAGTAAGGAAATGGTGGTAATCCCAGCTGAAATCTGATTGAATCCATATGCTCTCCATTTGGAAAGACAGCCATTGTCAGGTGGGGGAAATAAGTGCCTGAAGGCACTTTCTTGAAAGCTCATGTTTAATTTAGTGAGTGTAAAGGAGAGTAAGCAAGGGGAAGTGTTTTGCTTTTCAAGTGCTATGCTACACTGTACAAAGCTGCTGAAATTCTTTAACTGAGGTAGTGATACTTAGTGGCTAGAATATAAATTGGATTTTCAAATCAGGTGATTTTAATCAATTTTTCAAAGCATGTTGCAGTTTATCAATTTATTTGAAAGTTAAGGAGCTGTATTGGATATTGCCCTTGCTTCAGAAGGTAACTAGGGGGATTCGTGGAATTTTGTTAAGGAATGAATTCTTACACATCCAACTTTGTTTGTGACTCAGTTATGGGTTTAAGGTATTTATGTTGAGGACAACTTAAAGGAAAGAAATTATTTTCTTCTTTGAGGGGAATGGAAAAGGCCTTCTTTAGGTTAGAGTCAGACAGTGTAGAAACAGACCTTGGGTCCAACTTGTCTATGCTGACTAGGTTTCCCAAACTAAACTAGCCCTGTTTGCCTGCTTTTGGTACATATCCCTCTCAACCTTTGCTATTCATGAACCTGTCCAAATAGCTTTTAAATGTTGAACATCTGGCAGCTTGTTCCATGTGCATAGTATCCTCTTTATGGAAAAAGTTGCCCTTCAGGTCCCTTTTAAACTGTTCACCTCTCATGTTATGCTTTGTAGTTTTGGACTGCCCTACCCTCAGGAAAGGCCTTTGCTTTTCACCTTATCTATGACCCTCATGATTTTGTAATCCTTTTATAAGGTCACCCCTCAGCCTCTAATGTTGTGGAGTTGGGGTGGGGGGCGGGGGGGGGGTGCAGTGGGGAGAAATGTCCCAACCTCTCCTTATAACTCAAATCATCCAGTCCCAATATCCTTCCCTCTAGCAGGGTGAGCAGAACTGTATGCAGGGTTCCAGAATTGGCCTCCTCAACATACTGTCCCAATTTTTATTTTGATACTGTGATTGACGAAGGCAAGTGTGTCAAATGCCTTCTTCACCATCCTGTCTGCTCGTGATGCCGTTTTCAAGGAACAATGAACCTCAAGTCTCCTTGCTTGGCAACGCTTCCTATGCCCCTACCAGTAACCATTAACTGTATAGGTCCTACCCTGCTTTGTTTTACCAAAATGCAATACCTCTCATTTATCTAAATTAAACTCCATCTGCTCCTCAGCCCAGGCTGAGCCGATCGTGATCCCAACGTACTCTGAGATAACCTTCTTCACTGTCCACTATACCACCACTTTTAGTATCATTTGCAAACCATAGCTCCTATGTTCACATCTAAATTATTTATATAAATGACAAAAAGCAGCGAACCCAGCACTGATCCTTGTGGCATACTGCTGGTCATATGCCTCCAGTGTGTAAAATAAATCTCTACCGTTACCCTCTGTCTCTAATCTTCAAGCCAATTTTGTATTCAATTGGCTGGCTTCCCCTAGATCCCATGTGATCTAACCTTACTAACCAATCAATCTTGCAGAACCTTGTCAAAGGAATTGCTAAAGCCCATGCCTATTGGTCTACCCTTATCTATTTTTTTTGGTCGTGTCCTCAAAATTTTAAAAAAAGCAATCAAGTTAGTGAGACACAATTTCCCACAAACAAAGCCATGTTGACAATTCGTAAGAGATAGTAAGAAAAGCCAATGCTAGAGTCAGAGATAAGTGTGGAGCTGGAGAAGCACAGCAGGCCAGACAGCATCAGACGTTTCAGTTCGGGACCCTTCTTCAGGAGTGGTGGTGGGGACACTGAAATAAATAGAAAGAGGAGAGGTGGGGTTGGGGAAGATATGTGGCATGGTGATAGGTGAGTGCAGGTAGGCATTGGTGAGTAAGGTGGAAGGAGTGGATAGGTGGCAGAGAAAGAGATAACAAGGTGTGGAGCAGGATGAGCACAGCAGGTCAGGTAGCATCAGAGGAGCAGGAAAGCAGACATTTTGGGTCTGGACCCTTCTTCAGAAATGGGGTCTTCAAAATGTCAGCTTTCTTGCTCCTCTGATGCTGCTTGGCTTGCTGTGTTCATCCAGCTCCACACTTTGTTATCTCAGACTCCAGCATTGGCGGTTCTTACTATCTCTAGGTGGGAAAGAAGATGGACGGATTGTGTCACGTCAAGGAGTCGGGAATGAGAATCTGGGTTGGTTACGGGATAAGGCTGGGGGTGGGGAGATTTTGAAACTGGTAAAATCCACATTTAGGCCATTGGGCCGTAGGTTTCCAAGGCGGAACATGAGGTGCTGCTCTTCCAGTTTGCGGGTGGTGTCATTGTGACAAGGGAGGAGGTCCAGGATGGATATGCTGTCCAGGAAGGGGGAGTTGAAATGGTGTGTGACCAGAAGGTGTTGTGATTTGTCATGAACAGAGCGCAGGTCCAAGTGTCCGCTTGGTCTCACCAATGTAGAAGAGGCTACATCTGGAACAGCAGATGCAATAGACCACATTAGTGGATGTGTAGGTGAGCATCTGTCCGATGTGTAAGGTTTTTTTGGGTCCTGTGATGGAGGTGACGGGGGAGGTGTAGGGGCAGGTCTCGCACCTCCTACGATTGCAGGCAAAGGTGCTGGGGGTGGTGGGGCTAGTGGGGAGTGTGGAGCTGACGAGGGATTCGCGGAGAGAGCAGTCCCTATGGAAGGCAGATAGGGGTGGGGAGAGAAATGTATCCTCGGTAGTGGGGTCAGATTGGAGGTGGTGGAAATAGCGGAGAATGATGCGTTGAATCTGGAGGTTAGTGGGGTGGTACGTGAGGACAAGGGGGATTCTGTCTTTTTGTTGCGGGGAGGGGATGTGAGGCCAGAGGCGCAGGAAATGCAAGAGATGCGGTTGAGAGGATTTTTGACCACTGAAGTGGGGGACGTTGCGGTCCTTGAAATAGGAGGATATCTGGGACGTTCGGGAGTGGAATGCTCCATCTTAGGAGCAGACACGGCGTAGACAGAGGAATTGGGAGTAGAATTGCATTCTTGCAGGAGGGTGGGTGAGAGGAGATGTCGTCCAGGTAGCTGTGGGAGTCAGTGGGCTTGAATTAGATATCAGTTTCAAGTATCCCTAATCAGTCCTTGTCTTTACAAATGCATGTGTATTCTGTACCTCAGAATCTCCTCCAACTTACCTACCCACTGATGTCAGGCTCACTGGTCTACAGTTCTCTGGTTTTTCTTTTTAGACTTATTCCAGTCTTCTGACACCCACTGGTGGCTGCGTGTGATATGAATATCTCTGCTGGAGGCCCTACAATTTCTTCCCTAGCTTCCAGCATTGTCCTAGGGTATACTTGATCAGGTCCCAAGATTTATCTATCTTTACGCATTTTAAGACATCCAGATCCATTCCTTGTGTAATGTGAACTCCTTTCAAGACATCCCTATTTATTTTTCCAGTTTCCCTAGCTTCCATGTCTTTCTCCACAGTAAATACAGAGGCAAAATGTTCATTTAGTATTTCATCCACCTCCAGTGGTTCCACACATAAATGGCCTCATTGATTCTCTCCCTAGTTATTCTTTTGCCCCTAATATAGAGGCTTGTAGAATCTCTTTGGATTCTTCATCTCTATCTTATATCCCCTTTTTACCTTCCTGGTTTCCTTCGTGAGTATGCTTATGTACTCCCTCTATACTACTCAAGGAATTCACTTTAATCCCATTTGTCTATGAAGTGTCATATGTAGCCTCCTTTATTTTGACCAGAGCCTTAATATCTTAGTCATCCAGCGTTCTCTACTCCTACTAGTCTTGCCTTTCACTCTAACAGGGACATATTGTCTCTGAACTCTTGTGATCTCACTTTTGAAAGCTTCCAACCTACCAGTCGTCCCTCCACCCGTGAATAGCCTACCCCAACCAAAATTTGAAAGTTCCTGCCTAATAATGTAAAATTGCCCTTGCTCCAAGTTAGATCTTTAACAAGAGGCCTTCCTCTCCCATAACTATTTTTAAAACTCATAGAATTATTGTCACTGGTCCCAAAGTGCTCTCTACGAACACCTCCGTCACTTGCCCTACCTTATCTCCTAAGAGAAGGTTGAGTTTTGCTCCTTGTCTAGTAACTACATATGCATGTTGATAAAGAAAATTTTCTTGAGAACACTTCATTCTTGCATGTGTTTTTCAAGATCCTGAATTTAAATTGGAGCATAGGCAGGGATCCATTTCAAAGCTGCACAATTAGTGGCCATTTAATTTTAAGTACCATAAGAGTATGTTCTTTTCCAAAGTCCTTCATAAATATATATACTTTGGCCTTATACCGCTGTTATTGTCTTTTTTTAAACTTGATATAAGTACACTTTTCCAAGGGGAGAAAAAACTCAAATGCTTCACAATGGATGAAAGGATTGAAACAGTCATCTGGGCAGTTTTGGATATAAAACAGTCCCACAGATAAAAGTAATATGTTTGGTATATTGTGAATAGACAAATAGATAACTTGTCCTTTTACACATACTAAACGCAATTACATGGTAGTTTATTGGCTTTGCGTTCTTTAAAGTTTCTATTGTTCATTATGATATCAAATTGTGCTAATGACAATAAAAATTGCAAACTGAAGTCTCCCATATTAATTCTGCATCTTCAAATTTTCAAATTGACATTCTAAAAGGATTAAGTACAGTATTTCTACCACTAGAAGCTTACTAATACCTAACCCAGGTAATTACCTTTCATGAATTAACAAGAAATGTGAATGTCTGTAATAAGGACCAGTATAACCAAATCAATTCCTATCTTTTTCTGACAGGTGCACATCAAACTATTACATCATAGCAACAAACAGTGAACACTGAGGCTAAATATTTCCTTCTTGCATCTAGGACGTCTGGATGCAATTGGAGCACCTTCACTGATACTTGTTGCATTCAGTCATGATAAACTGTACCTGTACATTTGATCTCGAGGAAACTAAAGTGATATGTTTTTAATTGACCTATTTGGGCATATTCATCTTTGGAGCAGGTGGTACTTGAAATTGAGCTCCCTGCCCCAGAGGTAGGGACGTTACCACTGAGCCTGTGGCAGTCATACTTTAGTTATGACTGAATAGGCATCAGCAAACCAAGAAGGACTATTTCATCCAGTTCGACAGAGCAATAAGGTGGATTGACAGTATTGAAAACAGTAGAGGTATTGAAGATTTGTCAGTCATGTGTTTTTCTCACCACAGATGCTGCCAGACATGCAGAGCTGTTCCAACACTTTGTTTCTATTTGTGTATTTTCTAACTGTAGTACTTTGCCTTAATTTTATTGAATTCCAGGGTGTCATCTATAATGAACTGAGGCTATTTAAGGACCGGAGGAGAAAACCGATTTGGAAAGATTCAGACAGGGAGTAGTGAGAAAACTGCACGCAGATCTGAGAAAGCTCTCATTTAAGGACTTAAGAGGAATATATGTTTGGAGGCTGAACAGTGGTTTGTAAGTGCAGACGAATTGAAAGTCTGTTTCAATTAAGAAAGGAATGAGATAGAATCTGAATAGGCTGATCTATTTATTATTTTAATTGGCATGGATCCAGGAAGACTCATCGAATAAGACACAAGAGGTGGGTCTCGTGGACACAGAGGTTGGAGAGAGTGTGAAAGGAAGTAGAACCTGTTTAAAAGCTAACGCAGGTGAAACACTGGAATTGTTTGGGAAATGGGAAGGAGAGAATACAGCAGAAGCCACAGAGTAGATTGTCTCAATATTAGTAATACTGAAGTCCATGATTTCCTTACACTTCTTGTTGGAAGTGTGTGTGCAGAAGAGGGAGGAATAAGATGTTTAGGGAAGTGTTGATTGTGGAGAAAGTAAGCCAGGAGATGTCTTTATGTTCAGGATGTTCCTGAGATAATGAACAGTTTTGAAAGAGGATTGTTAAATTGATAGCTTTTCTGATGAAGGGTCAAGGCCCAAAACGTCAGCTTTTGTGCTCCTAAGATGCTGCTGGGCCTGCTGTGTTCATCCAGCTCTACACTTTGTTATCTTGGATTCTTCAGCATCTGCAGTTCCCATTATCTCTGTTAAATTGATAGTGTTTGTTAGGATCTGACCAGATATGTCATTGGAAGATAATAACAAGTTGGACCAGATAAGTTAAGTTCCAGCTGGCCCCTACATTGTCCACATTCTACA
This sequence comes from Stegostoma tigrinum, assembly GCF_030684315.1. Classification (NCBI taxonomy): domain Eukaryota; kingdom Metazoa; phylum Chordata; class Chondrichthyes; order Orectolobiformes; family Stegostomatidae; genus Stegostoma; species Stegostoma tigrinum. The sequence continues at coordinate 49,684,203 of NC_081361.1, read as the reverse complement.
AACTTAAAGTCATCTAAAATGCTGCTGCCTGTGTTGTAACTTGTAACAAGTCTCATTCTTGTATCACCTCTGAGCACTCACCTGCAATTGCCTCCCAGGCAAGGAATATTTTTATTTTAACTTTCTTGTTCTTTTGAAACCCCTGCTTGATCTCAATTCTTTTACTCTATATCTGAAATTTCCCTCTGTTTCCCTCAGAGATATGTGCTCCTCTAATTCTGGCCTCTTGGGCATCTCTGACTTTAATTGCTCCATTATTGGTGGCCTTGACTTCATTTGTCCAGCCCCAAGCCCTGGAATTCCCTCCCTACAACCTTCCAGCCCTATATCTCACTTCTCTCCTTTCAACACACCTCTTAAAATCTAGCTCTTTGACCAAGCTTCCGATCATCTGATCTAATATCTCCTTACATGGATGCTTAATAAACATCCCAAAGTACTTTTCAGGATGATTAATATATTTTAAATGTGGCTATATGAAATCAAGTCTCTTCTCAGTCTCGGCCCTTGGATTTGTGAAAATGAGACTTGGAGAATTATAACTCGCATGGAAAATATTGTGAGGATTCATCCTACAACATCTCAGCATGGTGTAAGAACCTTCTAGCTGATTTCCTATCACCACCTTTTCCTGGTAGTGATCTGTAGGGTTTGCTAGTGTTGTGGAGGAAAACCAATTGGTTTCCCAATGATAATAGGATCATACCTTGAACAAGATGAGGTTTAATGCTTCATTTTAATTAATTTTGTGTCGTGTTGGTAAAATAGATATTGGCCAGGACTTTCTCATTTCTTTAAGTGTGAGGATGAATGTGCTGGGTGGGACTAACATGCTGCATGCACCACTAAGGCTACAGATGGCTCTGGTACAATGCATGTTCCAGCTACGTGAATTGGTTATAATGTGAATGACGAATAGGGGAACACTATTTCTAAAACATAAAATTGTGTTGGTTATGACATGATTCCATCATTGCGTGAAGGAGTATGTGTCAACATCACATGATTGTTTTGCAGGCTTTGTCCTGAATATGGACAACCTTGAAAGATTAACTTAAGTCTACTCTCAGCGTCGACTTTAGGCCAAGCGAAAAATGTTGGATGATGGGACAAATTTTTTCCGACCTTATTGTTGATGTTTTTGGAAAGCACTGCAGGGGAAAAAAAAAAATTTGGATTTCAAGATTCTCCTCATCCTGGATAATGTGCTGAGCCATTCTCCCACCATGTGTGAGCTTTCTGTTAACAAAGTGTTATTTCTACACCCAAGCACAATTTCTCTCCTTCAACCCATGATTTAGCAACAGAGCAGCCTCAAACCTCCTCCCGCAACAAGTCATCTTGTCATTTTTTTCCAATGTAAGGCATTTAAATTTACTATTACTTCATTATTAGATATGAATTAAACAGTTATTCAAATTGTGCGATTCTTTTATGTTAGGCTCTGGATGTAAGTTTGCTCGCTGAGCTGGAAGGTTAGTTTTCAGACGTTTTGTCACCTTTTTATTTTATTTGAAAAAATATACTTTATTCATAAGATGTACAAAAAATAAAACATATTTACACACCTATCCAGTCATGCAGGCCGCTCCGGGTTACCTGGGGGTACGTACACCAACTAAAGGAAAAAAAAACAAAGAAGAAAAAAAACAAAGCAAAGAAAACACCCCGGCAGTCATCCACCCGCACAGTCTCCATTGGCCCCCTGACCAGTTGGGGAAGGCGCCAGCTGGGCCCAGTTACCAGATAGGGCCCTTTTTTCTATTCTGGACGAGGGGTTTCATACCGTGGTCTTTCCCCACCGCGCCTTGGCGGCGGCTGCCCCAAGCTTTAGCGCATCCCTCAGCACGTAGTCCTGGACCTTGGAGTGCGCCAGTCTGCAACATTCGGTCGGGGTCAGTTCTTCCAGTTGGCAGACCAGCAAGTTGCGGGCAGACCAAAGAGTGTCTTTCACCGCATTGATGGTCCTCCAGGCGCAGTTGATGTTGGTGTCGGTATGCGCCCCCGGAAACAGCCCGTAGAGCACGGAGTCCCGCGTCACGGAGCTGCTCGGGACGAACCTCGACAAATACCACTGCATCCCCCTCCAGACCTCCAGTGCATAGGCACAATCCAGAAGGAGGTGATCGACAGTCTCGATCCCCCCCCCCCCCCACCCCCGCAGCCACCTCGAGGGCAGCATGCGATGGCGCAGAGATTCCGGGCATGCATAAAGGATCTCACTGGCAGAGCCCCTCTCACCGCCAGCCAAGCAATGTCCTTGTGCTTGTTTGAAAGTGCTGGCGATGAGGCATTCTGCCAAACGACTTTGGCAGTCTGCGTGGGGAACCACACGACGGGATCCACCCTCTCCTTTTCCCGAAGGGTCTCGAGGATACTACGTGCTGACCACTGCCTGACGGCCTTGCGGTCAAAGGTGTTTCCTTTCAAAAATTTCTCCACGAAGAACAGGTGGTATGGAACGGTCCAACTACTCGGAGCGTTCCACGGCAACAAGGCCAGGCCCATCCTTCGCAACACCGGGGACAGGTAGAACCTCAGTAAGTAGTGACACTTGGTGTTTGCGTACTGAGGATCTACGCACAGCTTGATGCAGCCGCACACAAAGGTAGCCGTCAGGGCAAGGATGGCGTTCGGTACGCCCTTTCCCCCATTTTCCAGGTCTTTGTACATGGTGTCCCTGCGGACCCAGTCCATCCTCGACCCCCAAATGAAGTGGAAAATGGCCCGGGTGACCGCAGCGGCGCAGGTCCAGGGAATAGGCCAGGCCTGCGCCACATACAACAGTACCGAAAGCCCCTCGCACCTGACAACCAGGTTCTTACCCGCGATGGAGAGGGACCGGAGCGTCCACCTGCCCAGCTTCTGCTTCAATTTGGTGATACGCTCCTCCCAAGTCTTAGTGCATGCCCCAGTTCCACCAAACCAAACACCCAGCATCTTCAAGTAGTCTGTCCTGACGGTGAAGGGGATGAAAGAGCGGTCGTCCCAGTTCCCGAAGAACATGACCTCGCTCTTACCCCTATTGACTTTGGCACCCGAGGCCAGTTCAAACTGGCCGCAGATGTCCAATAGTCTACTCACCGACCGACGATCGGTGCAGAAGACGGTGACATCGTCCATGTACGGGGAGGTCTTGACCTGAAGGCCTCCACTGCCTGGGCTAGTCACGCCCTTCAGGCTCACGTCCTTCCTGATGGATGCGGCGAAGGGCTCCACACAGCACATGAACAAGGCAGGAGAGAGCGGGCAGCCCTGCCTGACTCCAGATCTGACAGGAAAACTGTCCGATTCCCACCCGTTGATCGAGACTGCGCTAACGATGTTGGCGTAGAGCAGCCGGATCCAATTGTGGATGTCCTCCCCGAACCCCAATTTGGAGAGGACATCCCTCATGTAAGCATGAGAGACCCTGTCGAAGGCCTTCTCCTGGTCCAGGCTGAAGAGGCAGGTGTCCACCCGCTGTCCTGCACGTAGGCGATCGTATCCCTGATGAGTGCGAGGCTCTCAGCGATCTTCCTGCCCGGCACAGCACAGGTTTAGTCAGGGTGAATTACCGACTCCAGGACAGACCTGACCCGGTTGGCTATGACCTTGGCCAGGATTTTGTAGTCCACGTTCAAAAGTGAAATGGGACGCCAATTCTTAATTTCTTCCCTCTCCCCCTTCCTCTTGTAAATGAGGGTGATGATGCCCTTCCTCATGGCCTTGCACATTTCCCCTGCCCGAAGCGCACTATCATACACCTCCAGCAGGTCCTGGCCAACCAGGTCCCACAGAGCGGAATACAGCTCAACCGGTAAGCCGTCGCTCCCGGGAGTCCTATTCCTCTCCGAGGACTTGAGGGCTTTGGTCAGCTTGTCCAGGGATATCGGCCGGTCCAGCCACTCCCTCGTGCCGTCGTCTAAGACCTCTGTGATAGACGACAGGAACGACTCGGAGACCGTGCTGTCTGTGGGCTTCGTGTCGTACAGTCCGGCATAGAAGGATCTGCTGATCCTCAAAATGTCGGGCCGAGACGACGTCACCGAGCCGTCGTCCTCCTTCAGCCGGCTAAGCACAGAGCTCTCTTTGTGCACCTTCTGAAAGAAGAAACGCGAGCACATCTCGTCCTGCTCCACGGAGCGGACCCTGGACCGGAAGATTATCCTGGAGGCCTCCATGGCGAAGAGTGAGGCTTGCTGGCCCCTCACCTCGCGGAGGTCCTCCGTGACGTCGACCCCCCACCCAACTGCAGAAGGAGCAGGTTCTGCACCCTTTTCTGGAGTCGCGACAGCTTTCCCCGCCTCTCTCTCGCCTTCCAAACACCCTTGAGGACAAAGAACCTCTTGATGTTCTCCTTCACCGTCTCCCACCAGTCACCCGGTGACTCAAAGAGGGGTTTCACGGTTCTCCAACCGGCGTACTCCCTCTTAAGCTCCTCGACGTTCTCTAGGGTCAACAGAGTCGTGTTGAGCTTCCACGTCCCCTTGCCGGCCGGCTGGTCGTCCTGTAAGTGACAGTCAGTCAGCAGGAGGCAGTGGTCAGAGAAGTACACCGGCTCGACGCAGGTGGACCAGACCCAGAACGCCCGTGACACAAACAGGAAGTCTATCCTTGAGCGAATAGACCCGTCTGGCCGCGACCAGGTGTACCTCCGCTGCGCTCCGTCTGCAGGGGCGCTGAAGACGTCGAGCAGCTTGTCGTCCTTCACCGTGCCCATCAGGAATCTGGACGTGACGTCCAGTTGACTCCCCCCACCCGCTGTCCCCATGCCGGATCTTCCATCTGCATCGATGATGCAGTTGAAGTCTCCGCCCAGGATGACTGGCCTGGACATAGCCAGCAGGGGTGGAAGCCGCTGCAGGATGGCCAACTGCTCACTCCGTACCGCTGGGACGTACACGTTGATCAGCCTCAGGGGAGCGTTCCTGTAGGTGACGTCAGCCACTAGGAGGCACCCCCCGCCACCACCTCCTGAACTTGAGAGATGGTGAAGTCGCGCCCCCGCAGCAGAATAGCCAGGCCGGAGGAGCGACAGTTGTTACCCCCCGACCAGATCGAAGGCCCACAGGTCCAGGCGCCGGACCATTTCCCGTAACTGCCAAGGTGCGGTATCCCGCACTCCTGCAGACACCTTGATGGTGGTCAGGTAGGCCAACGTGGATACACATCTTGCGGTGGACTTGACACTGCGCACATTAACGCTCGCAACCCGTACCCCCATTGTGGGCAGTGACCACAGTACCCTCCCCAAGTCCAAGGTCCAGCTCCTCCATCTGTCCCTTCATGCCCATTGCCCGGGCTAACTGCTGGACGCTCTCCGGGCTGAGGAAACCATCTGTGCTGCCTTCCGGGTGGCATCCCCCCGTCGGGGGTACGGAGGCAGGAGGGTCCGGCTCTGGGTCAGGCTGGGGATGCGCTGTTTCCTCCTTCCCGCCTGGAAGTTCCCGGGGACCCTCCAGTGGCACGTGACTGGGTGGCGGAGGAGGCCTCAGGATGCCTCCCGTCACCTGGAAGCGTGGTGCTGCTTTCCTTCTCCCTGGAGATCTTTAACTTCTGCTTCGGGTGGGCCTTCTCCGAAACCCCCTCGTCAGAGGAGCTCTTATAGCGCCCCTGTAGCTGCCTCTTTCCACCTGATGGTTGTGGTTCCTGGGCCCGCCAACGCACCTTCCTCCTCGCTTTCCGGACCGTCGTTCACTCCCCTGGGTCGGCTGTCGCCGCCTCCATCGACTCCGGGTTGTCGGGGGGGAGCGGAGCCTGCAGGGGCGCTTTGCTGGCCTCGGGCCCATCCTGCGGGGCTGGGCCCTCCTGCACGACCTGGCCCTCCTGCACATTAGTGGGGTCCTTGCAGGGCCCTGGTGCCTTCCTCTCCTCCGGGGGGGCTGGCCCCGCATTGCCCCTGCCGGCGACCTGGGCGTCGGTGGTCCCCTGCCGCGGGCATGCCCTATAGAGGTGGCCCGCTTCCCCGCAAAGGTTGCAATCCTTTGCAAGGTGTCCCTCCTCCCTGCAGTTCCTGCAGATGGTGTCTTTGCAGTCAGCCGCCACGTGACCTGACCTACCACAGGCATGGCAGACTTTAGGTTGCCCTGCGTAGGTCAGGTAGCCCTTGCTCCCACCGATCGCGAAGCTGGACAGTGGGTGTATGGCGTTCCCGTCCGCACCCATCCTCAGTGTCACCTTGACCTGCCCCTTACTGGTCCAGATGCCAAAGGGGTCCTTTCTCCTCCTCTCGGTCCACAAGAGAGTGGGTCTTTATTTTGTTCCAGATGTAACGCTAGTTCAGGGGAGCAGCCAACCTGCAACGATGGCTGCGGCAAGTGCTCGTGCCCCAGGTCAGGGGGTCCGGAACACCATTCGTGTTTCTGTAAAGAAGGTGGATGAAGGTGCACCTGTGGACCTGTGGGCCCATGATATCAGTTAGGTCCCCTTCCACCTTCACGTACCTTCCAAGGAAGGTCAGGACATCAACTGCTGGCACATGCGGGTTGTACATGTGTACAGTCACCATACGGCTCCTCTGCGCTGGCATCACGAACAGCGGTCAATACAGAGAGGGGGCCCTCACCTCCTTTTTCCTTGAAAACCTCCAGGAAGCACTCGCAAAGCTTGGCACTCCTGAAGGTCACATCGTAAAAACCTCCTCCTGGGAAATCCTGCAGGCAGTAAATGTCCGCAGCAGCGAACCCGCAACAGTCCAACAGGACCCTCTTCACGAAGAAGGTGCGGTCCACAGGTGCACCTTCATCCACCTTCTTTACAGAAACACGGATGGTGTTCCGGATCCCCTGACCTGGGGCACGAGCACTTGCCGCAGCCATCGTTGCAGGTTGGCTGCTCCCCTGAACCAGCGTTAGGCCGAAGCCAGCATTAAGATCCACCGGTTGCAAGGGTGCACAGCCAACCCAATGTCTTCCTTTCTCCTCCTCTCGGTCCACAAGAGAGTGGGTCTTTATTTTGTTCCAGATGTAAGCTGGTTCACTGAGCTTGAAGGTGTGTTCCCAGACGTTTTGTCACCATTCTAGGTAACATCATCAGTGAGCCTCCGACGAAGTGCTGGTGTTATGTCCCGCTTTCTATTTATCTGTTTAGGTTTCCTTGGGTTGGTGATGTCATTTCCTGCGTTGGTGGTGTCATTTCCTGTTCTTTTTCGCAGAGGTTGGTCGATTGATTTGGAGCCAATGTGTTTGTTGATGGAGTTCCGGTTGGAATGCTATGCTTCTAGGAATTCTCATGCGTGTTTCTGTTTGGCTTGTCCTACATTGGACAAACAGGCAGAAAGCTAGCCACCAGGATACATGAACATCAACTAGCCACAAAAAGACATGACCCACTATCACTCGTATCCTTATATACAGATGAGGAAGGACACCACTTTGATTGGGACAACACATCCATCCTAGGACAAGCCAAACAGAGACACGCACGAGAATTCCTAGAAGCATGGCATTCCAACCGGAATTCCATCAACAAACACATTGATTTGGAGCCAATCTACCATCCCCTGAGAAAAAGAACAGGAAATGACTGCCAGCTGCCTCAGCATTGGTGTGTCAGGTCATTAGAAACTGCCAGCTTCTGAATCCCAAAGCCTGCAACTCAAGACCTAGTCCAGTAGAGGATCCAAGAGCAAAAAGCTAAGTCTTTCATTTTCTTCTTATTGGTTGGAGTCTACAGATTGATTGCCCCCCAGTGAGAGGCAACGGAGGTTCTCCTTCTGACTTAGCAGCTCGGTCATCTTGGTTTCTCAGTCAGAAAACCAGAAAACTTCCCCTTCTGCTGGGAGGGCAAATATTGAGGAGATGGCAAGTCGAGGCCACTAAATGTCCATTAATGATCATTTAAGAGCCTTAATTCTTGGCATGCAGACAAAGACACCCATGGATGGTTTTGCCCAACGTTTAGCTGTTGAGCTTCTCTCCAGGGCAAACACAACTCAAACAAACCAAACTCCCCGCCTTTCTCAACATTCCCAGGAAGGTGAAATCTGTCCATTGTTAGCAAGGCCACAAGGGAGACTTCATTGGGTCTTGCCTTTCAAGATACAAATCATGTCTTTGGCTTCACAAATTCAGACAGTCTGGAACAATCCATGGGGTGGCATGGTGGCTCAGTGGTTAGCACTGCTGCCTCACAGCCCTAGGGACCCGGGTTCGATTCCAACCTCAGGTAACTGTCTGGAGTTCGCACGTTCTCCCTGAGTCTGTGTGGGTTTCCTCTGGGTGCTTCGCTTTCCTCCCACAGTCCAAATATTTGCAGGCTAAGTAGATAGGCCAGGCTAAATTGCGTGTAGTCTTCAGCAATGTGTAGATTATATGGGTTGGGTCTGGGTGGGATGTTTTGTGGGTCGGTATAGATTAGTTGGGCCGAAGGGCCTGTTTCCACACTGTAGGGATTCTATGATTCCCTATTTTTCCAGAATGTGCTCTCTTTGAACTTTGGAATATTGGTCAGTCTCTGAGTTGAATGTTGATTTTGATTTGTACTTGATAGTGTTAAACCCTTTAAACCGAAGTCCATTAATTTCTTAGATTTCCTTCAGAGGATTTATTTCCTGCTAAAATAGATAATTACTCAGTTGTGACATCTAGAGGAACTTTTAATCTCATAACCTATTGAAAGAGGTACTTTTTTTTTCTTTTTATGGTATCCTGGATCTCTGGACCAGGTATTTCTTCTTGACATGACATGTCTTAAGTCTGTGGACACAAGACACTCCTGAGTAGTGGTTTCTATGGAATTACATGCACATCCCCTTCAATTTGTGTGAGCAGATGGTTATTTTCAATCCACTGCCAAATCTATGGTTGTGTGTGGAGACACTTACTTCAATTTGAATGTGAATACAGGAGGTATGGTTACCGAGTTTGCAGACGACACCAAAATTGGTGTAGTTGCCAGTGAAGAAGGTTACTTTAGAGTACTTAGGACCTTGGTAAAGGAGTGGCAGATGGAGTTAAAATTTAGGTAAATGTGGGGTTCATTTTAGTAAGGCAAATCAGGGCAGGACTTATTTGCTTAGCCTTAGCATCCAGGGAGTGCTGCCAAACAGAGATCTTGGCGCGCAGGTTCATAGTTTATTGAAGGTGGGAGTCACAGGCAGAGAGTAATGAAGAAGGTGTTTGATATGCTTGTCTTTACTGGTGAGTGCATTGAGTTGGTATGTCATGTTGCAGCTGTACCAGACTTTGGTTCGGCCCCTCTTGGAATGTTGCATTCATTTTTGTTCTCCCTGCTACAGGAAAGAGGTTGTGAAACTTGAAAGGATTCAGAAAGAAATTTCCAAGGATGTTGCTGGGAATGGACGGTTTGAGCCATAGGGAGAGGCTGAATAGGCTGGGGATATTTTCCCTGGACCCTCTGAAGGGTCACCAGATCCAAAATGTTAACTCTGATTTTTCTTCACGGGTGCTACCAGACTGCTGAGCGTTTTCAGCAACTTCTGCTTCCACTGTTCTTTTCGGTTTTATTTAGCTATCTTCACCTATTAGTTACTCTTGTTTATGGATCCAGGTTGTAAGCTGTGCAACTGCAGAATATTAATAGGAGCATGACTCTTACCTGAATTTCCTCCCCTGAAGCCTAGTTGTACTGAGGTCAGAAGCATTGCTTGAAAGTCCAAGTTACCAAAAAGAAAACAAATTCAGAAAGAATAATAATGCACAACAGATTGGGGCTATTTTCCCTGGAGATTTAGAGGCTGAGGGGTGACCTCCCAGAGGTTTATAAAATCATGAGGGTCATGGATGGGGTAAATAGACAAGGTCTTTTCCTTGGGGTGGGGGAGTCCAAAACCAGAGGGCTTAGGTTTAAGATGAGAGGGGCAAGATTTAAAAAGGATCAAAGGGGCAACTTCTTCACGCAGAGGGTGGTGCATGTATGGAATGAGCTGCTAGAGGAGATGGAGGCTAGTACAATTATTATACTTAACTCAACTTTACTCCCAGAACCTCTGAAGTCCTCTTCCTCTCTAGATCAGCCTGTACATGGACAATTTCAACACCGGTAATTTATATGATGCTATCTGTAATTGCCTTGGGGGTGACTGTTCGAGCTCCATGGAGTTCTAGCTCTCCTTTTAATGCGCATCTCTAACCAGGTCTGAACTGCTTTTCACTATCACCTGCAGATTCTGCCATGTAGAGTATTGCTCAGTCGTTCTCCTTTTTGTAGGGTTCTTGAATGTTCAATACTTCCAGCTGCTGATTTGTTTGTTTGCTCAAGCAGCCACCTTTTAAGCTGCGTCTGAACAACCGTTAGATCTCTGTGGCTGACAGCTTTTGCATTCTACAGCTAAATGTAGTCTGCATTATTTGCCGGAATCTTTCTTAGATGAATTCGGTCCACTGATTGTCATGGTGTAAGATCTAGCTAGTAAACTTGTTGCTAGCATCTGTTTCCCTCATTGAGACTTTCCAGGAATGGTTAGCCTTGTAGTAGAGGAAAATCATTTGGCAGTCAAATGAGAATTCACTCCTGTGTTAAACAAATGTTGTTAACATACAAAAACACTAGGTACAAGTAACATTAGTATGACAGACATTGCATCTAAGACTTCAATATTAGGTCTTACTTTCTTTAGGGCAGCACTGCTACCTCACAGCACCAGGGACCTGGGTTCAATTCCACCCTCTAGTGACTGTGTGTGGAGTTTGCACATTCTCCCCGTGTCTGCATGGGTTCCTGCCAAGTGCTCTGGTTTCCTCCCACAAGCCAAACATGTGCAAGTTGGGTGGGTTGGCCATGCTAAATTGCCCACAGTATTCAGGGATGTGTTCCGAGGAAGAGTCACCGGAACCGAAATGTTAACTCTGTTTTTTCCTTCACAGATCCTGCCAGATCTGCTGAGCTTTTCCAACAACTTTGTTTTTGTTGTTTGCGTTCAGGGATGTGTAGGTTAGGTGTGTTAGCCATGGGAAATGCAAGGTCACTGAGATAGGGTAAGGGGATGGGTGTGGGTATGGGTGGGATGCTTTTAAGAGGATGTGTGAGGACCTGCTGAGCTGAATGGTCTGTTTTCACACTGTAGGGGATTCTAAGAATCTACCAAATCCATGTAATGTTATGTTGGGTGGTGGCATTGGTAGCTGGGTCTGGTGGCAATGGGTTTTGAATGTCTCAGTTCAATTCCAGCAAGATGAGGGAGCTCAAGCCCAGTAGACAGTGGAGGACTGGTCAGATTAGGTCCAGCGAGGGGCAAGGTTGGGTCTGGGGAGTTGATCCAATCTGGTCATTGGGTGTGGTGTGGAAAAGAGATGTGAGATCAGATGGTCCAGTGATGGGAGAAAGAGGGTCAGAACCTGTGGAGGGGGCTAGAGGAATCCGTTCCAGTGGTATGGGGGAATATAAGGGAACTTGATAAGTATAAGTCAGGGTGTGTGAGGTAAGTATGGGTTCTGCGGATAATTGTTTAACACCTCAGTAACCATGTATTTAATAGTCTAAGTTTTTTTCCTGAGTAACAGTTTAATTTCATGAGCACCCTCCAAAGTCTCTGACTTTTTTTTAAAATTGAGACTTTTTGCTGGATTCTCGTGTGGAGGAAGTGCCTGATTGGAAATTCACTTTCCCAGGCAATTCCTTCATGTGCCAAGGTGAGATGATACAAGGTCCCCAGGCACAATGTCCCATATATGTTGGAATAACTTCAACGTTGTCAATGGCAAATTTCCCCCATTTGAGAGTTTGTTTTTCTTTTTGTGAATGGTTTGGGGATTTGAATTGAATGCCATCCTTTAAACATGTAAAACTGAAGCATAAATATCCTTTTTTAAAAGGCATTGGTGAAACCACACCTCAAATACTGTGTGCAGTTGAAAGAATATAAATGCGTTGGATGGATCCCGAATGAGCTCAATGCATTCCATGTTCATTTTGAACAGAAGGTCAGTGAAATAATGTCACCTGCCCTCACAGCGTGCACCTGTACCCCTAGGCACCACTGCAAACGTTAGATTGGCCATCTTGAAGGTGAACCCATAGGAAGTCCCCAGCCTTGCACTCAGATCCTGTGTGGGCCAGCTATCAGGAGTGTTTTCAGATATCTTTAACCTCTCCTTACATTGATATGAGGTTCCCACCAGCTTGAAGAAGACCATTATCATCCAGGTGGTAAAATGTGTTAATGAGTACCACCCAGCAGATCTGACAGCCGTCGGTATGAAGAGCTTCAAGATGTTTGTCATGACGCACATCAACAGCAGCCTCCCACATTGCCATGATCAGCTACAGCTTACCTACTGTATCTCAGTAGGTCCATGGTAGATGCCATCTCCCTGGTGCTTACACTCACTCCTGGAACATCTGAATAACTAGCACACCTACATCAGGTTTCTATTTATTGACTTTAGCTCCACCTTCCACATCATAATTCTGACAAAACTCCTCTCCAAACTCAGACCTAGGACTCTGCTCCCCGACCTTCTGCAACTGCATCCTCAACTTGCTGCCCTGTAGACTGCAATTAGTAAGGATAGGCGACAACACCTTCTCAACAATATTCCTTAACGCTCGTGTTCCACAAGGCTGCATACTCAGCCCTTTTAATATACTCCTTAATCGCACATAACTGTGTGGCCATATTCAGCTACAACTACATTTTACAAATTTGCTGATGACACTACCATAATAGGTTGGATCTCAAGCAATGAAAGATCACTGCACAGGAAGAGAGAGCTTAGCTTAGGAGCATGGTGTAAAGATGACAATTTCTCCCGCAATGTCAGGAAAATGAAAGAGCTAGTCATCCACTTCAGAAAGTGAAATGGAGGACACAGCCCTGTCTGCATCAATGGTGCTGAGAAGGAGGTGGTTGGGAGCATCAAGTTCTCAGGAGCAAATATCACCAAGAATCTATCCTGGTCGATCCACCTCAACGCTACAGTCAAGAAAGTATATCAAAACCTATACATTCTCAGAAGGCTAAGCAAGTTTGCCATGCCCACAATGATGCTTGTCATTTTTTTTAATACATAGATGCACCATAGAAAGCATCCTATCCATATGCATCACAACTTGATATGGCAATGGCTTTGCCCAAGACTGCAACAAATGAGGGTTGTATAGGCAGTCCAGTTCACCACACAAATCAGCCTTCAATCCATTGACTCTGCCTCACTTCCTACTGCCTTGGAAAAGCAGCCAACATAATCAAAGACCCCACACCACTGCCCCCACCCCCAATCCTGGTTACACTCTCCACCACCCTCTTCCATTGGGCAAAAGATAAAATCTTGAATTTGTACAGGTATTCAAAAACATTTTCTTCCCCACTGCTAGCAGGCTAATGAACAGACCACTTCTATATTAGAGATGAGTGATAATGGGAACTGCAGATGCTAGAGAATCCAAGATAACAAAATGTGAGGCTGGATGAACACAGCAGGCCCAGCAGCATCTCAGGAGCACAAAAGCTGACGTTTCGGGCCTAGACCCTTCATCAGAGATATTAGAGTTGATTTTTCTCTGAACCTTCTATAGCTGTAACACAATATTCTGCATTCTGTATTTATGTAAGGTATGGTTTCTGATTAAGATACAATGCAATACTTTTCATGGTATCTTGGTACATGTGACAATAATAAATCAAATTAATGAGTTTTACTAGACTGATACCAAACTCATCATGGTTTTCTTAAGATGAAAAGATAGACGTATTGGGCCTGTTACAACTGGAGTTAACAGTGAGTTCAATCTATTAAAAACATGACAGGATAGGTATCCTAAACAAAGTGTGGAGCTGGATCAACACAGCAAGCCAAGCAGCATCTCAGGAGCACAAAAGCTGACATTTTGGGCTTAGACCCTTCATCATCACCTTTTCCGGTGAAGGGTCTAGGCCCGAAACGTCAGCTTTTGTGCTCCTGAGATGCTGCATGGCCTGCTGTATCCATCCAGCTCCACACTTTGTTATCTCAGATTCTCCAGCATCTGCAGTTCCCATTATCTCTGATCTCAGGTATCCTAAACATGTGTTCTCTTGGGTCCAGAACTATGAAGCACTATTACAAAATTAATGCTTGCCACTTTAGGATCGAGGTGAGGAGGTCTTTTTTTAAACGGAAATCAGAAGGAAAATAGAATTTGAAAAGAAAACAGGTATACTTTGATCTTATTGAATGATATAGTTGGCTGAGATGTCAAATGACTGGCTTCTGATCCTAATTCATCTTTATGTATGTTCATACTCACTTGGGTATGTTTGGCTTGTAAATAGACGAGAATATTAGCAAGCCCAATGTTAAAGGCTTCGTGGTTTGATTAAATTGTTCTGTAGATGTTGGGGGAGAATTCTTGGAGCATTTTTATGTCCATTTTGGCACAAGTGTAATACTTTTTCTTCCTAAACACAAGTCATTGGTGATGGGCTGCTGCTGTTTCACATGGGATTTGTCTCCATCCCAGATGTTCCCCGTCAACAGGTTCAGTCTACTTCTTGTAACGCTATGCTCCCAACAGTTACCCGTTTACAGTGGAATGATGCTAGATCTGAATAATACTAATTAAATATGTGTCTAACACTAGAGAAGAATGTGATGCTGGAACAATAAAATCTGCTTCCTGCATCAAAGTAATCACGGGGCTGGTTTCTAACTGCGGTGTTTCGATAGAAAAAGTTTCCTGTTATTGTTTTCTGATTAGACTCGGTCTTTAGAAATGACTGCCATCTTCCTGTTACTAAAAAGCTAAAATAATCCACTGAAAGGTACTCCACAAAATCTTTGATCAAAGGAGCATGGATTGGGCAACATGAAGTAGGTAGTATTTGATTTATTGCCTGAATCTAAACTGAACCTTGGCATGGATGCCTCTGTAAAACAAATTCTGCCTCAACTCATGTAAGGGGAAATGAGAAAACCCACTGAAATAAGGAAAAGGAAAATAAGGCTTGGGACCACATGCAATTTTGTAATCCCTGTTGTAATTAATACACTGAAATTAATCATTTGCAGCAGAATTTCCTTTCAAAATAATTTCCAAATTGGTTCAGAAGCAAATAATTGAGCAATGATTTAATTGATTGAGTCTGGGGCAATTCAAAATATCCAACCTCAATCAATAGGATATGCTCATGGCTCCATCAGAGGATCATTCAATAATGCCAGGGTAACAGCATCACTGTGTTACACAACATTCACATGCAGCACTTTGGAGTGGATGAAGATAGGAATAGGGTCCACAGAGGATACTGATTTTTTTTTAACTTTTGTAATACTCTAGCTGATTAAAATCCATTTGTTCCCCACAAACCAAGGGAAGAACAAGGAAATCAAGTTTTCAGAGACAGTAGGAACTGCAGATGCTGGAGGATCTGAGATAACAAGGTGTAGAGCTGGATGAACACAGCAGACCAAGCAACATCAGAGGAGCAGGAAAGCTGATGTTTTGGGCCTAGACAAATGGTGCCATCTTAGCTATGTATGTACAAAAAAATCTTGGGTATGAATTAGTAAGAGGAATGAGAGTTTCAAAAAACTCCTGAAGTCCTTCCTAGAGTTCATTCAACGTGTACTCCTTTGCTATTGTTAGTCCTTCCAAAACTTATCTTTATTATTTCAATTTAAATTGTATTTGCCATAGTTCAGCCCATCTGACCAGTCTGTCTGTTGCCCTGTAATCTAAGGCTTTTGTCCTTGTAGTCACACATCCACCAGTTGGTCATCTGCAACCTTATTGATCATACATCCTGCATTCACGTCTAATTAAAGTACATGACAAACAGCAAGGGAGAGAGCACTAAACTCTGTGTGGTATGCCACTGGATGCAGGCTTCCGGTCAGACAGACACCCTTCAACCATCACGGTTTGTTTTCTGTCACTAAGCAAATTTTGCATCCAATTTGACAAATTACTCTGGGTCCCATTGGCTATTAACCTCCTAGCCAGTCTGCCATGTGACAACTTGTCAAAAGCATTTCTAAAGTCGATGTAGACCACATCAACAGCACTATCTACACCTACACAATCATACATCTCCTTGGAGAATTGACAAATTTGTCAGACTTCATCTGTTCTTTACAAAGCCATGATGACCATTCTTGATTAATCCTTTCCTCTTCCAAGTAAAGATTAATTCTGTTTCTCAATTTTTTTCCAATCATTTCCAGACCACAATTATCACTGGCCTCTAGTTCCCTGGTTTATCACTGCCACCCTTGTTGAATAATGGTGACATGTGAACTGTCTCCATTCTTTCGGCACCCCTTCTGTGGCCAGTAATGCCAGAGTCTCTGCAATCTCCTCCTTTGCCTCTCACAGAGTCTGGGATAGATCTCATTCAATTTCAACCCCCCCCCTAAAACTTCTAATACCTCCACTTTATCAATGGATTTCTTTTCCCCCCTGTATCCACGTCATCTTTCTCTGTCATGAATACAGATGCAAAGTACTCATACTTAAACCTCAGTTATGTCTTCCAACTCAAAATACAGAATGTCTCTTTGGTCCATAGTGGGTCCTATTTTTTTCCCCATGTTATTCTCTTGTTCCTAATATACTCCTAAAATGCCTCTTTGAATTTTCCTTAATGTTACCTGCTAAAGTTTTTTGTGATGTTCCCTTCTTGCTCTCTGAATTTCAGTTTTTTTTTATATCAAACTGCCTACAGTTCCTATACTATTCTAGGTCATCTGCCTTCAGTATCAATTAAATCTTCCTTTTTGGTTTTTCCCACCCAATCCTTGACATCCAGGCTTCTCTGGACTTGTTGAACGTTGTTCTCACCTATTGTAGGAACACATCAACACTACACTCACCATCACTCTTTCAAATATTTCCCACTGTTCTGATGTGGATTTAATGCATATAAAGATGAGTTACAAATGAATATTCTAATAGTGGAATCAGAATGCACTAAACTGACACAGGAGGTAAACCTGAACATGAAGTAGTTTTATACAAGTAACAATACAGTGGGCTTCGCTAATGGATAAAGTGTTAAACAGCTGAATTATGGAGGGACTTTGTCTCCATTACAGGCATTTGTTATGTGCAAGATACCCTGTGGGGAACCAATCTCTGGGAATTATCTCCAACACTTTACCTCTTTCTGGGAGTGTACATGTGATATAGTTGGCAGTAGTCAACTTTCTGGTGCTCATAGTGCCAGCTGAGAACAAGGGACAGTACCAAACACTTGAAATTTTTAAATGTGCCTCAATTTGAATCGAAGTCGTAGCACAGGGTTCTTGACTCCACAGAAATTCTGCACGACCCTGCTAATCATGATCATTCACTTTCTCTCTCGCTCTCTCTCTCCCTCCGTCTCCTCCACCCCACCCCTCCCCCCCACCCTCTCCTGTCCATTTTGTTCTTGAAACAAAATCGGCTTTTGAACCAAGCTATTAGAGCAAGCCTGGCTTTCCTATATCAGGTTACACTATTGAAATCCACAATTTGCCAGTATTTCGGGGATTTAGTGAAAGGTCCAAGTATGAGTAAAATCTGGAGCCCAACTGTCCAGCAGGATCCCCTGTCCTTAATATGCAGCCAAGTAATAAAGCAATATAATTGTCATGGCGGCATCTGTGAAGAAAAATCATAGTTAACATTTTGGGTCCAGTGACCTTTCCTCAGAAGTGTCTATCTGAGGAAGGGTCTGCACTCAAACGTTAACTTTGATTTTTCTTCACAGATGCTGCCGGACCGTCTGAGCTTTTCCAGCAACTTCTGTTTTTGTTCCTCATTTACGGCATCCACTGTTCTTTCGGTTTTTATTCACCATAATTTTCCCTTTGCTTACTCACGGGTAAAAAGCTGCATTGAGATTCTGATGTTAAGAAACCTTCTATTAAATGAGTGCAAAACTTCTCCTCTGGTTTACCACATTATACTTCCAGTGATCTGAATTACCAAAACTGATTGCATTGTGATGTGACTGACTGCCAATATATTCTGCAATTGATAGAGACCTTTTATTTTAAACTATCTTTGTACAAATAAGACCAAGGCACAAATCTGAGCCAGCAATAGTTGAATATGCTTTCTCTGCTGAAAGCAAGGATATAAATGAAATTGAGATATGCTCAGTTTTGACCAACTGCTAATTCATTACACATGTTTTTTATTTAACATTGATGCAATTAAGTGAGTGCTGACTCCGTGTGGGAAATAGAGAATGTTTAAAATGGAACGGAATATGTTGAAGGTTGAAGTTGGCCCAAACTATTAGGGTAAGGCAAAGGAAATTTTACACTGCACCTATCTAATCTCAGTGTTTAAATGAGAAAATAGTCAATTTAACAATCTTTGCCTTTGTAGAATAAATGTTTAAATTTTCATACCTGTACAAGTGAAAAGAGTGGTACAAAATTACATAATAGCTGGGTGGGCCTGCCATATTTTGCTTGTCTTGGATGCAGTATGCCATGTGAAGTAGTAATCTTCCTCCTTTTATAGATGTTCCAAATAAAATCATTTCAATGACAAAAAAATTCATTCCAGGAAGAATGGAATTTCCATATGGAAGTGTTCAAATATGGAAAGCGGGCAAGGGAAATGTTGCATGGAAAAACATTTTTAAAACCCTACCTGGAATGATTTTTGCAAGCATTTAATCTATTTTTGATTTTGCTTCTACGATGTAAGGATGCAAATCCTTCCTTTCAGAACAAAAGAATGAGTTGGAATGCTTTGCCAAAATAAGAACAACCACACCTTGTGCTTACACAGTGAAGATGTCAATTTTTCCAGACCAAGGTGACTGCAGAAGCTGCAAAGTCCATTGTACTTTTCCCTTGGTTATCATTTGTGCATGGAAATCTTCTGCTGGAAGCAGCTCTCCTTTCTTCAACTGGCGTTGAAATGTTCTGGAATGAAATCCTGGCGCTCATTAGTGAATGGACGTAGGGCCAAAACTTGCCTGTCTCTGTCTCAGGAAATGTGTGCAAGATTCCTTTAGTCTTGATTGGAAAATATAAAGCAGACAAAAAGTGATCATACTCTAATGGGATTTAATAGCCCAACTTGCATTGCTCAGTCAGACACTACCTGCTTCCCAGCATTTATTTTTAAAATGTCAAATTTTGCAGAGGATATGCAATTATAGCTTATATATCTTGTTGGAAAAATATTAAGCAATATTTACACAACCTTTTTTAAAGGCCCAGAGAATAAGCTTTCTCTACCAGTAAATAGAGGATAGGGAGCTGGAGAACAAAACAAAATATCAACTGCTTTAGCCATCTCAAGAAGGCCCAATCCAGTATTCCTGAACAAAAGAAAGAAGATATATCTAAATGCTTGTGCTCAGCCATGTAATCCTTGCTCACCCACAATCCTACAAAATGCTACTCTGCCCAAATAAGCAAGCGGGCTAGTACAGTCATTTGTCCTGATATTAAACTAGTGTGCCAGCTCCATCGATGTCAGCTTTGCACACTACCTGGTCTTAGACCCTATTGACATCAGTGCTTATACTGTGTGGGTTTGATTACCATCTGGGAGGAAGGGAGATTGGAAGTGATAAAAAAGGAGTGAGGGAAAATTGGTGAAAAGTAACAGGGGAGATTTTTCAGGATGGGTTTTTTCTCTGCCCTCTCTTGGAAAACAAAAATGGCTGGACATGCAACCAATTTTTCATTCAGATGATCACAAACAGGACAGCAGCAGATTGTTGGAAGCCAGGTGATTTCCTGCTGTTCCAGAAAATCTGAATAAAGCAGTCCAGGTGCTTCTGAAAGTGGCTACATTAAACCACTTTCACCACAGCTACATTGCCTAATATTAACTGTTCAACATTTGTACTTTGGGAGAAAAATACTTGCTTTTTATTCTAAGATATGAGGGGCAAAAATAGTGTTGAAGACATAAAAATTTCTTTATGGTAAAGTACCATTTACACACAGTATCATATTCTAGACTTCCCACAGGATGACTTTGATTTTTTATGTTCAACAGTACTTCAAGATTTAATAGGTCAATAATGTAAGGGAACTGATCAGCAATAAAGCGGTTCAAGAATGATCCTTTATTCTGAGATCCAGACTCCATTCATTCAAACTAATAGAATTGAGTCTTCTCACTTTGCTGACTTTCGTAAATGGTGTTATGTGAAATTAATGTTGGACTAACTGAACACAAACTGCTTGTCGGTATGATTGAATGATGCTGCAGAATGGCTGTTGTGGGAAATATAATGCTAGTGCACAAGAAGATGCTGTTCTGACTTTGGGACTGAAGCAGCTTTGTTAGTTGAGAGGCTTTACTTGGCATTATAAGTGATCTCTGACCATTGAGCTAACATGGAAAGTATTCAACTCCCAGAATTAAAATTTCTCACCTTCATTATAAAATATAAATTCACCCAAAAAAGTGAAAATTGTCGCAGCTGATAATGGATAAACCTGGTTCAGAATCCAATGTCTGTAAAATATCATTCTTGAACTCTTAAAAAAAGTATTCTATGTATTTGTTAGAATGATGCATTCCATCAATAGTAAACTTCAGAAGGGAGCTGAGTAAATTCTTGGACGAATGAGATGAGAAGAATAGCAAAAAAATGGTAAAAACTGAAGTATTTTGTGGTCAAGACATGGGACCTTGTGGTATCTGTGCACACACCTCAATGTCAGCCTTAAAAATGCACTTACTATTTACACATTATTAAAAGGATTTTGTTTTGAAGTGCATCACTTTTGTCTGTTTCTGGCGGTTACTCCTTACTTGCAGGATGTGTCAGAAGCTGCCAGCTAAGCGCTTTGGGTAATGTGCAGTTATTATCTGTAGCGATTAGAACATAGAACATAGAACATTACAGCACAGAACAGGCCCTTCGGCCCTCGATGTTGTACTGACCCGTCATACCGATCTCAAGCCCATCTAACCTACACTATTCCATGTACGTCCATATGCTTGTCCAATGACGACTTAAATGTACCTAAAGTTGGCGAATCTACTACTGTTGCAGGCAAAGCGTTCCATTCCCTTACTACTCTCTGAGTAAAGAAACTACCTCTGACATCTGTCCTATATCTTTCACCCCTCAATTTAAAGCTATGCCCCCTCGTGCTCGCCGTCACCATCCTAGGAAAAAGGCTCTCCCTATCCACTCTATCTAACCCTCTGATTATTTTATATGTTTCAATTAAGTCACCTCTCAACCTTCTTCTCTCTAACGAAAACAGCCTCAAGTCCCTCAGCCTTTCCTCGTAAGACCTTCCCTCCATACCAGGCAACATCCTAGTAAATCTCCTCTGTGCCCTTTCCAAAGCTTCCACATCCTTCTTATAATGCGGTGACCTGAACTGTACGCAATACTCCAAGTGCGGCCGCACCAGAGTTTTGTACAGCTTCACCATAACCTCTTAGTTCCGGAACTCGATCCCTCTATTAATAAAAGCTAAAACACTGTATGCCTTCTTAACAGCCCTGCCAACCTGGGTGGCAACTTTCAAGGCTCTGTGTACATGGACACCGAGATCTCTCTGCTCATCTACACTACTAAAAATCTTAACATTAGCCCTGTACTTTGCCTTCCGGTTACTCCTACCAAAGTGCATCACCTAACACTTGTCTGCATTAAACTCCATTTGCCAGCACTCAACCCAGCTCTGCAACTTATCTATGTCTCTCTGCAACCTACAGCATCCTTCGTCACTATCCACAACTCCACCGACCTTAGTGTCGTCTGCAAATTTACTAACCCATCCTTCTACGCCCTCATCCAGGTCATTTATAAAAATGACAAACAGCAGTGGACCCAACACTGACCCTTGCGGTACACCACTAGTAACTGGTCTCCAGGATGAACATTTCCCATCAACTACCACCCTCTGTCTTCTTTCAGCAAGCCAATTTCCAATCCGAACTGCTATATCTCCCACAATTCCATTCCTCCGCATTTTGTACAATAGCCTATTGTGGGGAACTTTATCAAACGCCTTGCTGAAATCCATATACACCACATCAACCGGTTTACTCTCATCTACCTGTTTGGTCACCTTCTCAAAGAACTCGATAAGGTTTGTGAGGCACGACCCTCCCTTCACAAAACCGTGCTGACTATCCCTAATCAATTTATTCTTTTCGAGATGATTATAAATCCTATCCCTTATAACCTTTTCCAACACTTTACCAACAACTGAGGTAAGGCTCACTGGTCTATAATTACCAGGGTTGTCTCTACTCCTCTTTTTGAACAGGGGAACCACATTTGCTAACCTCCAGTCATCTGGCACTATTCCTGTAGACAATGACGAGTTAAAGATCAATGCCAAAGGCTCGGCAATCTCCTCCCTGGCTTTCCAGAGGATCCAAGGATAAATCCCATCCGGCCCAGGGGACTTATCTATCTTCACCCTCTGAAGGATTTCTAATACCTCTTCCTTGTTAACCTCAATCCCACCTAGTCTAGTAGCCTGTATCTCAGTATTCTCCTTGACAACATTGTCGTTTTCTAGAGTGAATACTGTTGAAAAATATTCATTTAGCGCTTCCCCTATCTCATCTGACTCCACACACAACTTACCACTACTATCCTTGATTGGGCATAATCTTACTTTCGTCATTCTTTTATTCCTTAAATACCTATAGAAAGCCTTAGGGTTTACCCTGATCCTATCCGCCAACTACTTCTCATGTCTCCTCCTGGCTCTTCTGAGCTCTCTCTTTAGGTCTTTCCTGGCTACCTTGTAGCCCTCAAGTGCCCTAACTGAGCCTTCACATCTCATCCTAACATAAGCCTTCTTCTTCCTCTTGACCAGAGATTCCACCTCCTTTGTAAACCACGGCTCCCGCACTCTACAGCTTCCTCCCTGCCTGACAGGTACATACTTATCTAGGACACACAGGAGCTTTTCCTTGAATAAGCTCCACATTTCTAATGTGCCCATCCCCTGCAGTTTCCTTCCCCATCCTATGCTCCCTAAATCTTGCCCAATCTCATCGTAATTGCCTTTCCCCCAGCTATAACTCTTGCCCAGTGATATACACCTATCCCTTTCCATCACTAAAGTAAACGTAACAGAATTGTGATTGCTATCAGCAAAGTGCTCACCTACTTCCAAATCTAACACCTGGCCAGGCTCACTACCCAGTACCAAATCTAATGTGGCTTCGCCCCTTGTTGGCCTATCTACATACTGTGTCAGGAAGCCCTCCTGCACACACTGGACAAAAACTGACCCATCTATTGTACTCGAACTATAGTGTTCCCAGTCAATATTTGGAAAGTTGAAGTCCCCCATGACAACTACCCTGTTTCTCTCACTCCTATCGAGAATCATCTTTGCTATCCTTTCCTCTATATCTCTGGAACTATTCAGAGGCCTATAGAAAACTCCCAACAGGGTGACCTCTCCTTTCCTGTTTCTAACCTCAGCCCATACTACCTCAATTGACAAGTCCCCAAACATCCTTTCTGCAACTGTAACACTGTCCTTGACCAACAATGCCACACTTCCGCCCCTTTTACCATCTTCTCTGTTCTTACTGAAACATCTAAATCCCGGAACCTGCAACAACCATTCCTGTCCCTGCTCTATCCATGTCTCTGAAATGACCACAACATCGAAGTCCCAGGTACTAACCCATTGGTTTTAAAATTGACTCCTTTCAAGCGACTAGTATACTAAGTTAAGGTTGGCAGAGGAAGGGACTAAGAAGTCAGGCAAAAATCAAAAGGAAGGAAACTCTAGATACACAATCATACAGGAAATGGCAGTCAATAGCACATAATCTACAGTGTCCTGAAAAATTTTACAGTATCATACTGCAAAATAATGAAACCCAGTTTGAGCATGGCTTACCGTTACTATCAATGGCTGCAGCTGTCCCTTCATGGTGTGGAGCTGCATCCCCTTCCCCATTTGATGCTGACCTGGCCCAGGTTTTTGTGAAATTAGTCAACTAAATTTTCCAGGATTTGCAGATGGACAGGTAGATTGCACCTATCAGAATACGCTAGCTGTTCATTATCTTAACATAGCCTCTTTTATGTCATGCCCCTCATTGTAATTGATCGCCTTCTAAGGAAGTGGTCAACAACAACTTGTCAGGCATTTTTAATGTATGATAAATGTGACAGTTCTGTTTGTCCAGCTTGTTTACAATGAAATTCAGGATTTGTATCCAATTTGGCCCAAGCTTGTGATGGAATGTGAAGTCGAGCATTCTTGGCAGAAGACAAATTAATCATCAATGGATAGCAGCATTCAGGGATGAATCTTTTCATCAAAATGACTAGGCTGATAGGAATATAATTAGATAGTGTAGATTTGTCTGCTCTGCATTCCATAATAATGAGTGGATGGCGGTGATACAACACAATGGGAAGTGCTCAGCAAGGGCCATTGTTAGTTGTGGAGCCTATTGGTGCCTGTTGCCTTTGCTATGGTCAATGTGCTCAGCCACTTCATTGTATCGTGTGGAGTGAATCAAGTTGCCTGAGGACTAGCATCGGTGACAGTTGGGACCTCAGGAATAGATGGTCTTCCATTCAATCTGTCTGGCTGTAGAAGTTGCAACTGCTTCAGTGCATGCACTTTGGGTTTCACCATCATTGAGCTTCCTCCTCTTGGCCAATACCATTCACAATTAGATGAGGCAGGGTTGTAGACATTCGAATCTTTGTTCTGGGATCATTCAGTTCTGCCTGTAGCATGCTGCTTACAAACATGCAAACAAGAAGCAGGAGTAGGCTATTCAGCCCATTGAGTCTACTGAATCATTTGCTTCAAATCCACATTCCTACCTACCACTGAAATTCTTGGTAAGCAACACTGTGAAAGTTATCTACCTTTTCTTTAAAAATATTCAAGGGTTTGAGCATGCATTTGGTCCTGTGTTGCAATTTCAACAGGTTGGGTTTTCATTTTGAGGAATGCCTGGGACTGTTTCTGACAGACTGTCCTTCTTTCCTCACTAAACCAGGGTTGATTTTCTGATTCAATAGTTGAGGACTGAGGATGTGCTGTGTTCTGGTAACACAGGTTGTGATAGTGTACAGTACTGGATATGCAAATTTGGATTGTTAGATATGTTCTTGATGTATCAAAACTCAGCACTTTCTTAACATACAAAGGATCCAAACCAGTGGTGAGAAAGGAGAAAGCTGAGGTTGGACAGTAGTTGAAAGGAACAAGTTAAATAAACAAGACGGGTGAGAGCATGGTAGAACAGAAGGTAAGGCTGATGAATTAAACTGCATTTATTTCAATGCCTGGCAGGAAAGGCAGATGAACTGAGGACGTAGATAGGAACTTGGGACTGGGCTATCAGAGCTATTACATGGCTGAGAAAAGGACAGAACTAGCAGTTTAATGATCCATGGTATAAATGTTATAGGAAGTATAGAAAGGAGGGAAAGAGGACGGGGGTGGCTTTTTCGTTAAGGGAAACATTACAGCGATACTTGGAGAGGATGTTCCTGATAGATCGTCCAGTGAAGTTATATGGGTGGAACTGGAAAATAATGGGAAGATCATCTTGATGGGTTTCTATTATAGGCCCTCCTGCAGTCAGCAGGAAAATGTGGAGCAAATATATGGGGAGATCTCAGACATCTGTAAGAATAATACAGTTGTAATGGAGGGGATCTTAACTTTCCAAGCACGGAGTGGAACTGCCTTCATGTTAAGGGTTTGGATGGGGAGGAATCTGTGTGTTCAAGAAACATTTCTTACACAGAATGTGTATATACTTACCATAGAAGGAGAAAAACTTGGCCTTCTCTTGGGAAATGAGGCAGGGCAAGTGACTGAGGTGTTAGTAGGGACCACTTTGGGACCAGTGACCATAATTCCAGGAATTTTAAAATAGTTATGGAAAAGGAAGACCTCATATTAAAATTAAAGTTCTAATTTGGGGCAAGGCCAATTCTGACAGTATTGGCCAGGAAATTCAAAATTTGATTGAGGTAGACTTTCAAAGGTAGAGGGATGATTGACAAGTTGAAGGCTTTTGAAAGTGAGATCATGAGAGTTCAGAGACAATATGTCCCTGTTAGTGTGAAGGGCAAGGTCATTAGGAATAGAGAACTCTGGATAACTAAGATATGGAGGTTCTGGTCAAGAAAAATAAGGTGGCATATGTCAGGTATAGACAATAGGATCAGGCAAATTACTGGAGGAATACAGGGGGAGCAGGAGTAAGGGAAATCAGGAGGGCAAAAAGTTGACACGAGATAGTTAAGGAGAATCCAAAGAGATTTTACAAGTACATTGAGTGCAAAAGAATAACTGGGAAGAGAATAGGGCCTCTTAAAAATCAACAAGACTGTCTATGTGTAGAACCACAGCAGATGGGTGAGATACTAAATGTATATTTTGCCTCAGTTTTACTGTGGAGAAAAACATGGAAGCTAGGGAAACTGGGGAAAAAACAGTAATGTCTTGGAAAGAGTCCACATTACAGAAGAGGTGATGTTGGAGGTCTTAAAATACATAAAGATAGATACATCCCTAGGACCTGATCAGGTGTATCCCAAAACTTTGTGGGAAGCTAGGGAAAAGATAACAGGGTCCCTTGCAGAGCTATTTATATCATCAAAAGCCACAGCTGAGGTGCCGGAGCATGGTTAAAGTTGTGCCATTGTTGGAGGAAAACTTCAAGGAAATGTCAGGGAACGATAGACCAGTGTACCTGTTGTTGGAGGGGATCCTGAGGGACAGGATTTACATGTATTTGGAAGGGCAAGGACTGATTAGGGATAGTTAACATGGTTTTGTACATTGGAAATTGTGTCTTTCTGACATGAGTTTTTGAAGATGTTACCAAGAAGATAGATGAAGACAGAGCACTAGACATTGTCTGCATGGACTATAGCAAGGCCTTTGACAAGGTGCCACATGGTTAGTAATGTTAGTTCACGTGGAGTCCAGGGAAAGCTAACCAACTGGATACAAAAGACAGAGGATGATGGGAGATGGTTGTTATTCAGACTGGAGACTGTAACCGTATCACAAGGATCGGTTCTGCATCCACTTTGTTCATCAGTTATATCAATGATCTGGATTGGAATATAGGAGATATGATCAGTATGTTTGTAGATGATGCCCAAATTAGTGGTATAATAGACTGTGAAGATTATCTAAAGGAGTACAACAAGACCTTCACTATTCACTCTATCCATGCACCTTCCAATTTTGTAAACTTCTATAAGGTCACCCTTCACAGCCTCCAACGCTCCACGGAAAATAGCCCCAAATTATTCAACCTCTCTATAGTTCAAACTTTCCAACCCCAGCAACATCCTTGTAATTTTTTTCTGAACCCTTTCAAGTTTCAGCGTATCTTTCCTACGGCAGGGAGACCAGAATTGAATGTAATATTCCAAAAGTGGCCTAATCAATATCCTTACAATCACACCATGTCCTCCCAACTCCTATACTCAATGCACTGACTGCAAGTGTACTAAATGCTGTCTTCACTCCCTGTCTCCCTGTGACTCCACTCTCGGGGCACTATAGACCTGCACCCCTGGGTCTCTTTTCTTGCCCTGAATTTTCCTACAAGAGTGTAGTACCTCACATTTATCTAGATTAAACTCCATCTGCCACTCTGTGGCCCACTGGCCTATCTGATTGAGATCCCATTGTATTCTGAGGTAACTTTCACTGTCCATTGCACCAATTTTGGTGTCATCTGCAAATGTACTAACCGTACCTCCTATACTCACATCCAAATCATTTATGTAAATGGCAAAAAGTAATGGGCCCAGCAATGATCCTTGCAGCACACTGCCAGTCACAAGCCTCCAGTCTGAAAAACAACCTACCACCAAAACCCCCTATCTCCTACCATTGAGGCAATTTTGTATCCAACTGGCTAGTTCTCCCTGTATTCCATTGATCTAATCTTGTTAGCCAGTCTACCATGAGGAACCTTGTCAAATGCCTTACTGATATCCCTATAGACAAAGTCCACCTCTCTGGCTTCATCGATCCTCTTAGTTACTTCTTCAAAAACCTCAATAAATTTAGTGAGGCATGAATTCCCATGCACTAAGCCATGTTGACTATCCCTAATCAGTCCTTGACCTTCCAAATACATGTAAATCCTATCCCTCATGAACCCCTTCAATGACATCCCCACCACTGATTTCAGGCTCACCGGTTTATAGTTCCCTGGTTTTTCATCCACATTTATGTGTTTTTAGACATTCAGCGCCACCTCTTCTCTAATATGGACACTCTTCAAAATATCAGATCAATTGTCAGGCACAGAGGTCCTCAGCAGCTGAGCAAATGAAATGGAGCAACAACAATTACTGTGGCAATAAGTGACATAGGAAAGACACTCTGGATTAGGAACATCACCCAGATGGACAGCCAACAACAATGCACACGTGTACCATTTAAGAGACTGGCACAATTTACAGGCTATGTGCAATACACATTCTGGGGCTATCAAGAATAACAAGTTGCTAGTGCATGAGAACAATTGTGAACATTATCGGATGACTCTCAGTTCAAATGATAATGTATATAATTTTTTTGTATGGAACAGGTCATGTTTGAGTTAGAAATGTAATACTGTATGAATGTCCCTCCTGACTTACTGTGGCCTATACCATGAGGAACTCACTGCAGGCATCTATTGCATAGCCAGTTCAATAAAGACACAGCACAACCTGTCCTGTGAGCCTGAAACAGGCAGATACTTGGTAGGTGACATCAATGTTAGAGCTAAGTCTGCACAGATCAGCCTTATTTCTCAGAGGGATCCTTGAGAAAGTTAGGGTCCTCATTACCTAATGGAAGGAACCCAACACCAGGGTTTTTTGGTAGCTATCATGGGCATCTGAAAAGTATCAGAGTCCAGTCTGATTTTTATCAGACATCCTGAGAGAATAGGATATTACCCAGCAAAAAATCTTCCCATTTTCCATCTGAAAGAAACATACAAGAAAGGCCAGCCCATACCCATTATTATGTGATTCTAGGTTCATAACTTAAGATACAACTAAAATGCCTGTGATTACTAATCCAACAATGAGTGACCTCTTGTGGAATGTTTCTGCAGATGGAGTACATTGCTGACATTGAGCATTAATTAATTCAGTAACATTTGTCTATCTGGTTGGTGATTCAGCTGAAGAACCAGGGCCATTCTTTAGATCAGTGCCAACAACCGCCTGGTATTGGGAGCCACAAAGACACTGCACTTTGCATTTTGGAGGGAGTTCAGTCAAAGCTGCATCTTTGTTTTAAATGTAATTGATGTGTTCACTCATAAAATTGTTTATTTCTCAAAGATACTTTGTTTCCCCATTAAAGGATCATTGTTTGCACAAGCATTTGTGGAAAGATACTCATCTTTGTTATCTGAATACAGTGATACAGATTGCAGAAAAGTATTATAATTCGGGCTTTCCTGTAAAATGATTGAAACGGTCCCTTATGAAACGGTTCAGTAAACTTTTTGCAAAGCATAAACATGATTACCAAGATGTGACCTTTGGTTTTCCATTGGTAGTTTTAACATACAGCCAAAGGTTCAATAAGTTAAAGTATGCATACGTATAATCCCACAACTGCGCTTATT
The DNA here is from genome assembly GCF_030684315.1 of Stegostoma tigrinum. Taxonomy (NCBI): domain Eukaryota; kingdom Metazoa; phylum Chordata; class Chondrichthyes; order Orectolobiformes; family Stegostomatidae; genus Stegostoma; species Stegostoma tigrinum. The sequence goes on along the minus strand of NC_081361.1, from coordinate 49,654,743 downwards.
TTCATTGACATCTGATAGGAGGAGGAGGGAATGCTACATTGGCCTCTTTAAAAAGAAAAAGCCAAGGATCCTGTCTCTGTCAATTAGCTGTGTTGTGAATATATGTGGATTTTAAATGAGGATACAATTTGGCTGATCTGGTATACTTTTAAGTACACTGGTGGTCTATACAGCTGGAGTCACAATAAATGACAGTCGCCTGGGCAGTGAATTAGTTTAATTCATTGTTTAAAGAGAATAGTACCAAGCCAGACAAGAACATTGTGTACAAATTTAACAGTAGCTAACAAAGGAAAAACAATAGCCACATAATTATATGGATAGAGAGATTAGCCAGAAACAAACATTACAATTCCTCTCTTGCTTCAAACTGCAGCAGGATTATGGCCTTCATTTTATGCCCTCCAACACAGCCCTCTAACTGTGGCATCAGCAGCATATATAACAGCTTCGTCCACATCCATCAGATTTGTTCACCCAGACCAGTGAGGGCTCCTTCACATAGACCTGTCCCTACCACAGCTGTCAATATTGTGTAGTGTGAGTTGTCCCTTACTTGAGAGTGCAATGATTACAGGGTCTGATTGGGAGACAGTGTTGAGTGGTTAGAACCCATTAAATTTTATGCTGCATGTTCATTTCAACATTGTGATTTTCTAAATATTTATTCATGGGGTGTGGGCATCTCTGGTTAAGCCAGCATTTACTACCCCACCCAATTGCCTTGAAGGTAGTTATGAATCAACCACATTGCTATCAGTCTGGAGTCACATGAGGCCAGACCAGGTAAGGATGACAGATTTCCTTCCCTAAAGGATATTATTGAGTATTCAGCTAAGTACTGTAGCCTTTTTACTTCTTGGTTTGTTTTGCTTCACACACATTTGGTGTTTCAGCTTCTCAGGAACTCATCCAGCTAGATCTCCAGGCCGTTGCAACTTCCTAGTGACAGACATCATGTTGTTCTGAAAAAAGGAAGATGGTGCACACAAATTATATTTTTGATACCTTCACTCTGAATTTTTTCCCTCCAGCCTACATACTTTCCCTCCCACCACTGGAGATCATTTTCTCTCTTTTTCTCTGATGTGTCCCATGTCATGTTTCAATCTCGCTCGGAGCTGCGGCCCTGTTCCTGATTTCCCTTGAGCTGAGGGCTGAGCCCATAACCATCCGGCTCCCCTTACCCACATGTAGCTTTTCATTTTTAATTCACTTGTTCCTTCAGCTTCATTAGTGTGCCTAATTCTAATAATCTCAATATGTACGGTCACGCACCAACCCCCACCCTCTGAATCCTGCCCCACGACTGGAAATCTTCCTTCTGCCTCCCTGGTGCCTACTACCATTCCCCTAGATCCTCTGGTGCCCCTAAAAATCATGTCAATTAATCTTAGCTGCCAGCCATTTATTTGTAACTTTGCTGCTCATCCCATTTTCTGATGAGCCCATTTTATTTTGATGCATCATGCCTGCTAGTTTGAGTGGGGTGGGTGAGCCACAATAACACCTTACAAGACCATTCAAGAAGGACACTTACCATGAGCTGGCTGCACTAGGCAATCTGTGTCAATTACACTGCAAGTTTAAGCAAAGAAAAGCCTTGAAGGACCCATGCCACTGAAGAATTGTATGCTCACCAGAGCTTCCAAGAAAAACATACCATCTCACCAGATAAGTGTTTGTCAGGTTTATGGCCATGTTTTTTTTGTTTGCTTTTACCTCACAAGCTGCTGTCCATCAACATAATTCCAGCAGTATTAATGAGTATTCATGCATGCTATTGTATGCAGAAATTGTTCCCAATAGGAAGAACAGCTCACTTGAAAGGTACTGAAAACTTAACAGCAAAACTTTAATGTGACATTGGCAATCTGGATTTTGGCTTCCTGTGCAATTAATTTCCCTATTCATCTGCCTGCCAACATCCTCACTTGATATTTTTTAGTCACCTTATTCAGGAGTGTTATGTAACCTCAGGGAGAGGTAGGATTTGAACTCAGGTCTCCTAGCTTAGAGGTAGACACACTATATCACTGTGCTACTGAACTGTAACATCTTAGCCAGAATATAAATTGATCATTATTCACAGTTGCTCTGTCAATACCATAGTAACATCTGTACTGTGCTTTGATGAATGGTTAAATTGTAGATCTTTACCAATTAACGATCACAAATCAAGAAGGATGGCAAAGAGTTGGTGACAAGAAGAATACAGTTGCTAATGAGTAGATTCAGTTGTTGCATATTGGTAGGTGACTATACAAACAGCTATGTTTTCAAAAAGAAGTTTGAGTCAAAGGTATAAGTAGTGTATGACTTGAATAATGCCAAGTTTTTTGCTCTAACAGAATGTGCTTGTCACAGGGTGGGCCAGCATTTGTTGCCCACCCCTAAGTGTCCTTGAAAAATGTTGGTGCACTGCTGTAGTCCATGTGATGTAGGTATCCCCATAGTGCTGTAGTGAGTCTGGGATTTTGACTCTGGGATAGCGAAGGACCATCGGTTATAGTTGCAAGTTAAGATGGTGTATGGCTCAGAAGGGTCCTTTCAACTTGTAGTGTTCCATGCATCTGCTGCTCTTGTCCTTCTAGGTGATTAAGGTCATAGGTTTGGGCAAGCAGGTTTGGTAAGATGTTGCAGTGTAACTTGCAAATGGTGTACACTGCTACCAACGTGCATTATCATAGAAAGAATGTATGCTGAGGTTGGTGATTGTGGCACAGGTCAAGTTGGCTGCTTCGTCTGCAATTATGTCAAGGTATTTGTGTGTTGTTGGAGCTGGACTCATCTAGTCAAGTGGATCACACGCCTGGCTTGAGCTTTATAAATGGTGGCCAGGCTGTGGGGAGTCAGGAGGTGAGCATTATCTTGTGGATCCCAAGGCTTTGTACGGTACCACAGTGAATGCAATATATTTTCCATTGAGCAGGTTTCTGACCTTACAAGCAAGGAGCATGACTGTCACCTCATGCACATTGTGAAGGTGTTGGATCTCATGTTGCACTTTCTTCCACTTTTTGGGTGAACCCATCGTGAACTGAGTCTCTGTTTTAAAGATTCGAATGGGATGTTCAAGTGAATGAGAGGTTTGGGCCCATAATGGCGTCAAGTGTATTAGCCTTATTCAAAAGAGCTTGGAGAGTAAAGGATTGAGTGAGCAGTTTGAGAGTATAACCAGCAGGAGGAGCTACTTCTCCAAACTTCAGAGTAAAACATCAGCTGCTTTTTAAATTCATTGTTCAATTACAACATAACTTCACAAAAAATCATTCTGAAATGTTCCCAGCGAAGGTGAAAGCTTGAACAGTTGCTCTTCAATTGTACCACAAATCTGTAGTGTGCAAATTTGAAAGCAATTTTCAGCAGGAGTCTTGAAAGCAATTTTCAGCAGGAGTCATGAATTGATGTAGCTCTTTTTCATTCCTTCCGGGCTCAGGAGCACTAAAACCAATTGCACTATCTGTACTGCCTGTGGGGTTTGAGGTGAGGAAGGGGACATGAAATTTCTTTGTATCTATATAGCTCAAACTCATACCGAGTGGTCCATTAACCACAACCAAGTAATTTAACTGATCCAACAGTTACCAGAATTACTCAAATTATGCAACTTATGACATAGGAAATATATAAATAGCAGCGAAAACTATGGAGATGATGGGCAGGAAATGGTATGCAGCACTGATCCAATCATTTCTTTTCTCAGCAACAGCCTCCGCCTAATCCTCTGGACAAGCAAGGAGTGTCCATAATCCCATCTCATGCTGTGTCTTCTTCAGCAGAAGAATTTGAAGATAATTTGCAATAAGTAGTATATAAAAACATGCTGAAAGCTTCAAGGTATTGAGCAATAAGAGCCCCTAGTTGATTTCTCTTTAATTTTGATATTTTTGGCCCGTGTCTAGGCAGTCTCATTTTGCTGCTACCATGATGTCCTCCATTCATTGTGTTACCGCTGAAAGCTTCATTTGAGCCATGAAGGCTGTTGGGAATAGATGTTTTGCCAGGAACTCTCTTCAAGGCTTCTGACATCTTTTCCAAAAGTGTGCTTATTTCTATATAATATAATTACATTTAATACTAGGAGTCAATCATGTTTGACAGATTAACAGAGTCCAACGATTTAAAGACAAGCAGGAATAAAGAATCTCCATAGGGATTTTTTGTTATTTGTATGTAGTCTGTTAAATTCTACCATACATTCCAAAGAATATTCAAGTGCTTTCTAAAATTATCAAAGTCTAACCATGACTCTCAAGTTTTTAATGGGTCATCTTTCTTATAAAGTTTGCTATTAAATTTTAGTACAATTTCCAAACCTACTTCAGTGTTCAATTGTTAAGTTTCTGGCTTAAGTGTCAAAGCCATATTTAATTTTTTTTGGTAAACATATAATCCATATCCACTTTAATTTTCCATTGATCATAAAGCTCACATGCACAAAAAAATTGGCAAGAAATCCTGTCGCACACAATGCATTTGGTTTCAGCCATTCTTCTCCCAAGTAATTCCACTTACAATCATCTGGCTGAATTGAACTCTGATTCCAACCTTGACTTTTAGTCAACCATCCTTTGCTACCAATGTCAACTTAGATCCAAGTCATTCCGTGAGACAGAAATCAAGACACCTTTCTTTATGGATCAAGTTTATTAACTACCAAGACTTACAGCGCTTTCCACACAACGGTCCCGTTGATCTCCCTTTTGTTTTTTCATTCTTTAATCATATCCAGAAGTGCTATCACATACAACTGAATGGCTTTTATTCATCACCAAATCACCAATAGCATATTTTGTTTTCAATCTGTTGGCCACTGCTAGTAAATCACCCATGTTTTCCAATTAATTAATTTACTATTTCCCCTTTATCTACCCAGACAATTAGGTCATCAATTAGTCTCAGTCACCTACTTAATTACTTCTTTTTTTAAACACTGGTCATATATACCTGTAGCTATGAAACCTCAGAATCCATCAACTTCTGAGAAATCATTATTGGGGATTTTTGGTTTCACTGGCCCTGAGGGAAATGAGGCAACAGAGTCATTTCATCATGTAAATCTACAAATGTTGAGCAAATGATTAAGTTGATCATATTACATCTGGTAATGAATTGAAGTCAATGTAAAGTGAAAGTCTGGAATATGGATTAGAATTGTTTAATGCTGTTACCATACAATACTAAAGTCTGAATCTCACTATCTCAAATGTTTAAAGATACTGACTCATCCTTTACCTCCAGGCAATATTACTTTGTATTTGTTGGTTTCAATACTTAGCAGTGCATCTCTGGTTCCTAGCCTTTGCCTATTCCTATTTTCATCTAGTAGTAGGGGTTGGTTAGCTCAATTGGCTGCACAGCTGGTTTGTGATGTATAGTGATACCAGTAGTAAGGGTTAAATTTCCATGCCAGCTGAGGTTACCATGAAGAACAATCCTTCTCAAACTTTCCCTTCTTCAAAGGTATGGCGACTTTAGGTTAAACCACCACCAGTTGTCACCCTCTGTCTGTCAGATCAGCCCTATGGTCTGCTAAGACTTCGGTGACTTTACCTATCTAATTGTAACCAGGGTATCACTTAAAATGGTATCCCTCAAGAATGCATTTTCGGCCCAATCCTATTTCACTTTTACACGCTTCCCCTTAGTGACTTATTCAAAAATGCACCACTTCTTTTGTGTTGTTGACACCCACGTCTATATTATCGCCATTTCTCACAACCTATTCACTTTCTTTAAACTGTCAAAGCAGCTGTCTGACTTTTAGTAACTGGATGAGCAAAACTTTTCTTCAATGAAATATTGGGAAGCTGGAGCCATTCCATTTGGTCTCTGCCACAAACTTTGCTCCCTAGCCAGTGAGCCCATTGCTTTCCTTACCAAAAATTCAAAGGTGATTCAGACTGCTCTTGTCTTGGTAGCATGTTTACCTCAATAAGCTTCCACTTACGTAATCACACTGTCACTTATGCTGTCCACTTTCATTTCTGTTACATCACCCAACCGCTGCCTGAGTTCATCTACCATTGAAGCCATCATCCATGCTTTTGTTACCTATCAACTAGGTATTGCAAAGCACTCTTGGCCCACCTTGCGTCCTGCATAAGTTGAAGCCTTTCACAATTCTGCTGCCCATATCCTAAAACTCCAGCTTTTTTCACTCATCAGCCCTGGCCTTGCTGACCTATATTGGTTTCCAGTTACATAATTCCTCAATTTTTAAAATCTCACCCTTGTTTCCAAATTGCTTCATGGTCTCATCCTTCTCTCTTCCAGCCATCCAAACTATAGGTTGCTGCATTTGTTTATCTGTCTTATTGAAGATCCCCAAATTTAATCACTCCTACATCAGTGGCTCAGCTTTCATCTGCAAAGACCCTCAAACCTTTACACATCACTCTCTTTATTCCTTTTTTTAAGATGACTCCTAAAATCTACGTCTTTGATCAAGTTGCCCAAATGTCTCCTTGTATGATTAAAGTCAAATTGTGGCTGATAATGATCTTGTAAGGTGTCTGGGGAATGTTTCACCACATGAATGGTACTACACAAATCCAAGCTGACGTTATAGTATTTTAGGCTGTTTTCTTTTGTAAATAGTATATCTGACCCGTAAGTGCCTACAAGACATATGTTCACCTGAGTAAATTGTTTGCAGAGTGTTGCAGGTTTCTAGCTTGGCATTGGCTGTTTTTTATCTCAGAGGTTAGGAGGACATTGCCTTGTTGACCCAAGGCAATGGTACTATTTGAAATAGAGCAGGGAGTTGTGCCTTCTGTGGTGTGACTTAGATTTGTCTCTTAACTAGCATCACCAAATATCTGAGACCAACTTAGCAGTTATAATAGCCTGAAGAACAACGACTGTATTTCATGCTGGCTGGCTGTAAAAAGCCAAAGAAGATATTTTGTCATACGTCAAACTGCTGTAAAATGCACCAGGTGAGTTGACAAAAATGAAATATTTCTGGCAGTTTAAGTTGATGCCTTTCTGCCACGAATACACAGAGGTGGTGACATGCAGCGTGTAGTACCTGCAGACCGACATAATGAGGATCTGATACAGAGGGGGAGGGAGAGAGAGAGAGAGAGAGAGAGAGAGAGAGAGAGAGAGAGAGAGTGAGAGAGTGAGAGAGTGAGAGAGACACGAACATTGAACAGAGAACATAACAGCGCAGTACAGGCCCTTTGGCCCTCGATATTGCACCGTCTTGTGAAAGCAATCTGAAGCCCACCCAACCTGCACTATTCCATTATCATCCATATGTTTATCCAAAGACCATTTCGATGCCCTTAAAGTTGTTGAGTCTACTACTGTTGCAGGCAGGGCATTCCATGCCCTTACTACTCTGAGTAAAGAACCTACCTCTGACATCGGTCTTATATCTGCTCATCCACTTTACCAAGAATCTTACCACTAGCCCAGAACTCTGTATTCCTGTTACTCCTTCCAAAGTGAATCACCTCACACTTTTCCGCATTAAACTCCAGTTATCACCTCTCAGCCCAGCTCTGCAGCTTATCTATGTCCCTCTGTAACCTGCACAAACATGTAAATAGATAAATAAAGTGTTACCTGCAGAGAAACAGGCATAGATTAGAGGATGTGAAACCTACGCACACAAACATACACATAGAGGATCTGATACCTGCAGATAGACACACAGGCACACACGCTAGAGGATGTGGTACCTGCAGGCAGGCACGCATACACTAGAGGATGTGGTACCTGCAGGCAGACACATGCACGCACACACAAACAAATACACATGTGCACCCGCGCGTGTGCACACGCACAGACCCTCCTGGAGCCTACTCTGTACCGACCAGGATTTGACCTGATATTCCAACGCAGGAAATCGCCAATCAATGTGTCTGAGACCAAAGCTTGTTGCAATTCTCTGGGAGGCGGTCCCTTTCCCTGAGCCAGGAAGACCCAGCATGACAGCTCAGAAGATTGTGGAAGCCACCTCTGGGACAGGTTCATTGAAATTAAATTCAGCAAAATGAATCAAGCTGAAGAAAAAAATGCAGGGCCCCTAAATGAGGTGTTGAGAAACACCGAAGTTCATAATTTAAATACTCCAGCAAAAATACTTGACTCTACAAAATGTAGTGCGACATTTTTCTGAACCGTGTAAGTAATTTGCTACTCATACAATTAATTTAATATTTCCAGGCTCAAGTAAATCCATGTTATCCATTACATATCACTTGAAAATTATTTTAACAAAGTTCTGCTATAAAGATATTTATATCTACTCTGCAGTAATGTCAAATTTACTCAATTAAACATGCATTCCTTTTCTAAACACAACTAACAAATACACTCACAAGCTGGGATCAAACCAGAAAATATTCAAAACGTTTTGATTTTCATTTTGTAAATTAATAGTCACCTTTTTTCTATAAATTCATTCCTTGTTTTCATGCAATATGGCGTGGCGGTTAATTGAACAAATTCTCTGTGTGCAGGAATGACACTGGGTCTGACTGTGGCCATCTGCACATTCTTCCCCACACGCTGGAGTGTGAACAAACTTATTCTGTACATGCAGGATGTAGGCAACCAGCAAATCGAAAGTGATTTAAGTTGGAAATTAATCTTGTTATCTGGGTTTGAGTACTAGCTCATTTTTTGCAGTTGAAATGTAGCAGAGAGCAATTGCATTTCGAATTGCGAGTAAACAATGTTGTGATAAAAGGAATTGTGCATTCTTTGAGACTTTGGATTTTATAAAAGTAAATAAATATGAAATTAAAATATTATCAGTACAGAGATCTGAAATAAAAACCCAAATCACTGGATAAACTCACCAGGTCTGACCACATTGGTGGAGAGCAAAGCAAGGTTGATGATCTTTCATCAGGTACAATAGCAGGAAAGGAAGTGGAAGGAAGAGGGGCAGTGTGTGATAGGCTGCAATCCACTCTATCATAGACCCCTACTTTTGCTAATCCATTTGCCCTCACCCCACCTGCTTTTGCTGCTTTTAGTCATGATTAAAACCAATTGTAACTTTCTCCTGTTCAGGTGGAAAGTAATTGGCTTGAAATATTACTTTGCATTTTCCTAGACTGATGCAATATTAACTGCTGAATATTTGCAGCATTTTTTTTGTTTCTCTCCCTGTTTCCTCCACTCTCATCTCCCTCATTGCAAGGAGATCATGAATTTCTTGTCATTAAGATTAAGACTATGAGGTCAGTTGCCTTTCCATTTTCTTCCCTTCGTCCCTGGGCAAACGTCCTCTCAGGTTTCTCCCTGTCCTAATCATGAATTTACATTATTCTCCAGTTTATCTCCAATCTCCCTTCAAGCCCTCTGCAAGCTTAACTTGCCCATGAGACCCACTTCCTTTTCCCTCAACAAAGAAAAATTCCAGATGCTGGAAATGAAAATCAAAACCAGAAATAGCTGGAGAAACTCAGCATGTCTGGCATCATCTGTGGAGAAAAAGCACAATCAATGTTTGGCGTTCAAATACCCTTCTTCAGAACTTAAACACTGACTCTGCTTTCTCTCCACAGGTGCAGCCAGATCTGCTGAGTTTCTCCAGCTATTTCTGTTTTTGTTCCTGTTCCTTCAATCCTGTTACCCAAAACTGCTCTCCAACTACCCCTCCTCATACCATCTTAACTGATACTTAAAATAACAGTTATGTCTCTTCAGGTATTGTCCTTCTCTGCTTCAAATCTCCTTTCATCATCTCTCTGTTCCACAAAACATCCTTGATCCCATTTTCCTTGCATACTCCCACCCTACCTCTAATCTCTCCAGTATCCTTCAATGCAATGTCACCTCCCAAATCTATTCCAAAGCTCCAGGTTTGAACTTTCTGCCCCTATTATAGTACTGGAACAGCTCTTTTGAAAAGTCACAGAAGACATTGTACGTAACTCAAACTGTTTCCTCTAACATGTACTTGGGTGGGACTGTGCATTCATAGAATCTATTGAATCCCTACGGTGTGGAAACAGGTCATTTGGCCCAATAAATGCACACCAACATTCTGAACAGCATTCCACCCAAACTCACCCTCCTACACTCATCCCTGTCAGTCTGCATTTCCCATGGCTCATCCACCTAGTCAAACACTATGCGGCAAATTAGCATGGCCAATCCACCTAGCCTGCACATCTTTGGACTGTGGGAAGAAACCGGAGCACCCAGAGGAAACCCACGCAGACACAGGGAGAATGTGAAAACGCCACACAGACAGTCACTCAAGGCTGGAATTGACCTCTAATCTTTGGCTAGCGCTGCTGCCTCATATCACCACTGAACCAGCAATAACACCCTTATTCCTTGTTCAATTCTTATCTAATCACAGGTAGTCTCTCACCTGAAATAATTTCTCTATCCATTCCTCCCAGGGTTGCCTATACATCTGTCCTTGACCACATCCTACTTCTCATTAGTTGTTCTTCAATAATATAAAACATCATCTGAAACACAGCATCAGTCTCCACACATGCTTTGACAAAATCTGACTTCTATATAATCAACAACTCTTTTAATCTCTCCACACTCTCTAAATAAACAGAAATTTCTTCCAACTAAGAACTGGGGAGACAGAAATTATTTTGTTCTGTTCCCACCACAAACTACATTTCCGAGATGCCAACTGCCCTTCTTTCTGGCAACACTTGAGTTGAAACTGACTGTTTTCAACCATACTGCTGGTGAATGATCTTCCAACCACACACTGTCAGACTCACTAAGGCCTACCTACCTTCACTTTTGTAAGGTGCCCAACTCTGTCACTAGGGTAGTTCACCTGCTGAAACACTCACCCGTAACTTTGTCATTTTGGACCTGCCTACTCCAACACACTCCAGCAAGCCTCCACAAACTTGAGATTATCTAAATCTCTGTCGATGTCCTAATTCATTCCATTTATGCATCACCCCTGTGCCCACTATCTACAGTGGCTCCAGACTAAGTAGTACATTAATTTCTAAAATATGTACCTGTGTTTTCAAATCTATCCATTGCTTCAGCTCTCCCTATTCCTATCATCTTCTCTCCATACAATGCCCCACAATATCTGAACTTCTCTAATTCTGGCCTTTTCCATATCATAATTTTCATTGTATCATGATTCAAAAAAGTGCCTTCAGCTGCCAAGACCCCAGACTCTGAAATTTCTTCCCTAGACCTTTCAGCTTTTCTAGCTGTCTCATTTCCTTTAAAATCAAACTCTTCATCTTCCATCTCTGTATGTGACTCAATGCAAATATTTCTTTGGTAATTTTTTTATTTGGAAGAATAACTGCTAATTTATTTTTTTAAAGGCACAGTCTCCTAAGGTTTTGTAATCCAAATAGGGCCATTTTGATGGAGCACAGGAACAGGGGGTTTGGGAGTTTATATTCCCAAATTTTGAAAGGCAGCAAGGCAATTAATGAGGAAACTATACAAAAGCCTGTGGGTTAATGAGGGAACTATACAAAAACCTGTAAATGGGGGGACTGTATTTAAATAAAACAAAGAAGTTATGCCAAACATTGTTAAACCAGCAGTCGGTATGGACGCTACACTGTAGGAAGAATGTTGAAGCACTGGAGATGTTTGAGAAGGTTTTACATGGCTTATATTGGATGGATACACAATAACTGGCCATTCAGCCCAATCAGACCATGCAGTCTTTCTGCTCCGCTCAGGCCTCCTTCCATTGTTCCTCATCCCAATCCATCATGCAGCCATCTATTCCCTGCTTCCTCCTATGCTTGGCCAGCTTCCATAATCGATCCATTCCACTCACTTAAATCACTCCCTGTCATAGCAAGATTCAACATTCTTCCCACTCTTCAGGTAAAGAAGTTTCTGCTGAGCACCCTACTGGATTTCATAGATATCATCTTAGATTGATAACCTATAGCTATGCTCTTCCCGACAAATGGAAATATTAATTTATGTAGCCACACTGTCAAGACCATTCCCTGTTTCATTTTAAAAACCCCTACTAGGTGTTCATCCACCTTCTTTTTTCAACAGTAAACAGACTCAGTCTGTGTGTCCTTCTCTGATATATAATATATATATACATATTATATATACACTCATCTTTATGGTATCGTCCTTGTAAATCAATTTTACACCTGATTTTCTTATTTTATTCATTAGTTTATTATGATGCACTTTCCTGAAGGTTATTTGTTTCTCTACTCCACTTAGATTCACATTTTCCAAGTAATTTTCATCATTTGACTTGAATATCTGAGATTTCCATAGACTAAAAATGGCTTCAGAAAGGACTGAATTGGCCTACACTGAAAGCAAGAAGTGATGGTGAATCTGTTGAGAGTAAAACAGAGTTAACATTTCGAATCTGATATGACTCTGCTTTGGAATTTTAGAATCTCTATATCATATATAGAATTCGAGCAATATGGTCAACATGAAACCACTGAGTTCAATGTTTTAAAACATGCCGGACAACTCTGGTGACATTGATCATCAACTTTAAAGAGCTAAAATAGAAAAGGTCATGGGTTAAAAACTAGAAAAATGTCATATTTTCGATTTTCAGATTGAATTGCCACATGTAAGTCTTGGTATAATATATGTATACAGTACAGCAGAGCTAAACTTAGAATTCAAAGATGACTTCAAGACTTTCAAATGAAACTTACATAGTTATTCACATCAACTACAATTCCATCCAATCTGTTAATTTGAGCTCTACAAGGTTATTCCTAAATTAATGAAGTAGTAGCCTCTCATCAAATCAGTTTTACTAAAAATGGACATTGGAATCAGTCATTTAATAAAACAGAATGATGACAAAATGGAGAATGTATTAGAGAATTACTTTTAAATCAAATCAGATGACTTAATTAATTTTGAGCGGGAATGTTCCGCAAAATGCCATCTGTTAGCTAAATATAAGGAAGTTGGACTCAAGGCTGAATTCCCTGATGTGAGGAACACTTCTACTAAACCTTAGACTACTAAAAGGACCAAGGAAACTCAGTCTTTCTGCACCATATGTTTTTTGTTTATAATTCAAGCACAAAATCTGGAAGTTTGGTGAACCATTGGGAGGCTGGCATAGGCCTTCAACATGATGTAGTCAGACAGTAAATGAAGTTCATGCAGAGAAATGTGAAGTGATTCCCTTTAGTGTGAAGAACAATAGCAAACAATATCGACTGAAGGCACAATTCTAGTAGGGATGTTGATTTTTCTCAGTCTGGATTGTTGCAAATCATTCTGCCCCATCATCCCGAACCTTATAATACAATGATCACTCTCTCCTAAATGTTCCCGAACTGGCACTTGATCCACTTGACCCAACTCATTTCCGAGAATCAGGTCCAACAGTGCATCCTTGTTGAACTGAAAACTTACAGTTATAGGAAGTTCTCCTGCATGCAACATTTGTCCCTTTGGTACCCTGTATATGTTTGGTTTATAGAGGTCCCCTATTGTAAGTTGGTATCTCCCTCTAATTTCCCTGCAGATTTGTTCTTCTACATCCTATCCACCAGTTGGTGATCTCTGTGCACAAGTCATAAGTCAGAACAGTGAGAGTGTTACTAATCAGACACCCAGCTTTAGTTAGTAGAGAGATAGAACATAGAACATTACAGCGCAGTACAGGCCCTTCGGCCCTTGATGCTGCACCGACCTGTGAAACCAATCTGAAGCCCATTTAACCCACACTATTCCGTTATCATCCTTATGTTTATCCAAAGACCATTTAAATGCCCTTAAAGTCGGTGAGTCTACTACTGTTGCAGGCAGGGCATTCCACGCCCTTACTGCTCTCTGAGTAAAGAACCTACCTCTAACATCTGTCTTATATCCGCTCATCCACTTTACCAAGAATCTTACCATTAGCCCAGTACTTCGTATTCCTGTTACTCCTTCCAAAGTGAATGACCTCACACTTTTCCGCATTAAACTCCATTTGTCACCTCTCAGCCCAGCTCTACAGCTTATCTATGTCCCTCTGTAACCTGCACAAAAGAAAGGAAGTAGTGTTAAACTTGCATTGAACACTACATCGGCCTCAAGTATAGTACTGCATCCAGTTCTAGCACTTTAGAAAAGATGCGCAGATATTAGAGAGAGGGCAGAAAAGATTCATAAAAATACTTCCAGGAATGAGGAGTTTCAATTATGAAGACAAGTTAGGACTGCTGTCCTTAGAAAAGGGAGATTTCAGAGGACATTCATAGACATATTCAAAACCATGAGGGGTCTGGACAGAGTAAATGAGGAAACGTTGTTCCCACTCAAGAGCAGATGGAGAACAAGTGGCACTCATTGGAAGAAATCAACAAAAGACACAAAGGTGATATGAGAAAAGAACTTTTTTTTCACAAAGTAAGTGAAACCTGGAATACATGGCTTTGTCAAGGGCAGGTCATGTCTTACAAATTTAATTGAGCTTTGATAAGGTGATGCAGGCAGTCGATGGGAGTTGTGCTGTGAATGTTGTATATTTGGACTTTCAGAAAGAATTTGATACAGTGCCACGTGACAGGTTGGTTGGAAAATTACAATTTTTTAGGATTGATGGATCCTTGGCAGAATGTTTTAGAAGACGGTTAAAAGATAGTATGCAGAGGGTAGGTATAGATGGGCATTTCTCAAACTGGACACAGTGAAGAAGACTTATAAGATCCTTGGGTTTATAAATAGAGGCATAGCATATAAAATCAAGGAAGTGAGGAAACAGCTGTACAAATCATTGGTCAGATCAGATTTGGAGTATTGTGTTCAGTTCTGAGCACCTTATTTAAGGAAGGGTGCTAAAGTCCTGAAGAGAGAGTATGAAAACAATTTACAAGAATGATATTATAATGAGGGATTTGAAATACAAGGAAAGATTAGGCAAATTGGGCTTCTACTCATCGGAGCAGAGAAGATGGAGGTGACCTTATTGAGGTGTTCGAACAATTTTGACACGGTAAAGAAGGATATTCTATTTCTACCAGTTGGTATGTCAGTAATTGGGGATACAATTTCAAGATCATCAGCAAGACAGCTAGGAATGAGATGGGGAGAAACCTTTTGGCTTAGAGAGTTGTTAGGATTTGGAGGTTGATTTCCTGGAGGTTTGGAAAGACAGCTGGCCATATAGTTGAAAGTGATGAATTTAGACGATGATGGAGATAGCGTTGGAGCGTGGAACTAGCTGGGTAGCTCTTTCAGGAGCCAGTTTGGACACAAAGGGCCCAATTCTATAATTCAATGTTATTTGTTCCCTTCATATTTTTCACTAGCTTTATGCTATCCTTCTGTTGACTTTATTTGCTGGAGATGCACCAAGGAAAGCATTCTATCTGGATGCATCCCAGCTTGATACAGCAACTGATCTGCTCAGGACGGTAAGAAACTACAGCAAGCTGTGAACACGCCCAGACAATCATGCAATTGACTCTGTCCACACTTCTCATTGTCACAGAAAGGCCACCAACATCATCAAAGACCCATTCCATCTGGTTATACTCTCTTCCAACCTCTTCCCTTGGGCAGAAAATACAAAAGCTCAAACACACATACCAACATGTTTTAGAATGGTTTCTTTCCTGCTGTTATTAGACTTCCGAATGGGCCTCCTGCATTTCAAATATAATGTTGACTTTGCTTTTTATGAACCTTCTTTGTAGCCTTAACTTTTTTCCCTTGCTCTGTTTAATCGCCCTGTGGTCTTTTTGTCTTTATATGTTATAATCAGCGTACTGCACGCAAAACAGAACCTTTCATTGTGTTTAGGTATATGTGACAATAATAGATCAAATCAAATCAAATCAATAACAAATCAATCCTAAATTCTCTCCAGTCCTCCCATTTGTATTGAGAATGTTTTCAAAATTAAAGACCAAATAAAGCCAAGGCTGGCTCTGCTGAAATTAGGAAACAGCATCAACAATCCCAAGACAGGAAACTAGTGAAAAACTATTAGGTTATGTATGTGTTGTGGATGTCAAACATTGTCAACTTACCTTAAGTCCCCACACTTTGCATTGTGGTGAGCTGTCTCTCAATCAATAATTGTCAGCTTCGTTTAGTGCTGGTACCCTAATTTTGGAGTTGGAAAAATTGTTTTCAAGATGTCAACACACAATCCAGACTGATGCATCAGTCTCGTAGCAAGGGAATGCTACATTTTGGGAGGAGAAAAAAGTTCTTGTTGCTGATTGTTATCCACTAAACAATAGTACACATTTTGCCAATACAATATTTTGTCAGGCTGGACTGTTCAGCCAGATGTTTCAAACTGCATACTGCTTGGGATATCCTATTAGTCAAATAGGAGGGACAAGTTGGAATGAGCAGCCAGTCTGAAGTGCGAAATGATCCTTACAATGCCAACCATGATGAAATTTATTCTACCAACATGTAGAAGGTGGTAGGAAAATAGCAGGGAAATGTGATTAATTGTAAGTCAAACGCCAAGACAGTCCAGATGTGATGGGTCGAAGGTCTTATTTCCTTGCTGTATTCAAACGTAATAAACGACGATTCAAAGGAAATAAATAGCAAAAATAAAAGGAAAAAATTCTCCAAAGTACTTCGTTGCATTGGCCGAAAAGTATTGTATTTTCTTGTTCACAGCTTGAGATTGTTTGTCTCCTTTCTGCCAATGTATTTTGACAAAATCCAAACTAATTAATATTATTGGGTGAATCCTTCTCCTCCCTTCCTCTAGTTTGCAGCTTTTTAATCATTACAAAGTACAGTTGTCAAGGTCCGCGTTCAACCTCTAACATTTGTCCAAGTGGCGGACTTTGTGGCATGGGGAGAATGTCAACTCCATATTTCATAAAGAACCACAAGCACATTCTCCCACTGTAAATGCAGTAATACAGATACAAAGGCGTTAAAGTCTGAATGCGAGAAATTGAGAGAAACAAAATACCAACGGAACATCTTGAGAGCCCGTGAGTTTTGCTTTTTTTTTCTGTCTGGAAGTGATTAATCTGCGGCTCCTCTGACTTCTCAGTGGTGTCTGTATGACTCAGCAAACTTGGAAATACCCATCTACGCAACTCCTCCATCGAGGAAGCCAAAAATTATCTTTGAAAAGCAAGACTAACTGCTCACAATGGAGTATGGGCCCTTTTTTTATGCTTCTTAACGTCGTACAAGCAGGATCCAAGGCTGATCCTTTTGGAGAAAATTGTAAAAAGATGACATACATTGGTACATGTTATCGCTGCCCCCACATACGAGTTATATCTGAGGATTAAAGCACTCTAATTAAAAATATGTTGACGATGTTTAGCAATTACGAGCAAAGCACGTTACATGTTCCAAGCAATAGCAGAAATAAATGAGACGCAGGCTGACTTTAAATATGTTTTGCGTTGTTTTTTTTGCACTCTGGGGAGTTGGAGAGGGACCCGGAAGTTTTTTACATATCACATGGCTGAGAGATTTAATATAAACACAAAAATGGCGGCAGTCACATTGAGAGAGTGTGTTTGCTGCGTCATAAAATAATATGCATGTAAACAAAGAGAGGAGAGACAGGAGAAAGAGGAAAGCAAGGGAGACAGACAGAGCGAGGGGGAGGAAAGCGAGCGATCGGGGCCGCTAGCGTCAGCAGCAGCGGCGACACTGTCTATCAGACTGGGACTGGGACTGACTGAGAGCGGCTCCGCGCTGGGGTCTACCGGGGTGGGGGTGCTCATTGTGTCCAGACTCTGTACTGGGCAAAGCTTCGCCCACTGTGTGTGCACTGATTCGGAAGAGAGTTTGACAGATTTGTGTTGAATATCTCTGCACGCATGTACAATGCAGTAAATTATACTCCACGCAAACTGCTTGTGTTAAAAAGTCATTGAGTAAAATAATGAATAAGGGCAAATCTGGAAATCAGCCTCCGATGCCAATTTCTAGAAACTGGTGGAATCTTTGAATGTCTCGGTGCCAGTTGGGTTTCACGTGTTTTTATTCAATTAGAATGTATTTTGCTAACATTCTCTGTCGCTTAGTTTTTTTTGTCACATGATGTAAGTTTGCACTAGGGACGGATTTTTTAAAAAAAATAATGTTTCCAAATTTTTAAAAATGTTTTGGAGATTTCTACAGGTTCGAAAGATGGGAAACAGCGCCCAAATCCAACTTGTTTACACCGAACCAGGGTCGTGCATGGAGAGAGAAGGTGGAGCATCGGATCTCTGATTCTGAATGATGCATTCCCTGCGAAAAAAAAACAGCTCCTCCTCCCTCTCGAAAGGTAATGTGAAGCTAACTTACTGCTTTATTGAAGAAATTTTGAGATATCTGTTCACCAAATAAGTGAATTCGTTTCAATTTGTTTGGATTTCGTTTGTGGTTTCAGACTCAGACTATTGATAAACTGAACAGAGGCACCATGGCATATGTAAAACGCATGTGGCCAGACATGGAGTTGTTTACACTATCTCTGAATTTAATCCTTTGAAAGTTGTTTGGAATTTCCTCATAAGGTAAAGTGCCTTTCATATTATTTGTGCACAAATACATTTAATTTTTAAATGTTTGATTTTTAAACAACAGAAATCTATATCAAACTCTTTATGTGATAAAGCATCCCAAGGCAGTTCACAGGAACGTGATTAAGCAAAGTTTGATGACTGGCCACACCAGGAAATATTAGGACGAATCACCAAAAGCTTGATCAAACAGCTACGTTTTAAGAAACAGTTTAAAATAGAAGAGGTGGAGAGGGTTGAGAGAGAATTCCAACATTTAGGGCCTTCGCAACTGAAGGAAGGCTGCCTGTACTGGAAGGATTACCATCAGAGATGATCAAGTAATTGGAAGTGGAGGAATACTGAGGACTCAGAAGGACATGAACATAGGTTTGGGAAGTGGGAGAACTGTACAGAATTCCTGAATCAAAGATGAGAACTTTAAACTTGAACTTGGCCATACTGGAATCCACTGAAGGTCAGTGAATATGGATGATGGGTAATTGGGACCCTGAACGAGTTACAACACAGATGAATTTGGGAATTTTTGTAGAAATTTTGATAATTGAATAAAAGCTCATTTCAGGGTTAATTATGACAATGACATTATGTTTCGTCTGGTTTTGACTGCAAGCAGTAATATTCAAAACATGTATACCAAAATCTTACAATAATTATTCATTCACACCTTTTTATTGAATTGTAATTTAGAATGAATGTTTTGTATGGCAGTGAGATAAATATCCCAAGACACTTCAAAGAGACATATGAGATATTAAAAAAGAATCAGCAGCAAAACAAAGGTGACATTTGGAGGAGGAACAAAAGCTTAATTGGAAAGGTAGTCTGAAGGGCTCACAGTGATAGTGAAAGGCCAGGCTGTGGATAGATTTAGAGATAATGGGAACCGCAGATGCTGGAGAATCCAAGATAACAAGCTGCGGAGCTGGATGAACGCAGCAGGCCCCAAGCAGCATCTTAGGAGCACAAAAGCTGACGTTTCGGCCCTAGACCCTTCATCACAAAAAAAAATTAACATTCTTGTGTTCATGAGTTTCAGAACCAAACACCATCGCAGTTTATCATGACCAAGAATGAGTGCAAGTTTGTGGAGATGGGGAGCAGAGTTTTAAGTGGGCTGATGTTTACAGAGGGTGGAGAATGAGTCTGCTGAATGGGAGATCTGAAGAAATACTGCACTGATAACATTAACTGTTTCTCTTTTCATAAATGCTGCCAGACGTGCTGAGTTTCTCCAGTCTTCACAATTTTATTTAGCGAATAAAAGACCAGCAATTGATTTTTCTCTGTGTATAAAATTGAGAAACCTTTGTGTGGAACCAAGGCTCATAAGCTTAAAAAAAATGTCATGAAGGCCATGAACTACTGATTTCTTGTCTGCGTTTTTGTTCATTCATGGGATGTGGGTTTTGATGTTGGTAAATCACCTTCTTGAACTGTTGTAGTCTGTGGGGTGGAGGAACACTCTCAGTGCGGTTAGCAAGTGCGTTCTGCAATGTCGACCCAGTAGTAGTGAAGAGATGGTGGTTTAGCTCCATGTCCAGATGATGTGTGTCCAGAAGATGAGTCTTCAGGTGGTGATGTTGCTGGGCATTTACTGGCCTTGGCTTTCTAGGTGGTAGATTGGAAGGTGCTGCTGAAGGAGCCTTGGTTAGTTTATGCAGTGGCATCCTGTATATAGTACACATGGTTACCACTATGTGTCAGTAATGAAGGGAGTAAATGTTGAAGATGATGGAGGGATGTCGATCAAACTACATCATGGATGATGTCGAGTTCTTTTTAAATGTAGTTAGGTATGCGTGGAGTGCACCATCGTACTCTTGTCCCTTGTAGATTGGGGACAGGCGTTAAGGAAACAGGAGGTGAGTTAGTGGCTGCAGAATCCCAGCTTTTGACCTATCTTTGTAGCCACAATGTTTATAGTCTGGCCCAGTTCAGTTTCTTGTCAGTTGTAACCCTCAGAATACTGATATTGGGGATTCAATAATGACAGGGCCACCGAACACCAAGAGGAAATGGTTAGAATCTGTCTTTTTGGAGATGGTCATAGTCTGCCATTTGTCTAGTGCAAATGTCTCTTACCACTTCTCAGCCAGAGCTTGCATGTTATTCCAGTCTTGATACATATATTACAACTCAATGAGGCCCACAAACACACAAAACTGCCATCAGTTTCATACTAAACAAGAACCAAAAGAACTGTGGATGCTGTAAATCAGGAACAAAAACAAAGTTGCTGGGAAAGCTCTCATCGGGTCCTGCAGCATCTGTGGAGGAGAAAACAGAGTTAACGTTTCAGGTCCGGTGACCCTTCTTCAGAATAGTTCTGAGTTTGGACCCGAAACGTTAACTCTTGTTTTCTCCTCCGCAGATGCTGCCAGACCCGATGAGAGCTTTTCCAGCAACTTTGTTTTTGTGCCATCAGTTTCACTCTGCACTTGACCTATCTCCTTAGGGTTGCTCACCATTTAATTGTTTGGAGCTGCAACAGGTAATTGGGCAATTGGGCTAAAGCGACTCTGATACATGTGCTTCACAAGGGAAGGTAAGGGAAATTTGGAGGATTGGGGTATTGTGGTGAGGAATGTCAGCATGAAATAAGAGTAGAAAATAAATACTACTTAAACAGGGTTGACGAAGGAGAAACAAGAAGACAGTAAACTGCTAATTTGGTAGAAATGAAAAGCAAAAGAAATCTCAAGCCATCCTTGAAAAGAAAAGAAAATCCCTGTGTTTTTAGGAGTGGATAACTTTGTGAGTGTAATCTAAAGCTGCATGCTAAACATTCAAGAGGCCAGTGAAGGGAAAAGGTTTGAATACGTTTGCTTTAGATTTCAGGGAAATTCAAGATTTGGGGTTATAAGGACATTTTCACAAGATTGAAGTTTTTGGAAAAACTGGGTTTGATCAGAGAATTTGTAATAAGTTCTATTTCACAGAGACTCAAAGGGAAGAAGGACTTGTGGATTTGCATGTTTGGAGATCAGAGGGAAAGGGAAAAAAATCAGATGAGTGTGAGTAAATGGGGGAGTGAAATTTCTGGAGTGTTATGAGACATGGTTTGCAATGGAAAAAATGTAATCATAGTAATATTTTGTTCTATCTAGGGCTACAAGATAGGTAATGGAGCACCCTCCCAGATCTTCAAATAGTACTGAAGTCTTTGTACATTAAAAATACTTCTCATCCTCATAAGGTTAAACCAATACTGTAAGTACTATCTCTGGTTTGTGTTAATCATTGAAACTACGTTGAAATGTGCAAAGAGAAAAACAAAAGCTATTCAACTTGAATGCTTTATTTTTTTTACTGGTGAAGACTTATTTAATTAGGTAGGGAGGAAATTAACGAGGAACTGTGCATGTGATCATTGTTCAATGTCACAGCTGGATAACTGGCCCAGTCAAGATGACTCTGTGGTTAGGTAACTGGTTGGCACTTGCTGTTTTGGCAGTGGTTACTTGGTCAATGTGGTAGAGGACACCTAACACTAATGGAAGTGTGATTGTGAATGATGAGTCTGCTTCTTCAACAGAGAAATTGGGGGGGGATGGGAGAGCAAAAGTAGATGACTAATGATCGACCAAAAATGTTCTTATTTGCATATTAATTATACTGACTTGTAACTGCCTAAAATTTCCGCTGTATTTTTGACATAGCCATCTGTTTGTTCTATATAAAGCATTGTAGGTATTTGCTTCTACGATTAAATATTGACTGATTCTATCAGCCATGTTTGATTTTCTCTGAAGCTGAAGTATGAAAACTGGCACTTCTCTGGCTCACTGGGCTTAAATATGATGTCCTGTTTGTCAGACAAAAGCAAAGCACTGAAGATAGTGGGAATTTGAAATGAAAGCAGCAAATGGGAGAAGGGCAGGTAGACCGAGAAATAGGGTTAAGCATTTCATCTGTGTGCTTATCTGTAATGTTAATTTTATACCTCTCCCTGCAGATGTTGCTTGACCTGCTACGTATTTCCAACATTTACTGTTTTATCAAGCCAGTCTAAAGCTAACTGCCATAATAGCTTGCGGTCACTGGTTTCCTAACAGCATTTTGGATGTACCTGTATGTTTGCACCACAGGATTTTAAGTATGTGGCTCACTGCTACCTGCTCTAGGGCAATTAGGGATGTGCAATAAATGTTGCCCCAGCCAGTGACACCAACATTCCATGAAAGAATTTTAAAAAATGAGTATTTTGTGATTTCCTTGTCTGATGTATATACATTCTTTCATGGAGGATGTATGTAATTGTTCTTCAACTACAGATTTACTTTCTTCTGATGAAGATTTTGTATGTTTACTCAGATTTGGTACTGTTTACTGTCGAAGTACAAAAGGTCAAATTACACTTCCATGTATTTGAATCTAAGTTTAGCATAATTTAAATCACTAATTTCAGATTTACCTTTGCTTGCATTTCGTTCATTTCAGCTTTGGAAGTTTCCTGCATTATGGGACTGCATCTTTCACTTTGGTACAAAATAAAGGCATTAAAAGTAAAAGCATGAATACTTGTATTCATGAATTTTAGTTTCCTTTCAATAGTAGTAACGCTTAATGTTACAAATTTTAAATTTATGATTGGATTGGACAGGGTAGTATGGAGAGAATGTTTTATTTGTTGGGGAGTCTAAAACTAGGGCTGATAAGAATATAATGATATCTGCTTATAAATTCAACAGGAAAAGCAAAGACTTGTATGAGCACAGTTTTCTCAAGGCACCCAACAGCCAGTGAAGTGCTTTTGAAGTGTCACCACTGTTGTAATGTAGAAAGTGTGGCAGCTAATATATGCTCAAAAATGTGACAATGACAGATCATCTCTTCCTGTAATGTTGATTTGAGCGATAAATACTGTCCAGGGCACTTTGAAGATTTACCTTGCTCTTTCATGAAATAGTCCCTTGGGATCTTGCACATCAACTGGAGCAGGGAATCGAAGCCTCAGATTGATACAGTGCTTCTGGACTATTTTTCACAGTGACTCTGTTTGAACACCTGAAAAAAAACATGACCCAGATGCCAGCAAGAACAAAGCAACAATAAAATAACATTTTAATGTACAGTATCTAATTATTAAAGTTTGCTTACTTTAGCTCAACGTAAAATCTGCTTTAACGCACTTTGTGTAAGTGGTATTATTTAATAGACTGTTTAGTTTCAGCCAAGCCCTCTATCCTCTCCAGTGACAGAAGTATCACTAACAGCCCTCTTTTACAAGCACCTCCCCACCTTTGCAGACATATTGTCACCAGTCACTGTTTCCTCCCCCCATACATACATATCCCATACCCTAGTACCCAACCCACCCCGACAAACATCCACTGCCCTCTTTTTCCCAGCACCCTGCTTGCACTTCCGAGCTTAGAGGCTCTCTTTCCAACCCCACCTTCCCTCACTTGCAGTCACCCAACCCCTCTTGCCAACCCACACCTCCCCTAGTTTCTGGAATCTGAAGCAGACTTTCTGTCCTGTTAAGGAGCCTGTAAAACTGGCAGACGACAGCAGAAACAGAGTCAAACTATTGGTTTGGCCTTGGGACCACCCAGTTTTTCCTGTAGTCAGTCAGTGATGTGTTGCTCATGCTAGCTTTTGCCTGCATCGAGTTGGCATGCAAACATTTTGGGCCCAATCAAATTTTCCATTGCAAGTACTTTCAAATGTTGACATCTGTGGTCATACTGCCATGGCCAAATGTTAAATGGCGGAAAGTAATGGGGAGCTTTGCATTGTTATGCCTGACTTTCTTTTTAATTCATTCTTTGGACATGAACATTGTTGGCTGGGCCAGTGTTTATTGCCTGTCCTTTTACCATAGTATTGGCAGAGGCTGAGGAGCAGGTTTCCTCACTGGGCTTTCCTTGACTGTTAATGTTAAGCAGACAACCAAGAAAGGAACACTGCTCGTATAGCCAACAAAATGGAGTGAAGCTGAGATCCACAATGTTGACCTTGGGCCCTATGATGTCTCACAGCATCAGGTCTCTCATTGTATCAAGTCAAATATGGGCAAGGAAATGTCCCACTGTCCTCTTCTGTTGATGAATCACTGTTCCTACAAGTTGAGTATCACTGAAGATGACAACAGCACAGGATGTTCTTTTGAATGACAGCTTCAGTACGTATCACCAAAAGTGGCTTAATATCACTGAGCTGGCAGAATCCTGAAAAACAGAGTTGTCAGTCTCTGCCTGCAGCAAATAATGAGAGAATTAAAACTGGGAGAAAAAGAAATACTTGCCTTCTTGATCCCCAGTCTGTTGTAATAAGTTCACTTCTCATTCTTTTAAACTCCAGTGAGTATAGGCTGAAACTGCTCTGCCTCTCTCAAATTCCATTCGAACCTTAAGTCATCCTAGTAAACTGCCTCTGTACTGCCTCCAATGTCAGTACACGTCTCCTTGGATAAAGGGACCAAAACCGTTCACATGTTCTACGTCTGGTCTAACTTGGGCCGTGTACAGTTTTAGCAAAACTTAGCTGATTTTGTGTTCCATTCCTTTTCGAATAAGTTCGATTTGCCTTTTTGATTACCTGCTGTACTTATACACTGGCTTTCTGTAATTTTAGCGTGAGTCCACGAAACATTTTGCCATTTAAATAATGTTCCGTTCCTATATTTGTCCTGCCAAAGTGCATAACTTTGTGCTTTCACGCTTTCTATTCCATCAGTTAAGATTTTGTCTACTAACTTAATCTGTCTGTATCCCTCTAACAGGACTTATTTTCCTCTCCAAAGGCTCTTTGTGTTATCCTCACTACTTGCCTTCTTGCCTATTTTTGTGTCGGTTACTGATTTGTCTATTATGCGTTCACCTTCCTGGTCTAAGTTATTAATATTAATGTTGTGAATAATTATGACTTTGGCACTGATTCCTGTGTCAATGCGTTCAGATACTGCACCCAACACTATGGGCTTTTTATGTATGGTTGCAAATCAAATGTCTTTTGAAATCCAAATGTATTGCTCTCCTGGTTCCTTTTTTACCTGCCCTACTGGCTAGAATTCTTCAAAGAATTCTAATAAATTTGGCAAGCATGATTTCCTCTTCATGGGGCAATGTTGAATGTGCCTGATCCTGTATGTTTCCAAATGCTCGCAATTACATCCTTTATAATGGACTTGTAACATTTTCCCAACAGCAGTTGCTAAGCTAGCTGTCTTTTGTCTATTGTCCCTGTCACCTTTTGAATAAGCATGTTCGATTGGCATCAGAGATAATGGGAACTGCAGGTGCTGGAGAATCCAAGATAACAAAAAGGTGGATGAACACAGCAGGCCAAGCAGCATCTTAGGAGCACAAAAGCTGACGTTTTGGGCCTAAACAAAGGGTCTAGGCCCGAAACGTCAGCTTTTGTGCTCCTAAGATGCTGCTTGGCCTGCAATGTTCATCCAACTTCACACTTTGTTATCTATGTTGAATTGGCAGTTTTCCAATTCTCTGGGACTTCTTGGAACATTGAACATTACTACCAATGCATCCATTATCTCTGTCACAGCTCCCTTTAAAATCCTTGGATGCAAGGGACTTAGTGGCCTTTAGTCCCAAAGATTCCCTAGTATTTTTTTCTCCAGTGATTAGTTACGTTATTTACTTCTGTAATCACCACCCATCTTTCAATCACTTAGTAATTTTGGAATTCTGTTGGAGTCTTCTATGATGAAGATGCACAGCATTTATTCAAGTCATTTGCAATTTCTTGGTTCCCCATTATTATTTTTGCAGCCTCCTCCTCTCAGGACATATGTTCATTTGAGCCCCTCTTTTGTTCTTTATATATTTAAAGAAGCCCTTAGTTTGCTTTATATTACTTGATCATTCACCCTCAAAATTTATTTTCATCCTGTTCTGATTTCTTTGGTCATCTTTTGTTCGCTTTTAAAACTTGCACAATCCTCTAGCTTACCACTAATCTTTTTCCATATTGTATGTTTCTTCAATTTGATACTACCCTTAATTTCCATGGTTAACCGTGGTTGGTTTGTCCTCTTCCTAGAATCCTCTTCCTCACTGGGATATATCATCATGGTGAGTCATGAACAATTTACTTAAACGTTTGGCATTATTCACAACTATCTTTCTGCTAAACCCCTAGCCCAGACCATATCATACTCATTCCTTTGTGATTACTGTTACTTAAGTTTAACACAATTGCTTCTAATTCAAGTTTCTCACTCTCCTACTGAATGCAAAATTTTGCCATCTTATGGTCAGCTTCTTAAAGAATTTTTTACTGAAATCATTTATTAAACCTGCCTCATTGCACATTACCAAATCCAAAATAGCTTGATCTGTAGTTGGATCCATAGCAGAAGGGAGATTGGACAGACTGGCGTTGTTTATCTTGGAGCACAGGAGATTAAGGTGGCACGTGAATAAGATATGTAAAATTATAGTGGGGTGGGGGGTGTGGTTTGCAGAGATAAGGTAGACAGGAAGAGTCAGCACCCCCCCACCCCTGCTGCCGGTAGAGAGGTCAATGACCAGTACTTACAGATTTAAGGTAAGGAGTGGGGAGGTTTCGATGGAAAATGAGGAGATTCTTTATCTCCTAGAAGGTGTTGGGAATCTGGAACACACTGCTGTATAAGGCTGGTACAAACAGAAACCCTCATGACATTTAAGAAGAACTTAGACGTACACTCGCGATGTAAAGAATATGAGGCTATGAGCCAATTGATAGTAAAGGGGATTAGAATAGTTAGGTGGCTGGAGGAGCTGCAGATGCTGGAGAATCTAAGATAACAAGGTGTAGAGCTGGATGAACGCAGCAGGCCAAGCAGCATCAGAGGAGCAGGAAAGCTGGCGTTTCAAGCCTAGACCCTTCTTCATTTTCTGAAGTCAGGTCTAGGCCCGAAACATCAGCCTTCCTGCTATTCTGATGCTGCCTAGCCTGCTGTGTTCATCCAGCTCTACACCTTGTTATCTTAGAGTAGTTAGGTTTTTTTTGTAACCAATGCTAACTTGATAGGCTGAAGGGCCTTTTTCTGTATTGTAGACTTAAGACTACATTTTTCGAAGAACATCCTGAAGAAATTTTGAAAATTCTTCTGCATAGCGAATTCTATCAGTTTGATTTTCCCAATCTACATGAATTGATTAAAATCACTGGTAATGAATGTACTGCCTATGTTATATTCCCTTATTGTCTCCACATATATTCTTGGTCCCGCATTATAGCTACTGCGGGAGCCCTGTAGACTAATCCTACCAATATCTTCTTATTATTTTCTTAGCTCCACTCATATTGATTTTACATCTTCTAATCCAAGATTGTTTCTTGAGACTTTACTTATTCCATGTTATGTTTACAGAGCTATCCTATCACTCTTTCCTACGCTGACTTTTCAAGAAGCTACATACACCTGAATGCTTAGTTCCCAACTTTAATCTCCTTGTAGCCTTGTATCTATGATGGCTATTAACCTCTATTTGTGGCACTAATTCATTTGTTCTAAATACTAAATGCATTTAAGTGCAGACTCATTAATTTTTTGTCTTTATCATTTTTCTCCTCTGTTTGTCCTATTTGCTGCTTTTTATTTTTGTGTGCTCTGTCCCAACCTATCCCACACTGGGTCTCATTATCACATTACTTGCCCTGCAATTCTGCCACATCCTCTTTCTTTGTGCCTATGCATCCCCTTACCAGAAGTCATCTCTGAGTTTGTTTTAGCTTAAAGCCCTCTCTACAGCCCTAGTTATTTGATTAGTCAGGTTGCTGGTGACAGCATGGTTGAAGAAGCATAGAGTGCTGGATATGTCAAAGGATGTGATTGCTAACAAGATCCATGCTATAGCACTAAAATATTGTGCTGTAGAATTAGCTGTGCTCCTCTCCTCTAACTGCAGCATTGACATCCTCCTGACAACAAAGTGGAAAATTGCTCAGATATTTCTTGCCACAAAAACCAGGGAAAAACCAATCTGGCCATGCCAATCCCCCAGTCATCACTGCTTGATGTCAGCAAGATATTGTCAAAAGTATATTGGGCAAGTTTAGTTATCAGTATTGTTGTGGCAGTTCATCACTCGATGCCAGACTTCATTACAGTCTGAGTTAAAACACAGATGGAGGAACTGAATTCAAGAGCTGAGGTGAAAGCTTGACATAATAGCACCATTTGGCCAACAGTGGTATCAAGGAGCCTGAATAAAATTAAACTTGTGGCAAAATTGAGGAAATGTCTCCATTGGCTGGACTCACATGCAGCCCAAGGGACGATGTTAATGGTCATTGTAGGTCAATAGTCTGAACCCCAAGACATTACTATAAAAGTTCCTCAGGGAAGAGTTCAAGGCTCAATTAATTCATTTGCTTCATCAATGACCTTACTTCCATTGTAAGGTCAGTATCAAATTATTACACAATGATTAGTTCAATTTGCAATTCCATAGGCAGTAAAATGTGTCTGCATTTTGTAAGACTGAGAAACCATTTGGCTTAAGCGGTGTGTGTCCTCTAGAAGATGCGCTGAAGGAACTCATCAAGGCTTCTTTGATAGCACCTCCCAAACCCATGACCCCAACCACCTCTTCGAACAAAAGCAGTAGATGCATGGGAGCATCACAACCTGCAATCTCCTCTCAAAATCCCACCCCATCCTGATTTAGAACGATGTCACTGCTCCTTACTATCTCTGGACAAAGTTCCTGGTACTCCCATCTGACAGTACTGTAAAGTTATGTATAGAAATGGACTGCGGTGGTTTAAGAATGCAGTTCCCCACTACCTTCTAAAGGGAAGATAGGGATGATCAACAAGTTCAATTCCTGCCAGTGATGCCTTAATCCCACAAAAAGAAAGAACAAATATTCTTTGTTTTTCAGTTATTCTCGGGAATAAAATTTGTCATCAAAATTGCACAGTCAATTTGCTTTTTGATCTTTGCATCTGTGTGGCAACACCCTCCTGTAAAAACATGAGAAGCTCTGAGGTTCTTGCCCAATTTTCCCTGAATGTGGGAATTGCTTCCGTTTCTGCCCCATTTTTCCAACAATGGACTGAGATCAAGAATTGAAATGAGTGGAAAATCTGCTGAATGTGAATACTGGTGCTTAGCGTGCTCAAGTGCTGATTTTATTGTTCTTTAGAATTTCATTCCTTTTTCCTTCCTCTCCTCTACTCCCTTAATACAAAGACATTGCCTCCTTTACTTTTGCTGTATTTCTACACGCACTTTGCGGCCAGCAACAACACGTTTGAGTGCTGTAAATTATTTGTAACCCTTCGCTGTGAGTTTTGATACGCTATTTAACTGCGGGAGGCATTGCAACTGAACACAATACTTTATTGTCTTTGATATTCTCTATCAGGCACATTACCAGAAGTCTTGCCTCAGGCATCATCAGCTTTCTGACACTTCACCGTCATGGCTGCCCTTCATTTATGTATAAGAATACTGTATAGTTTGACTGCTGGGGGAGGAATCATAAACAAGTATAGTAAGAGTGCTGATTGATACTAATAAGGGGCAGAAATCCAAGCTGATTTTAGCTCTCCCACTCTTATTCTGGACTTGAGGCTGCCAGTCACAAGTTTTAAGACATTGCAGATAAAGTTACATAATACAGACAGAATGTCACTCTGAAAAATGAAAAACAAATCCAGCTGTCTAGCTAACATAATGCTGCAGAGTTTGCTTGTTTTTTTTGCAAAAGAGCCAAATTTACAGTTGTTTTTTACATTAATTGTATCAAGTCATAAGACTTGGATGGCAAATGCAGTTAACTCCTATTAGTGAAGACCTTCGAAGGAATGGAGTTGCAGAAAATTCATTTTCTAATGAATAGTATGTATTATTTTCTTCTTATTTTGAATTAAGTTGTGTGGAAGCCTTGTGGGATTTTAAAAAATGAAGAATGTTGGTTTTTCAATCGCCGATCTCACTGAGGATGTTTTGCCATTCCTGACATTTAGAACTGTTGAAGTTCCTAAATTATAGACCAAATAATTTTAAACAGAAGGTTGTTGAAAATGTAAGCCACATCATAAACTACTCAAAGTTACTGGATATCAACAAATGTTGGACTGCAATAGAATGCAAACATTTAGGTTATCTAGTCAATGCTAATGTTAATTTTTTGTTAAGTATTTTTCCTTCCACTCTTAATAGTTCACGTTTCCACATTGGACTTCAACTGAAGGGGTGATCTTGTTTTGCAGTGGTAGCACCCCAACTCCAGAATCTCCAGATTTGAGACCCGTCCCAGAAGTTGTTGGCATGGAAGGTATATTCAAAACATGACCAAACATGTTTATTATCAGCTTGTACATCCTACTGATACCACTCACCATGTTAGTGTGAGAGCAGGAGAGTTTCCTGGTCAGTCGTCCTGTAGGAGGCAGTAGCTAACTACTGTAGTAATTTATCCATAGATATGGACCAATCCAATCAAGGTTTGTGGTCCAATCTGCAGAAACAAAGTCAGGGGAAAAGACTGACTGTCTTCACCTGCCACCTGTCTGCTCATCCTACTGGCCTGTCTGTGCCCTCAAGCAATTTTTCAATGTTTTCCATTCTCCTTGATTTCTTGATATCAGAAAATGCTGTTATTGTTCCATCAATTGCAAATGATTTCAGTTTATAAATTCACATTGAGTGTTCCCAAAGTGGACGTCTGTCAAGTCTCAATCATTATATTGTTCATACTGAAAACTTCCTTCTACTCTTGCCCTCTGACTTCTGATTTTAACTACCTCTGTTTGTGTGACCATGTTACCCTTAAATTGATGAATCATTATCTTTGTCCTCAGGTTCTTTTGGGGTTCCTTTGTGGTACTTTATGAAATACAGTTTCTGGTAGTTCATACAAATCATAGTTGCAATATTTGTTTTATGCATTAACATATTACTCTATAGTTGGTAAAGAACAATCCATCTTTCAGAAACTTTTGCTGATTGTTCCTCATTTAGATAACAAAGTGTGGGGCTGGATAAACGCAGCAGGCCAAGCAGCATCTTAGGAGCACAAAAGCTGACGTTTCGGGCCTAGACCCTAGGCCCGAAACGTCAGCTTCTGTGCTCCTAAGATGCTGCTTGGCCTGCTGTGTTCATCCAGCCCCACACTTTGTTATCTTGGATTCTCCAACATCTGCAGTTCCCATCATCTCTGGTCCTCATTTAGCTCAAGCTTATCAAACTATTTTGTAATTACATCCTTTTATAGACTCTGACAGTTTCCCAACAGCTGAAATAAAACTGCTTCCTCTTTTGAAGAAATGAATTTTATCTTCTATCCTCAGTATATAGTCCAATTTTTATGTCAATGCAATTTTAGAAAACAAAACTAATACCTCTGTTTCTCATCTTTAACTTCCTTGGACGTAATCTGTAAAGTCCTGGTGTTACCCATCAATTTCATGAACCTTATCAATACAGTCATTTTTTGAATAATAACCTCTTCCAGTTATTTTAAACCCTGTGATTCTGTAATCTCAATGTCTAACCCCCTATGAAAATTGAGATAACGTATTTACTCATACTCCATGACATACTTCCTTCATTTCTAATTAGTCCTAATGGTGATTTTCAACATGTATTACTAGTTAGTATTTAGAGAATAAATTTTCTCATTTTCATCCTACTTTTAATCTTCCTAAAAATATTTTTTTTAATGTTTACGGTGTTTTTTAAATCTTCTAATTCATTGGAATGTGTGCAATCTTTTCTATCTATTTACCCTGATTTTATCTTTATCATCCTTTCCTGGAAGCATTCATTCCTTTTTACAACTTCATATTTCAGCTAGGTTACGTTGAAACCTCAAATTTTAATAATACGATCCCTTTATTCTTTCTGGAATTTCCGCCTTCTGTTTAAACATTTCTGTTCTTCTGATTTTCAGTTTGTTTTCCCTTCTTTTTTCTTTATCTTATCACTTATTCTTTCCAGTCAAATATCGTTTGCCCATGTTCCCCATTCTATTCTTGTAATGAACCTAACTTAATGGTACTGTAACTGATACCCACATCTTTGCTTTCTGTATTACTTAATCCAAACAAACAGTATCGATGCTAGTCAGAGCTTTCTGTTCTGTATAAATTGTCTGCCTTATTTCCTCCATAACAACAGCAATTCTGTTTCAAAATTACTTGCCTCGCTGTGAAGTGCTTTTTAGACATGGTGAAAAGCATCATATTGATGCGGATTCTATTTTGTTTTACAGTCTACAGTTATGATCTTGCTGTAATATTCAGCTAGTTTCCTTTCTATCCTCCTTCCCTATCCCATTGAAAGCTTTAAGTTATCCTCAGTTATCCTCAGCTGTGTTTAATTGTTTGTCATGAAACAGTTGAAACCACATCATCATTTTCTGTTGTACCCAACTCTGGTTTCTCAGTTTGCTTCTGTAGCATTTTGTATTGATGTGCATCCATTTTGGTATGGTTTGATATAATTCTGCAGTTTATACCTGCTTTTCCATATCTTAATTTCATTTTAACCCTTCCTTCTAAGTAATCTACTTTACTCATTTTGTTTTAACACATTTCTATTTGTTTAAACCTATGCTAAATCATCCGTTATCCAACCACTGAGTACGTTGGTCTCCACTCTGCTCTTCACTAGGCACACTTCCCATCCCAGATGTAATGAATCTGTCTCTCCTATACATTTGCTTCTCATTTTGGCTGTTCCTGTACTTAACGCTAATGATCATTCTTAGCTTATTACTTTTTGAGATTCTGTTTTTAATCTGCTTCCTAATAATTTAAACAACTTTGCTGGACCTTATTCGTATTCTTTCTCGTGTCATTGGTTCTGACATAAACGTTGAGTCTACTGAAAAACCCTCTCTTGTAAACAATCCGTTCTGTCTCTTAGCTTGGAATTTAGAATACAGAACATTGATCGTGCCTCGTGTTACAGAAGAAATCGCTTACTCTAGCTATCAAATATCCCACCAGCAGCCCTGCATGTAATTGTTGCCCACCAGTAACCATTGCTACATGATGCCATGATATTTCTGTGGTATACCTTTACTGAGTGCCAGTTTTCCTCTTGCTTCATTGAGATCCATCCTCTAAACTGAGATTGCTGCAGAGCTAATGGAACTTTCCTTCACTATCACTACTTGAGTCTGCATCGCTGCCCACCTATCTGCAAAAATGGACCTGTAGCTTTTTGCTGTGCCTCGCTGTGTTGCTCCATCCATTACAGCATGTGCTGTTTCCAAAGTGCATGGTTTCTCAGGCTCTAATTTTGTACTTGAACAAGACCACCCAGATGCACTTGTGGATTTTCTGGATGCTCATAGTTTTTTTTTGTAAGTTTCCATATTGTGAAAGTTTTGCCTAACATGTGTTTTCACTGCAGTAATAAATGGGCATAGACTTGAAAAACAAGTACTGAAAGTAATTATAGTCAACTATATTTATAAGTCCTACTCCAGTTCAGATCAAACCTATTTACTTCTCTGCCTCTTACTTAATTATCCTTTGCTTGTACAATCAATTTAAATCCACTTAACACCGTATGCCCACGTTTGTGGCCCTGGTCTTGTAGTTTCAAGCCTACTTTGTATTTGTGTGGAATCCTTATTTGAAAAACTATTTCCCTTGCCTTCTTTCATTAAAAAACTCATTCTATAAGTCTGCCACAACTCCAGCTATTTAAATCATAATAATGCATTATATTTCTAGTGCTAGCCTCTGTAAATTATCAGTTTTAACATCCACTTTTGAAACTATGTAAATTCACACTTTGTAGTTGTTTGAAAGCAGTCAACCCAGATGTTTAATGACACATCCCTGGGACAGGTGGAATTTGGACCTGGACTACTACCATTGCACCTCAGGAGCCCGCCTCGACAATTTATATAGTTTTTCACCTCAGTTTTCTCGCCTCCCATCTAGTACATGTTGGGCTGTTCTGCAAACAGGTGATTGCCAGTATCTTGCTGAAGTGGTTGTGGTGAGCCTGGTGTGACAGGTTGCACAGTAGCAGAGGCATTGTAGCTAATTCTAAATCTCCCCTCCACTGACAACCACACAAGCAGATTTCAGCAGCTAACGGCTAAAATCCTGACTGTGGAGGAAACCAATTACGGGGACAGTGAAAGTCAAGAAGAGAACCGCTAAATCTAATATGACACAATACACAGCCAAAAGATGCAGTTACTTGCTGGGGCATTGAGGAGAGTTTATATATTTCTAAATGAACATGAGAGATTTGAAAAACAAAATGAAAGTATTAACTCTTTCTCTCTGTCAGGTAGTGTTTGTTACACTCGGGGAAACAGCAGTTTTCTTTTTCATTTTATATCTTCAGTGTTAAAAAATTCTTTGACTGTGTATCAAAGCTCTATCCAGTAATTCAGTAAAGATTGGTAACATTACTGTTTGAGTGAAGACCGAGTGTATCTATCAGTAGACGGTAACATTGAAATGTAATGACTGGATTTTTGCTGCTGACGCAGCTACTCGGTGGTAAGTTTCCTGACCTAGCAGGCGTGCCGCTGTTTGAAAAGCTCTGTTACATACGATCAGCACTTTGGAGATCTGTAAACTAGAGAGAGTGCTGCCTGCTGACCCCAGCAGCAGATTGTGGGTCAAGGGCTGAGTGAGGTGAGCTGGTTACAAGGCCTGCCCCCAACCTCTCATCAGTTGTAACAAAGGCTGTGATGTCCTCTAACCCTCTCACTCACACTCACCCACCCCACCCTTTCCCTATGCTATCTCCACCTTTGTTTGCACATGCATTCTACAAAGAACCAAACAGCCCATATAATAACAGTAGCACGTGCTAAAATGCTGAATAGACTCATTACCCATTCAGAAATCTACTTCATCAAAGAAAAAAATGTGTTACCTTATAAAACTGTCAACCACAACATCAGTATAGTATGAGAAGCTTGACACACTTCACTCCCCTTAAAATTTTCCAAGTGAGCTTAACATCTAACTAGCACTGAAGAGATCAAGAACAGCCTCATAAAAATGTCAAGTAAGCATTATGAACACTCCATTTTATCCAAATAGTCCCCCGCTGGGCGAATGCCTTTTGTGAGTTCCAAAACTCAGGCCACTATAATGAACCCCTCTAACGGTATTGCAGAAACACGACCAGAAATCTGGTTCTCCACTTGAGCTCTGTATGAATGCTTACCACTCATTTGACTCTGTGAAACTCCAGATCTGTCAATTATTCATCCCTGGGCAGTAACACAAAGACAACATCTTCAAAGGATAAAGAAAAATCAAAAATTTGCAGTTTTCAAAACAGCCAAGACGTTGACCAATAAAGCATCCAATGAACATGAAATGTTATATGTAGGTCACAGTGCAGTGTTTATAAACTTCCCGACTCCACACCAACCAATTTGCATACCACAAGCTATCGTCAGATGTGGTACGTTTTGCCTTTATTGGTAAAATATGGTAACTGACATAAAACATACATGTTGCTGAAAATGAAACTGTTCAAAGCCGACGGGAAATATCTTTTCTGTTTGTGTAAAACATCATTTTAAAATTTAAACAGCTTTTTCATTTTTTTAAACGTAATCTTTAACTATCCGGGCTCTTGGGGCAAGCCATAGATAAGGGGCGCAGAATTCATTTTATTTCATGTTCTGTATTTTTGGAGCAACTTTACATTTGGTCCACTGTGACCTTTTTCTTCCTGGGCTCCTTGACATTCTGCGAAAGTATAGGACAATGTCCATGTCTATAGTTGAAGGTTACACATATGCAGATGATGTCAGGAGTTGTTTCCAGAACTGTCCATAGCATGCCATGATTTATTCCACATTACATGCTATTTATAGCACAGAAACAAGCTATTTGGCCTCTGTAGCTGTGATGGTTAGATAACGTGATTAAGGAGTCATAACTGGCCTTTATTAGCCGAGGCATAGAGTTTCAGAGCATGGAGATTATTACTGGAACTAAGTAAAATATTGGTCAGGCCATAGCTGGGTATTGTGTACAGTCCTGAATGTCTGCATTACAGGAGGGATATGATAGCAGTGGAGAGGATGCAAAGGAGATTGCCAGGATCTTACTGACCTGGAGAGTTTTAGTTATGAAGACAGATTGGCTAGAAGGCAAGAACAAAGGGCAATAAATATAAGAGAGTCAGTAATAAATCCACTGGGGGAATTCAGATGCATAGAACATAAGGTGAGAACAGTACAGGCCCTTCGGCCCATGATGTGCTGACCTATTATCCTACTAAGAGATCAAACTATGCTGTATACCCTACATTTTACTATCCTCCATGTGCCTATCCAAGAGTCGCTTAAAAGTCTGCAAAGTATCTGACTTCACCACCACTGCCAGCAGCACATTCCACAGGTCCACCACTCTCTGTGTAAAGAGCCGAACTCTGACATCTCCCCTTTACCTTCCTCCAATCACCTTAAAATTATGCCCTCTTGTAATAGTTAGTTCCGCCCTGGGAAAAAGTCTCCAACTATCCACTCTATTTATGCCTCTCCTAGAGAGGGTAGTTTGGTTATAACATTCAACTAAAAGAAAGTAAGTGATGTGATTAGCAGAGATGTGCTTAAGGCAGAGCTAGGAGGGAACTGGAGGGAAAAGGGACTAGAAGGATATTGATCGGGTTAGCTGAAGAAAGATGAGAGGAGGCTCATGTGGAGCATAAAAGCTGATATGTACCAAATATAGTCATAGAGGTCTCCAGCACAGAAAAAGCTTTCTGGCCCATTGAATCTGTGCTCGTCAAAACAAACACCTAACTATTCTAAAATCCCATTTTCTAACACTGGCCCATAGCCTTGTACGGCAAGGCAATGCAAGTGTATAACTAAATCCTGTGATGGCTTAGTGCAGCATGTGGTGTTGACTGGATCCGTGGAAACTAAAGTTCACTTGGTCCACATTCAGGAGTGTGTTCTCGCTGGATGGTTTTGGCCCCTCTAGGCTAAGGAGAGAAAATAAATAGTTCTAATTCCTGATCATTATGCCGAGACCCCATGTGCGAGTCCGTATACATGAATGCTGGTTGAGGGGAAGACGTAGATTGGTTGGTCAAGTTGTGTAAGATGCTTGTAACCAATATTCTTCCTATATCCTGTCAACTGACTGTCAGCACCTGAGGT
The DNA here is from genome assembly GCF_030684315.1 of Stegostoma tigrinum. Lineage (NCBI taxonomy): Eukaryota > Metazoa > Chordata > Chondrichthyes > Orectolobiformes > Stegostomatidae > Stegostoma > Stegostoma tigrinum. The sequence continues at coordinate 49,617,221 of NC_081361.1, read as the reverse complement.
AATGAGGGATTAAAAAGAGTTTGTTTCCTTGGTGTTTGTAGATTTTAGGTCAGCAGGTTTTGTTTTCCTGAATCATCCATGTAGCGTGACACTGAATGTCCTGTATTGAACTGATGAATGTAATCCGTTTCAGAAAGTAAGATCACTGTGTAAAATTAGAGCAGTTTGAGAAAACGTTTTGAAATCTAAATGTCTACCAGTCTCCACTTTGAAGCATAGTTAGAGAAAATTACAGTATAAACCAACTGTGAGATGCATGTGCCTAATGTACCTTTTTTTTCAGTTAAGAATGATGACAGCACCTAAGTGTTCCTGTGCACTGACAATCTGGCTGCCCTGGCTCAGTTATCACAGTGCTGATGCTGTTCATTCTCAAGGTACAGTACTGTGATAACTGAAGGATGGCAGCCACCTGGACATCAGGATCCCTTGTGAAAATACGAATGATCTTCCACAGAGAGGACAAGTATTTCTCATTTGTGACGTATAGCATTAATGTTAAAACCCACTCTGGAGCTTTCAGGTATGTTTCCTATTTTTCTATTCCATCTTCGAATTGAACAGAAAAAAAAAGAGAAGTAATGATTGTCAGTTTGAAGAAGACATTTTGAGTTAACAATTTGGATTATTTTGCCATGACAACAGAACTGATGAGATGCTCAGTAGTGATTAGTAAAATACTGGTCAAGCAAATTGGTTATAATAATCCAGAATCATGAATTCAAATTTCACAATGGCAACTGGACAATTTGAAGTCACTCTCATAAATATGGAATAAAATGTCATTATCGTTACTTGCAGCTACACTAAAATTGAATTTGTATTAAAACCTTAACTGGTTTATGAACTTCAGCAACCAGTCTATATGTGACCTCTGACTCTCAGCAATGCTGTTAATTTTTAACTGTCCTCTGAATGTGCTAGCAAGCTGCTCTGGAATATCACATCACTATGCAAACAATAGGAATAAAGCTGAGTGGCATCAGAAAATGCCAAAGGCACATTTAGCTTAGATTCCCTACAGTAGCTCAGTCGACACTACAAAGTCCTCCTCACTGTTGTTGGGAATTTGTGCCAAATGTGGGAGCTGTTACACAAACTAACTAGGATTATCCTGACACCGTCACGAACCCAGAAACATTTACCCAATGACCCAAGTTCCTCTGATATCAGGAGCTGTCCCATAAGTAGGGCATACTCAGCTGAAGTGTCTGCACAGTGGTACACAGAAGGAAATGACATGCTAAGCATCATCAATGTTGATTTGTCTAAATGCCCCTTTGTTATCAATGTTAAGCGGCCTGCCAAGGAAAGGACAGTTGTTGACGAGTGTCATGCATCTGGGAGACTTTAGTGTTGATGCCACATCCTCTTGGCATAAGGTCAATGTTCTGATAATTATCAACCGTTGACCTCCTTAAGCTGTTGAATTGGTACTAGTCCAGGTTAAACAAGATGTTGAAAGAACTACTGAAGGCAGCAAGAGCATTTGATGTACTTTGGGTTCATTAGGCATCTCCAGAAGTGACTCACTGGCACCAATACTGACTAAGACAACTGAGTCCTGAAAAACAGTTCCAAACTAGACCAGAAGGAAGTGGCAAGAGATTCAGTATCACGGGAGAACTTACTTGCCATCATCATTTTACTTTCGTAAATACTTGTGTCTATGATGTTGGTAGTAGTGACCGCTACACAGTGCTTATGGAGATCAGGTGCCGTCTACACACTGACGATACCATCTATCATGAATGTGATTCAGTGGTATGACCACTCCAAGCAGCCACAGCACTGCATTTCCCCATAATCTGTAGCTTCCTGGTCCAGCGTGTCCTTGGCCACCTCTTGTTCTATGAGTAGCATAGAATGTGAACTTGCTCAGAATAGCAACAGATATCTCGAAAAATTAGCTGACAATCTGATAAAGCTAAACACGGGAAGACATGTCTGCTAAACAGCACTATTATGCCAGAAACCAAACTAAAGTAATCCCCCCAAACAATGGATTTGGATCAGTGCTGTGTATCCCCTCACATGTAGCTATGAATGGTGTTGAGCAATTAAATAAATAACTAACAGAAGGGGTAGGTGCTATCTTCATTATGGTAGAACACAGTACATGGATGCGAAAGCATCATCTGAAGCTAGATGTGCCAAGTGAATAATCCATTCCAAACGCTTCCACTATAAAGAAGCTAGATTTAGCCAGTTTGATTCACTTTGTGTTAACAAGAAATGATTGAGCATGCTGGGCCGAAAGACTGTGCTGTGGGCCCCACCAACATCTTGGCTTTGGAGCTAATGTCTTGTGCCCCAGCTCATATAGACAAACAAGAGCAGCAGATGCATGGGAATATTACTACCTGAAAACTTTCTTCCGAGCCACACAGCATCCTGATTTGGAATTAAATCACCATTTCTTCACTGTTACTTGGTTAAAGTCCCTACACACTGTTCAGAATGACATTGGGTGTACATACACCAGAAACTGCAACCGCTCATGCAAATGGCTCACCACTACTGCTCGAGGCCAGTTGGGAATGGACAACATATGCCAACTTTGCCAGAATGCTCTCATTCCCATGAAGGATATTTTAAAAGTTGTTCTTTGTGGTAATGTGTACCAACTCCAAAAACCAAAAGTGACAGCGAAGAAAACCATTTCGCCCGAAGGGCAAAAAGATAAAGTGGTGAGGTACGGGGGACAAAAAAATTGAATTTAAGAAATTCAGGTAACAATTTAATGTGTTTTTCACTTTGGTCAAGTGAGGCTGAACTACAGACAGACATTCTGAAGCTAATTACTTTTTCCTATTTGTAAAACTGTGTTTTAAGAAGTGTCAGTAGGTCATGTCAGTTTGCCTTTTTCTGACTGAATTTTTTTTTGCTATTTAATGCTATTCCATTGTATATAAGACTTGAAAAGCAAAATAAAAATTTTTTCTTCATCTCTGACTGCAACCGTAAGTTCTCCTTTTTCAGGACAGCTCTATATTAACTTTTACTGGACAGGACTTTCTATATGTCAGATATTATTATCTGTAATTGCATTTATTGCCATCTATTTCAAAATTGTAAACATGTTGTAATTATACCCTCCCGCCAATGGTGAGACCATAAGACCATAAGACATCGGAGTGGAAGTAAGGCTATTCAGCCCATCGAGTCCACTCTGCCATTTAATCATGGCTGATGGGCGTTTCAACTCCACTTCCCTGTACTCTCCCCGTAGCACTTAATTCCTCACAAGATCAAGAATTTATCAGTCTCTGCCTTGAAGACATTTAACATCTCAGCCTCCACTGTGCTCCGTGGTAATGAATTCCACAGGCCCACCACTCTCTGGCTGAAGAAATGTCTCCTCAATTCTGTCCTAAATTGACCCCCTCTAATTCTAAGGCTGTGCCCACGGGTCCTAGTCTCCCCGCCTAATGGAAACAACTTCCCAGCATCCACCCTTTCTAAGCCATACATTATCTTGTAAGTTTCTATTAGATCTACCCTCAACCTTCTAAACTCTAATGAATACAATCCCAGGATCCTTAGCCGTTCATCGTATGTTAAACCTACCATTACAGGGATCATCCGTGTGAATCTCCACTGGACACGCTCCAGGCCAATGTGTCCTTCCTGAGGTGTGGGCCCTAAAATTGGATGCAGTATTCTAAATGGGGCCTAACTAGAGCTGTATAAAGTCTCAGAAGCACATCACTGCTTTTATGTTCCAACCCTCTTCAGATAAGAGACAACATTACATTCGCTTTCTTAATCACGGACTCAACCTGCAAGTTAACCTTTAGAGAATCCTGGACCAACACTCCCAGATCCCTTTGTACTTCTGCTTTACGAATTTTCTCACCGTTTAGAAAATAGTCCAGGCCTGTATTCATTTTTCCAAAATGCAAGACCTTGCATTTGCTCATGTTGAATTTCATCAGCCATTTCCTGGACAACTCCCCTAAACTGTCCAAATCTTTCTGCAGTCTCCCCACCTCCTCAGTACTACCTGCCTGTCCGCCTAACTTCGTATCATCGGCAAACTTCACCAGAATGCCCCCAGCCCCTTCATCCAGATGGTTAATATATAAGGTGAACAGCTCCGGCCCCAACACTGAACCCTGCAGGACACCACTTGTTACCGGTTGCCATTCCGAAAAAGAGCCTTTTATTCCCAACTCTCTGCCTTCTGTCAGACAGCCAATCCTCAATCCATGCTAGTACCTCACCTCGAACACCATGAGCCCTCACCTTACTCAGCACCCTCCTGTGAGGCACCTTATCAAAGGCCTTTTGGAAGTGTAGATAGATAATATCCACTGGGTTTCTCTGGTCTAACCTACTTGTTACCTCTTCAAAGAATTTTAACAGGTTTGTCAGGCACGACCTCCCCTTACTAAATCCATGCTGACTTGTTCTAATCCAACCCTGTTCTTCCAAGAATTTAGAAATCTCATCCTTAACAATGGATTCTAGAATTTTACCAACAACCGAGGTTAGGCTAATCGGCTTATAATTTTCCATCTTTTGTGAGGCTGTAGTGCTTGAGGTTTCACATTTGGCTTTGCATGGATATGAAGTTTAATTTCTTTAACAACAATAGGGTGAGTTTCAGTTTCTTTCTGAGCAATATGTTTGGAATCCTTGACACAGACTTTATTCATATTGTGCTTATTTCAGGGTCCCACAATTTGTGTGTTCTTGAAAATGACCATTTTGTGATTAAAACTATTAACTTATTTCAACCTGAAGGTGTAATTTCTGAAAATATGAATTTCTCCTAAATTGGATGTTCTCGAGTCTTAGCCAAAAAGCGTTTGGGATCTGAAACAGTTGTGGCAAGGGAATCAAGAGTCATTCAAGAAATTGTGTGTTCATTGGATATATTCCTGGTTGCTTCCTGATGAAATCAGAAGACTAAAGAGGAATGGACTGAACTGTAAATCAGCGAAAATTGATCGAGGGTGCACTGGAGGGAAGTAGCTTCTGAGGGCTTAGCTGTGTATGCTAGCAGCTCTGTAGACAAACCAAGTGATTAAGCACCAATAAAGGCAACAGACTGTGGTTGCTGGAAATCTGAAATAAGCACAGAATGTTGGAGAAACTCTGCAGGTCAGGCAGTATCTGTGCAGAGAGAAGCAGTTACTATTTCAAGTCTGGAATTACTTTTCCAGAACATTTTCAGATCAATTCTGAAGAAGTCAAATACGACTCAAATGTTAACGGTTTCTCTCTTCACAGATGCTGCCTGACCTGCTGATTCAACACCAAGGAAATTGAAGGTAGAAGTTCAATGAATTATTGACCAATAGACTTAATTTTGTACACCTTATTCAAAGATGTAATTAAAAATATCTCAAAACTGAATGCAAGAGGGCACAGTACTGATTTTAAGAAAGGTATGGTTGTAAATTTGCTCAAAGTCCAAATGCTCATTGTAAATGAGTGTCTAAATGAAGTAGGGGGGTCTTGAGTTACAGATGCACAAATGACTAAAAGTAGCAACGCTAGTTAATAAAGCCATTTCAAAAAGGCGAATAAAGCACTGGGTTTATATTCAGACACAGTTAAAAACAGTAGCTATGTTAAACTTGTTGCAGAGATAGCAGGAGCTGCCGATACTGGAGAATCTGAGATAACACTGTAGAGCTGGATGAACACAGCAGGCCAAGCAGCATCAAGCTTTCCTGCACCTCTGATGCTGCTTGGCCTGCTGTGTTCATCCAACTCTACACCATGTTATCTATTTTAAACTTGTAGGGAGCCATGGCCAGACTTCACTTGTAACACTGCAATAAATCTAAATACAGATCCAATGAAGAAGGTGTCAGACCAGAACAAAGAAATTGTCAGGGAAGTTCAAAATTGGCTGAGGCTCTTTTCTTTAGAAAGGAGGAGATTGTGGAGTGACCTGGTAGAGATCTGTAAGTGTTTGAAAGTGCTATGGGTAAATTACCACAAGTTTCCTTTAATTCAGCTACTTATTAAGAAATCTCGCAGTCAACCAAATACTGGAACAATTATTTAAATTTTATTGCTTGTAGCAACCAAAATAAAATCTCCTAAGTAAGCAAGTTAAGCTGGCTATGACTCGATTAATGGTGAAATTTAGCTACGATTCCAACTGACAGTGTCTGTCTGGTCAACCTGGGTTTGAACCTTGTGCACTGTTGTTCTCCAGAGCTCTGCTCCTAAGGAATCCTGGAACCTTACACAATTTTCCATCCTTCAAGTTTGTGGTGTGACATTGTTGATGATTCTTTCGATTCTGTCATCCTCAATATTGCAAGTCTGCAGCTTACCTTCTTATCAGAAGTAGCGTCTTTGTTCCTTGTTACATTTGGCATTGGCTGTCGAGCGATAATGCAGCTTTCCTGTGATTAATGTTGTATGTTATTCTGCAGGGCAACCATTTATGAAGCAGTTGTTACAACAGTTTTGTTTGTGCAGCTTCAACTCCTTATTCTCCCAGACATGTCTAATTGCTTTCAATTCCTGGATAACGGTTTGTCCTTGTCCCTTAAATGTTTATTCAAGACAGAATAATTGCTGCTACTTTCTACCAATGAGCAGTTATTCCAGTTCTGAAGTTTACATTGCCACAAATAGGTGTGATAGGACAAATCTATGAAAGGAGTTTCCATTTGGAGGGAAGATGAGAACTGTAGACAACAAATCTAAGATGACAATTTGTCCAACATGAAGTCAGGACCAACTTATATACTCAGTGGTTAGAATGTGGAATATTCTACCACAGTAAACGGTTGAGCTGACTGTTATGGATGCATTTGATGGAAAGCTTGATAAATATTTGAGAGGAAAGAATAGGATACATTGATGGGTCGTGTGAAGGAGGCTTGAGTGGATCATTAGCAGTGACATGGACCAATTGGGCCAAAGCTATTTGTGCTCTGCTTTTTTTAATGCTGTGCCATGTGCAGAATGAAGTTATACAGACATACACCAAAGTAAATCAAGCATATTTGTGCAGATCAGGAAGCTGGCTCAAGCAACAGATGTGGGGATGTGTGGAGCACACAAGATCAGCAACAGCAGTAGTTTTAAGGTGCTGGCCCAGTACATTCTGGCAGATGAGATCTGAAGGATGGCTGGAATAAAGTAGACTCAGCAATCGTGGGAAACATCAAGGTAAGAACAAAAGAGATGGTTCAGCAGCATGGGAATAGAACCTGGAGCTGTGTCACATTGGTCAGGAAAGGATCAGCACTATGTCGGAAGCAGACTGTTACTGCAATAAAGACGGAACAGAACAGAATATAGTCGTGGGAGAAAACGAGCAAATGTAGGTCGACGTCTTGGTTGTAACTTGGATTAGAAAGTTGTCAGAATGGTTGGCATTTATTCCAAGAGGTGTCACAGCACTTGTTATCACTGAAGTGCTCTTTGGAACAATATCTTCTTTCGTGCCACAGTTGTTGCACTTCTTCATTTTCCAAAGAAAAGGAACATTGCTTCAAACCACTCAACCACAGGACAACACATCAAACCGCTTCACTTTTTTACATGACAGTGCCCAACGTTACCTATTTGATGATTCAACCACCATATGTGTATACTTGCTTGTTTTATTGTGTTTTTTTTAAGTGACTTTAAAGTTACATAGAATTAACTGACCTTGCCTGAATACATGTATGTGTGCTTTTTTTAAATTCCATCCTGTGTAGCGTCAGAATGCCACCTGAGGAATGGGATTTGGTCAGTTGCCTGTGCTCAAAGAAACAATTCGAGAAAGTTCAGGTTCTATCTCTGGTGGTTCTTCTGCAACATCCGGTCTTGTCCTTCACATTTCACAAGCCTGCACCTTTAAGGGAAGAATTGTATGCCTAAAGACGTTACAGTCTAAAGAGAAATAAATGTATACATACGTGGATGCGCACAGAGAGGAGTACGATGACACCATAGTAGCGTTAGAGGAAGCTCTAATTGTTGGCTTTGTTTCCCCCCATGCATTAAGTTATCATAACCATCACAGATACAATCTTCCAGCACGTAGACAAACAACGTGGTTGTGTTCCAGAACCAAACGCTGGTACGTGGTGGGTGATGTATCTGTACAAAAGGCACCAGAGGACATGTGTTCTGTTCACTCGCTTGGAGGTACAGAATGCTGATCTGACCATTGGCATGTTGGGAGTATTGTTTCTTTGAAAATAATTGGAAGATGCTTTGACAGAGAGTCAAGCTACAATGAAAGCTTGATGTAAATGTCTTTTGGCCAGGTCTCAAAGCAAGATCTAACATGAGCTAGCCACAGGAGTTTATGATAGCCTAGAAGACAATATTGTCTTTGAATTTTCTTGGAAAATGTTAGAAGATGTTTTCTACGGCTGGCGCCTTAATTCTTACAGGTTATTAAATGGAAGCACCAGGACTGGTTCAACAAGAACCAAGAGAGAGGAAAGCCTGTAAACAAAATGTACAAAGCTCACAGATTTTGCATTTCCAACAGGAAATCACCAGTAGGAAATGTCAGAGTCTATCCTGCAAAATATGCTGCAGACCCAAACTGAGGAGAAGAATCGATGGGGGCAAAGCAAGGCCATTGAGCTTCAAGCAGCTGCTGATAAGTGACCTGAGGATTTGACATGCAGGTCTGCCATTAGTTGATAGCCACAAAACCAACAATGTGACATCCGTGCTGTCAGCAAATGGCACTCCGTTATGAACAAACAGAATTCTCTTTCCTCGTAGAACTGCATCAGGCTGACTACTTCAGCGATCCACCAACATCCACATGGGGAGTCCCTCATACCAAAGATAGCATTATACAGCCACCTGGAACCCACACCTCAGGGCATACAAAACTTCAATATAGAGACAATTTTGTAAACCCAGTTCAGAGCTTGCAAGCTGGATCCCAGCACGTAGGAGGAGGAGAGAAAATCAACATTGGATAGCCCCAAATGGAGAGGTTCTTGTTATCAAAAGATACCCATGTATGAGGAAAACCGCATCAAACGCCTTCAGGATGTGCTACCATTGCTTCCATCCATTCCCTCCAACACTGATTTCACACACAGCATTTGCAAACAGAGTAATGCAAATCAAGATAATAAAATGTGAGGCTGGATGAACACAGCAGGCCAAGCAGCATCTCAGGAGCACAAAAGCTGACGTTTCGGGCCTAGACCCTGCATCAGAGAGGGGGATGGGGGGAGGGAACTGGAATAAATAGGGAGAGAGGGGGAGGCGGACCGAAGATGGAGAGTAAAGAAGATAGGTGGAGAGGGTGTAGGTGGGGAGGTAGGGAGGGGATAGGTCAGTCCAGGGAAGACGGACAGGTCAAGGAGGTGGGATGAGGTTAGTAGGTAGCTGGGGGTGCGGCTTGGGGTGGGAGGAAGGGATGGGTGAGAGGAAGAACCGGTTAGGGAGGCAGAGACAGGTTGGACTGGTTTTGGGATGCAGTGGGTGGGGGGGAAGAGCTGGGCTGGTTGTGTGGTGCAGTGGGGGGAGGGGATGAACTGGGCTGGTTTAGGGATGCAGTAGGGGAAGGGGAGATTTTGAAACTGGTGAAGTCCACATTGATACCATATGGCTGCAGGGTTCCCAGGCGGAATATGAGTTGCTGTTCCTGCAACCTTTGGGTGGCATCATTATGGCAGTGCAGGAGGCCCATGATGGACATGTCATCAAGAGAATGGGAGGGGGAGTGGAAATGGTTTGCGACTGGGAGGTGCAGTTGTTTGTTGCGAACTGAGCGGAGGTGTTCTGCAAAGCGGTCCCCAAGCCTCCGCTTGGTTTCCCCAATGTAGAGGAAGCCGCACCGGGTACAGTGGATGCAGTATACCACATTGGCAGATGTGCAGGTGAACCTCTGCTTAATGTGGAATGTCATCTTGGGGCCTGGGATGGGGGTGAGGGAGGAGGTGTGGGGACAAGTGTAGCATTTCCTGCGGTTGCAGGGGAAGGTGCCGGGTGTGATGGGGTTGGAGGGCAGTGTGGAGCGAACAAGGGAGTCACGGAGAGAGTGGTCTCTCCGGAAAGCAGACAGGGGAGGGGATGGAAAAATGTCTTGGGTGGTGGGGTCGGATTGTAAATGGCGGAAGTGTCGGGGGATAATGCGTTGTATTTGCCGGGTGTGGTGGGGTTGGAGCACATCCCAGATGTCCAAGTTCTTTAAGGACCGCAACTTTCCCCCCACGGTGATCGAGAACGCCCTTGACCGCGTCTCCCGCATTTCCCGCGACACATCCCTCACACCCCGCACCCGCCACAACCGCCCCAAGAGGATCCCCCTCGTTCTCACACACCACCCTACCAACCTCCGGATACAACGCATTATCCTCCGACACTTCCGCCATTTACAATCCGACCCCACCACCCAAGACATTTTTCCATCCCCTCCCCTGTCTGCTTTCCGGAGAGACCACTCTCTCCGTGACTCCCTTGTTCGCTCCACACTGCCCTCCAACCCCACCACACCCGGCACCTTCCCCTGCAACCGCAGGAAATGCTACACTTGTCCCCACACCTCCTCCCTCACCCCCATCCCAGGCCCCAAGATGACATTCCACATTAAGCAGAGGTTCACCTGCACATCTGCCAATGTGGTATACTGCATCCACTGTACCCGGTGCGGCTTCCTCTACATTGGGGAAACCAAGCGGAGGCTTGGGGACCGCTTTGCAGAACACCTCCGCTCAGTTCGCAACAAACAACTGCACCTCCCAGTCGCAAACCATTTCCACTCCCCCTCCCATTCTCTTGATGACATGTCCATCATGGGCCTCCTGCACTGCCACAATGATGCCACCCGAAGGTTGCAGGAACAGCAACTCATATTCCGCCTGGGAACCCTGCAGCCATATGGTATCAATGTGGACTTCACCAGTTTCAAAATCTCCCCTTCCCCTACTGCATCCCTAAACCAGCCCAGTTCATCCCCTCCCCCCACTGCACCACACAACCAGCCCAGCTCTTCCCCCCCACCCACTGCATCCCAAAACCAGTCCAACCTGTCTCTGCCTCCCTAACCGGTTCTTCCTCTCACCCATCCCTTCCTCCCACCCCAAGCCGCATCCCCAGCTACCTACTAACCTCATCCCACCTCCTTGACCTGTCCGTCTTCCCTGGACTGACCTATCCCCTCCCTACCTCCCCACCTCCACCCTCTCCACCTATCTTCTTTACTCTCCATCTTCGGTCCGCCTCCCCCTCTCTCCCTATTTATTCCAGTTCCCTCCCCCCATCCCCCTCTCTGATGAAGGGTCTAGGCCCGAAACGTCAGCTTTTGTGCTCCTGAGATGCTGCTTGTCCTGCTGTGTTCATCTAGCCTCACATTTTATTATCTTGGAATCTCCAGCATCTGCAGTTCCCATTATCTCTGATGCAAATCAAGACTTGCTTTTGCATTGCACATGAGTCAACACCAGTGTAAACTTCAAACTAATATTTTTCTTATTTATTGAGCAATTAACTGTCGTAGTGACAGGAAAATTCTATCTCATGTATAGAAACACGTTCAACAGATTTGTTTTGATTTCACCAGAACTTGAATATGTGGCTTTCTTAAATAGCTGCGTGATCGGTTTAGTGGGAGATTTTGGATCCTGAAAGCCCTGAGCCACAACTTGCACTGATCTGGAAGCAGCTTTAACTTTTACATGTTATAACATTGGTCTCTGCCTGTTTCTTAGCTCAGGAGTTGTAGTCACTTGCACCTTTTAGATTCGTAAGGAAGTCAATTTCTCAGTTTTGTTCCTGTGAAGGTTGGTTGTATACTTGAGAATCATATCTTCCTGTTCTCACAGAGTTTCAGAGTTGCATGTGGTATCAAGTTCCTTAAACATCCTCTCTTTTAGGCCAGTAAGCATGAGCCAGATAACTGTGAAAACATTGGTATCTAAGTTTCCAGATTTCACAGAGAAGGGGGGAACATCATCCTTACTTAGTTCTCTCCTGTTAGGATCTCCTTGTGCTGTGTGAATCACTTGATGCTACATGTTCATGGCCACGACAAAATTCCCTTCTCGACTTCTGGGGATGTCTCTGAACTAGGGCTTGAGAGAGGAAACACCATTAATGTAGTAAGTTGGAAGGGGCTGGTGTATAGGAAGTCAAATCAGCTGTGAGTGATGGGTGACCCACTGTTAACTCTTGCCTCTTACTTTGTCATCATAGTAGATGATGAAGGGCTAGAGATTCTCCAGCTCAGCTGTTTCATTGTCTTTCTTATATCTTATTTGATGCACCCACACGAAAAAATGATAGCAGATATGAATATATGGAATATTTACCCCTCCTGACCAACTAAGAAACAGAAAGAAAAGGATAATAATACCAGTGAGATCATTTAGGGAGACCAAAATAACAACATTGGGCCTCACTTAAAATGTGACACCTAATCAAATCACTTGAGCTGTGTGGTCTGTCATCTGGTAGGATAAGAGGTTTAAAATTGAGGAAGCTCCAACTGCATTTTGTCAGCATTGTGTGCTAATCTGCAACAAAGTAAGCTAGTGATTGAGTGTGCCAAGTGACTACTAATAAAAATGTCCATTATGTAATTTGTAAGAGATTGCAAGTAAGAAGCAGAGGGATCTGGATGTCTCACTGCAGGTACGGCAAGTAATAAGGAAAGCGAATGGAACATTATTGTGAGGGAAATGGAATACAAAAGTTGGGAGGTTATGTTTCAGCTCTACACAACAGTGATTAAACCAGATCTGGGGTACAGTTGACCACCTTATTTGCTAGATAATATAAATATGTTATCAGGAATTCACAAACAAAAAGACCTGGAATGGGTGGGATGAGAAAAGGTTGGACTGATTGTGCTAGAGTTTAGAAGACTAAGAAATGACTTGATAGAGATGTAGAAGATCATGATAGCTCTTGAATTGGATACATGCGGAAAAGGTGTTTCCTCTTCCACCAGAATCCAGATCTAGGGATCACTGTTTGAAAATGCGCAAATGCCCATTTAAAGCACATGAAGTCAAATTTTGCAACTTTCTCAGGAATGGAGCCTTTTTAAAGCAGAGATGAATCGATTCTTAATAAGAAAGTGGTCAAAAGGTTATTGTGTAGATAGCAATGTGGATTGTGGTTATTATGCCATTGACCATGAACTTAAATGGTGCAGTCTGAGGGGCTGAATGGCCAATCTCCTTGTTCATGTGTTTGTATGTTGGGTGTACCAAGCTGCTGAAAGGAGGAAGTGGTTTTAGTGTTGTGTGCTTAGTAATTTCTGTGAATGATGGTGGTTAGTGATAATGCAAGAGCTGCCCTTGCAGTGTGAAGGTTTCATTATGGAACTATTGCTATAAAAAAGGACGGGCCAGATCCCAGAGTAAGACAACAGAAATGGAGTGGAGTGGACAGGTTTTACTATGAGTACTCTCGAAGGGTCAGTGACCTGAAATTTTAATTTTTGTTCTTTCTCCACAGATGATGCCAGATTTGCTGAGTATTTTCAGTACTTTTATGTTTTTGCTGAAGCTATTAACTGTTGTATACAGCCAATGTGATCATGAAGGTTCAGATTCAATGAATTCTGGGCTATCTGATCTCATACCCTTTCCGCAGGAATGAAAATTAGTGAGAAGAACCGCACCGCTAATTGCAATCCAATGCTGGTGAATGTGCATGTTCTGTGTTGAACTTGCATTTAAAAAAGTTATTTGCTTAGCATCAAGTTGCTTTTACTGCTGTTAGCTGTGTGTCGGTTATTAATCTTGTGTGTTACACACTTGAAGTCAAGACAAATGTATCTTTCAGGTGAAGCAATTTGCATGGCAGGGAATAGAAACTAAAGGTGACCAGATGTAAGCCAATTAACCATAGGAATTCTACAGTTCAGGCTATTGTGCTGGAGATATGAAATTGAGAAAGTAGCAGGAGAGTGTAATCAGGAAAGTAAAATTACAAGAGATAGCAAGAACTGCAGATGCTGAAGTCAGAGGTAACAAAGTGTGGAGCTGGAGGAACACAGCAGGCCAGGCAGCATCAGAGGAGCAGGAAAGTTGATGTTTCTGTTCGGGACCTTTCTTCAGAAAAAATATAATTACAATAAGTTCTGCTTTTATAGGTAATGTCCAAGATAAATGTGAATGTGAAATTATAATGCAAAACATTAATAAAAAGAGTAAATTTATTTTAAAGAATCAAAGATTCAACTGCCCAATGCTACATATATTGTAAAACTAATCTTGTGATTCCTTCCATGAAAACTTTCTGGGAGTAGTTAACAAAATAAATAGTTCTATAATATGAAAGATAAATTATCTATAAGGAGGATTTTTTGGAGTGAAATAAGTATTGACCCATTGAAATATGCAGATTTAGTTGAAGGTAGCAATGAAATATGAAGGATAGAAACTGTTTCTAATCTTAGGAATTTATTCAGTAGAGTGAAGTTAAGCCTAAGCTCTATTCGCTTGACTCTTGTCACCTGAAATATGAGCTGTACAACAGCATGAAAAGGAATATCTTAACAATGAATGGTATAAATGCTCTGTTGTGTTCGTACAACATAATTGTAAAACTAAGCCAAGCATGCACAAAACATGTTTGCATTTTTGTACTGAAGCTTGAAAACTATATTTGTATGTTTTTTCAGTTGTCCACATAACTACACTGGAAGATTAGCAAACACACATTATTTCAGAAAATTGAAAAATTCCTGCAGAAGTTCTCTGAGATTTTATCATTAGTAACCAAAACATACTGTTCACTGTTTTGTGTTGATTACTTCTATTTTATAATAACCTGTCATTGCAGTTAATTCACTTAAGGGTCACATTATTTATCCATATTTACAGTTTCTGATTTAGAATAATCCACTTTGTTTATGGGTGAGTTCCCCCGAGCTATCGTTTAGATCTTTATGATTCACATCTGTTTTTTTTTGTAAGTCTGCAAGTTATTTTATTTTAACTATTGGATGGCACAAAAGCTGAATCTTTGGGACTACCACCAAATTTACTTATATTTGTCATTCCGTTTAATGCAGAATAACCTATGCTGTTTGTCAGTTCCTTATGTTACTGGCTTGAATAAGCAAGGATTGGAGAATATTAAAAGGCTACATTTTAATCCATTCAAACAGTGGCACCATTTAAATTCTTGGCTGTCTGACCTCATTTGGTATTATTGCCCATGAAATGCAGAAACTGTTGATGTAAATGTATACAGCTTTGTGCACTGTAATATTCTGCTGCTCTGGCCAATCTTTAATTGACAAGGTATATTAACTCTTACGCAAAACTTTAAGGCTGTTGACTTTGTAGGGAAGATTTCTTTTCAGCACTTATAAATTTCATGCTTGTTCTTAAAATCAGGTGAAACTATCAGGAAAATTTGTATTTTTTAATGCTTTAAATGTGTACATAAGCAAGTGCAGCTCATGGATGATAATGGGCAAAATTTAAAACTTGTGTATTGCACAATGTTGGTCTGTCATCAAGCTCAATTGGAGGGCCAACTCTATTTCTGGATTATGAGTCACTATTGTCAACCATGCTTTGTGAGTATTGCTGTGGAGACAGACTTACACCATTATACTTTGGGACAGATGTCATGGTGGAAACAAGTTGTTTCTGTCAACAAGTTATTGTGGTCACTCTCAAACCTCCAGATTAAGATAGCCACCTACACTTATGGGGCTTTAGCCAAAACATTAGTATTTACAAAGTCATTGATTTGGAGAAAATTGGTTGTCAATTGAGTAACATTTTATTGATCAGTAAGTTTGTGTGGGTTGCATGTTTGTTAAAATAGAACATCTATTAGAATAGGAAAAATAAAGCTAACTGTGCTGTACCCCGCACCTGCGAATTCATGTGAAGTTACAGTATGAAAAATTGTGCATCTATAATAGATATCTTTGTCTACAAAACCAATATCTCAGCCAACCTGATGACAAATAAATAAATTGAGTTAATCTTGTTTTCTTTCCATTTAAAATTTTCATTCAGGCCATTTTCAAATAATTAGTGAGAGAGAGGGTATGTACGCACATTCTAAGTGTGCTTTCCAGTGTGTTATTAACATATGTAGGATGTGATTTCCCCACCTCCTCAGCACAGGAAGTCAAACTCCATGTAATAATACAGTGTAACTAAAGTTTTGACTTTTCTGTTTAATTAGTACATCAAAAGTTGCCGCTCCTCTTGGTTGTCAATTTAATGCTATGAATATTAAAGCAAATAGGTGGTGTGTGAGAGATCAGATCAATAAATGATCTTTTGACAGCCCTTATTTGTGCAAGCACACTTCCACACTTTATGTTTGCTTTATTTTTTACTAAACATGAGTCATCCTGAAAAAAATGAGTAATTGTTTGCTGGAGTGACAGACACCATATGGAGTTATACCATCGTTTTAGAATAAATATTACAAATATTATATCAATTCAGACATTTCTGTTTAGCCTAAAGTTTCAAAATGCACTGCAACGATATTGTTGGAAATTATGCAAAGCAATTAGTTCACTGCTAACTTTTTAATGACAATACTTTTAGTTATTTTGCAAACTTTAAGCAAGTCCCAATTTCAGGAATCCTTAAGAGCCAGAACACTTGAATGAAAATTCTGATCCATCAACTAATTATAATTAAATGTTTTATTTTCACGGATAGAGAAAGAAAAACAGTGTGTGTTAAGAATGAATTGTGCAATACTGTACTTGCCATCTGCCAAAAAAAATTATTCATATTAGAATTTCGAACGGTAAAAGATCTCTAAAGCAGTTTAAAGTCATTTCATTAAATGGATTTTCTGTTCACTGTCATCGACTAGTCAGTGTGTTTAGGAACAGTGGTAGTGTATGTATATTTAGGAACTGTATCACCAGAGCTGTTTCAGCAATCGAAACAGTTCCATATTACGTTTCTTTGACGGATGACTAATTTTGTGTTTGCAGTGATTACAGTTCCTACTCACCGTTTCCGCCGAGGTGGAAAATCTCACGTGTACATCAGAAATGCAACGTTTAGAAATGTCTCGGAGAGCAAAATTAATGTCTGAAAGGCACCTCAACCTTCCAGATTTCTGTGTAGAGGCGTGTGTGTGTGTGTGTGTGTGTGTGTGTGTGTCGGGAGCGGCTGGGGGGTGGGGGGGGGGGTCCCCAACTTAAAGCAAGAGCAAGGACAGTTTATAATTGTTTTCAGTTCGAATGCAACGACTTGTATTCTAGCCGCTCTACGTCAGCTCAAATTTCAAACAATTCTGTTCCAGGAAAGTAGCTGAAGACAGCTATGGGTGTTCAGAATCTGGTAGAAATGGTAGTTTAGTCGTGAGTATGAGGGCTCTTGCGGCACACTGGTACTGTCCCGATTTCTGAGACAGAAGGATCCAGGGTAAGTCCCAGACGTTGAAGACGTCCGTAATCACACATGTTGAATAGTTGATTCAAAATTCCTCGAGAACAGCATATTTGCAAATATTTTTAACGGGTCCCACCTCTTGCTTGCCATTTAGAATCTTTTTATGATAAATCAAACTTGAGTCGTGTCATCACCAAACTATTCATAGGTTAAGAGGAAAGTAGTCAAGTTCTGGGAATGGTTGTGCTGGTTTGTCATCGCAGCTACAGTCGCTAGTTGGGTGAGACAATATGCTGCAGGATGCTTGGTCGCTGCATGCAGGCAGGCACCATTAGTGAAGTTTTCAGCCTGTGTCGAAACTTGTTCGGTCGTTCCATCGCCCCATCAGCTCTTAAGAGCAAACTAGTCGAAGTGCGGGTGATTCTGGCCAATTTTCAAAAGGAAACGGTAGCTGCCATGTCCTCATGTACGTACAACGTGAGTTTCAAACTTAGCTCGCCTCCTCGCATATTAAAGCATTGTTCAACCAAGCTGGAATCATCTTCTGAAACCGCTGATCCATGGTTTGTGAATTAATATTGTTGGAAAATCCACTTTCTCTTCAATCATATTTGGTCCGTTTAAAAACGGTTAGGTATCCCTTTGGCAGGACTGCGAAATGGAGGTCGTTTAGTCAAGACTTTGTAGTTACATTGCTCCAGAGACGTCCGGGACATATAGATTTTGAATATGGATAAGGTTTTTAGAATTTTTATAGTTTGCCCCACATCCTTTCATTCCGTGTCACTCAATTATGTCAATATATGTAAATACCACATCTTCTGCTGTCCGACTTTCCAACATGAGACCCGAATTATAAATGTGGCCCAATACATCTGCTTATGATCAGCATGCGTAAAACTGCTAGAATTCTTTTCAGGAAACTGATCTCACTTGAGAAATCAAAGCAATACAACCATGAATACGAAATAAGTTGCAATGCTCACTAAATGTTAAAGCCCTCATATTAGTACATTAACAGTTAGTTCATATGAAATGTGTATTAGTGCTGTTAATTGCAAGTTGAACTCACTTTTGGCAATATGTTGAATGATACTTGGAGTCTGTTCTTACGAGCTAGTTTCTCTTGTGATATTTGTGAGCGGTGACCGCCCCTACAATCCGGGCAGCACCACATATCATCTGCTTTCCCGTAAATTGCATTGGGTTAAACGAACTGCATTTCCGCTGTGCACTTTGAATCCGACACTCGAAGTTGCTATGAGATCCACTTTATCGGGAGTACAGTATTTCGTAGACTCCTCTCAAATCTTCTAGCAGTGGTGCATTTGCCCAGTATAGTGAGCATTGATTTGTCTCAACCCCTGTATCTCAGGCCTGGACGAATAAAATTGTTGTGGAAAATGTGGCATTTAAGTTATGAAGCATTGTCGGTAAATACCACCAACCTACGTACACTTTCTGGCACTTGCGTCTGTTTTACGCAACCGTTTCTCAACAAGTCGGAAGTCCCTCCTCTGTGTCGCTCGTATTTGTGCGAATTTTTCAGTCGGCTCTTAGCGCCCTCTTATTATCGAGTTAAGAACCGTTTGTTTTTCCCATTGTGGCGTAGCGCAGGCAACAAATGGCCTAATGTTTGTCTACGGGATTCATTATAATAACAGTATTTTGAAACAATCACGTTTCTTGAAGTTTCTGTAAGTAAACAACGAATAAGTGCATTTAATAAAATGAAAAAAATATTATGTTTCTTGAGATTCCTTATTGTTGAACATAACTTGTATAGAGATCATTGTGCAAGCAATGAGAACCTGTTATCAATATTTATATTTAACCTTCTGGCGTATTATGTCAAACATTGGTAAGGTCGCAAAACATTCCACTTTGAAGAAGAAAATCTATCACTTTAACAATGGAGAGTTTTCTGACCTGGAACTAGAAAGCTTAAGCAGTTAAATCTGTCCTTTTTTTTATTGACCTGAGAGGTTAAATAGGCAAGTACAACTCTTTGCAAATATCTGTTTATAATACATTACGGGGAATACTTGAGCAGAGGTTGAGGGAACAAGGCGCGTTTAGCTCATAAATACACAAATAGCCCATTATTACTGCTGAAGAAAGTCAAAGCAGCTTCCCCAGATAAAATTAAAATAAAATCTTTAACGTACGGCAGTTAATACTAATTAAATGTTTGCTTGGCTTGCAGACAATTAATGCAGTTCTATTTCACTGGAAGAAATAATTCACCTCGTACACATCCTCCGGAATTTTTACCATCTCTTGTTTTAGTTTGCTTATTTTGCATATTCCAGGCCCGGGAAAAGTTCTCTTGCAATCTAATGCAGCAGAGACATTACTGTTAATTAATTAAGACAATTTAACGTAGTTTGATTTTATACATTTTTAAAAAGAAAACCTTTAAAGCCCCTTTTTGTTTTCTCGTGCTTAAGTGCTTGTTTCTTTTGGGAGAAAAATTATTGCTTCAAATGCTTTAAGTGTTTATTTATAAAAACACACTCCTTTCTGAAGAAGTGACTCGCAGCCAAGTTCCTTTTTTTGTAATGGCACTTTCCGTCAATAATTTTTTTAATAGATTACGAAAAACTGATTGCCATCTTCGCTTGTTCCAAATGTTGACCATTGTCCATCAGTGACAATGATTCAATCGCGTGCCATTTGTTGAGAATGAATCTGTCACTCTGTTAAAAGAATAAACTTTCTGTATTAAATATATAGGTCAAATAAAACTGATGTTTATCCTATTTACCCACTCATTACTTTTTGTTAGCCGTTCAGGTGTACACACTGAAAACAACAAATGCTGGAGATCACAATAGATGGTAGAGCTCTGATGAAGAGTCATCTAGACTCGAAACGTCAGCTTCAGAGATAATGAGAACTGCAGATGCTGGAGAATCCGAGATAACAAAGTGTGAAGCTGGATGAACACAGCAGGCCAAGCAGCATCTCAGGAGCACAAAAGCTGACGTTTCGGGCCTGGACCCTTCATCAGAAAGGGGGATGGGGAGAGAGCTCCGAAATAAGTATGGAGAGGGGGAGGCGGACCGAAGATAGATGGAGGAGAAGATAGGTGGAGAGGGGATAGGTCAGTCCGGGGAGGACGGACAGGTCAAGGGGGCGAGATGAGGTTAGTAGGTAGGAAATGGAGGTGCGGCTTGAGGTTGGAGGAGGGGATAGGTGAGAGGAAGAAGCCCAGCTCGTCCCAGCCTGCCTAACCTGTGAAGCAGGTAGGGCTTGAAAATAGGAACATTACACCACAAGAACCCCATGTGCAATGCGTAAAACCAACTCTTTATATTCCATAGATGTAAAAATTTGGGATATAAATAGATGTAACATTCTGATAGCAAGCTGTGCAACATAAAAACAATGAAATAAAAATGGAACTTTAGCTATTTAATTAAAATGAATACATTTCAACTACAAACGATACAAAATACAAATTACTCCCTACAGTCGTTGCCAATTTCCCTAAACTCGTGTCTCATGTGTTGACCTAAACACTGGTATTATAGTTAGAAGTCCGTCACCGGTTTTCTATCGCTGCGGGAGAAAGTCCAGAATGGGAATTAGTTGCAGAGAAACTGGAGTTTGGAATGTTTGCTGGTCAAAAGCCGCTAGTTTCATTCAATTCTGGAATACTTTGATGCAGTTTACTTTGTTGGTCTTTGCAATATGTAAACATTCATTGGGCTGAAAGATAACAACAGTGTGCAGCTGGAAGAACACAGCAGGCCAGACAGCATCAGAGGAGCAGGAAAGTTGACGTTTCGGGTCGGGATCTTTCATTTTCTGAAGAAGGGTTTTTGCTCCTCTGATGCTGCCTGGCCTGCTGTGTTCCTCCAGCTCCGCACTATTATCTGACTCCAGCATCGGCAGTTCTTACTATCTCTGAGATTCACTGGGCTTATTTCATCATGCAATAACTACACAGTTATGTGTTAACGGCTTGGGAAATATAAAGAGGAGCCGAATGTTCTTGGTGCCACAAGACTTGGCACAAGATATCAGGATGTGTAAGGCCCATTTTCCGCACGGTTTGATCCAATTCAGACCTGCGCTGCGGTGTGGCTGCCAGCGCTGCTAAAACGGGGCAAAATATGAATTAGTGTTCAGCCCGGCTCGTCTCGAGCATGGAACATGATCATTACTTTTATGAAAAAAAACACACCAGACACGCCAGATGACACGAAAACAATTTTGAATCAGAGCAAACAGTATCAGAGCAGGAGGAAAGGTCGGGTCGAGACCCTTTTTCAGAAAAATTTGCTGTGTTCATCCAGCTCTCCACCGTGTTATGTCAGATTCTCCAGCATCGGCAGTTCCTAGTGATTCTTTGAATCAGACCATGCGTGCAAAGCAGAGACCTTTTATTGTGGTTCACAAGTCCCAAAATGACTCGCATGGCTCCTCGACCAGCCTTTGTTTTAGATGATCTTTTAAATTTGCTTTTACCATGTAATTACAAACCAAACAGAACGGCGTGCGTTGACCGAAGATAAGAGGCTACAATTTGCGAGGGCTGGCGCTGAGGGGTGGTCCCGGACGCTCCGCTCGATGGACCTGCAGACGTGTGACGAACGGCGGTGGGCGGGACCCAGCCTGTAGCCCCACCCCCGCCCGAGCCCAGCGGATAGCGCCTGGAAATACCGCTCGCTCAGGGAGTGCACTATCGCCCCGAATCAGCGAGAGTCTCCGGCTCGAATTCAACTCTTGTCGTCTTCCCACGGCCCTCTGAGGCCTTCCTCCGTCCGAGAGAAGGATCTGGAGCGTTTTGTTTTATGTTTACCGTGGAGTATTACGAGGTCAAACGAGCAGCCACTCGACAAGGAAGTGGTGAGTAATGTACGCCGTCGAAGTTGTCCGCGTTTGTCACGGGCGGCGAAACTTGCTACAGTCCGTGCTTGCAACATTTGTTTCGGAGAGCAAATGGTATTCCTGTGAAGGACAATCTGTTCAGGATTACGCGAATGTGTTGTATAATTTATTATTTAAGCGAAGGCGGTACAGTACTCAAGCCTTTTCCTGGCCGTCTCTCTCAATGAGGAATTGCTGGAATTCCCCCTTTCCCTTTCAGCCGAAGCTTCTCTCGCTCGAAGCCGATGATGTGCGGAGTTGTTGTGAGCCTGGTAGGAGCTCTGCTGTGTGTGTGGGTTGTTCAAACTATGCTGCCTAGGTTTGCCGATTCAAGATTGAGGAGAGAATGCGAAAAATGTGCTGTTTGCCTTATTTCATAGAACATAAGGAATGGAACGGGGGGCACACTGTACTCTCGACCTCAAACGTTGATGCGAGTGCAATTCGACAAATTGCGGAAGAGTTTGAAAGTACGACGGAAGTTTTCGTGTTGATTGATTCCGACGAATAAGCTAGTGTACAGATGCCTTTAAAAATGAAAAACGGAGAAAAGAAAGATGAACCAAAAAAAATCCATCATTTACCTACAGAAACTGGGACAGGCGATTCTGACACGCTTAATGTAAAACGACAACAAGGAAGAGACTTCACAGGGGCGTAATCAAACCAAATTTTTTGACATCAAACATACAACATTAGAAAATACCAGCAGACGAGTTAGGAGTAGGCCTTCTGCCCCTCGAGTCTTCTCTGCTATTTAATAAGGTCATGGCTTACCAATCAGTTTCATCGTCTTGTTTGCCACGGATCTATCCAATCTACCTTTCCTAAAGCAAACATTCATGGGATGTGGCACCACTGGCTAGCCCAGCATTTATTGCTCATTCCTATTTGCCCAGAGGGCAGCTAAGAGTCACCCAGACTGCTGAGAGACTGGAGTTACATGTAGGCCAGGCCAAGTAAGGATGGCACATCTTAAAAAGGTTCAGATTCTGCTTGCACCAATTTTATTTTGAGGAAGAGAGTTTCAAGGAATCACAACCCTCAGAGAAATAATTCTTCCTCAGTTGTAAATGGGTGCCCCCTTGTTTTTAAATGATCAGCCTTAGGTCTAGATCCTCTGACAAGAATAAATATCTTTTAAATGATCAGCCTTATGTCTAGATCCTCTGACAAGAATAAATATCTTTTCCATATACGCATGTTCAAAATCTCTCTGGATCTTGTATGTTTCAATTAAGTAATCCCTGACTCTGCTAAACTCCAACAGATTCAAGCCACATTCTTTTTTTTCATGACATTGTCTTTGACACATGGGAGTTGGCATACAGGCTATATATTAATGTAGCAAACCTCTGAACTGCATAAAGCACATTTATATCCTTCTTGAGATGAGACCAATACTGTACACAGTATTTTAATTTGTTATCATCAATAATGCCCTGTTTCAGTGAAACATAACCACCTTATTTCTGTATCAATTCCCTCCCAGTAAGCAATAACATTATATTAGCTTTCTCAGGTACTAGCAGTACCTCCGTACTCGTCTTTGAGATTCTTGCACGAGGACACAAAACCCTCTGCAATCCAGAGCTCTTCAATCTTCCATTATTTAGTTGATATGCTTCTTCTTTTTTTGGTTCTTTTTGCCAACATAGACGGTTTCACATGTTTCCTGCATTATATTCCTGGCCCACTTTTTAAACCCAGTGGTATCACTTTATAACCTCCTCATGTCTTTTTTACAACTTATGTTTCTGCCTTTGTGTCATCAGCAAATTTAGCAACCATACCTTCAGTTCCTACGTGATTTCTATAAAGTAAGGCCTTAGCAATGATCACTGGCATTTTGGTTGATACTATGGAATATATAAAGGATGTAATTTTTTTTGTTTCCTGTTACCAAGACAACCTTATCCATGTGAATAAGGGAAAGTCAGGGCCAATATAATAAAGTAACATTAATAATTGAAAATAGAGTAATGTTAACATAAGGGATAGAGTTTCAAGGTGTGGCAGTTCCATGTGGTGGAGTGGGATGTGTACTCCGTAATATGACTAGTCACAGATCCTACTGGTGTCCGCACAGCAACATGTGCAGGAAGTGCTGCCATCTGCAGTAGTTTGAACTCCGGGCTAGAGTTTGGTTGGTGGCTGGAGTCACTGTGGCAAATCAACAAGATTGAGAATTATGTGTGTAGCATGTTCAGAGAGGTGATCACATGTAGCTTATAGGCTGGGACCTCTTAACAGGGAAAGGGAATAGGTGACTGCAAGAAATTTCAAGAGAATAGGCAGGTAATTCAGGAATTCGACACACACATTGGTTTTCTGCTTTGGATTAGGGTACTGGTTTCTTAGGGTACAGTCAAAGTCACATTTTCCGCCTGTGCAGAAGGGAGCAGTTAGAAAGAGTGAACATTAGTTATATGGGATTTATTTGTTTGAGGAACAGACAGCATCTTCTGGCTCTGTGTTGGTATGTTGTCTCCCTCATACAAGATGAAAGATGTCACAGCAGAGCAACTGCAGGACATTCTTCTGAGAGAACAAGTGCTCCCAGAGGTAGTGATCTGCACTGGCACCAGTGACTTCGGGTAGGAAGGAAGAAGTAGTCCTGCAATCAGAATTTAAGAAGCCAGGTAGAAAATTAGCAAGCAGGATTTGAAAGGTACTACCTTCTGGATTGCTTCCAGTGCCACGTGCAAATAGAAATAGAAGGATAAGGCAAATGGATACATC
This sequence comes from Stegostoma tigrinum, assembly GCF_030684315.1. Taxonomy (NCBI): domain Eukaryota; kingdom Metazoa; phylum Chordata; class Chondrichthyes; order Orectolobiformes; family Stegostomatidae; genus Stegostoma; species Stegostoma tigrinum. The sequence continues at coordinate 49,592,316 of NC_081361.1, read as the reverse complement.
ACTGGAAAAGTGGTGCAGGAAAGAGGACTTCAGATTCTTGGGACAGTGGAACTGTCTGACTAAGATGGTACTTTTACAAGTTGTACAGATTGCACCTGAACAGAACTGTGACTGAGTTCCCTGCAGATCGTTTTGCCAATGCTGTGGAAAGATGTGCAACTAACTCAGTAAGGGTAACTAAGTAAGCTGAATAACTGTAATATAGAGAGTAGATAATCAGGTGAAATTGGAGTAAGGCAGAAAGTAATGAAATTTAAATCAGGGTTACTGTGCATGTATGTGAATGAATGGAGTATAGTAAATAAGATTGGGAGTAAGAGATGCAGATTAGCATGTGGAAATATGATGTTAAAGGTAGGAAAGGATTTTGGCCTTTTTTTTAAGTTCAGGAGGGTCTACCACTGCTGAGAAAGGCTGTTCCAGAAATTCTAAAGATTGACTCAATCTGGCTAGATCTAAGAAACAAAACGGTGCAGTTGCTTGGTGTACTATGTAGACTAATAGGCAAGGTGTAGAGGAACAGGGAAACTATACAAAGGTTATAGTCGGATACTTTAAATACCCAAATGTGAACTGGGACAGTGGTAGTGTTAAGGGGGAATAGGCACAAATATTCCTAATTTTTTTTTAGGAAAAGTTTCCACAGCAATATGTATTCAACCTACAGAAAAATTAAAAAGACTGTTGGATCAGGTTTCTGGAAATAAGCTGAACCAAATAGATCAAATATCACTGGGTGAACATTTGGGAGATAATGATTGAAAAAAACAATACAGCACAGGAACAGGCCATTTGGCCCATCAAAATCATTTTATCATAACATTTAGCATGTCAGTAGAAAAGGACAGTAGGCAATCGGGTAAAGAATAATTTAATTGGACACGAACAGGTTTCAGTTGATCAAGATTGGAACTGCGACAGCTGGAATAGAACAAAAGGATGATGGAAAAACTGCAGCAGAACAATAGACTTCCTTGAAAGATGCAATGGCTTGTTGATTCTCTCAAGAAAAGTGATTAGAGCAAACAAATTCAGAACCCCTGGATTGAAAAGGAGATAGAAACTAAAATAAAGAACAAAAAGTGTGCTTCTGACCGCTGTTAGGTGGGAATTAAAATTGAGAGCCGAGAGGATTACAGAAGATTTAGAGAGTAGGTAAAAATAAAACATCTAAGCAGCAAAGAGGGATTATGAAAAAATACTGGCAGGAAATCTAAGGAGAATTCCAAAGTATTCTTTGGGCACATCATAGTAAATACATAGTAAAAGGAGGAATGGAGGAGTACAGCTGATTAGGGACCAATAAGGGGATTTACATATGGAGGCAAGAGACGTAACTGAAATGTCAAATGCGTACTCTGCATGTGTCGTTACTAAGTGATAGATTTTGCTTAGGCCTCAATGATGGAGGAGGAGGCTTTGTCAACAGGAGTGTTCAAAATTGATAAGGAGGCAGTGTTCAATAGGTATTGTTACTTAAAGTTGACAGTGCATCAGAGCGAGATGATATGCATCCAAAGTTATCGAGCCAGTCTTTTGCGGACTGCAGGGAGTGGCCACAGGAGTGGAGAATTGCAGGCATTGTTGAAAAATGATTGTTAAGGATAATCCACCAATTACAGATCAATCAGTTTAAATTCACTGGTAGGGAACCTTCTAGAAACAGCTATTCTGAATAGAATAAGTAGCCACATAGAAAAAGATGGCTGGTTTAGGAAGATCCAGCATGAATTTCTGATCGGGTAATGAAGTCTCTAACTTGCTGGAGTTTTTTTTTTCAAGAGGTAACAAAGGATCACAGAGAGCAATACTGTTGATGTGATGTACATGGTGTTTCAAAATGAATTTGATGCAGTGCCAGACTACAGACTTGTGGATTAAAGGGACTGAAGCAATGTGGATACAAAATTGTGATACTTGTCTTTTATTGGTCAAAGCATTGAATACAAGAGCAAGGAGGTTACATTGGAACTATGCAGAGCTTTGGTTAGGCCACAGCTGGAGTGTTGTGTGCAGTTCTAGTTGCCACGCCAGAGGAAAGATGTGATAGCACTAGAAAGGATGCAGAGGAGTTTCACCAGAATGTTGCCTTGACTGGAGGGTCTGAGCTATAAGCAAAGTAAAGATAGGTTGGAATGTTCTTCTTCAGGACAGAGGCTGAGGTGGGGGGGACCTGATTGGTGCACATTACTCTCCAAGGGGCATGTGCAGAGTAGGTAGGGAGAAACTTAATCCTTTGAAGGGATCAATAATCAAGGGCACAGTTTTAAGATAACAAGCAAAAGAATTAGAAGATTTGAAGGATTTTTTTTAACTCAAATGGTTGTAGGTACCTGGAATACCCTGCCTAAATGCGTTGTAGCGTCAAGAACCCTCAAGCCATTTAAGAAGCATTTAGGTAGGTACCTGAAATGCCATATCATGCAAGGCTACAGACCAAATGCTAGAAAATGGGATTAGAATAGATAGATGATTGTCTCCATACTGGCCACAAATGTGCTGAAGGGTCTATTGCCAAGATGTAAAACCTCTGACTCGCCACCATCCTAAAATTGGCAGAGTGATAGCAAACAAAGAATACCACAGTGTAGAGCTCCAAAAGGTTATAGACAGTTTGGTGGAGTGGGCAGGTAGGTGCCGGATGGAAGTTCAATTCAGAGAAGTATGAGGTGATACAGTTTTGGAGAAGAACGTGGACAGAAAATATAAGAGTGTGCAACAATTAATGACATGCAAGAGCAGAGGGATCTGGTTTGGTGGCCAACTGAAGGATGGGTGGAGAAAGCAATTAATAAAGCATTCAACTGTCCTTTGTGGGGTATTGTGGGTTCACAGCAGTGGTATCCCTAACTCTGAGTCAGAAGACCTGGGTTTCACAGGTGTGTCACTTTTTAAAATAACTATAGTATCATATGCTTTATTAATAGTGACATAGAGTACAAGTGCAAGGGGCTATCCTAACTTATCAATGTTTGTTTGACCTCAGCAGGAGTGTTATGAAACACCTTGGGAGTCACACTGTAGGAAGAATGCGAACAGAATGTAGAGAGAGTGCTGAAGAAATTTACAAAATTTGTTACAGGGATGAAAAATGTCAACAATGAGATTAGTTTGGAGAAGTTTGGACTTATCTCCTCTGAGAGAGACAGCGAACAGGAGTTCTGGTAGAAGTTTTCAGAATCATGTGACATTGGCACAGAGTAGACCGATTGAAACTTGTTGCTGCTTGTAAAAGGATTGAGAATATGATGGCAAAGATTTAGTGATTTCCAAAAGAGGCAAATATGATGTGAGAAAATTTAGACAGCTCAATGATTTTAAGTTAAAATGCAAGGTACAATTGTAATCAACTAATAAACAAAAGAAGCACAATAGTCACAAGTTGGCAGCCATTACATGTAATTCAAATACTTGGGTCTCATTTTCTGGAATTTTGATGAAGTTTCTGTCAAGATAAAATTTTCAAGATTAAAATTAGTAATGATTGTTTTTCTGGCACCTTTTTTGATTTGTTTTTATTGGTTGATCTATTGTTTTGGATAGAATATAATAGTTTTAAAATGGCAGTGTGCATCTGCATTGAATATTTCATTTTTGCAAAGCCTTACTTCATTAGATTTAATGTGACAGAACATGTGTTTCTTATACTACACCAGAGGATATACTGTTGAATTTTGAAACTTCTATAACTCAGCAGCCAATCCATGGCAAGCTAATCTGATACTGCTCCAGGGACCTTTCAGAGGTAGCAGTGAGCTTTTATATTCATTCATGTGCATTATTGAGTTAAACTTTTAAATGGGAGAAGAGCATTTATGATCACAAAGTATTAGTTAAGATCTGGATAGTTTCTCATGTGTTTGAGTATTTGCAGACGTCCTGAGCATTTTGTAAATCTAATTTGACATTGACGAGGAATCATACACTTGAGTAATTGCAGTCCAAAGAGAATTGGAGCTGAATTAATTAAAAGCATTCAGTAAACCCTGGACTTCAGTTTAAGTACAGCCTGGAATAGGCTGCATTATGCTGTTGATTGGTCGTGTTAGATTTCTTGTTTGAACTTATCTGAATGTTTACTGCTACGTGAGTTAGTTTAGTTACATATTGGATCCAAGAGAGTACTGAATCAGAAATAGCAGCTCCAGACTGCACAAATAGACTCCGTGTAATAAAAAGCCCCAGACAATAGTGGCTATACGCTATGGAAGAAGGTTAGAGATAATAAGAATAAGACAACCTGGATGGTTCTTTGCAGCTGTGAGTGGGTTTATGGAAGCCCATAAGTAGTTTCTGTTTAAAATAGCTGAAAAATCTTGGAGCTTTATGAAATTCAGTGGCAGCTTGTTGAAGCTAGCTGTTTGATAAAAGCTGAAATTGTAGCATTAATTGGGCACTTGGAATCAGTCTCAGAAGTAGTCTTGAGCTTGGTTTCAGGAGAAGACATTGATTGAGCAAAACATGAGTTGTTTTAGAATCATAAAGGCTTTAAGGGCATTTGAGTTCCGACCTTTGAAGGTGAAGGATTGGAATTCCTTTGCGAAGGAGACATGAGTTTTAATGATATTTGGGTGACCGATAGTGGTGGAATCTCTCTTGACTGCATTGGCCATTTATGTCGCAGTTTATGGGGTGCTACCTACGGTTTCTGTTGTTTTTTTTATTTTCTAATGTTACGTGAGGCCATCAAGTTGATCAGTTTAGTGGAAACAAACTTTGCTTTTGACATTTGGCAGCTGGTTTTGCAGCCCCTCGTACCATTAGGCTTTTAACTCATATTTATCTCATTTTAATTGTGAATGATAGTATAAAAGTTGTATGTGTTGTGTATATGGTTTAGAATTATTGTCTTATTCAGCATACTAGAACAATCCTAGCTAATATAATTACTAGACAGGGTAGATGCCAGAGTGAAATCTGGCGTGATAGATATGTCATTTAATTATTGTGTTGGCCATTCGCTGTACATAGTTAGACAAAGCTAAAATTTTCCTTCAACAATAAATAAGAAACTTATTGCACGTAATAAAAAACATTAAAATAAAACAAACTAAACTAAACTAGAGAACAGAGTTTGCAAGATCTTTAAAAACACAGAGCTGAACAAAGTATCTACTCCCCAACACTAATCACTTTAGTGTTTCAAATCCAGAGAAATAGTCTAAATGACATGTTTAGATTTGACTTAATTGCTTCTTCCCAGTTCTATCCTGTTAACTATGAAGAATTCTTCTATGAATACTCTCAAAATTGAAATCTTAAACTTTTTCAGTCTCTTAAGAGCCTACAGATTTCTAACCAAACATTCTGGCCTGTGTGTTTCACAAACTAAACCTATACATCAGTTTATTTAAGCTTTCCCTGAACTGTCCTACATTACCTTCTTGGAAACAAACCATATTTGCTTCTACCTCCAGTCAAGCCTCCAAAACTGATGCAGAAGTTTATAATCTTTGAATTTTCTAATCTCAAACCTAAAGCCAAAAGCAAGCTAATGCCTTTCAATGTTTACTCCCTATTGTCATGATCTATTGGGATAGTATGCTGGAAATGAAGCTCCATTATTGTTAGGGACATCAAAAATGTAAAATAAATGTAGCCAAACTATCCAGAGTTCCCAGTTTACCTAATTGACAAACTCTGGTTCAAAGAAAACACTCACCAGACTTGTGTACTTAACAAGAAAATAACTGTTTATTGCAAACAAATTGCCATTAACCACAGGCAAAAAGGAATTATCAATTGCTAACTTATAACTCTATAATTTTAAACTCTACTCCTTCATAAATTTTCCCTCCTTCATAGACAGACAAGTCATGGATACTGAAGGTGGCAGAGGTAAAAGAAAAAGTTGAACGTAGTTCGATAATGCCATGATGGACCACAGGAGTCAGAGTTGTTTTCTTTCATCACCTCTGAATTCTTTGTTGGCACAAAGTAAAGATTAGAATAGAAATTTATCATCATGTGTACTTTTACATGAGATAAGTACAAGAAGACCTCCACACAACAAAGAGACAGCCACACTGAGAAAAGACTGTCTCACCAAGAGATCGCCATGCCATTCCAAGACCACCACTTCTCCTCCTTTAGGTGTCTGGGCCTAGCTGTGGACTTGGAGCCTTGGCCTAACTGTGAGTCAGGGTTGGGGAAGTCAGCCTGGCTTCTGCTCCTTGCTTGTGGAGAGGCCCCAGGCAGAGGTAGAGCCGTATCTAACTTGTCCAGGTGTTGCTGAGCCACCTCCTTCGCCCACCATTAAAAGAAAAGAAAACAAAGGAAAAAGCTATTTTCACACCAATGTTCAATCATTTAGTCATGTTTTCAGGATTTGATCTTTCAGTGTCTCGAAAGGCATTTTGTTAATTCTTCGGGGATTTGCAGAAAAAGGAGAGTGAAAGACAGCTGACTGCAACTGGCGACTTTCTGGTACTCCATTTGGGGAAAGACACAGAGTCTTATGATGCTTTCTTTTTGCAGGGTCAGCTGCATTCGCCCCACATAGGCCGTGGTCTCGTGGCCAGGAACCAAGCAAAACATTGTCAAGTAGTTGTTCCCTAGCTCAGGACCCATTGGCTTTGTTCAGTGGGTTTCATGCTTTCTGTTCCTGGAACTGCAACATTGTGTATGACTTGAAATGTGTTCCAGTAAACGTGATTTTTGAAACTGCAACCATCTCTTTAAGTAGTCTCCTTGGTTTAAAGTAGTTTCTGTCTTTTTTGGTCCACTTTCCAAAATGAAAGGAAATAACAAGGTGTAGTCATTGCACTGTCATAAAGTGTAAACAAAAAATCCTCATCCATTAATACTATGGGGCTATGCATTCACCTGCTATCTGACATGTATTGGATTAGGTCACAGATCCAGATGGACACTCAGACTTTGTTTTTAAATGCTCCACAAAGGTAACCAGCACCCATATTCTATGATAAAAACTGAAAGAACTACAAGTACTGTAAATCAGGAACAAAAACAAAGTTGCTGGAAAAGCTCAGCAGGTCTGGCAGCATCTGTGAAGGAAAAAACAGTGAACGCTTTGGGTCCGGTGACCCTTCTGGCCAACTTCCAGCTACTTTGATTGTGTTCAGATATTCTGTGAGTTTGAAATTCACCTCTTAAGTGATATTAATATATGGGTAGCACAGTGGCTCAGTGGTTAGCAATGCAGCACCAGGGACTTGGGTTTGATTCCACCCCCAAGTGACTGCGAGTACATTTATCAAGAACTTTATGTCAGAGCATTTAGACAACAGTCATAGAATCGGACACCATCAACGTGGATTTACAAAAGGGAAATCATGCTTGACATATCTATTGGAATCCTTCTAGGATTATGGTGCATCGGTGGGGTCACATCTGCAACATTGTGTGCAGTTTTGGCCTCTTTGTCTGAGGTAGGATGTTCTTGGTATAGAGGGAATGCAGCAAATGTTTACCAAATTGATACCCGAGATGGCAGGACTGAAATATGAGAGATTGATTTGGTTAGGATTGTATTCGTTTAGAAGAACGAGGGGGATATCTCAAAGAAACCTATTAAATTCTAACAGGCCTGGACATGTTGGATGCAGGAGGAATATTCCTGATGGCTGTGGAGTCCAGAACCAGGGGTCATCGATTTAAGGATTAATGGTAAACCTTTTTTGGGATTGAGATGAAGAGAAATTTCTTGACCAGAGAGTGGTGAACCTGTGGGATTCACTACCACAGAAAGTGACTGACGCCAAAAATTGTGTTTAAATAACGAGGTAGATGTAGAAATTGAGGTATGTGGGGAGAGGGCAGGAATAGGGAATTGAGCTCTGATCATTAGTGATAGTGAATAGCAGAGCAGGTTTGCAGTTGAATGGCCTGTACCTGCTACTATCTTCTATGTTTTTATGAAATGAATTACGGATCAGACTTCTCAGTCTCTGATCTACTCTCGGCCATTTGTTTTTTGACCATTCTAGTTCAGTTTTTAATGGCAACCCTCAGAATGCGGATGGTATGCAGCAGTGTTAATGCTGTTGGGCATCACAGGAGATGATTAGCTTCCCTCTTTTTAAACATAATTTTTGCCTGTTTAGTGCCGTGTTATTTACTTTTCTTCAGTCCAAACCGGCATGTAGATAAAACCTTGCACACGGGTGCCAATTATTTCACATGAAGAACTGTAAATTACGCTGGATCTACAGCAGCCAAAACATAAATCCCTATTTCTAGCATTGCAATGGAGAGAACTTGATTGAAGCAGCTCTGTATGGTTGGGCCTATGCAATACTCTGAAGAAAGCCTGTAACAATGTCCTGACATTGGAATAATTGGTCTCCAACAACCACAACTTTTGTACCAGGCACGTTTGCAACCAGTGGAGAATCTTTCCCTTTGATTCTCGTTTACCCTAACTTTGCTCCTTACTGATGTTCCACTCCTCGTCCCACCAGCACCCCCTTCCTATCTCCTGCCCTCCCCCTGTCAAATGTCAGCCATTTCAAGGCAACATGAGCAGGTAACCACCACACAGGATATAGCTTCTGGTTTAAAATAAGTTACCACAGACCTGTAAGATCAAAGTGTGCTTTGGGATTGAGAGACTTTTTAATTTTGCTGAAAACACAAAGCGTAATTTAGTGGAAAACAAAAACCAAAGATCTGGAACTAAGTGGCCCTTGTGCATCTAAAATGAGCCTTGGAAAGCAGATTGAAAAGTGTCCCTTAATACTGCTGTCAGTGACATCTTCCGTCACGATGAGATATGTGTTCATATCTGGGGCCTCTCCATACCAATGTGTTCATTGGTCAGATTGCATCTGTCCCACCTTTTTGTGAACAGGAGTTTCGCAGCATTGTAGTCGTACTGGAACAGCCCTCTGAGCTATGCTGTTTGTTCTGGAACACAAACCTTCAGTGTTTTGTTCATTCTTTGTGTGAAATAGTCTTGATTCAGAACCACAGGTAATGGTATAAATTCAACATAAGTATCTGTGTTCAAGTAAAAATGTTGTTAAGTGTAGGAATGACCCCAATATATAATCATGAATGTGCTCGGCTGAAATCTCTCTTTTTGAAATTATGGTTTCATAATTTGGAGGGTGAATAATTTTATGACAGTGACGAATGACATGCTATCAAAGATGATGTGGTTAATGTCTCACTGACTCCACCTGATGAAGAAGGAGCAGTGTTGCGAAAGCATATGATTTCAAATAATCCTGTTGGACTATAACCTGGTGTGGTGTGCTTTCTGACCTTGTCCACTCCAGTCAACACTGGCACCTCTACATCAAAGAAAAAGGTACATTATTAGGTTGTCGGCTTACTCGCTGAGCTGGCTGGTTGTTGCACAGGCATTTTGTCACCATGCTAGGCAACTTCATCAGTGCGGCCTCCGATGAAGCGATGTTGCTCTACTTGCCTTGGTATTAATATGACAGGTTATATTACATAGATTACAAGTCTGATGTCGCATTTTAAAGAAAAAATAAATACTTGGGCAGAGATGAATTTCATTTTTCTTTGGATGGTAAAGCTGTATTGAATAATCTCTCTCATTTGGGATGATTATCTGTTCAGATTATAGTTAACTGCTGTTTAAGGAGTGACAACTGAAGGTAGTGCCAGACTAAGGGTAGAGCTTGCAGAGGGTTGGGGCAGCATAAGATTTAGAAATCTTGCTTGATTGCATGATTCTGTCAGAACAGGAGATAATCAGCAAGAAGTTAATGAAATAGTGTCTCGAGCAATTATTGAAATTCAATGTGCTCTCTCGTTTTACAAATAAAATACTCTTGTAAAAATATATATCAGCTTTGGTTGAGAGATATTGAAAAATTGCCTCCTTTTCTGCTGGTTCATCGTCTCTTGGCACTGACGAAAAGTCCATTTGGCCATTTCTACCAGGATTATCCACTATTCCTAGACATTGGGGTTTGTGGTACAATGGGAAGTCATACAAAAAGCTGATCATACTGAATACACAGTTGAAGTGCGTCACTAAACCTCTTTTCACTGCAATTTCAGCAATTTCCTTATTACTCAGTGATTCATTCTTTATAACACAGCAAAGCTGACAGGAATCAACATGGCTAGAGACACATCATTTAACTATTGTGACTCAGAACTGGTTCGAGTACTAAGAAGTATATCCTTACCCTATTTCTATTTCCACTTAACTGGGGAGGGCTGCTGAACATTGTGTCATGATATGCCTGTTGGAAATAATACTAATACTTTTTGCTATCTTAGTGTTCACCATCAATCTCTGTGAATGCCATAGGATATTCTGCAATCTAAATTTACCTTGTGGTTTTGCACAGTTTCTCAAGGTGCTGAAACTTCCTGAATAATCACTGCTGTTTGAGCATGTTGTTTTCAGTACAGTCACTGCACATTCTGGAAGATTTTTCATATCAATAACACTTGGTGACAATTTGGATCCAAGCTAGTTGGAGAGACGGTGACCAAAATAACTTGCTTTGTCAATAGAGTTCATTAACTATGCAGTCTTACAGCTCCTTCCTCACTCCAAGACCATCTGTTTTCCTTTTATTTTGTAATAAACCACCACCAAATCACCCATTTGTCAAATGAAAGAATTAACAAGCACCAGACTAAAGAGGTGTAGAGCTGGATGAACACAGCCGGCCAAGCAGCATCAGAGGAGCAGGAAGGCTGATGTGTCAGGCCTCGACCCTTCTTCATTTTTTCTGATGAAGAGTCTAGGCCCAAAATGTCAGCCTTCCTGCTCCTCTGATGCTGCTTGGCCTGTTGTGTTCACCCAGCTCCACACCTTGTTATCTCTGTTTCTCCAGCATCTGCAGTTCCTGCTATCTCTATGCACCAAACTATTTTTTTATGGCTCCCAGGTCAATTAGCCACAGTTACCTTTACTACGTGATGCATTAGCATTTTCATATTTTTATGTGAATTCTGGAAAATCCGACCTATGCACCTCACCTTCTGAAATATGAACCTGATTGCATTTATTTTTGTCTTTTCACACTTAGTTAATACTGAATCCTGTGATTAGCAGCATGGTTGCAGAGGTAGGCTTGCTAAAAGGCTCTCCAACACAGTGGATTACCTCCCACTAACATTTAATGCCTCCCAGACCTAACTCCAGCTAACCTTCTCAAGTTCTTTACATTTCCTATGAACTGTCAGATTTTCCATGCCTCTTCAAATTTCCCTTGTCATCTCCATTCTCCCATGTATCCTCTATAGCTATGCACCTAGTCTGCTCTGTGTACTGTACAGATCCCAGGAGCCAGTGAAGAAAGCATGGGAATTATATTAACATTACTGAAAAAAAATTAATGCCAGAAACCCAACAAAACTCTGAATTCAAACACACTGTCATTTATATTGAAGTAAGAATGCAAGTATACTGATTTTCTGCCAGCAATGCAAGTTTGCACATCCCTAATGGGAGCATATGCTTGCCAACTGAAGCACTGATTCCTCACTTCAATTGAATGCAACAGGTTATCAGTGATTCACCTAGACTTTGGAATTAGCAAAAGTAAATAGAGTTTCAGCTACCTGCTTATTTTTTCTCCTCTCCCTTTTCTATCATTTTGTTTCTGTCTAATCTTCCTGTAAAAATCTCCATTCTTGAATACTTTCCCTTTAACCTATTTTAATTATTTTTTTCTGGTATTGTTTTGTACTTCTCTCCTACTTTCTCTTCCATTTGTCTTATCACCTTTTTGTTCCCTTTTGAATGTTTTCTTCATGCCAGTTTTCCATGTACAATAGTTTCATCAGTGTTAAAGACAAGGTAAATACCTTCTGCATACCTGAGATCTAAGAACATTAAACACAAGATCATTGTACTGATCTTAATCAATTTTTTTTCAATGCCAAGTTCCTAACCCTGTCCCAAAGATACCTTTTGCTGAAGTAGTGTTCTTTGAGCAGAATTTGTTTTTCTGAGGCTATGTGAAGTGCTCATTGTTCGTATATGCTTTCAATAATGAGTATTGAGAAGCTATTCAAGCACAAGCAGGATCAGAAATTAAAGTATGTGACCCCAATGCTGCCTTCAATAGGAGTTCAAACATTTTCCCTTCCAGACATAATCATTAATACCTTCGATTCTGGTTAATGTTCTGCCCACTTATCATGTACTAAGCACATTTGTTGCATCATGATCGGCAGACTATGGAGGAATGTGAGATCTTCATTGTATGTGTGGTTCATTTTCTAAGAATGATGATCAACTGAGAATTTCCTCCTGGAGTACATTTCTGAACAAGTAACAAGCAAAAAAGATACGATGAGTTTAATTGTTTGAGAATTACACTGGGTAAAAATGGGATTGTTGCTAAGTCTGAGGTGGAAAAAAAACCACTGGTTTTGTGAACCCTACAATTGTTTTCTGTTTGTGTTCAACATAGGGAGCAGCTAAGTACCTTTACTCAAAGTCAGAACATAGCCTGGTACTGTACAACAAAGATTTGGAGTGGAAGAGGAAGTATCTTAGAGTGTCCTCCAAATGTTATTCGCATTGATTTGGTTCAAAGTGTATGCTTTGGAAGTTTCTGCATTTTGATTGAAATGGATATTGAAATCTTTCATACAGTGTCACTTGCTGTATGAAACATACTTCATGGCAAGATATTAAGTTATCCTTCTGCTTTTGGATTGTGCCCAGAGAGCAAGAAAGATTTGATCAGAATGTACCACCAGGGTGAAAAGCTGCTCATAAAGTTAGTGTTACTGGTGGTGGGATTAATTTAAATCACTTAATTGAGAGTATCAGACAGGTATTAGCTTAAGTGCAATTTTCCCTGATGGCTATCCAGTAACAATAGATATCTATAACTTAATAGACCTATGGTTAGCGCAACCGGGTGGAAGTGTTTGCATTTTACTTATAATTGACATGTGGTATGTCACATACCACTCCACCAACCTCCGGATACAACGCATCATCCTCCGACACTTCCGCCATCTACAATCCGACCCCATCACCCAAGCTATTTTTCCATCCCCACCCTTGTCTGCTTTCCGGAGAGACCACTCTCTCCGTGACTCCCTTGTCTGCTCCTACCTACCACCTCATCCCGCCTCCTTGACCTGTCCATTTTCCCTGGACTGACCTATCCCCTCCCTACCTCCCCACCTATACTCTCCTCTCCACCTATCTTCTTTTCTCTCCATCTTCTGTCCGCCTCCCCCTCTCTCCCTATTTATTCCAGAACCCTCCCCCCATCCCCCCCTCTGATGAAGGGTCTAGGCCCGAAACGTCAGCTTTTGTGCTCCTGAGATGCTGCTTGGCCTGCTGTGTTCATCCAGCTCCACACTTTGTTAGCTTTTGATTTTTGGGGTCTCCTTCTTGGTTTTCAGGGGGTTCCTTTCATTCCTTTTACATTCTCTCTAACTCGTATTTTAGTAAGTGATGTGGACATGTCCTAAGAGTAGTTTCTGTATTTATGTTGGCCACACTCGGAACTGGAATTAGTCAAATTCAACAATATCCTCATTAAACCTAAATCCTCAACACATGAAAGCATTAGCTAACTGGACACCGCTGTATCTATATTGGTAAAAGACCACAGGCATCACTGAGCAAAAGTTATTGTTTTAAAATAACGGACACATACACTTACATACAAAAAGCCATTGTCCTAAACACCTTCCACAGATATTTCAGCTAATGTACTTCCATCACATACGTAAGGCTGGAACGTTTTAACCAGGCAATTACTTAGCATTCTTCTACAGCTCAGATCTTAACCTCCAAATTAAATTTAATAGTTGACAGTGTTCATTACAATCACTGGCCTACGTAATCCCCCATACCATAGTTCTGGAACAAATGCAGCCTCATTCATTTGCTAGAAATCAATGACTTCATCTCCTGACTCCTGGATAACTGAGTTATTCCTTTGTTCTCAGGTTTAAAAATCTTCTTTTTTTTTCCTTTGTTCATCCTCTCTTCCCATTCCTTCCAGCCCGTCATCTTCCTAGCACCCATTCCTCGCAGCCTTTCTTCCTCTGCCCCTTTTCCTTTTGTGGCCTCTCTCTCTCCTTCCACAGCAGACAAGCTTTCTGACCTCGCAACCTCCAACTCATTCTGCATCCCGCACCCCACCCCCTTCCTTGGAACTTCCTCCACTGAGGGAGCTTGCTGCTCCCCCTGAATTGTCCCCCTGCCTCCTGGAACCCTGTAGATGGACTGGCAACAGCGAACTAGTTTGACTCTAGCAAAAGACTCTCTCCAGCCCAGCATTAGCAAAGGTTACCCCCCCACTTCTCCTTGCACTGGACATCCCTGGTGACTTGCTTGTCTTTTCTCATCGTTGCCCAACTTACCAACAGCAATGCAAGACAGAACCAGCCTGTGACTGGAAGAGCTGCTCCTCATCACTTCTTTCAATTTTACTAATGGAGGATAATATTTTGTTGGTTGCTCCAGTCATTGAATTCTCGTGGACCTTTTTGGAAATCTCGGGTGTGAACTTGTGTATTTCAGGCATTGGTAGTAATTAGTTGCCCTGTAGTATTTAGAAATTGATTGTAAGGTTGCCCGATGCCCTGGAATATGCCACAATTACTCTGATATGATAGGAGAAATACTTCAGAACCCCCATATTGTTCATTTATTGGGCTTGTGACTTCCCTTGGAATTGAGGGGATGAAATGTGCTCAGTCTGCAGAAAGACCTGGCAAAACGAATTGAGTCTTTGAACATAACTTGGATACACAATGTCAAATTTCAGAATATTCTCCCTTTTCACAAACTTGGTGTCATATTTGATCAGTTTCCATCCATCCGTGTAATCCCAACACCTCTGCATAGCCTAAGCCCACCTTTGTCTTCTTTTGAGGCTTGGTGTCAAATTCTGCTTGTTAATGATTCTGTGAAGTCTCTTGGAATGTTTATCCCATTAGAGGAGCTATACAGGTACAGATTATTGTTATTAATTAGTTACATTCTTCTTAAATACAATTGAACAGCTCCCTCGAGTGTTCTTCCACATACTGTTACTTAGGCTGAGTTTCTTTTTTTCCCACTGCAGTTCATCAATTTGCATCTATCCTACGGATACACATTGATTTCATATGCAGTAGACCGTGATGCTCAATTTTTAAAAAACCTTGCATCAGTCACATGCGTTGCGCTCATATAAAAAAAATCCACAGCACCTTAGACTTCTCATTAAACATATTGCAGGTGTTATTAATATAAGTGTATTTGCACTGAGGGATCCACTAAGTGAGCAGAAGCAGAACCAAGTATTTGTGACAGGGGAGAGTTAAGAAACTATTTGCTTCTGTATCAGACTGTATTCTTTCTAAACTAGAAATTCTTGGAATTCACACATTTAAGACAAATGACACACTGGCCTTTATTGCAATGGAATTGAAGTGCAGGAATAAGAAAGTTCACCAAAAATGTATGGGGTTTGGCAAGACCACCCTGGGTCTACAGTGTGTTCAAGGAGAGGGTGCTCCTATGAGTGTTCACTAGTTTAGCTCCTAGAATGTTGTTTGCCTTATGATAAGATTTAGTAAAATAGGCCTTTAAGTGCTGGAGTTCAGAAAAGGAGCAACATTCAATGTTCTGAAGTGGCTTCACAGGTAAACACAGAGGGTATTTCTCCTCACTGGGTAATCCAAGGTATAGGCCAGTATCAGGATAAACGAATGATCATTTAAAAGTGGGATGAGGAGAAATTCGTTCACTGAATTTTTGTAATTGTCTGTCTATCCCAGAAGGTAGTAGCTACACCATAATTGACTATATTCAGGACTGATAGCGTTTTGATCTCTTTCAGAATCAAGGGCTATGGGGGTTGGATAGGAAAGTGAGTTCAGAACATGAAGGTAAAATGTTAGCTATCATCAAATCACCTATTGCAGCAAGGATAAGAGGCCAAATGGTCTACTCCTTGTGTCTCATACATTCCCGAAGGAAAATTGTTAACTCGGTACAGTCACTACCTGGATGTATCCAAATGTCTGCAGTATGGTCAAGTCTTACCATTTGCTTTTTGTGATTTTGTATGTCTGTGCAAAACCTATCATACACTTTTCTGCCTCTGCAAGTCAAATCTTCATCGTCCGTGGTTCTTAAAGACAAAAAAAATTAAAAGCAAGCATACTTCCTTGATTGGAAAGTGTGCACTGAGTATGGTGCTGTGCACGTGAAGTCTGCCATTTTTGTCACATGAGGTCACCATTTATGGGATGTTTGTGGAACATAACTCTGGCAAAAGCTGGGACTTTATTGTGTCTGATATTTGGAGGAAATATTTGCTGTAACCGTTATGCAGTTCTGCACCACGGATTATTGGGGCTACAACACTGAAGTGATTTTTCAACTGCATTGAAAAGACCTCATGAGAAAGTCCTACGCAAAGTAGGAGTTTCTCTTGTCGATGCTCAAATTAATGAAGAATGCAGCAGGGACCCGTGAAGGGTTTACATTTTTTGGGCTGAGTCACTAAATTAAATGTTGCTCACAGGTTTTTGAGTGCAAGCTGGTTGGGTTTGCAGAATTGGTTCTGAAGAAGAGTCACATCAGACTCCATTTCTCTCTCCAGTGACGTTGCCAGACTCCAGCATTTCTATTTCTTGTTGCAGATCTCCAACATTTGCAGTATGCTGCTTTCATTATGCTGAGACATCATCATGATTTCCTTAAGTTCAGCCTCTTCAGAGAGTAAGACAGAAACAAGGAAGCATCAAAAAAGCTTCCTTAGCATCCGGCAAATGACACAAGTTGTAGGGTTATGACTTCACAGTGTAGGAGCTACAAAGTCTGCTGATTTTTCCAAGAGCTTCCAACTCATACCAAGATGTTTATTTCATCTACTGGGGACCTGACACTGGGGAAATTCCGAGAAAAAGTCATGGTTAGGTTTAAGAAAACTTGCATATATTTGAAGAATCAAGATCAATACCGGTAGACTTGAAAATATTATTGTTCTTCATAACAATAAATTGATTTTTATTTCAGCTTGATTGGGGGCCAAATATTATAACTGCAAAAAGAAAGTATCCATTGTAGTGCCAGTAGCTCTCAAACAATAGATTAATGGTCATTATTAGACTCTTAATTACAGATTATTATTGAATTTAAATTCCAATATCTGCGCTGACAGGATTTGACCCTGGGTCTCCAGATCATTACCTGGGTCTCTGTATTAACAGTCCACTGATAATACCACAAGGCTATTGCATCACTTTCTCTGTGGAATTCTTTCCCATGCAGGGCTGTTGAGGTTGGATCATTAAATATATTGAGGGCTGAGATTGGCAGATTTTAATCAGTCAAGGAATCAAAGATTATGGGGGGTAAAGCAGGAAAGTGGAGTTGCAGATTATCAGATCAGTTATGACCTCACTGAATGGCAGAGCAGAATCGATGGGCGGAATGGCCTGCTTCTATTCCTAAGTTTACTGGCCTTACTAAAGGCCTCATATTTTACAAACTGAGCTAGCCAGGTGCACGCAGTCAAGAATACGAAGAAACTTATTTGACAGGGTTTGATTCTGGGGAATCCTGAATGCATTTTAAAGCCGTCTCATTAACTCCTGAGCCGCGGCTAATGACTTGTTAATGGACTTTATAGCTGAGCCAAGACCTTCACGGGCAACAATCAGTGTCTAGTGTCTAATTCTTACCTGTTCAGTTTATTGTGGATTCGAGGCTTACTATTCCTTTACGAGTTAAGTGGGCATCCTGCAAGACCCCGCACTGATTAGAGTTTCTATTTTCTTTTAACTTATACACAGCTTGATGGTATGTTCTGCGGCTGAAAGTAATGAACTTGTTAACATTGTTAATGTATGTAAGGATATTCGAATTGCATCCAGAGGATTAAAACCTCCAGTCATAGAGATATACAACAGAGAAACAGGCCCTTTGGTCCAACAGGCCCACACTAATCAGATATTTGACTCATCTAGTCCCATTTGCCAGCGTTTGGCCCATATCTGTCTCAACCCTTCCTATACGTATACCCATCCAGATGCCTTTTAAACGTTGTAATTGTACCAGCCTCCACCACTTCCTCTGACAGCTCATTCCACAGATGCACCATCTTCTGTGTGAAAATGTTGCCCCTTTAAATCCCTTTTGAATCTTCCCCTCTCACCTTAAATCTATGCCCTGTAGTTTTGGACTCCTCCTCCTCCCCCCCCCGCCCCCGGCAACCTGAGCAAAAGACCTTGTCCATTTGCCCTATCCATGCCCCTCATGATTTTATAAACCTTTTATATGACCACCTCTCAGTCTCCATTGCACCAGGGAAAATAGCCCCAGCCTATTCAGCCTCTCCCTATAGCTCAAACCATCTCACCCTGGCAACATTCTTGTAAATCTTTTGTGAACCTTTGCAAATTTAACAACATCCTCCCTATAGCAGGGCGACCAGAATTGCATGCAGTCTTCCAATAGTGGCCAAAGCTCCAAAGTGTTCTCTGTTCAGCAATTCACTGATTCAACTGTGCTCTTTAGCTTTTGAAAGTTCAAGGTGTCTAATTTGTATCTATTGACTTATTTTTGTGACCATGTTGTGAAATGCAATTGCCAACATAGTCTTGAGTTAAGGATATTACAGAGTATGCTCAAAATGATTAGTCACATGCCTAGATGATAGAGGTTGGGATCTGAAAATTTGTAGGAACTACCTTTTTCTTTATCTATTAATGGGATGTGGATGTAACTGGCTACCCCAATGATGAATGCCCGTTCTAATTTGTTGAAATGAAGGAAGGGTCAGCCACATTGCTGTGGATCTGGAGTGACATATAAGCCAGACTATCTAAGCCTGCAGATATCCTCCACTAAAGGACATCAAACCTCATTTCACGGTCGTATGTTGGCAATAGTACTGTCGTGCTAAAATGAGTTAGCAAGGACATTGCATGTAGCTAGAGGTCTATAAAGATCTTCAGCTTTTCTTAACAATTTGTAAGGAGAGTCAAGACTGAAACGGTCAACAAAAGTGACATCTCAACCTCTCAAGGAAGGAAGAGGTGATTGTGTACAGTTGATTGTATCAGAGATATTGTGTGTTTGGATGCACACAAGAAAAGTATTTGCCAAAAAACTGTATGTAGTTGGAACAAACAGTATGGCTACAAAGTAGACAATTTTGCCTGACAAGGTTGCAGCAGACCTCAGCAGGATGAAACTGGGATGTACCTGCTTCTCTGCCAAGGCACTCACTTTACACCTCTTGAAACTGCATATTATGGTCTAAATGATCTTGTACATTTGTAATGGCACATATTGTTCTAGAAAGTCATGGAATTGTGAGGCAGTTCTCAGGTACCAAAATGACGGTATCAATGAGAACCTGTATTCTGGGAAGTCTATAAGGTGAAAAGCCTAGAACTTGCAAATTCTGCTGCCAGTTTTCAATGCGACCAGAGTGTCTTTCCAAACAAACAGTGACGGATGTAGTGAGGTGTGAGGTTGTGAGCTGATTGAAATTATGGTTATTTTCTGAGGCAGCTTGAAATGAGCTAGAAACACACAGGTTCTGTTCAGTCTGCAAGCCTGCTCTGATCTTCTGGTTGCTTACAACTTTAATTCTCCGTTTTGCCCTCATGCTTCTCGTATTGTCCATGGTTTGATGCAGCGTTCCAGCAAAGCTCAACGCAACATTGAGGAACTGCCTCCTATCTTTCTATTCCGCATTCTACAGCTTCCTGGGCTTGACAATAAGTTCAACCACTTAGAGCATAGCCCTACCTTTAATATGTTCTTTTCAATTTGTTTTGATGTTGGGTCTTGCCTTGTTTCTTTCTTTACCCCTTCCTGCTGCATTTAGATGTTTCTTTATGGAGCCATGCATGTCTCATTTGGATACAACCTTTTGCTTCCTTTCTGTAGCCAATACCAATCCCTTTGGCTATTGTGTAATGAAATCTTTGGTTTGGAAATCTCACCTGGCTTCCACCCTGTCACAGACCTTCCTTGTTCTTCTTGGAGTTTCTCCTCCACTTCCATTGCCTTCAAAGTTCTTAATTTCTGCCTTTCTTTAGTTCTGATGAATGATCATTGACCTTTACTCCCACATAAATTACCTGCTGAAATTTTCCTGCATTTTTGTATTTGTTTTTATTTCAGATGTCTAGAATCTGCAGAATTTTTTGTTTTGATATTAAAGTTCTAAGGCCTGTTGATCACCAGTAATTCTCTTGTCGTCATGGAGATTCTCTGCACAACTTTGCCATTGCTTCTTGATAAACTGGCTTTGTTGAAGATGATAGTTCTTGCTCTGATGTTGTGGGAGCACAAAGGGAACTCAGTTTTTGGAGCAAGTAAACCTGATTGCTATTCTTTCTTTACTTTCAATTTCACTACGGTGTGGTCTGGACAGCCCAAACTTTGGATGCTCCCCCTGGTATTGCAATACTCAATGTACAACAAGATTGTGAAGAATTTTTTTAGGCCTTTTTAATATAGCTTATCTCTCAAAATTTATGGAAAACTAAAATGGTACACTGCGAGACCTAATTTGTCAAATTTACCAAAATCAGAAGGCATTCTGAGAACATGAGCAGATTCAAATAGTAACATGAATTGCTCATTATTGTCAAAGAAAGATGTGTATTTGTATATTGCCTTTCAGAAATTTTCACAGGCAAGGAAGTACTTTTTAAAGTGCAGTCACTATTACTATCTGGAAAGATTATCTGCTGTGATTTAGAATTGGCTGATTTTTGCAGTGATAAGGACAGGGACAAGATCATGTTAAACTGTAACAAAGACAGTTATCTGGTTATGCCTTAAGAAATTATCAAACAAAGCAATAAGCATTTTCAGCTGCAGTACTCATAACAAAACAGCTACTTTAAAGTGATTTCTAGGAGTCACAGAGGACGCAATTCAAAGAAGATATCAGTAATTTTGAAATTCCAGATGTCCTTGCAGATAAGTTTGTCTTCATCTGCAAAACAGCTTCCTGCTTCAAGAAGGTGTTACATACAGCTCTTGTGCCTAAAAGGATCAAGGGATATGTGGGAGGGTGTGATTAGGGTATCGAGGTTGATGATCAGCCATGATCATAATGAATGGTGGAGCAGGCCTGAGGGGTCAAATGACCTATTCCTGGTCCTGTCTTCTGTGTTTCTATGTTAATGTCAAAAAAGGCCAATTATTTATATAAAGATTCCTTTTCAACACTGGTTGATCGTTTTTACCTCCTGTGTCCTAAAAGATTTCTAAAACATCTGCCATTTGGTTCAGGTTGTGTGGATTTGATTGAGATGTGTGAAAATCTAAATCCTGCACTAATGTATCATTTATGAAATCATTGTATTAATATTGAGAGGCTAGGAAATGCCAGCCTAATTGAAGGTTTCTGCATACTTTATGAAATTAGGCCTGATATGATTGGAATCAGCATCATTTGTTCATTGTCATCTAAGGCTGAGTAGGGACATTGGTATTGTCTAGCTGCTTCTCTGGGTTGTCTTTTCGAGCTGCAGTTCATCCATGCCTCAGTGTTGTCTATCCATCTGATTTTTCTTCTTCTTCTACATTCAATTCAGTTTCTCCTTCAATATTTTTCAGACAAGGCTGTCAGGTCTTTGTTTCTCAAATCTGTAGTTGGCTATTGTTTTGTTTCTGTTCTTAGCAGCCTCTTTGATTGCTGAACTTTAACTCTTGATTTGATCCATGTATTTCCACTTCATTTACCCTGGTGATTCTGAGTGCCCCCTGAGTTAGCCACATTTCAAACTCATTTCTCCTCTGATTCTCTTTCTTTAGAGTACAATGCGTGTATCCATGGGGTGCAACACTTGGTATCACTGGAAGCAAAATGTTTCAGTATGCATTCACTTAATTCAAATTGACTGGTTATTTAATTACTTCTAAGCTTCGGATTTCTACTTTGGTTTGTTCTTTGTCTATATCAAATCTTGATCATTCAAATTCCTTAGTGTAGAATAAGGCTTCAAATTATCAGGATTAGACTATCTTTGGATTTCTCATGTCCATTTCAATGCAAAATTCATTTTTCTGGTGAGTTTGTTAAATTGAATCCCAGATGTGGTACATGTTGTTCAATTTAATTAGTCAAAATTCTACCTTTTAATTTGTCAAACTGCTGTCTTAAGATAATAGTTTCCACTCTTTTTAGTTTTCTTCTTGTAACAAGGTATGAATAGCAAAGTCTTCAGACCTGTTTTAAGAAAGTCAGGGAAGATTAGGTTGGCACTTTTTTTCCCTGCAGCATTGGAGGGTGAGGGATGACCATAAGGAAGTTTATAAAATTATGAGGGGCAATGAGAGGATGAATAGTTAAGGTCTTTTCCCCAGGCTGGCAGAGTCCAAAACTAGATGGCATAGGTTTAAGGTGAGAGAGAAAAGATTTAAAAGGGGCCCAAGGGGCAACTTCTCCACACAGGGTGTGGTACGTGTGTGGAATAAGCTGCCAGAGGAGGCAATAGAGGCTGGTACAACTACAACATTTAAAAGGCATCTGGATGTGTATATAAATAGGAAAGATTTAGAGGGATGTGGGTCAGATGCTTTCAAATGGGACCAGATTAGTTTCGGATATCTGGTTGGCATGGAAGAGTTGGACTGGAGCGTCTGTTTCCATGCTGTACAGCTCTATAACTCTAAGAGTGTATATTTAAGCTGCATTCCAATAGACTCACAGTTAAGGTTGAAAAAAGTGAGTTGAGTCGGTGAGCAAAAATCTGACAGATGGAGTATAATGTGGGAAAATGTTAAGTTATGCAGTTCAGGAAAAATAAAATAGAAGCAAGTATAAAAAAAACAAGGAATGACAGCAGAATTTTAAGATGCATTAGGCACATGATTGCATGAGTCCGAAAAAATTAGAATGCAGATACTGCAAGTAATTAAGGCAGCCAACGGCAATTTATCCTTTGAGTAGAATTGTAAGTACAAGTATGATATCAAACACCATATGTTAACTCTGGTTCTCTCTTTGCAGACTGAGTTTTGCCAGCATTTTTCTTTTGTATCAAATTTCAGAAATCACAGTATTTTGTACTTACTGTAAGAGGGTTTTGCTCAGAAAAGGGTGAGGATTGATTTGTTAAAAGAAGGGAAATGTTTGAAGGAGATTTCAGAAATGAAGTAGGTAGACATAACCACCAGTGTTTTTCTTCTCTCACATTTTCACAATAAAAAGGTACTTGCCAAAAGGAATTGGACATCCCCAAAGAGTATGCTTCCAGTTAAAAGTTATAAGGAAAGAGGGAAAAAAAGTTTGCATTATTTTGTGATTAAACTTCTCTTGAAAGTGAGATTATGTAAGGTTGCATGACAAGATAGGATGTAGATTTATGAGAGAAAAAGAATCTCATTACTGGATGTGAGTTTGCTCGCTGAGCTGGAAGGTTAGTTTTCAGACGTTTCGTCACCATTCTGGGTAACAACATCACTGAGCCTCCGACGAAGCGCTGGTGTTATGTCCCGCTTTCTATTTATCTGGTCAGGTTTCCCTGCGTTGGTGATGTCATTTCCTGTTCTTTTTCTCAGGGGATGGTAGATTGGCTCCAAGTCAATGTGTTTGTTGATGGAGTTCTGGTTGGAATGCCATGCTTCTAGGAATTCTCGTGCATGTCTCTGTTTGGCTTGTCCTAGGATGGATGTGTTGTCCCAATCAAAGTGGTGTCCTTCCTTATCTGTATGTAAGGATACGAGTGATAGTGGGTCATGTACATACGGACCAAATACTGAACTACAGGAGCAACCATCCCAACACCCACAAACGAAGCTGCATTAGAACATTATTCCAACGAGCCACCACACACTGCAGCACAGGGGAACTACACAGAGCAGAGGAAAATCACCTATACAGCGTATTCAAAAAGAATGGGTACCCTATGAACACAGTCCGCCGATTCCTCAGCAATAAACCCAAACAAACAGACAAAACGGGCTCAGAAACCATAACCACTCTCCCCTACATCAAAGACGTTTCCAAAATGACTGCCAGACTACTCGGACCTCTTGGCATCAGGGTAGCCCACAAACCCACCAACACACTAAAACAGCAGCTAATGAACTTAAAAGGTCCTACACAGACAACAAATAAAACGAACGTCATCTACAAAATACCTTGCAAGAACTGTGACAAGCACTACATTGGACAAACTGGCAGAAAGCTAGCCACCAGGATACATGAACATCAACTAGCCACAAAAAGACATGACCCACTATCACTAGTATCCTTACATACAGATGAGGAAGGACACCACTTTGATTGGGACAACACATCCATCCTAGGACAAGCCAAACAGAGACACGCACGAGAATTCCTAGAAGCGTGGCATTCCAACAGGAACTCCATCAACAAACACATTGATTTGGAGCCAATCTACCACCCCCTGAGAAAAAGAACAGGAAATGACATCACCAACCCTAGGAAACCTAACCAGATAAATAGAAAGCGGGACATAACACCAGCGCTTCGTCGGAGGCTCACTGATGTTACCTAGAATGGTGACGAAACGTCTGAAAACTAACCTTCCAGCTCAGCGAGCAAACTCACATCCAGAGCCTCAACCTGAGCTACAAATCTTCTCAAAACTCGCTAATCTCATTACTTTCTGTTCAAAGTTTGTTTGATTCAAGGTTTTATTTAAAGAGAAGTGGAGAATCTGTATAGCAAGATTAAAATTGGCTGCTTAGCGTCAATTGAATGATTAAATGAGTAAATGTAAAAGGGGGAAACATGTAGTGCATAAACTCTATCCATGAGGAAAAGATATTCCAAGTTCTGTTTTACCAATAGGCCTAAATCTGATTTGATTTAATTTCCCTTTTTCAAGGTATCCCCTTGGCCCTACAGATTCTTTCTTGTCTGATATTGATCTAATTCCCACAATCTCAGAACAGTGTGGTGGAGATCCTAACAATTTGCTATGCAAAAAAAGTTTATTCTCAAGTGTGAAGCTGGATGAACGCAGCAGGCCAAGCAGCATCTCAGGAGCACAAAAGCTGACATTTTGGGCCTAGCCAAAGCTCTCTGATGAAGGGTCTATGCCCAAAACATCAGCTTTTGTGCTCCTGAGATGCTGCTTGGTCTGCTGTGTTCATCCAGTTTCACACTTGGTTATCTTGGATTCTCCAGCATCTGCAGTTCCCATTATCTCTGATCACAATTTTATCCTCTTAAGATCGTTGTTTCTTTAACCAAACACCTTAAGCAGATGTCCCCTGGCTCTCATTTCTTGCATCAAGGGGAATCTTTCTCCCTCTGTACCCTGTTCAGACTTGTCATGATTTTCAACAGCTCTTGCACTTCCCTCTTAATCTTCTGCAAGGAAAACTTAACTGTTTCTCCATCCTATTCGCACAGCTCCAGTTTCTCATCCTAGGAACTAGCCATTCTTGTCAACTTTTTCAGCACCCTCTCTAATGCTTTTTCAGCCTTTCTGAAGTGGTGATGCTCCGAACTAAACACAGTAACCAGTTGAGTCTGAACCAGGGTTTTATAAATTTTCACTGTAATTTTCTTTCTTTTGTACTCCACATCTCTCTTTGCAAAGGCCAGCATTTTGAGTTGCCTTGTTAACAGCTTCATAACCTATCCTGCCACGTTCGGTGATTTCTACACTTTTTTTGTACGTTTCCCTACCCCTTTACCCTATAGAACTGTGATTCTTGATTTGATATTACTTTCTTTGTTCTTCCTACCAAAATGTATTGCTGCTGTCCATTTCCATCACTGAAAATTCAATCATGTTAGTTCAGCATGATTTGCTGTAACAAATTAATGTGGTTTTTGACAAATTGTATCAAAGTTTATCACAACGAATAGTACGCACTTGGAATCAATTCATGAGAGCCAAGATGAGATTGTGACAGCAGAAAAGCAGGTTCTGCAAGCAGGAAGTGCATGCAGACATAGAATAGTAAATTGCTGAGTATGTTGATAAATGTAAGCTTCACATAAAATGGTGGTAGAGTTGACTGAATGCCTTCGCTCTAAGGACATTGTGGGTTTACCTCTGGAGCACAAACTGCAGTGGTTCAAGAAGGCAGCTCACTACTACCTTCGCAAGAGCAACTAGGGACAGGCAATAAATGCTGGCCAGCCATCAATGCCCACATCCCACAAAGGAATTTAAAAAAATCTTGCTGTACTCAGCATTATAAACTGATGTTGAAAATTCTGGTCACAAATAGCAATGGTAAACGGGCAGAGAAACAAAAGTGGAAGTATTCCGAAGAATATATGTACACACAAAGAAATAAAATCCAAACAATAATATTACCGTTTGTGTTGTACAAACAGTTTCAATTACTAGTTAGCTTATTGGCAAGCAGTTTATATGTATTTTAAGATTAGATTAGATTCCCCTACAGTGTGGAAACAGGCCCTTTGGCCCAACAAGTCCACACCACCCCTTGGAGCATCCCACCCAGACCCATCCCCCTATAACCCACACACCCCTGAACATTATGGGCAATTTAGCATAGCTGATCTACCTAGCCTGCACATGTTTGGGCTGTGGGAGGAAACCGGAGCACCTGGACAAAACCCACGCAGACACGGGGAGAACGTGCAAACTCTGCACAGACAGTCGCCCAAGGCTGGAGTGGAACCCAGATCCCTAGCACTGTGAGACTGCAGTGCTAACCACTGAGCCACCATGCCATTTGCTCCTGGACATCCTTGGTTTGATTGTCTCCTAGAATTGACTATGTAAATACATTATTTATTGCTCCATAGAAAATTAATCTTTTCAGTATTTGTGTGCCAGTAGATGGATTTATACAATCAGTTTCATTCTTTTGAAGATCTAATGCAATATTATGAGAGAAGCTATTCTGTTGGTTATACTGATAATTGTCAAGCTGCAGTATTTCACTAGAAAGTGAGTACTCTGGAGCCAGGTCTAATCTTGTTAAAGCAAATGAGTAAAAGACATTCATTAAAAACTGCACTCATTCTAAATTTGCCTGGTAACAAGTATAAAGATTTTGCAGTTTATTTCATATTACAAGAGATAAAACTGTAAGTACTGAATCCATTATTTTTAGGAGACCAATTAAAGATAGTGTTTTTACTGTCAAATACTGCAGCTTAACAATTATCAGTATTACTGTCAAATAGTTTAATCTGTATCACATCTGGGCTTCAGTTTGACAAATCCACCAGTAAAGTGAGACATTTTTGTTTTTAAGATGGATGTCTAAAATCACAACAGTAGTCTAATCCTGATAATTTTCTGCATTTCAGTATTTGAGTGATCAAGAATTTTATTTAAACAAGATAAATACTGTACCAAAATAGAATTATGATGCTTAGAAGGAAGTATATAATGAAGGATTCTCATATTGATAGGGACCTCAGCCATGCTTGAATCTCCTGCACTTCTGTCCTCACCACTTTCCTCCTTCCCAGAACAACAGTTGGGTTTCCCTTGTGGTCACTCTTCACCTCACCAGTCTCCACATTCAAAGCATCATCCTCTTCCACCTTCTGGATAAAACTACTCCCCTTCTTCCTCACCTCCACTGTCAGCATTTCACAGAGATTGTTCCTTCCATGATACTCTGGTGCACTCTTCCTCCATTATTCCAAACTTATCCTCACCTACCTATGCGGTCACAGAAGGTGTACACTTGCCCATTCACCATTTTCCACCTGACCCTCCAAGGTCTCAAACGCACCTTCTTGGTGAGGCATCATTTTACTTAAACTTCTTTCAATCTGGTTTACTGTATTCACTGCTGTCACTGCAGTCTCCTTTACATTGATGACACCAAACTGGGATTGGGTGACCACTTTGTAGAACAGCTCCATTCCACCTGTAGGAATGACCTTGATCCTCCAGTTGCTTTACATTTTCAGTAAATCTCTTTGCTTCCATACGAAAATTTCTGTTCTGGGCCAGACAGTGTTCCAATGAAACTCAAAACCAGCTGGATGAACACCAGCTCATTTACTGTTTGGGTACTTTAATCCCCTAGGCCTCAATATTAAATACTGCAACTTCTTCCAAGTTCTGTCCTCTATTTTCCATTGGTATCCCCCCTCCCCCCCGCCCATATTCCCACACCTTCCTCCCTCGCCTGGTCACATATTATTTCTGTCTTTCAGACTTTGCACTCAGTAGTTTGGACCCATTTTCTCTTTTTCATATCTTCTTTTCCACCCATTTTACATTTCTATCCCTCTGCTTTTTTTTGCAGCTTTTTACTCTGGGTACCCCACCCTCTGGGCAGTTCTGAAGAAGTGTCATATTGGACTTGGAACACTAACTCTGCTTCTCCCTTCACAGATGCTGTCAGACCTGTTGAGTTTCTCCAGCACTTGGTGTTTTTTTTGTTATTGTGCGGCTGTCCTCTCTGATTCTAGTTGACTGGTATGCCCCTAGATGATGATGTGCCAGAAGTTCACTGGTTAGCATCACAGTCAAGCTATTGTTTCCTTGCCATGCTTGGACATTCTGCCAGAAGTAACCAGATAATAAAATGGCTTATGGTTATGTGCATGGGTCTTAGTTATGCCTGTCTGTTTGTGGGATAAGTGGAATATTCCTTGTTCCCATCCTATGCACAGCTCTTTTTCTCTGATGGTATCCTCAGTGATGCTTCATGCTCTTGGCCAGACTTGGAAAAGTTAATCTGTTTGTTTCCAGGTTCTGTGCTCCTCTGACCTTCATCTGGACCATCACTGACACTTCCCTTCCATGGGTTTTGCATGACAGTGGAGTTAGTCCTTCAGCACTAAATAACACCTAATTGCCAGCATTTTAAGCGAAATGTGTGTGCTCATTTTAAGTGAGCAATGTGTTTCTGCTGCAATATAGATATGCTTAACTATAACTACGGTTAGCTACTGTCTGCATACCGTGTGGCTTTATCTTGTAGGTTATTGAGTCTACAGCCCAAATTTTGCTGTTAATCTCACATGTCTTATCAGAAAATTAGCCCATAGTTTCCCCAAACACAATTTTGGCATTCGTGGCCAACTAACTGAAAATTTTGTTCAGATTTCTCACCAGTAGTTTAAGCGGCCTTTCCAGTTACAGTGTGTCATCTGTAGAATGCATTTACTGGAGTTTGCTCATACTTTTGTGGGAGTTTCCCATGTAAGCAACTCAACAAAGCAAAACTGTCCGTTTCTTTGAATATGGTTGTGAATTCAGTGAAACAGGAAATGAAGTTTTTAGCTAAAAGTTCAAAGTGTTTTCCCATTTACCATATATATACTATAGCTAACTATTGTTATCATGGACAGGACTGGTTTGCTATACAGATAAGTTGAAAAGAAACATATGGAAAATGGGTTTTCCCTAGGCTTTTGTGCATAAATATAATTTATGACGTGATTAAAAAGGTACACCACATTCAGTTCCTCATCCAAAGTGTGGAGCTAGATGAACACAGCAGGCCAAGCAGCATCTCAGGAGCACAAAAGCTGATGTTTCGGGCCTAGACCCTCCTTATCTCAGATTCTCCAGCATCTGCAGTTCCCATTATCTCATTTGGGGCATTGACTTGGATAACTGTGGACAAAGGCGAAAGCAAATTCAGGAGAGGTTTTGGCTCTTTATTGTGATGCAGTATATGTAGACATTAGCTGAGAACAAAATATAGCGAATTGAAGTAACTTCTCAAGATTAAATATTCTGCCCAGATTTGCTCATTACATGCAGTTCCATCTTGACAGCCCCCAATGCTTTCAGAGCTTGCTTGCTGAGCCAGCGGAGAAAGTGGAGAAGGAAGTCATAGAGCATTTATACTTTGTGTAGACAGTTTTTGAAGTCAAATCCTTTCAGCTTCGTTAGTTTAAATGTGGAAAGAAATAGTCTACAAATTCAATTTCGTGCCGTCAAACCTGAGCAGCAGTGGCTGGGGTGATGGAGTTCAACTATGTCTGCCTTTCCAGCAGACCGTAAGGGTACTGGACTTGGCTGTCCATGGAAGAAGCCAACCTGTTTGTGTCAATGCACTCCTACCACCTCTAGACAGTGAGGGACGTAGCTGTCTGCTGCTCCTTTTGCTTGTGATTGCTCACCCTGATTGCTCGCACGCACGTGCACACAATCCTGTCTGCCTGAGCAGGTACTGGGGCTCCAACAGTCCAAGCATCAGCACCTCCCTAGCTCTTCTCCCTCTCCTCCAACCCCCCCCCCCCCCCCCTGCAAGCTGTGGGGCTGTTCCTGTGAGGTGCTGCCAGTTGCAATGTCTAGCATTCCCTCTGAGCTGGTGGGGGTGATTGCTGATGCCAGTGTGCTTTCTGAGACCTTGGTACTTTTGAGGAGGTGGCTTCTGGAGATGCCGGTCATCATCGAGGAGATAGAGATGCTAGCAATACAGGCAAGACAGAAGAGGGAGGTGTCATGGTTATGAGTGGTGTGTATTGATAAGACTGACAGTGGGGTTAATGCAAGTGTGGCACTTGGCTGAAGGGACAAGGATGTTTCTGCATCCCACGTCTCCCTCTCTGAGGGCCAGGATTCTCTCCTTGGGAGAGTGAGCCTAATAGCGGGCACCCCTCTACCCAAAAAATAGGGTGACATGGTAGGGTCATAGCAAGTGCAGAAAGATATTTTGGGCAATAGTGAAAATGGCAGAGCATGAGCCTTCGTAGGAGGTAGGTGCAGGAACACAGTGAATATATTAAGAAAAGGGTGGCATTTAGCCTGGCACAGTGGAGAAGGTCATTGTCCATTTGGCGCTGTCCCTCTGGACTGTCAAAATGGCACTGACCAGCAAGCCAGGGTTTTGTGTGGCCTCCTGCTGGTTGTCCATGAAGAGGAGCCCTGCTTTGCACCAGCCCCTCATCCAGGACATCCAGCTCTTTGGAGAATCACAGTGTCATCTTCCCCTTCTTGGACATCTTCAATAAATGCCATTGTCTGTTCAGGGCAACTTTAGTATGCCAATGCTCACCTGGGTGTACAGCAACCTTTTAAAGATGACATGGACATGAGATGGATATCTGTGAGTGGTGCGTTCCTCTGAGAATAGCATATGGTAACGTGAAGCAAGAATCGGACATAAGGGATGCCGTCAGGCCAGAGCAGAGAGGTAATGAGGCGTGTTTGTGAGAAATCTCATTGGGCTTCACAATAAGAATTCCTCTGAAATGTAACCAGGATTTACCACCTGGCTGGAGACAGTGATTTCACTTGCAAGAGGTAGTTTTCAGGAATCCCTGTGAAATGTCCCCAGTCTCTGGCGACCCATTAAGTGTAGTGGGGCGTGGCAGAGCAATTGCAGTTTGGTGAGAGACGTGAAACCCAGGATAAAGAATGCTGAAGGCATCTTTGTGAGGTGAGGCAAAAACTACTAGATCACAAGAAAAGTTGTAAAGACATAAAATTCTTATCTACCCAGGTTTTTTTTGTTCTGGCCCGAGGCAGGTGTGGTGTGATATGAAGTATCACAGAATCAAAACTAAAATTGCAGTTGAATCCTGATTTGCACATTTAAAGCAGGGCTCTGTGAGCATTCGATCTGCCTACTCAAAAATGCAAGTTAACCAGGAAATGGTATCATTGTAGGTTTATTTTTAATTCATTGATGGGGTATGAGCATCACTGGGTAGCTGAACAATTGTTGTCCAAAAAGCAGTTAAGAGCAAACCATATTGCTGAATGTCTAGAGTCTCATGGAGACCAGACCAGATAGGGATGGCAGATTTTCCTTCCCTACAGGACATTAGTGTTTTCCTGACAATTGGCAGTGATTTCATGATCATCCTTAGATTCTTATTTCTACATTATTACTTGAATTCAAATTCCATTATCTGCCATGATGAGATTCAAGCCCATGTCCCCTGAATATTATCTGGGTCTCTGGATTAATAGCCTAGCGATAATACCACAAAGCTATCGCCTACCTTAATTAACCCTACCCTAAATATGTTAACAGGATGGTAAAGGGCCTGAACAAACATACTGGAGAGACAATTCCACCATGATAGTTGGGAAATAAATCTGGAATAAGAAGCTGGTACAATTTACATTTATTGATTCATGATGTAATCACAAAGGAATGTTCTCCCCACTACCTCAACTCTTCAGTTTGGCTTTAAAGGTGTAACTATTACATGGGCAATGTTCTCCAAAGATATGTTGATCAAGAAGGTTCGAGATTATGATGATAAATCATCAATTTATGAATGTTTCTGTTGAGAGGGAAATTTGTCATTCTTATCTGACCCACTCTAAATCTGATTTCACATCACAAATGTGGTTGCTTTTAATTTAACCTGCAACTGAGCCCAATGACAACACTGCAGTAGTTCAGAAGACAGATCACAATCTTTTCCTTGAAGGCAGTTAAGGATGGATAATAAATGCTGGTGTTACTAGCGATGTGTTGCCTTCTGGCAAGTTATAACATTCTGGAACAAAATCAGAAATTGTGAAGAAACACAGCAGATCTGGGAACACCTGTGGAGAAAAAGCAGACTCAATGTTTTGGGTGCAAGTGACCCTTCTTTAGAACAGGACAGAGCACACCAATCAACTCGCGTAAAATATTTGACACGATTTAACTTTATTAAATATATCTGCAGTGAAATTAGCAGCAATTTCATTGTAAAAATAAAGTAACATACCTGTCAAACTTCAATCATAAATGCCTGTACTACATTTTGCGTTCTGAAACTTAGGCTAAATTTTTGCCTGAGGTTTGAAGTTTGAGTTTGCATTCTATCCAAGCTGGCAAGTAGTGCTGCCAGTCTGATGCACCCTGTTCTGAAACCGTGTGCTGACTTAGTTCTTTAAGTCTGTCTCTATTTATCAATATTTGGCCTGTCATCTAAATTGTTCAATCTAGCTTCTATTTTGTGAAAGTCACTTTTTCCTTCCTTTGAGATCACACTTAATGCAAACTCACTGGTAATAAAGTGTGAAGCTGGATGAACACAGCAGGCCAAGCAGCATCTCAGGAGCACAAAAGCTGACGTTTTGGGCCCAGACCCTTCATCAGAGAGTCTAGGCCCGAAATGTCGGCTTTTGTACTCTTGAGATGCTGCTTGGCCTGCTGTGTTCATCCAGCTTCACACTTTATTATCTTGGATTCTCCAGCATCTGCAGTTCCCATTATCTCTGCATACTCACTGGTGTCTGTTACGTAGTTCTAAACTATATTATTGCATTTAGCATTAAAACTAGCCTAAAGAACACAAAGTAGGTTAAGGAATACCAAGCAAATTCTGGAACAGATGTGTGGAATAAACTGATTTAAGACTGTGGATCCTAACCTACCTCTCGATCCAGTTCAAACATTTTGACAACCTGCTACAATCACTAATACTGTCAGACCAGTGGCATCCCTGATTGCTGGTAGATCCCAAGAGACAGTCTTCCCGGAATTGACCATCTTAAGAAATCACAATAGCGGGTTACTTTCCTTTCCCATTCATGCTGCTAGACAAACTGTTTCAGAGCACCTCTCCCCTTCTTTGCAGTGCTGTCTTGTTCCTTCTTGGATGCATTATTATATTTCACCTGTCCTGCTGAATTTTGAAAACTTAGATCTTGGTTGTTGTTCCAATTTGGAATTTTGTCCAAAGCCTTCAAAAGATGTAAGGTTTAAGGGGCCGAGACGATGGGAGTGCGAAAGTAAGCTTTGGACAGACCGGTAATAATTACTGGATACTCAGCAATTGACAGCCTCACTATTTTTGGGGTCTTGATCGGAATCTGTTCATGTGAAAGTTTAGAGCAACGAGCTTGAACAGTTGAAGACTGTAAATCAAGAGTGAAAAGTTATCACTATTTCACTTATCTCCAAACCTGCCAACTAGTGGAATATGTATTATGTTCTCTTCGAAAGTCCAATGTAAAGGTGTATGATATAATTAGCAAACCAAAATATAGTGGTGATATGTTTAGAACTATGCAGCAAAAAGTGAATGTGTGTTTAATCTGAAGATTTACTGTTGGTCCCTGCTACAAATTACTTGTGTATTGAGAACGTGAAGGTTAATTTCTAAACTGTTTCAACAATCAAGTTCCTAAAGATAAGAACTATTCTACAGGATATGTCTGAGACACCAAAGTGAGGAAAATAGCTAATGTGTAAACCTTTAAAGTGTAACTATACCTGTCAATGGTGGAGGAGGAGGAGGAGGAGGAGGAACTGGAAGAAATGAGTAGGATGGGAGAAAGCTTGAGGTTTTAATCATTTATTTATTCATGGGATGGGGAAGCCTTTGACTAAGCCAGTACTTACTGCTAATCCCTAATTGCCATGAAATTAGAAACAAAAACAGAAGTTGCTGGAAAAACTCAGCAGGTCTGGCAGCATCTGCTCAGTTCTGAGGAAGGTTCACTGGACTTGAAACGTTAACTCTGATATTTTCTTCACAGATGCTGCCAGACCTGCTGAGCTTTTCCAGCAACTTCTGCTTTTTGTTCCTGACTTACAGCATCCGTAGTTATTTTTGGTTGCCATGAAAAGTACCTTTTGAATGTTTGGCCGAGTATCAAAATAATTAATTATCTCAGCAAGGGTTTCTGAGAACCCGCTATTGTGATTCCTTTAGACTGTCAATCCTGGGAACACTGTCTGTTAGGATCTACCAGTATTCAGGAATGTCACTGGTCTGACTGTACTGGTGATTGTAGTGTGCCTTTTAGAGGGAAGAAAGCATTTTTCTAACTTGAGAGATCAAGAATGTTTCCCATTTGTGTCATTTTCCAGTGTGCCTTTACTGTCAATGTTTTAAATTATGGAAAAAAATGCCAGTGAATTTTGCTAATTTGGGTAAATTCTGGAATCTCCAGTAATCTAAACAAAAGACATGCTCATGTCTTAAAACTACGAGTGTGATTTTCATGAATTTGTGAAGTTCGCACAGTCTTTACAAAATGACGGCTGGGAGCTGGATTGAGAAGCCTGTCCAAAACCATTTTCGCTGATAGGAGGCAGAGTACTTGGCATAATACACACGCACTCACACACAGGCATGAATCGCTAATTCAGCTAAGATTCAAAACCGACCTTATACTGACTGTTGCAAGGGGCTTAACCTGCAGAGTGGGACTCATGAATTGATAGATTAGATGTAATTGCTCGGAAAGAAAAGATAAAGTCTGTATCACTGTTATGATCTTAAAGATTTTTTAAATGTCACACTTTTAAAATCAGGCAGCATTTTAAAAATTCTGCTGGGCTGCATTGTCGGGTGTATGTGAGATTAAAAATGCATTTTGTATTTGCTAGTGCAGTTTTGATAGAGCTCATTGACGTTTTCCCAAGGGCTAGTATTACATTATTATGAATGTTCGGCTGAGTATCAGAATATTTAATCATCCCAGCCAGAGGCTCTGAGCTCACAATTTGACAACTTAAATTAACTCTTAAAGCGTAGTGGCTTAGATATCTGTTTTTATAAGAAATTAACCATTTGGGATTTAAAAGCTTTGAATAGGCTTAAAAATGGGATTTTTTTAAAACAAGTTTATAGGTTTGAGAAATGTGTTAGATTATTAGAAGCTTATTCTGTTGCATCTCCACATAGCGCTTGAGGTCTACTCATAGTGGAGACTAGGTGAAGCAATAGGTGCCACGGTTGTCACAAATTAGCAAAGAGTTGGCATCTAGGGTATGAGGCGTATTGGGCTGGGTGGGCAGGCATGAGTTGGTGTGCGAGGGAAATGCTACACACTATGTTCCCATTTTTCTCTGCTGCTGCATGGCAGAAGTGATCTCCAGAATCAGAATTCAATGTGTGAATATGCCAAAGGCTGTTTGGCCACGCAGCCTGGAGGGGAAGAACACTAGTAGCTAACAGGGCCTAACGGTGTTGAAACAAAATTTGGACATGGTCCCACAGAACCAAGATCGGCCCTTTGATCAGCCTGACTTTCTAATTACTCACCCCCCTCTCTTCCCCCCCCGCCCCCCCCCCCAAAACACACACACCCCCAGCCAATGGCTGCCTATGCTCTATTTCCTTGGTCTGTAGCCTGAGTCCTTTCAACCACTGTCAAAATGTGAAAATGATGTACACTATACATTTTACAAACATTTTCCAACAAATCTGGCCTTTTGCTTACATTAAACAGATCTGCATCCTTAAGCCTGGCCTCAATGATCTCAAAATGGAACGTGCAGAATTGGGTGAAGTGTGTTTTACACCCCACGCACTATCACTCTGACTTCCATGTTGAGCAAAATTGGCTGGAACACAAACTCAGCATTACACTTGATGTCGCAAAAGTGCCCGCTTGAGTTGCAGAGGTTAAAGGACAATGTGCTAAGCTGTGCACTGTACAAGTTCTGTAATGCTTCATGTTCCTTTCTGTACGTTGAGCAAAGAAGTACATTAACAAATTGAATCTTTCTGCAGAATCTAGATGTAAGTGGACTAGAGCCATGGCCTTTTGCCTAAAAAGAAGAAAATCAAACATGTTGCAAGCGCCCGCAACAACTCCAGAGAAAGGCATTGAAGTTTACATGTACGTGTCAAGTTCTTCCATAAAATACCAGGAGGGTGAACACGTTGCTGAAGACTTGTGCATTGAAGCTGCCAAGAAATGTGGTAAGAACATGGATTTAGGTTTCATGGGAACACTTTTATATTCTGCTAACAACGTCTGAGCTTATAAGGAGGACAGGTTTTAGTGTACCTGGCTTTCACAGCTGTAAAGCTTCACAATGACATTCCACCTACTCCAGCCATGTCATGAGATAATGACAGGATGCAAAAACTGTTAAAATTCCTCTCTAACTTCTGTAGCCAATAAAATTAACTCTGGAAACTAATCTTGCTTGAAAGACTAAGCAATAACTCAACAATCAGCACCCAAGCCAGGAGCACGTTCTATAGGTCCACCATTCTTTAGAAAACGAAGAGCTGTATGACATCTAAATGAGCTCAACCCTGGCATATCTTTAATAAACACCATGCCTCATTGTTCCCAGCGTTCTCAGTTAAAATTGTTGTTATTTTATGAACTCTGAGTTGGCCTAGATTCTGCTCTACTTAGCAATGTAGAGTTTCAGCTGTTATGATCCCAGACAAGTTCCTAATTTAGTTATTGTTGGTAAAGTAGATTGAAATTTGTAATCCCAGGCAATTACTAGAAGAACCAAGCATAAGATTCCATGTTTTAGAGAAACAGAAGCTTTTTTTAAATTGTAGAAGAGTCAACAAAGCAAACAATCAGTTCTTTGTCTATTATACTCTTAAAAAGCAGAATGATCATGTGAATGTGAATTAGCAGGCAAGCTGTGGCTACAAATTCCATGTTGATTGGCAGACACAACCAAGGTAGATTCCACAGTTTCCTCAGCAAACTACCCACGCGTCAGTGATCACTGAGTCACAAAATTCCTTTAAACTCTATCTTCCTCTTAAAGGCCTGAGATGGAGACTGAGAAGTTCAAGAAGGTGAGGGATGTGTTAGAGATGGCCCAGGTGAACTGAAGGTTGGGGTGGAAGGTGTTGGTGAAGTGAATGAACTGTTCGAGCTCCTCTGGGGAGCAAGAGGCGGCGCTGATACGGTCATCATTGTAATGGAGGAAGAGGTGGGGTTTGGAGCCTGTGTAGGTGCGGAAGAGGGACTGTTCCACGTAACCTACAAAGAGGCAGGCATAGCTGGAGCCCATGCAGGTGCGCATGGCCACCCCCTTTGTCTGTAGGAAGTGGGAGGAATCGAAAGAGAAGTTGTTGAGGGTGAGGACGAGTTCGGCTGGGCGGATGAGGGTGTTGGTGGAGGGGGACTGGTCGGGCCTGCGGGACAGGAAGAAGCGGAGGGCCTTGAGGCCATCTGCATGCGGAATACAGGTGTATAGGGACTGGACGTCCATGGTGAAAATGAGGTGTTGGGGGCCAGGGAATTGCAAGTTCTGGAGGAGGTGGAGGGCGTGGGTGGTGTCACGGATGTAGGTAGGGAGTTCCTGGACCAAAGGGGAGAAAATGGAGCCCAGATAGGTGGAGATGAGTTCGGTGGGGCAGGAACAGGCTGAGACAATGTGTCGACCAGGGCAGGCAGGTTTGTGGATTTTGGGAAGGCTATAGAAACGGGCTGTGCGGGGTTGGGGAATAATAAGGTTGGATGCTGTGGGTGGGAGGTCCCCTGAGGTGATGTGCTCATGGATGGTGTTGGAGATGATGGTTTGGTGCTCGGGGGTGGGGCCATGATCAAGGGGGCGGTAGGATGAGGTGTCGGAGAGTTGGCGTTTGGCCTCTGCGATGTAGAGGTCAGTGCGCCACACTACCACTGCACCGCCCTTGTCTGCAGGTTTGATGGTGAGGTTGGGGTTGGAGCGGGGGGAGCGGAGGGCTGCCCGTTCTCCAACCTCGCCCCTGCAGTGAGTGAGAGGGGTGGAGAGGTTGAGGCGGTTAATGTCTCAACGGCAGTTGGAGATGAAGAGGTCGAGGGAGGGTAGGAGGCCTGGGGTTGGTGTCCAGGAGGAGGACTTGTGTTGGAAGCGGGTGAAGGGGCCAGTGGAGGTGGGGGTTAGGTTCCCGGTTGAAGAAGTAAGCATAGAGGCGAAGGCAACTGAGACTTGTCCAACAACTGGTCTCCGCTAAATAGTGTCTACTGCCAAGACTGCACGCCACTGGGTATACAAGAGTCCTGCTGTATCCAATCACTTGCATGAGCCCTGCTCTTGAGCAGTTTTTTCTGTGCTAGCTCCCAACTTTGAACTCCAAAGATGCTGGGGTGGAAGAAGAATCTGCTGATTAATGATTAGAAATAGAAAATTTGTTTGGTGGGCTGGCTTAACTTTGGTTATTTCATACCTTGTGTTCAAGTTAAATTCAAAATTACTTTACCTCCATACAGTTATGAATATTTCATGGTATGCTTGAATTCATTTCATACTTGAGATGATGTTTTAAATGTTTCTTTTATCAGGAATTTCTCCATTATGTCAGAATCTCTTCACTCTTTATGACCCCAACAAAAAACTGTGGTTTTCACCCAATCACATCTTCAAAGTTGAGCAGCAAACAGCCTTGAAGCTACATTTTCGGATGAGGTAGGATATGAATATGCTTTTGTTATCATACTGTGACAAATGTCAAATGCCAGAAGTTTAGTCCATTCAGTTTCTAGGTGGTGAAGTGCTGATCGTTTTTAAAAAAAAAATTTCAAATTTCCTCCATTGACTCCCTTTTTAAGTGACTTTTTTTTTCAGTTTAAACTTGTACATCATGATGACTGATGCGTCGTTCATGAAAAACTTCTAAGAATGGACCAAAATGTTGCAGTGTGTGGGTATGGAGTGGAAATTAATTGAAGGGACAGGATCTTCCTGCTGGTGAGAGCCTTCTGTTGCCTCCTTTTGAGGAAGGTCTGCTCAGCTATGTAGCCAACATCACATCATCAAGGACCCTAGCTCCCGCAAGAGCTAATCTCTGAACAGAAGCCAGCAGTTCCTCATTGCTAGCAGTACCATTGAAGGAATAGTGTTTGCAATACACCTGTCAGGAGTCCAGGATCTGGAATAGGGACATTAGCTTGCTTTTAGTGGATTCGTTGAAGTCATAATGGGCTAAACAACCACCTCCTATGTTAGAATAATTTTGACTCTTTCTCCCCCCTACCCCCACCACCACCAAACCACCACCCTTAACACCACAACACAGGACCATCCATGGACGTACATCAAGTAAAGATGATCTGTTTTGTAAGGCTCCACACAGTAGTGACTGATGTTGGTTGCACTCCAGTGATGGTGGGATGAGACCCTCTGGTGGAGTGGACAGCAATTCCCTATGGTCTCTAATTGACAATGCAGAGGGAGATACTATGCACAAGTCCAGCCTTTTTGACTCCTGCAAAGATCTTTGGGTCCTCAGAGAGCTTTGTCTTATTCAATTAAAAGACTCCTTCCAACCTTGCCTCAGAAGAAGAGAATAAAATTCTGCCCACGCAGTTGATTCCACCAGGTCATTGGCTGATGGCAAAAGTATTTTCCTTGCTCAAGGCCTGTTTCTGCACTGTAGGGATTCTGTGATGATCCATGGCAGAGTTGTTATCGATTTGGAACTGGGACTGACTTTGACATGGAAACCTTTCAGCCTGTCATGCGTGTGGCAACATATTTTGAGTCTTGAGCTCAGGATAAATAATATGGGAAAAACAAAATCAGTGCTCACAGTGATGTTGAGAGAAGAAAGCAGCAAAATACATAAAATAGAGTTGGAAGGTGATCAGGCATGAGACCATAGCTGGCAGATTGCTCTGCTGGGCTGTCTGCTTTGTCACCATTTTAACTTGGATCTTTTCCCAGTTGGAGAAAAGGGAAGTATTTTACAAAAGTGAAATTGTTGAAAGACCTAGGTAACAGATGTTTTAAGACTTACTTAAGAGTATTGTTTAACTTCCAAAGGTTTCCAAGAACTCCCTAATAGAGTCTAGCGATTGAAGGAAATCATTTAGGGTAACGTTTACGTATAAAATTGCGTTCACACATAATGTTAGCCTAAATAAGCCCCCTTCTGGACCAACACCACCATCTATGGAGCAAGGACGGATAGGCCATGGTGTCATTAAAATTCAGACAGAGGCTGCCCAGCCCTTAAAGCCCGTTCTGGCTCACTAAAGAAAACCAATGAATGCCATTTCCCTTCACTACCCATATGGCCTCATGCTTCAAGTCCCCATCAAATTTCCTTTTGAAATAGTTCAGTTTCCACTTCATGCACCTTCACAAAGCAGCGAGTTCCAGGCCATTATCAACTGCTACAATTTTTAAAAAATGTTATTTCTCTCTGTCCTGCTGCACTTTTTAATGCCAGAAAGCATTAAATGTGTCTCTTGGGTCTTGTACCATCAGTTAATGGGTACAATCTTTATTTTTTGTTTACTTTACTTAAGCCTGCTACAATCTTGCTGACCTCTATCAATCTTTCCTCCAAACCCCTTACTCTAATGACAACAACCTCAACTTCTCCAGCCTAACCTTTGTAGCTAACGTCCCTCTGGAGATGTCTGGTGAGTCACCTCTGCACCCTGTCCTGTCTTACTTCCTGAGGTGTGGTAAGTAGAATTAAACACAAATGTTAACTTTTGGCTTAACCAGAACTTCTATGCAAGTTCATCATAACATCCTGCTTTTGTACTCAATGTCACTATTTATGAAACCCAGGATCCCACATTCTTTGATAACCAGTCTCTCAATATTTGCTGTCTTAAAAGATCTATGCGCATAAATGCCCAGGCCCTCCATCTATGCACACGCTCTAGAAATCCCTGTCACTTCTGACAAAATGCACCACATTATGTTTTTCTGCATTAAATTCAGTCTGGCACTTGTCCGAGGATTCTGCCAGCTTATCACTGCTCTGTGCCAGTAGATTGGTAGCATTGTTTGTCATACTTTCATGTTTTATATTATTGGCAATTTTGAAGTTTTCTCTGTATTCTGTTATCTAGAGATTACCACTGTTTATCAGCCTTCAATCAGATAAAACAATTCATGGTAAATTATTTCTGTTATTAAGCATTTTAAAAAAAATCTGTACTGGACATTTGAGTTAGCTTCTTGGTGAAACTTGACCTTGCTGCTTTTACTAATAGGACAAGAAATTTCAGATGCTGGAAAATTGAAATAAAGACAAAAAATTGCAGAAGCTTCCAGCGTAGTAGCCAACAACTGGAGTGAAAAGAAATAGAGTCAATTGTTATGAGACTTGAAACATCATCAGAACCCCTAAAGCTCAAAAAGTTATAATATCAGAAATGTTAACCCCACATTTCTCTCTCCCCATGCTACTGTTGTTTATTTCCAGTTTGCTGAGGTGTACCACTGAGGAGAGTACAGCCTTCTCAATGAATAAACCCAGTCCTCTATTGTAGGAGTCTGAGCATCTATATCTTTGGAAACTCAGTCATGAAGATATCTACTAATTTTCTCTAGCATGGACACACGGGAACACACGTACATACAGATTGACAGACATGCACGTATGAACAGACACCCTGGTATTCTTCTGAGTAAAGCTCCTACAAATTTATGCAGAAGCAAAGCCATGAAGATTCCATGTTATGGTGTGTTAATACTTATTGGAAGCTAACATAAGATGAGGAAAAAGATGGGCTGAAGATGAGTTTCAATTCACAACTATTCCTTTTGCTCTTAAATTCTCATCTTTGACTTGCTTGCTGTTCTCTTTCCTTGGGATTAACAGTACATCTTCTCAGCAGATAAAAGCTAGAATTATCGGCTGTAAATCTGTGGAGTGTTTGCTGTACTTTAAATGCTTAACAACATCAATCAAGATGAACTTTGTTCTTATTGGAGGAAGTAATACAAAATGCCTGTGCCTCCAGGTGCTCTTGACCTGAAAAAAGGAAATAAAATGTTGCAATTCATCAGATCTGAGAAATACCTTGAAAAGGAATAGATGGTGAGCTTTCAGTTAAGCTCCACCTCACCATATCATCAGAATGATCCACAATATTTACGTCCGATTAGTTGCTTTAATGGTGCCGCTGGCACTTTTGTTTCATGGAGAAATGTGGTGTCCTTTTCCAAACATGGAGTGATGATGCAAATTGTAAACAAGAGAAGTAACTGACAAAGTGCACACACAAATCTCCCTTTAAAGTTATCAGCTTGGTTCCAGCTAATGTGAAAGAGCTATTTACAGATGTGTACAGTGTTTAGTGGTTTTTACTATAAATAGATTTTGTAAATACCAATTTGACAAATATTTGACACTATCTGCTTATCGGGACGACCCAGACTTGATAGAAATGCTTTTGTATCAGCCTTGTACAAGCTTCTTGTTAGAGTATGTAACTGTTTTGTTTTATTCATGGTACGTGGACATTGCTGGTTATGCTGATATTTACTGGCCATCCCTTATTGCTCCTGAGTTGCTGCCTTGAACCACAATAGGGGCATAGATACACCCACAGCACCGTTAGGAAGGGAATTCCAGGATTTTGAACCAGTGACAATGAAGAAATAATGATATACTATCAAGTTATAGTGAAATCTGACTGGGAGGAGAGCTTGTAGATGCTGGTGTTCCCTTGTACCTCCTGCCCTTGTCCTTCTAGCTGATAGAGGTTATGAGTATGGAAGGTGGTGTTAGAGAGTCTTTTAGATGGTACATGTTGCCTTAACCACCAATACACAGTGGCAACAGTGAATGTTGAAGGTGGTAAATAGAAGCAGGGACAGAAATCAGGGCCCTGGCCTTGCCTCTGACCTGAGCACAGCAGGCCCCTGGTACCCCAAGCCCTTGTTTTGGGCTCTGATGTACCCACGTTGTCCAGGCAGTGGCAGTAGATGGGGTGCCAGTCAACTAGGCTGCTTTGCCCTGGATGGTGTCAAGCTTCTTGAGTATTTTTGGAGTTGTACTCATCTAGGCAAGTGGACGTATTCCATTATACTTCAGACTTGTGCCCTGTGGATGGGGGACAGGCTTTGGGGAGTCAGGAGGTGAGTTAATTGCTGCAGAATTCCTAGTCTCTGACCAGCTGTTGTAGCCATTGTATTGATATGGCTAATCCATTTCAGTTTCTGGTCAGTGGTACCCCCAAGATGTTCATAGTGGGGAAATCTGCAGATAATGCCATTAAATATCAAAAAGCAGTGGTTAGATGGTCATGGTCTGGCTCTTGTGTGAGATTTACTTGTTACTTGTTACCCCAACCTGGATATTGTTCAGATCTTGCTGAATATCAGATGAGTAGAGAATGGTAATGAAGCTTGTGTAATCTCACTTCTAACCTTGTTTTTGGAGGAAAGTCATTGATGAAACATACTTCCAATACGTAGCCATCATTGAGAAAATATTATGGACCCAAATCTTCTGAATACCATAGGAACAGTTTGACTAATGCTAATCACAGGAAAAAAAAATACGTAGTACTCACTAGCATCTTTTCAGGCCAGACTTCCAGTGCAGGTTGCTCTCTTGAGCCTCTTAAAGAAAACTGGGTAAGCCTCAGTGCAGTATAGGAGAGGCCAAGTCACCACCACGCCTCCTGCCCCTCAGTTTGTGGCACCAGCTGGTGTATTCTGGTAGATGAGGATTTTAAATATTTTAGAACTTCTTGTTGTGGAAGTGTGAATGTTTAGTTATTTAGGTAGATCAGCTAAGAGAGTTGGCTGACAGTAATGTCTTGGTAAGTAGTAGAGTAGCAGTGTGAAGTTGATATTGTAGGATAGTGTAGGGGTAGGGGCTTAGATTAGCTCACAGGTCGGCGCAACATCGAGGGCCGAAGGGCCTGTTCTGCGCTGTATTGTTCTATGTTCTATGATAAGATGGAAGGCTAGTTGGGTGGTAAGGGATTTGTGGTTGGGTGATGATTTGGATGGGAGAAAGGCAGTTGAGGGGGTGCAATAGTTATATTGTTACCCAGCAGTCTGACTGGTTTTTATTAGTGTAATACTTTGAGTAACTATCTTGACAAGTGAGTTAGCAACTTCTAAATTCTGATAGTTGGAGACTTATTTTTTTGCAGGCTTCTGGATGCAAAAACAGAAGCAGGCCATTAAGCCTGTTCCACCATTCAATTAGATCATGGCTGACCATCTATCCTCTTGCCTCTTCCCTTCACGGTTACTAAAATCCCTGATGCCATTAGTCGCCAGAAATCAATTGATTTTTTTCATCTTGAACCTGC
Organism: Stegostoma tigrinum; assembly: GCF_030684315.1. Lineage (NCBI taxonomy): Eukaryota > Metazoa > Chordata > Chondrichthyes > Orectolobiformes > Stegostomatidae > Stegostoma > Stegostoma tigrinum. Next base: position 49,547,802 of record NC_081361.1, on the reverse strand, counting down.
TCAGTATTCAGCTGAAACACCCTCTGGAGTAGACAATGGCAAATATACAGCACCCCCTGAATGAAGGAATTCCACCCCCCTGTCATAAATGGCCTAGTCCTTACTCCGAGATTAAATCTCTGGTTCTTGATTCACCAACCAGTTACATCCAACCTGTCACAGCCTGTAAGAATTTTGTAAGTTTCAATGAGATCATATCTCATTCTTCGAAACTCCAGAGAATACGGAACCAGTTTCCACAACCTCTCCTCGTGAGACAATCCTGTCATCCTGGGCTTTAATCTAGTGAAACTGCATTGTGCTCCTTCTATTGCAAGTATATCCTTCTTTGGCTAAGGAGGCTAAAACTGTACACACTGCTCCAGGGGCAGTCTGACCAAGATGTCTTTACTCCTGTACTTAAATCCTCTTGTGATAAAACTGTTGGACTTCTTTGCTCACTGCACCTGTGTGCTAACTTTTAGTGACTCTCAAACAAGAACACAGGTTCTTTTGGGGACTAACACTTCCCAAACACTCATGATATAGGGAATATTCTGTCTTTGTATTTCTTCCTAAAATGAACAACTTTACTCTTATTCACATTATATTCCATCTGCCATTTTCCTGCCTATTTACTTTATCCCTATAGTCATCTCCATCAACACTTTGGCATGTTGCTGATCTTTTTCAGGGGATTAAGCCACCTGAACCCAATTAAGGTTAAGATCTTGCACTTCAGTGCGAATTTCTTTCAGTTTCTCTGTTTCACAAGTCCATGGGTTACTTATTATTTTTAAAACTTGCACCGTGCAGTTTGATACAAAACAATTGCTTGGTTTCACTGCGATTTCCCCTGTCCTCCAGCATAAATGATCTCATACCATGGATCCAGATTTATCCTCACTAATCTTTTACTTTGCACCTACCTACAGAAGCTTTTATAATCTGCCTTTGTTTCTGCCTTGCTCACATCCATATTCTCTATTCTTGTCCTTCATTTAGTTTCTTTATCCTTTTCTGTGTTCTAAATTACTTCCAGTCCTTGTGCCTGTCTGTCTTTGGTGTCCTCAGTAATCACTTTCTGGAATAAATGCAATCTTTAACTTACTTTGTTAGCCAAAATTGATTTGCCTTTCCTGTTGAGTGTTTGCACCTTAGAGAGATGTACACCTGTTGCTGACCAAGTGGTGGCTCTTTAAAACTAGCTATTGTCTGTCTACTGTTTACTGCCTCGTAGGATATTTTCCCAATCTACTTCAGACCACTTGTCCTTCTGCGTTCATAGTTCCTCTTATTCAAATTTAAGACCAGAGTTTCAGAATGAATATACCACATTGATTTTTCACATTAAAATTTATACTATCGTAGTATCAATTTGCTAAAGGTTCCTTTTACAGAATGATTAGTAATTTTTTCCTTTCCCATTATGTAATATGAAATCTAAAGTAGCTCAATTTCTCCTTTGGTTCTTTAACATATTATTCCAGAACAAGATGTACATACTCCACTGATTCATCTTCATCTTCCCAGCATCTTGCACTACTCACTCTGTGTAAATAAAAACTGAAAAAACTACAGACATTGGAAATCACAAACAAAAACAGTTCTGTGGAAGGGTCACTAGACCCAAAACATTGACTCTGACTCTGATTTCTCTCCACAGATGCTGCAAACCCGCTGAGCTTTTCCAGCCATTTGTGTTGCATTCTATATAAATTGACCTTGCCTATTAACCATGTTACATGCAAGGTAACTGGGTAATTTCCTATTGGAAGTTTAAAATTCCTGGGCAAATCCTGCATTGAATCAGCTCTTCCAGGGAGTCAGAGGGCCTCTTTACCTTGTGGGGTATGTCTGGTATCTGACTACCTGGGGATGTGAAGACTTGGCCATGGTATTTAGTGACTTTTCCCACTTGTCTAGTGGCTGGGTACTAACTAGGCAAGGAAAATTTCAGGTTTAACCCTGGACTTAACTGATCTCCGACTGTACAGCTGTAGCGAGGCTATGGTTGGCAGAGATCTTTCAGAACTCCTTTAATATAGCAAGGTTCTTGCTTTCCTGATGGTTAACCGTAGAAGCCTAATGGAAAGGTGAAACAGGTTTAGAGCCAGGCATTGTACATCGTATTGTTCATCCAGTGTTCTGACATTCGCTGTATAGACTGATAATGGGTTAATGAAAGATGGTTACCACTCTACTTCAGTACAAGTCGGGTACTCGCACACCTTGAAAATCAAATCACTGCCTCTTTTTCATACTCTTCCCCCCCCCCCCCCCCCCAAGTAATGACAAAATAAATTGACTGTACTGAATGCATTCTCAGCTCCCCTGTGCCTCAGTTGGTAAATAGACAGCCTGCTGTAATGTTTTCCATGTTGTTTTAAAAGGAAAACAAAGCCTGTGCAGAGCAAGTGCCAGGACGCTGCATAGTGTTTGCCTACTGATGCTTTATCAAGATTGAGAAATTGTGGAGACTGAGAATTAAATAGAGTGCTAAGCAGTCTGTAGCATTCATCTAAAATTTAAATGCTTTCTGCCATTGTTCGTACATTATCTGATTTCCCATATCAACAATACCCTGTTTCTGCAGGTTCTTCTTTGGAAACTGGCACGGATCAAATGAAAATGAGCAACCAGTCTGGAGACACTCCCCTGTAAGAAAACAGAAGAATGACTGTGATCCCAAAAGTACAGAGAATGGAACTCCTCTTTTGGATGCAAATTCCCTGGAATACCTGTTTGCTCAGGTAGAATGAAGCATTTTGATAATGGGATTTATTAAATTCAGTGGGTTCCTAATCTTGAGAAACTTCAGTTCAATTGGCAATAGATTTGAATTCGTCACTTGGCTTTGTGGGGAATTATTGCTGACCAACTGGTTTTTCCACGTCACTAAACTATTTAATATTTCTTGGTGTTATTCAGTAAGTTAATGTGAACAGAGATAACAAAGTGTGGGGCTGGATGAACACAGCAGGCCAAGCAGCATCTTAGGAGCACAAAAGCTGACATTTCGGGCCTAGACACTTCATCAGAAGAGGGGGATGGGGAGAGGGAGCAGAAATTCTCAATGGCAGGATTTGAATCCAGCCATCCAGACAGCTCTAATTGGCATGTTAGACCACTCAACTATGTGGTTATTTTTAAGCAACCTGTTCAGAAATGTTGTATTACATGTCTTGTGGGATTTGAACCCAGACCTTCTGGCCTAGAGGCAGGAACACTGTCACAGAGCCATTAGAAACCCCATACTCATCCTTTATAAGTATTTTGAATCAAACTGTTTGGACATATAATGGAAATGTCTCGCCAGAGGATTGACTTGAACCCAGGCCTTCTAGCCCAAAGAGAGGAGCATTATGGATGCTAATGGTGGCTGAGCAATTAGCATCACTGCCTCATAGCACCAGTGATCCAGATTCAGTTCCATCCTTGGGTGCCTGTGTGAAGTTTGCACATGCTGCCCGTGTCTGCGTCGGTTTCCTCCAGGTGCTCCAGTTTCCTCGCACAGCCCAAAGATGTGCAACTTGGGTGGATCAGCCATGCTAAATTGCCCAGCAGTGTCCAGGGATGTGTAATCTAGACTGATCAGCCATGGTAAACACGGAGTTACAGGAATAGGGTGAAGGGAGTGTGCGGTAGGATGCCCTCTGGAGGGTCGGTACAGACTTGATGGGCCAAATGGCCTCTTTTGACACTGTAAGGATTCTATGATTACCCCTGTACCATAAAAGCCTTACTATTCCTCCTTCTCAGAGGTAATATTATATACTATGGAAGTAGACAGGAATTGAACCCAGGGCTCTTAGCTCAGAGGTAGGTACATTACCGCTGTTCCACAAAAGCCCCTGTAGGACATTAGTAAACTGGATAGTTACCCAACAATTAACAATGTCATTATTGGATGTTATTACAAATTTTCATTGAATTCAAATTCATTGAATGTTACCTGGTTCTGGATTACTAGCCTGGTGATTTTAAAAAAATACCAGGCCAAGACCTCGCCATATCAATCCTCCTTTATTGACTGAATCTAAGGACCTGTCTCATTAAAATTTGGAGGATGAAGCACTAATGAGCCTCAACAAGAAGAGGTGTTTGTCTTAACATGTTGTTTATTTGCATGATAGCAATAGGTGCAAGTTTCATTGGCTATTTAGCCATAATTAGTAAGGGAATCGGGTTTCGGAAATAACCCCTTCGGGATTTCAAACACAACTTCACTCCGCCACCACCACCCCCACCCCCCTGACTGTTTGGCATCACTAGATTGGGTGCGATCTATTGCAGTCTTTGTTATTAACTCTTTCAGAACCATGACTTGTGTGACAGGAACTAAACGTGACCTTCAACAGTTTTTCTTGTTCTTGTTTCTTTGAGCTTGCATTTCTACCCCCTTTGCCCAGAGAGTGTCAGAAAGTCAAACAAAGGAAGTCAGTCAGACAGACAAAAACAGAGAAAAATGTAACGAAATAGCAAAACCCAAGACGGACAATTAGTGAGTGAATGTGAAAGAATGGGACCGTCTTCACAGCAAACTTTAGAGAATAATCCTTATAAACAGCGGTGCTGTTAAGGGTCTTGTATCCTTTTGTTAATGTTTTACAATTTGTCTTTCCTCTTTCCAGGGGCAATATGACTTGATCAAAGGCCTTGCACCTGTTCGAGATCCTAAAAATGAGTTTGAATTTCATGAAATAGAGAACGAATGCCTGGGGATGGCTGTACTGGCCATGACACATCAAGCTCTTCACCGAAAAATACCATTGCAAGAGATTTCCAAGGAAATGAGGTGAGATAGTGAAGAACTGAAAGGAGACAGAGATGTTACTTTGGAATGTAATCTGTACCATGGTAATTATTTTTTGAAACATCTCTTGTTCGTCATTTATTGTAAATTTTAAAGACATGAATTGGTCATTGGACTCAACAAGTCCCTTTTTACAATTGATCAAAATTTCTCCTATCTATCATCTCACCAAATACTTCAATCCTTTCCCCTCTTCAGAAGGATATTTAGTTGTTTCTTGAATCCATTGTTTCTGTGTGCCGCCTGTTGAGCCCTCAGCAGCCTGAATGATAAAGTTTTATCTGTCTCCTCATCTGGCGTTAAGTTCCTAATTCTTAACTTGTGTTTCCTTGTTTTGAACAATGTCTGTTCACAGTTCCTGCCTACACAACTTCACTGGTGTGCTGTGCCAGGGTTTTCTCAGTTGAATGTTGGTTAAGTTCCCAGTTGGGGGAGGACAAGCATTTATTTTTCTCCTGGCTTCATAAAGGAAATTGGCCTTCACTAGATGTCTGCTGGTTGGCATGACTACAAGGGAGCAAAATGCTGTTAGGGTTGTACAGATTGACGTGGATACTCAGTCTTGTTCGTTGAAGACTTTTATGTTAATCCCAGGTGTTAAAATGGTGGAATGAAGCAGAAATAGAAGCACTCTCTTTTAACTGTTCCATTATGCCATATCTCCTGCATCGAGAGAGAGAGAGAGAGAGAGAGAGAGAGCGAGAGAAAAACTGGTCAGCTGGAGGGGAGAGAAACAGACTGTGAACAGAGGGAAAGATGGACTTTGTGTGATTGGACCCAGTTTAAATATTTTGCTATGGATCAGCAATCGAACATTCTGATATTTGTTGATGGTGTGCCTTTAATGGGCTTTATCTTTCAAATGTGAAACTTTATCCCCTCTTCTGTCTGTTGCAGTAGTGTTTGTAACAGGGACTACGTCTCTGTTTTACTTGCCTCACTGTGCTTAGCCTCAGTGAGTGATAAATACAACACTTGGTTTCTGAAACAAGCTAACAATTGGATATTACTTGCAGTCTAACAGAATACAACATCAAAGCTAGTTTATTAGCATCTGCCCAATGAGTGTCTTAGGATCTTCCTTGCTCCACTTTAACTTTTTAACATGCATGAATAGAAGGCACTTTAAAATACAAATAGTCCTTAATTAACAAAATTTAGACCAACACAGTTTTACCATAACAGTTTTTGTTTTACATCATTGCAATAATCCGTACCTGATTTGTGATTGAGGTTTTTAACCTGACTTTCAATAATGCAGAGGATAAATGCTCACCAAAACTCAGCACTCCTGGATAAGTTCCCATTTGCTTAGCTTGTTTTAGTCATTGCCTATGTGAGTGACATCTACACCTACATTCAAATCATGGTACATTTAGTCTAGTCAGGAAAGCACAGACATTGTGGCAAAGAAAATCAATTCCACTGAGTGTTAAAATAGGTATGCTCTCCCAAGTTGAAAGTGTGGTGAGGGAAACTTGGATAACCGAAGAGCTTTGGATCGCACTGATCTGACTTTGCAATTTGATGTAATCCTGATTTTAAAAACTAAAACGAGTAGCAAATGTACTCAGTACCTCTGTTAAATCAAACTCAAACAGTTCATGTGCATCCTGAGGTAACAGGTGGATTTGGGAAAACTTTGTGCTTCTGGATTGAATATCAAAGAAATGTACAACTTGTTTTGAACACAGGACTTGAAAAAGAAATCAAATGATCCTGATTTGGAACTTGTACATGCCATCAGGAGTGGTTTGAATGCTTAAAGATAAGAGCCTTGCCTTCCAGCCCCAGATAAGCATTCTTGTACATGAGGCAAGAAACATGACAAGATATGCCTGTTCTGATGTATTATATTAGCTTTAAGCTTGCATTTTGTACTTGTTTGATAATCTGGGAATGCAACCCAAACATTATATGAGTTTCCTTGGATATTCTGTTTCACATGATGCAATTTCACTTAATGCAGTGATTTTTCAGGAATGTAATTACTGTGTTAGTCAAGGACTACCTGTAATAGTTTCCAAAACCTCACTGGAATAATGGCCAGATGATTCTCCTCCACTTGTTTCTTCTGTCACATGTACTACGGCTGACAGGGTTCTCCCGCCTGAACAGGTGCAATCTTTCAGGCCCTTTATAGCTATGTAAGTACTTGGAGCAGATGGAAACATTGATAACACTGACACCATTGCAAAATTTAAAATGGACCGTATGTTGTAATATGTTACCTGTTCAGACACTAATTTACAAGATAATGTTCTGTACTTAATCTACCACGCTTGATATTATCGATAAATATGTGTCTGAATGAGCAAAGGTGTTAAAGATGAGAAGTGGAAATTGGATTATTTGAGGGAATCCCATCATGACCTGGGTCACAAGGAAATTCATTACCTCATTTCAGACTTCCAATGAGGCTTGCACACAAGTTGATACTATTCTTGGATGCGCAGAGTGGGCTGTTTGGGTGTCAATTCTGTGATGACAGTTTGTTTGGCAGCAAGGGAACCAGAAGTTTGAATCCCTATCTTCCAGCTGCCCCAAGCAGCAGAGTCCAACAGATTGTAAGTCAGTTGGTGAGGTTTACTAGAGACTAACAAGCAAGATCTAAGGCAATTTAAAATTGCAGGGAGAAGTGACCAGGTTCAATGTTATCTTGCATCTCATGAAATACTAACATTGCCTGAAAAAAACATACATTTAAGCACATTAACCATGATAAGGTGGGATGGTTTCATCTTATTTTTGAAGAGGATCAAAGTGGTTTGAACTAGGAAATTCAAGTACAGTAGTTGTATGGTATGAGTCAGGCTGAACATCATTCCTTCTATGATTTGTAGTATTTCTACCATAGCTTCTCACTAGACTCCATCCTCAGTGAATTGTGTTAAGATGTAACTCATATCACATGTCACCAAGGCGAATGAAATTAAAACAGGGGCAGGGATGTGCAATCACTGGCCAATCTGCTGTTGCTGACTCCATTAAAACCATGCTGCAGTGTTCTACATTCTGTTATTTTTGTGTTGCCTCACTCCCTAAATTACAGAAACAGTAATTCCAGTATTTTGAATTATGGTGATGCAGATGACAGCTTGTATTTATATGACACTGTACATAGCAAAATGTCCCTAGGAGCTTCACGGGATTGTTCTCAAACTTTAACACTGAGCCACGTAGGATGATGTTCGGGCAGAAGTCCAAAAGTTTCAACGAGCTAATTTTAAGAACCATGTTAAAGGAGGAAAGACGAGTACAGAGATATAGGAAAGTAACTCCAGAGTTTGAGGCTCAAGCAGCTGAATGCACAACCTTCTATAGTGGAAGAGTCACTGGACCCGAAATGTTAACTCTGATCTTTCACAGATACTGCCAGACCAGCTGAACGTTTCCAGCTATTTGTTTTTGTTTCTGATTTACAACATCCGCAGTTCTTTCAGTTTTTAAACTTTTCACTTCTAAAATTTGAGTTCTTGTATCACCGGGAGCCAATGCAGTTCAGTCAACACAGGAGTGAGAATGAGCAGGGTGTGGTACAATTTAAGATATCAGAGTTTGAATGATCTCCTGTTCATGGAAGATAAGATGTGAGAGACCAGCTAGGAATGTGTGTTGGTATAGTCATATCTAGACGTAGCAAAGGTTTCAGCAGCACTTGAGCTAAAGTTCAACTTCTTTATTTGTTCATGGAATGTGAACTTCAGTTACAAGGCCAACATTTAAGGCTTATTCTTAATTACCCTGGAGAAAGTGGCAGTGGTGAGCTGCCTTCAGAACCTCTTCACCCTTTGGAGAGTAGGGGCACCCACATTGAGTGCAGTTAGGAAGGAAAGAATTCTAACCTAGGAACAGTGGGTGTGAAAGAATACCTTGTGAAGGAATATTAGTTCCAAGTCAGGAATGTGTAAATGTTGGAACTTGCAGTTCATGACGTTCCCATGTATTTTCAGCCCATGACTTTGTAGGTGGTAGGAAGGGTGCTGATTTGGAGGGTGCTGTCAAAGGAGCCTTGGGGAGTTGGTGCAATGTATGTTGTAGATGATACACAGATGTCACTGAATGTAAGTGGTTGGAGGAGTGAATGTTTAAGATGGTGGCCAGGGTTTGTTCCAAGTAGGAAGAAATTGTCAGTCAGTGCCCTGTAGACAGCATGTCCAGAGACATGAAGGAATACACCACCTGAAGGCAGGCATAAAAGAGAGCTGGGCCACATTCAAAGCTTTGAGTACTAATAGCTTTAGAAAGCAATGCATCTCTCCCCCATGTTGTATTGTTTTTGAAGCTATTTCTGTCACGTTGACCAAGTGTGATTATTGATCTGATGCACCTTAACTTTTAAGGTCCACCTAGTGCATTCAATCTCTGACTGACTGAATTTCACATTATTTTTATGGATATATTTTCAGTTTTTTTTCCTCTTCATAATATTCAGATTGTGCCTCTAAAGGCATATGTGCACAAGCTTGAAGGAGGTTGATTTATTAAGTGTTTTGGAGTATCCAGGGCTACAACACCAAACCTCTCAAACTGTAGTGTTATTATATTGTGGTGTATTAATTATTGACATCATATCCCATTGGGTTAATTTTGATTAGAAGAACTAAGGTATCATACCTTGTTGCAATGTGTTAAAAAGAACACAAAGTAATGGGAATTAGTGTTATTTAACTATGAAAAGATAAAATAAGGGCCAGATAAAACTTATGTTATTGGAAAATACAATTTTCCTTCCTCTTTCAGTTACAAGCATTACATACCTGAAACATTGAACCGAAGCATCAAACAGAGAAACATCCTGACCAGGTGTCGAATCAATAATGTGTTCAAAAATTTCCTGAATGAATTCAACAATAGGACAGTCTGCGATAGCAACGTATCACCTCATGATCTCAAAGTCAAGTATTTGGCTACCCTGGAGTCCTTGACACACAATTTTGGGATGGAAACATATAAACCCACAGGTCTTTTGATCTCAGCAGAAAATGAACGGATAATGTCCAACCATGAGCCCTTTGAAAAGGAACAAAAAGAAACAGAACATGAGGTGATGATCACAGGAAGTGTAGGAATAAAATGGAGACGTGTACCAAAAGAGGTAAGAGCTTATTATGCCAACTCAATACATGTTTTTTTGTGAGAGAGATAATGGGAACTGCAGATGCTGGAGATTCCAAGATAATAAAATGTGAGGCTGGATGAACACAGCAGGCCAAGCAGCATCTCAGGAGCACAAAAGCTGACGTTTCGGGCCTAGACCCTTCATCAGAGAGGGGGATGGGGGGAGGGAACTGGAATAAATAGGGAGCGAGGGGGAGGCGGACCGAAGATGGAGAGTAAAGAAGATAGGTGGAGAGAGTATAGGTGGGGAGGTAGGGAGGGGATAGGTCAGTCCAGGGAAGACGGACAGGTCAAGGAGGTGGGATGAGGTTAGTAGGTAGCTGGGGGTGCGGCTTGGGGTGGGAGGAAGGGATGGGTGAGAGGAAGAACCGGTTAGGGAGGCAGAGACAGGTTGGACTGGTTTTGGGATGCAGTGGGTGGAGGGGAAGAGCTGGGCTGGTTGTGTGGTGCAGTGGGGGGAGGGGACGCACTGGGCTGGTTTAGGGATGCAGTGGGGGAAGGGGAGATTTTGAAACTGGTGAAGTCCACATTGATACCATATGGCTGCAGGGTTCCCAGGCGGAATATGAGTTGCTGTTCCTGTTGCAGTTGCTGTTCCTGAGATGCTGCTTGGCCTGCTGTGTTCATCCAGCCTCACGTGTTTTTTTGTGATCATTTCCTGAAAGAAAGTTGGCTATTGTAGTTCTCCAGAGTCAGTCATGGGAGTATAATAAAATTGCCTGTTCTTGTCAGTGCCTTGCAAGCTTAAAAGGTAGCAGATCTTTCAACAGATCGAAAGGCAGAGGGCAGGCTCTGAAATAGTCTGCACAATTTGGTTACCCATTGCAGGGTTAATATCCTACATAAGCGTGCCACGTTGTATTGTCTAACAACCTGTTCCCTGTACTGCTGCCCTATGCAAATCACTCAAAAATCTGGCTCTTTTATTGTTGAATGTAAAAAAAAAAGTATCATACAGTGTGCTAGTCTGACATAGAGAAAGATACTAGGTATCAATTACGAGAAGATAATTTACTCCCCTTTAGAGTTCAGATGACTTAGCACTGCCTCTACTACTGTAACTGTCATCAATTAACTTAACTCTGAGTAGGGATCATCTCCATAAGACATAGGAGCAGAAATTAGACCAATTGGCTCATCGAGTCTGCTCTGCCATTCAATCATGGCTGATAAGTTCCTCAACCCTATTCTCCCACTTTCTCCCTGTAACCCTTGATCCCCTTGACAGTCAAGGACCTATCTATCTCAGTCTTAAATATACTCAATGGCCTGGCCTCCACAGCCTACTGTGGCAGTGAATTCCATAGATTCACCACTCTCTGGCTGAAGAATTTTCTCTTTATCTCCATTCTAAAAGGTCTTCCCTTCACTCTAAGGTGGTGCCCTCGGGTCCTAGGCTCTCCTACCGATGGGAAATCGTGTGTCTGCAAAGCATACAGTGCTGTTGATGGAAGTGGGAAGCAGTTATTAGAATATTTTTTGTGAAAGTTCTGCATTTCTAGTGTGCCATATTTTAGTTTTTGCTTCACGTTGTGCTTTTTTAAAAAAAAAGTTCATGAACACTCAACACCATGTGACAGAAGATGAAACTGGTAATTTCATATTGTGCGCAACCTCTCCCTCAGGATCTTTTGCAGCCAGATATGTCCTTGCACAATATTACACAAAACAAAATCAAACCATTGAATGAAAGCACAGAAGTATGAGATTGGAGACAAGTTTCAGTGTCAGACACTATACAATTCCTGTTTTAAGCACCAAAATCCCCTTGTTTGTCACTGGAGCTCTTCCCTAGAATACCTGAGAGAAATTGATCTTCACTGAACTTTCTGTGGCTGCGAGGATTTGGGTGGGTTGTAGAACAGGGTGTTTGTTATTTCTGTTTCATTTTGTGTTACTTTTTAAGATCAAATTTGCCCCCCATCCCCCACAGCAAGTCAAGAAAATGAATTATTACTGACAACCACATTAATAATGTTCAGTTCAAGGAAGCTTTTGTTATTTGTAATAAGATGTGTAAGATTCTTTCTACATGTATATTATCTGCTGCTACAAGGAAGTGGTGGTGTTTTTTTTTACTGAAACCACTTCCTCTGTCAACTCGAGGTAAAGTGTTTTGAATATGAGAGTTTTGAGCTGGAAAGAGAGAGTGTATTGAAATGCTTTGCTGCTAATAGCACGTTGATATGACTAGAATATAAATTGCGATTGCCTTAGTTGGCATCTCCAGAAAGATCTGAGCACCAATTTTAATACAGCATGCCTGTGAGAAATGGCCATATTGGAATTGCACAATCAATGTAAATTCTACCCAATCTTACACTGTATTGACGTCTGACCTTAAGGTGCCTTACCGCCACTGGGTGTGTTAAGTTAAAAATCAGGGTTTCTGTATTCCGAACATATATTGATTGTATAAAATAGACACACACACGCGCATGCGCGCACACACGCGCACGCGTGCACACAAAACACCCGGCGCGCGCGCGCACGGCACACCCGACACGCGTGCGCACAACACCTGACGCACGCACGCGCACACGCACAACACCTGACGCACGCACGCGCACACGCACAACACCTGACACACGCACAACACCTGACACACGCACACACACACTAGCCCCAACATGCGACACTAAGACGTTGGGCAGAGTTTCAAACCTAAATGTTGCCACTTGTATTTGAGGCCAATAAACATTCGTGTTTGAAAGCCTGAGGGTAAATCGCAAACCGGATGGTGTATTTTAAGGACTCCATGTGCATTCTGCACGTGAATTGTTTTGATATGAAAATTGAATCTGATTAATTTTAAGCTGTTCTGTGTTTCTCACTTTCATTTCAGTTTATGCTATCATGAGCTGTACTCCAATGACTAATTTTCTGATGTAAGTTCTCCCAAAACACTTCTGCTCTCCAGAGCAAAACAACAACAGAACTCTTTTAAGAGTTAGTGGAATTTGAAAAGGAAGAACTGTCAGATGCTTTCTGTCAGCTAACTCCAGAATCATACTGGAAAACCTCGAGGTGCAAATCTGTCGGCATGATTCAAATACAGATGCTGACACAAATAGTCATTAGATTGAAATATTGAGCTCATCGCAATGGGGCAGTCAGCAATATCTTGCTACATTGTCAGAAGGTCTAGTAGACCTTAAGACCAAAAACTAACTAAGCATCTACTCTGCTTAAAACATGTTTTATAACACTGCCTTTTTCTCCCTATTAAAGTTTGCAATGAATTTGAAAGAGAAAAATAAATTGAAGAAGAGCAAAAGCAACAGCAAAAAGAGTAAGCCTGGTGAAAACAAAGGACATCCAAGTGAAGAGTGGAATCTCTTTTCACACTTCTATGAAATCACACATATTGTCATAAAAGACGCCACTGTCGTCATCAATAAACAAGACAACAAAAAGCTGGTAGGCTATTTCATTATTCTCTAGTTGTCACCCAATCTTATTTACTATTGCTGGATTACCTTTGTGATATCAGTCATTCTTTATTCAAATATTCCGACACTAAGGCTGTAGAAAGGGGGAGAGGTAAATCTTGCAGTCAAACTTGGTTTTATCTTTTTTTAAAAAGCAGACAGGCACCTTTTCAAGAAGGATCACTCGACAGTGATCTAGGGCAGTAAATACTAGTTAGGCTATCAAGGGAAATAAAACAAAGGGAACTAAATGATGTTTAGATCCAGACTAGTTACAGTTTAACACAATGGCACTGGAGGCTTGAGCCTCTCAATAGCCTGTTCCGTGTTCAGTGTTCTTAAGTTTTATGTGCCACATCCTATGACTGTTCAATTTTTTTCTGAAATGAAGTGAAAATGTATTTCCAGTAACCCCACTATGTCCCATTATGTTGAATGAGTGACTATTGGAGGTGTCAGTTCTGAAGAGAGACTCCAGCTATATATTTGAAGTGCTTGTATTTTATAATGTTGCTACTGAAAGGATACGCATTTAGAATTTGAGCAAGTTTCTACATTTGGTGAGTGGCATGTGAAAGGTTTTCACTATAAATTGGCTATAACTGCCAAATTCAGAATGGAGGAGAGCAAGAAAGAGGCAGAGAATACAAAATTTTTCAGGTGGATTTCCTGATCAACCAGCATTTGAAAATTCGCGCTATGAAATATTCCACCCGTTTTCATCACACAGCAACTGCTCCCAGGCATTTACACAGTAAAGTTCCCACAGCTCTCTCCTGGCTTTCTTCAAAATTGTACTCTGTCTACTTGCATCAGTGCAGAATGTCTTCTACTATCAACTGCCATTCCAAATGACTTTTGCAGTCGCTATAACCATGGTGCAGCAATTCTTGACTTTCTTAATGTCTGTGTAGGCTTTGGTACAGTTGATTCTCAAACTATATACCTCTGTTATTTAGCAGAGTTGGACTGACCTATAATGATCATGTTGCCAGAGCATCCGACAGCGGTAGCTCCGCTCCTTATCCTTTTACCGTTACCTCTAGAATCCTCCAAGAATCTATTCTTGGCCCTCTTCTCGCTAATCTATATGCTGCCTCTCAGTAACATCATGTGAAGACCACATTCACTAAGCTTATCCCAGTCTTCCTTCTGCACCAACTGTCTAAAATTTTCCACTATCTCCGTTGTCTGTCTGCTTGTCCAACATGCAGTGCTTTGTAATTTTCTCCTATTAAAAATTGTGGATTAAAACTTCAGTGCCTTCCATAAAATCAGTACACACAATGTCTGCTCCATCCCCCTTCCTTGCTTGTGTTCTCCAGTTGAAGGCAATTATTTACAACCTCAGGTCCTATTTGACTTTGTGTTAAACTTCTTCATGTATTACCCATCAGAAGGACTGTGTACTTGCATGTCTGTAGCTTCACCTGTCACCAACACTTTAGTTCACCATTTCGTGAAATCACCTAGTATTTCTCCTAAGTTTAATAGCCCAATGTTCTTCGAGCAGGTTGTCTATCCTCCATATTTAGCTTGTCTTAAGAATGCAGCAAATCCTATTCACCAATCACTCCCGTGCTCAACAGTTTGCATTAGTTTCTATGCTCCATGTTTCTAATTTGAAATGCTCATTGTTTCGTTTAAATCTCTTAATGTTAATGTAAGCCTCTCTATTTTTATAACCTCAAGCACCATATTCCTCAGAAATTGGTTCCTCCAAAACTGACCACCTTTCTATCCTAAAATACTTTCATACCACCTGCTTGTTGTAAAGCTGTCTCAATTTTCTGTTCTGACAAAGCAGTAGAAGGGCAAATTAGCACTTATTTTGTATGCCTACCACATTTGAATTTTACTGCCTATGGTAGTACCTTTTTGGTTTCAAGGTTTGTTTTAAAAGTTTAGTGGTAAATATTACATTCTTGCAACTCTTGGAATTTAGTTGTAGAAGTTGAATCTGATACATGGAACATGTAACAAGAACAATAATTATTTTTTCACTTTTCCTCTCCAACTCAAGGGTTCATTCAGAGGCACCATGGTGCCATTGAGTCTCAAGTATCTTGCCTACCTTCTCCATATGTGAATTTGGAAAGCTTTAGATAGAAATTATTGTTGATAACATTACAATGGAAATGTTTAATCCATTTTGTCTAATTCTCCAATCTATCACTTTACCAAAAGCATTAGATTGCTTAAAATAAATGGGTTAATGCCACAATTTTTAAAAAAAAGCAGTGAAGTTCAATATATGTGCACTTAGCATTTTTATATAAATATCCGTAACAGGAAAGTAAATGTCGATGGGCTGCTTAATCAAGTAGGATTTTGTGACTGAGTTCAAACGTGCCCACAAATGCACTTTTCTCAATATAATAAGTTAGGGACATGAATGCTAGTTGCAGCCTTTGTGGAGTCCGATTTTAGTGCTCCATTGTTATCCAGCTGAGATTATTTCCAATAGGTTTCTAATTCTGTCTTGCATGATCTCATTCAAACCTGTTTGGTGGACCATTAAGTCAACAGAATAACTTCACTATATTTTTCTTAAAATCATTTTCAAAACTCATATCACAATGTAACTCATCAACTATCCAACTTCACCACCATAATCAGAAGCCAGCTTGAATACAGTTTTCCCTTATTTTTCACACTGGCTTTAAAAAAAAACCCGTATGATTAATGAATATGTCGTCCCACATTGGGCACATTTTAAAGTAATTATGTCCATTTCTAAAATAAGTTAAAAGCTTTTTGGGTGAATTTCGTGTTTTAGGAGCTGAAGCTGTCCTCCTATGAAGAAGCTCTTTCCCTGGTGTCCTTGATTGATGGTTACTTCCGATTAACAGTAGATGCCCACCACTACCTGTGCACAGAAGTGGCTCCTCCATTAGTGGTGCACAACATTAAAAATGGCTGCCACGGACCGATACGGTAAACTGGAATTTAAAATATTTTTCTCGCTCTCTCTCGGTTTTTTTGTAAAAATTGTAGAATTATTTTAACTTACAGTTGATAATGTGGAAGGAATATGATCACGTTGAGTTGAATAATCCTTCTGTTGAAGTGTCTTTACACACACCAGTAACAATCTTCTCCACTTTCACAATCACTCTTCCCTCGTTTAAGTTGTTGTTTTCCTCTGTCCTTTTCAGACATATGTGCTATTCTACAGCCTTTGTTTTCAGTTACATATCCCAATATTTTAAAATAAAACCAGCACCAGTTTGACCATATAAAAGAGAAGTGCAACAGAAGATTGGTGACTTGATGTTTAATTAGATACACAACTGTCAACGTGCTTTCCAGTAATAGAATTACTTTCCTCCCTCCTTGTGATATAGTTTCAGGAATTAAATACTTCATCGTGTGTATCAAATCCGGAGAAATTTTATTTACCAAATCAACGTCAATAACTTGGATCTATTTAGCACTTGCAAATATGTATCTTTCACACAAGTTGTGAGAAATCATTTGCTTCATGAGATGGATTGTGGTGCTTTTTAAAGTGGAGGCAGATGGATTTTAATTATTGGAAAAGGGGAATTTGAGGGAGGAAGCCTGCAGTCCAAGGCTTCACTCCTTATTGTGGTTTGGTATGGGGTAACTTACAAAATATTGTCACAGGAATATTCAAAGATAGTGCAATGACTGTCAAACGGCTGGAGAAGATAACACACAAGCCGACAAAGACAACTTGTGTATGAAGACTTGAAGTTAATGTGTCGGGAAATGGAGCCAGTGTAGGTCAATGAATAAATGTATGAGGCAGAGCTTTACACAGGTTACATTTCTAGATAGTGATGAAAGTAGGACTGCAAAGGGAGCACTGGAAGGGGCAGAGGTGGCCTGTATGGAGTGAAGCAGTTGTTGTGATGAATGGCCTGAAACTATGTTCAGGATTAAACAGGGTGCTAAAGCTACAAGCGTTTTTGATCTCTCTCTTCTGCCATAACACTTTTTTGTGTCCCTTTTCTACTAATGATTTTGATGACTTTCTCTGATGATATTTATCAATAGCTGTCATCTTGTATAAGAACACTATTCTCTAACTTCTTAATTTTTAATTTGAGCCCTTTGCTAATGTCTGATTTAACTTCAGCCAATTCCATGTTTCTAAATGTCCAAGGAAAACAGGCCAAATTCCTTTTAACCTTTCTTTCTAACATTATTAAATGTGGACCATAATTATGACCTCTTCACAATTTATTCTTATCAGTACTGAATATGCTATCAACAAGTTGAAACACGAAGGCAATGAGGATGGCATGTACGTGTTGCGTTGGAGCTGTACAGATTTCAACCACATCCTCATGACAGTTGCATGCAGTGGAACCACTGAGGTAACAATTGAAAGAACTCTGTTGAACAATTGATTTGTCACTTTCTTTCTCATCTTAAAGGAAGGAAAGTTTGGGATTGTAATTCATATATTAAAGGTAGTCTGTCAGATCCTTTCGTTCTAAGAAGTAAGTCAAATTTCCAGACCCATTTGAAACGTGGGCTTCAATTCCCACTCCTGAGGTGGGTAATGCTCGTTGGCAAATTTCCTTTCATCAAACCCATCTCAAGCAAAGTCATCCCAGCTGGTAGGATCTCTGATCTATTGGGCAGCTGCGAGATAGAGCTTGCTCCTGGATTGAAGGCACTGACAGGGGCTACTTAGTATTGAGGTGGCTGTTTTAATTTATTCATTTCTCGGGGGCTTTATCATGTTGTTTGCACATATTTTAGGCCCTTTGGCCCTTACCTACTACCCATGCCCCATTTGTGCCAACTTGTGTCTCCCATTCATCTACATTGACCATCTTACCTCCCATAGTTGAAATCATACCTGCCACCCAACGTCATGGTCTGTTGTAGCCCTCGTGGTCCATGATAGCCTCAACGTCAATTTAATGCCAATCATCAGCTACTCTTTCCTCAGACCCTGGGATCTGTGTTGAGCTGAAATAAAATAAAGTTCTAAATGTTTGCTGGAGTCTTCGCTGTAGTAAAGAAAACACTTGCTTTCATGAAAGACCATTCAAAATCTTTAAATACCCTCAGATAATTAAATCTATATAAAAATGAACAGACTGTTGGATATAACTTTGCATCAAACACATATCCTTCAATAATGACTCTGAGCTTTAATGGAGCTGGAATCCCTGCTGGAATAATCATAAATCCTAGTAAACAGCCAAGCATTAATAATGATAGCTCCTAGGTTAACCTCAACAAACAGTTCTTATAAATGCTAGGTTAGATTATTTTCACATCTATTCAGTCAAGCAGCCCTTGCTTTGTAATGTATAAAAGACTGGGGATTTTAAAAACTTCACAACTTGACAATTCTACAGACCTTCGATGCACTTCAAGTCTGCTTATGACTACTCTGAAAGTTTGTACCCCTAACACTGTAATTTAAAGCTCCTGTTCCTTTGAAACTGAGGTCTGTCTCACCTCAATATTAAATGAAAATGTCCCAGCTGAGTTCTGGTTTCCCATGTGTGTGAATCATGGCCCAGACCTTTCCATTTGTGGGTAAAATGGGATCCCTGGGAAATGGGTCCAGGACTTCACTATACAAGACCCAGTCATAATTTTAGACAAATCAAATATAATGAATGGGTCTTTGTCAGAGATAGCACTTTTTACTAATAACAATGAATTGGACAGGTAAAAATGTCGTCTTATCTGTTCTCAGTATGAGTCCTGAGATCTGCCCATGGTGGATGATGGATGATTTGTGATTGTAGGTGTATGGGTCCTGTTGGGCGGAGGACAGTTTGGCATTGGTATGAGGGCCTGAATGGGGTGAGCTGAAAGTATAGGTTAACATGGAAGTTTTGTAGGAGGGGTGCAGCACAGAGGTTGGGCAAATATACATTGATTATCAAGGAAAGTATGAGTTTGTGGGGGAGGACATTAGTTGACATGGATGGGACATTGAGTACATTGGGGAGGGAGACTGTAAAGGGCTCTCTTCTTGTTCTAATGCTTGTTTAAAAACCTCTGGCAGAGTGCCAGTATATCAAAGCAGGCCATTCACCCAGGGCCAACAGTTTCTCCCGTAGCTCAGTGTAAGAACTTACAGCAACCCCAGCTAACTCAGAACAAAAACTTGATATTACAGGCAATTTTCCAGATTGGGTTTGTGCAGCTGTGAACTATCCCAACTCTTGGGCAAGGAAGTTCAATCTGTTTCATACCAGCTCCAGAAATGTTGCACTTCTGCTTTGATAGCAACTTTGCTAGTTTTTGTTTTAGTTGGTGAAAGTCCAACTGCTGTTGCACAGGGATTTTGTGTTTATTCACCCATGGGACATAAGCATCACTGACTGGTCAGCATTCATTTCCAGTTCCTAGTTGCCCTTGTGAAGGTGGTGGGTAAGCTCCTTTTTTGAACTGCTGCAGTGCACATGCTGTAGGTAGAACCAGAATGAGGATGGATTACAGTTCTGCTGCTGTTAGCCGACAGCGCTTCGGGAATACCCAGTTCTGAGCTGCTGGATCTGTTCAAAGTCAGTCCCATTTAGCAGAGTGATAGTGCCACATAACACAATTGCATGACTTGTCTTGTGTCACCGTGACTTAAAAAGCACCATTTCACAACTATATAAAGCATCCAGTATAGCAGCACTACTTATTATTAAGAGAAACAATATTATTGATTTCACTGTAACATTGGGTAATATTGGTAAAAGGGTGAAATTAGTTTCTAAATGAGTGCTGGGTTGTCTAAAACTCCTGTCTTAATTGCTGACGAGCATGATCTGAACTTGCTAGACAGTGTTAAAATAGTCACCTCCACATGTGATGATTAGACATCATTTCCAGAGACTGTATATGTGAGTACCAACCTCCATGGAAGATGGCTGAAATAAAGTGGCATGTTTAGGGACCAAGTGAGAGAGTGCTGCATTTGTGAAACTGTGCACCAGGGATCCTGATGGAGATCTAGAGGTGAGAAATTTATGCTGTACCTGCAACAAGGAAGCTGTCCACTTTGACCTTGCATTCCCCTCTGCTGTATCACCTGGAGCAACTCTCCCTAACTTATTGCAGACTAAAAGGAGAAATCTTTTCAGCAAGTTGCTAGTAACCATGGTGACTCCAATACTTGCAAGAATTTGGGCAGTTTTAAGAATATGTCAGGATTAACAAAGCACCCTGCATACAGGAAAAATTAGATAGCATTGATTTGTTTAATTACCAGTGAGTACTGGTGTTTCACCTTTCAGACTGATGGGTCAGAAAAAAATCCATTACCCAAGTAATGCAATCCAACACTTTTTCCTTTGATTTGGAGAGGGGAAGGGGGTAGGTTAGTACTATTGAATTGTTCCTGCTGGAGGTTACAAACAGTGAACCTTGTAAGTTCCTTCACCTGAGTGAATCAGAAGAAGGAGTCACATTAAGTACAGTTGTCGCTTGTTCTAAAACATTCAAGGACATGTGTATTTTATGACAAGCACAGTAGATTTGTAGAGAAGTGAGTACTTTTCACAGGAAACATTTTCACCATCCTCAAACTTTCCTGTTTATGAAACAGACGGTAACAAACACTGTAATTAATCACACAGATCAATTTTTTTTTCTTCAAGTGCATTGATTTCCATGATGGAAGCAGCGGTTTGAGACCAACAAAGCAGTATAAGAACTTTCAGATCGAAGTGAGTAAGGATTTAGGTTACAAGCTGCATGGCTCGGAGAGCTATTTCACAAACCTTAAGGAACTCATGAGTCATCTCAAAGGTCAGATTCTTAAAACTGAGGATGTAAGCTTCCAGCTGAAAACCTGCTGTCCACCAAAACCAAGAGGTGAGTATTATAGAAGCTGCCTGAATTATTACGACCCTTAATTAAGAAACCATGTCCATCATAATTGGAACTCTGTTTGAAACCCTCCACTGAGATTTCTGTCCTTGCATGTGTACAAAATTTGGTCTCCTATTCATTTCACAAATTATACATTATTTGACTATGACCTGCATAAACTTTCTGTCCATATTGTCCTCGAGCTATCTGTAGCCATTGATATAGTTGAGCATACAGTCTTGCCACAACACCCCTCCATTGTTCATTCTTCATCCCTGCAATGGCTTCTGTTCCCATTCCTACACTGTTACTTGTGGTAAGCCAAAGATCTTGGTCCAATCCTGTTCCCCATCTATATGTTGTTTCTTGGTGACATCATTCAAAATCTTGATATTTTATGCATGCATGATGATGAAACCAAACTTCATTACCAGCACCAGCATTCTCAACATGTCAGCTGTCTGTAGGTTGGTACACTTCTCAAATGTTGAGTACCAGATGAGAAGCAATTTTCTTCAAATAAATCTTGGGAAAACTGAATTCATTACCTATTGGTCCCACCACAAACTCTACTCTCTTGCAACTGACTCTGTCCCTCTCCCTCTCAACTGTATGAGATTAAACCTAGCTGTTTACAATCCTGGCATCATATTTGATCTTAAAAGGAATTTCTAACCATATGTGTAAGACCACTTAATTCCAACTCTGCCCTTGCCTCAGCTCATCTGCTGCTGAACCACTCATTCATACCATTATTAGTTAATAGAAATAGCAGTTGGTGTACTGAGAGTGAAGTACTGAGAGATTGCTGCACATCTGGAGGTGCTGTTTCTTGGCAAGATGTTAAAAGAAGACCCATGTGCCCTTTTAGGTCGACACAAAATTTTAATGGTACTATTTTCAGGGAGAGCAAGGACCTCTCTCCTGTATCCGGGTGACTAAACCGCAGGCAACATCACAAAAGTAGATTAACTGGTTATTATGACATTGCTGCTTGTGACAGTTGCTGGTAGCAAGTTGGCTGCATTTCCTACTTTACAGTAATGACTACACTTCAAAAATACTTCATTGTCTTTAAAAATTTTGCTGCATTTTGTGATCCTGAAAGGCACTAAAATAAAAGTCTTTCTATCTTTTACTTTCACGTAGTGGTACAATGTAGATTTTTAAAATTTTCTTTGGCACACATCATTAATCAATCATGGATGGTAGGCATAAGTTACAAAGTCTATCTATAGAAGTCTGTATCTGACCCGTCTGTAATATCCACGATGTATCAAACAGTTTCTTTACAAATTTAATAGCTTACCATGGTCACTAATTGCTACATTATATTGAGAACAGATTATTTTAGAAGATTTACTTAATTAATTTGCACAATGTTTTTACTGTGATTTAAAGATGTGAAGTGGATGACTAAATTAGGTAATGAGTGTGGTCAACAGTACTAAATTCTCTCCATTAAATATTTAATGTTTTAGTTCAACTTTGTTTTGTGCATAGGGGTCTGAGGAATTTGTTTTGTTTTGTGTGCTTGCTGCAAAAGGAAACTCCTTATCAAAATATCTTGATCTGCCTGACCTTTAGATGTGGCTGGTGTGATTTTCTGCACCCTGTCAGCTGTATTTCAGAATCCTTAGTTATTTTCGTGTCAGAGGTTTATTTGGATAATTTGCTTAAATAACTACTATCTTCCTTGAACTCAAACTCAAATTCAGGAAACCGTCAAATGTAATATATTATACTTAGTCTTTCATATTTGAAAAATATCATTGATCTCCTCACCTCCCACACATCTTTCTGCCTTAAATTTTTGAGAATAATTTTCATTGCAGAAGGGATGTAGTTAATATGGTCTTGCCATGTTTACCAACATTCTGTTTACGGGTTGACTTGAACTGGAATTTAATATTTCTATTGTTTCTTCAGAGGAAACGACTAGTTCATTATGTTGTAAATTCTAAGCTAATATTCTGAAGACTATGAACACTGTACTTGTCCGTATTCAAATCTATATTTAAATCCAATGCGGTTTAGCCCTCCTTCGCAACCCACTATTCATGGCTGTTATTTCTGCATAACTTCACACATGGAGCTATAATATGCATTGAGTATTGATTTGTTAAAATGAATTGCCAATAAGTAATGTGTAGTCTGTATCTAGATTTGTGGGTTGACAACGTACTAAGCCACATGTGTGCACCTTTCCTCCTTTGAACCCACACATAGAAACCAACATACTCCTCAAGCCCACACACACATATGCAGTCCCACACGTACGCCCACACAGTCCTTTTAACAGGCGTACACATGTTACATTTTGAACTTTAAATTATCTACGCTTATAGCTGCAAAAAAAAATACACGAGTGCAGAGAAATCATCTGGGCCGGTGCTCACTAGAGATACAGTTATTGTCGCAAGTGCAAAGTACCATGGTGAAATCTCTTTAACCTAAATTGGTCTCGACTGACCTTTCGACTTAAAAGTTCAATTTGCTTTAGATACAAATCAACAATTCACATGACTACTCAGTTGATGGTGTATCATGGCGTGCTGTACATTTAGGTCATCGCAGATCTGTGGCACAATTCCATTCGACCCTTAGCTCTTGATACTGTTAATAAAATTCTGTCAATGTCAGTCTTGATAATTTCAGTTGACCCAGTATCTTGCAGTTCTTATGTGAAAAGCTCTTTCCTCATTTCACTCCTGAATGACTTTTAGCTCAAATTTTAAGATCATACTTAGTTTAATTGGATCCCTCCACCAAAAGAAATAATTATGATGTACTTACCCTATTCAATCCCTCCTAAGACTTGAAGCTGACTGTACTCAAGGGAGTACATGCCGCATTTGGCAGTGTCTCCTCATGATTTAATCATGGGTGACAATCTGGTGAAACTGGTAAAATTGTCCAAAATGGAACTTTCATCAGCTTAGAGTTTAACTGTCTGTACATCTGCCACACGACTTACTCACCATTGCGTTCCATTATTTGATATGAAGGATAAGATTCATTAGCCCTATTGATTGTTTTCTAAATTTAGTAGTTCAGCTTTTAATAATCTCAATTCTTGGATATCCAAATCCCTTTGTTCCCCCATAGTTTCTAGTTTTTCAGTGCAAAGAAAATATTCTGCTTGTCTTTCCTGAATCCAAAGTAGATGACCTTCTACTTTTCCACATTGAATTCCAATCAGCTACAGTTTTGAGCACTCATTTAGTGTGTCTAGCTCCTGTTGTATCTCCATTTGTGTTTACACAACTTAACTATGCCTCCTAACCTAATAATACTTCTACATCTTGATCACAACTATTAAATAATTGTAGCATAACTTTATAGTTTCCATTCTTCCTTGTATAATGGAGTTGCAGAGTCTGCAGTTTTCCAATCCCAGTAGTTCCAATTTTCTACTTACAATCAACCCAATCAATCCTCCCCTTATCTTCCCATATGCCACAGATATTTTATTCATTTTCTTTGAAAATGATACAAAGTACTCATTTAACAAGTTTGCCATTTCCATATTATACATTAAACTCTCAACCAAACCTTATGATTAATGGCCTACATTTCTTTTTACTCTCTGATTTTACCAGCATTAAAAAGT
Source organism: Stegostoma tigrinum (assembly GCF_030684315.1). Classification (NCBI taxonomy): domain Eukaryota; kingdom Metazoa; phylum Chordata; class Chondrichthyes; order Orectolobiformes; family Stegostomatidae; genus Stegostoma; species Stegostoma tigrinum. Next base: position 49,523,036 of record NC_081361.1, on the reverse strand, counting down.
ACTACTGGCTGCTTTGCAAGTTACTTGCAAACATTTTTACACTTTATTGTATCTCTCAAATATTTCATTTATTTATATTCTGTATCCCTTTGTTACTTCATCTAGTCAGAGTTGACTGGTTTTGATTGTACTTGTCTGTTAAGTGTATTAATTTAGTTTGATATGGGCCTTACATTATTGTTGCTCACAGTTGTTTCACTGTGGCCCCAGAGCCTTTGACTTTTAAGGTTATATAGTAATTATATATTGTAACAAAAAATGTATTTGAATACTTTTTCTGGTTTTATGTCTGTGGATTATTTTATTGTGGTCACTTTTTTTACATCCTTTCCAAACTTTCTTTCATTTTAAAACCTTAGATTGTGTGTCTCTCCTCCATCTCAGCCTTCATTAAATTCTGCCATCTTACATTTACTATTCACAGGATGTTTCCTTAGCCCGATTGTTACTCGTCCCTGAATCTAGTATGGCTTGTTCCCGTACTGGTTCTAAAACAGTCCTTCCTGAATGCGTTCAGCCCTGAAGAAACTCATTGACTGTATTTAGTTTAATTTGCATCTCCTAATCTATGTAAGAACTAAGTCTCCCATTATAACTTATTGTTTTGCGAGCTATTTCCATGATCCCTCTCTTTGTCCAACTGTCCCTGTCTAACACTGTAGATTTCCACAAAGACCATAAGGTCTCAGGCACCCCAGAAATTTAGTCTATAAGTTGACCCAACTTGAGCAGAAGCAGCTCCCACTGAAATCTTGCATTCTGAACTGTTTCTTAGTTCTACTTTTGGTTCCGTTACCATTAGATGTTTACCCTTACTGAGTCAATTCTACCCACTTATGTGATGCTGTGTTTCACAATATAAAGCAAGTCTGTTCCAAGCTGAGTGGTTAAAATTACTTGTTGGACCATGATTATGCAATACAAAGCAACAAAGTGAAACGAGGTAAACTGCATGCAGTACCACAGTGGTGCATTTATACTTTAGTTTTGGCGAAGAGCTAAATCCAAACTTGCAACCTAGATCAGAGTCTGGGCCTGATTTCAGTCCTCAAGGAAGTTATGCCAGGCCTTGTTTGGGTTGGAGTTTCATACTGTTTTTATTTCACACCACAAAGATTGTAAGTCTCATGAAGGTTTAAATTTAACCACTGTTCATTGTTTAGGGAGTAGAATTTGGAGCATTTATTTACCAACTGTATTCCTGAATTTAGTATCTAGCACAGATACTGAAACAAATAGCCTGAAGCTGGTGGCTATTAGAAATGCTGCTTTAAGGAGATTAGTGTCATTTTTAGTGGTGTGAGCAGGCATCGGACTTGCTAACAAAATAACAAAGCATTTCATCTAAAAGTTTCTGGCTCCTAAATAACATGTACCTTACACATACAGTCTGCAAATCACTGATCAGTGGTATAATTTTTCACTTACTACTTATGATGTTTATATGCAAACAAGCAATGAGAATGCTTCAAGTGAACAGTTTCCCACTGTGTACACCCAGATGCAGCATTTAACATTTGCAAAGTTAGGCAAAAATGAGGCAGAAATTAAAGCTTCCTCTAGTCTGTTTTCAAAAATACACCTTCACAGTGGCCTGTGAAGAGCACTCTGGCCTTGCTCAGCTATTTAGTAAAAACTGTTTTCCTGTTGTTCCAGTTGATGTCATTACAGGATAAATTAGATCGCAGATTGAAATCTGGCATGATGCATCATTTTTTGGTTCGAGCAAGATGATTAGAAAAGCAACACTGAAACATAATCGTGTTTTGCTGTAGATTTGGTTTCAGCAATAAACAAAAGTTTACTATATGAAAGAAATGAAGACAAAATAAATTAAACTCTTTGCATATAATACCTGTTTAAAGATTTAGAAACATATAGCAAACAACAACCCACAATCCGTCCCCACAGAATATTATAGTACTCAAACATCAGACATAGAATTCCCTCCCGGTCATGTCGGGTTTGACTTAGCTGTGGCTTCAATTCACCAGTCTTGTGAATTTGATTGCTTCTTCCTTGAGCCTTCATACAACTAAACATAGATTTTCTCAGCTTTAAATAACTCCATTCAGGATTTTGTCACCTGAGTTCTGGTCACCTCATTACAGGAAAGATGTAGAAGCATTAGAAAAGGTGCAGAGGAAATTTACCAAGATGTTGCTTAGAATGGAGGGAAGGTCTTACGAGGAAAGATTGAGAGAGCTATGGCTTTTCTCTTTAGAATGACAAAGGATGAGAGGTGACTTGATAGAGATGTACAAAATGATCAGAGGTATAGATAGAGTAGACAGCCAGAGACTTTTTCCTAGGGTGGAGGTAGCTTTTACAAAGGGACATAGTTTTAAAGTGAAAGGAGGTAGATATTGGGGAGACATCAAAGGTAGGCTCTTTACTCAGAGATTAATAGGGACATGGAATGCATTGCCGGAGAGGGTAGTGGAGTCGGCCTCATTGGGGCCACTTAAGTGGCTATTAGATAGGCGTATGGGTGATAGTATATGGTAGGGGTGGAAGTTAGACAGACCTTAGGTTTAGGGTAAAAGTTCAGCACAACATCGTGGGCCGAAGGGGCTGTACTGTTCTATGTTCTGTGTTCTATTTTACACTTCTGATCTGGAGTTTTGAAACGAAACCCCTGACACTGATATAACCTATTCTTAACAGTTATAAATTGTCTCCCTTTCTCAGGGGCAAAAGTTTTTCACATCTAGCATCAGCCAAATGTGCCAAATTGAAACCCAAAGCTTTTTCTAAGTTATGAGTTTATCTCCTATTCAAAAGAGAGGACATGGTGGTTCTAGTAGCGTGATTACCTGGATCAATAATCTTATGATGTTCTGGGAAACCACGTTCACTGTTTGTAATGGCAGAAGGTGAAATTTGAATTCAACAAAAACTTATAATTAAGAATGAATGCTGAGCATGAAACCATTGTTGATTGTCAGAAAAACCCGTCTGGTTCACTAATGTCCTTCAGGGAAAGAAACCTGCTGTCCTTATGTGGTTTGGCCCACGTGACTCGAGATCCACAGCAAGTGGCTGGTTCTTAAATGCTCTCTGGGCAAATTAGGAACAGATAATAAATGATGGCCCAGCCAGCGACATCTGCATTCCATGAACAAAAAAAAATCAAACCCTGACTGAACTAAACAGTTAGTCTAATGTATTACTTTTGGAAAACAAAACCTCATAACACACCAGGAACACGCTCTCATTATTTTTATGTAAGATCACTGTGGCTACATATATCTACAAGTTTATCATTAAACTCCCCCAGAGACAATGACCAAACCCACATGCCACTAGCTCAAATCCAAACTTTTAAAATCTTGCACCTCTCAATGTCATTAACACATATGTACCTTTTTAAAACAATGACATCCTCTTACTATATTTTATAATTGCATGCTACCTAACTTGCTTTGTTCTCCATTCTTATTCAAGGAAAATGTTTTGTTCACTCCTGGTGTTTTCGGACGTGTTGCTGTTGGCTACAGTTAAATAGCTACAGCTACCAAATATGAGGGTGGGGGGTTCCTCTGGGTACTTTTTTATATGTGATGAAGAGATCAGAAACAAGTCTCCATCCTTAATACAGGAGTTAATTTCATAAACTAAGACTGTGTAGCCCTGTCCTTCCTTCCTGACCTTTTATGAGATGGGCAACGCTGGAGCAGAGGCTTCTCGCTGTGGATGTGGGTTGGTCACAATTACTGTTATGTACTCTGGCACTGTCCTGTAGTCCAACAAAAAACCCAAAAACACTCCTTTGGCTCTGATTGTTTACATGACTCTCTCTCTCCCACGCACCCAACTCCCCAATACCTACACACTTTCTTATTTTCTCTTCCTGTCTTTCCACATTTTCACCATGTCACAATGTTTTCCCAGAATCTTGGCCCATCTGGTTGTGCATATCTTGACTTTTAATCACTTTTTGAGGAGGCTAGTGAGTTAGGATGTGTCTTCAACATTCATTCCCTTACTGTCTACAGATTCTCATCCAATCATTATGTCATGGGTGTAAAACATCACAATCTGAATAAAAAGGCATATCTAATTATGGAAAATACAAATCAGTGAGTCAAGGAATTTCTTTTTAAGAAAAGTAATTAGTGTAGACCTTGGTCCTTGAAAAGGTTTAGACTTGTAAGAACTTGGGGCTTTATCAAAGCTGTTCAACTCAGCCTGTCATTTAGATTTTGTTTAAGGAACTGACAAACATTTACAGTTTTATTTTCCTTCCTCATCCAAACCCCATCTCACTTCCTGTGACTCAGGAATTATCTAGTTCCCTTTAACCGTGCCAGAGCTGATGTACGTGTAAAGTACAGTTCCCACTTGAAGCATTCTCAGTTTTATTTCCCATTGCATCAATGTTTCAATTGCTGTAGAAAAGAATGAGAAAGTAGATTCATCTTTCAAAGCCTCTTGTATAGATGGAGTTAAGCACAGTAGTTTGTACATAGGCTGTCTTTATTGTAAGAAACAGATTTCACGTTATTTTTCTAATATTTTCTTTGCTATAGAAATCTCAAATCTGTTAGTGATGACAAAAAGCCAGTCCCAGAATTCACAGCTGACTGCAAGCAGCTACAGCTTAAGCCAATTGAGCTTCCACCGAATTCGCAAGGAAGAGATCTGTCAGGTGGGCTCACTGTTGCTTAATGTTGGGTTCAGTTCTGCAGATGACTGAGGCTGTCTGTTACTTGAGACAAGTGATCATTTCTCATATGAACCTGAATAGTAAATGTTGCCCTGCTTTATTGGCACCAAGACCCATAGCAGCTGAATCTGATGTTGTTCTCACCAAATGTTCTCTGGTGTCATACCCTGGCGATGGTGTACTAATGGAGAATAACAGTGAAAATCCTGGCTGACCTATTTTAACCTCCAATATTTTAACCCTATTGCAACTCAGTGCTCGGCATTGATTCAGTCAACCAACCATTGGACTCATTGTAGGGGTAAGATTGAGATAAGAAAGTCAACCCATCTGCCCCTCACTTAGTGGTACTATAGGAGGGGAGAGAGGCTCCGAAATCCCAACTTTTTCATTTGCTTTTATACTTAAACAAATGCTAACCTAAATCAGCCTTCCATTTTGCTTTTTATTGTATTGCTCAGAGGCAAGTAATAACGCATGGGCTGTGTTGTAGTTTGTATGTGTCGATTTGTGGATGGGTGTGCGTTCCATGACACACAGGCTGATGCGTATCATATTTAATTCTTTTTAACCCAATACCAGTTGGAACACCTTGGAAGAGGGACCAGAACAAACATTTATTCGGGGACACTGAATTACAAAGATGATGATGATGATGATAATAATGAAAGTTTCTATAGTACGAAAGACATCCGGGTGGTGCTCAAAATTCTCGATCCTAGTCACAGAGACATTTCTCTGGTAAGCCACAGCTGCACTGCATGTTTTATTTGTGTGATTTGAGCTTTGCTGCAGCATTTATTGCCCATCCCTAATGCCCCAGGGGGAAGCTGGTAGTGAGCTGCATTCTTGTACTGCTGCAGTTCTTATGGTGTAAGGTCATCCACAATGCTGTTGTGGAGGGAGTCCTAGGACTTTGACACAGTAAGTGATGGAGTGGGGATATAGTTCCAAGTCAGGATGGCGTGTGGACTTGAGGAAAGTTTGAGGTTTGCAGGATTTTTGGTTGAGAAGGGGATGACTGTTGAATGTGGTCAGTAAAGAACCAGTCAAGCAGGGTGTAGTGGCCTGGATGATGTCAAGCTTCTTGTGCAAATGAAGAGGATTCCATCACCAATTTCACAAGCTTCAAAATCTCCCCTCCCCCTACCGCATCCCAAAACTCAGGCTCGTCCCCGCCTCCCTAACCTGTTCTTCTTCTCACCTATCCCCTCCTCCCACCTCGAACCGCACCCCCATCTCGTACCTACTAACTTCATCCTGCCCCTTTGACCTGTCCATCCTCCCTGAATTGACCTATCTCCTCCCTACCTCCCCACCTACGCTCAATTTTACTGGCTCGATCCCGCCTCTCTAACTTGTCTGTCTCCTCTTCACCAATCTTCTCCTCCTATCCATCTTCGATCCGCCTCTCTCTCCCTCCCTATTTATTTCAGATCCCTGTTCCCCTACCCCTTTTCTGATGAAGGGTCTAGGCCCGAAATGTCAGCCTTCCTGCTCCTGAGATGCTGCTTGGCCTGCTGTGTTCATCCAGCTCCACACCTTGTTATCTAGGATTCCATCTCCGTCCAGTCTTGTACTTTCTAAGCATTGTGCAGACACTGAGGGGACAGAACATGAATAAGCCACCACAGAATTCCAAGCCCTTGACCTGCTCTTGTAGCCATAGTATTTATACAGCCAGTCTAGTTTAGTTTCTAATCTATGATAATTCCCAGACTGTTGATCGTGGGTGATCCAGTGATAGTAACGCCATTGAATATCCAGGGCAATGGTTGGAGACAGTTGTTGGAGATGTTCATTGACTGACTGTTGTGTAGCACACAAGTTACTTGCCACATATTAGCTAATGCCTGGGTCTTGTTGCATATGAACACAAGTGACTTCAGTATCTGAGTAGCAGTGATTGGTGCTGAGCATGGTAAAGTCATCAGTGAAAATCCCTACTTCTGACTTCTTGTAACGGAGGGAAGGTCATTGATAAGCAGATGAAGACATTTTGGTGTAGAATACTACCCTGAGATCCTCCTACAGTGATGTCTGGAGCTGAGATGATTCATCTCCAGCAACTGCGACAATGTTCCATTATGCTAGGTATGACACTAATCAATGTAATGCTTTCCCCTTGTTTCTTATTGGTTCTAATTTTATGAGATGTCCTTGATTCCATTCTTGATGCCAAGATTGGTCACATTCACTTCACCTCTGGAACTCAGCTCTTTTGTCAGTTTGGACCAGGTTACTGTGAGGGCTGGAGCTCTGTGACCCTGGCAGACCTTAAACTGAGCATCAGTGAGCAACATTGTCATTGACTTTGTTTAGATTTAGTTAGATCTTTTGAGGTTACTGGCAGAAAATCAATTCAAAATGGACTGACGAATATTTAATTGTCTGGGCAAAGCTAGGCTCTTAAAAAGCCGAACTTTAATGTTTTTACATGCCATACGCTCCACGTTTTAGTTTGGATACCACCTCTGCTGGAAAAATAGCCATTAAAACTTGATGGTCAGTTCTTTTATTTCCAAACCAACATGGGGAGCAAAGAGCAAGGAGGTAAATTTAACAATTCAACAACATGTAAGTGTAAACTAAAGGCAATCAATCTCCAATTCCCTGTTCAATTCTGAATAGAATTTCGAACCCAAATCTCTTGATCAGAAATCTTGCCTACATGAGCCTCTAATGACATTGCAAGCTACCACCCTGTTGTGAAAATTTACCACTTGCAACTTTGTGAGAGTCAAGGAAGCTAAAGTCTTATTTAGGCATACGTATTTCAGTCACCCAAAGAACTTGTCAGTAATAGAGTTTACAGCATACATTTATAATTCTGAACTTCACACAGCACCTTGTTACCTCAACCTTCAGCCTTGGGTCTGCTCATTTCTGTGGTAGCTCAACAGCACTATCTGGCCTTCAGCTTCCTTTCATTACTTGCTGTTCGTAGCCATGAATATTATGCTGAAACGGTCATTGTTACAATTGCTGAACTAATGTTCCCATACACCATAACTGCAGCACTTACTTTAAAAACCATACACTTTAATTTTAACCCAATAAACATGAATCCCCACAACACTGCTCCAACCCCTACATTGGAATATCTGTATTAAATTTATGTCTTTATAGTGCCAAGACTCAATTATTTTAATACTTTCCTGGCTGCCATTCCCTACCTCCCTCAACTCATCCAAGATATCTCCTCTCCATATATCGTGCTTCAAGCCTCATCTATTCATCACTTCGTCTTTGCTGCTGCACATTGACTTCTGTTTCCCAATGGCTTAAATTTCTAATTCCGCTTCTTGTGTTTAAATTCCATTATGACCTCCTCCTTTCCAATACTTGTACGCTCCTCCAGCACCAGAACCTTAGTGTTATTTGAAAATCTATCTTAAAATTTATTATTTTAAATCTATTCCAAAACAGTGGCTCAGTGCTTAGCACTGCTGCCTCGCAGGGACCCAGGTGCAATCCCACATTTGGGCAACTGAATGGAGTTTACACATTTTCCCTGTGTCTGTGTGGGTTTCGTCTCTGCCCAAAAATGGGAGATCAGGTGGATTGGCTGTGGAACATACAGGCTTACAGGGAGAGGATAGGGGGTGGGTCTGGGTGCACTTTAAAGGGTCAGTGTGGACTTGATGAGCCAAATGGCCTGCTTCCACACTGTAGAGATTCTATGATTCCTGATTTAGAGTAATTTTACAAATGATGAGCTGAAGTTACGAAGAAACCCAATCATTGGGAGACAGATCGGTTTTATATATTGAAACTAATTAAATAAATTGTATTTTCTCCATAGCCTTTCTTTGAGACAGCCAGCATGATGAGGCAAGTTTCTCACAAGCACATTGTGCTTCTGCATGGTGTTTGTGTACGAGATCTGGAAAGTAAGTAACAATTTGTTTTGCCATTGTTGCGGCCAGGGATAGAGAATTTGTGAATTAACTGTACACTCTGTTCAAACTGCTATGAAACCAATCCGGATGTATTAGATCTTGACCCAGGTTTTTACAAAACTTCATTCACAGCATGTAGGTACTGATGGTAAGGCCAGTATTTGTTGCCAGTATTTATTTTCAATTGCTCTCAGACAGGTAAAGGAGAGCTGCACTAATAGCTAGGTAGACTATTTCAGAGGGCAATTTTAAACTTGTCAATCAGAAGGTGCATATAGGCCACAATGATGGCATTCGTCCTCCTGATTCCAGATTAGTAGTTTTCTAGTATGACCACTACAATTATGCTCCCATTCATTGTACATGGTTTGGGTTTGAATGAGAAGATTGGAACTAACTTGGTATTCCCACTCATTTGGCGGAAGTTAGTCACTGTGCAGAAATGTACAGATTTCACAGTGGAAATGTAGGGAATATTCTTTTGTGGTTTGGCTGCGATAAACACTTGTGGCAGAACAGAAGAGAGGCTTGCAAATTGCAGCTATGGCACTAGACTCTAAAAGGAAGTGGTCACTTATGTCCAAATGGCCTCTTGTTCCATTCCACAAGAACAACCAGAAAATTGTGATCAGTTAAGAAAAGTAATTAAGTTTTAAAGATGAAGGGTGGAATTGAATAGTTGTGGGAGTGTGGCATGGTGGGGGAGGCAAGCCGGTGGAGGGACCTCCAACCTGTACTTTAACGCGTGACAACATGCACCTCCTCCCCAACACTCTCACAGCAAATGTATTTAGATGCAGCACTTTGTTGTTTGAGTTATTGTACTTCATGGTCTTAGAGATGTAGCAACACAAAATAATTGACATACCTTCGTCAGTAGACAGTTTGATTTGTAATTTGCATTACACCACCTCTAGGCCTAAACTGGCACTGACTGGGTTTTGCACTAATCAGATTCAAAGTTTAAAAGTACACAAAGTCCATGGTCTAATATTTTAAACTCAATTCTTTGTCATTGATCTTTACTGTATCAGAGAAGCGCTTATCTTCTCAGCTCTTTTTAAAAACACAATTCAAGCTGTTACAGCTAAAACTGCCCTGGGCACTCTATAAAGATCCTCAAAGCTGGGAGTTTGGTATCCTTTTCATGCTGGTAATGGGAAGGGGGGGAAAAGCCTAGACTTGACTAAAATTCAGACACTGTCCAAAGAGTGAAAGAAAAAGAATTCGATGGCTAAGTTCCTCCACAGTGGCTACTTTAAATTATTAATTACATTGTGTTCAATGCAAATAGCTGCCTTTGAAGCAGTCAGCAAGAGCTTGGAAGTTCATTTATCTAATGCTTACATGTTCTGTTACAAGATGGTAGGTAGGAAATGGAGGTGCGGCTTGAGGTGGGAGGAAGCCACACCTCCATTTCCTACCTACTAACCTCATCCTGCCTCCTTGACCTGGCCGTCTTCCCTGGACTGACCTATCCCCTCCCTACCTCCTCACCTATACTCTCCTCTCTACCTATCTTGTTTTCTCTCCGTCTTTGGTCCACCTCCCCCTCTCTCCCTATTTATTCCAATTCCCTGTCCCCATTCCCCTCTCTGATGAAGGGTCTAGGCCCGAAACCTCAGCTTTTGTGCTCCTGAGATGCTACTTGGCCTGCTGCATTCATCCAGCTTCACGCTTTGTTATCTTGGATTCTCCAGCGTCTGCAGTTCCCTTTATCACTGATACTATGTTCTGTTACAGTTGACTGCCAATAGAGCCCATGGGGTTTTCAGAGAATTGTCAAACAGGATTCGAAACATTAGCTCTGTTTCTCTTTTCGTAGATGCTGATAGACCTAACGAGTTTCTCTGGCTCTATTATTTTTATTTCAGAAACCCCCAGCATTGGCTGTATTTTGGTTTCATTTTTGCTTTTATTTTATTTGGAGGACAAAAGGTCTGACATTTGGAAGGAGATGTGAATTGAGCTTATGCTTACTTGGCTGTTGATTTTAAAAGCAACATATAGCCAATCCGTGCAGTCATGATGACTGCTTGTTTCAAAATGTTTCTGTATCAGCTGATGCATGCTTAACTTGTTAACCATTTAAAAACATCCATTTTTCTGTTAAAATCCTACATTTGAGCTGCAGGCGATGTTTGTTTGTTTGCTTGTTTGGTTTCAAGAGTTTGTGAAACAAGAAAAGTGTTTAGCAATGATAATGGGAACTGCAGATGCTGGAGAATCCAAGATAATAAAGTGTGGAGCTGGATGAACACAGCAGGCCAAGCAGTATCTCAGGACCACAAAAGCCAACGTTTCGGGCCTAGACCCTTCATCAGAGAGGGCAAGTGTTTAGCAATGATTTGTTAGCTTCACATTGCAGTCCATCTTGACAAACAATTTCTGCATTGTGGTTGAGCAGTGCAGCAACAGATTTTGTTGATTTCAGTGATTGACCATCATTGCCTTTATATAGTTTGCACTGCCCAGCTTATTAAAGAGGCATAAAGATTCACAGAAGCTCGAGTAAATCATATAAATTTATGTTTAAAAATACAAGTCATCAAGTTATCATTTGGCTCCCTGGTTAACCAGTGCATTTCAGTCCTTTACCTGGAATATTTTACACAGTTTTGATCACCTTATCTGAGGAAGAATGTATGAGCTGTGGAAGGGGTGCAACGAAGGTTGAGCAGACAGTTCCTGGGATGACAGGACTGACGTTTGGAAACACCAGATTGGTTAGGACTATATTCACTGGAGTTTAGAAGAATAAGACCGGATATCATAGAAACCTGTCATATTGTAACAGGACTAGACAGGGTGAATGCGTGTCCCTGATGACCGAGCAGTCTAGAACCAGGGATCACAGTCTGGTGATACTGGGCAGGCCATTCAGGGCTGAGATGAGATATTTCTTTACCTGCAGAGTGGTAGGTCTCTGGAATTCTCTGCCTAAGAAAGCAATTGAGGGCAACGCATTGAACAGTATCAAGGAGGAATTAGCTATAGTTCATAGTGCTAAAGGAATCAAAGGGTATGGTGAGAGAGCAGGGATCAACTGTGATCACGATGAATGGCGCAAAGGAAACAAACTGCCTCCTTCCGCTCCTTATTTCTATGTTCCAGCCCCACTGGTCACGAGCTGTCCAGCTTGCGCACAGAGACTGGATGTCCCCTCATTCAGGATCTCTGGGCACAAACATAGCAGCAGCAGCAGCAGCAGCAGCGGGGAAGATCAGCAACAGTTCAAGTAGTCAGAGCACCTGGTCACTGTAGGAACAGAAACCTTGGTTCAGAGTTTCAATGGCCTGGATTTTCTGAGGAGTGACAATCTCGTGCAGATTCTCCACCACTTCTTTTTTAAAATGACCAAAGAGAGCTCTACAATTCTCAGAGGAGAGATTCGGATTAAAGTTGCTTCAGAAATGTGAAGCAACACTTCTGTCACATAGAACTGTCAAAGGAAGACAACATACCCCCTTCAGACAGCTGCTGTATTCTGGAATTTAAAGGTCCCGGCAACTGCTTGGACAGTTGCAGTCAGTTTGACGGTAAGGTACCAGGGTAGAATGCCAGGTGAAAAGGGAATAGGTGGCATGGCAAGTGGGAAGAGAGTAGAGTACCATGTTGCAAGGTGAACGATGCACTGTTGAGGATAGGTTGGGGATGGGTGAGAGTAATCAGGCCTAGTGGGGGAAAGGGAGGCAGGGTGCTTTTGGGAGGGAGGTTTCAGATTGGGAAGTGGGACGTGGGTGGTAAGGGGGCTGGTGGTTCAGGTCAGTATCTGAGGGGTGTAACTGCCTAGGGGATGTGTAATTAGGAATGGGTGACGTCAGTTTAATAGTTAGTCCGGAGATGGACCACATATTTAGTAGTCTAATTTTTGTTGAGTAACTATTTTACTTAATTCCATTGAAACCCAGTAGAATTTTCAATTGCTTCTGAGCTGCTATGATGGGATTCTGTGGATCCCTTGTGCAACTTCCATCTACACTGGATTAAAGACTGGTCAATGGAAAGTTGGGACCATTATCATTCCGTTGCCTGGAGCTTTCCATTCTAAGCTGCTCCAATTGGAAAAGGTGGCCTGCACCATGTTATGGCACTGTCTTTGTTATTATACTTCCATGAGATGTGGGTTTTACTGGCAAGGCTACCATTTTGTTCCCCAGATCTTGATACCCTCGAACTGAAGCCATTTTGGGGTCACTCACATTACCGTGGCTCTGGAGTCACCTGTAAGCTAAACCAGAAAAGGAAAACAGTTTCATCAGCAGGTCTGGCAGCATCTGTGAAGAAAAAAGCAGTTAACATTTTGGGTCTGGTGACCCTTCCTCAGAACTGGGAGCCGAAACGTTAACTCTGGATTTTTTTTTTATTCACAGATGCTGCCAGACCTGCTGAGCTTTTCCAGCAACTTCTGTTTTTGTTCCTGACTAACAGTATCTGCAGTTCTTTCAGTTTTTATTAAGGAAAGCAGATTTCCTTCCCTAAAAGGAGATTGGTGAAAATCGGTTTTTACAGCATTCAATGATAGTTTCGAGGTTACTATTTCTGAAACTAGCTTTCAATTCCAGATTTAATGGTTGAATTCACATTCGTCCAGCTGCTAATCTGGGATTTGAACACAGACCCCAGACCAGAATCATAACCACTGGATTGCTTGTCAAGTGACTTTATCACTACTTCAACATCTCCCTATGTTGAAAATAGTTAAACAATACAACAAATATTAACTTAGCACTGTTGTTTAAAAAATGTATATAATGAACTAAGCTTTACTGTTGAACACATAAATCTTTAGGAATTAAGTGCAAATGTAAAACTTAACCTGTTGACTTCATTCTCCAGTAAATAGACGAAACAGAGAGCAGTATGGCCATGAGATTAAAAATGACATTGGCTTTTCGCATTTTTGTAGATATCATGATTGAAGAGTTGGTTGAGTTTGGACCACTTGATTTATTTATGCATCGAAAGAGTGAATATCTTTCAAAGAGCTCACCCTGGAAATTTTTGGTTGCGAAGCAGCTGGCAAGTGCATTGAGCTATCTGGTAAGATTTGCTACATGTTCATAGTTAAAACATCTATTTGCTTGGCTGCTGTAACATCTAAAGGGAATGAATGGTCTAAATAATTCCAGTAGTACCTGTGTTTGATAGGACGTGACACTTCCTTCTCATGTATAATCTACAGTTGGTACAGAAAGCTATTTTGTTTATTTGTTCATGGGATGACACATCACTGGCTGGGCCCTTATTAATTGCTCAGCCCTAATTGCTGTGGAGAAGTTGGTGGTGAGCTGTCTTGAACTGCTGCAGCTCATTTGATCGAAGTGCACCCACAATGCTGTTAGCAAGTTGCAACTCTTGCCTCAGTAACAGTGAAGGAATATTGATGTATTTTCAAGCCAGAACTGTGAGTTATCCTTGGTGAATTTGTGCAGTGCATCTTGTAGATAGTACACATAGCTGCTACTGAGTACCAGCAGTGGAGAGGGTGGATGTTTACGGATGTGGTACCAATCAAGTGGACTGTTTTGGACTGAATGGCATCAAGCTTCCTGAGTGATGTTGGAGCTGCACCCATTCATGCAAGTGGGGAGTGTTCCATCACACTCCTGACATGTACCTTCTGGATGATAGATAGGCTTTGGGGAGTCTGGAGGCAAGTTACGCACTGCAATATTCCTAGTCTCTGACCTGTTCTTGTAGCAACAATTTAGTTTCAGTCCAATTCAGTTTCTGTCAATGGTAATTTCCAGGATGATGATGATGTTGCCATTGAATGTTAAAAGGTGATGGTCAGATTCTGTTTTGCTGGAGATGGTCATTGCCAGACACTTGTATGGCATGAATCTTACTTTCCAGCTGTAAGCCCAAACCTGGATATTGTCCAGGTCTTGCTGTATTTGAACATGGATTGCTTTGCTCACTGAGGAGCTGCTAATGGTCATGAATATTGTGCAAGCATCCCCATTTCTGACCGTATGTGAAGCATCTGAAGATGGTAGGGCCGAAGACATTACCCTGAGGAGTTCCTACAGAAATGTCTTGGAACTGAGATGGTTGATCTCCAGCAATGCCCTTTCTGCAGGTATGCCTCCAATCAGTGCAGAATATTTCCCAGATTCGCATTGACTCTTAAGGCTTCTTGCTGCTATCCTCAGTGAAATGTGGTCCTTTACATCAAGGGCAATCACTCTCACCTCCCTGGTACAGTTCCTTTCTTATTTACAGCTATGAACTAAGGTGGTGATGATGTCAGGAGCTGAGTGGTTCCAGTGAAATCCAAAGTGAGTGACTCTTGTTGGCTACTGCTGAGTGAGTGCTACCTGATCACACTGATAGCACTTCCATCATTTTACTGGAAATAGAGAGGAGAATTATTGGGCAATATTTGGCCGCATTAGACATGTTCTGGTTTTTGTGTATAGGACTTAGCTGGACATTTTTCTACATTGTTGGGTGGGTGCCAGTGTTGTAAATGTGCTGGAACAGCTTGGCTATATGTACAGCAAGTTCAGGCACACAAGTTGTCAGTACTGCTGGCCAAATGTTTCAGAACCTTTAACCTTTACAGTGTTTAGTGCCTTCATCCATTTCTTGATATCACATGGAATGAGGTGAATTGGTTGAAGACTGACATCTATGATGCTGGTGACCTCTGGAGGCCACTGAGGTGGATCATCTGCACGGCACTTCTGGGTGAAGATTGTTGCAAATTCAGCCTTCTCTTTTGGATTGGTATGCTGGACTCCCCTGTGATTAAGAATAAGGATATTGGTGGAGCTCCTTCCTCCTGTGAGGCATTTCAGTTGTTCAACACTATTTATAACTAGACGTGGCAGGGTTTCAGTGCATAGATCTGATCCATGGTTGTGGAATTACTTAACCCTGTCTCTTATGCTGTTTGGTGCTCAATTATTCTAGTTTTGTAGCCTCAACAAGATTGATTTATCACTTCTAGGTATGTGGGATGCTGTTTCAGGCATGCTGTCCTACACCCTTAGTTGAACCTTAAATAATAGACATAGGATGGATGGATAATACTTAGTGTTGTTTGATACCTTTGAAAGCCACAAATGGTTCCTTCTGCTGAGATGTTGTGGAGTGAATTATGACATCGATAAACTAGACTTCAGATAAATTTATCATCCTTTTCTCATTTCATACTTTCTTCCAGCTATTGCATGTGGAACTAAGCTGATATCATTCAATTTTAGTGTCAATGTTGAGCTAACAGCAATCGTTTTTGTGAACAGGAGGACAAGAATTTAGTGCACGGCAATGTGTGTACAAAAAATATTTTGCTGGCGAGACAAGGAATTGAAAATGATGGAGGCCCGTTCATCAAACTGAGTGACCCAGGTGTTCCAATAACAGTGCTATCCAGAGAAGGTACTACTCCCATAAACTCATCAAATTTCCTCACTTAACAATTTTAGAATTGAAATTGAGCATCTTGATATGTATTCTGGAGGGAATGTGGCATCTTTTTAGCTAAAATAAAGGAAGGAATATATATACCTTGCTTACAGTTCCTTCACTAAGTAACAAGTTTCCTGTGAAGTTACCTGCCCTGTTATGGCAGACACAAAGCAAACAAATTTAGCGGAAGGTGAAGGGTAATAGTTAGTTTTCGTGGGACTGGATACAGAAGTGGCAGAGGTTCAGAGGCAAACTAGACATGGGTTTTAGCGTGGAAGATCAGAAGGACCATGTCCTATTATTCTGAAAGTATCAGAAAGCAAACTATAACTCAATAGCTGTGATCCCTTATCACTGTCTTGAGGGCAAAAATTCATTTTGCCATGATAACCAGCTTGAGTTAAAAAAAAATTCTTTAGTTTGAAGTATTGCAGATGCCCCTCACCAGTGTGTTGTGCTGGTCCCTTTTTTTTTGGTATGTAACTTGTTCTTCATGTTCTCCATTCAATCGGTTTTTAATCTGAACTTTGGCAAAGGAAGCAGTGGACATGAACCAGTTGATAATATTATTCACCAAGGATTAAACCCCACTCTGAACCATTAGCTGAACCGTGCCTAGTTGGCAGTGGACTCATTACCATTGGCCTCAGTGTCACTATGTGAAGAAGAGCCAAAGTTAGGCAGGTATCTACTCTTCAATAGCAGCCAGTCTTAGTGTCTAAAGTCAATATTTGAAAATATCATTTCTGTCGACTTGTAATTACAATATGGTTGAATAGCTTGACATCTTTTATTGGGAAAATAATATCCCTTAAATCTACCTTAAATAGGTAGACCATTTACCAGTCCATACAACATTGAAGCTAACGTAGGCCATTCAGCCTCACGTGCTGCTCCATCATTCAATAAGCTGATGATTGATCTCTTTTTTTATTTTAAATTCTTCATTCCCGTCCAACCCCCAATAACAAGAACCTATCAATCACTGCCTTAAAAATATTCAATGACTCCACCTCCATTGTTATCGGAAGCACTAGAGTTCCAAATTTGCACAATCCTCTGAAGGCATGGCGTGGGGGGTGGGGGCGCTGGGGGCTGGAGGATATCCCCTCCTTTCTCCCCAAAAGCACAACCTTCTAGTTCTGCCCTCATCCTCCAAATGTAAACATCCTTTACTCGTTGACCTTGTCAAGACCATTCAGATTTTTATACACTTAAGTCAAATCATCCTTTGTTCTTCTAAGCTCCAATGGAAACAAGTTCAGTTCCTTGTCTTGAGATAACCCACTCATTCCAGGTATCAATTTTGTAAACCACCTCAGAACAATCTACAGTACATTTGCATCTGTTAAATAAGGAGAACAAAATTACTGAGTATTTGCGATCTGGGTTCACCAATGACCTGTAAAAGTAAAGCATAACATCCTTATTTTTATGTTCAATTTCTCACATAATGAAGGATAACATTCCATTAACCTCCTCGATTACCTGCTTATACCTACATACTAATCTTCTGCAACTCAAACACTAGCAAATAGAGACCTCTGCATCTTGATGTTCTGCAGATCCTCTCCATTTAAATTATACACTTTTCTTTGAGTACTCCCTGTCAAAGTGAACAACTTCACATTTTCCCGCATCAAGCACCATTTGCCAGATTTTTGTCCATTCACTCAACCTGTCTACATCTTCCTCCAAACACCTAGGCTGACTGCACAACTTGCTTTTTCTACCTATCTTTGTATCATCTGCAAATTTAGCTACAACCCTTTGCTTTTCCCACAAGTCATTGATTCAGATTGTAACAAGCTGGAACCCCACCACAGACCCCTGCTGGAGTCCTGCTTGTCACATGTTAACAATTAGATAATGAGCCATGTATGCCCACTCTCTGCTTTTGGCCAGCTACCCCAACTTTGGCTATGTTACTGCTACACCATGAGATCATATTTTCTGCAATAACCTTTGATGTGACATTTTATCAAATGCCTTCTGTAAATTCAAGTACAAATTTGCTGATGCAACTAATTCAACAACACTCATCTTTTAAAGAAAATTTTAAATTTTACAAGCATTTAATTGCAGTCAAGAGGGAATCTGTAAGAACACATTCCCTAGGTATTTCAAACAAAGAAACAAAGAAACCTACAGCACAGGAACACGCCCTTCGGCCCTCCAAGCCTGCGCCGATCAAGATCCTCTGTCTAACCTGTCATCTATTTTCTAACAGTCTGTGTCCATTTGCTCCCTGCCCATCCATGTACCTGTCCAAATATATCTTAAAAGACGCTAACGTGTCTGCGTCTAGCACCTCTGCTGGCAACGCGTTCCAGGCACCCACCACCCTCTGTGTAAAGAACTTTCCGTGCATATCTCCCTTAAACTTTCCTCCTCTCACTTTGAACGCATGACCCCTAGTAATTGAGTCCCCCACTCTGGGGGAAAAAGCTTTTTGCTATCCACAAACTATTTCATTGTTTTAAATTTGTTACTGTTCCAGAGCGTGTTGAGCGTGTTCCATGGATTGCTCCAGAATGTGTAGAGGATTCCAAGAACTTGAGTATTGCTGCAGACAAATGGAGCTTTGGGACAACCCTGTGGGCCATCTGCTATAATGGAGAAGTGCCTCTTAAAGATCGGAGTTTGGCAGAGGTTGTAAAGTTTTATAAGTAACATATCACATGCTCTCTTGTCGTTATGTTTTTATTACACTATTTTATGCCAGCATTTTCCTTCATTCTACATATACACACAGAAATTTATAGCCAGGCCTACATAAAAATGGCATTGTGAAATATTACTGCTGACTTCAAGTTCTCTATGCTTTTTGACATTTATAATGAACTTTTTTGTCAGCAGCTAGAATTGTTATGTCTAAAATAAGATTGTAAACATGTAAAAAAAACACTTCACAATAATAAGATTAAATTTGATTGGATATTCACTTACTTTACTGATGCAAAGTGACAGGTGCGTGTACCGTCTACAAGAAGCACTGCAACAACTCACCAAGGCTCCTTTTGACAGCACCTTCCAAACTTGTGATTCCTACCACCTTAAAGGACAATGGCAACAGATTCATAAGAACACCTGCACGTTCTCAGCCAAGCATTACAATACCCTGCCTTGGAGCTATGTTGCTGTACCTTCACTGACACTACGTTCTGGGATTCCTCCTTTCTTACCAACCTTATGGCTGTACTTGCATCTTATGGACTACAGTGCTTCAAAAAGATGGCTCACCTAACACCTGCTCCAGAGCAATTTGAATTGGGCAACCAATGCTGATAATTGTGATTCCTCACAGGCTGTCAAAGGGGAGGATTCAGCCTCTCCTTTAGATTATGAAGTCTGAGTATGTGCCATGCATATCA
The DNA here is from genome assembly GCF_030684315.1 of Stegostoma tigrinum. Lineage (NCBI taxonomy): Eukaryota > Metazoa > Chordata > Chondrichthyes > Orectolobiformes > Stegostomatidae > Stegostoma > Stegostoma tigrinum. The sequence goes on along the minus strand of NC_081361.1, from coordinate 49,503,672 downwards.
TTTCTCAAGATGTTAGTGCATTTCATTCAACTATTCTTATAATTTAATCATGGAACGTGGCTGCCCAGCATTTATTGTCCATCCCTAGTTGCCCTTGAGAAGTTCCTTGTGAGTTAGTTTCCTGACCTGCTGCAGTCCACGTACTGGAGGTTCATCCACAAAGCCTTTAGTGAGAGAATTCCAGGATTTTGACCCAGTGACAGTGAAGGAGCTGTGATATATTTCCAAGTCAGGATGTTAAGTGCCTGGGGAGGGGAACTTGCAGGTTGCGCTGTTCCCATGTGTCTGCTGCCTTTGTTCTAGATGGGACTGTTGTGGGTTTGGAAGGTGCAATATAAGGAACTTTGAATTTCTGCAGTGCATCTTGTAAATAGTACGTACTTCTGCTATTGAGTGTCGGTGGTGGATGTTTGTGGATGTGGCGCCCGTCAAATGGGTTGCTCTGTAGTGGCCTATACTGAGGAACATTCTTGCTCTCACTTTTGACTTCAAATTGCTAGAAGCTGTTTTTTAGAATCATTTGTAGGTAAAAATTCACCAGCAAACATTTCAAAAACTTTATTGTGGTAAAATTCATGTTTTTTAAATACATTTCTGTGACAGTGACTTAGAGTGTATATTGTTCTGATTAGGCTCCTGCTGTAGCCTTAGAGAAACATCAGAAACTTAGCAATACTCGGATGGAGTTTGAAAGTGCTCCTTTTAGTTTGTATTCTTGTGCATTTGTCAAAGTCAGTGAATTTTGAAACTAACTAATTAGCTCACTCGTATTTCATTTAACAGTTAGAAAAAGTCAAACAGGCCAGTTTATTTTCTTTTTAAAATGGAATTTTGGAAGAAAGTAATGTCACTTTATGGGCAGCATACTGGAAAGTATCAAGAAGATGAGATGGGAGGAAAAAGTCCGGTTAATGCATATAATATGGAGTCTTATCTGTGGCTTTTCAATTTTTTCTTATTTCTTCTTGGGTTGTGGGTAGCATTGGGAAGGCCAGCAATTATTGTCCAATCCTAATTGCCCTTGAACTGCGTTGCTGAACTGCTGCAGTCTTTGCAGTAGATACATCCATAGAGATGTTAGGAAGAGAGTTCTAGGATTTTAGCTCAGTGACACTGGGTGCGCTTTACTTTTGTTTTAGAAAAGGAGGCTTAATTGTTTTCACTGGTGATTACTACAACTTTAACAATTTTATGCAACACAAAAAGAAGGAAGAAAAAGTCTTCAAATTTCCCTTCTATGGTTTCCAGTACTTCAATCCATAAAGTTGCTATCCCACCCACTTCATTTCATTTTTGAGCTCTTCTTTCCATGTGATATTCTGCATGTTTTGCTGTACCTAAATATGCAATGCACACATTATAATAATATTTTCCTATTTGTTTATGCTCCAGAAAGAGAGGTTCTATGAGACTCAGTGTAAACTCACGCCCCCTTCATCCTGTAAGGAACTGGCTGAATTAATGCAACAGTGCATGACCTACAATCCACCAGAGCGACCATTCTTCAGGGCCATCATGAGAGACATCAACAAGCTGCAAGAACAGAGTAAGAGACTGTAATGGCAGGGGAAAGAAAATTCTGCATCTGGTCTGAAGTGTATCTTTTTAACCCAATATATGACTGTGTACGTTTTCAGATCTGAGTCCCTTTGATTTGGTCTTGAAATACTGTCCCTTCAAGTGCTTAGGGATCTTCTCTCATCCCTACCTTGCATTTGGATGTTGACTGACTGAAATTCAATGGGATTTCTGTTCTTTTCCTTCTTAAGAAAAGAACTGGCAGAAAAGGGAGGAAGAATTGTCCCATCTTTCATATCTAGGTTCTTTCTTGTTCCTGTACAGAATTGTTTTTCTTTGATCAGGTAATGAACTTAGTGGTATAACTGTTATCAGTTCACTTTGGGAGGGATCACAGGCACAGACACAAGTCATTGTGCAGTGCTGTGTGTTTCAGCATAGCAGAAATCTGAGCAGGATTTTGCCTGGGATTGATTTCTGTCAGTAACCAGTTACTGGTGCCGCCATAAAGATACCAAAGGAAACAAATAAGCTGCAACCTGATCGTTTACTTTTGGTTTTATTCTGTATTTCTGGTCAGATCCAAACATAATTCCAGAAGACAAACCAAAGGCAGAAATTGATCCAACTCACTTTGAAAAAAGGTTCCTTCGAAGGATACGGGATCTGGGTGAGGTAAGCACCTAAGTTTATTTGCACATATTTCTGCACACTGTACCAAGAGATAATGTTGCTTTTGAATTAATCAGCAAACTTTTAAAGGCCATACTGCAGAGAATCATCAAGATTGACCAAAACTGGAGGGAGCAATATTAAATATTGATTAGCTTATACAAAATTTGATACTTGGATACCCATGGGGGTTTTTTTTGGGAGGAGGGAAGACTGAGGTGAGTAAACAGTCCAAAGCTTTCAGATAGGGAACGAAAACAACAATGATGCTTTTATATAGTGGATTGTGTCTTGATGTATTGACTTCTTAGAATTTTATGAATAATAGGTAATGTAGATGCTAATAGGTTAGTGATAACATGAATTAACAAACATTAACCTACACTGTTCTTCAGTAATAAACTTAGACTCTCAGTTAAATGGATGTTGAATAATGCCTTTTTCAAAAAATGAGATTAAATATTTGGATGGGATGAACATTAAAAGTCAACTTAAATGCAGTAAATAACAGAATGATTCAACGCTATGTGAAACCTACTTAAGTTTGAAACTACTAGACCAGGGAACTGTCTTTCAAAGAAAGCCAGTAGTCAAAAATATGTAATATATGACAAAGTTAGATAGGTATTCAAGAGTGTTGCTTGACTTATTCAGGGAGCCAGGGGGAAAGCGTGCGGAATATTTTCTCTAACTATCAGATAATTTGCATAAAAATTCAGTGAGGACAGAATTATATGTGGCACATTGTAATGAAGGAGCCTGATAAATTCAGTTATCAACACTGTCAATTAATATGCAGTTAACTTTGTTGTAAAGTTTCAATCTAATTGACTTATTTTATATTATTTAGCATCATAAGTCATAGTCTTTGTGACTGGGACATTTATATTCTATGATCAAAGGTGTACTTTTAAAAATCCCCTGATGTGGATAACTTTGTGGAGATCACGAGTCAGCAATCTGAGTTTGTTTATTGTTAGTTTGGCTATTGTTAGATTGGCAGTATTAAAACAGCACAGTTGTTATAGAGAAATATTCATCCAAGATCATTCTTCTATGAAGCAAGGACCACAAAAATTTCAAGAGATATTGCTTCATCTAAAGAAAAAGGTAGCCTGACACATCTTCCATGTTTAATCAAAAACTGACCAGATATTTGATGGCTCAGATGTGAATTCAAGATTCCCTTCCTATGAAGCTCCCCGATCACACTGTCTTGGTATAAACTGTTCAATAAAACATTTTATTTCCACTGAAGTTGGAGCTTTGGTAACAGCTGTTTTTTTTGGTTTTAATTTTTAAAGGGCCATTTTGGAAAAGTTGAGCTCTGTCGCTATGATCCAGAAGGTGACAACACAGGGGAACTTGTTGCTGTAAAATCTTTAAAACCAGATAGCAGTGAAGAACACAAAGCAGATCTCAAAAGAGAAGTTGAAATTCTAAAGACTCTCTATCATGAAAATATAGTGAAGTATAAAGGAATATGCACCGAGGAAGGTAAATCCTCATTATTTGATTTTTCTTTCATTTTTCAAAAATGAATTCTGTGAAGAATAATAGTGATTTTATATTAATTCTGCCTTGACCTTTCCTAAATGCTCGCTTGATAATTATAGTAAATGCACAGTAATGAACCTACAGAGCAAGAACTGTTTGGGTTCAATCACCAGTTTGGATTCAGCTAGCTAAATTAATCTTGGAAATTGTTCCACAATTGGTGCTGGTGACTTTATGCCAAGGAGGTTGAAATGTCAGCCAGTGCTCCTGACTGCTATATGCTGACACTTGCTGAAATTTTCGTATGGAGTTTGATTTGAGTTTCCAAACTCCTAGACATATAAATAGCTACTTGGTCAGTCGCTGACAGACTGCTGATCTGTATTTATAGCAGCAGATGTTGCCTACACGAGAATTGGTAGAATTTTTACAATTTGCTTCCTAGCAACAGTGATTATTGGTGGCCGGATTATCAGTTGCTTAAGTCATGAACAGTGGAATTCCCTCCCTAAAACTCTCCTCCTCACTCTTCCATAAAGCCTACCCCTTTTTTGTTCTAGTCTCTTCACGTGTGGCTCACCTTTACTATCTAAGTGGGCTACAGGAAAGCAACTTTTTGTTGTTTTTAGATTTTTGTTAGGAATCATTAAACCATTAATTGTGAAGTAATTCAGTGAATCACTGAAGATTTATTTGCTTCTGAAAACATGCTGTCTTTAGTCTGTATTATATATCTTACTAAGCATTATCGAACCTCCCCAAGACATCCTGTTACCACTCTCTGTTAATACACTGGAAATTGAAACCAAAGTTTCCCAATTTACCAGAATGTTAGACCTAGGGTGAGAACATACCAGGTTTCTGTACTGAACAAGAATCATTATATATTACAAGTAATTCGACTTTTGCTCAAGGTAAACCATTATAAACCAGCAAATGGGGATCACAGTTTTAATCACTTTGTGAAAACCCCCTTACAGACAAACAGGGTAAAATAGGTCATTGACAGAGGGGAATAAACAGGAAAAGTGGTTCAGTAGTCCTTGTTCCAAGTTCTGTTGTTTCGATGATCCTGTAACTCTTCCTTTGGCCAGCAAATTGCTTCAGTCATCCTTCAGTGGATATTTCCACTGGTTGGTGAGAGACGCAAAGCAGTTCAGTCAGTAAAAAAAAATCCTCTAACTTATCAGTTAAAAGGCACAATTTACAACAACTCTTGCAAGAACGGTCAAGGGTTTTCTTCAGGTTTACAGTGAACTTTGACCTTAAAGAAGAGGCTGCTACTGAGTTGGGAAGAACTGAACACTTCTCTCTAACTTCTCCCCGCCTCCACGCTGTTCAGTTACCTGAGAATCAATCTCACAGTTGCTAGCAAGCAAAAAGGTCTATCATTGGTAACTGCTCACTAGCCCATGGACCATTGAACTTATCACCAGCAAAAGCTGCAGCTGCACGCTCAGCTCCAAATCATTAGCAACTCAGACTTCAATCTTTGCTTGTTCGAACAATTTACAATGGAAATCAGGTTACTTCCTTTTCAAAAATGCAACCACCCTTTATTGGCTGTCTTTACTTGCCTTTGAGGTGATGGTAAGGAACTTTCTTGAACCGCTGCCTGTTTTAAAATAGTTATTTCTCATTTCAGTCTAGTTTTGTTTAAATAGAAAATGAAAAGACGCAGTCTTTGCAATGCACTGACTGAGAGGGTCTCCTATACTTCTGTAAATGCTACTCCAAAAAAATGTGCCTGAGGAAATGCATATCCCGTCCTGTTATAGTCAATCATGTGGCTTGTGCTCAACATCACATCTCAGTATAGGAATTCAACATTATGGTGATACTGATTCCTGCCTGACAGTCAATTTTGATATGTTTTGTGCTCTGATGTTCCAAGTGATTGTGCAATCAGTTTTTATTGTTGCTTAAAAATATAACATTTATAATGATAGAAAATCAACAGAATGGTTTAGGATGAAAAAGCCGCACCGGTGATTTTTAAATTTCCACTTAGTGACAATTAGACAGGTTAGCAGTAACCATGTGATTGTCTTCATTTCACAGTCTATTTCCATATATTGCATATTTTAACACACTTGCATTACAGCAAAATATTGTGCCTGATGAAAATCTGAAAAGATGGTAATTGCTGGGTAAACAGGTGACATCTACAGAGAAACTGAGTTAATGTTTCAGGTCTGTGACCTGTCATCTAGAATTCTGTTTTCATTACAGCTTGGCACTCTGCTGATTTGGCAGTAGTTGATGCTGACAGACACAGGTGGACGTTCAAGCGAATGGTTACAAATCCGTCTTTGAAATCATGAGATACCAATCAATGGCCACTGAATCACTATGTTAGAAGCCAATAAAATGTACACCCCCTCAAAGAATTCAAATTCCGAAGAAGCAAAAGGAACTAATTTTGGAATACGGGATGATTTATAAAACAGCCTCGAACTGTATTTGAGTTCTTCTTAAGCTGATGCAGTAAATTATTCTACGATGACTGCAGGAGTCAAGAACATGTAATATAGGTTGTAAAATCCCCCTTTTGATTTACTTTGGTGAAACCATTGTTGGATAGGATTGCATAGGATCTGCTGAATGATCCGATATAGTGGGCCACATTGCCTTTTCTTGTATGTTTTCCTGTGAATTCAGTAGTTTTAAAACTACATTTTCCTCTGTCTGATCTGTTCCAGGTGGAAGGGGGATGAAGCTGATCATGGAATATCTTCCTGCTGGAAGCTTGAAGGAATATCTTCCACGACACAAACAGAAAGTTTCTTTAAAAAGCCAAATTCGATACGCACTGCAGATTTGTAAGGTAAACTTATTGTGTCCCAAATAGTACAGCAGCACAAACTTTGTTCCTTTTAGTGAAGAACATGGATTACAGGCATGGTGGCTCAGTGGTTAGTGCTGCTGCCTCATAGTGCTCGGGATCTGGATTTGATTCCAGTCTTTGGGCAACTGTGTGTGTAGAGTTTGCACGTTCTCCCTGCTTCTACATGGGTTTCCACTGGGTGCTCTGTCTTACTCCCTCAGTCCAAAATTGTGCAGGGTAGATGGCTCAGCCACGGTAACAATATGGGGTTATGGCGATTGGGCTGTGGGGGTGGGTGGGGAGGAGGAGAGGCAATGCTCTTTGGAGGTCACTGCAGACTTGTTGGGTCAAATGGCCTCTGTCTGCACATTAGGGATCCTACGATTCTACACTGACTTCACCTAGACCAAAGAATAAATTTCCATTACTATAAATTATAATTATATAATAAATAATTTATAAAGCTTGATCACTTGAGTGCACTCAGTACTTCATACTCTGGTTATTTCCGTAATTGTTAAAAAGTAAAAGTTTTTTTTTAAAAAGTCCTCCTTTTGCTTCAGTGGTGAAATCATAAAAGCTGTTTCAATCCTGACATCCCAGCATTCCCGCTTCCACTTTTCAACATAAGCGCATACACGAGAAACACAGATCTTCTGTCATCAGTACTCCCTGCTAATATCAGCTAATCACTTATCAATATCACATTCTGTTATCCTGAGGAAGAAAACTAACATTTTGATCTTTAATAAACATCGTTGACCACAAGTCATATTTAGAAGTTACGTTAACTTGTCTATTTCTTTCCACTTAGTGCGCATATTCTGTCTCAGGTCTGCCAAATCACTGACACTCAGATTGTCAACACAGTAGTTCATCTGCAGTCACAGCTCTTTTTGTTTTCAGTCATTCAACCACAGAATATACAATGCAACGCCCTTATGTAATATCACTCAGCCAGTAGCAGGGACATTGGAATAAATCTGCAGCCTTTCTTGATGATAAGCTAAGGAAAAAGAATCGGTAATAATTTTTAGAACAAATGATTTGTTTTGAAATGTATGAAGAGATGTATAGAACAAGCCCATGGGAAGTGGTAGCAGAGAAGGGAAGTAAAAGAAACAATGAGTAAGGTCTACTCACAGCTGAATCACCCCAGACTGAGACCAAATGAAAGGAACACTAGTGGGGTGGGTCTGCCAATTACAGTGAGAAATCTGGAGACGAGGGCCATGTAAGAAGTTCTTTAAATGGCGTATTTACTTGAAGGGAATGGTGTTTATATAGAATGTTGATTGTTGCAAATTTTGTTTCAGGGAATGGAGTATCTGGGATCTCGGCAGTACGTTCATCGAGATTTAGCTGCAAGAAATGTCCTTGTTGAAAACGAAAACCGTGTCAAAATTGGAGACTTTGGACTAACTAAAGCCATCCAAACGAATAAAGAGTATTATAAAGTGCAAGATGATTTGGACAGTCCTGTGTTTTGGTAAGAGTTGAAGCTAGCCTTTTCTTCTACTTGAGCTGAGAAATGCTGACGGGTAACCCTTTCTGATGGTCTGCAGGACAATAGAGACTTTTGGACATTGGGGCAGAGTCTTCGAATTGGCTGCATTACCATGCCTGATCAGGACCTTTAAAAATCTTGGCAATACAAACCTGAGGTGATTTGTGAAGGAAGCAACCTGATGCAGACATGTCTAATTGAGACTGAAAGGCAGGCTCCCAGATTTTAAGTCAATGGGGGGGGGGGGGGGCTTCCGGCTGAAAAAGATTAACAGACCCACTGAGAAGGACGAAAGATGCTGAAGTAGTTAGGGTAGTGCCTGTACCCACAGCCACTAATCAGTTGGGTATGGAGGACAAATGAGTTTAGTGCTTTCAAAGATCAGAGGGAAACCACCAGCTCCACCCCCAACCATCCCACCATAGTTGATGCCACCAAAGTTGCAAATACCTTTTGGACTTTCAACTATGGTTGTGATGTCTTCCTGCCTGTCAGTGGGAGGTTGTCACTGTTTTAATGATGGCCTTCTGACATGATGGGTACTTCATTGTCCTGAATCATCAGGAATCTGGTTGATGTCAGGAAATAACTCAAACGGTGACTAACTTGTTATCCTCTGTGTTCAGCCACACAACCACTTCCAATGTCAATGCCACTCTTCCAAAACTCCGCCTTGTAATCAGCCATGGCAGAGGCAGGATGAAAATCCTGTATGGTTAACAACTCAGGGAAGAACTTGAATCTTGAGCTTCTAATTCAGAAGCTACATACGAAACCACAATCCTTCCTGTACTTATCAAAGGAGGCCCCTTCCTCCTATGTATTGCCAAACACTTGCTTTTCTTAGGAACTGTCATACACCTGTAGCCTTACCCTAATCTATCTGCAGTAGAATAACGTGAACAACAATGGGGCCATTCTCATTGATGAATGGGTCATGAAACTTTTTTAAACCTGTCTAGCCATCTGAAGATCATGTCATATCAGGCAAAATGCAGTGCACATCTGTATCATGCCATGCAACTTGTAGACTCTTATAACAACAGGGGCAAGATGTCACAGTGAGCAACAGGGTTCCTTGTTACTCATATTATTCCACATGTAGGAAAAAAGGATATTATGAACAGCTAATATTCAATGGTATTTAGCCACAGAAGTATTGAGCATGCAATGACTGCTACACAAGATGTAGCCATAAAGCCATCTCTAACCAACCATCTCCTATGGCTTTTATAGTTGGAAGAAAAAAAGTTGGATAAAAATAAAGTAGTATGGTTTGAGTGGGGCAATGGTAGAGAGTGGACAGTGGGGGAAACTAGAGATAATGTCACTGACCACTCTAGCCTAGAAATACCTGTTTTTAACAGTTAGTGATCATGATGAAAGGAAAACGTTACATTGAACATCCCACGCAAAAGCAATAGATATGTTTTTGATGACTTCTGTTTTTAAATTTTTAAAATGCAGATTGAGTGTATCAAAGGTGCTCTCCTAGCCATGTGAATGACTCAATACAATTCTTGGATTTGTTTCTGTAGGTACGCACCTGAATGTTTGATTCATTGCAAGTTCTACATTGCTTCAGATGTGTGGTCCTTTGGTGTTACTTTGTATGAACTGCTGACATGCTGCGAGTCTGATTATAGTCCAATGAATGTAAGTGACTGCATGTCCACCAGCATTTCCATTTATGAATTACCCAAGTCTATAAGCATCTCTGAAATTGTATATTGTTTTCATTTTCTCAGATGTTCTTGAAATTGATTGGTCCAACTCAAGGTCAGATGACTGTCACAAGGCTTGTTCGGGTACTAGAAGAAGGCAAGCGTTTGCCCTGTCCAGTTAATTGCCCTGATGAGGTAAAACTAATGTAAACTTTATTGACACACAATATCTATTCCAGTCTGAACTAATTTTAGCTTATATATTTCAATACCATTATTGTGGGGGGAGAAAAGACTCTCAATTGAGCAACATCAAATAAAACATAATAGTAAATGTAATATTTTATTGTCTGTGGCTCATAATAAAAGAGAATCAGTAACTTGTAGGAAATGCCTGTCAGTTTGTTGCTATGTTGGTGCTCACGCTACCACTCGATCATTATTGGTCTTGTTTTTTTGATAGTGAAAGATGAGAAACAAATGCTGATCTGTACCCAGAATATTTATAACCAATGTTTTGTAAGATGGGCCTGTTGTACCTGTGCTGTCTGAAAGCATAACAGTCATATACACACTGCTGTAGACAATTAATGGCACACTGCTAAATAACCAGTTTCCTTAAATAGCAAAAAATCAGCTAAAAGATTAGCTGAAAGAGAAGTCCTGGTGCACACCAGGAAAACTCCCTTACTTGTTCTCAAATAGTGACATAGCATCTGAGATTCCTGTTTAGTGCCGAAGCTCAAAGACAGCACCTTTGGTTCTAGCACTGAAGCACTCAAGTATCAGCTTGATTACTGTGTCTGAGTTCTTGATTCACTAGGAAGATGATATTCAGTTTTCATCCAAAAAGTTTCTAACTTCTTTGTTATCTTACTTTTCTTAGATTTACTATCATATGAAGAAGTGTTGGGAACACAGCCCAAGCAACAGAACCACTTTTAAAAACCTCACAAATGTATTTGAGTCATTGCTGCAGAATATGTGAATTTTAAAAAAGCAATGGATGCTGGAGAAATACTGAATTTGAGCAATGCAAGACAAACTAGAGGTTACCTTGTTAAAAAAAGGTGCCTGGTTACAAAAGGAGAAGGTAGAAGTTCATTATTAATGTTTTATTTTTAATGGAAATTTATAGAAGGCACTATTCCAAGATGGAGCAATGCCCTTCTGTGACGTCAACTTCAAATTTATCCAGTGGTCTAAGTCATTAAGCTTCATCTAATAATGTAAATCCACTTTATTGGTCCTTTTAAACCTTGCAGTTCAGATTTCTGTATTTCTCTAGCAACAAATTTACATAAATTTTATTTTGTAAATAGCTGGAATTTGTATTTTCATAAGTTTGAATATAATTTTCTGAAATGGTGCAGATAATCACGGTTGCGTAAAACAAGAACACAGCTAGGGGGAATAGGCTTCAGAAACATGTGGTTCAATTTTAGCAGATCCATACAAGAGTTTGGATTTCCTGCAAATAAGGGAATCATTTCATTTTGGGAACTAGCATCCAATGCACCCGTTGGGCCTGCTGGCATGATTCCTCATTTCAGGTACTAAGGTTACTGCAAAAAGCACTGTGACATATGCTTTCTTACATATTTTCTCCTCCTGTGAATACACTGACTTAAAATAGTCAGTTACTGTCAAAGACTTTGCTTGGTAATCTGGCCAGTAACTAAAGTGCATAAAATGCAGTTCTGCTTCCACCCGAGAGAAGGGCGGGTATCATGTGCAGGAACGTTTTAAAACGAAATTATTTTCCTAATGCTGACTCAATTGTAGCAAGCATCAATGAAAACAGACAGCTCAACATGTGCATTGAACTTGGAATTTTCTTGGCTGATAAGCATTGGGTATACTGTGAAATTTCTTTTATGCTCATAAAATAATTAGTTTAAAATGAATTTTAAAAACTTCTAAGGAAATCTGTATAACTTTAAAGATGATATTTTATGTAGTCACTTTTTAAAATTTCGAATTTTTTAGCACAACCATAGCGCTCGATATTCCCACTAATTTTGTATTCTTTCCCTGTTGACGTTTGTATCTCAACTTTTCTTGCCCCCCAACCCCACCTTTTAGAATTCAGGCAACCAGCACCTGAGTAAGAAAATAACTTAAATGCATTAATTTTTCTGCCAAACCGTTTAATTTTTGTAACATAAAACTTAATGCTTTTATTCATTGTAGTCTTCTGGGTAGAATTAAAAAGTTTTAAACCATCTTTCCTAGCATGCACAAATACTTCTTTTTGTTTGGTTGTTGATTTTATTTTGTCCTCTTCTCTTAAACGGTACAGTTATTTGTGTGATCATTTCATTGTCTTACCCAAGGATATAATTACAAACAATCCAGTTATAGGGCAGACACACAGGCACACTCTTCAAACAATCATTGCCAGTTACAGTTGTGCCCTCTACTGGCTGCATGAATTGACAATCCCACCACTAGATGGCACAGAGACCTTACATACATAGTCCCAACCAGTTTCTGTATAACAAGAACTGTAAGATACTGAACTGTTTGTGGTGGGGGGGGAAACCCAATTCACGACAGGTGGTGCTCAACCAAACGAGGTAATTCACTGAAATCATGCCTCTGCTGAAGCATATCAGACTCAAAATATTAACACACTTTGTCCACATATGTCGCCGGACCTGCTGCGTTTTTCCAGTACTGTTTGATTTCAGATCTCCAGCACCCACAATACTTTGTTTCACGAGACTCAAGATTTTGGTAAGATCAGCTTAACACAGCCTTAGCAGTTACTTACGTGGAATATACAATCGACATTAGCAGGCATTCACTAGCAGAGATCCTGACACCTTTATTAAAAACATACACCACATTAAAACGGCAGGTCCTAGGTGCAGCAAGAATGGAGGTGATTTAATTAAAGGTAATTTGACAGTTCAAATATTTTAGTGTACAGAATAAAGCCAATACATAGAATCTGATATTATACCTAATGAGATTGTTACATGTTTGAAAATCAAATTTTAAAAGCAGAAACATTAGCATATGGTTATAATCTCTAAAAGTAGTTTCAATTCTTATAAATGTTTCCTCCAAAAGTATTGTCGTACATACCAAACCATTTCTGGCTATATAGCAGTTGAACATTTGAAAGGAAATTTAATGTTTTTTAAAAACCCTTAATTCATGTTTATATTTTTTGGTGCAAACTGTATTTAAGTGTTAGCTCTAGGAAAACAAGAAACATCAAATACCAGAAAACTAAGAGCAAGAGTGGTCATTGGATGACCGGTGAACTGGATGTGGCAGTGCCAGAACTTTGTTCTGTAGCTTAGTTGAGACAGCATTTCGCTCTCTCCTGCATGTTACACTCACTATTCAGCATAAGTGTTTCTATATTGTAATGTCACCAAGCTGGCTATTTCTTTTTAAGACGTAATTAGTATGGTACCTGGCATAATGGTAGTGGGAAGGGTGACAATATAACTTGTTGCATGATCAGAATGTCTCATGGATACCCAGTTTGCATGGCTCTCAGTTTTGAACACTTCCCTATTTTCATATGATGATACTGCCATGCTGCACTTTAGGAGAATGTTCTCTCTGGAGACAGAACTTTACCACCCCAAATCTGTGTCAAGTCTATCTCTGCATCAGTCAATCTAATCCTTGTCTACGCTGTGGGGTAGCTCAGCCAATTTTAGCCTTGCTGTCTTTACTGGTAGTGAGAGAGCACGTAGTGGCAGTTCACTGAATCCCTAGTGTGGAAAGAGGCCATCAAGTCTGCACCATCCCTCCAAAGGGTCCACCCTATGCCTGTAATGCCACATTTTTACCATGGCTAAAGCCACTTAGACTGCACATCCCTGGACATCAGGGGGTAATTTAGCATAGCCAAGCTACTTAACCCGCACATCTTTGGGGTGTAGGAGGAAACTGCAGAACTCAGCAGATGCCCACACAGACACAGCGAGAAGATGCACACACCACACAATCAGCCAAGGCTGAAATGTTACCTGGGTCCCTGGCGGTGAGGCAGCTGTGCTAACTACTCAGCTACTGCACTGTCCTGCAGTTCAGCTCATAACTTCTGCCTCCGATTTCATTCTAATCTTTTCATAGAATTTATGCAGCTGAGTACCTTACTAAGGTCATTTCCAAGGAAAGGCAACATAACCACAGAGCCAAAAGTATGGTGGCATATATAGCCAAGACAGGGCATCAGATTTCCTTAAAAAGGACATTCATTGGGTTTTCACTAAGGACCTAATAGTTTTCCTGTCACTACAGGCTCAATTTAAATGCCCAGCTGTTGTGACAACTCCACTACACACTATGAAATGGGCAGTTAGTGAAGTCCATTTAATTTTATTCTTCAATAACTTCAGGGCTTGTACAGAATTGAGTAATAAAAGATGCTGTTGCAAATACCATTCATGTAAGAACAACTTTAGATTAGTCTTAAGTTTGTCTTCATTAGTTTGAAGTTATAACCTCATTCACTTCATGCAATTTAAGCAATGTGTCCAAATGTACATTTTCAAATCTTTCTGGTCTTCACAGTATACGTAACTAAAAATGACTCATGATCATTGTCTGTGCACAAATGTCTTCTGCTTCGCTCTTAAACAAGTAGACAAAACAGCTCAAGTATGATCTTAGAGGATTACAGCTTCCTATGATGATAATTCAATGTTCTTCACTTTGATTTTTATTCTGCATTATTTAGACCTGTACAAGTTGTACGGGTTTTTTCCAACCCAATACTAACAAAATCAAAACCATCGTCTAAGTTTTAGTCAGTACCCATCACCAATCCAACTCCTTGTTGCTTACACATCAGGTAACACTAGTCACCAAGACGGTGCATTCACCTTTATCACATCAAGCTTGACTTCTGCTGCAGCAGCCTCAAGTTTCCTGCATTAACTCCAGTTTGTCTGCAATTTTGATCTTTTGACTTTGATAAAGTCAATGGAATTATAACAGGTTGTATATTCACATCAAAATTTTGCACTCAATTAATCTTAGATTTGTGATAAGACTGGCTTTTAATTCTAGATCTTTTTAATATTAAACTCAAATGCCATTTTCCAAGCCCACGTGGATTATCAGTCCCAAGAAAAGTGACCAACATTTATGATGTAAAAAAAGATTATTTTTGGCAATGCCCTTTAGGGAAGGAAATGTGCCGTCCAGACCCAGCATTCAAGGGCAGACCAGGGAGCCAAAAAGTAGCAGCGTTTCAGGTAAGACTCAATGTCTCTGAAAGGTGGGCAGCATTATGTTGAAAGAGTCAATGCAGTGCAGAGTTGAAGTCAGGCAGCAGAGTAGGAAAGTCAACATTCTGGGTTTACACCCTTCATCAGTTCTGCTCCTGTTTCTCCAGCATCTGCCGTTCTTGCTATCTCCAAGATGTTGAAAGACTTCAGTCCCAGAGCAACTACAGAGCTCAGAAAATGGTAGAAGGCAGAACAAGTATGGTGCCCAGGTTTGTCCTGATGCCTCAGTGCAGATGCTCCTGCTGGTGCTAGGAGGCCAGATCTTATCATACCAAACAAACAGGCGCTTTATTATAATGATTCTCTCACCACAAGAGCCATAATGAGAGATCTGGAAGGGTCTATCTTCCTAGAATGATCTACCCAAGGCAAAGCTTGTCAATCAATTCCCCAAACCTGTAACAGCATTTTATACATTCATTCAAAATAAAAGGAAAGTACAATGTGACTAAATGAAGACTGTATGAGGTTATTTCTCATTCTGATCATGTTTATGGAAGGCGCAAAATTCCTCGTCAAAAGAATTCTCCAGCAGTAAGCAGTTGTTAATGCTACACGTTTGCTCTCCTCTTCTTTAAAATCACTAGAAAACTTCTGATCGTGCCATCATTCATGGTTTGCAACCCCCTATCCTCGTTAGCACTATCTTTAAAGGATCACTCATCAGCCCGAGTATCATGCATAACATTAAATCTTTAATGTGACCGAAGCCAAGAATAAGGTTGCCATGCAGCTGGCAGCAATACTGGCCACGTCCATGGAACCCTTAGTGTGGAGGGCAGTCTGATTTCAACAGTCAGTACTGAATAGCTATATGTACAAAGCACCCCTTTGGCACAAGAGACAGGCTGCTACCAACATAGTTGTGGTGCATGTATACGGTTGGCCAGTAATAATGTGCACACATACATTCAGGAAAACGTGTACTTACTGTACAAAAAAAACAGCAAGAATTGGAGGCATGTCCCAGATATGGCATCCTCTCAAAGGAGAGGGTAGGATCAGCTATCACATGGAGAACCAGCACAAGAGCCCAAGGCAGTAACTAACCTAATAGATCAACAACAGCACAAACATATTGGTCATGCAGTAATCCAAGTGGAAGACACAATGATAAAGCTTTAGCTTACCAATCCTTCCCCTACACTAACAGGAAACAAATATCAGGCATAAATTGGGCTTTTAAACCAACTAGTGGGGTACAACAGGAATCAGTGCTAGGGTGCCAGCTATTTACAACACACATCAAATTTGCTAAATTTGTCAATGACACCAATTAGGAAAGCAAGTTGTTAAGAGAAGGTAGACAGCCTGCAACAGTATAGAGACAGATGAAATGGGTGGACAAAACATTGTACTTCATCGTCCAATGTGGGAAACGTGCATGTGCCCACTTTGGCAAGAATAACAAAAAATAAAGCAGAGGTTACAAACAGACTCCAGAACCAGTGGGATCTGCATATCCTGGAATATGAATGACAGTTTGAAATACTTCAAATTAGTGGGACTGCAAATGGAAAATCATCATTTACTGCAAAAGGGGAAATTTTACTGCATACATACAGGGCCTAGGGTAAGGCCACTTCTGCAGTACTGTGTACAATTTTAGTTGCCTTGTTTAATCAAAGAATATACGTTAGAAGCAGTTCAGGGGAGGTTTACTCAACTCATTCCTGTGATAAAGGCTGATGAAGATAGCTTGAACAGATTCCACCTAAAGTCTTTGCAGTTGAAAACAAAGAAAAGTGATCTTGTTGAAACGTGATCACAAGGGTTCTGATAGGGCCAATAATATATGTCTGTTTGTGGGGGTGATATACTCTTAATCAAAATTAAGAATAAACAGCTCTGCCATTTAAAATTAGGACAGCTTTTATTTCTGTGTAGCTGTGTGGAGTCCTCTTCCCCAAAAAACAGTGAAGGGTGGGGTACTGAATTCATTCAATGGTGAGTTAGACAGATTTTTGTTAGACAGGAGTGTCAAGGGTTGTGTGCACCAAACGGAAAAACTGAGTCAAGATCACAATCAGATCAGTCATGATCATGTTGAATGGCAGAGCAGGCTTGAGGGGCAAATAGCTTTCTCTTATGTTCCACCCATCTCTCTTAACATCAGCAAATGTTGGAATTGACATCACCAGAGTGTGGGTGAGAATGACAAGGCCAATGGCCAAGAACAGCCTTCCACCTGAGGGTGCAGCAAATAGCATTCTCCCACACTCCCCACTGACATAAGGTTAGCTGCACAAAAGGAGCAAAGGGGTCATATTTGAGCATGTCAGTGCTGTGCTTACTGGATTATGTGGAGGTGTACAAATTATGGGTACCTAGAGAACTGATGGACTTTTGTTTTCGAGGGGAGGGGGGCACCAGGTGTTGGCATGGCGATGCTGAGCTTCAGACTGGTAACATGTCTGTGGCATCAATGGCTACGGATGCTTGCTCTACAGTGTGAGGTATAGGAACATCTGGCAGAACTTCTAAAAGGTATCTACACCCACACATAAAAGGTAAGAGGTCTGTCAGAACCACAAATGCAGCCAATTCTCAGGCTTCAAGAGAGTAAGCACTGCCAATGCTGGAGTCAGAGATAACACAATGTGGAGCTGAAGGGACACAGCAGGCCAGGCAGCATCAGACAAGCAGGAAAGCTGACATTTCAGGTCATGACCATTCAGGTCTCTACCTGGAATGTCAGCTTTCCTGCTCCTCTGATGTTGCCTAGCCTTCTGTGTTCCTCCAGCTCCACACCGTTATTTTCAAATCTCAGGCTTAAATTTATACAAATAACTCCCTCTACGGAGTGTTGTAGCTGTCATGGAGAAACACATCCAACACATTAGTTTGCCAGAGATGTTTGTGGATGTACTTACCTTTGGACCAGGTGTCCAAAGTCAGCAAATTCCACAGGTGTACCCTGAAAAGTTACAGATACAACTGTCAAAATCATCCAGGAGACTCCTCTCTGGTTACTCCTGGAATGGATGCTAAATCTGTCAAGGTATCGGCACTATGCTTGAATTGTCCAGTGACAACGTAATGCCTACAGTTCTTTGCTGTGACTTGAAACACATAGGAGCCATGCTTTCAGTCGCTAGTCCTCATCATCCAGTCATGGATCAAAAAGGTACCCATGAGGTCAGAAAAAAATAAAACAGCCACCTGAGAATGTCTTGGTACGGTGAAGGCAGCTTTTCAGAATCCTACACAGATGTGAAGGAACCAATAGTCACAGACCACTTGTACATTTAGCAACAGAAAGGATAAAACTTGTTCAATGTTTGTGCCTGTTCTGCAGGAATCTTTATGGCAGTTGATGATCACTCTACCTGGGAGAATTCAACAGCAGTCCTAAACCTTACAACTCTGTGCCTTGCTAGATTAGTGAGAAATGCCAGTTTGGTCAACATTCAAAAGATGTCCATGTTGACCATTTTGATTCAACAATGATCTGCAAACAGGTTTCACAACTATCTCAGGATGACCCCTAGAAATCCTGTTTTGTTGAAATTCAGCAACGGGTCTTTACCATTTCCTCAGAGCTCAGCTCCTCCTCCACCATAACACACAGTTCAGTGACCAGTTCCCTTTGTCAGGCAGTGTTCAGCAACAGTTCTAATCCAACATTTGCAGGAAGCTGAGCCTGACTACACTCCCAATGGATAATACCCCTCTGTGCTCTCCTCCTTCATACCCCCTTGTAGGGTCCCCTCGAATTTTTCAGCCCTGGTCTTGGTAACTGTAGTCTACCTCTGATGCATGGCCGCAGTAGAGGTCAGCATAGCCCAACTGCAATGAAGTTGTTCAAATTACTGCACTCTCAATCTTTTGATCTCTCATCCATTCCTACACTGCAAGTGTGGCAAGTTATAAATTAGACCCAATGCCTTTGCCTTCCTTGCTAAGCTAGTTTCCAGATCGCTACAACTGTTTACTCACACCTCTCAATGGCGTCCTACTGACAGACCTTCCAATTTCATATAACTGGTGGTACTCTGAACTTTGGCTGCCTTGCTAGGCCCCCAGAATTTTAAAAGGCTATTTAAATGGATGTTAAATACCGCAATTACTTACTTTTCACCTTTTAAATGTCTTTACACACCAGCCTTGCTGCCTCTAAGAATAGGGACTACTGGTGAAAACATGCTCCATGCCATTTACCACCATCTTAAATCCCAGTCATTCTCCTTCGAGCTAATAAAATTCCACCTGTAGATGATCCTGCAAACCACATCCTTTTGAATATTGGTCAGAGTCTCTGTTGCAGTCACTGCATTCCATTGTTGTTAATAATCTATTGAACAGAATACTGAGACAAACTGCAATCTGTAATCAAAGCAAGTTGCCAATTACCAATTGTTAACCATTATTACAGACTGTTTAAATGAGCCATAGGTAGTGAACACAGAGCCAAAAGATGACATTGGTTTATAAAGATGGGAGAGAGTCATATACCAACTTTCCTTAAGCCAGGAATATTGCTAAAACTATGAGCTGGAAGACCTTTTGAAACTTTTGATACCCCTTGAAAGAATGCTAGACAAATTAAGATAGACATCCTTCATCCCTTCCTCTGAAGCTAAGCTGCACCTCTTCCAGCTTATTCTCACCCTTTGGCATTACAAGTTACACTCCAACAAAATTCCTGAAATCAGCACCAACATCACAAGCTAGAACATGCCAGTGTCTGAAATATAGGTCCCAAATATGATCTTTTGCTAATACTGCCTGATCTAACACTCACCCATGACAGCAATCTGTCCACCAATGTGTACACGCGCACACAGAATTACACACGCAGCTATGAAATTTTAAATGTCTCAACAGCCCCAGCGACAATCATGGACTCTATAAAATTTGTACACAATAGAGAATATTTAGCCACTTGGCATAAGATTGCTCTTCTTGGATATTCACTATTCTCTTCAAATTCAGGATGGAATTCTAGTTAAGTTATTTTATCTTGATTAAGGGCAGGGACTAGTACACAGCAACACAAAAGTTGGAGTACTAACTCGAACAGTCCATGTCGAATTCATCTGCCTGTGCCACTATCAAATCAAATAAACACACTATGATAAAAGAAAAATTAATGCTGCGAGGAGGATAATACATTGGCTGGCTAACAGATGCCAAATGGGAGTAAACTGGTTTCTCTCAGCTTGGCAGGATGCACCGGGTGGTGTGCCTCACGGTACTGGGACTTCAAAATGACTTCAATGAAGCGACAAAGCATAGCTGATGAATCTACCGATGACAAACAGGTACGAGAGTAACTTATTACCAAGTAAAGGGACAAGAGAGTTACAAAAAGATGTTGACAAGGTAAGTGAATCAGCAGAGATGTGGCAAATGGAGGATAATGCAAAAAAAAGTGAAACGTCATTTTAGTAAGGAGGATAAATAAAGAAACATACTGTCTGTCTAAATGGAGAGAGATTTCAAAGATCCAAGATGCAGAGGCATCTGGGAGTGCTTGAGCCCGAAGTGCAAAAGTTCCACAAAGATACAGCAAGCAATTAGGAAAGCCGCTAGAACGACAGTCATTCCTCCACCTGCGTGAGTGCTCCATTACTGAACTCCTGTGAATGATGACATTCGTGACTGCAAAGACCATTAAAAATACAGGTTAAAATAAGTTAAAAATTGCAAGTTTTCCTGTTGGTGTCGAATTTTGTTTCTCCTTACTTTTTGGCACGGGTAGGCAAATTCATGTGTCTAGAACTTGTGGATAGAGAGTATTTACTGTATTGAGAAGCAAAATTAATGCAGACATAGGACACTATCCTTCAGTTATACAGGGCATTGGTCAGACTGCATCTGTGTACTATATAGAGTAATGGAGGTATTTCAGAGAAAGCATACTAAACTAATAACTAGGATGGATGAGTTGTCTCAGAAGGAAACGTTGGACAGGTTTGAATCTATTAGAATTTAAAATAGAGAGACAACTTGATGGAATTGTCAAAAATCTGTGGGGACCTTGACAGGGTAGATGTGAAGAGGATTCTTCCTCATAGGGGAAATCCAACAGTAAAATCACAGGTTGCCTTTTTGAAAGGGTAATTAGGCAAAATCTATTTCCTCGGAGGACCGCCAGTCTTTGGAACGTTCTCTTCTTGAAAAGATGGTGGAAGCAAAGTCCTTAAATATTTTTAAGGCAGGATATACAAGTTCTTGTAAAGGGATTTGAAGGTTCAGGGCTAACTGGAAATGTGGATCTTAGATTAGTCACGTCAGTCATGGTCTTGTTGAATGGTGAAGGGGCTTAAATGGCCTACTCCTGCCCTTAATTTGTATGTTCCAGACTGAAACTTAAAGCATTCTCGAGATTATATTCAACCGTATACAGGAAAACAAAACATTGAACCTACTGCTAATCTCTCAGGGTTTACCTGCTTCAATCCCTAAACACACAAAAAAAACTGTCTTCCCAGATTCAGGTGTGTGTTATGGAATACCCTAACAAAAAGTAGATTAGTTTAACACATTACAATCTCCTTCCTACTTTTCTGGCATTAGATGTGAAAGATTTAAGGTAGCAACGTAATTTTTAAAAAACTCATTGTTAACTTGTATTAATTGATATAATAATCCATTGCTGGAACAGAACAATAGCCAGTAATATTAAGCAATCCTGAGTATAACCATGTCTGTTTCACAAAAGCCCCACAGAAATTAACCCAAACAGCTCAATCATGATACCCTCATGAGCTCAAGTGCTGCCCCATTTATGTTGTGGCACTATAATATTAAAGATAATACCTTGGGTAGCTGGAGTCAGTACCAGCTTTCAGTCTAAAGCTACTAAAATCACAAAATTCATCTTGCAAGGAAAAAAAAATCTAAAAAAAAGGACAAAGAAAAACAGAAAAGCGATTAAGACTTTTACTTTGTTTACTATTCAAAAAGAAAACAGGGAAGTAAACCACAGTTTATGATTCAATTGTAGCGAAATGCACTCCTGCTTTTCCCTGGTAAAAGTTAGAAACTTTTTTTAAAACTAGGACTATACCACCACAGTCCCCCAAGTAATTGTAATTCACATACCATATTAAATCAAAACAGAAATACATGAATCAGATTAAAAATTACTTCATAGTATAATCATCCCATCAATAAAACAAGAACCATCAAAGCAGCCAAAAAAACAAAGTATTTTAAATTTTAAGTGTGATATGATGTATTACACACAAAAAACCCAACATTTTTGCTTTGGTCAGTGGGAGCAGGCCATACTGCATTGTGTAAATAAATGAAGACAACTACATCAAATAAATGTCAGTTAGTGCAGTCAGACAAGTGGTTCATCCATGGTAAAAAGCTAATTCCCACATACATTAAAAACATTCCACATATGCAAACAAATCTGTAAAAAGTGCAATTCAATAACTAAACTATAGAGGTGTACCTGATGTGAAATTATTGAAGAGAAAGATAGCTGGGGGAGGGAAAGTAATTCACAATGTTTTCCCCAGGACCGTCTTCCTTCCCTCCTACCAAAAATCTTAATACATCCTAATGTGAAACATTTAAGTGTGATTAAGCAAAAAACTCTACAATTCTTCTTGCACATTCAATGAAGACTGATCGAGAGAAGTTAAAACTGGTCCCACTCTGCCATAACCATAAAAATTTGAAACCAGATTGTGCAGCTGCCTTCAAAACAATGGGATGTCAATACTGCCTTTAGCAGGCATGAATCAAAATGCATGGTAATGTGAAGGTGGGAGGGGGAAGGGATGTGGGCAATGGGGCAAGTAGGGGAACCAGATTAAAAGTCCTACTTTAACATTAAAAAAAAAACTTAAGGAAACCATTTAAAAACTTGGTTTTCTAAAAAAAAAATCAACTTTTTCTCAACAGAAAATGCAAAGGGCAGTTTCACATTTAAAAGTATGTTCTAGCATTAAGCAAAAAAGGAAACAGCAGCAAAAATAACAGTAATAAGTCAAAATATCCTCTTTTTTTTGTAATAGGAATCAGCATAATGACCACCAAGGCCCTGCGAGTGCTGCCCAACGTAGCCTCCATCTGGACTCACTTCAGGGGAAGGCAGGAGGTAGGAAGATGCACGTTTCTGACCAGTCACTGGAGACTTAAGGAAAATATGAATAGTTTATTCTCTGATCAGGTTTTTAAAAAAAAATTGTACCTTGAAATTAGCTTCTATTAAACAACAGTATAAAAATTACCATGGTGCTAGAAATATTGAATAAAAGCAAGGAAATGCTAGAAATGCTCAGCAGGTCTGGCAACATCTGTGGTTAAGGAGAACAGTTATAGTAACTGCTTTTTTCTCCAGAGATCCTGCAGAGTATTTCTAGCATTTACCAATTCTTTTAACACAGTCATTGCTACTAGAATCACTCAATTCCTTTAATGGAAAACCAGAATATTCTCTAATGGCATAACATTGCATTTCACCAGCAAAATGAGCCATACAGTGCTGCAAAGTTTTAGTTGAGTGTTCCAGTCTCTGCTGAATTAACTCAACAGCAGTACAGTTGATCACCACTCTGAATAGAAAAAAGGAAAGATATACATTTCAAAATTGTCTGTCAACATGATGTATTTCAATGTTGCGTGTCAGAAAGGTATTGGTGCAGCCTTCTTTTGTGACTCAAATACCCTACTCCTCAAAGTACACAATCTTCAAATTTCTAACACTTACTGCAGTTCATTAACCTCCATACCACCTTCACAACTGTCTCATCGATAAGCCAGACATAACAAGCTGCCTCAAACCAAGCTGCAATTTTTGCACTTATGTTACAACACGGGGAAAGGAGGGAGGGAGGAAAGAGACAAGGCAGGGGTGTGACGGGCTTGATTGCATCTATAGTTTTGACTTCACTGTCCAATTCAATTCCTGATCATGCATTGACCTCTCATGCTGGTTTACAAAACACAACATGGCTCCAGAACCACTGACACTGAATCATTCGCCCCTACATAAATAGGACAAAACCAATGCCATTAGTTCAAAATCCAAACGCTTAAAATAAATGATTAAAAAAATTAAAAAATAAATCACACCTTAATTCATAAAAGAAGGATCATAAATTTAAGTAATCTGTTACTTTATTCAAACAGCGATTTTTAAAAATATCTTTCTTCAGTTTCCTACAAAATGACCCACAGCATTCAACTGTGGCTTAGTTTATCAGCTTGTACACCTTTTTACTATTACTTAACCCATACTCAGTCTTTAACATCTAAAATTTTGTCCATTTTTTGTTGGTTTACCTACAAGGAATTACATATTTCAGCAGTTAAGCCAGTCTGCTTTTCACACTCATCATTATCCCAAAATCCACTTCATTCTTTGCACAAAAAGACATCTACTACCTGTGCACCCACATTTATATGTCTCGAGTATGTTCTAGCCCTTCTGTTCGCCAACCTTCCTATTTCTATCTAGTTGATATATTAAGAATACACACCCCATGCCAAATCTCTTTTCAATGTCAATAACGGGAACTACATTTCAACACATTTCTATTGACCTGTGTCTCGTTACCACTTTCTCTTTTCATCCTGAATCCAATTATTAACAACCATTAACCACCAAGAGAGATGACACATTCTCACTGGTCTCACTACATAAAGACAATGAGGGACACAATTCGACTGGGATAACGCACCCATAATCAGGCAAGTTCAACAGAGACACGCCAGTGAATTCCTCGAGGCCTGGTATTCTAACCGGAACTCCATCAACAAACTCATTGAATTGGACCTTGTATACGAACCACTGAGAAACAGAAGTGGTACCAAACACCCCAACAAACTGAGGCATATAAATAACAAGTGGGACAGAACACTGACACTTCACTGAAGGCACAACTGACAAAATGTTATCTAGCAGGGTGACCGAACGTTTGGAACCAAACCTACTGGCTCGGCCAGCATGTCTACGACTTTATTAAAAACTGTTACACAGTTCAGTTTTAATCATTTATTCATGTAATTCACTTCTCAGAAGTAAGTTAAGTTGTACACTCATACAGGACCAGAGACATGCTGATTCATCCTTGTATGGCCCTAAAAGACACTAACTACTTTAAATAGCTGTTTTGCATTTACCTCAAGCTATTTCAGGCTGGATAATAATTACCGTTAATTATTACCTTATTCTTCTTGAACTATCTGCCCTTTTTTCCATATACTTTAACATCTGCCTAATTTAACATCCACTATCCAACGGCCTCCTTTAGAAAATTTTACAATGTCTCTTTTTTTAAAAAAAAATTTACCCCTAAGGACTGGATTAATCCAATCAAGGAAAATCACAAATTCAAACACTCTGATAGAACTTGATTAGATAAATAATCATACTAGCCCACAGGAGGCAACAATTCTAGCATATGCTTTGCTGGCTATTCCCCCTGCCTAACCTGCGATCTTCCAAAATTCTGCTGCCCACTTCCTTACACATTTAAGTTCTGTTCACCCATCATCCATTCTTCACTAACTTACAGTAGCCTCAAGGTAAGGAGTATGTCAGTTTTAAAATGCAGATTTTCAAATCCTTGATTTTTCTCCTTCCCATTCCTAACAGCCTCCAGTTCCCCAAGTCAAGATATCTGTTGTTCCTCTAATTCGGGTCTCAATTTCAATTGTTTTGATTAGAGGCCATGTGCTTAGCTTCCAAGGAGCCAAGCTGTGAAATTCTGGCCTTGAACTTTACACCTCTTTTCCCTTCTTTAGGATGTTGCTTAAAGCCCAAGTCTCTGACCAAGCCAAATTTAGAACTCAAAAAAGCAAATACTGCAGATGCTGGGAATCTGAAATAAAAACAGAAAATGCTGGAGAAACTCAGCATGTCTACCTGCATCTGTGGAGAAAGAAACAGTTGGCACTGAGCGAGATAGGACTCTTCAAACTTCAGTGTTTTTATTCCAAATTTATAAACACATTAAAACAATGAGGCATTTTATTATTACAGAGTGCTATATGAATAGAAGTCTTTCCTGGCCTCCAGTTCTGCTCATCCCAACAATTGGGAACACACGTCAAAACCTCTCAATCTTACTGGGCCCTACTTGGTCACCCCTCAGCATTCCCTCATCAGGAAAAATTAGATCCAGACTGAATAGGTGTATTCTAATTTCTGAATTTTTTTTATAAATTCTATTCTACAACCTCTTCCAAGTCTCACTCCTATTTTTAAAATATGGCAACCAAAGCTGTACAATTCTGATCCAATCGAAGTCAATATAATAATTCAACACAATTTTTGTACTTGTCAATTCTGCCACTCTGGAAATAAACTTGTGTGTTCCTTTTAATGGGTCAGAGTGGCAGGTGAGGAGTTATAAACCTGTATGATGGACCAAATGGCCTATTTCTGTTCTGCAATGAGTGAGACTCTAGGAAATACATCACCTCCACTACTCAAGCCAATGGTCTTGGCAGAGGATTCAACAAATCGATCGATATACTACACTCAGGGTTGGGGTAATAGCAGAGATTTAGGCTACTCAATCTCTAACACTGTAGAAGAAAAATCAATTCTAGTCTCTTCCAACCCATTCCTCCACAGCAAATCTGAATGAGTTGCCACAAACACTGCAAATAGCTTAAAAAACGATTCAACAATGGAAAGTACATTTTCAGATTTTTACTAGTCAACTAAAATGGATCTGGAACATACCTTGATATTAGTCACCGGGTTTCCCACTGGTGCTGGACCCAGGATTCCAGCCCCTGGAGCAAGTGACTGCTTCAATGTAGCACAAGGTGGTCACCGCCATGAGGAGAAAATAAATTAATCAAATTTAGATTCAGAAACTTGGCTAAACTTGTATATCCTGTGGCTAGACAACGATGAATATTACTGCCCTAGCTGACATTAGTTAATTCAGCAGATAAGCGATCGAACTAGTTGACATGGACCAGTTTCACTTCAGGTAATACATGTGACAAGAGGCAAAGCTGAGAAGTAAACTGAAATCTTAATCAGGTGCAGTGCCAACAGCAAATTTAGTCTCAATGAGACTGAGTATTGTTTCTGATCCTTTGATACTGAATGAGGATATGTATTTTAGGTGATATTTTCACAGATGAAGAGGAAGGAACTGGAAAAAAATGTTGAGCCAGCCAGTCCAGATAGTTTAATGTTATGTTCGATGTCACTTTTACTCTTAAGGTCATAGAACATTAATTATTAGTTTAAAACACATTACACAAATTATTAGAAGCGCTATACTTCAAGGAAATTTTGATGCAGAATAGTGTCAAGTGGATCATGGAGTGCAGGATTTCAGATTAAAACTCATTACTCCACACTGAACCACCCTGTGAGGGGACAATCTTGGCACCAACTCCTCAATACAGCTTTCTAACACAAGCAATTAGACTCTTAGCTCCTCTATGCAAAGTTAAGGAGCCACAGGGGATCAGGCAGGAATTTTCCAGTTAACCCCTCTCCTAACGGTCCATTTCCAGTTCTCTCAATTGTGTCGGCAAAACTGGATGGACCACCTAGGTCTTTGCTGTTAAGCATTTCAAAAGAGTTCTGT
The DNA here is from genome assembly GCF_030684315.1 of Stegostoma tigrinum. Classification (NCBI taxonomy): domain Eukaryota; kingdom Metazoa; phylum Chordata; class Chondrichthyes; order Orectolobiformes; family Stegostomatidae; genus Stegostoma; species Stegostoma tigrinum. Next base: position 49,476,199 of record NC_081361.1, on the reverse strand, counting down.
TTAGTATCGATATTGATTTTAACTTGCTACATGATTGAATTTTTTGAAGATGTAACCAAGACAATAAATCAGGGCAGGGTGGCCTACACGTTCTACATGGGCTTTAGTAAACCCTTTGACAAGGTTCTGCACAGTAAACCAAATTAGGAAAGTTAGATCACATGGAATTCTGGGAAAGCTTACCAAATGAATACAAAATTGGCTTGATGTTAAGAGGCAGAGGGTGGCGGTGGCAGGTTGTTTTTCAGATTGCAAGTCTGTAGCCAGCAGTATTCCACAGGGATCAGTGCTATGTCCACTGTTGTTTGTCGCTTATATAAATGATTTGGATGAGAATTTAGGAAGTATGGTTAACAAGTTTGAGGATGACACCAGAAGTGACAGTGTAGTGGACAGTGAAGAAGGTTATCTGAGATTACAAAGGGAGCTTGATCAATTGGTCTAAGTAGTGGCTGATGGAGTTTGATAAATGAGAGATGTTGCATCTTGTTGAGTCAAACAAGGGCAGGACTTATACAGTTAATGGCAGGGCCCTGGGCAGTGCTGTCAAAGAGACCTTGGGGTTCAGGCACATAATTCTTTCAAAGTTGCATCACAGGCAGACAGGGTAGTAAAGGTGGTGTTTGGTACACATGCCTTCATTGGTCAGACTACTGGAGTACATTAGTTGGGATGTCATGCTGCCACTGTACAGGATGTTGATGAGGCCACTTCTGGTCCCGATGCTTTAGGAAGAACATTATTAAATTCGACAGGATGTAAAAAAGATTTACAAGGATGTTACCAAAATTAGAGGGTTCGAGTGATAAGGAGAGACTGGACGGGCTGGGTCTTTTTCCATTGGAATGTAGGTGGTTGACAGGTGACCTTTGATAAAATCATGAGGGGCCTGGATATGATGAATAGCCCAAGGTTCTTTCAAACCCCCCACCCAGGGTAAGGAAGTTCAAAACTTGAGGGCACATTTTTAGGGCGAGAGGAGGAAGACTTAAAAAAGGCACATGACGGACAATTTTTTCAGAAGATGGTTCATATCTGGAAAGCACTGCCAAAAGTAGTGGCAGAGGTGAGTACAATCGCAACTTAAAAAGATATTTAAATAGGTACGTGAATAGGACAGGTTGAGGGGGTAGGGGCTAAATGCAGGCAAATGGGACTAGTTTAGTTTGGGAAACTTGGTTGGCATGCCAAATTGGAATGGAGGGGCTGTTTTTGTGCTGTACGACTCTATAATTTGACTCATTTTGTAGATCCTCTGTTGCCTCTTTAGATTTTGCTGCAGCTCCCAACTTTGGTCTTCCTATCCCCTGTTGCTACTGAATTTGGCCAAAGTGTGTCAAGGAAATAGCGCGCTGGAGCACTTGCCAGTTTAGCATCAAGATCATTCAAAACCAAATTCAACATTTCAGTATTCATTCATCCTACCTTGGTGGTTTGGCTTGTTTGAATGTTTCCAGGGAAATAGGTTTGACTTCCAGCATAATACGAAGGTACCACTTGTACTGCCATACTGTAGTCCACATTACTATTTACAGATGTCTGCTGGAAGGAAGTTAGAACTTAACTATGTGTTGGGAATATGTGGTTCAATGAAACTGTTGCTTTTTGAGGCATCTCAATCTAGCATTTCACCATACTTGACAACAGTAACTCTCAGCAGGCAAATAGTCATCTACACATTACATTTTATATTTCACATGCTTAAAGTGGCAAAAAATCCAATGTCTCCCTATACCATTCCCTCCAACACCATCTTCAAAAGTGATTAAATAATAGGTGAAGATGGGTATCAGGGAATCAATTTCGATGTGGTCGCTAGTGCAGGGTGTCAAACATACACTCTGCATCTCATCATCACTTTTATAGTATGATACAGGATGATATTCTGTTTGCCACAACTTCTTTCAAACCTTTAAACTTTGTGCAACTGGGTGTTTTCACCCCCTTCCCCTACAATTTGCCACATTGCTAAGTGAATGCTGTAGTGGTGGCAATGCAGTGATCACAGTTTAAGACAAGTAAAAGGTGAAGCAAGGCGGCATGCAGCAAACGTCACCAGTCAAATCGTGACTTAAAGTCCAAGACTAGGGAATTAATGTTAGAAAACAGAAGTGACAGACTTTAAACAAATATTTTATATCAGTTTTTAGAAAACCGAAAAGCATCCAACAGACATTACAAAAAACAGGGCCAAAAAGAGGGGGTAATGTCAAACAGTTATAACAGTCGTAGCTGGTGGAAAAAGAAAATAGAGAGCAAAACTAGGCTGCCCACCCCACCCAGCCCCAGTTATCTGCCACTCTAATCCCCTACCCAACAACTACTCCTCATTTACTTTTACTCACTTTCTCTCATTTGCTATCAAAGTGGCTCCAAGACCCCCAAAATACACAATACCTATTCCTGAAAAGGGGTCATGGTCTCAGCACTGACTCCATCTGTTCCAGCCTGCGTTGGTTGCTTCACTGGACTGCGATCTTTCTTCTGGAAAGGCTCCTATAGCCTGTAAATTCACCTGGGAAACCACTCCCAAAGAGAAGTGGTCAACTTCTACTCCGATGTCAGTCAGAAATAGGGATTTTGGTGCAGACCTGAAGATTTCTGGCCTCTTATTAGATGTTCTGTTGTCACTTAGTTTACTCCTGGGGTTTTTCTTGCACACTTCAATTTCAAAGCAAAATATTTTTTAATCTCTGATATCATAATGGCCTAGAAAACATTCATTTGCCTTTAGTCAATTCTACAGTGGAGACTCCGGTTACAAAACAGCAGAGACCCATCCTAGAAAAACTGGTGCCAGAAGAAATAGTCATTCCTGAAATCATTGCCCCTTTGCAGCAGCATATAAAAGGCACGTCTGGACTGTAGAAATGCTCATTTCTCCATCGGCATATCAGAGCCAAAATCTGGTTCTTCAATTGCCTCTATCTTGTAAATTTCCCTCAATTTGGGGAAATTGTGCAATTTCTTGCACAGTAACAATAAAATTAGACAAAATGTATTAGTTCAAGCAATGGGAAATATCTTAACTTTTCCAGCATGCATTTATCTAATAAAGACTTCATCTTCTGGTATGTACATTTAATTTTGTTTAAACTCCAATAAGCCAGCACACATCTGTCATATTGTCTCTCTTTGGCCAGTCTATTTTTGTTTCAATTTAATCATGCGCAGTTATTTATTTTCTCTCCTTTTTCTATAATTGCTGGTATATCAGCTGCCAGCAACTGTTCCACTTGTTTTCATTTTGTTAACATTTCCTTTGCAGCCTCTTGTACACCCTTTCACACTTTTCTATTTGCTTTTATAACAGAAAGAAACAAGTTAGGAACAGGAGTAGGCAATTCAGGTTCAAGCGAACTGTGCCACTTAATATAATCATAACTGATGTCATCTCAGCCTCAACTCCACATTACTCTTTGACCTATTATCAATTAAAGATTTGTCTATCGCCTCCTTGAAATGTACTCTGTCCCAGCATCCACGACTTTCTGGAGTAGTGCATTCTACAGATACACAACCTTTTGAGAGAAGTAACTTCTCTTACGCTTTCAGTCTGCTACCCACTTTCATAATGCTGGGACCTCTCATTCCAGATTATCCCACATGAAGAAACCCCTTTAGCACCTTATATACCACAATTCTATCTCCATTCATGCTTCTAAATTTCAGGCAGTATCGGCCTAAATTGCTCAATCTCTCTCCAAAAGATAAATCCCTTATTTTTGGATCCAATTTAGTAAACCTCCTGAAAACTGCCTCCGATACAAATATATCCCTTCTCAAGTATGAGGATCAAAATTACATACAATATTCCAGGAACATTCTCACTGGCCTTGTACAGCTGAAACAATACCTCTCTACTGCTATACATTAACCATGAGCAATTGATGTCAAATTTCATTTTCTTTCCTTATTACCTGCTGCACCTGCAAACTAACTTTCTGTGAAGAAGCAGAAATTGGTGAACAAGAGTGTAGATTTAAACCTAGAGTAGGAACAAGAGGGTGATCATTTAACCTAAGAACACTCTTGGATAAACATCTAGAAGTAAACAATAACAAAGTTGTTGGAAAAGCTCAGCAGGTCTGGCAGCATCTGTGGAAGAGAAAACAGAGTTAACGTTTCAGGGCCGGTGACCGTTCCTCAAAACTGAGGAAACCTTAGACCAGAAACCTTAACTCTCTTTTCTCCTCCACAGATGCTGCCAGACCTGCTGAGCTTTTCCAGCAATTTTGTTATTGTTCCTGATTTAGAACATCTGCAGTTCTTTTGGTGTTATTTACAAGTAAACCATATTTACATACGTCTCAGACTAAGTATTTTGATCTCGTTTATCACAAAAAAGTTACCAAAATGTGAAACTGACAGTACAGACATGAGATTTAATCAGAATCTTGGAGCGAAACTTACAAAATCTGGCTTGCATTCTGACAAGACATGGCGTTGAGTGGAGTAGAAGAAAGAGGTTGCTTTCATCTGAAAATGTTTATACGCTCGAAAAATTGATTCTTGCTCTGAACTGGTTAATTGAGGAGTATCTCAAATGATTAGGTCATATTAAATTCCTAAGCTATAAAACAGAATATTTTGAGTGAGAAATGAGGAGAGGATAAAAGACACAGATTAAAAGGCCTACCTGCAATAAGGCCAGCGGAGGAGCTTTGTGAACCATGGGACATGAATGCAGAAAAAGCAGCTAATTGGCAAGTAAAATTGATGAGTACTGAGCCTCATTGTTGCGGTCTCAAAACTTGTCCCCCTGAATTAAAACATTTTTAAGGAGAAAATTGATAGAGGTACAAAAAACAAAACTGGCAGTAACCTGACAGGACAGGTGATGCGTTCCTGCTGCAGCACGTGAGAGCTGCTGAATGCCAAGGTGATCTGGAATGACATATTTGTAGTCAGCACTTGCAACTCATTAAGCTCCAGATCATTGTTAAAGAGTTGGAGCCTGAGCTGCAGACACTGCACTACACGAGGGAAGACGACATTTGGATACTTTGTTCCAGGAAGCAATCACACTTCTGATTAAGGAATTCAGAATTTGGTCGGGGCAGGAGAGTGTGACTGCAAGTCAGGTATGAGAGCCCAGTGGGTAGCATTTGAGGAATCTCAGCCCTTGCAACAGTCAAACAGATAAAAGGCTCTTGGAAGCTGAAGTTTCAAGAGCAGGATCTGCAGCAAGGCTGACAACGGAAGTTGACCCCATCCCCTCACCCACCCTCCTGCAAGAATGTGATCCCTTCCTCCCAAACTGTCCGCCTCTGCCACATCTGCTCCCACGATGGGGTGTTCCACTCCCAAACATTCTCTTACTTCAAGGACCACAACTTTATAGGGCATAGAACAGTACAGTAGAGGCCTTTTGGCCCATTATGTTGTGCCAAACTTTTACCCTAACCCTCCGCTCTATCTAACCTCCAACCCTACCTTATACTATCATCCATATGCCTGTCTAATAGACGCTTAAATGCCCTTAATGAGGCTGACTCCACTACCCTCTCCAGCAAGGCATTCCACGCCCCTAGCATTCTGAGTAAAGAACCTACCTCTGACGTCCCCCCTATATCTAACTCCACTCAATTTAAAACTATGCCCCCTCATAATAGCTATGTCCATCCTAGGAAAAAGTCCCTGGCTGTCTATTCTATCTATACTTCAGATCATTTTGTACACCGTTATCAAGTCATCTCTCATCCTTCATCATTCTAAAGAGAAAAGCCCTAGCTCTCTCAACCTCTCCTTGTAAAACCTTCACTCCATTCCATGTAATATCCTGGCAAATCTCCTCTGCGCCTTTTCCAATGCTTCATATCTTCCCTGTAATAAGGCGATCAGAACTGGTCACAATACTCCAGATGTGCCCGAACCACGCTTTTGTATAGCTGGAGCATATAACTTAACAGCTCTTGAACTCTATCCCTCTATTAATCAAAGCTAACAAACCGTACGCCTTCTTAACAACTGCATCCGCCTGGGTAGCAGCTTTCAGGAAACTGTGGCCATGAGCCCTGAGATCCCTCCGCTCCCCCACACTGCCAAGAATCTTTCCACTAACCCTGTATTCTGCTTTCAAATTTGTCCTTCCAAAATGAATCACCTCACACTTTTCAGGGTTAAACTCCATCTGCCACTTGCCAGCCCAGCTCTGTATCCGATCAATGTCCCTTTGTAACCGAGAACAGCTCTCTGCACTATCTACAACTCGACCCACCTTCATATCGTTCAGAAACTTACTAATCCATCCTTCCACTCCTAAATCCAAATCATTTACAAAAATCACAAATAGAAGAGGACCCAGAACAGATCCTTGTGATACACCACTCGTAACTGAGCAACATGTTGAAGATTTTCCGTCCACTACCACCCTTTGTCGTCTCAGGGTCAGCCAATTTTGAATCTAATCTGCCTCATTTCCCCCTATCCCATGCCTGCTTACCTTCTGCATGTGACTACCGTGGGGATCCTTATCAAATGCCTTACTTTTATCCATATATAGCATATCCACTGCTTTACCTTCATCCACGTGTTTGGCCACCTCCTCAAAGAATTCAATAAGGTTTGAGGCATGATCTACCCCTCACAAATCCATGCTATCACAAATCAAACTGTGCCTGTCCAAGTGATCATAAATCCTATCTCTGAGGCCTTTCCAATAATTTGCCCACCACTGACATAAGACTAACTGGCCTGTAATTCCTGGGGTTATGTCTATTCCCTTTTTTGAACAAGGGTATGGCGTTTGCCTCTCTCCAATCCTCCAGCACTATACCCGTGGAAAGTGAGGACAAAAAGATCATCGCCAAGGGCCCAGCGATCTCATTCCTCGCTCCCCATAGAATCTTTGGATAAATCCCATCAAGCCCGGGGGACTTATCTATCTTCAAGTTCCTCAATATTCCTAGTACATTTTCCTTACTAACATCAACCTCCTCTAGCATACCAGCCTGCTTCATGTTGTCCTCCTCAACAACTAGGTCCCTCTCAGTTAGGAATATGAAAGTATTCATTAAGAACCTCTTCTATCTCTTTAGGCTTCATGCACAAATTCACTTTACAATCCTTGATCAGTCCTACTTTTTCTCTGGCCGCTCTCTTATTCCTCACGTACGTGTAAAAAGCCTTGGAGTTTTCCTTGATCCTATCTGCCAAGGTCTTCTCATGCTCCCTTACAGCTTTGCTAAGCCCATTCTTCAGCTAAGATGCATCCCTATTAATCCTTCTTCCTCTTCACCAGCCGCTCGACCTCTCTGGAGAACCGGGGCCCCCTCACTCAACCACATCTTCCCTGCCTGCTAGGGACAAACATGCTGAGCACACGCAGTATGCGTTCCTTGAACAATCTCCATATTTCAATAGTGCTCTTCCCTAACAGCATCTGTTCCCATTTTGTTACCTAGTTCTTGCCTAACAGAATTGCAAGTACGCTTCCCCCACTTATCAACCTTCCCCTGCTGTATATACCTATCCTTTTCTATTATTTAAAAAGTAACAAGAGTTATGATCACTACCGCCAAAATGCTCTCCTACCAACAGGTCTAACACTTGGTCCGGTTCATTGCCAAGCACCAAATCCAAAGTGGCCTCTCCTCATGTTGGTCTATCTACATACTGTGTCTTGAATCCTTTCCTTCCTGAACACACTGGACAAAATCTGCTCCATCCAAACTATAACAACTAAAATGTTTCCAATCAATATTTAGAAAGTTGAAGTCAACCATGACTACAACCCTGTGTCTTCTGCAACTTTCCAGTAGGTGCCTCCCAATCTGCTCCTCCACTTCTCTTCAACTGTTAGGGGGTCTATAAACATCTCCCAAAGTGACTGCTCCTTTCTTGTTCCTGACCTCAACCCCAACTGACTCTGTAGACATATCATTCTCAAACTGCCTTTCAGTAGCTGCTATACTTGCCCTGACTAGCAATGCCACTCCCCTGCCTCTTTTACCACCCTCCCAATTTCTATTAGAGCATCAAAATCCAGGAACTTCCAACAACCACTCCTGTCCCTGAACTACCCAATGGCCACAACATCATAGTTCCAAGTACTGGCCCATGCTCTAACTTCATCCACCTTATTTCTGATACTTCTAGCATTGAAGTACACACTCCTCAAACCATTTCAGTCCACAATTACACTCCATCAATCGCATTTCCTTATTAACAACCTCACTCCCTGTTGCGTCTGGTGGAAGGCTGAACACCTCATCCTCAATTACAAATCTGGTTCCCCACCACCTGCCAATCTAGTTTAATACTATCACATGTAGCTCGAGCAAACTTCCCTCCCAGGACATTTGCGCCCTTCTGGTTCAGGTGCAAATCATCTTTACCATACAGGTCCGACCTTCCCCCAATGCGCTCCAATTATCCACATAATGGGAGCCGTCCCTCCTACACCGGCCAGTGGCCGCATGTTTAGCCGCGCACACTCCCTATTTCTTACCTCATTATCACGTGGCACTGGTAGTAATCCAGAGACAACTACCCTGTTTGTCCTGGCCTTCAGCTTCCAACCTAAGTCCCTGAACTCGTTTTTCACATTCTCAGTCCTTTTTCTACCTATGTCATTGATACCCATGTGTACCATAACTGTCGGTTGCTCACCCTCTCTCAAGGATCTTGAAGACATGATCAGAGACATCACAGACCCTGGCAGGCAGGAAACAACATACCATCCGTCAGTCTCCTTCACATTCACAGAACCACCTGCCAGTGCCTCTTACTATTGAATCCCCCACGACAACTGCTCTCCTATTCTCCCTCCTTGCCTTCTGCGCCAAAAAGCCAGGCTCAGTGCCAGAGAAATGTCTGCTATGGCCTTCCCTCGGTAGCTCATTCCACCCCCCCACCCCACCAACAGTATCCAAAACTGTACATTAATTATTGAGGGGAATGGCCACAGGGGATCCCTGCACTGTCTGCCTATTCCCTTCGGTGGTCAAAAACGCAAAAGATGCGGTCTAGAGCATTTCCCACACCTCTGCCCTCACATCCCACCCCCAACAAAAATAAAGACAGAATCCCTCCCGTCTTCATGTATCATCCAACTTTGTCACCCAACCCCACTGTATCCAACGTATCATTCTCTGCCACTTCCGCCACCTACAATCTGACCCCACAACTGAAGATATATTTCCCTCCTCACCCCTATCTGCCTTTCATCGGGACCACTCTCTCCACGACTCCCTTGTCCGCTCCACACTCCCCACTAGCCCCCAACCCCCACCGGCAACTTTCCCTGCAACTGCAGGAAGTGCTATACCTGCCCCTACACCTCCATTCAAGGTACCAAATAAACCTTTCACATCAGACACAGGTTCACCTGCACATCTGTCATTGTGGTCTATTGCATCCACTGCTCCCGATGTCGCCTGCTCTACAATCGGTGAGACCAAGTGGAGGCTCAGACGCAGCTTTGTAGAGCGCCTATGCTCCGTTCACGACAAACGACAACATCTTCCAGTCATGAGCCATTTCAACGCCCCCCCCCCTCCCTCTCCCTGGGTGACCTGTCTCTCCTGGGCCTCCTCCCCGTCACAATGACGCCACCTGCAAACTGGAGGAGCAGCACCTCAGGTTCCACCTTGGGAGCCTATAGCCCAGTGGCCTATGTGGATTTTACCAGTTTCAAAATCTTCCCAACCCCAGCCTCATCACATGACCAACCCCTCCCTCTTATCCACTACTCCTGACATGACACAACCTGTCAATCTTTTCTCCCACCTATCCGCTCCTCCCAACTCCCTGACCATTCTCCACCACTCCCTACCTGCACTCACCTATCACCATCCCACCGCTCCTCTCTATTTCTGAGCTCCCTTTCCTCTCCTCCATTTCTGAAGGGTCCCGAACCGTAATGTCAACTTCCCTGCTCCTCCGATGCTGCAGGGCCTGCTGTGTTCCTCCAGCTCTGCACTGTGTTATCTATGACTCCAGCATCGGCAGTTCTTTCTATCTCATGCTACCATTCAAGTTGGGGGAGGAAACAGAAATGTATTAGACGAAGAGGACTGTATAACTAAGGGGATAGATTTTGTTCTCTGAAGTCTTGAACATTAGTCTCAAAGAGAGTATTTGCCTGCTCGGTACCAGGATTAAAGACAGCCCCTCAGGGAGGGTTCCAGTTTTCAGCAGCCAGAGAGTCAGAGATGTACAGCACAGAAACAAACCCTTCAGTCCAACTTATTCATGCTGACCAGATAGCTTAAATTAATCTGGTCTGATTTGCCAGCGTTTGGCCCATATCACTTGAAACCCTTCCTATTCAGATACCCATCCAGAAGCCTTTCAAATGTTGTAATTGTACTCGTCTCCACCACCTCCGCCGGCAGCTCATTCCCGCACAGCCTCTGAAAAGGTTGTCCCTTAGGTCCTTTTTAAATCTTTCCCCCCTCCGCTTAAACCAATGCCCTCTAGATTTGAAACCCCTTATCTGGGGAAAAGGCTTTGTCTATTCACCCTATCCAAGCCTCTCATGATTTAATAAACCTTTACAAGGTCAACCCTCAGGAAAAAGAAGCTCACAGTCAATGTTGGAACCACAGGGCTAGGAAGGAGATTCTTTCGAAAGAATTTGCATTAGAAACTAAAGTCAAACCTTCAAGGTAATAGTCTCTAGATTATCCTATGCCAATTTGTTGGAGGTAAAACAGTTAGAGTTAAACATGTTTCTCAAAAGTGTTGGCGAAATGGGAAACCAGCACCAGAACTTGGTAGAGGGATCTGTTCCAGTGGTATGAGCTTCACATGAACTGTCCAGGGACCAGTGTCCTGGCAGTGAGCAGCTAAGGTTGTATTGGTGGTTCTAGATTTAGTAGGTTTGCAAAAGATAAAGGCACCATTGCATGGCAGCTATTTAGATAACGATACCCAAAATGGGACAGGAAGTGGCAGAGAGTAAGCATTAAAGGCAAGCAAATAGGGTCAGAGAGGGAAGAAAATGGATCTTAACTCATTTACGTATATTTAAGTTAACAGCACAAATTGAGGTGAATGGCCATGTTCATTTAACTATTATACAGATGGTACAAGAATATCAGAACTGACAACTAAATATTCAGGGGCGAGACACTTTCTGAAAGGACAGACAAGGAGGGGAAAAAAAAGGTGAAGGGTTAGGTTTGTTAATGCAAGTATGAAATTTAATAAACAATTTTAGATTGGAAAATACAGAATCCATATGGGTGGCAGCAAGAAATAAAAAGGGGAATGCAACACAGGATAATTAAATAGGAACAAGGATACTTAAAACCAGGAAAGCCCTTAAGAATATTGTAGATCAAGAAAGACTATATATTGTTTGACCCTTTTTGATGTTCATACTGAATAGCAGCTGAAAGTAATATACAAGAAACAAGGTTGAGTTTGAAGTGGATCATGTCATATATCTACTTTATTCTGATGTTTATCTGTTGAAGTAGAAATTCGAACAGAAGATGACAGCTCTGACACAGCAATTATAAAGAAGGTAGAGATAGCTAGAAAGCAATGTTGTGAAGATGCATGTGTAAACAAGAAAATGCAAGCTTATAAGAGAGGGAAAAAACTCAGCAGATGCTACATTCTGCTTTTCTGTATGTCATAGAAACTTGGACAGTAAGATCTGAGGATAGAAATGGAGTCTTTTGAAGTATGGATGCTGAGATATACCAAAAATGCCATGAAATGAATAAGACGAGTAAAGAGGCTCTTGAAACTGCTTGAGCTAATAGAAAACCAAAAAGGTAACATACAGAAAAGAAAATTGACAGTATTTCAGCCGTTTAATCAGAGCTAAAATGTTACAGATCTGTCTAAGAAAAAGTAGGCAATAGCAGGAAGATGATTCAATCTAAATGTAGTGAGATACTGAATGTTAGAGGTGCCACGATGGGCGAGAGGATGGCAAAAGACAGATTATTGCAGCATAATAGTAGCACATCCCCTGAAAGGAGTAGCGACAAGCAGAGGATTGGCCAATGAACAGGAAACAGAGTTAAAGGCAGAGGAGCATTTTCTAGGTTGGCATACTGTGAACAAGGGGAGTGCCACAGGAATTTGCATGAGGCATCAGGTAAATGTAAAAAAAAAAATCCATGGTTTTTTGTCCCCAAAGGATATTTATACTGTTCAGTCTGTACAGTATTCAAACCCTTAATCAACAGGACCAAGTCAGTTCAGATAATTATCACATCAGCATTTGCAGGAGCTTGCTGTGCACAAAGTACCTGCCAATTTTCTATGCTACAAAAGCAGTTATACTTCAAAAATTTTAGGTGATTTGACATGTCCAGTGGTCATGAAGAGTGCTATAAAAACATGATTGTTAGTAACCAAAGCTGCATCTCCTTTTTTCTTTAATTCAATCACAAGATGCATAATTCACAGACTAGGCCAGCATTTGGGTAATTTATTGATAGACAAAGAACAGTTAATAGTCAAACACATTGCTATGGGTCTAGAATCACATAAGCCAGGAGTAGCAGGGATAGCAGTTTCCTCCAGTAAAGAATACTAAAAAAATGAGATGGGTTTTTGACAATTGACAGTAGTTTTACATTAGATTCCTAATTCCAATATTTTAATGAATACGAATTTCACTATTTGCTATTTGAACCCAGATCAAAATTACTGCAGCTTTGGATTAACAGTCTAGCAAATTGCCACTATCCAGAGGTTACGAGGGAAGCAACGGCAATACTTAATCTTCTGAGTATGGCCTTGCTGCGACATGGGTACTTAACAGCCCCAAAATTAATTTGACATCATTATGCTTTAAGAACAATTGCAGTCTGTCACGTCACTGGAAACCAACCCCCACTATTCTAGGGGTTATCACAAAAGTTAACGATCTTAACTACACACACAAAAAAATTCCACAATTTAGCTGCCATGTGCAGGTGGATCCGTACAGCACAGACCAGATTTCTGTCCTTGAAAAGTTACTACTCGTTTCAAGTAACTAGATTCTCACTACTAGTAAAAGTTGTGTGTGTTGATGGCTCAAATCTTTACTAACTGAAACTGTAATCCCCTTACAAATACAGATTTCTTGGGGCTGGTAAGTGAGCCCTGTCAAAAGGTCCTTCAGTTACTGTAAGATGGGAAAGATAAGACTAGTTTTGTTCAGGCTTCAAATGATTCTTAAAACTTCTCTGAATTTTATTCATAACTCTAAATTGCCCAGCTAGCTGAGATCCACAGCCGTTAGAATGCAGAAGATCTTTGTCATCAATAACTGGTTACTAGTCCACAAACCAGATACATGCATCAGTCAAAGTTCCAACTGTATGCATCCCCTCAGTTCCAGTTTATCTGCAAACACACTTCAAATTACTGCTTGATCGAGCAGCTTTGTAAATGTTGTAAGCACCAAGTGCCAAATTACTTGCTTTCAAAACAAGCAGCAATTCTTGCTTTTTAAAACAGTTCTTTTCTTATTCCAGTCCACAATTAAAGATTATAGCAAATTAAAATTTACTTTGTCAGCTTCTACCTAACAGTGGATGTTCAACTCTGTCTCCGCATTACCGCCCTTGATGTATGGCTGTCATTTTGCAACTAAGAGACCAAATTTAGATGAAGATTTTTCAAAATTCGACATTGAATATGATCTCTGTATTCCCAATCTGGCCAAAAAGTCTGCCATAATGTCCAGGTCTATCTTTAGCTAATCATTCAAGTTGAACAAGACTATAAGATGCCTGCCACTTCATTTAATGGAAACCTGTCATGATAATCGAATTGGTCAGAGATCTGAAGGTCATTTCTACCATTTCAGTCATTCCAGATCTTTGCGACTTCCAGTGACATCCTAACCTTTATTAAAACTGCAACTACGACAGAACTGAACTGTTCCAACACTTTTGTTGGCTGTCCTCCATGAAACCGGCAATCACTTAACTGCTAAATGTCCAAAATTCACAAAATTCTTTAAACCCCATTCATCCATCACATCCAAATCCCATGACCAATCCTGGATCTTCATTCAGCAATCATATTCAAAACTCCTTGTTAAAGTTTAACAGTGGTCCACAATATTGTCATACTGTACCTCAAAATTCTCCACCTTTACATTCAGTCCTTAGAATCGCAGCCAATTTGCAAAATAGTAAATTTCCCTCCAAATTGCTTCCATCAAAACACACAACAGGATCCAAAGTTCAGTAATTACTTTTTAACATTTAAAATTGCTTTTCAAAAGATATGTTTTTAAATTCAAAGAGATCAGAATAGAGAAAGCAGTTTTGAAATTTAATCAATGCTTTGTATTTTTTACAGTAGTAAACGTGCAAAGCTATCCTTTAACTGGATAGCCTTTGCTGAGAGTTTCATCTTTATTGAGTACTTCTAATCAACTTGTCAATCAAAAATGAACTGTTTGTGATGTTATGACAAGAAATACATTGACATTAGTTTTTAATCAAACAGATTTTCTGGATTTCTCCAAACATATAACCCCACAAGGTGATGTGTGCTCCTTGGACTATGCTACATACCGGTCTTTAAAGAAAAAAATGAATTCAAGTCACCAAATAAATGTGTAAAGACTACTTCCGCTCAAAATGCAGTGGGTCTATAGCTTGGCGATAGAAATTCTAGATGGGATATTCAACATTCCTTAATGTATTCAGGAACAAAATTATACTTAGGCTAAATCTTGTGCTACCTTTCACGTTCTTCTAATCAATTTTAAAACCAATGATGCAAGCAGAAGCCTTTCATTCCCAAAGGGCAAAAGGCAACGCACTTTTGAAAAGCAGCTCAGAAGGAAACACGAAAAAAATTAAAATCTCATACATAAAACAAAACTATACATTTATGCAACAAAATGCACAATGCGGCTAAATTGACTGAAAAGAAAATTTAAGAACCAACATCCACAACTCAAAATGCTCAGGAACTGGTAGCGTGCTTTTTTCAGAAAGATCAGTTGAAGGATAGAATTGAAGCCAATCTTTATACAGTGTATTATTTAGAAAGTAAGATTTTAGAAGTATATACCTCCCAACTCAACTAAACCCAAATTTCAGTATCTCATTATACTGGTTCATGAAAAACCCAACTAATCTCCTCCAGCTGTATGCAATTAAATACAAGTGACACACAATTAAACTGGTCAGCCCCTTATGGTGCAATGGTATTCTCCCTACCTCTGGGCCAACTCCCAGTGGCTCCAGAGATGTGTACTGACAACTCTGAACAGATGGAACGGAAAACAGCTATGCAATTAATTGGGGAACTGAACTGTGGTTTATAAAAACAAAAAGCAAATATGATAGCTTTGTCTTATTCAATTTATATAGAATTTATTCAACATCAAGAGCCATTAGTTAAACATCAGACAGTTGAAAGAGATGATTGAAAGAATTATTTTAGATCCAAAGTGTAAAATGTGTTATAAAATTACCAATATTGACAATTCTTGAAGAGGAGGTCCTGAAAGATCTGTAATAGTCACAGGCTTTCATTTGCTGCAGCGCTTGGATGCATTTTTTATTTCTTACCTGATTATAGAACATTTCACCAGGAGCTACGGATGTTTGAACAAAAGTTGGCGCTGGTGCCTAAGAGCAATAAAAATACATGAAAACACCAAAGAGAAAGTAACTGGCAACTTTATACAGAGACATGCAAGGTAATGAATTTTTGGAAAGGAAACGTTCAAAAAGACTCTGCAATCTTATTGGAAAGACCTCAAGGAGTGTTGGAAATCAAGGATTTCAAATTAATAATCCCTTGAAACACTGCTCAAAACACATGCAGCAAGAGGCCAGTATCAGGGAACTGCGCAGTCAAGTAATGAGCTAGAGTGAAAAAGCGCATCGAAAAGCGTTATTTCTGCTTGGTGCCAGCGTAATGGTTGTAAGGGGAGGCTGGGCCCATGCCTCAGGCACCTCGCTGCAGCTGCCGGCGCAGAGAGTCCGGCATCTTTGTCCAACAGGTGTTGCAACATGCCTGGGTAAGGCCCTGGAGGACAAGGTATCATGATCAGAGCTGGCAGGGGCAGGGTGTGCTTTTGCTCAGCTATGTGTTGCAGTCAAGACAACTGCATTTATTTAGTGCCTCTTACAGCATGTACTAAAAGGGCATTACAGTCAGTGAGGTACTAATTTAAGGCTACAGTCATTGTGGGTTCTTGCAGTGCTGAAAATGACAAACAGAAATTTGGGAATTATTCATTCGCTGTGTCAATAGGGTTTTAGAATTGCTGCGTGAGATTATTCCACAGTTAACCTTCAGAACAGTTGGATCATTAAAATCTATCTAAAAAAGCTGATGAGGCCTTTGTTAAACGTCTGATTTGAAAGGTGCAACTCTGACTGAAGTTTGAGCCTAAAGTTTTGTGCTCCAACCTTTAAAGTTGGACTCATGAACTAGAAGGTTGGGGTTTCAAGGAGCTACAAGGAGATGCAGAACAGGCTTTTTTTTTGGGGGGGGGGGGTGATGGCAGGGGAGAAGAAGACCTTATTAAGGTGTATAATATTATGAAGGGCATGGATAGGGTGAATAGCCAAAGTCTTTCCCAGGATAGCTAGGAGGTAAAACTACAGGGCACTAGTTTAAGCTGAGAGGGGCAAGATTTAAAAGGGATCTAAAGGGGCAACTTTTTTCAGGCAGGGAGTAGGGTATGTATGAATGAGCTGCCAGTGGAAGTGATGCAGGTTGGTACAATGACAATGGCATTGTTTAAAAGGCATGTGGATGAGTACATAAGTAGAAAATACTTAGGGGGAAATGGTCCAAAAATGCTGGCAAATAGGACTAAGTAAGTTTAGGATATACAGTCAGCATGGACCAGCTGGACCGAAGGGTCTGTTTACATGCTGTACAACTCTATGACACTATGAAACTGCCGCCTCTCAAAACTCTCAAATCATTGGACAGGATGCGTGGTGCAGGCTAGAGGCAGCTGAAAGACAGACATGGGGCAGAGTGAAGCTGTTAAAGTGCAAGGGGGAAGAGACGACTCTTAAGAGGGATGCCAGGAGCAGGGGTATAAAGAGATTAAGGATGGAGAGAGAATGAGGCTACAAAGTGAGAACAGTTTCCAACTGATCACCAAAGGAATACTCAGCTAGCTGGGATCCAAGAAAGTTTCAAATGATGAAGGTAATAAATTCCTTTCAGATGAACGTGGAATGTCTATTTCAAAGCTTTGCTAGTTCAGCAGCTACCAAACTTCTCAAAAAATACATCTTACTGTAATAAACACACTCACGTTAAAATTAAATCTGAGACTGACGTTTCAGACACAGTAAATTAGGTTGTAACAGTCTGGTTAAAATAATCCAGCTTAGTACATATACAATTAAGGCACATTAGCTATAACCTCACTAGCCTATGGAAGGTGTGCTCAGGGTGAAGATTTTTCTTGAGTAGAAGTGTGCCAGTTATTTTCAGAAAACTTAAGTTATGTTATGTTATACCAATTTCAGTTCTGTGATGCCTAACGTTTTTTCTGTATCATGACATTAAGTTTAACATAGATGTGATAACCGAGGATGTTCAGGAGCCTGTCAAATTCTGTGGCACACAGTCCTAATACTCTATTTGCCAACACAAATTACAGAAGATTTCATGCTGCATGACAGCATCAACTAATAAGTTAGTGGACATGAGGAAAAAACCCCAAAAACCAAAAAGTAACCAAGAAAATCTCAAGTGGTATCCTCAAAACGTGAACAATTAGTGGCTCTGTTCTGAAAGTGCAACCAACAAAGCATGGAAGCAGCTCCATGGACCGTTGCAATCCATGCAATGAAATGTTTCAGAATGCTTTACTATTACAAAGAAGCAGCTTCGTCTTTGTATCTATCATCAATGTTCAAATTAATCGATAAGAAGGATTATGGATGGTTCAAGTCAGAATTCAAATCAGAAATTGCTAGAAAAACACAGCAGGTCTGGTAGCATCAATGGAAAGAAAGCAGAATCACTGCTGGGCAGCACTACTGCCTCAGCACTAGGTCCCTGGTTTGATTCCAGCCTCAGGCAACTATGCATGGAGTTTGCACATTCTCCCTATGTCTGCATGGGCTTCCTTCCACAGTCCAAAGACGTGCAGGTTAGGTGGATCGGCCATGCTAAATTGTCCATAGTGTCTAGAGATGTGTCTGCTAGATGGATTAGCTATGGTAAATCTGGGGTTACAGGGTTACATGGGGTGGGGGGCTGCTCTTTAGAGGGCCAGTGTGGACTCAATGGGCTAAATGGCCTGTTTCCAAACCATACGGATTCTACGATTCTATGGTTAACATTTCAGAACAGAAGGGTCACTGGACCCAAAATGTCAACTCTGCCTTCTCTCCACAGATGCTGCCAGACCCAAACAGCTACTCCACCAGTGTGTTTTAGGCTTATCTAATTAACCTGCAGTCAGAATAATGTTATAGCATTACAAAAGGCCTTTACACCAACTGGGGAGATGGCATTTGGTACTGGACTAGCAATCCAGAGACCCAGGACCATGTTCTGGGGATATAACTTCAAATTAAACAGAAGCTGATGGTGCATTTTGAATTCAATTAATAAATCTGGAATTAAACAACTTTAGCTAGTCTAACAGTGACCATGAAAACATTTGTGATGATTGCTACAGAAACATATACAGTCATTAATGCCCTTAGAGAAAGAAATTCTGACATCCTCATCTGTTATGGCCAACACACGATTCCAAATTCACGGCAAGAGTTTACTCCTCAATGTCCTTAAAACAGCCTAGCAAGCCACTAAAGTTGCATCTAACCACGACAAAATCTCATCTAAATCATGAAACCAGAAGAACCAACTGGCATCAACCAAGGCACTGGAAATGAGAAATACTCATGAGTCCTGTGGACTCTGTAAAGTCCTCCTTAACAACACTTGGGGCCTTGAGTTGAAACTGAAGATGCTCCACAGACTAGTCAAACCACAGTCTGACACTAAGGTATAATTCCAAACATAAGACTATCACACAGACATCATAACCACTCCTCCAGAGTTGGCGAAACAGCTGTACACCATTGGGAGGGAGTTGTCTGGGAGTCCCGATCATTGACTTCAGACCCCATGGAGGTCTCATGGCATCAGGTCAAATGTGGGCAAGGAAACCCAGTGATTGTTGGTGACACCATCCCCACCACTGGCTAATGAATCAGTTCTTCTCCTTTTGATCACCACTTTGAAGTTCCTTGCACCCTCAGTACTTCTAAGTCCATTACAAAGAATGCCCTATCAGCACCACTACAGACTGAGCTGGTTGATTCCAAAGGACAAAGCTGTTAGACTAGGTCTGCAGCAGGTGATGAGGGAACCAGTAAAAGGGAACATGTATTTGTCTTTGTCCTCACCAATCTAAATATAGCAGATGCATATATTCACGACAGTATGAACGACCACTGCATATTCCTCATGGAAATCAAGGCCCATCTTCAGAGTGGCATCACCCTCCCTTGTGTCAACAGAGGAGTAAACCACAGTGCTGAGTCAGACACCTTCCAAACAAATGTAACTCAAAACTAAACATTCACAAGACACAGTTGGCTATCAGAATTGTATTCAACCATAATCTATGGTCTCATGGTCCAGCATAACCCTCACCATCACTGCAGCCAAGCCAGGGGATCAACTTTGGTCCGACTTAAATTCACTCTATACTGCTTTAACCTTTTCCCTAAAACAAAGTCATTCCTACCATTGTGTACAATCATTTCAGGCTTCTCAATCTCAAATTTAATAATATGCTTGAAATGTTTAGAGACATCCTTGAGCATGCCAGTATCAACCCAGGAATACCTAAAAATTGGAGGTCAACATAGGATTGCTTGTATCCACTGTAGAATAGAATAGACAAAGGTTAAGTAATCCCACAGCAATAGATCAGATCTAACTTCTGCAGACGTGCCTCATCCTGTCATGAATAGCAATGGATAATTAAACTATTTGCTGGAAGAGACTCTACAATATTCCATCCTCAGTGATAGGGGAGACTAATACAGCAGTGTAAAAGACGAGGGACTGGTATTAATCTTCAGCCAGAAGTGCCAAAATTCACGTTTGTGTCTTCGGAGGGTTTCCAGTATCAGAGGGGTCAGCGTCCAGCCAACTTTATTGCCTGGATTGAATTAAGGAAACTATTGAAGGCAACTGTTATAGACCAGACCAAAACCCCCTCAAAACCTGTCACCTAACATTTTCTTAAATTAAAGGCAAGCACCTGGCATTGCATTCCAGATGCAATTCAAATCGGTAACTTTTACAAAACCAGCTACCGAAAATTAAGCAAAAAAAAAACAAAAAAAAATCCGAGTTCTTTGAGAGCTTGACCCCGCCCATTCAGGCTGCTTCTGTTGTTCCAACTTTTAAAAAACTTTGAGCAGATCTTTCCTACCCCCAAAGGCACTTGAATTGTGCAAAATCCTGAAGCCCTGAACAATACACTGGCTCTTTCAGCCATTGAGTTAACTCCTTTAACCTTCACTAGCTGTTTAATTGGCTTGAAGTAGACCCCTCACTACATCTGTCTCAACCTCTCTACAAGAAGGAAAAAATACACCTTAAAACCACAGTATCGTCACACAATAAACACTGTAAAAGCTACAGGCAATTACAAATACTTTCTCAATATAGGTCAGGTATCTTTTATCCATATATCCAAAAACCAAGAAGTCTTTTGAAAGAGGACCCAAACAAACCTAGAGAAAAATGAAAGGGGCACTCAGTCACTGGACACTTGGAATGACTCTTATGTTAAGCGGCATTTAGTAAAATTATCATAAAAGGAAGCTGTCCTGTCAGGGGTATGGACAAGAGATCCTATGGCAGTGAGCGTAAATTTAGCATGGTTGGTTGCTTTCAGAGTGCTAGAGTTAAGGAGGTCTCTAAACATTTCAAGCATATTATTAAAGGCAAGATTGAGAAGCCAGAAATTATTGTACGCAGGTGGTAGGAATGACATTTTTAGGGAAATGGCTAAAGCAATATGGAGTGAATTTAAGAGGTTAGGTAGAAGATTAAAAAATAGAACCTTGAACTTTGAAAATAGTAATTTCTGCTTTACTCCCAATGCCAAACTCAAGCAAGAGAAGAAACAAAAAGGTCAAAAGGAGATAAATCCACAGCTGAAAGAGCTAGTGCATTGTTCAGGGCTTCAGGATTTTGGACAATTGGAATGCCTTTGGGATAGAAAAGACTTGTTCAGAAAGGATGGGTCGAACCAAAACTGGAAAGGGACCAATATCTTAGCAGACAGATTTACTCATTCCATTAAGGAAGACTTCATACTGATAGAGAGTGACAGTGGAGGAATTCAAAATAGCAGGGTAAAAGGACAGACTGATGGGGAAGGGTCTGAATGTGAAGACAGCAGAGTTAGACGGACATTGCTTTTCAATTTAAGCTTCACCAAGCCCATTCAACTTCTGACCTCCTTGCAACCTTACTCCAAATATGGACAAGAGAATTGAACTCGAGAGAGTAAGTGACAAATTGTCAGTCAGATCAAGGCAGTATTTGACTAAGTATGAAACAGGCATAAAAAAAATTCACACCAATGGGAATTAGGGGGAGAAAAACCTGTTTGTTAGAGTCATTACTAACACAAAAGCAAAATGTTTGTGGTTGCTTGAGGTCAATCATCTGAGGCACAGGATATCAATCCCTGTGTAGAGCTTCAATCCCAATCACCTTAACTGCTTCAAATGATCTTCCATCCATCATACAGGTACTAAATCTCCCCCTAATAGCACTGGGGGAAATGGAGTGCAGCTGTTCAAGGTGCAAATCATCAACTGCTCAAAGGCTATACACAAATGTAGTTTTCAGTCATCCACTATTGGTTCCTAAAAATTTCCCAAATCTCTGACTCATCACTAGTTTCCCTGTTTCATACGCCGCATTTTTTGATTGGATGGTCTCTTCGGCCACCTTTGTTGACTGCAGGTCGTTTGTATTGAGTCCTTTTTATAAAGCAAAAGACTTTCTGCTGTGTGTTATGAAATATCTGCTGACTTATCTTTCCCTGAAGTCCATTTTCCCTGCCTATTTTAGGAGGTCCTTCTATATATCACTAACTGATTGCCCCTATCTCAGTTGAAAATACTGGTTGGAGACCCCATTTGCTCCCCTTCAATCTGAATTTGAAATTCTAACATGTTGTAATCACTGCCCAGTAAAGAACCCATAAGTACAAAATTAATCCTAAGTCATCACACATTAAGTCTGAAAATGACTGTTCCAAGGTCATTTGTGCACATATTGTCTAATAAAAAACCCTAATGCGTACCACAAATTCAATTCCCTCATTCCTCTTGTCCATCTGATTTGTCTAGTTGATGCGCAGATTAAAATCACCAATATCAATTAGATAGCCCTTCTGACATGGCTACATTATTTGTTGATTAGTACGTTGTTCTACCGGTGAACCAACTCTTTGGGGCACTGTAGACGACTCCCATGCATGATTTCTATCCCTTGTTACTCTTTACTTCCATCTAAATTGATTCGACATCACTATCAACTGCACTCGCATTGCTGTGTACCACTGCACTGATACCTTGCTTTATTCAAAATGCTTTGTCACCATCTTTTTATCTGCTTTTCCAGGACATCAAATATCCTTTAATATTGAGCCGTCAGCCCTGGTGACCCTGTAACCACATCCGAGACAGCTATCAAGTCAGATTCATTTACTCCATTTATCCTTCTACAAATGCTTGTATGCATTCAAATCGAGAGCCTTGAGCTTTGACTTTTTAAACCATGACTTAATCTCGTTCTGTTTTCTGCTGCACACCTGTTTGCATTTTCTGCCTCTTCCTGTTGCATTTTATCATTTACTTCTTCACTACCCTGCATGGCTGCTCCCCCATTTCTTTTGATTTTTTGAAACTGCCTTAGAATTGAACCTCTACCCACACTAGTTAGTTTAAAGCTCTAACTACAACTGTCGTTTCGTAATTCACTCGGTCCTAGAATGGTTCAAATAAAGCCTGACCCGACTGAATAACTATTGTTCCCAGTAGTAATTCTGGTGCCTATGCTCTAATTTTTCTTTCTGTTGTGCAGAACTTGAAGGGCTATGTGCAGCAGTGGCTTCCAGAACCACAAGTTGAAGCATCCACACACCATATCAATCTTCTGTGCAGTTTAGATTATGATCTCATATGCATATGCTTTTTGAATCAGAACCCATTCCTTCCACGTTAACCCAAACTTTGCAGTTACCGCTCAAATCTCATTTCCCCTATGCCAACTAGCACACAGTTCAGGTAGTTGTATGCAGATCAGTCATCTGTGGTTCTGCTTTTTAATTTAGCCCCAAACTGTTCATAATCCTTCAGAACATTCATTCTCATCCTACCTACGTCATTGGTACTTGTGCAGACTACCTGGATCCTTTCCCCCCCACAAAGTTTCTGTCTGGCCAAGAAGCGATGTCCTAAACTTCAGTATGGAGGTAGACAAAAACACATTTTGGACTGTCTTTGCTCCAGTAAACAGCATCTACTCTCTAATATGCTTCCCACTATTATTACTATTTTTCTCTTTTCTCGCAGACTTGAATGACACTGTGCGAGTAAACTTTGGCAAGTTCACTCACCTTCTCAGCATCCTATGCCCCAGCCAACATCAGAAACATTAGACAAGGACACTGACCAAGGATACTCCAAAGATAAATTCTAGACCACAATATCTGCCTCACTCAGTTACACCTTCCTGGGCCACATTTGATGCATTTAATCCAATGGATGAGACTCTCTCTTGAAAGAGTGTCCAGGCAAGTCTTTCTTCGTCCTTGGTGTGTTGCAGTGGTCATATCTCGGACTTCAGCTTCAACTTCAAGGTGAACTCAAGCAGCCAACACTTGAAATGGTTTGCACCCGTGTCTACAGCTGCCACACATCCTTACCTAGCCATCTCTTTTCTGTTTAATTTGGATGTTAAACATTTTAAAACAGAATTTTCTAACTGTACTCTTCAGTTGAGAAAATGCTGCCTGATTTTAACCATCTGAGCTTTTTAAAAAAAAAAATAAAAGCCACCAATCATCTGTTTTCCTGTGACACATACTTGACAGGTAGAAACAGGGTGAGGGGCTGTGTGCGGCCAGCTTTTATGTCATCGCTGCTGACCTCCTCACACATTCTCCTAGTGTTTCAATGGCACTAAATTGCTGCACACTCCTCCGAGTCCCATAGCCTATCGAGCATCTACAAGGCACAAGTTAGGAGCAAGATAGAATACTTCCAATTGCCCAAATGATCTCAACTCCAACAACACCCAACTATTTTTGCCACGTTGGACAAAATAAGCCTACGTGACTGGCACCCCAGCCAACACCTTCAACATTCACTCCATCGACCACTGATGCACTGTGGCAGCAGCATATACCAACAAGATGCAAAGAAATAAAACAAAGAATTGCAAATACCAAGACAAAAACAGAAAGCAGTTCTGACGAAGAGAGGGAACAGACTCAAAACATTAACTCTGCTACTTCCCCATTGATGCAGCCAGACCTGCTTAGTTTCGCTGACAACTTCTGTTTTTGTACAAGCACTTTCCAAACGTGTGGCCTCAAGTCACCTAGCTAGTTCCATTCCAAGCCACAAACCATTCAGACTTAGCTATATCACCAATCCTTCATTGTCACATGAAAATCATGGAAATCCCTCCCCAATAGCATTGTGGGAGTACCAATACCATATGGATTGCAGCAGAACAAGGCAGGAGCTCACCAACACCTTAGAGATAAATGCTGGCCTAGCCTCCAAAATTCATCCTGGTGAATATATAATAGAGGAGTTAGGAAGGGGTGAAAACAATAAATTCATACAAATTGCATTGAGCCATGTGTGGACAATAGTACTTGACATTGCCACAACGAGGGAAATGCACTGCCTTCATGCATTCTACTCACAGATGAAGAATAGCTAGTTCATGCTGGAAAGCAACACAAGACATTGGCAGTAAATTTTGTTGCCTTTCCACTTGTAAGGGAATGAACAGATGAATAGTGTTAGTAGATATAAAGTAGGAAATCATTTTAAAATAAAAAAAAACTTACTGTAGTGCATAGCCTCTTTTTAAGAATAAAAAGTGGTGATCAAACTGGAAGTGAGAATCATGATTTTCTACCACCAGGACCAATTCAAAAAGACCGTCTCTTCCGAATCAGATTCTTCTCTTTGGAGGTACAGATATCCCTTTACCCTTATTACACACACAAACTCTCCACTGTGACATGAAATGTCAAAGCATAGCTCAGCCTCGTTTTTTTTTCATTATGCAAGTAGTTGTGTTCAGCTTCACTTTATGCCTAAGCTATCACTGCTCCAAAAATCATTTCTCAAAGAAGAAATATCCTCTCATTCAACAGACTCTCTCCCTTCCAGGGTTTATGTATAAAGTATAAAATTAATAGAGTCCGTGATGGCAAAGCACATTGGTCTCAAGCTGGTGTACCAATGAATCAGCAACTGCAGGTTTGATGTAACACTAGAGGGTTTCTGACTCAAACAAGATATTGCAGCAAAATTGCTGAATTTAACAGAAGACTCCATCAAGAGCGGAGCATACAAAAATATCTAGCTTATTTTTATTTAAGGACCCAGAATACAAAAATTCAGAATAAATAAATTGTGATGCACCATGGGTCTTTAGAACCCATAGGCCTATTTATGTAATAACTAATGGCAATCTCACTTACCTCACACTGCTCTTTTTCATAGCCTGCGACAAATGCCTCAGAGGAGTTATGTGATGGAACATAGCTCTGGTACCACTGTTGCATGGTATCCTACCAATACAGAAACAATTTCACAGGCCTCTTTCCATACTTTGTCTCACACGGTATAGTACTGAAAAGTATTAAGCTGCAATTCATCTCCAATAATTTATCTAGAAATATGTTGGAATATTTTTTAAAATGAACTCCCCCCATTGCAACATCATACTACCATGAATTTTCAGACCACCACACGCCCCCTCGCCCGACCAAGAAAGTATCTTGTTATCCACTGCTCCCAATCTTTTGTGAATTCTGCTTCACATTCATGTGACATTGTGGTCCTTGCTGCCATGCCAAATCGCTCCCCCAAAATTTAAAAACAAACAAACAACAGAAAAGCTAACCAATTTTATGACAAGTGATACACTATTTCTCAGCTACTTTCAAAGATAATCGATCAAAATTACGTACTTATTACACAACACACCTTTCTACAAAAACGTAAAACATTGAAAATGACATTTTCAAGAACTGGATCTACATAGTTGTGTTGAAAACAACTATACCAAATGTCTTAGATTCCATCCTAATCATTTTTTCTTCTTCTGCCTTTCATCTTTGTGGCTAACCCTCATCTGACCAACAATTCAAACTTTTCACCCTTGAAATTCAAAAAGCCTGCTTAGTTATCCTGGTCTGTCCCCCTCATGTTTTTCAGTTCAAACAAATTGCTTTGAAACACAAATGTTACAAGGGAAGTCAGTGTGCAAGCTCGTCTAGTGCGGAGTTAAGAATTAACGGAGCTAAAATTAAACTGTAATATATTTTGGCTGCATTCTGTTGAGCACATTTCATGTTTTAATAAAGCACAAGTACATTGTTTTATACACTTTGATTAGTCCTACCTAGACCAATGGAAAATTAATATATTTAAAATCCAACTCAAATGATTTGATAGCAGCCACTGCAAACAGCTTTTTGCATCTCTACCTGTGAATATTCCCCACAGCTTGATGTGTACTCAGGATAGCAGTCAAATGCATACTGCGTGGCAGATGTCTGCAGCAGTTCAGGTGCTGTGGTTGCCCTGGAAATTGCTGGATTTAACATGGATTCCAGTACTCCAGTCTGCTGTTGCCCAGGATTATGTTTATTGGCGTTTCCAACTGAAGGGAACACAAGATCATTTAAAAATTTAGAATAACACAAGTAACGGAGGGGGCGGTTGGAAAAGTATTTCCTATTTTTCTTAAAGGTTGCAACTTCACAGTGGCAGATTTTCATCATCTTCACTTCATGAAATAGCAAACAAAATTAAAGAACTTCTAATAGAAAATATTACAAAGCTTGGTTTTCCCACAAATGTACATTTAGCAAATATCTAAATTCTGAAGATTGGATACAACAGTTCCAAAGTAAACAACAGATCTTGGTGCAGAAAAATAATCTCAAACCCAAAAGTGCAGGTACATTTTAAATTGGAACAAATCAACTGCAGGTGATCAGATAGTACAGTCAACCTGAATACCATGCTATTTGCTGCAAACCTACATCTTTCACACTTAAATGATACTTTGAATGGTGGCATGGGAGGACGACAGATGGGAGGGTGGAGGGAAAACAAGAATGATTTGAGTTGAAATATTCCCTTACACTTGGTTCTTTGATGCAGCATTTTGCCTTGCGTCAACGGCAGATTATTTGCAGTGGATCCTCATTATCCTTTTAAAAACAAAAATGCAATTCGAGGATTCCTTAAGTGATGTTCAGGACACCAATTGAGACTGAGAGCTTAAACTTGGGTATCATGAGCTCAGGACCACTGTTGCCCCACCCAAAAACCTCTCAACAAGGTCGTGACCATTTAAAGCTTCAAAACTGGGTCACAGTTGGAAAATGCTCATGAAGCACTGGCCTGAGCGGTTCCATTCTCCCTCTGAAACATTGCTAAAACTAGTTGATTTAACTGACATGCTAAAGAGGGGACCTCTTACCCCACCCCCCCCACCCCCGATTTCTTACCTTGCAAACTCAGATTTGGCAGTATATTGCAAAAGTTAAGATAAGGATTGTTTGGTACTTTTAGATCAGGTGGAGGGATTCCCAACAACGACGTTTGGTTGCTTACTGCAGTAGTCTGTGGAGAAAAGGAGACTTGAACAACACATTTTTCCTCTGCCAACCATCTATGTGTGATAACAGAATAAATAGAACAGTTTGTAACAACCAATATTGACTCATTGCTGGTTTTCCTTATACAATTACATTCAGTTCCTGGATTAACAAAATTTGGTGGTATTCTTAAGAGAAAGGTTTCTAAAATTATGATAAAACAATTTTGCTGCTTTCCTAGGTACCTCTTGCTTCAGAGGCATTTCTCTCAAATGCCTAGTGACCTCTAGTACCTTCCTCACAATGACCAGTTCCACGTGTAAACTTTGATGCTGATATTTTTGTTTACAAGTTAAAAGACTGTTATTTTGGGCAGACTTTAATTTAGGCAAAATGAAGGGACGGTCATGCAATTTATTCTAACCTTTCCCAACAGTAAGCTTGGGCTTTTTGGTTGTTACAATCTGACACCTCAACATGAGGCAGCTTTTTCCTCTATGGCGAGCATTCTTTTCATTCTGAACCAACAATACAGTTGGGATCTGATACATCGGGACAAAATTCACTTTCTGCATCGTAACCTGGGTTCAAAATTGGCTTCATGGATGGAAGTCAGCCTTGTTCCATGCCACCTTCCCATGTTTTAACTTTACATCAACCAGTTCTATAATCCACAGAACTGATTCAAGCATTTTTACAAAATGGGATTTCTACAAGGTCTGAAGGACGTAATACAATGATTTCATCCTGGACATCTGAACTCTCTCCACACATCTCTCTTATCAAACAGACAAGTACCTGAGTGGGCTGGTCAAAGTTTGAAGCTTGTCCTTTGTAATCCCACTGGGTAACCTTTCACCTCACTCAGTCACTATTTTGAGTTATGTTCCACTCCCATTACCCTTCATGTTTGGAACCTAACCTATTCCACTTTCCCTGAAAATCTACTGCCATCGGGTGGATGTTCACTTTCTTCTTTCCTCACATGCAGTTCTTCCACTTCACCTTCACATGCACAGCTGGTCTCACCGACAACTCCACTGGTCTTCCTGCAATTTTATGAGGAGGGTCTCTTGTTAAACAGGCCTCAGACTCTTTCCTGCCAACTTTTGTCCTTTTCATTGGTCCTTCGTTGTCTTATTTTATGACTATTGGCCTAACTCCAGGTTCCATCTCGATCCATTCTGATCCTGATGGCTAAATTTCAGCCCTGTTTAATTCTGTGTCCTTTACTGGTTTTACTGATTAGTGTAGGACTTCTGAACCTCACTGTTCCTGGCCTTTCTGCCCTGGCTCTCTCCACCCTCCCAGATGCTCTGGTATGCCCTCTTCTATTTGATGGCTGATATCCTATTGCCAACTCAATCATTTCCCAATAAAATAATTATTCCTAATCTGGCCTATGCCAGCATAAGATCTGAAACAAGTTTAGTTGAGTAAACTGTAACCACCAGTGGCACCTCATACCTTTTCCCATGAGCGCTTTTATCAACATGCCAAAAACTTACATTCGGGTAGAAAATCTTTTATTTTACCCACTAGCAGTGGGTGCCGTATCCCCAATATTTTAAGAGGATGCAGAATGCACTCTCTGGCTGTTTACAGCAGTCAGTGGTCATCATTCCTTTCAGCATAAACTCCTACCCGCTATCCTCATCAACAGTCATGTCCATCAGACACTGACCACCTTTACTAATACAAACACTAGCTTTTCTGCTCAAATTTCTGCTATAAAGTTTTCAATTACACACACAGTCATCTTTCAACAGCAGCAATTAGGGTGGTTTCTCATCCAAATCCCTTTTAGTGTTTGGGGGAAAAGTTCTAATTTCTCTGCCTGGCTTTCCTTTTTTCTCCAGCTTGCAGCAGAGCGTTTACCTCACCCATCACTCACTCTGTCTGTGACAGTTTCCACACACCAACTTCCCAGAGTTTAAAATGGTGTTAACTTTTTGGCGTCAGGCGGAAGAGTTGCCTGTCTGCACCTTATCCTCTGTTCCTCTCCATGTTTCTGGATTGAAAAGGGTACTCAGGTAATAAACTCAAGGAGAATCACCTCAAGAATGTTTTTGCAGAGGCTGCAATTTTAAGAGTCCATACATATCCATATAGGCCCTGTGAAGAAAGGCTGAGGGACTTGGGTCTGTTCTCACTGGAGAGAAGGCGGCAAAGAGGGGATTTAATAGAGACATACAAGATGATCAGAGGATTAGATAGGGTGGACAGTGAGAGTCTTTTTCCAAGGATGATGACTTCAGCTTGTACAAGGGGACATAGCTACAAATTGAAGGGTGATAGATTTAAGTCAGATGTCAGAGGCAGGTTCTTTACTCAGAGAGTGGTAAGGGCGTGGAACACCCTGCCTGCCAATGTAGTTAACTCAGCCACATTAGGGGCATTTAAACAGTCCTTGGATAAGCATATGGAATAGTGTAATGATGGGATAGTGTAGGGGGAGGGGATTAGATTAGTTCACAGGTCGGCGCAACATTAAGGGCCAAAGGGCCTGTTCTACGCTGTATTGTTCTATGTCCTTTATCTGCCAAAAGCAAGTTGCTTAAGCCATACAAATTCTAGGTATCAGAGATAATGGGAACTGCAGATGCTGGAAATTCCAAGATAATAAAATGTGAGGCTGGATGAACACAGCAGGCCAAGCAGCATCTCAGGAGCACAAAAGCTGACGTTTCGGGCCTGGACCCTTCATCAGAGAGGGGGATGGGGGGAGGGAACTGGAATAAATAGGGAGAGAGGGGGAGGCGGACCGAAGATGGAGAGTAAAGAAGATAGGTGGAGAGAGTATAGGTGGGGAGGTAGGGAGGGGATAGGTCAGTCCAGGGAAGACGGACAGGTCAAGGAGGTGGGATGAGGTTAGTAGGTAGCTGGGGGTGCGGCTTGGGGTGGGAGGAAGGGATGGGTGAGAGGAAGAACCGGTTAGGGAGGCAGAGACAGGTTGGACTGGTTTTGGGATGCAGTGGGTGGGGGGGGGAAGAGCTGGGCTGGTTGTGTGGTGCAGTGGGGGGAGGGGATGAACTGGGCTGGTTTAGGGATGCAGAAGGGGAAGGGGAGATTTTGAAACTGGTGAATTCTAGGTATGTCTGGTTAGGTTGCCACTGACTTGAGGATATAGAGAGAGGTCTTTCAGTCTCTAGCAAAATCAAACCATGTTCTTTCTCTCACCTACCCCAAAGCTGTTTTCCTGACATACAGTTCACTAATGTATTTCCATGTCAAACATTTTTTCCCTCCCAAGTTCAATAAATCGCAAGTGGCTTTCATCCCAGTAACTGAAACTTCCAGGAAGGTGCAAATCAGAAAAAGGGATGAGGGCTTCTGAATATTTCTTCGCCGGTTGATAAGAAGGTTCACTGAACTTGAAACTCCGATTTCTCTCTATTAATGCTGCCAGACCTGCTGAGATTTTCTAACAGTTTGTTTTCGTTTCAGATTTCTAGCATCGGCAGCTTTTTCATTCGTAAATCACTGCCACATCTCTTCAAGGTACGCCAACCTAGGATGTTCTGCTCCTCTGACAGGATTTCCATTCAAATCTTTTTTCTTGTTCACCATTATTAAATACCTTGTCAGGAGTTACCTAAACTCACTTCCACTGTTACAACACATTCCTCAGTAAACACCTTTGGCGATTCACCCCCAGTTCTGGAGGGTCACTGGCCCTAAAACTTTAACACTAATTCTCTCCATACCCACAGATGGTGCCCAACCTGCTGAGGCTTTTTCCAGCAATTTCTGTTTCTGTTTCTTAATACCTGACTGAGTCTCTGTGCCTTTTAAATTTTGTTTTCGGCTCATGTCATATTATTTTCATGAGCTTGGCTCAAACTGGTCAGAGGACCACTATGGCCATCTAAGTCAGTGTTTTTCTCTTTTTGCAAAGCATTTTAGTTCAATCAAATCTCAGGTAATAAAATCAGATGATGGAAGTTGAAAATTGATTTTTAGTTATTAACTTTTCAACCATAATTTTTTCTAAGTCAAAAATACCTTAAGGGAACTAGTACAAATCATTACAGAAGGGTCCTGAAACATCAGCTTCCCTGCTCCTCTGATGCAGCTTAGCCTGCTGTGTTCATCCAGCTCTACACCTTGTTATCTTAGTACAAATTATTAGTCGTCCGTAAGCAATGCCGCACAAGATCAACCATGAGTTGGACACTCCGGAGGCAGGAAGCATGTTTCCGCTGATGGGCGAGTCCAGGACCAGAGGACACAGTTTAAAAATAAGGAGTAGGCCATTTAGAACAGAGTTGAGGAAAAACTTCTTCACCTAGAGAGAGTGGTGGATATATGGAATGCTCTGCCCCAGAAGGCAGTGGAGGCCAACTCTCTAGATATTTTCAAGGAAGAGATAGATAGAGTTCTTAAAGATAGTGCAATCAAGGGTTATGGCGATAAGGCAGGAACAGGATACTGACTGTGGATGATCAGCCAGGATCATAATGAATGGTGGTGCTGGCTTGAAGGGCCAAATGGCCTACGCCAGCACCTATTGTCTATTTGCATTCGAGGTGCACAAAATATGAGGTGTGAGGTGTGAACAGTAAAAGAAATGAAGGGAAGAATATAACAAAAGGAGGAAGTACCTCAATATTACTTACCCAAACTGCACCACTCATAGACACTTTAGGCTGTGTCTGCAGTTTTTGCTGACCAGTCAAGC
Organism: Stegostoma tigrinum; assembly: GCF_030684315.1. Lineage (NCBI taxonomy): Eukaryota > Metazoa > Chordata > Chondrichthyes > Orectolobiformes > Stegostomatidae > Stegostoma > Stegostoma tigrinum. The sequence goes on along the minus strand of NC_081361.1, from coordinate 49,443,704 downwards.
TGCTCAGGACTGAATTAGGAATTCCTTGAAGATGTGCCTGAGTCATTGAAGCAGAAACTGGAGATGGCCCAATGACTACATTTGGCTTTTCCAACATTGCTTTATGCTCATTTGTATTTTGTCCCAGGAGTTTCTGATTCGACTGAAATGATAAGGCCCCCACGAGCGGCTGAGTAACCACTTTACTGAATTCAACAGGCAATGCTGGAACTGGTATACCTGTGTCAAGAAACAGATACAAGTAGCTAGCAGCAAAATAATTCAGTTTTGTTTCGGCGCATCTTGAAGCAATTATATCCAAATATCCTAAATATGCTCCTATGTATTTTAGGGAAGACTCTCTTTCCACATATAAAGCCACTCCCATTCAGGTACAAGTTAGATTTGGTACACAATAGCTCACCATGAATTATTATGATGTCTTAAGCACACTCTGATTTATGTATTTTCTTCAACATATACTGCAAGTTGGGTTTTTTTTGGTTTGAGTTAGTAACTTGTGGGTTTTCAGTGTCCCTGAAGTTAGTTAATTTATAAATATTTCTGTAGGCATGGTGATTTCTTTAAAGCAATTTTTGAAGCAGAGTTTTCAAACTAAAAGATTTTTTAAACTTACCTTCAAGGTAAATAACAGAATGTCAAGTTTATTACAGATGTCTGGAATTTACTTTTCTTAAAGCTCAAAAAGGATGGATTTTTTAAAGTTTTACTGTGGGGTACTGCACAAACCTTGGACCAGGAAGGTTGTACAGACTAGAGCTTCCAAGAAGGAAGGGATAGAGTGCGCATTTGGTAAAACTAGAATCAAGAATCAGTCCCAGGCGAGAAGTGTTGGGATAAAACCTCAGAGAGGTTACTGAAAAACAGAGTGCACTTAAGCTCAATGTATAATAGCTCCAGAAAAAAGCGCTTTGGTTCCAGTCTGCATGTTAAAGTCAGAAGTGATTTGATCTCAGTGAGGTATTGTAGACAGGGACTCTAATGTGAGCATTGTATAAGAGATTTGTTTTGGTACGATACATAATGCAGCTTTGGGTACCGCAGCAGCGTTGCATTTTGGGTAAATCTAATAGTTATCAAGCCAAGTTTCAGTCTGGAGTCCGACTGGTACACAATCAGTTGGGATCACACCAGAAATCTAGCGAAAAGCATATTCAATCACAATCAATAAAATAAGCTGACAACAAATAGCTTGCATTGGACACCTGCAGTCAAAGATTAAACTTGCATCACAGCTGTCTGATCATGCAGTTCCATACAGTGCCAACTGGGAGGTGTTACTCAAAACATCAAATTAAATATATATTTAATTTGATTCGACATGCATATGCTGGTAACTTATTTTCTATAGTACCTAAACAAAATGGAGAACAAACTGATAGGTCCGCTAATTGCACTACATTCCCAATTTTAGTTGCACCACCACTAAATGGCCAGGCTCCGAAATTCCTTCCTGACAACATTCCATCTTACTTTTCTCTAAGACATTTAAACATAGCTCCTTGACCAAGCTTTTGGTCACCTGACCCAACAATTCCTTGTGGCTCAATGTCACATCTTACTTTTATAATCCTCCTGTAAAGGACCTCAGGATGCCCCATTTAAGTTAATTATTAATTGTATGTTATTTGTATTGCAGCTTCGCCACATATTTAGTCTTCTGAACAACTGTTCAATTTAATTACAACCAATTGCTCTTCACATTTGGCCATTCTGCACCAGAGCTAATGAGCTCTTGCTACTAACATGGAATACCCTAAAACAGGTTAGCATTTTATTCCACAAAATTGGCAATAATGTATATTTTATTTTACAATAGCAAATAGGCAGGTACACCTTTGGGTGCCTCACTTCAGTAAACATGCTCACTGTTAGAAACCAAGAGGACTGTTAATAATTGTAATATATACTCCCCCAGAAAGGACATTTAGAATCTGAGACTAGCTTCTTCATATTTGCATAGTCATTTTCCATACAATGACTATTACATCAGCACATCTTTCATTTGCTGGCACGTAGATAGTTCTCATATACTAGCACACAGGCTCTTGCTATTTATTGGTTGCCATGACAATCGTCATGGGCAACTCAATAAATGATTTATTCTAAGTCTGATTTGAGCCCTTGCATAACTCATTTCATTCATTACTCAAACAGCTTCATCTTTGGTTCGAGATAGTTTTACAACTGCACTGCTTGGAAGTTTCTGAATTTACCAGTTGGTGATTCAGCCAAAATTCCTTTCCCAGGGTTCATCACTGTAGCTGGCCCTCGGCCCAAAGCCGCTTGAAGTAAAACAGAAGGATCTCCGAGTAAACCAGGCTTCTGGAAATAAAAATATCAAAAATAAGTCAGAACTTCCTCCTCATTTCTCTTGCTCCATTATGTTGTCTCCTTTTCCCATTAAGGAAAAGGAATCTGTGCAGCATGGATACCTTCCAACAGCCAATCCTAAGTAGTTTAGAAACATTGGGGCTATCTTATGGGACAAAAAATGGACTCAAACAGTCCTTGGTCCAAATATCAGCTGGTTCTGTTATGTGAGGGCAAAATACTAATTCAGGCTCACAGTTCAGTTATGCAATGGGTTCTGTGTAGTAACAGTATTATTGACAGCAAAATTGTACAATCACTAGGTACAGGTGCCACATCTGGTCATTACACCTATTACTACCAGGTACAAATAGTTTAAGAACAAGTGACGGCATAATTCTTGGGCATAAAGTTCTACCAGCAGCACTGTTAGTAGTCAGTACAATTTTGATAATTACTATCAGTGCTATTGGAATCAAGTACCTGTCACCCGGTTCAGCTTACTCTCTCCTACACATTCAGGATCCTTCCTTTTCATTCTTTTTCACCTGCTCATGGTGGTTGGTTAAAGCAAAACTTGCGTGCTGCACCCGGAGTTCAATTTTGTTTAAATTCACATTGCGAAATAATTTTTGTTTTCTGTATGAGCAATACGTTGGGGCTATGGGTCAGTTTTCAATAAAAACATTGCTGACTCCAGCAATGCCAGTTAAAACCAAACTGCTTTTAATACAAAACTAGGCCTCAAAATACAGTTTTGTCACATAGGTTTAATGCTTTCTAAGTGAATTATTTTTCTCAAGAGCCTCATTTATGAAACCACGAAGGTAACCTCTGATAATTACTATTAATCTCAGGTTGCTCACATCTCACTTGCAAAAGGACACCTTTTGGTTGGTGCTCCAGGAGGAACAAAGTCTCTGCACCCCGTGGTTTAACCTTTGAAACAAAATTTGCCACAATAGTTCTGCAGTGATTATTCTCCTTAAATACATTTTTACTTCATCTGCATTGCCAATGTACCTGTATTTAGAATACTGGATTTGAAAGTTCTCAGCTCCAAAACTGTGGCTTGTTCTTTTACAAGGGGAAGGAGAATCGTTCCTCAGAAACCCTTAAAGCAATGGGTCAAAACAACATTTCCAAGCTAACCAAGTGTGTAGCTGGATGAACACAGCAGGCCGAACAGCATCTCAGGAGCACAAAAGCTGATGTTTCGGGTGAAGGGTCTAGGTCCAAAACGTCAGCTTTTGTGCTCCTGAGATGCTGCTCGGCCTGCTTTGTTCATCCAGCTACACACTTTGTTAGCTTAGATTCTCCAGCATCTGTAGTTCCCATTATCCCTGATCACATTTCCAAGCTATCTTGGTCTTGTCATTCAGTTTACGTCACCATTATTTGGTAAAATAATTGCTCCAGTGTTTACCAAGTTGAGCAATTACAAGATACCAAGAGGCCAGGGCAATTGAAATTTTGAAAAGGTCCATTCCAGCCCATGTTTACAGTAACTAGAAAAGGCAGCTTTTTAACAGAGTCCACGGAGAAAGTTAACATGTGTCTTTGTGTCAGGGAATAATGAGAAAATCATGTTCAGTGAAAAAGCAGAAAATCACCAGGAGGTTGATGTGCTGGGACCACAAACACACAAGCCATACTTCTTATTCCAGGATCATTATGGAATACAAAGGTAACATCCAGCTTCTTTTCTCAACATGCTGCTGGTCTACCAACTTCATTTTAAATTTCTTACGTTCATGATCAAAACCTTCAATACCCCTGCTGTATCTGTAACTGTTTTCCAGCATTTTAAACTTCTACAAATTATGACCCTCAACAATAGTGTTCTTTATATTTCCCATGAATTTGGTCCATCATCAAATTAGTGTTTACAGACATCTAGGGCCCAGGATCTGGAATTCCCTTCCTAAACCTAACATCTTTCTTTAAAGAGCCTCCTTAATAACAGCAAGATGGCAGCAGAGTAAAACGCTCCACCCGGAGCTCCTTTGTTCCACCTGCTTTGCTTTAATCTTCCCTCGCCTTTTAGCAGCCCCGGAGGAGCACAACTTTCCTTGGTCGCGCCCAGCAGACTGGAGGTTGGAGTGGAGCAGGACATTGTTAGACTGGGGTCAGGTGCGGGTAGTCAAGCCATGTGCTGAGTTGCGGCTATTTGAAATTCCTTACTAGACTGTATCGTCAATCCTTTAACTATGTTATAATTATCTTATTGTCTAAAAAGTAAGTTAGAAATAAGTAATGCTACTACTTTCCTTTCATTCGTCTTTTGTATCCAAGATTTGTACCTGGGGGGTTACATGCACCTATGATGACATCATTAGAAGACAGCCACTGCAAAAACTTTTCACTGTACTCCTGTAATTCGTTCTTGAACCAGTACATTCTATTATTTCCTTTGGCTTCTAAACCAACAAGCTTCCAGTCCTGACAATATATTTCTAAGTTTTGTATCAACCACAAGTCTGGAATTATAATATTTTGTCCCACGTTAAAATCATTGATGTTTATTGTTAACATCCTTTACAAGTGTTTAACATTTTCTCTACTACTGATACAAGGCAAACATGGCTGTGATTCCTCATTTTCTCTCACTCCCCCTCAGAGAGTGGGGTGATATTTGCTAGCTTCCAATCACCGAGAATGACCCCAGAAACTATGGAATTTTGGAAGATGATTACCAGCATATTAACCATCTTTAAAATAACACCCTGGATATAAAGTATCACGTCCAGAGGATAATCAGCTCTCAGCCCCATTAGGCTATCCAATACAATCTAAATAACAACTTATTAAATTCAACTCCTCACCACTCTCCCTGGTATCTTGAATTTCTAATTCTGGAAGATTTCCTTTAACATCCTCAGTAAAATCAGGCAATGTAATTATTCAGCCGTGTTCTGGTTTAAATTCTCCTAACACTTTTTGTAATGGATCGACATTAAAAAGGCAACGATGGGCCAAAACTAAAGTACCCATAGAAGCTTTTAGTCATGCTTTTGCTATATTGTATTCATATTCTATTGTCTTGCCTCATCTGTTGCTTAATCCTCCTTTGCTGCTTGCTTTAAAACCTCCCAATCTTCAGATGAACTGCTATTTCTAGCATATGCGTATGCCTGTCCTTTTAATTTTATATAGTCCTTAACCCTCCATTGTCAGCCACTGTTGAATGACTGAATTTTTGTACCATTGAGGATTTTATAATTTCTGCAAGCCATGAAATAGTTCTTTTAAAGAACTATTAGCTTATGTAAAATCATGCCTTTTAATATACTTCCCAAACCACCTCAGCCAATTTGTACTTCATGCCTTCATAATTTCTGCAGATTTAATAATAGGAAGCGTTTTTTTCCCCCCCCCTCTACAGGTGCTGCGAGACCTGCTGAGATTTTCCAGCACTTCGTGTTAGTTTCAGATTTCCAGCATCCACAGCTCTTCAGTTTTATTCTACGGATTTCGCTTCAGTTGTGAAGATACCTTATTACAAAGTTAGAAGGACATTTGGAACAGTTACCTTAATACACCAGCTCCAAGAAAGTACGTAAATTAGTTAAGAACATAGCAGGACGCCAATGGAGTTAATTGATGAGGTGGTCATATTAAATTTATGACTTGAAGACAAGACAGGCAGCATCTCTGCCTCAGCCTCATCTGCTCCTAGGATGGGGCGTTCCGCTCTGGAAAATTCTAGATGTCACCTTATTTTGAGGATCACAAATTCCCCCTTTCAGTGGCCAGAAATGTTTTTGACCGCATCTCTTTCATTTCCCGTACCTCTGCTTTCATATCTCCTCCCCTCCCCAACGACAAAGATAGAATCCCCATTGTCCTCACATATCACCCTACTAACATCCGTATTCAACATATCATTCTCCACCACTTCCGCTGCCAATAATCCAACCCCACAACCAAAGATATATTTCCCTCCCCACCCCTATCTGCGTTTCGTAGGGACCGGTCCACACTTCCATTAGCCCCGGCACCTTTCCATACAACTGCAGGAAGTGCTACATCTGTCTCTACACCTCCATTCAAGGCAGAGGCTGTTCACCTGCGCATCTATCAATCTGGTCCATTGGAACTGCTGCTCCCGATGTAGCCTCCTCTACATCGGAGGGATCAAGCAGAGACCACTTTGTGGAGCACCTGCACTCTGTTCTCAGTAAACGACAACATCTTCCAGTCCTGAACCATTTCAACTCCCCCATCCACTCCCTAGGTGACATGCATCCTGGGCCTCCTTCAGTGTCACAATGATGTCACCCAGAAACTTGAGGAGCAGAACTTCATATTCCACCTTGGGAATAGGATAATTGACACCCTCTGGGTGTAAGAGCCAGGCTATGATCCAGTACACGCTGCCTGTATCCAAGGTTGAATTGAACGAACTAGACCTGGTGCAAAAACGCCAGAGAGGCTACAACAAAGAACAGGCCTACCTCCCCGGACTCAGAGGCGGAAAGATATAGTTATTGTAAATGAGATCAGCCAGGTAGATCTTATATGGGCTCCCTGACTGGGACTGTTAACCTGGTCCAATCAGGGAGCCCTGGCTGACATATAAATGGTGTCAGAGATTCTGCTCTCATGGAACTGGCTTGGAGGAGGCCAGACCAATGTCAAATACCAAGAATATGTAAACAAGAGCAACTTGGTGACAGAATACTGGCCTCTGGGGAGTTTTTCCAAGCATAATCTCAGAGTAAGGCATTGCCCATATAAGACAGATGAGGAGGGATTTCTTCTTTCAGAGGTTGATAGATCTGTGAAATCCTTTATCAGAGTGCCGTCAAGGCTAGCTAAGAATATTTAAAAATCTGTTTCCCAGACTTAATCAGTAAAGGGATCAAGGGTTTACGGGGGAAAAGGCAGGAAAGTAGAGGTGAGGATTATCAGATCACCTATGACCTCATGGAATGGCAGGACAGAGACTTAAGATGCCGAATGGCATACATTTTACAGTTTAATTAATTGGAATTGCACAGGAAGGTTACATACCAGATCCATTACATAGAGTTAGACTGAGAGTGGCTTAGCAATTGAGAAATTGCAGTGAACGGTACAACAAATCCTTAAAGGGACTGAAACTACCTTGGTGAATGACATGGTTTGTTCAAAAATATTGGCCTCACCAAATGTGGTGGAACAACAAACTGAAGAGAAATATATGCTACATTGTGACTATTTCTCAGGCCTACACAGATTTAGAAAGGAAGACAAGTGTAGCCTGTGAAAAAGGGGGAACAACTTCAAGGAGATGACCTCAAAATTCAGATCTGATTTTTCAAATATGTTTAACTGAAAAGAATGAGAGGGAAAAGAATGAGACCAACAGGTTTAGTCCACCTTCTTTAACAGAAATGCAACAAATGGATCCTGCATTGAGAAAGTTATATCAGTCTAGTCAAAAATTGAAGTCACGTGGGATCTGCGGTGAGCTGCTAAGCTGGATATTAAACTGTATCTTTTCTGGCTGAGTCAGTAGTAGTGAAAGTGTACTTTTTTGACTGGAGATCTATGACCAGTGCTGTTCCGCAGAGATCAGCGCTAGGACCTCTGTTGTTTATAATATGTATAAACAACCTGGAGGTGAAATTACGCCCCCTCAGAATTGTGCCAATTATACTACCTCTTCATTCACTAAATGCTTGAGAATGTAGGTCCATTGCACTGAATCCTTCATGGAAAAACCCTTCAAATTTAGCAAACAAATCTAACAACTTTAGCAGCACCCTTCCTCTCTAGACATAGTTTCAATCAGTCAAGAAGATCAAAACAGTACTTTAAAGTATAGTCTTGCCAAGGACCCCCCAAAAACACCTTTTCATACTTACCTCACTCAAGGAAAATCTCACATCCAAACATTAAACATCATCTACTACATTCTTCCCCACACATTTAACTCAGCACAACATTGTTTCAGCCTATAAACTCTTCTCAACACCCATTTTCCATGTTCATTTTATTAGCAGCTGACAATGTTAGACTGTACTTGATCTCACTGACTTTGAGGGGAAGGGGTTTGGGAGCAGTGCTGAGGGGTATGGCCAGCAGCAATGTGGGAAGGGATATCATGCATTCACTCTCATTTAAGTCACTGATGTAAGCTGTACAAAGCTGAAAGATACCCACAGAACTCTACCTATAACATCCAGCTAATCAAAGACCCATTTCTGCACACTTTCTACATTGCGCTAGCCAATCTGTTACCCTCTACATCACAAGCTCTTATTTTCCACAATAACCTTCAATATGGCACCTTACTAAGTGCCTTGAGGAAGTCCATGTATAAAAGATCTATAGGCATTTCTTTACTCAAGTACATAATTCTGACAAAGAGCTCTAAGTTGATTAAATGGGTTTCCTACTACGTTTGAGCAAGGGTCACTCAACCCGAACCATTAACTCTGATTTCTCTCCACAGATGCTGCCAAACCTGCTGCGCTTTTCTAACAACTTCTATTTTTGTCTCTGATTTACAGCATCCACGGTTTTTTTTGGTTTTCCTTTTATGAAACTAAGCTGATGTTTCCAATGGAGTCTTAAGTGTAAAGTTATAATCTCTTGATGATCGATTCAAATGCTTTCTAATGGCAGACATGAAGCTAACCAGCCTATCGTTTTCTTTTTTCTGCCTCCCCACCTTTTGATTTGTGAAAAAAATTGAAATTTCAAGAAAAACAGTCAATCATCAGTTTCCTTTAATGGAAGGAGCATTTTGTGGTGTCTGGAAAAGTTACTTTCAGAAGATTAGGAGCTTCAGAATGGATACATTAAAAAAAATTTCTGGTTCAAGAATGTAGTCTCTGAAGAGATGTGTCAAATTTGAAGTGTTTGATTTTACAATTTAAAATAAGATCAGAAGGTTGGTGCTTTACCACTTGTATATAATAGGATGCTTATGCATTGCTAGAGCCATTTACCAAGCAGGGCAGTTAATTTTCCAGTGTTTCATCAAAATTTAGCTGGATCTTAAGGCAAGAATAAGCACTTCAAAAAATGGTGTAGGGAATAAGAACTCATTATAATGGCCTCCAAGGGCTGAAATGGCCTCAGATGAGGTGTGATCATTTCACAAAACACTTGTCTGAAGTTTGCAAGTCACAAAAATTAATTTAAAACGTGTTAAATTAGTACACAATACTAGACAGTGAATTAAGACAATAGGAATTACTATTTTTCTTACTTTCAATGGGTTTCTAAGAGTCATAGGCTGGTAGTGTCACATGGAACAGAATTCTCCAAACTGGGAATAAAACAAATCTGTAAAATTGTCACGAGACTTCCAAACATCTGAGTGCATCTAAAAAGTACAGCAAACCCAGTGACGTGTGAAAACCGTAAGTGAGATATCTGTAGTTAATTCAAAACTTTTCCTCTTACCGCCTCAAACTGATATTCCTGCCAACTCTCAATCAAGCTTTACACAAAGGCCGTTGCATATAGCTATAAGACCGTGCAATCATGCTAATGCACAAATTGATGCATTCAGGAGAAATGGGTGAATGCCAAGAACGAAACAGCACTGAGAAGAAACATAACATAAATACAGTTAAGGACTTGTGATTATGTCTGCTAGAACCTAAACATTAACTCACATTGCTGATTGCTGGATTCTTCTTGTTCAGGAGTTGCTGTTGTGCTGCTTGCATTTGTATTAGATTCTGAAACACTCCATTTCCCAACACAGCATTCTAAGAAATTAAAATGAAGTTGGTCACACAACACAATTATCCATAAACCAAATTAACTCAAGTCACACGATAGCAGCATTGGAACAATACTTTGTTTTCAGTAAATGTTGAGGAATAAGGCCATAAAATATAGGAACGGAAGTAGGCCAGTCAGCCCCTTAAACCTGTTCCATCATTCAATAAGATTACAAGGCTGATACAAAATTCCCTATTTCCACTTTCCTGCCCTAATAATCAAGGATCTATGTCAGCCCTAAATATAAACAAGGACTCTGTCCCCCATGGCTGACAATCCATAAGACAATCTCTCCGTATTGAGGATCATTTTGGTGAACCTTCTCTGACCTGCCTCTAATAAAAATGATATCTTTCTTTAAGAAAGGGGACCAAAACTGCTCCGTGCTGCATTTGTGATCTCACCAGCACCTTGTACAGCTGCAGGAAGACTTCTCTACTCTTATAATCCAATGTCCTCAAATTAATGACTAGCATTCCATTTGCCTTCCAGATTACCTGCAGCAGCCACAAACTAGCTTTCTGCATCTCATGCACAACAACCCCAAAGTCCCCATGTATTGCAGCTTACTGCAGATTTCCTCCAATTAAATAACATGCCAGTCTTTTGTTCTGCCTTCCAAAATGAATGACGTTTCTTCACATCCTACTGCATTTGCCAACTTTTCACCCACTTATTTAACGTATCAATACCTCTCTAAACTGTTTGCATCCCTCTCAATTTGCCTTTCCACCTATGTGTTTTCCGCAAATTTAGTTATAGTACAATCACTTCATTTCTCCAAGTCTAACATATATTGCAAACAGCTGTGATCCCAGCACTGATCCCTGTAGAACCCAATTGGTTACAGGTCACCTAAATAAGCAGCCCTCATTCCCGCTCACTGTTTCATGCTATATACTACATCCAATACCATGGGATCCTAGCACATGACAAACTTTTGATTAGATGTGACTTTATGTCATGTGGACCCAAGTACAGTGAAAAGCTTTGAGAGCAGTACAGGTAGATCACAGTAAGCAAGGACATACAGATTGTGGGGTGAAATTAAACTTGCATAAAGTAAGGCATACAGGCATGCTAGACAAGATCAACATTATTTCAGCATTATTTTAAGTTAGAGTCCATACATCAGTTTACCAACAGCAGGGGAGAAGCTGTTCTTGAACCTGCTGGTGCAGGTGTTCAAGCTTCTGTATCTTCTGCCTGCTGGAAAGGTTGTAGGAGAGCATTACTGGGGTGGCATGGATATTTGATGAGGTTGGCAGCCTTTCTGCAGAAAGATGCATAAATGGAATTCATGGATGGGAGGGTGGCGTCTGAGGGGCCTGGGCTATGCACACAACCTACTGTCGTTTTTTCAAAAATACAGTCCTGGGTACAGCAATTGCCATACCAGGCCATAATGCACCCATACGGCATGCTTTTATGGTGCATCTGTAAAAGTTGACAAGGGTCTTTACGGACATGCCAGATTTCTTGAGCATCCTAAGAAAGTAGAGGCATTGCTATGCCTTCTTCAGTGTCACATCTGAATGGTTAAGTCCAGGACAGACTGTCGGTTACTGTCACTCCTAAGAACTTGACACTCTCAACCGACATCAACTTCCGCTCTGTTGATGTAGATGGGGACACGTTCCCCTTTCTTTCTTAAGTCAGTAGCCAATCATTCAGCGCTACCAACAATGAAAGGGTGGGGCGGGGTTATTATCATTACACCATCATTTTATTAATTATCTTGTCAAGCTCCTTCTTGAAATCCAAGTACAATACATCTACTAGTTGTTCTCCGCTCACTCTGGTTCAGACTTCTGGAAAAACTCCAAATTAGTCAGACACTATTACCCTTTGATAAAGCCATGCTAGTCCTACTTGATTACATCACAATTTTCCAAATGTTCAGTGTGTTCCTTAAATAATTGATTCCAATATAATTGATGTTAGGCTAATCAGCCTACTGTTACCCACTTTTCGTATCCCTCCCATTTTGAACAGGGTTGTCATATTAGCAGTTCTTAATTGTGCACCTTCATCTTGGTTATGCTGCAGATAATTGCTGCTTCCATTCTCAAGTCAACCATGGCTAGCCAAGGAAGTCAGAAACAGTATTAATACTCTCACACTTCTCCAGAATCCAACAACTTTTGGGAAGTTGCAACCAAAACATCCACTATCTCTGTAGCTACCTCTTTTACAATCCTAGGAAGTAGGTCCAGACTACCTATCTATCTTTAGCCCTATTAGTTTGCCTAATACTACTCGTCTAGTGATGGTGATGGTTCTCAATTCCTTCCCCATACTCTTCAGCATTAATGGGATGGTCAATGCATCTTCCCTATAAAGACTGATGAAAAATATCTGTTTAACTCCTCCATCATTTCATTGTTGCCAAAAACAGTCTCGCTAGTTTCACTTTTAGGGGAGGCAATGGCCTAGTGGCATTATCGCTGGGCTGTTAAGCGAGAGACCGAGATAATCTCATGGATTTGAATCCCACCATGGCAGATGGTGGTGTTTGATTTCAATAAATATCTGGAATTAAGAGTCTAATGATGACCATGAATCCATTGTTGATTGTCGGAAAAACTCGTCTGGTTCACTGATGTTCTTTAGGGAAGGAAACTGCCATCCTTACCTGGTCTGGCCTACATGTGACTCCAGACCCAGAGCAATGTGGTTGACTCTGAAACCTTCTCTGGGCAATTAAGGATGGGCAATAAATGCTGTCTGGCCAGCAACACCCTCATCCCATGAATGAATAAAAAAAATTCCAAAATGGCCTATGCCCACTTTGACCTATCTATCCTTTTTTAGATATTTAAAGAAGCTCTTTTCAGTTTCCTCACAAGTTTGTCCTCAGTTTATTTTCTGTCTTGATAATCATTTTAATTCTTTGCTACATTCCGAATTTAACCCAAACTTCAGGTTTATACATAAGTTGTAAAAGTTAACTAACTAGGTAGTAATGGCTGGACAGGTGATGTGCTGTAGCTGTATGATGTGGGAGCTGGCTGATCCCATTGTGGACGGCAGCAACCACATCTGCAGCAAGTGTTGGTTGCTGGAAGAACTCTGGATCAGAGTAAAGGATCTGGAATCTGAGCTTCAAACTCTGCGGCACATCCGGGAGCGGGAAGAGTTACTTGGACGCTGTTTCAGGAGGCAGTCACACCTGGTAGATTAAATAACTCAAACTCAAAGTGTTCAGGGACTAGGTGTGACTGTAAGTGAGACAGGTAGGGGAATTCAGAGTTCCGGAGTGCAGGAGCCTCAGCCTTGAGCAACAGGCATGAGATTCTGGCTCCCTATACGGTTGAGGCAAAGGACTGTGGACAGGATGAGCTAGCTGACCACGGCACCTTAGCGCAGAAGGTCATTCAAGAGGGGGGAGCAAAAAGACAGGTAGTTGTTATAGGGGATTCTATAATTAGGGGGACAGATAGTATCCTATGCAAGCTGGATTGGGAGTCTCGCATGGTGTGTCGCCTGCCCGGTGCCAGGGCGCGGGACATCTCCGACCGGCTTGAAAGGATATTGGAGCGGGAGGGGAAGGATCCAGTTGTTGTGGTCCACGTTGGGACTATCAACATAGACAAAGCTGGGGTAGAGGACCCGCTCAGAGCTTATGAAGCACTAGGAAAGAAATTGAAGTACAGGTCCTCAAGGGTCATAATCTCTGGATTACTGCCCGAGCCACATGCCAATTGGCATAGGGAAAAGAAAGTTAGGGAAGTAAACGCGTGGCTAAGGGATTGGTGTGGGAAAGAGAGACTCCATTTCAAGGGGCATTGGCATCAGTTTTGGAACCTGGGGGATCTGTATCGTTGGGACGGTCTCCACTTGAACCAATCTGGAACCAGTGTTCTAGCGAAAAGGATAAATAGGGTGGTCAGTAGGACTTTAAACTTCTGAGTCGGGGGGCAGGGAAAGGTGAAAGAGACAGGGAGTATGGAGTTAAATGGAAAGATAAGCAACAGGATAGCATGTGTACAAGTGGATTTAAGCTCAAGGCAAACTAAGAATACAGCAAAAAGGAAAGATAGCGTAAGACATCTTGGGATTTCCAACCTCTCTAATAATGATAAGAAAGCTAAGACACTTTATCTAAATGCTCATAGTATTCGCAACAAAGTAGATGAATTAACAGCACAAATCCTCTTGAATGATTATGATGTGGTAGGCACCACAGAGACATGGTTGCAGGGAGCTCAGGACTGGCAGTTAAACATCCAAGGATTCACAACATATCAAAAAGACAGGGAGGTGGGCAGAGGGGGTGGGGTTGTCTTGTTAGTTAAGAATGGAATTAAATCTACAGCACTAAATGACATAGGGTCAGAAGATGTGGAGTCTGTGTGGGTGGAATTGAGGAACCACAAAGGCAAAAAAAACTATAATGGAAGTTACGTACAGACCTCCTAACAGTGATCAGGACCGGGGCGCAAGATGCACCGAGAAATAGATAGGGCATGTCAGAAAGGCAAGGTCACGGTGATCATGGGGAACTTCAATATGCAGGTGGATTGGGTGAATAATGTTGCTGGTGGATCCAAAGAAAGAGAATTCATGGAATGTTTGCAGGATGGCTTTTTGGAATAGCTTGTGATGGAGCCCACAAGGGAGCAGGCTATTCTTGACTTTGTGCTATGTAGTGAGCCAGGCTTTATAAAAGACCTTAAAGTAAGGGAACACTTAGGAGCCAGCGATCATAATATGGTAGAGTTCAGTCTGCAGTTTGAAAGAGAGAAGGCAAAATCGGATGTAATGGTGTTACAGTTAAATAACAGTAATTACAGGGGCATGAGAGGGGAATTGACAAAAAAATCGAATGGAAGCAGAGCCTAGCAGGGAAGACAGTAGACCAACAATGGCAGGAGTTTCTGGGTGTAATGGAGGACACGGTACAGAGGTTCATCCCAAAGAAAAGATAGATTATCCGGGGTGGGATTAGACAGCCATGGCTGACAAAGGAAGTCAGGAAATATATCAAAGAAAAAGAGACAGCTTATAAAGTGGCCAACAGCACTGGGAAATCAGAAGATTGGGAAGGCTACAAAAACAGACAGAGGATAACAAAGAGAGCAATAAGGAAGGATAAGATCAAATATGAAGGTCGGCTAGCTAGTAATATTAGAAATGATAGTAAAAGCTTCTTTCAATACATAAGAAACAAACGAGAGGCAAAAGTAGATAATGGGCCGCTCCAAATTGATGCTGGAAGGCTAGTGATGGGAGATAAGGAAATAGCTGAAGAACTTAAGTACTTTGCATCAGTCTTCACAGTGGAAGACATGAGTAGTATGGCAACAATAAGGGAGAGCCACGGGGCAGAGTTGAGTATGGTCGGCATTACAAAAGAGAAAGTGCTAAAGGGTCTAAAAATTGATAAATCTCCTGGCCCTGATGGGCTACATCCTAGAGTTCTGAGAGAGGCGGCTGAGAAAATAGCAGAGGCTTTGGTCGTGACCTTTCAAAAGTCACTGGAGTCAGGGAAAGTCCCAGATGATTGGAAAATTGCTGTTGTAACTCCCTTGTTTAAGAAAGGATCAAGGCAAAAGATGGAAAATTATAGGCTGATTAGCCTAACCTCGGTAGTTGGTAAAATTCTAGAATCCATTGTCAAGGATGAGGTTTCTAAATTCCTGGAAGTGCAGGGTCAGATTAAAAGAAGTCAGCATGGTTTTAGTAAGGGGAGGTCGTGCCTGACAAACCTGTTAGAATTCTTTGAAGAGGTAACAAGTAAGTTAGACCAGGGAAACCCAGTAGATGTTAACTATCTCGACTTCCAAAAGGCCTTTGATACACTGCCTCACGGGAGGCTGCTGAGCAAGGTGAGGGCCCATGGTGTTAGGGGTGAGCTACTGGCTTGGATTGAGGATTGGCTGTCTGACAGAAGGCAGAGCGTTGGGATAAAAGGCTCTTTTTTGGAATGGCAACCGGTGACAAGTGGTGCCCCGCAGGGTTCGGTGTTGGGGCCACAGCAGTTCACCTTATATATTAATGATCTGGATGAAGGGACTGGGGGCATTCTGGCGAAGTTTGCCGATGATACAAAGATAGGTGGACAGGCAGGTAGTACCGAGGTGGTGGGGAAGCTGCAGAAAGATTTAGACAGTTCAGGAGAGTGGTCCAGGAAATGGCTGATGAAATTCAACGTGAATAAATGTGAGGTTTTGCACTTTGGGAAAAAAAAGAATATTTGCATGGACTATTTTCTAAACGGTGAGAAAATTCGCAAATCAGAAGTGCAAAGGGATCTGGCAGTGTTAGTCCAGGACTCTCTAAAGGTTAACTTGCAGGTAGAGTCCGTAATTAAGAAAGCGAATATAATGTTGTCGTTTATCTCAAGAGGGTTGGAATATAAAAGCAGCGATCTGCTTCTGAGGCTTTATAAGGCTCTAGTTAGGCCCCATTTAGAATACTGGGTCCAATTTTGGGCCCCACACCTCAGGAAGGACATACTAGCCCTGGAGCGTGTCCAGCGGAGATTCACACAGATGATCCCTGGAATGGTAGCTTTAACGCGTGATGAACGGCTAAGGATCCTGGGATTGCACTCATTAGAGTTTAGAAGGTTGAGGGGAGATCTAATAGAAACTTAGAAGAA
Source organism: Stegostoma tigrinum (assembly GCF_030684315.1). Classification (NCBI taxonomy): domain Eukaryota; kingdom Metazoa; phylum Chordata; class Chondrichthyes; order Orectolobiformes; family Stegostomatidae; genus Stegostoma; species Stegostoma tigrinum. The sequence goes on along the minus strand of NC_081361.1, from coordinate 49,427,056 downwards.
AATGTATGGTTGAGAAGGGGTGGACGCTAGGAAGTTGTTTCCGTTAGGCGGAGAGACTAGGACCCGTGGGCACAGCCTTAAAATTAGAGGGGGTAAATTTGAAACTGAGATGAGGCGACATTTCTTCAGCCAGAGTGTGGTGGGCTTGTGGAATTCATTGCCACAGAGTGCAGTGGAGGCCGGGACGCTGGATGCCTTCGAGGCAGAGATCGACAAATTCTTGATCTCAAAAGGAATCAAGGGCTACGGGGAGAGTGCAGGGAAGTGGTGTTAAAATGCGCATCAGCCATGATTTAAAAGGCGGAGTGGACTTGATGGACCGAATGGCCTTGCTTCCACTCCTATGTCTTATGGTCTTATCAGTGACTTCGGCCTCCACATATGTATTTTTTCCAGCTTAATACTGTCCCTAATTTCTTTGGTTATCCATGGTTGACTTATGGAGGAGAATGGAAGAAGCAATTATCTTCAACATAACCAAGATGAAGAATCAAAATCAAGAACTCTCAATCACAATCACTCATGAATGATTCGTTGATTTATGATTAGATGGAGGGGATGAACCAGAAGAGACAGGATTTTATACCTATCCCACAGCATATGGCGTACTGATATTCACTCAGCATGTAAATTAAATGAATACTACTTGGACAGAAAGGAAGAGGGTGGATGAGAAGGCAGGAGAGAAGGGGTGGGTGGGAGGAAGAATGGTGTATTTTTTAAACTACAGGTGAAAACGTATTGTTGACTTCAAGAAATAGTTTCTTATGAAAAAACCTCAAAGATCCCTGCACATCTAGCCATGCACACATTTCCCTTCAGATACACATGGCGGTCAAAATTCATAGCCAACACTTAGGGTAACAACTCTACTCTTGGCTCATATATCCTCCCCGTCAGCGGTATTGCAAGAGTGGCCAACAAGGAAATACAAGTGAGACTCTAGTCAAACAAGAAATTAGCCATTTGAAAGAAAAGCCCACCATACCGACAACAGAAGGAGTCTTTAAAGAAAAATCAGATTTGTGGGGTTTCGTGAGCAATTTATAAAGAGGATATTTCCTCCCTAACCAAGCATAGGAACTGACAGAAGAACATTGCCTAAGAAGGGACAGAAGGCAACTACCAAACACTTGACCCATCATGTTGCACTTGGAGGTGCACTGAAAACTACATATATTAATAAACAGAATCCAGTTCTTTGTAATAAGAGATCATAAACACATATTGCACCAGATTCAAAGGAATGTGGGTCAGCCATTCTCCGTATCCTTTCAATCTGTCTGGTTTAAATTTTAAACAAAGCCAAACAGCCTCATTAACTGGTACATTTGCATGACAATGTTTTTACCACAGTAAATTTTCAAACCAGTCAACAATTTCTTCTCATATAAAGAATGTTGATTTCCCTTTACTTTGGGGTATCGTGTAAATTGTCCTGATGAATAAAAGACTAATGACTGACAACACGTTTTTTTTTTGCCCCGACAGACAACTATAAGAAATTTTAGTTAGTACCTGTCACAGCATTTCAAAGTAACCAATGGCATGCAAGGTGGTTGGATTCCTAAAATCTTCATAAGGTTACATGGAAACGAGGTGCTGAGGGAACCCCTCATCCTACCAAAGTTACTGCCATGTCACACGCACGAGACCCAAAAATTGGGAGTTTCCATTGCCTGCCAGTTTTATTGAAGTAATCTACCCAGGACATGGTCTAGCAGCATTTCACGACCTTAGATCTGACAATTCAGCCAGACTAAGCTTGAATGCACTGTTTGCATTTAGCCAAAGTGTGCTTTATATGTTTGAATACATTTCTGAAAGCATGGTTTCTATTTGAAGTTACCTGTGTTTGATTTATCTGAAGTAGAGCTGCAGTCAGTACAGGATTTGGCAGAACTGGCACGTTGCTAGTATTTCCCAAAATACCTAGAGAGATCATATCAGATTACAGGTTAATCTGAAGAAACAATGTGTTTGTATGGAGTTCACAATCTAATCATTCAATCCAAATTGCACAATTATAGAGTACAGAATTTTATTTTTCTTTGAATGGCATGAAACCTTACAATTTGTATTTACACAAAGGTTAGCACCCCTCTAAATGTACAGTCCAACAAAATATTTTTCATGACCCTATACAGTGAATGCTGCCAAACAATGCTTACGGTAATAATCACACCTGAGCTTTTTTCCTATCGTGTAAAACATCACAACAAATCATCAGTTTCTTCCTACTCCTCAGTCAATGAAGGATTTATCAAGTTTATCCAAATTTATCAAGTTGACCCAGAGTTTCATCTAATTCTCAGCTTAGGTGCTTTATAAAGTCAGAGTCATACAGCATGGAAACAGACCCTTCAGTCCAACTCGTCCATGCCAACATTGTTCCCAAACTAATCGCACCTGCAATTGGCCCATATCATTCCAAATCTTTCCTACTCATGAACTTATCCAAATGACTTTTAAACACTAACTGTACCTGCATCCACCACTTTGTCTGGCAGTTCATCCCATACACAAACCAGTGCTTTTAAAAAAAAAAGCCTCATGTCCTTTCTAATTCTTTCTCCTATCACCTTAAAAATATGCCCCCTAGTTATGAACTTCCCCACCCCAGGAGAAGGACCCTTGTCATTCGCCTTATCTTTCCCCATCATAGTTCTATACATCTCTAAGGTCACCCAACAACCGCCTATGCTGCAGTGAAAAATGTTCCAATCTTTGCATGATATTTTAATGTCTCAAACCCCCTATTCCCAGCAATGTCCCGATAAATCTTTTCTGAATTCTCTAGTTTCATAATATCCTTCCTGTAACAGAGCAACCAGAACTGCACAGTACTCAAGAAGAGGCCACACCAACATTCTGTACAACTTCAACATGATGTCTCAACTCCACCAGTCCAAGGTTTGAGCAACAAAGGCAAGCATGCTAAACATCTTCTTAACCATCCTGTCTGTGAAAAAAATTTCCAAGAATTATGTACCCGAACCCCCAGGTCTCTATTCTACAACACACCCCACGGGCCTATTAATTGCACAAGTTCTATCCTTGTCGGTGTTGTAATGCAATACCCCACACTATTCAAATTAAACCCCATCTGCCACTCCTCATCCCATTGGCCCAACTGATTTTAAGTAAAGGGAGATTGAGAAATATTAAACCACTAGCTTGTTACTAGCAGCTCCAGTTTGAGCACGGTTTCTTAAAGAATCCTTTCTGCAGATCATCACTTAGGCCTATTAATGCTGTTGTCTTTGGATCACATCGTTAACATGGTCCAACAAGGTAAGAGATCTGATCCCCACCTGAGTGAAAACGATTTTATTTTATGTAAATAAAAACTCAACAATGCCTCTTATTGTATGATCAATGCATGGGGACATTGACCCTTTTTGCATGGCCACGCGCACTCACCAACTTAAAAACGATTGAACAAAAACAAAAAATTGCTGGAAAAACACTCAGCAGTTTTGGTAGCATCTGTTGAAAGAAAGCAGAGAGTTAATGTTTCAAGTCCTGTGCTAGATCCGCGTGGTTATTCACCTGCAATTTCTGTTTCTGATTTCCAGCATCTGCAGTTTTTATTTTAGAAAAAAGAGCCGACTTGTGCTCAATATCGGAAGAGACTGTTACATTACACAGTGTAGGTGCAAAGCTAAATATCCTGTTAATGTGACTACACTGAAAGAATCCAGGCAAACACGAGTACTTCAAATGTTCATGCTATTCATGTGACAGGTTCCTCCAGTAACAAAGTCAATGTTATGATATAAAGGTGATGGGAAATCACAATAGAACTTCCTGCCACCACATGACTTTTAACAATTTGAGTTAGCTATTTGACGGAGTTCAAATATATACAAGGATAAAAATGTTCAAGTACTTTCTTGATCACCTGCTTATTGAAGACAAAGCATATTCACAAATGCAAAAGACTTTTCCGAAAAAAGACCAATTAGGAAAGTAAACTCAATGAAATAGATGCACTGTATGTGAATTGTCAGAATGCAGTGAAATGTTTCAAGATAATTACTGAAAACATCAACCATATAGAACATGAGGAAATGTAGATTAAAAACAATTTCATGAAAATTAGTTAGATACAGTATCCCATGGAGATTAGATGCTGTTGAGATTTGCACCTGAATATGGTGGATGGGAGGCAAGTTACTCACTACAGGATTACTAGCCTCCGATCTGCTCGTGTAGCCCCAGAATTTAACATGACTTCAGGGCAAAAATCAGCACAAAGCAGAGGGATCATAAAAGACCTCAGAAAAACAAACAAAAGATGTACGAAATGAAGATGATAACTGACAACATATGCCCATAAAATTTTCTTGTCAAAATATAAGGGAATGGGTAAATACATTTAAATCAAAAGACTATTTAAATCACCATGGGAGAATCTATGACCAGTGGGCAGAGTCTATGAATTAAGGGGCACCAATTTAAGACTGGATGAGACGGAGCTTATTCTGAGGTTTGAGGCTGTTTGGAATTTCTTGCCACAGAGAGCTGTGAGGGTAAGTCCCCATGTACACTGAACTCTGAAATAGACAGATTCTTGATCAGTAAGGGAATCAAGGGTGATGAGGGAAAAATGCAGGAAAGTGGGCTTGAGGAATGTCAGATCAGCTATGATCCTCTTCAATGGCACACCAGGTGAGGGGTCAAGCAGTTGACTCCTGATCTTATTTCTGATGGTCTGACTGCAAAGAGGATATGGATTACCACAGATTGAAATGGTCAAGAATATAATTACCGGAAAATTTGACTGCAGACAGACAGAGACAGAAATAGGAACCAAGAGACTAAGGACAAAGAACACTTGATAAATTTGGACAAAATACAGATCAGTCCACAGTTACAATACTAAGTGTAATTCTGGATTTTCCATTAGACAGAAGACATCAGTGTAACAGAAACTATAAAGAAGTTTGGCAAGAAAATGCCAGAAATGGAAAGTCGCTGTTTATGAGAAGAAATTGAATCAGAGGACAACGTGATGTTTCTGCAAAACTGAACGCGAAAGGATATTTTCACAGGTTTGGAGTCAGTGACTTAAGCGTCAAGTTAAAATACATCCAAAGTGTAAGAATTTGTGAAAATGTCCATGCACAGATTGATGTACCACCTGGGTGATTAAGGCAGCAACATGGACACTTTATAAAATTCCATAAACATCTGGACTGTTAGAGCACAATACAACGCTTGGGGGGAGAAATACATGAGTTTTGGATTGCTCCAAAAAGGGTCAATACCAAAAAAAAATAAAATGGGCTGAACACCAGTACTCTATACTATGAGCCTTTACTGCTCAAGTTACAAGTGATCATATGAGATATCAAATTTCATCTGAAAAATTCAAAAATAAGTGGAATACACATGGAAATAAAGTGCTTATTTGGTGCCTTATAAATGTTGAACTGTTTCAAACACTTTTTCATCCATCAAAACGCTCAGATTTAAAAAGCTAATTAGAAATGAAAACATTCAAATGAGTCAGATAAAGTTGAGAATCACAATATACTTTGAGAGGCACATCCTGTTAAGAGTCGAAAAACATCGAAAGCTCAGAGGAACTACTTCATAAAGAAAGGGTACTCACTTTTTTTGCCAGCATACCCATGGAAGTAAGGCCTCAGTAGTAATTGCAATGCAACAGGATTACCCAGGCTGTTTAAAATCTGCAGCGGATTAGGTTCTGGAAGAAGGCCCTTCCTGCTGTTTAGCAACTTAGAAGAGAAATTTTAAGTGAGCTATGTAGCCAATTACTTCAATAACAAATGCATCACACAAAGTTTCACATTAAAATAGATGAACTCATTTATTTTTCATTCATGGGATGTGACCATCGACACTGGCTGATCCAACCCTGACTGCCTTCGATAAAGGAGTAGTGCACTCCTTGAATTGTTCTAGTCCATTATTGGTATGCCCACAATGCTGTTAAGGAGTAAGTTCCAGGATTTTGACCCAGCAACACTGAAGGAATGACCACATATTTCCAAGTCAGGATAATGACTAGTTCAGAGAAACTTGCAGGTGGTGGTGTTACCACATATTTACTGTCAATGTCCTTCTGAATGCTTATGGTTATGGAATGCGTTGAGGAGCCTTGGTGAATTTCTGCAGTGCATCTTGTCGATGATGCATGCTGCTGTTACCGATTGTCTATGTGGGAGGGAATAAATGTTTGTGGATGTGGTGCCAATAGGGATGCTTTGTCTGAGGTGGTGTCACTGATGCTCAGTTTGGATTCTGCCACGGCCATTCAGCTCGGGACCTCATTGCAGCCATGGTCCAAAAGTAAGCAAAAGAGCTCCCTACTGAAGATGAAGTGAAAGTGACTGCCCATGGCATCAGGCTGTATGTGATCCTAGTGGCATCATGGAGCCCTAACAAAATTAGAGGTTTTGGAAATTGTGGGAGGATCAGGAAGAGATGTCAGAGATAATGGGAACTGCAGATGCTGGAGAATCCAAGACAACAAAACGGGAGGCTGGATGAACACAGCAGGCCAAGCAGCATCTCAGGAGCACAAAAGCTGACGTTTCGGGCCTAGACCCTTCATCAGAGAGGGGAATGGGGAGAGGGTTCTGGAATAAATAGGGAGAGAGGGGGAGGCGGACCGAAGATGGAGAGAAAAGAAGATAGGTGGAGAGAGTATAGGTGGGGAGGTAGGGAGGGGATAGGTCAGTCCAGGGAAGACGGACAGGTCAAGGAGGTGGGATGAGGTTAGTAGGTAGATGGGGGTGCGGCTTGGGGTGGGAGGAAGGGATGGGTGAGAGGAAGAACAGGTTAGGGAGGCGGAGACAGGTTGGACTGGTTTTGGGATGCAGTGGGTGGAGTGGAGGAGCTGGGCTGGTTGTGTGGTGCAGTGGGGGGGAGGGGACGAACTGGGCTGGTTTAGGGATGCAGTTGGGGAAGGGGAGATTTTGAAACCGGTGAAGTCCACATTGATACCATTAGGCTGCAGGGTTCCCAGGCGGAATATGAGTTGCTGTTCCTGCAACCTTCGGGTGGCATCATTGTGGCACTGCAGGAGGCCCATGATGGACATGTCATCTAAAGAAGGGGAGGAGGAGTGGAAATGGTTTGCGACTGGGAGGTGCAGTTGTTTGTTGCGAAGTGAGCGGAGGTGTTCTGGAAAGCGGTCTCCAAGCCTCCACTTGGTTTCCCCAATGTAGAGGAAGCCACACCGGGTACAGTGGATGCAGTATACCGCATTGGCAGATGTGAATCTCTCTCCCATTGCAACTCTCTTGTAATCTCGTCGGCCTTGAAACTGCTCGACCATGTCCTGAAGCAAACCAGGTACCACAGTCACATCACCTTCCTCAGCACCTGCCTACGGAACAGGATCATCCCCAAGGGACTACAGTCTACATTTCAGCCTTCCCAATTTGGCCCCATCCATGACCACCTCTACACCCAGAATATTCAGACCCTTCAGAAGCGTTTCTCCCTGCGAGTCCTGAAACAGACACTCGCAGCCATGCGCCGGCACCTCCAGGCACTGCAATCCAGCCTGACCCAGCGCAGAGCCTCCCTCACCCAGACCTGCAAAGGACCCCTGCTGTTTTTCATCCTCCGCAGGATCCACAGACTGAACACCCAGTTCCACTCAGCTTTACTGGACACCAAAAATCGTAAGTACAACCAACTCACTGGCCCCTGCCACCCAGAGGATTCCTGCGCCTCCCAAATCCCGAGTCTGTCCCTGCCCCTCCCCCACCATTGACCATGAGGACACGGCCGGAGACCCCACCGATGATGTCACATCCGCCTCCGCCGGCCACACCACTTCCGGGACCGCTGCTACAGTCACCCTCACCGCAACCGCTGCTGCCGCCCACCCCGACACTCCAACCGCCGACGGAACCCCGCCCACGGCCAACGGAACCCCGCCCACGGCCGACGACCTCATCGCTCCACCCACAACCTCCACAGCCAGCAACCCCAGAGAAGACAGCCACACTGAACCCTGCCGCATCTTCACCATCCCCCCAGACCTCCCACTGACTGAGGACGAACAGTCAGTCCTTAGCAAGGGGCTCACCTTTGTCCCCCTACAATCACACATCAACGAATACCAGTCACGATTGGACATAGAGCAGTTTTTCCGCCGTCTTCGCCTCCATGCCTACTTCTTCAACCGGGAACCTAACCCTCCCTCCACTGACCCCTTCACCCGCTTCCAACACAAGTCCTCCTTCTGGACACCACCCCCAGGCCTCCTCCCCTCCCTCGACCTCTTCATTTCTAACTGCCGTCGAGACATTAACCGCCTCAACCTCCCCACCCCTCTCACCAACTCCAACCTCTCCCCTGCAGAACGGGCAGCCCTCTGCTCCAACCCCAACCTCACCATCAAACCCACAAACAAGGGTGGCGCAGTGGTAGTATGGCGCACTGACCTCTACATCGCCAAGGCCAGACGCCAACTCTCCGACACCACCTCCTACATCATGACCCCACACCTGAACACCAAACCATCATCTCCAACACCATTCATGACCTCAACACCTCAGGGCACCTCCCACCCACAGCCTCCAACCTCATTGTTCCCCAACCCCGCACGGCCCATTTCTATCTCCTTCCCAAAATCCACAAACCTGCCTGCCCTGGTCGACCCATCGTCTCAGCCTGCTCCTGCCCCACCGAACTCATGTCCACCTATCTGGACTGCATTTTCTCCCCACTGGTCCAGAAACTCCCCACCTACGTCCGTGACACCACCCACGCCCTCCACCTCCTCCAGGACTTCCAATTCCCTGGCCCCCAACACCTCATATTCACCATGGACGTCCAGTCCCTATACACCTGCATTCCGCATGCAGATGGCCTCAAGGCCCTCCGCTTCTTCCTGTCCCGCAGGCCCGACCAGTCCCCCTCCACCGACACCCTCATCCGCCTAGCCGAACTCATCCTCACCCTCAACAACTTCTCTTTTGACTCCTCCCACTTCCTACAGACTAAGGGGGTGGCCATGGGCACCCGCATGGGCCCCAGCTATGCCTGCCTCTTTGTAGGTTACGTGGAACAGTCCCTCTTCCGCACCTACACAGGCCCCAAACCCCACCTCTTCCTCCGGTACATTGATGACTGTATCGGCGCCGCCTCTTGCTCCCCAGAGGAGCTTGAACAGTTCATCCACTTCACCAACACCTTCCACCCCAACCTTCAGTTCACCTGGGCCATCTCCAGCACATCCCTCACCTTCCTGGACCTCTGTCTCCATCTCAGGCAACCAGCTTGGAAATGATGTCCATTTCAAGCCCACCGACTCCCACAGCTACCTAGAATACACCTCCTCCCACCCACCCTCCTGCAAAAATTCCATCCCCTATTCCCAATTCCTCCGCATCTGCTCCCACGACAAGACATTCCACTCCCGCACATCCCAGATGTCCAAATTCTTCAAGGACCGCAACTTTCCCCCCACAGTGATCAAGAACGCCCTCGACCGCGTCTCCCGTATTGCCCGCAACACGTCTCTCACACCCCGCCCCCGCCACAACCACCCCAAGAGGATCCCCCTCGTTCTCACACACCACCCCACCAACTTCCGGATACAACGCATCATCCTCCGAGACACTTCCGCCATCTACAATCCAACCCCACCACCCAAGACATTTTTCCATCCCCACCCGTCTGCTTTCCGGAGAGACCACTCTCTCCGTGACTCCCTTGTTCGCTCCACACTGCCCTCCAACCCCACCACACCCGGCACCTTCCCCTGCAACCGCAGGAAGTGCTACACTTGCCCCCACACCTCCCCCCTCACCCCTATTCCAGGCCCCAAGATGACATTCCACATTGGCAGATGTGCAGGTGAACCTCTGCTTAATGTGGTATACTGCATCCACTGTACCCGGTGTGGCTTCCTCTACATTGGGGAAACCAAGCGGAGGCTTGGAGACCGCTTTGCAGAACACCTCCGCTCAGTTCGCAACAAACTACTGCACCTCCCAGTCGCAAACCATTTCCACTCCCCCTCCCATTCTTTCGATGACATGTCCATCATGGGCCTCCTGCAGTGCCACAATCATGCCACCCAAAGGTTGCAGGAACAGCAACTCATATTCCACCTGGGAACCCTGCAGCCTAATGGTATCAATGTGGACTTCACCGGTTTCAAAATCTCCCCTTCCCCAACTGCATCCCTAAACCAGCCCAGTTCGTCCCCTCCCCCCACTGCACCACACAACCAGCCCAGCTCCTCCACTCCACCCACTGCATCCCAAAACCAATCCAACCTGTCTCCGCCTCCCTAACCTGTTCTTCCTCTCACCCATCCCTTCCTCCCACCCCAAGCCGCACCCCCAGCTACCTACTAACCTCATCCCACCTCCTTGACCTGTCCGTCTTCCCTGGACTGACCTATCCCCTCCCTACCTCCCCACCTATACTCTCTCCACCTATCTTCTTTTCTCTCCATCTTCGGTCCGCCTCCCCCTCTCTCCCTATTTATTCCAGAACCCTCACCCCATCCCCCTGTCTGATGAAGGGTCTAGGCCCGAAACGTCAGCTTTTGTGCTCCTGAGATGCTGCTTGGCCTGCTGTGTTCATCCAGCCTCACATTTTGTTGTCAGGAAGAGATGTCTGCTGGTTGCAGTTACAACTAGCACAAAGGAAGATGGTTGTAGATTTGGGTCCGTCACCTCCCCTCGAGGGCATTTCTGGGTAGTGTCCTAGACGCACACATCTCAGCTGTTTCATGAAAGGTCTCTCCATCACATGATCAGAAGTAGAGATGTTTGAATGCACAAAATATTAGCAGAAAGCAGAATAAACGGGGGCCAGAATATAAAAAGGGTAAAAAAAAGTCAAAAAGGCCAGTCTAAAGGTACTATATCCGAATGCATGGAGCATTTGCAATAAAGTTGATGAATTAATAATACCAGTAGCTGCCCACAGTATTTTATGATTGCAAATATACAGACATAGTAATCAAAGCTGGGAACTGAACATTCAAGTGTATTTGATCTTTAAGAAGAGGCAAAATGGAAAAGCTGGTCAAGTGATGTTCTGAGTACATGATTAAATCATTGTAGTGGTAATATTGGCCCATGAACTACAGATGTGCAATTAGTCAAGGTGAAGCTAAGGAGGAATAGAGGCGGCAGAAATTATTCTTGGAGTGCACACAACAAAATTTTAAATCGGTACACTGAAGAGCCAGCTGGGTGACAGGCCATTTAGATTTATTTATTTGCATTGGAAAGGGATTAACAAGTCTTTTTTGAAAATAATTGCCTGAAACATGATAGAATTCTTCATTGGGATAAAAGGTGGAGCAGGTCAAACCAAAGCTAGCAACCCAAATCTAAGCAAAGGAAACTTAAATTCTCTTTCAACTCCTCCCACTTCCTACAGACGAAGGGTAGCCATGGGTACCCACATGGGCCCAAGCTATGCCTGCCCCTTTTTTCGGCTAGTGGAACAGTCCCTCTTCTGCAGCTACACTGGCCCCATCCCCCACTTCTTCCTCTGTTATCTCGATGACTGTCAGCACTGCATTGCGCTCCCACGAGGAGCTCCAATACCTCTCTCCCCTTCCTGGATCCCCGTGTTTCCATTCTCGCAACCACCTGGAAACCGATTTCTATTTCAAGCCTACCAACTCCTACAGCTACCTGGAATACACCTCCTCTTACCCCCCTTTCCTGCAAGAATGCCATCTCCTATGCCCAATTCCTTCACCTCTGCCAAATCTGCTCCCGAGATGAGGCATTACACTCACGGACATCCCAAATGTCCTCGTTTTTCAAGAACTGCAACTTCCCCTCCAGTGGTCGAAAACACCCCCAACCACATCTATCACGTTTTCCGCAACTCACTCATCGCTCACACACCCTCCCCACAATAATAAAAAAAAAACAGAATCCTCCTCGTCTTCACGTACCACCCCACCAACCTCCGGATTCAATGCATCATCTTCCGCCACCTGCAATCTGACCTCACTACCAAGGACATTCTTCCCTCCGCACCCTTATTTGCCTTCCGAAGGGACTGCTCTCTCTGTGACTCCCATGTCCACTCCACACCCCCAACTAATCCCATCAACCCCTGGCACTTTTCCCTGCAACCGTAGGAACTGCTACACCTCCCCCCTCACCCCCATCCCAGGCCCCAAGAAAACCTTCTACATTAAACAGACGTTCACCTGCACATCTGCTAATGTGGTATATTGTATCCGCTGCTCCTGACGTGGCCTCCTCTATGTCAGGGAAACCAAGCAGAGACTTGGAGACCACTTTGTGGAACACCTACACTCAGTTCGTGACAAACGACTGCACCTCCCAGTTGCGAACCAATTCAACTCCCCCTCCCACTCCCACTCCCACTCCTTGGATGACATGTTCATCCTGGGCCTCCTCCGAAGGTTGCAGGAACAGCACCTCATGTTTCGCTTGGGAACCCTGCAGCCCAATGGTCTCACTGTGGACTTTTCAAGCTTCAAAATCTCTCCAGCCCTGACCTCATCCCAAAACCAACCCAACTTATCCCTGCCTCCTTGGCCTGTCCATCTCCTCTCCACCTATCTGCTCTTTCATCCGCCTTCCCCTCTCTCTCTCTCTCTCCTAATTTCAGAATCCTGTTCCCCTCCCCCATTTCTGAAGAAGGGTCCAGACCCAAAATGTCAGCTTTCCTGCTCGTCTGATGCTGCTCAACCTGCTATATTATACCATTTTGAAGCATCCAGTATTCATTAAAATTGCCCTATTGCCATATTTCCAAGTTAGCTGCACGTAAGCCAAGAGCGGATGACAGCAAGGAAAACAACAAAAAAATATAAAATTTATTGGTTTGACCTGATGTTTCCCACCCCCCCTCAACCGAATAGTTCAAATAAAAGAATTCCTTCCAATTTTATAAATAACCTTTATTTACTCTAGGTCCTGACTTTCAAGACAAAAAAATAAAGAACACAGTCCTGGGTTGGCTCTGGCATTGCTGTTTTAAAGGCCTGACAACACTCACCATCAAGGCTCAAGATTAGCTGTTTAAAAGGGTCACAGGGGTGTCTGAATCTCAGAAGCAGTCTTTGGGAGTGAGAGTGGATAGGCTGACAAAGCACGGGGTAGGGGGGGGAAAGCAACAAATTTCTCAGACTATTCAAGTCTTGGTAGGCTCTTGATTTAGCTTTACAAATACAAGTTTTTGTTTTGAAATATAAAAACAGATGGCAATATAATTGGATCCAAGCATAAAACTGTGATTAATTATAAGCCGTAGGCTTGCAACTTCCAACTCTGCTGACTAAAACACTTGAAAATAAACAGAGACTAACTACTCAGCTCACTCAAGGGAGATTCCTGAATGCTACTGAACTAAGAACAAAACGAAAATCAAAATTCCTCCAGTTCTTACAGCTTGAAAATTCCTCAGTCCAAAAGAAAGGATTTAAAAACTTGACTTACCAACCTCTGAGCAGCAATAAGTGCTGCGAGTGTACTGCGCCCCTGAGGCCCTGGTGCGCAAAATGAAACACGGGCTTGGCTACCGCCAAAAAATATTCCATCAGTAGATCGCTGCACTAATTCAGCTTGGTCTGCAGTTTCATACTCCACCACTGCAAAAGAAGGATGGCTACCTGAGGCCTGGGCAAGCTGACAGATGAAAAGACAAATAAGTGCATTAAAACAAAGCATTATTTCCCTCTTTAAAGTAAAATGGATTACTTTCCAAATTTTTCTGAAGAAGGGTCTAGGCCCAAAACATCAGCCTTCCTGCCCCTCTGATGCTGCTTGGCATGCTGTGTTCATTCAGCTCTACACCTTGTTATCTCTACTTTCCAAATTAGCTCAATTCATTCCTTCTTTCCAAACTAGGTGTGACTGCTCTGCCCAAAAGCAAATGCAGCATATGTTGGGCAAGTGAAGGAAGTGACAACAAGAAGTTTTTAAAATTAAGTCTTAGAGGGGTTGACTTAATAAAATGGTTTAAAACAAAATATGACTTTTTTTGGATGATCTTGTTCAGTGATACACAAGCTTCCAAAAACACAAGCCCAAATACCTAGAGCAACTTTTCAATAAGAAACAAGAAATTCTAGCATGATAGATTTAAAAAAAACAAATCTTTATAAAGTTCACCTGTCCTGGAATTACAGCCATACATAACACAAACAGATAGGACTTGGAAAACGAACAGGGTTAAAATCAATAATATTGGCTCAGTTGGTAAATCTGTTGAGAGTCATACAAGAAACAAACCGATTGATTTGACACTCTTTGGCAGACGGGCCTTTTAACTGAAAAGTTGGGGGGGGGGGGGTGGTTGGTGATAGACCCCGTTTCCCTGGTTGTTATAGTGCATCTAGACTGAACAAAAATGCATGTGAATACATACATATCACACAAAAATCAGATGAGGCAGCAATGGGCTTCCCTTAAAAGTTAACAGTTGGTGGCTGTTTACTGTTTCAGCACACAAGAACAGCCACTATAACAAGGAAGTGGAAAGTTACTGTCATCCAAGGAAACTTATTCAAAACAAGTTCGGAGAGTTTTTTTTTGGGGGGGGGGGGTAAAGAGAAGAAGTTCGATGAAATCATTTTAACCTACATTATACCATTCTGAATCATCCAATATTCATTAAAACTGTCCTATTGCCATATTTCCAGTCAGTTGCTCATAAGCCAAGAAGAGTAGACAACAGCAACGAAAAGAACAAAAAAAATTATTGGTTTGACCTGATGTTAACCCCACCCCAATCTAGAAGTTCAAATTAAACGAATTCCTTCCAATTTTACAAATGACCTTTATTTACTCTGGGTCTGATTTTCAAGACAAAAAAATCCAATATAACTATATCATCTAGCAAACTAATTGATAAAAAGAGATCAGAAACAGAAAAAAAGACACAGCACAACAGGTCAGGTTAAAACGACGCAAGTCCAAAAATGTGTGAACATCATTGTCAGATTTTGGAGGAATATTTATGCAACCAATGTTGGAGTGCAGTGTGTGATCTATGGAAAAAGCTCATTTCATCTATTTAATCTTGTTCCTTGCTTCTCGTCCATGAACGCGCCCCCCCCACCCCCCACCAAATGTCAAGTCAGCTCCTCCACAAAAGATGCACAGGCATTATTGACATTGTGACATTTAGTTAGTTTATGCAAGGCCACTTCATATTTCAGATAAAAATTCTCTTGGCACTTATCGTTGGAACATTAAACTTAGAAACACATGGTCATCATCCATTTTGCAAAACAGTTTAAAACAGTAAAAATGAAAATCAGAAGTTAAAAAAAGTGAATAGATGATAACAAGCCTTCAGATCCCAGGCAAAAGGTTTTATGGTTTCTCTATGACACAAAGTCAGGTTATCTAACTTGTATTATGATTCATAAAGCTGGATAACCAACTTAAAAAGATTACAACTTCCGCAATTACAAACAGTACATGCCAATTAACAAGAACAGCCCTGCTATACGTACCTGACAGAAAACTGGCTGAAACATCTGAGAAAAGTGCTCTGTCAGCTCCGCTGTATCCTTATAATCGTGGGGAATTTTATCTATACAAAGGCACTTGGAGTGAAGGAAATCAGCTGAGAGATGATCAGCATCTGTCCACTGCACATACAGTGTGCAAGGTCCCAGCTGTTTACCCATAAGTTCAGACTTAGCTCGAGCAGCAGAGTCCTTTTTCATATATTCGACAAAACCATAACCCTTTGAATGGCCAGTAGTCTCACTATAAACCAGGAAACATCTCTCCACATTCCCGTAAAGGCGGACCAGCTCTTCAAATTGTTGTTGAGTGTAGGACAATGGTAACTGAGTAATGCAGAGCAAGCTATCAGTAGGTTGCAGTTGAACAGATATCTCTCTTTCCTGGAAACTAGACTTGTGAAATTTGCGAATGGCATCCAACGCTTGTTCTCCATTCAGCAAAGTAACAAACGCTGAAAGAAAAAGTCTAATTTAATCAAGAAAAGTTAAACCACAACCTCTAATCATCTTTACATATGTATTCATCTATAATCCACAGCCTTCCCTGTATTAATATATCCTTAATCCCTTCAACTCAGCAATCAGGTTTGTGCAGTAATAGTTTGACTATCAAAAACCAGTATTCTGCACTAGGTACTTATTTAAAGGGTAACAATAGGGAATATTCCCTTTAAAATTTAGTTTTGCTACACAGTTCCTTTTTTTGAGACTGCGTTATTATTCTCAGAACAGGTTCTGCACACTAGCTTTCAGGCCACTGCACAATCATACAACTGAGCAGAAATTATACTTACAGGTGTTTCTCATTCAAGTCCAAGTCATAATTAAGTTACTTGAGGTGGAAGAACAGTTAGGTATTGATAAACCAAGAGCTCTACTTTGATTTTACTGACTTAGATGGAAAAATCTTCAGTCGTAAAATTATGATAGGTGACAAAAGTGGGCTGAGACATTATCAATAAGCATAAACATCTACACTTGAAACGTTAGCTTGCTCTCTCTCTCTTTGGATGCTGCCTGACCCACCACCGTTGCTCATTTTAGTAAGAGAAGCAAGTTAGGTTGGTCTCAAGATTATCTAGGTTATTGATAGTTCGTAAGCTGCAAGTTACAACGTACTTCTGGAGCAGGTGGGAATTGAACTTGTACTTCTTGGTTCAGAGAATAGGAACACTACCATTGCGCCATACAGATCCCTACAATTCTCATTTCGTGACCAGGAATTGACCTTGGGCCATGGCAATGAAAGTGCCAAATACAAATTATTACATCACCAGGGAAGCAGGCTTCATAATCTTCCATTATAAGCTAATTTATTCAATGATTTCAGTTCAGATACATTTGTCCATGTCTGCTTGTTAATAAAGTTTTTTTAAAAACCGTTGGTGACACAGGATTAGTATAGGCCTTTGGGTGCTGTTTTTTCAAGACACAGACCTGCAAGGTATACAAGGCCATAAGACTATAAGACACAGGAGCATAAATTAGGCCACTTGGCCTATCGAATCTGCTCTGCCATTCAATCATGGCTGGTAAGTTCCTCAACCTCATTCTCCCGCTTTCTTCCTGTAACCTTTGGTAATCAAGAACTTATCTATCTCAGTCTTAAATATACTCAATGACCTGGCCTCCACAGCCTTCTGTGGCAGTGATTTCCATAGATTCACCACTGTCTGGCTGAAGTAGTTTCTCCTTAACTCCGTTCTAAAAGGTCTTCTCTTCACCCCAAGGCTGTGCCCTCGGGTCCTAGACTCTCCCATCAATGGAAGCATCTTCCCAACATACACTTGTCCAGGTCATTCAGTATTCTGTAAATTTCAATTAGATCCGCCCCCTCATCCTTCTAAACTCCAATGAGTACAGAAGCAGTTAGTTTTGGTTTCTGTCAAACAAAGGGAAGCTCAATAGGCTAACCAGAACTGAATGCTGATATAATGGTCTGATTCTTTCAAGTAATGCATTTGGTAAGCGTTTTTAATGACTGACCAACCAAACACTTGCACTTATACGGCAATTGTCAATATCATCAATTTTTAACCAATGAAGTATTTCAAGTGCACCGTTGTGATGTCGGAAAGTAGCTGTTTTCTCCATAGCATATTACAACCAACAGCAACGAAATGATGACCAGGATTTTTTTTAAAATTTGAGAATTTTTAAAAACATTTTAATATTAATTGAGGGACAAAAACTGGTCAAGGTACCACGGCTAATTCCTGAGTTCCTCTTCAAAATTGTGCATGGGATCACTACATTCACAGGAAACATATATGGCCCCTGTTTCATCCAAAGGATGGCATACCTCTAGCCACACAGATGACTCCCAGTACCTCACTGGACCGAGGCTATGACTTGTGTTCAAATCTTTGAGTGGGACTCAGACTACCATGACTCAGAAACAAGAGCGGTATCAACTATGCAACAGCTGCCACAATTGCCAGCCACTGAATAATTCAGACTGCGTTCCTGGTTAAGTGAATGAATATTCAATTCAAAAACAAAATCACAGACAATTGTTAGCATATAACAGTTTTGACCTGCATTTATAGACGTGACAATAACGTGGCTTTAATAGGAGTATTTGACCTGCTTTCGAGAGAGAGAGAGAGAGAGAGAGAGAGAAACTAAACGAGAGGGACTGAGCAGTCTATGGTAATGTAAACAGCTTACGGCGCACTGGATATTTCTTTCAAAAAATGGTTGGAACAAGAGAAGAAGCCTGGATTGAGGTGATCAGCTCTCAGACCAGGATTTCTAGATTTTCTTTTAGTTTTTATAGGTCTAGTTTTAAGCAGTTGCTTTTGGAGTCTCAATGTTGGAAGCTGCCGTAAATGTCTCGTGGCCGCTACTCGAGTTCTTGCTTGAATTATTCTCTGCTGCTGGGTTGCATGGGGGGAAAAAAATGTCTTCTGAATTTCCCTTTTTTGACGAGGGATTTGTTTTCGTGATGATGGTATACTGGAATAGTTAATTAGTAACAGTTACAATATCTTTATTCTGCTAAGTTTTCCAATGGAGTCAAATTGTTCTTAGTTCTTCTTTCTTTTGTTATATTTTAGTTAGTGCTTGAATAAATTGTGTTTTGTTTAACTTTGAGTAGTTTGATCAGTCAAACTGTATCTGGAACACAGCACTTTACATTTGCCTTTAAAAATAAGAAAATGTTGGGTGTAGGCTACCTCGAAATATTTTGAAGGCGTCTGACCTGATCCAAAACACAGATTCACCGAGAAGTAAGCATTGTTCAAATTGCATTAGATGGAGATGACGTAGGCCATTTAGCCCTTCAAGTCTGCTCAGCCATTCAATAAAATCATAGCTTATGACAAATCCTCAACTCCACTACCCTGCCTTTTCCTCATAACCCTCAACTCCTTTTCTATTTAAAAACATCAGCCTTAAATATATTTAACGATGTAGCCTTGATAGCCCACTGCAGTAAAAAGAATTCCACAAATACTCTACTTGCAGGAAAAAAATCCTCATCTGTTTTAACATGTAATCCCTTATTCTAAGATTCTGCCATCTAGTCATACACTCTCCCACAAGGGGAAACAACCACACAATTTACCTTGGTCAAATCTCTAAGAATCTTTTATGTTTCAGCAACGTCAGCTCTCATTCTTCTAAGTTACAATGACCACAGGCTCAACTCACCACTCCCTCCTAATAAGACAATGTACATCTGATATCCAACCTAATGAATATTTTTTGAATGGCCTCCAAAGCCAGTATTTCCTTCCTTAAATAAAGAGAGAGACACCCTAAATCTCTTCACTGCATTCCAGCTGTTGCCTCTTTAGTGGTTTGTACAGCCTTAGCAAAAACTTTCATACTACATTCCCAGTGAAATGAAGGCCAACGTTCCAAGTGCATCAAAAAAAACCTGAAAAGAACTGCAAATGCTGTATATCAGGAACAAAAACAGAAGTTACCGAAAAGATCAGCAGATGTAGCAGTTTGTATGAAGAAAAAGAAATCAGTTAACGTTTCGGGTCCGGTGGCCCTTCCTGAGAGCTGATGGTAGCTGTTACCATCAGTTCTGAGGAAGGGTTATTGAACCCAAAACATTAACCGATTTCTTTTTCTTCAAAAAGATGCTGTCAGACCTGCTGAACTTTTCCAGTAACTTGACTCCGTTCCATTCCTTTACACTGCCTACTACGTAGTGAATCTGGATGCTAGCTTTATGATTCATAATAGCTTCAAGATCACTATTTGATAATTGCTTAGTGTATTTGTTTTAAAAAATTAAGAAAAAGAATTTGAAAATGTAAGCGATAGAATTAAGGTTACAGGAACTCCAACATTCTAGAGTGGCTTTGTTTGGCTTCACCTTTTATGTTTTGTAATGCCACTCCATTAGGATTTTTAGCTTACAAAGCATTGCCTGGTGTAAACAAAAGATCAGCATCACATGCGCTGATAAAATCAGAACTCAAATTCAAGGCAGTATTGTACAATAGAAAATCGTTGACCAGCCACAGTCATGTCCACAAAATTAACATTTTAGTCATAAACCCTAGCTATTTTAAGAATACATCCTACAGGTAATCTTTTTAAAACTGGAAAAAAAGTCAGTGATCAAACACCACTCTTTATTTTGCCACGTTAATCAAATGCACTGAGTTTTCAAACACATGCATATGCTGTACAAATGCAGGTACGCAGAGTACACATTCAGCAAGTGATGTGAACTCATGCACCCATATCACAGATACAGAAGATCACAGAATCCCAACAGTGTGGAAACAAGCTCACACCAACCCTCAGAACATCCCACCCAGACCCATTCCCCATAACTAACCTAATTTGCACACCCCTGAACACTACAGGCAATTCAGCATGGCCAATCCAACGAGCCTGCACATCTTTGGGGTGTGGGAAGAAACCCACGCAGACACGGGGAGAACGTGCAAACTCCACACAGACAGTTGCGAGGGTGGAATTAAACCTAGGTCCCTGGTGCTGTGAGGCAGCAGTGCTAACACTGAGCCACCATGCTGTCCTGATAATCTGACCAATCTCACAGAAAATGCAGACAGTACTTCAGCTTTCCTCTCACTGCAAACCAAGTCCATATCTAGAAAAAGAATCAGCCACCTGTAGTAACTAATGTAATGGAGAATAATAAGTGTTTAAGAAACTCTTCCAATACTGGAGAGGCTTTCAATAATCTTCCATCAGACTGGAGTTTAAAAAAAACCTATTATTTCAAATGCTGAAAACACCCAGGTCAGGCAGCATCTGTAGGTTCAGAAACAGTGTTAAACTTTTCAGTTCAATGACCTCTAGACTTAATTGCAAGATATGCAGTTGAACAACTTTTAACTCGTTCAAATCTAGGAAAAAAGCAGTTAATAAAGAAAAAAGATGTTCGAGGTGGGGTGAAGGGCCAGCAATGATTAAATCATGTAGTAACAATGTTTTTTTCATTTCTCTCATGGTCATAGATGCTTGAATGCTTACAGCAGGATGGGAGAGAGGGAGGGAAACTGTGCAAAGCTTTGCAATCCAAGAATATAGCAAAAGGAAGACAGAGGCCAAAGTGTGGACCATCCAGTTAGCTTGGTACTGTTAAAAATTCCCCAGAACACCAGTCTGTACCTCCCACATCCAGTAGCAAGGCACAGCCCCTCTCCATTACTAGCAACGGAGGAAAAACATGAGCAGTTGTCAAAGTCTATGCTGGTACCAGAAGGCTGTAAAGTGTATTGAAACATTGTAAAAAAATGTTAGAGTAATCAAGCACAAATTACCCTTAGGAATCTTAACTATTTTTGCTTTTAGATGTTTTCTGTTTTGCTGCAGATAACCTCTCGGACCACTTAGTTTAAACTAACTGGTCTGTAGTTTCCAATGGGATATAGTGCATTTCAATTTTTGAAGGAAACGTTGGCCAGTCCTCTCCCACCTTTTTCTTTTAAAAAAAATTTACAAAGTGTGCAATGTTTCATCTTCTCTAGATTCTTCTAAAATGCAAGTCAGATCAAGAATTTCAGTGCCTAATATTTATATTTTTTATGCAGTTCATTAACTCATTTTGTCTTCTCTACTTCAGTGGTAAAAATTAATGCACATTAATTGTTTACTATTTTGTTATTTTCCTATTGCTGCCAATGATTTTATGCTGTTCCTCCTTTTGAAACACTACTTGCATCATAATTTTATTTCCCAATAAAACTGCTTATTTTTTAAAATAATCGTTTCATAGTTTTACTTTATCCTCAATGTTTTTTGATTTTCCCAAGCGTCTGCATTCTCCCTCATCATCCTCACCCCTGCTGTACCTAGCACTCATCTCTAGTCTTAAATTTATAAATTTATTCATTTCATGTGGGCGTAGTAAGCAAGGACTCCACTTCTTTCTCCATCATATATGCTCACATATGAATTAGGAGTAGGCTATTTAGCACCTCCAGCCTGCTCCGTCAATAAGCACCAACAGATCTGTTTGCAACATCCAATTTGCATTCAAATCTACCCATATAATCACCCACTCGATCAACAAGAATCCATCTATCGCTGCATTAAAAATATTCAAAGACCTACTTCAGCCACATTCTGTAATCTCACCAGTATATAATATGCTTTTTAAGAAAATGCTTCCTTTCATATTTCCCCGCATTATACTCTATTTGCTTTGTCGCTTCCAACTCATTTTGCCTTTCGTTATCTTTCTGTAGCCAGCTTATGTCCTCAACTTGCTTTCACAGCTTTTTTTTTTACAATTAGCACATTTGGCAACTGTACCTTCCATCCCTACATCCAAATTTATATAAATATTTGAGATTGCAGCACTGAGTCCTGTGGCACACCACTCATTACACCTTACTAAGATGAAAATCACCATACAAACCTTCTCCTTAGCCGGCTAACTGAGAGCTATACACTACCATCCTAGACCACGAGCTTTTACTTTTCACAATATCCTTTGTGGAAGCTCAGTAAATGCCACCTGGAAATCTAAGTACAGTACATTCAACAATTCCCCTTTTTTATCCACAGTAAACATTACCTCCTCAAAGAACTCCAATAGCTTGGTCAAATATGACTGCCTTTTCATAAAACCATGCTGGCTGTCTGATTACCTTGAAGTTAAATGCCCTTCTGTATCTTCTTTAATGCTATTTTTCTTAACTGCCCTGTTGTTTCCTCCCTTTCGGATCAAAGGAGTGTTATTCGCTATTCCCCAACCAAATTGGACCATGTCTAAATAAAACAAATTTTTGAAAAATAAAAATCAATACATAACTCTGTCAGTAACTAAATAGCCCACTCCACATTTTAAAGCCTTAGAATGATGTACTTGGACACTTGTCAATCAATAATTTATTCAAAGCCACTTTTCTGGTGATTATAAATTTTCCTTGAGTTCTTGCTCCCTCCCATTTCCTGATTTATCACAGGTTTTGAAATGTTATTTGTTCTACGTTGAAGGTGAATGAAAAATGCCTGTTTAATTCATTAGTCATTTCCTTAATTCTTATCATTCATTCTGCAGCCTCACGTTCTGTAGGACCAATGCACACTAACTTTTCTTGTAGTGATCTCTGCATAATGGCTACAGAAAGTAATAAAAGTTTCCATTTACACTTTCTCTTCATGTTGTGTTTTGAATGTTACTTGCATTCAGACATGGAGCATTCCGTTCTTTCCATTTACTGTTTTTAAATTAGATTCTGACTTGTTGGCTGACTCAGATTCATACTGTCTACACCTTCCCTTCATACTCTGTTTAACATTTCCTATACTGATACCCTTCTCTTTGGTCTTAACTCTACCACATCTTCCCAAATTCAATTCTTGACCCACTCTACTTCCCTCGCTCTGCAGTTGGAAAGAACATCAGCCCTCAGTGATTCAGGTGGAGACTGTGCCGTCCAAAGAGATCCCATTTTCCCCCGGACTGGTGTCAGTGTTCTACAAGAAAGAAACCAGGCCAGTTTTGGAGCCGTGCATTCGACTTTCTAACCAGTTTTGCCTTGCCAATTTGCAGGTGGCTGAGGAAACAGCAATACGGGAGCAGTAGGCCATTTAGCCCCTGAAGCCTGTTTCATCATTCAGGGAGATCATGGCTGGCCTGCGCCCTAACTCCACATAACTGCCTTTGACACATATCCCTTCGCTGAAAATAAAAATATCTTGGATTTAAAATTAGCTAAATCTAGCATTCACTGCCATTTGTGAAAGAGTTAAAAACATCTACCACCTTGTGTGCGTGTAGAAATGCTTGCTAACTTTCATCCTGAAGGGCATATATTTTTAAAATCCTTAGACAATGCCCCCTAGCTCTAGACTCCCCAACCAGTGGGAATAATTTATTTACCCTGTCTTTTCCTGTTTATCAGTTCACACCTTAATCGCCTAAATTCTAAAGAAAAAATGCCTAATTTGTATCTCTCTCAACCCCAGAAGTCCAGATATCGTCTTGTAAACCAACATTTTGCTTCTTCCGAGACCAAAATAATTTTCCTAAGATGTGATGCCCAGTTCTGTTCTCAGCACTCCAAGTGGAGTCCAAACCAGGGATCTGTATAACAGCCGCATAAATCTCTGCATCCTTATACTTCAGTCAACTAGATACCAAGGCCAGCACTCCATTAGCTTTCTTGACTATTTTCTGCACTTGTTCATGGTCATTAAAGATTATGAACCCCACCCACCCCCCGCCCCCACCATTGCCTTGCCTACGTCCTTGGTACCGAATAGGCCCCAAAAGACTGGATCCTTCCCCTCTCACTACAGCTTCCTTTTCAGGACTCAGCAGCTGTCCCAAACTCTGGCACTGGGCAGGTAACACAGAATGTAGGCTCTATGTTCTGCCAGCAATGGTCACTATCCCCCTCATATCCCCACTTCATGTACCAGAGCACCACGGGCAATTAACTTGACTGTACCATTTTTCATATCAGAACTTTTGAAAATGTTTATTTTCTTCTCTGCAACTCCTCCCTTAAATTGACAAGCAAGTGAACATGCCCATCCCATTTTCAGGACCATCACTTTCACCTTTTCTCTATCCAGCTCTTGATGACTTACAGTGTAGGAGGCCACCATTCGGCCTATCACACCGACACTGGCTTGTTAAGAGCATCATTGCCTTATGTCTGTTTCCTGCGCCGCCGCACCCACCCCCACCACCGCACCCCCCCCCCCCCCACCATCACCACCACCCCTCCACACCTTTCAAATTTTTAATCCAAATAATCATCCAATGCTCTCTTGACTGCCTCAACTGAATTTGCCACTACCATACTTCCAGGCAGTGCAATCCATACCCCAATTTCTTGCTGAGTGAAAATGTTTTTCCCTCACTTCATCCTTGCTTCTTTCATAGATCACTTTAAATCTATAGCCACTTCTCCCTTTCACAAGCAGAAACAGTTTCTCCCTATCTACTACATCCAGCCCACTTGTGATTTTGAAAACTTCCATCAGAACTCCTCTTAGCCTTCTCTCCAGAGAGAACAGCCCAATCTATCCACATAACAGAAAGTCCTCATTCCTGGAACCATTCTCTAAAGCAGTTCTGCACTCACTCCATTGCATTCACATTCTTATTATAATGTAGCCCCCAGAATTGTACAAATATTCCAGATGAGGTCGAACAAGTGAATCTCAAATTCAACATTGCCTCCTTGCTGTTGTGCTCTATACTCCTATTATTACAGCAGAGGACACAGAATGCTTTACTGCTCTACCTGCTCTGCATATAGAACTGGTTCTTCTGCTCCTGCAAAACTCCTTTAGAATTATACACCTCATTTTTGTTGCCTTTCAAAATGTTCTTTCTATCGAAATGTGTTGACTTACGTTTCTGTTTGAAACTTATCGACCACTTGTCTGTCCAGTCCATCAACCAGTCTGCACACACTAAAGATATGGATAATTTACATATATTAGGAAAAACAAGGGTCCCAATGCAGTTTCTTGGAGAACTCCCCAAGAACCTTCCTCCAGCCTGACAAATATAGATTGATCATTACTCAGTTTCCTTTCACTCGCCAATTTTGCATCCAAGTTAGGGCTGAACCTTTTATTCCATGACCAAGAACTTTTCCCAAGTCTGTTGTGTGGCCCTGAATTGAACATCTTTGGGAAATTCACTGCATCAGTGATGCCCTCATCAAGCTCGTTATCTCTTCAAAAAAAAAAAGTCTAATTTACTTAAACGTGAAATCACAGATCCCTGTTTAGGAGTACAACTTTTCCCCACGTAACTAGTTATTCGGAACATAATTAGTATCTCTAGGAGCTTCCCCACCAGTGAAGTTAAATTGCTGAGATTATCCTTACAAACACTTGCAATTTTCCAGTTTTCTGGCACCTCATTCTTCTACAGACTGCGGCCACTGCCTCTGCAATTTCCATTCCAAATTCCTTAGACACATCCAATCCCAATGCTTTATCAAACACTTCTAGCCCAACTTTGAACCTTTCTATTGCTCAGGTTTCTTCCTGTCAACATAGCCTCGGTATCATCTCTCTCTCAGATAAAAACAAATGCAAAGTATTTATTTAACATCCCCACCATGCCCCTTGTTTCCAGGTATAAACCCCATTTTTGGTTCCTAATCAACCTTACTCCTTTTGCCACCTCCTGCGGAGGGGAAAAGCAAGATATGATTGATATTTCTAAAGCTGAGGGGCATTGACAGGAAGAAACTTTTCCCTTTGGTGGAGGAATTAATGACTGGACATAGATTTTAGAAAAGGCCAGAAGTTTGAAGGGGGATGGGGACTAACTTCCCCGCCCCCCCCCCCCCACCCCTGTCAGAGTACTGGAAATCTGGAGCTCAGTGTCCATAAGGGTGGCAGAAATACAAATCTTCTCAACATCTGAGCATTTAGATGTACATTTGCAATACTACAGTATTCAAGGCTATTGTTTCAAATGCTGGAAAGTGGAATTAGAATAATTAGGTGGTTGTTTTTGACCAGTACAGACTCTTTGAGCCTTAGGGAGTTCTACTGTCAATCTCTGTGTCTTTATGAATCTTACCTTGACCAAAAGCTCACTTGGGCAGACAAGAAAATTTGGAAGAACAATCCACATATTCTTTTCTAAGAAAAAGTAAGCCTTATTGCTTATGAGCTTTATATTACTTCAACACCGGCATCAATAATCAGGAAATGTTTGATTATTCACCATTGACTTACAAGATAAAAAGACAAAGCAATCTGAACTTTGTGGAAATGTTAAGGCAGTTTTCAAGTATTGACTATGTAGTTACTGTTACGATGTTAATACCGGAGAAGCCAAACACCAAACTGAAGCTGGCTTGATAGACTGAAGTTTGTTTTCTTTAAAAAAAATCATTAACTGAAAGATAAATATGCTTTGCTGCAGATTTGATTTTAACAATAAAGCAAAAGATTCCTCCTCAGAAGGACTAATAATAGATTAAACTAATAAATTAAGATACCAATTTTAGAGATTAACACACATGGTAAAAGTACAATTTGATCTCAAAAGTTTTAATTTTGCAGTACTCGAGTACCAGATAGAGACATTTTCTATCACATTTGTAGGTGTGACTCAATTGTTTCTTTCAATTCCTTGTCTCGAGTTTAATTACTTCTATTTTGATTATGCTCACAACCAAATTTATTTTCTCAGCTTCAACTAACCCCTTCAGGGCTCTAAACAAACACTTCAGCCTGGAGTTTTCTATGAAAGCTATCACACAGAGGTAGCCTGTTTGCTAACTACTGTGCACTAGCTCCTTTCTCCAGGAGAAATTCTTGTATTAAATTTCATTCCAGGGCATCAGTAAACTGAATCAAACACTTTTTTTGCATGGGTAAAAATCCTTACTCCCAATTCTTCGAAATCAAAAGCTAACAGTTTTCAAATGTTTGCTTTCTTGCCAAAACTCTCATACAAAAAAAATTCCCAATATCACTCAAGAAAAATGTGCTCATTTAAAAAAATTGAGAGTCTAGAGAGACTGACAAGCTGAATTATTAAACCCTAATACACACAGAACAAAACCCACATCATTAGCTCAAAATCTAAACTCTAAAATAAATGCCAAAATATTTAAAGTATACTTGATTCATATAATAGGTAAATAACTTGTTCCTAAAAAGAAGCGTTCCTAGTCCTGAGTTTTAATCTTGTAACAAATTTCCATTTTTCATTAAGGGCCTCTGGATACGTGACTGTTCCTGAAAGTCTTAAAATTCTAAATGCATTTAACTCATTAGAGTTTCAATGGGGTAGCAAGAGGGCACAGGGAGGAGGAATGTGAGAACTTAAAAACAGATAATCACAGAAGAAACAAACAGACAAAAAGTTATTACTTTGATAACTTTTCTGGGGAATATTTCTTCTTAGTATCCCAGACTAAACTGCAAATTCATAATCGGGAGATTTATTGTCACACATGTCTACCTGATCGTGCTGCTTTCTGTGGCAGAGCTTAATAAAAATTGTCAACTTTTAAAACCCTGTATGTAATACTGACATAGGAACTCAGTCAAATGCTTTGTGCCAGCTATTAAGCCAAGTCATGATTTTCCTCGAGGAAGAGTCAGAATATTTAAAAAAACATTATTTCAAACAATGCAGCAGCAAAAGTTCAATACGCTCCCTATCAATAACACTATTCAACTGAAACAGTACATACACAGCAAGTCTAAATAAACAATAATCCAGAAAATAAAAGTAGAGATTATCACTCACCAAAATCAGTTCGATGGTTCAACAAGAATCTTACCAAAATCCATTACTCTCACATTAAAATTAATCCCATCTTACCAGTTCCTTTGTTTTTATCCACATAGCAGTACTTCAATTCATAGTCTTTGAGTAGTTCATGTATCTCCTGAATCATGAAACAGAATCAAGAATTAGCCATCTAATCAAGCATAAACAAAATAATGATTAAATTCCATGAAACATCAAAATGCCGAGAGCTCAGATAAATAAGAACAATTTGTTGTAGTTAGAAGTCCAGATTTGGTATATAAATGTGGTTATAAAAGACAGCAGAGTGAAAAATGTGTAATCAAACTCTGAATAGAATCAGCATACTTACGAAACACTGCACTAACCAGAAACACCAATTCCAACTGATTTTATAAAACTAGCATTTTAATTTAATGTAAGTAATCCTTCAATAAATAAGCCCTTGCTGGCTACCTAGCTTCTCATTAAGGAAGCATATGTCAGATACAGGCAGCTGGAATCAAGTGAATCCCCTGAAGAGCATAAAAGGGTAGCAGGAGTATACTCAAAAAAGAGAAATCAGGGGAGCTAAAAGGGGGCAAGAGATAGATTGTGCACATAGGGTTAAGGGTATTCAAAAGGGATTCTACAATTACATTAAGGACAAAAAGGGTAATTAGAGAGGGAACAGAGATCCTTAAAAGATGGGCTATGGAAAAAACACAATCTGCCACTGCCTCGGCGACAGATCACAAGATGACATAACATGGTCAGACACACTATTCACCCTACTGTACAGAGACATGTCAGAGATGACCACAAGACTATTTGACTCCTAGGTACCAGGATAGCCCACAAACCACACTACGACATCTACTGACAAACATAAAGGATGCCACACCCACAACCAATAAAACTAAAGTAAAGTAATATATAAAATACCATGCAAGGACTGTGAAAAACATTACATAGGCCAAATTGGAAGAAAACTGACAATAAGGATACATGTACACCATCTAGCCAACAAGAGACATGACGAATTCTCACTGGTCTCAATACACACTGACAAAGGAGGACACAAATTCGACTGGGACAACATGTCCATAATAGTATGAGCCAAACAGACAATTCATGGACAGCAAGAACTGCAGATGCTGGAGAATCTGAGATAACATGATGTAGAGCTGGATGAACACAGTAGGCCAAGCAGCATCAGAGGAGCAGGAAAGCTGACGTTTCAGGCCTAATTTCTGAAGAAGAGTCTAGGCCCGAAACGTCAGCTTTCCTGCTCGGCCTGCTGTATTCATCCAGCTCTACTTGTTATCTCAGACAATTCATGGAGTTCTGGTTGGAATGTCAGGCCACCATCAAACACATTGAACTGGACCTGATATACAAGCCACTGAAAACCAGAACTTGAAGTAATGCCATCCAGCCAAGCAAACCGAGGCATACAAATAATAAGCAGGAGAGAGCACCAACGCTTCATAGGAGCCGCACTGACGGTGTTACCTAGCAGGGTGACAAAATGTCTGCAACCAAACATATCTGTTCAGTGATCAAATGTACAACTTCATGTTTTTCAACATCTTGCTAGCTAACTTGCTGTTCCTCTATCAATTTCTTGCCCATTCTTAGCTTAATTCTAAAATCCTCCCAATCCACTTGCTGACAACATTCAAAGGCCCTTCCTTTAATATCATATCACCTTTAACTTCCACCAGCTACGGTTGGACAGCATTACCTTTTTCCACCCTCACTTCCTTAAAAGAAATGCACATTTATTGCAAATTACAGTTCCACAACTCCCTACTTGCTAATCTTCTTGAAGGTGCTACTTACAATTCACTTCTGTTACCAATTGTTAATGATCCTCAATATTGCACACACTGCTCAAGTGTCAATTTTTGATGGATTTCTAGGCCATAGACAGGATGGAGCATGTACTTTTCATAGGCTCTCCTTCTTACAGCTACCTACACCCGGCACCAGTACCCAAGAAACAGAGGAACAGGTTTCAACATTGAAGATGAATCTGGGTTTCAAATGTGGTTAATTTTTTAACTTTCCTCCTTCTGCCCTGTACAAACTAATATTACCTATATTCTATGCAGTGGCATAGAAGCAAAGTCACTGGACTGATAGTCCAGAGATCTGGGCCAACGACCGGGGGTTAAAATCTCACCATAGCAGATGGCAGAATTTGACTTCAACAGAAGTCTGGAATAAAAACCTAGCCTCACAGCAAACATGTAACCACTGCTGATCATAAAACCCCACCTGCCTCATTCATGCCCCTTATAGAAGGATTGCTGGAGTCTCATGTAGGTCAGATATGTGGTCGACTGTTAACTGTATTCAACAGGATTCAGGACTTAATAAATCCTGGCTTAGGCAAAGAAATACAAGTTCCACTCATGAATTTTAAAATATCCCAACTTCAAACATATAGTAGTAAACTTGATTTATAGTTTTTAAACCAGTTTCATGATAAATTTAGAGATCAAGAGATATCAATAAAGTACCTTCCAGTACCATTTGGAGTGTAACGGTCATCACTGTTCACCCTGAAGCCTGCTATTCCAGGGTACCTTGTACACAAGGTCACATCTCAGTTAACCAATTGAAAAGTGCCTACAACAGCAAACTTGGCACAGAGAACAAAAAAAGTGTGTGCACGTGAGAAACAAACTGCCTTCATAATGCACCTTTAAGACTTCTGCACATCTGGAATCACTAAGGCCAATGAAGCACTTCTGAAATGTTAATAGTATTATAATGTTGGAAACTGGGCAAGAAAAACAAGCACAACAAACTTCCACAAATGCAACACAATCAAAGATTATTTGTTTTTTAAGATACTGATTGAAGGATAAATATTGGCCAGGACAGCATGAATAAACTCCTTGCTCTTCGCCAAAGATGTGCCATGGATTCATTTACATCAATCCAAGCAGGCAGATGAAGCCTCAGTTTAATATCTCATCCAAAAGACACACCCAGTGGCACATAACTCCATCAGTACCGCACTGTCAGCCTTGACTTTTGTGCTGAAGCCTATTACAGATTGGGTATTCCTGGATTCCACAGTATCAGTAGCCAAGTCTGCCTGTAGTTCTGCAATAGGTGCAGTGTTACAGAAGACAACTTGATATGAAGAAACAATGAAACTGAAAGGCCTCAAAAAAAACAGAATATTTTATAGATTGCAGTAACAGATGTTAAAACTGCTGGAAAGGCTACTTTTGCAGTTTTTTTATAGTTTACTGATACATTCCAAACAAAGAAATGGAGGAACAAAAATGAATAAGAGGAAAAGGACATTTCATTCGCCAATCTTGTTCTACCATTCAAACATTGGTTAAATTTCACATTCACAGTCACACTTGCCCCATACCCCTTAATACCTTTAGGTAACAATCTGTCAATATCAGACTTAAATTTTGCAATTGCTGTTGCATCAATTACCATTAAAAGAAAGCTCCACAGTTGTGTGTAGGTGGAGGGGGCTGGCAAAAGTGTGTTTCATAATTTCACTACTGAAATGACTGGTTGCACTGTTTGACTAAACCCTCTAATCCTCAGTCAAAACTTTTAGCAACCACTCAGCCCACTAGAACCAAATATAGCTTAGCCAACATGGTCTCTGACTTCATCACAAGTCTGAGCTATTTTACAGAGGCTGGTTGGAATTCTGAGGAGTTGGACAGCAGCTGGTAGGACTGCAAAACTGCAGGTTATCAAGAAGCATAATGACAGTCAATTAAAACTCATCAAGAGTGACTGGAATTTTTCAGTCAGCCTTCAGATTCCTACACAAAGGGAAGTTTAGGTGCTGGGAGCAGCCTACTGGCAGCAGACAACAGTCCATCATTCTAACTAGGCCAAAAAGTCATCCTTGCCTGGATCCCACAAGTCAAACCGTAGAAAGGGTCATCCAGTAGTTTGTTCACAGTGGCGACCTTGTTATGAAAGCCAATTTTTAATTCAAAGATATTGGAATAAGACTGTTTTCAACTTGAAGCACACTCTCCATTATTTACCTCCTACTACAGACAGCTGCAGCTGCTGCTGCTTTCAAGCTCTCTCAGGTTTTGAGGCCACTTTCCACTATTTAACAGCAAGGCTGCTCTCAAATCATCAACTGGGTACCATGCAGAAAATCAAAGAGTAATCAGTTGCCACAGAGTACATGCTTCTAATCCAAATTTCACTCTGACAGCAGGGATGGGGACATGCCAGCTGGAGACTCGCCAACTATTGGAATGGATTCCTTCCACCTTCATTCTGTTCCCATTAATATCTTAAACTTTAATTAAATAATCCTTCATTCTAAATTCCAGGGAAATTTAATCCTAACTTGGATTTTTTTTGTAATTTAAGCCAAGAGTTTAGAAATAATTTTGGTAAATCAATGCTGCACTTCCTCCAAGGCCAGTAACAACGACTTCAAGAGTAACTTCCAGAGCCAGATGCAGTGCTCCAGGTGTGATCTAACAAGATTTCATGTAGCTGAATGAAGATTTCCAAACACCATGTCTGTATTTTATCCCTCTAGATAGGGGACACAACATTCCACTATCCTTTCACAGAAATTGCTACTTGAGGTTCCAAAAGGTCACGAGGCCAGAAACGTTAACTGATTTACGGTCCAGTACCATCCCGATTCTCCCAGTCTCTGAAAAAGCAGACTGATGGGCAGAGGGTGTGGGGTGGCCCTGTTGGTGAGGAATGATATTCCGTCCCTTGCGAGGGTGGACGCAGAATCAGGAGTTGTACAGTCAGTATGGATAGAGCTGAGAAATTCTAAGGGTAGAAAGACCCTAAAGGGAGTTATCTACAGGCTCCCAAACAGTAGTCAGGATGTGGGGTGGAAGGTGAATCAGGAGTCAAAATTGGCCTGTCGCAAAGGTATTACTACAGTTGCTATGGGAGATTTCAACATGCAGGTAGACTGGGAGAATCAGGATGGTACTGGGCCCCAAGAAAGGGAGTTTGTGGAGTGCCTCTGAGATGGATTCTTAGAACAGCTTGTACTGGAGCCTACCAGGGACGAGGCAATTCTGGACCTGGTGTTGTGCAACGAACCAGTTTTGATCAGGGACTTCAAAGTAAAGGAGCCATTAGGAGGAAGTGACCATAATATGATAAGTTTTAATCTGCAATTTGAGAGGGAGAAGGGAGAATCTGGAGTGTCGGTACTGCAGTTGAA
Source organism: Stegostoma tigrinum (assembly GCF_030684315.1). NCBI lineage: Eukaryota > Metazoa > Chordata > Chondrichthyes > Orectolobiformes > Stegostomatidae > Stegostoma > Stegostoma tigrinum. Next base: position 49,393,684 of record NC_081361.1, on the reverse strand, counting down.
CAAAGGGAACTATGGAGCTATGAGAGGGGAGCTGGCCAAAGTGCAATGGTTCAATACCCTAGCAGGGATGGCAGTGGAACAACAATGGCAGGTATTTCTGGATATAATGCAGAAGGTGCAGGATCAGTTCATTCCAAAGAGCAAGAAAGATCCTAAGGGGAGGCAGGGGCGGCCATGGCTGACGACGTAAGTTAAGGGTTGTATAAAGATGAGAGAGAAGTGTAACATAGCAAAGTTGAGTGGGAAGCTGGAAGACTGGGAAGCTTTTAAAGAGCAACAGAACTAAAAAGGCAATACGCAGAGAAAAAATGAGGTACGAAGGAAAACCGGCCAAAAATATAAAGTAGAATAGTAAAAGCTTGTTTAGGTATGTGAAAAGAAAAAAAATGGTTAAGACTAAAATTGGACCCTTGAAGTCAGAAACGGATGAATTTATTATGGGGATCAAGGAAATGGTAGAAGAGTTGAATAGGTACTTTGGATCTGTCTTCACTAGGGAAGACAAAATCTCCCAGATGTAATAGTGACTGAAGGACCTAGGGTAATGGATGAACTGAAGAGAATTTATAATTAGGCAGGAAATGGTGTTGGATAGACTGTCAGGTCTGAAGACTGATAAGTCCCCGGGACCCGATGATCTGCATCCCAGGGTACTTAAGGAGGTGGCTGTAGAAATCGTGGACGCATTGGTAAACATTTTCCAAGGTTCTATAGATTTAGGATCAGTTCCTGCAGATTGGAGGGCGGCTAATGTTGTCCCACTTTTCAAGAAGAGGAGGGAGAGAGAAAACAGGGAATTATCGACTGGTTAGCCTGACATCAGTGGTGGGAAAGATGCTGGAGTCAATTTTAAAGATGAAATTACAACTCACTTGGATAGCAGTAACAGGATAGGTCAGAGTCAACATGGATTTACGAAGGGAACATAGTGCCTGACTAATCTTCTGGAATTTCTTGACGATGTAACTATGAAGGTGGACTAGGGAGAACCAGTGACTTGGACTTTCAGAATGCATTTGATACAGTCCCACATAGGAGACTGGTGAGCAAAATCAGGGCATATGGTATTGGGGGGCAAAACACTGAGTTGGATTGAAAATTAGCTGCCTGACAGGAAGCAAAGAGCAAAGAGTAGTGATAAACGGGTCCCTTTTGGAATGGCAGGCAGTGACCAGTGGGGTATCGCAAGGTTCGGTGCTGGGACCACAGCTGTTTACAATATACATAACGATAAGGATGAAGGCATTAAAAGTACTAGTAGCAAATTTGCTGATGACACAAAGCTGGGTGGCAGTGTGAAATGTGAGGAGGACGTTATGAGAATACAGGGTGACTTGGACAGGCTAGGTGAGTGGACGGATGCATGGCAGATGAACTTTAATGTGGATAAATGTGCAGTTATCCACTTTGGTAAGAACAGGAAGGCAGACTACTATCTAAATGGAGTCAAGTTAGGTAAATGGGAAATACAACGAGATCTAGGCGTTCTTGTACATCAGTCAATGAAAGCAAGCATGCAGGTACAGCAGGCAGTGAAGAAAGCTAATGGCATGCTGGCCTTCATAACAAGAGGAATTGAGTATAGGAGCAAAGAGGTCCTTCTGCAGCTGTACAGGGCCCTGGTGAGACCGCACCTGGAGTACTGTGTACAGTTTTGGTCTCCAAATTTGAGGAAGGACATTGTTGCTATTGAGGGAGTGCAGCGTAGGTTCACGAGGTCAATTCCCAGAATGGCGGGATTATCACATGTTGAAAGATTGGAGGGACTGGGGTTGTATACACTTGAGTTTAGAAGGATGAAAGGGGGTCTGATTGAGACGTATAAGATTATTCAGGGATTGGGCACTCTGGAGGCAAGAAGCCTGTTTCTGCTGATGGGTGAGTCCAGAACCAGAGGACACAGTTTAAAAGTAAGGGGTAGGCCATTTAGAACAGAGTTGAGGAAAAATTTCTTCACCCAGAGAGTGGTGGATAAATGGAATGCTCTGCCCCAGAAGACAGTGGAGACCAAGTCTCTGGATACTTTCAAGAAAGAGATGGATAGAGCTCTTAAAGATAGTGGAATCGAGGGTTATGGGGATAAGGCAGGAACAAGATACTGATGGTGGATGATCAGCCATGATCGTAATGAAGGTGCTAGCTCGAAGGGCCAAATGGCCTACTCCTGCATCTATTGTCTATTTCTCTCCACAAATGCTGCCAACCCTACTGAGCTTTTCCAGTAATGTGCTTTGTTTATAATTTAGTTCTGTTTCCATTATCCATTGACTGTTTACTGTGTATCCATAATATTTTTAATAATCTAAAAAGGACCCAAATTTCACAGGCGTCATCTTCTCTTCCTAATTCAAAAATGGTAATTATGTAGCATGGAAACCTTTAGTGCTAATTTATGCAGGTACAAAACCATAATGATTGCTTATTATGAAATTTCTTGTCTGATTACATTTGTTCAGCCAGTAGTTTTTCAACTTGATTGGTTTGTCTCCAATAATGTACAAGGCAATATCCAGCACCGAACATGGAGCAGTAGAGATCCTTCGGGTTTAACAAGTGTAAATCAATAGAAGGAAAACAACCAGTTTCTCAATTGCACAGATGGCTTAAAAATATCCCAATTGTAAGCATAAATTCTCTTAAAATGTTAAGAGATGGGAAGGGAGAAAATGTGAACGTGGTAGAACGAAAGAAGTATTTTACAGAAACGCAACTGTGCGGCTGAAAAAAGAATTTCCTTAAGTACTGCTTTGTAAACGTAGAAAAGTTCAGCACTCACAGTGTCGAGGTGGGTGGAGTTTGTTCCAAAAAAACGGTGCAAAGCTTGGCAGCCCGACAAAAGCCCGACACGTTGCCCACCAGCACTTAGACTTTTAAATTACCCCTTACGTTATACGATTAACGATTTGTACGTTAACTTTTTTTTGGTGGCGGGTGGTCAGAAAAAAAAATGCCAAACCTCTAAAGCCAAGTCATTAGCGCTTAAGGAAACTAATTTCCGGAGATCAGACGCATTCAAAAAAAATTGCTGAAGACTCAATATAAAAAGGACAAAGGCGATTCCTTGCAGGGGAAAGTGGTTTCACTAGTAGGAGGAAGTGGAAAGGCAGCAGCAAGTAGCTAACTGAGTAACTGGAGGGGCAGTGGGAGGCGGTGGTGATGGTGAAGCTGCCCCCGCTCCAGGTCCTAGAAAGTCCATGAGGCAAGTTGCTGCCCGCAGGTGAGCGGCGAGGGCCCAACATCCACCAAAACACCGCTTTCGCAGCCAGGAGTCGGCATTTTAAAGTGACTCGCGACGTAAAGCGACCCCTCGGCGGCAAGGCTGAGTCAGAGGCTCCCCCCTCTCCCCCCCCCCCCGGACACGGCCCGGTACCTGGCTACCGCTGTCCGTCCGCAGGTTCTTCACCAGGATTTTCCGCCTGTTGCTCAGCTCCTGGCGGGTCCTCTGCAGCCGCCGCTCGATCTCCTCAGGCTCCAGCGACGGCAGCAACTCTTCTTCCCCTATACCCCGCCGCGGGAAGACGGAGCCCGCTGCCGCTACCGTTGCTGTCGTCGTCGTCGTTACCGCTACTGCTGCCGCCGCCGCCGCCGCCTGCGGATACGAGAGCGCCGCCATTTTGCAACAGCAGCCGTTACGAACCAAAGCGGCCGCGAGCCTGAGGCCAGTGAAAGAAAAAGGGGCGGTGACACTGCCCCCTCAGCCCGGAGCCGGTACTGCAATCCATCAGTCACCGCCCCCTCTACCCCGAGGCCGGTGCTGCAATTTATTAGACACTGTCCCCTCAGCTTGGGCCTGGTACTGCAATCCATCAGACACCTCCTCCTCAGCCCGGAGTTGGTACTGCAATCCATCAGATACCGTCCCAACTTCCCCGGAGCCGGGTACTGCAATCTATTAGACACCGCCCCCTCAGCCTGGGGCTGGTACCGCAATCCATCGCACAGCGCCTCCTCTACCCGAGGCCGGTACTGCAATCCTTCGGACACCGCCCCCTCAGTCCGGGGCCGGTACTGTAATCCATCGGACTCCGCCCCCTCAGTCCGGTATCGGTACTGCAAGCCATCGGACACCGCCCCCTCAGTCCAGGGCCGGTACTGCAATCCATCAGATTCCACAGGCCAGGCCAATACTCCGACCCTGATGGAAAGTGCATAAATGAGAAAACCAAGAATTTCAAATGCTGGAAATATGAAACAAAAAACATAAATTGCTGGATAAACTCGGCAGCTTTTCCAGCGATTTCTGTTTTAGTTTCTGATCAAAGATAGCATGACGGAATTGCAAAGCGATATAGACAGTATTTGAGGAGAAAGACAATTGCATTTTCACTCCAGTGGAATTACAGTCGTTTCAAAGCTGTAAATTCACCTTGGAAGAGCTGATAAACAACTTTCATCAACCTGTAATCCACATAATCCTTTAGAACAGAAAGTAGCCAAACAGAGACATGCAAGGGCAGAAAGAAACAAAAGATGAATGCCAAACCAAAGGTGGCATTAGCAGAATAATTAAAAAGATTGATGAATCAGGCAGCATGCTTGAGTGGTTTGATGCTGCACTGAGTTTCGGTTGTTTACCCAATAGTCAAGGAGATGGCAAAAGCCAAAAACTGTCTTCATCTTAGAATTCAACGTAACACTATAATACATTAAGTAAATACTGCTGTACATGGCAATCATAGATGCACTGATCTCATAGTTACATTTAGTGAAAATTAACCTATCTCCTTCATATCTTGATATCTATGATGCAGTCTGGTCCACTGCAGAGTTCCAGACTCCAGAGTCCTTGAGTATTGCTCCACCCGCACAGCCCAGTCAGTGACACTATTGCAAAATTGATGCAGTGTCCTTATACCCTTACGCAATTATGTGAGCATTAGATGAAACAGAGTTTAAAAAGGGAATTCAAATAGGTGGCAGTAGACACGGCCACTGATAATCAAATAAAAATGGGAAAGAATGGAGTCAGAGAAATAAAGAATTTGGAAAATGAAGTTGTCGTAGCACAGGAGAATAACACACAAACTTGAATATGATATGACTTGCTGAAAATTGAGATATTTGTAGTCATGTGAAGTCTATGCTCCCATTAATGATGAGCAATAATTTTAATTGTACAGAACTATATGGTGATGTCAAGAGAGGATATTTTATCTGGAGCCCAACATACCCGTGCTACCATTCCACATGATCTGACAGTAGTATGATCCAGATCTCTTCATACGTGCTCAGTAGTTATCTCCCCAACTTCTTTCAACGTACCTTTTTTTTACATTTTAGCCTTAATCAGCTAACACCTTACTCCACTCTTCCCTCCACCCAGCAAGTTTTTTACACATTAGACATTAACCTCCAACAATGTTCTTGGCCCTCTTGAAGGATATATCAGATGTAACTGTTTATGGTTTCCTTTTCAGGGAATGCAATGGTGGAGTAGTATGGCAACTTCTGACAACAGGAGCTGCAACATTCTCAAAGACCTGAAGGTCAAAACAGAGAAGACCAATCAAGGAAAAACTGATTCAAGAGAGAAAGGCATGGTGGCCCAGTGGTTAGCACTGCAGCCTCACAGCGCCAGGGACCCGGGTTCAATTCCAGCCTCGGGTAACTTTCCGTGTGAAGTTTGCACGCTCTCCCTGTCTCTGCGTGGGTTTCCTCCCACAGTCCAAAGATGTGCAGGCTAGGTGGATCGGCCGTGCTAAATTGCCCGTAGTGTTCAGGGGTGTGTAGGTTATAAGTCAATGGGTCTGGGTGGGATGCTCTAAGAGGCAGTGTGGACTTGTTGGGTCGAAGGCCCTGTTTCCACACTGTAGCGGATCTAATCTAATCAGAACACTCCAGAGTTCAAATGATGATAGCCTGTTTAAAGACAAGTGAAAGAACTGAAATTCTCACTCTCCTCCTGTACTGCCCTCTGGTCTAGGGCTGAATCTAATTGACAAAAACAACAGCAAAAGGTATTCTGAAACAATTTTGGATGTGAGGAAACAAAAGCTTCCCCATTACTTCCTTGTAGTGGCTTCACTTTGACACTTGTAACAGCTTAAGACTGATGACACCCATTCAATGATAACTCGGAGACTCAAAGTAGAAATGTCCCATCATTGACAATGGGATAAACTGTTGGGCCCAAATCTAGAGGAAACCTTTGTGTTGTACTCCAATTTCCAGGTTAAATTCAATAGATCAAGTTTATTATATGTACAACCTCTCACATTAACAAGAGAACAAAGACTCTTATCCTCTCTTTCCAGGTTATCTTTTTAAAAACAAGGTCATCACTTCTTAACAAGAGATGAAAGATTTGATCAACTAATTGTTCACCACCATTTTGGCATTCTGAGCATTTCTATAACCGAGGGACATTTTCCTACATGAATAGATCACTTTGTTATATCAATTTCATGAGAACACTGACTGTGCACAGGATATTTGTAAATCTTCTGCCAGCATTTCTTTTTTGGTCTGGAAAGCTTGATTGTTGTGTGTGACTGTTAAGGTGTGGATGCTTCATCTGAGATAGTTAGAGTGAGAACTCTTGTTGTACTTTAATCCACTTTGGCTTGTTTTAATGCTCAACTTTAAGAATCACTGAGGCATTCTGTATCTCCAGGAACTTAATATTTGTTCCTGTAGGTCTTGGACTAACACTCTCTAGTGTTCCCATAGCTTGCTGATGTGTTTCCAATGCAACTCCAGCTGCCATGTATATGGGTTGACAATTTTTACACTGAATGTTGACTTGATCAATTTGGACACAATTTTTCTCTGCAACGTTATTTTATTCAACAATTTTCAAGGTCTGAGCCAGTATAGACCAAGGGTGACAAGCAAGTGGAACTTGGTGAAAGTTAGGGTCAAGGCAAAAGTGTTTTGGATGAAGGATATTTATAAGAGTTGAGGATGGATTGTGAGTTAGTATGAAATATTAATAATTGATCTTGAGATCTAATGCTAATGCCATCAACTATTCTATTGCTATTTATCCATTTGCTGAAGCAGGAATCAATCCGGAGAGAATCTTATAGGGGCTTGAGTGATATGGGTACGATGAAATTTGGAACAGTATCGCATAAGAATTCCAGCAAGGCCAGTCTAGATGTCAGTAGTAAATCATTTCATCTTTTATGCATGTCAGACAGTGAGGTGAGTTTCGTTGCTAGGTAGCAGCAAGTTGTGAATTAAGAGGGATTATAACTAGTTAAACACCTTATTAATGGCAAAACTCATTAATATTCAGCTTCCTATCTTACCAAATGCTACAAACAAACTAGACATATCAAGATAGAAGTCAGAGATAATGAGGACTGCAGATGCTGGAGAATCTGAGATAACAAAGTGTAGAACTTGATGAACACGGCAGGACAAGCAGCATCTTAGGAGCACAAAAACTGACGTTTTGGACCTAGATGAAGGGTCTAGGCCCAAAACGTCAGTTTTTGTGCTCCTAAGATGCTGCTCGGCCTGATGTGCTCATCCAGCTCTACACTTTGTTATCTAAGATAGAAGTCAGGGCTGTTACTTTGTGACTTCAGCTTAATGCTTGCTTCAAAAGGCCACCATATTAAAAAATGCTCACCAACATCTCAAGACACGTTGCTTGGGCACCAGTCACATTCAGTGCATGGACATTAGCATCCAATATATCTGACTCTAAGAAAGCTCATGACACATTTTCAGTCCACATACAGGACATTGTTGCACCTCAGGCCGAGGCAACAACTAACATTGGATAGGTGAGGGTAAAGTGTGGAAAATAAGCTTTCTTCAGTACGATGAACTAAACATGGTGTAAAGTTGACTGAGATTTTGAAAACCATTATGAACATTCACCTGTTGATCTAGGCTATTTATTTGCTGTGTTGAAGGGATTGTGACTATGATGTCTCAGCCAGCTGAGAAGCCCACAAAAAGTAAGCAAGAAGAATGGCAAGTTGGGTCAGCTACCTGAGTGCTAATGATGCTTGCAGAATCAAACTCCTATATTAATCCATATCTCCAGAAGAACTAAAAGGTAGCACGGTAGCTCAGTGGTTAGCCATGCGAACACAGCGTGCCAGGGACCCAGGTTCAATCCCAGCATTGGGTGAATGTCTGTTTGAAGTTTGCACATTCTCCCTGTGTCTGTGTGGGTTTCTACCAGGTACTCTGGTTTCCTCCCACAAAATTAGGTAGATTGGCCATGGGTTGTGCAGTGAGTCTGGCTAGAATGCTTTTTGGAGAGTTGGGGTAGACTTGTTGGGCTTAATGACCTGTTTCCGGGGATTCTATGGATTGTAAACACTGTCATAGTATGCAGCAAGGATACTATGCTCAGGGACACATACCTGGGTAATGGACTGGACCGCATTCATCTCCAGGCATCATTGCATCAAAGTTAATCATCTGCTCCCATGATATATTGGTGGTTATCATTTACAATGCAGGAAGCATGGGTCAGTGTGCCTCCATTAACTGCTCATTTGAATCTCATAGTTCAATAGTTGATGAGGCAAGTTTGTGATGATAGCACAAGAAAACTTGCAAGGCCTTAAGGACAGAAACCATCCATGAGATTCACCAGAATTGACACATTTGATTTTTGGCAAAATTCAGCTGGATCAATGGGTTTGCTAAAGTATATGTGGAAAAGATCTTCCAACCTGGAGATCACAGATATAAGAAACTCACTAACCAATCTAAAACCCCACTTTTGCCGAGTAATTATAATGTGGAATTGACTGTCACAATGAGTAGTTGAGGGAAATGACATTGATGCATCTCAGAGGAAACTAATTACATGCATTGAATAAAGGAATAGAGGGTATATTAGCACTATTAAAAAATGACAACAGGAGACTCTTGTCATATAGACCACTTGGATCAAATGGCTTGTTTCTGTGCTACACATTAACTTAAGGTCAGATGTTCAAGACATACCAAGTTTGCAAATATTCTGATTGATGCTAAGTTGGTGGCTGAAGAGGGATATGCTGTCATTGATGAAGATATGAAAGTTCTGGCAAAAGCCAAAAATCATATCCTAAATCCTCATGATTTCCTTGACTGATTTGAAATTAGAACTTAGGTACACACGGAATATTCCTTCCTGCTCCCCATCTCAAACCATTTTCATCAAAGCCATCATTCTTTGAATGGCCCAAGGCAGTCCGTTTTCCTGTCGCTCTAGCTGTGTGACATTATGCAACCTTCATTTGTACTGCATTCTGCCTGACAAGGCATGAATTTCACCATTTGTGCATGACTCTGCTCTTCCCAAATGCAGAAATGCTCCTTGAAAAGAGCTAGAGCTGCATGTTTCTGAAATGACCAGACTATTAGGCATGAATATCCATCTGGCCCCAACTGGGAAGTATAAGACTTACTCTTCTGGAGTCGACTGGAGATTTCTTCCAACTCCAACTCAGTTTCCCCAGTCTTACAAAAGAACATCAGACCATGTGGGCCTCAGCAGGAGGTGATCCAACAAAATAAAGGAAACAATATTGATACATCACTACCATTTAGTTGTGAATGTGTTTATCTGCTTTTTTTTTAATCAATCTAGCATTATTCTATTTTTAGTTTTTCTTCTTTTGTTTCAAATTCAGACAAAAGATATATCTGAACAGAAACAAGAGGTACAGCATAACACGTGAATGTTGTGAGTCATTTGATCATAGATAATCTCACAATCAGACCCTAACCCTATTATCATTGAATATCCACACAGTTCCAGCAAAAGGAACTCGATAGCAGACAATGTTCAAACCTGAGCTGTGTTGCCTATTTCCAGACTATGGATAATAAGTACTACCACCATAGCCCCTGCATTTGTTCTCAGCTATTTGACTTTAGTACATGGTTCATTTAACCTTATTCATCCGAGAGACCACAGCCAGTATTATCCTGTGACTACACTTGAAGTGTGCTTCTGAGGGACTGGATTGAATTTTGTGTATCCATGAGAGCTGAGCCCCACAACCTCAAAGCTGTGGGAAACTCTCTCAGATTCTAACGAGAATGTGGGACATCGTCAGCCATCACACGACTCCTGCATCATCCGCAAAGTACTAGGTATCCTGCCATTCACTAAACTAGCTCAGCATTGAAGCAAGAAATTAACATTAGGGATCTTCTACAGATCTCCAAACAATGAGAATGAAATACAGGGGCAAATGTCCAGATAAGTCACAGAGATATCTCAAGAACTATAGAATGGTAATACTGGGGGATTTAAGTATGACTAAAGGGAAAGGAGGGTACAAACTTCTTTATATTCTTAATCCAACTGAGAAGGAGGCATTGCCAGACCTGATGCTGGGAATGAGGTAGTCTGCATAGAATAAATGCTGAGCATATCATCTACCTGCCAGAAGTATGCCACTGATGGGAGGTTAGCTGTCATTCCATTGAAGATGTGTTTTTCATGATAATCAGTGAAGATGTTAGCAAAAGCTGGGCCTAGTGGGGATCCCATGGCAAAACCATCTATTTGGTTGGATGTTGTGTAATTGAAATTGAGCTCAACGGCGCTAGTTCTTAAGTTCAGGAGTTCAATGGTAGCAGCTTCAGCACTTTTGATAAAGGTAACGAATGATAAACATGGAGAAAGGAAGAGGTTCTGCTCAGTGGATATGAACAGCTAGGGACTAAATTAAAAGGCAGAATCAAAGACATAATAATCTCTGGATTACTACCTGAGTCATCAGCAAATTGGCACAGGGTCAACAAGATTAAAGAGGTAAACATATGGCTCAAAGATTGGTATAGGAGACACAGATTTGAATTCATGGGACATTGGCACCAGCACTGGGGCAGGAGGAAGCTGTTTTGGTGGGAGTCTAACTTAACACACAGCAGATGAGGGTACAATTATGAGAAGGGGAGCATCTAACACAGGACTGAAGTGTTGTATGCACACAGTACACAAAACTAGGTAAATGAGCTGGCAAATTGAAATTGGCATGTGTGAATTGCGGCATCATAGAGATGTGGCTGCAAGAGGATCAGAGCTGAGAACTAAACATCCAAGGATACACATCATATCAACAGAACAGGCAGATGGGTGGGGGGGGGGGGGCGCGGAGTTGCATTGTTTGTGAGAAATGAAATTAAATCAATAGCAAGAAGTGAAATAGACACAGAAGGCATAGAATCTGTGCAGGTAGAGTTGAGAAACCACAAAGGAAAGAAGAGCCTGATGGGAGTTGTGTACACACCTCCTGATAATTGTCAGGATGTGGGGAAGAAACTACATCAGGATATTTAAAATGAATGTAAGAAGGCATTATTAAAATACACACGGGGGACTTCAATACGCAGGCGGACTGGGGAATCAAGTTGGTAGCAGGCCTCAAGGAAAGGAATTTGTGGAATGTCTACGCGATTTTATTTGGACCAGCTTGCAGTAGAGCCCATGAGGAAGCAGGCATTTCTGGATTTGTTGATGTGTAATGAGACAGAGTTGATTAGGGAGTTTAAGGTGAAAGAACCCTTAGGGAGCAGTGACGTAATATGATAGAATTCATCCAGCAGCTTGAGAAGGAAAAGCTTGAATCAGATGTAACAGCACTACAATTGCGTAAAGATAACTACAAACAGTTGATTGGAAGGGGAGCCTCATAGGAAAGACAGTGGAACAGCAATGGCAGCAGTTTCGGGTGGTAATTTGAGAGGCGCAGAAGAAATTCATTCCAAAGAAGAAGTAAGGGGAGGACAAGTCAAGCGTGGCTGACAAGGGAAGACAGGGACAGCATAAAAGCAAAATAAAAGGCATACCATGTGGAGAAGATTAACAGGATGCCTGAGGGTTTGGAAGCTTTTAAAAGCCAGCAGAGGATAACAATAAAATCAATAAGGGGGCAGGGAAGAAGATGCAATGTGAGACTAAGCTACCTAGTAATATAAAAGAAGATAAAAGATAAAGGTAAAAGAGAGGTAGGAGTAGGCATTAGACCATCAGAAAATGAGGCTGGAGAAGTAGTAATGTGAAGCAAAGAAATGGCAGAGGAACTGAATAGGTACTTTGGCATCAGTTTGCACAGTGGAATGCACCAGCAGCGCACCAGAACTCCAAGAGATTTAGGAGGCAGAAGTGAATGTAATGGCCACCATTAGGGAAAAGGTGCTGGACAAGTTGAAAGCTCTAAAGCTGGATAAATCACCTGGTCCAAATGGACAGCACTCTAGGGTCCTGAAGGAGATAGTGGAGAAGATTGTGGAGCATTGGTGGTGACCACTCAGGAATCACTGGAGTCAGGGAGAAATCCAGGGGATTGGAAAAATGGCTGCTGTAATGCTTCTGTTTAAGAACAGAGAGAGGCCAAGACAAGAAACAATGGGCTGGTTAACCTGACCTTGGTCATTGGTAAGATTTTAGAGTCCATTTTTAAGGATGAAATTGTGGAGTACTTGAAAGTGTACGGTAAAACAAGATGGAGTCTGCATGGTTTCATCAAGGGAAGGTCATGCCTGGCAAATCTGTTAGAATTCTTTGAGGTGGAAATGAGCATGTTAGACAAAGGAGAACCAGTGGTTATGGTCTACATGGATTTCCAGAAAGCCACACAGGTGCCACACAGGAGGCTGCTAAATAAGAGCCCATGGTGTAGGGATAAGGTACTGGCATGCTTAGAGGATTGGTTGACTGACAGAAGGCAGAAAATGGAGATATAAATGTCTTTTTCTGAATGACAGCTGGTGAGGAATAGAATTCCACACAGTTGGGATCACAGCTATTCAGGTTATACATTAGAGATCTGGACAAAGGACCAACTTCCCATATGATACAGAGATAGGTGAGATAGTGTTCAGGACACAGGAAGGCTGCAGAAGGACTTGAATAAACTAGGAGAGCAGGCAAAGGAATGGCAGATGGAAAATGTGAGGTTACACACTTTAGTGGGAAGAATTGAGGAGTGGACTATTTTCAAAATGTGGATCGGCTTTGAAAATCTGAAGCACAAAAGGACTGAGGAGTCCTTGTTCAGGATTCTCTTGAGTTTAACGTGCAGGTTTATTTAGCCGTTAGGAAGGCATATGCAATGTTAGCATTCATTTTCAGAGGGCTAGAATACAACAGCAGAAATGTATTGCTAGCACTCTATAAGGCTCTGGTCAGGCCATGCTTTGCATAGTGTGAGTAGTTACGGGCCCTGTATCTGAGAAACGATACGCTAGGTGCAGAATCTGTCTGAAACTAATAGAATACTGAGAGACTTCAATACAGTGGATTGGAGAAGATGTTTCCACACTAGTAGGATGGACTGCGCCCAAAGGCACTGCCTCAGAGTGAAGGGACAACTCTTTGGAACTGAGATGAGGAGGAATTTCTTCACCCAGAAGGTAATTGATCTGCGGAACTCATTTCTGCAGAAGGCTGTGGATGCCAAGTCATTGAGTGTATGTAAGACAGAGATAGATAGGTTCTTGATTAGAAAGAGGGTCAAAGGTTATGGGGAAAAGGCTGGAGAATAAGTTTGGGAAACATAGAAAGCGTTATTGAATTGTGGAGCAGATTCAATGGGCTGAATGGCCTTCTTCTACTCCTATGATGGTCTGCATTGGCCTTAATGGGCTTTGGATGTAAATTGTGTCAATTGGAAAAGACTTACTTGTGATGGGGAGTTAATAGGTCAAAAGTGCCTCAGGTGATTTGGCGTTTTAGATATGCCACCTGATTGTGTACAGCAGTACTTCCAGGTTTAGAAGAAACAAAACTAAAAGCAGATTCAGACATCAGTGGTGAAACTAGATTGCCATGATATGGTGATATAGTGCAAATATCAATTGGCCTCCTTCAGGGCTGCCTCGTAAATAAACTGGCAATGTCAAAACAACACATGGTCTCCATAAAAATGAAGGAAACCTTCACAGTGAATGTGGAATACTCATCTAACACTGGTTGCAACACTCACACAACCATTCAGCCAATCCTTTTTCATAGGCCCTGTGTCCAACAAGAACTCTGAGGCCCATTGTAAATACATAACATGCATATGTCAGATCTGCTTAACTTGCTTTCAGGGCCTCCACATCCTTATAGGAAATTGGTTTGTGATGAAATTATTTGTAATGAAGGAATTCGATCTCAGTGAATATACTTCCCATTTAATGTAGGAGAGGGCATGCCTAAGGTGGAAGAACAATCTTCTCATTTTCAAAGAGAGCATGTCAAAGATATTTAGTACTATTTTTTGCGGCACCCTGAATTATGCTACAAAATCAATTTTGTTTAGGTAAGTTTATATCATTTCATTTGTGTATTGTTAATGTTGCAATTATCTATAAAAGCCCAAATAGTGGCAAAAATAGAACAAAACAAAGAAAAAAAAATTGCACACTTCAGACCAAACACAATGTAGAACAGAATGTCGGTTAGTAACACTGCTACCATTCTGTTTTATCTTGTCTTGCATAAAATCATTGTCACTCACTGGACTGTGTTATATGATCAAGCTCTACCACTACACTTAGAAGTGAACATTGGCTTGACATGAGGTCAAATGCACTTTTAAAGAAATTGAATAGATAGTTTGTTAGATCTGTCAACTGCGTCTGGCTACATTGCTGATATCCCCAAATTGGTTTTTGTTGCGCCTTTGTCTCAGATATATAAATAATGCTGATAGTAAACAACTTGAACATTGCTGAAAGGAGAGAATAAATCAAAGCTGTTCTTCTTGCACTGATTAGTACTAGGATGCAAAAAATAGATTTGGATTGAAACAAAAAGGGACACCAATTTATACAGAATGAAAACAGTGCTGGTTAGCGCTTTATGGCATGGAAATGCAGCAATCGTTAACTGTCAATCTTAGTTCTCAGGTCAGCCAGTAGATTTTGATTAGTCAGGGTGCTGCTATGGGTATGTAACTGAGATTGGCAGTAATCATGAATCTTTTTTCCCAATGAAATGGGTGCAATGTATGTATAAATTCTTTTAACCCGTGTAAAACAGGATCCCTTGCATTAATGTAAGTTATTTCTAGCATGTGCAAATGAATCACACTATAACCCAAATTGATAATCTCAAATTGGTTTCTAGTGCACTATTTGGTTAAGTCCAGATTACTTAACAAATTATACCCAAAACCAGAAACGTATCAAAGGTGGACATACTGTTCTGAGGCTTGCAAGCACAGGCTGATATGGTAAGCCCATTGCAAATGTTTATTGTTGTTTGATGATCTTTTAGTCATTGTGACCTGTGGCTTACATATCTGAATCACACTGGCACTGAAACTCATGTACCACATTACTCAGTGTGAGACAGTAGCTCTATCCAGCAGAAAGTTAGCAAGGGTCTGCTCAATGCTCATGCATTTCTGTAGAGGGATATGTCTGTTAATGCCTTGCAATAGTTACAAAAGGTATTTTGAACGCTTCCATAAAGTCTGTTTAAAAGTAAAGGCTAAAAAGGCAGAGATTGTTGAAGTACTGGCTCATCACTTGAATATTATGAGTGTGATTGCAATCAAATTCACATAACTAGAACTCAATTGCATAGCTAGAATTCAATAACATAAATTGGAAGCTATAAAAAGGCAAAAAAAGCTTGAACATAAGAAAAGGAAGTGCAAAAATGTGAAATGGAATTCCGAAGAGGAGACATAAAGACAGAAGGTTAGAATGGGAAAAGTTAGAAAAACTTATGGGGAAAGAAAGGAAAACCTTGAACTTGAGAAACAAAGACATGAGGGTAAATTTGCAGTTGAAAATGCAAAGCTTTGATTACACAGAGAGTGGTTGGAAAACTTGATGATGACTTACATTTACAGTTTTGGTTTGCCGAGGAATATTCATTCACGCAATATCTAAAGATCCAGAAAGAAGAAGCTGAAATGTGTTTTCTATCTTTTGAAAATAAAATTATGGAATAGCTGAAGGAAAGTCGAACAATCTTATCGCAGGGTGTGATTTTGACGAAAACTTTAAAAGTATACTCATCTTTTTCAGGCATAATGTCAAGATCACGATACAGTGAAAGCTACTATTCTCAATTCTGAGTTACTGCCAGAGGCTTACCAGGCAGATGTTTAAAAATTTGAGAGAGAAACAGAGTCAGACTTTTGTGGAATTTGCTTGAGGAAAGGAAATGGTATTTGATCATGGGTTTAGTTCTCTGAAGGTTGAACAGATTTTTAAAACCTTCAAGAGGCTAATGTAATGGAAGAGTTTAAAACTCTTAACCCCTTTGGGAATGAGGTCTTACCTGGAGAACCCACAGTCTCTAAGGTACAAGCTGACAATTACAAATTCTGTCACAAGCATGTTAGTAGCAGGCCATTGTTTGTGAATTCATGCAGAAACGTGTGAGACAGGAGATTGGATCAAATTGAAAATAAAAGTGATGGAGGCATGGTGCATCAGTGGTGAGTACTGCTACCTCATAGCTCCAGACACCCGGGTTTGATTCCAGCCTTGGGCAACTGTCTGTGTGGAGTTTGCACATTCTCCTCATGTTTGTGTCGGTTTCCTCTGGGTGCTCAAATTTCCTCCCATGGTCCAAAGATGTGCAGGGTGGGTGGATGGGCCATGCGATATGGCCCCATAGTGCCCAGGGATGTGCAGGCAAGTTGGTTTAGCCATGGGAAATGTGGAGTTATGGCGATAGGGTCTGAGTGGGATACTCCTTTTAGAGTTAATACAGCTTCAATGGGATGAATAGCCTCTTTCCATGCTGTAGGGATTTTCATGGATTGCTGGGAGGGAACAAACTTTGCTCAGTTTAATCACAGAGATGGTTGGAACTGCCGATGCGAGAGAATCTGAGATAACAAGGTGTAAAACTGGATGAACACAGCAGGCTAAGCAGCATCACAGGAGCAGGAAAGCTGATGTTTCGGGTCTATACCCTTCTTCAGAAAATGAAAGAAGGGTCTAGATCTGAGACGCCAGGTTTCCTGCTCCTCTGATGCTGCTTGGCCTGCTGTGTTCATCCAGCTCTACACCTTGTAATCACAGAGATGTCCAGATGTGAAATTTGACTCCTGGGTACTGCCATCTTAACCTCTTTTAAGAAAGTGCATGGAAAGGCTCAATGCTAGAAATTAAAACAAAGCAAAATTGTGATGATACATTCAGAGTCTTCAGAGCCACTCTCCAAGGGTATAAAAACAAATGACAAACTTACCGGTATTTACCTGTATTCACCACTAGAGGGGGAGAGAATGCTGGAAATTATTCAAATTGCCTGATTAAAAAAGCAGGACTTAGACTGGAATTTCCCAAAATTTAGCTAGTTTCATGAAAGATTTCTTTCTGCGAGCTCAAGTGATGTTATGCCATGCAGTTCCCCAGTGTTCACTTCATGATCTATCTACCACATCTCCATTTTCTTGTGCTCAGCTGCAACAGAGGTACTCACTGCCACTGCTGGCATATGAAACCTCTGTTGTATACCAGGTCAAATGCTGACAGCTAGGAATAGACCCACACAGTTGCAGCATGTGAAGAATTGCCAGACCCTGCCAGCCTGGTCTGTACAGATGAAGTAGGCATCTGAGAAAGCGCTTTGTGTGAATACTAAGAGAACAAGCTAAGAGCCCTGAGATGCACCCTGTTCCAAAGCTTTAGACGGGTGCAGCATGGCAAAGAACGGTGTAGGTGATCTCTTCAAGTGCAGAATTGAAGTAATGACTATATTCTAAGTGAGTTAAAGATGAGCTATGATGATGTAGTGGGGGTGGTTCTGGGCTAATGCCATCCTCACTGGATGGAGAGTGTGTACGGAGCATTGCTGATATGTTGGGAAGGCCAGGTCACCACTCAGATTTTCATGTCGGGAACTGGAGCTGTCCAATTTCTCTGTGCTGCCTGGTAAAGTAGGAACCTGCATCGATTGAGGCAAGATGTAATGATGAGGTGTTGATGCATGTAATAGATCTGTCCCTACTCACTCAAGAATTTCTCACGTAGCTGTGGAGCTTATGGGCAGTTTTTGGACTTTTTTTCTTGACATCAAGAATCTCATTTTCCATTCTTGCTGTATTTTCCCAGCTGTCTCATTACTGCCCACCGTGCTCAGAGCCAGAGAAAATTCCACCGAAGGTATCACCATGTCCATCTTGCAGGCAAAGAAAAGTTTGGGCTTTTATCAATTGCTGAGGGTGGCAGGGGACAGAAACTGCCCCAGAAATGTGCTAAATAAATATGTATTGATGTAGTACATTGATATGAGCTATTTACCCATTCTATTGAATAGAGTTAATTGAAAACCTGGCTTAATTTTCAGTCTTGTAATTGTGGGGTTTATATCTAATCTGCCTATTGATAGTATAGAATTTTTAATAACAAAATAACCTGGTTGGAGATAAAATTTTGCTCTCTTCAGTGGATCTGGTTGAGATTGCGGAAATACTAGCAAAATTCAGAAAAATACAGAAATCCAACAATTGCTGCAATTGTTTTAACTAAAGATGTGTCAATAAAGTCAGAAATTCAAACTTGTAATGTTAAGAGGACATTAAGCATCAGACTGACAAAAAAGAGCACACAGCAATTGGAGATGAGGTAAAGCCTTGTGAAAGACAAAGAATGAGTAAAATGTGACAAAGAAATAGCACAGTACTCAATGTTAATGATGAAACAATGGAAAGAACTGCTTTAAAACAGACGAGCCTGGCTGCATGCAAAACTGGACCACGGAGTTGCTGTGAATGATATGTGTTTTAGAATGGAAAGTAAACTACAAAATGAAGCAGTGATCCATTTGCTAGAAAGGAACTAAACAAAGTTTGTCCTGAGTGGATAGACAAGAGGGAAAAAAAATAAGTTTAAAGAGTTTGGGAGCTAACTAGGAAGAAGTATCGCATCTTTAAACTGATCACTGGTAATAAATTTCTTAAACTAAAATTTGTAAAGCAGCTAACTTGGATTTTACTTGACAGAAGAACAAACTGCTTGTATCAAAGTGGGCAGAGAGAAACCACATCCCCGGGAAAGTAAAACTGCTGGATTAAATTGTGGAAGCAGACTGAAAGATAAAAATGATCAAGTCTTTGCAGGACATGTGCATTGTGGCATTTGGTTGTTGAGACTTTCCTTACAAAGCTTGGAAATTCAAATAAAAATATGCAGTGGAAAATGAACGTCAGGAATAATAACCTGAACAGAGTGGATCAAAGTGAAAAACCTAATACTGATTTTGTGCCTTATTTTAAAGAAGAAGAGAAAAATGCTAAATCCAGAGGGAAAGAGGAGCTACAGTAGAGGACTTTTCCTTGGATTACGGTTCATGGCTGTCAGCACACACAAACTGATTGACAAGAACAGCATTGCTGGTAATCCAAAGTAGATCAAACAAATTACGACGCCTTTCAGACCATCAAAAATACTATCCCAGGGTCCAGATCTGAACAACCAAATGTGAATGTTTCGAAGCATCAGGAAACATGCAAAACAAGGTACAATCTTTTAATCAAAGAAAGGAGGATGCTGAACATCTGATGCAAAATGATATGGGGAGTATTTTGTGCAGGTTGAAAGAAAGTGAAATACATATTTTATGGATGGGAATAGGTGTTGGATAACTTTCCCCTTTCTCTCACCTCTCAGCTGACCTCAAGGTATATTTTTGAGAAGGAGTTTTTAAAAGTATTTTTGAGTGCTGTAATTTTGAAGAATGGGCTTAAACAGGTTTTCTTATTAGTTTAAATCAAAGGAAAGGATGAATGATTATTTTCACAACACCCATAATAGGAATGCACTGAAATCCACTCCTGAAACATACAGACGCAGGCACACATGCACACACTCACACAGATTATTTCTGGAGATTTAGCACGCACTTAGATTACTCACAGAGTTATTAAGAAACAGGTCATTTAGTTTCTGTCCTTAAATGATGGTGGGAAATGTGGCAGGCCTGAAGGATCCTCTCTTGGTTTTTTGAAGACAAATGGAGGTTTCAGCCTCTATCAGATGACATTGTGGCTGAGCTCCTGAGACGAAAATATTCTTTCGGGAGAAATGAATTAGGCCCTCTTCACTACTCAAGAATGTGGTCTTTATGTGGCAGACTTCTTTTCTTTTTGCTGGGGGACCTCTTCCTCAGAGGTGCAGTTGCAGACTGTATGGCTGGTCCCAACTGTGGGCTCATGGCACAATTCTAAAATTGTGCAGGGACAGAGGAACTTTGCATGTCTTTGGTGTAAAGATAACATACAGGGGTGTCCAAAACTAGAAGAAGTAGGTTTAAGGTGAAAGGGCAAAAATATGAAAGGGATGCAAATGGTAATTTCTTCACACAGAGGGTAATATGTGTATGGAATGAGCTGCCAATATAGCTGGTGGAGACTGGTACAATTATAACATTTAAAAGGCATCTGGATGGGTACATGAATAAGAAAGGTTTGTAGGGATATGAGCCAAATGCTGGCAAATGGGCCAAATTAAGTTAGGATATCTGGTCAGCACAAACAATTTGGACAGAAGGGTCTATTTCTGTGCTGTGCAACTCTACGGTGCATGAGCTGCTAAGTGTAATACTGACTTTCAAGTGTGAACCAAAGTAGATGTTTGAGAGGCCATTCCACTGTAGTGCCAGTATTGCTGTATTGATAGCTGCAATGAAACAACAGATGTTTGCATGAGGAATGACAGAGATACTTGGCACCTCATCTTGTGTGTGGTAGTCCTCTGCTTTAACATATTACAATATTAATTGATTCATGGAAACACGAAGCATTCTGTTGACAGTGTATACCTTGGAAGAGCATAGATCACTCATCTTCTTGGAGAGCTGGAGACAAATTCTCTTCAGCCACCCCTGAGTGCTGCTCTCTGTAGCCATCTCTGGTCAGACTGCCTTTCCCCAGTTGAGATGATCTCTTCTTGCTACCTAGAAGGAAGAGAACTTCCTTCTCCCTGAAGAGCTTTCAGTTGAACCTTGAAGGAGGCACCACTAAAGTACGGTGCCACTTTTTGCCT
This sequence comes from Stegostoma tigrinum, assembly GCF_030684315.1. Classification (NCBI taxonomy): domain Eukaryota; kingdom Metazoa; phylum Chordata; class Chondrichthyes; order Orectolobiformes; family Stegostomatidae; genus Stegostoma; species Stegostoma tigrinum. Next base: position 49,372,771 of record NC_081361.1, on the reverse strand, counting down.
GGTCTCTGACATGGAGAACATTTTACAAGGTCCACCCCAGATCGTCATTCATCCGGATGATGTGCTAATAACAGGAAAGACAATAAAGAGCATTTAAAGAGTTTGGGCAAAGTGCTTAAACATTTCTCCAAGGTGGGTGTATGCCTTAGGAGAGAAAAATATGTTCCGGGCACCAAAGTGATAGTAAAAGTAGGGTATGCATGGTAGATTGATCTTAGTAGAATAATAGGTCGGCACAATATTGTGGGTCAAAGGGCCTGTATTGTGCTGTAATGTTCTATGTTCTATTTTCTATCTCCTGGGGATGGTGGGGGTTGCTTGCAAAATTTGAATAATGCTCTCCAGTTGCGAAGAGTGAAATGCAGTCCTGAAGATATTAAAACTTGATGCTGAGATGTTGGAACCTGGTTGGTCCTGACGTACGAGGCAGAACTCCTGGCTTGTCTGTTCAATTCAGTGTTTCACTCCAGCAACAAATATATAATGTGAGAACATGATTGTGCAGGAAAACCCATTGTGTCCGCAAGCGAAAGTCTCTGCACCTTTACGTCCTCCTCCAGACATCAGCTTCAATAAAAAGGAAATGCCACTTATTATTTCTACAGCTATCTTATTGCACCAAGGTGAAAATTTCTAAGCTGCACTGGTACAAAAGAGCAAATGATACAGCTAAAAAATTGGAAGTGGTTCAGGCACGAAGTCTTTGCAGGAACATGTGGAGGACTCTATTTCCATCAATTTCCTTCTCGACTTCTGCATCATTATTCACGAGAAAGTAGCTGTGTCTGCTTCCATTTCATTTTATCATCATATCCACCCCTTGTGAGCTTTCTACCACCTTTAACATAAAAGCATTGAAATGAGGTACAAGCTAAGAACAGGTGAGTGTAATCCTTTTTTGGGTATTGAGGAGTCAGTTAGTGGTTGTGCAAATTTAAACACAGTGGCATTGTCACTAACCTGACACCAGTGACATGTCCCCACCTAACCATTCCTTACAGCAAGACCAGAATACTTCACATGTAAGATTAGAGGCTGTTTCAGGTCAGGGAGTACATTTTCTGTTAACCTGATTCCGACAGGCATTGTGTGATATTTTCTCCTGCGCAAGATTGAGTAAACTAGGTGAAGGCTAACAAATGAGGTATGTGTGCTAAGTTGCTTTGGACAGCCGCAGAGATACATTAATATTACACTGTTAAACAATAAGTTTTAGGGATTTATGTATGACAATATTAGGGCAGATCTGTACCCAAATTATAAAATGATGACTTAGTGCCTCTTTCACCATAGGGCACTACTGAGGGCTAGTTGTAAAGCTGTTACGGTCAGAGCGTGAGAAGTTGGCTAATACTTTGGGGGGGTAGGGGTTGCAGGTGAAGGAGGAAAAGGGAAATAGGCATATTTAGTGCTTTTTCTGCACTGCTGTGGATGTAAAAGTTCTTGTAACACTGTTTTGGCAAGAGATTTGGCAACGAGAACCCCACCCCCACCACCAAACCTCCCTATGACATGAAGGATTTCTTGCAGTATTCCTCGCTTTCCTGCGACTGCAAATTTCAAACAATATCCAGATAGCTCCAGCCACACCATTCAAGCAAGGGGAGCATGAAATAAACCCTATTATTACAGATGCACAAAAGGGGTCTTGCGCCAATTTATAAGTCATGGAGATTTCTATTTTTCTGTAATCTGTTCTGTATGGTTTGTGAAACTAACATCAGATAAAGTGACAATTTTGATGGAAAACTATGATAAAATATTTCAATTTTATATACAGTAAATATCATGGATAAACTGCATCTGTGGCATATCACAATTCAAAGTGATAATGTAGAGGAAAATGATGCATTTATTTGACCATGCATTCAGTGGATATATTATTAGACTCACTTATTTCAATCACATAACACAAAACAATGAAACATTCTTCCATTCACTTGACAGGTAGGAAACGCAACAATAAATCAAAAAGTTCTACATAACACTCAATCAAGCTATTCAATTTTTGGTCAAGCCCAACAATCTGTAACAACTACTGTAAAATGAACTAAGTCAACATTTTATTTCTTGAATTTGTTTACAGCCATCACTTTCTCCTTCACTCAATTGAGCTAAAAACGCCATTTATGAGAACATTTTTTACAACGCTGTTAAAGCTACAATAACATATTACAGCGCCTTTAACTTAAAGAAATAAAACTAGTCTAACTCTTCAAACCAAAACACAAACAGATGCTCAAAAAACTCCTCACACCTAATAAGCATCATCTGACCTAAAATATCACCTCTTCTTTACATTGATAAAACCTTTAGATCTCTCAGGACAGTGACTTGAAAGGAATTAAGGGATTTACATATACATATTAATCAATGAAAACTTTCTAACTGATTAAAGATTTAACAGCATCTTAGGTTTGTTTAGTACATCCTCATCAGTGGTGTGACCCTTTGATCTTTTACTTATAAATTCTGTGTCTGATCCTAACTCTCTCACTAATGCCTGAAAAATGAGTGAGGCTCCAAAAGCTTGTGTTTTCAAATAAACTCGTTGGGCTATAGCTTGGTGTTGTGCGATTTCTCAGCTTGTCCACACCAGTCCAACGCCAGGACCTCCACAACATAACAGCGTAGCATCTCTAGGCACATCATAGAAATGTTTTAAGCATCGATCCACATAATGAAATATTAGGGTTGATGAAGGAGTTGGGTTTAATGATCACTTTGAAGGAAGGGAGGCAAAGAGGTTTTGGGAGGGAATTCAGGAGTTTAGCCAGCTGAAGCCACAACCACCAATTGGTTCAAGTTACAGATGCTCAAGGTATCAAAATTAGATTAGTTCAGATATTGTGGCAGATTGTATGACTAGAGGAGATTAAGAATTAAGGAGGTGAGACCATAGAGAGGTGTGAAAACAAGGATAAAAATTCAAAAATCAAGGTGCTACTTAACCAGAAGCCAATTTACTTCAACAATGCAGGAGTGATTCATGATTCGTACTAAATAAGGAGACTGCCTTTTGAATGACCTCAGCATATAGACGGTACATTATAGGAGACCAGCCCCTAATAAATTGGAATAGTCAGGTGTGAAGATAACAAAGGATGAAGGCTTCAGCAGTGTTGAACTGAGCCAAAGGCGAAGGTCTCAATATGGAAACAAGGCAAGGAATCTCAGCCCCTTGGAGGGGGCATTCTGCTTGATGTGGGAACTTCAGAATCTCTTTTGTATCCTGTGTTGATAACTATGTGGACAAATGTGTCTGCAGTTGGAAAAGCTACGGAATGCAGTTTAATGTACAGACGGCAGAGGTTTGGATGAGTACAAAATGACTGAGGGTTAAAAACAGGAGGTTGGCCATTAAAGCATTGGAATCCAGCCTAAAAGTAACATGAGGGTAACACTAGAACTGCTTGCTGTAAGTTTCTTCTTCCTGGGCCTTCTCTAAGATTCCTGGCTTCGTTTCCATATTGAGACCTTCGCCTCTGGCTCAGTTCAACTACCGCTGAAGCCTTCTCTTTTGATGGAAAGTTTTGCTTCAGAATCAGATTTGGACATTTTCCTCAGGCTCCCTTGTTTACAATTCACATTGAAAGTGTGTCAATTTTCATCCTACTCCTGTGAAATTGAAATGTCCAGAAACAACTGCAATAACCCACATCACACAGAAATCAGATAGAAACTTTCCAAAGAAGTACAGTACTCGCAAACAAAATAGAAAGGTTTGCTTTTTTTCAGCAGCTTATACAGTATAAGGCATCAAAATTGTGGTCTAATTTTCATTGGTTGTCAACTTTTCTTCAATTTGGCTCCTTTAGTCTCAAATTACTTAAGCCCCTCTCTTCCATTACCATCCTCAAAGTGTACCTTTTAACCCAAGTTTATGCCCAGTAATCATTTACATTTACCTTCCATGGGTAAGATAATGGAACTGCTGTTAGTGGAGTGGTTTATAGTTCTTGTGATCAGAGTTGATGATGGCAGTTTGAACAGATTTAATAGAAATGTTTAAACATGCTAGCACGTCAGAAAACTTTACCCTTGTTGAATGAAGTCAACTGACACACAATTGGCATTTACAAATGAAAACTTTCATCTTTACCCAGCATGGCTCAGTTTTGACTTCACTTCTACACCGAAACGGTGGATCTAAATTGCATTTGCAGTGGCTTATTGAAACATTCAATCGTGTTAAAATAGTTGCAACAGTTCCAGAAACAATCCATTATTACTTTCTCCAAGGAGGAAGGTGGGATAGTTAAGAAGTGCCCACTGTGCCAATAACATGGTTAATACAAGAATTATTGGGTTTTAGAAGACCATGAACCATTGTAGGAAATTTTTCTATACTTTAACATGGGCATATTCCATGCGAAAATTAACACTCGTGCCGTCTACACATATATTAAATATTGTGTGATGGTGTAGATTATGAACGTGACATGTAATATGCCAGTTTCCCTTAATAACTGGGTATCCACCTCCCATTGAAAAACCTCATTAATGGCAAATTGAGCTAACAAGCCAAATGAATGTCTTATCACAGTATATTTGCTGGGGGCTAGAGAGGCAGAGAAGAGTGGGCAGGCTACCTTTTCACCAGCTCTTGTAAAGCAAAGGGAAAAAAAGGGTGTCCTATATGTATCCCCTCCACTTAAAATACTGCCCTAGATGCTACATAACTGCCAGTTGGCAGACTTGTGGTATAATTAGCTTCCAGTTTTCTGTATACTCTCCGCCTTTCTCTTAAAAACAATGTGGGAACTGCAAACATCTCTCAATGGTCAGATCCTGGGGGCTGCTGTGGGATGCACCCATTTGACACAAGTGCCTTCAGGACAGGTGCCAAAGAAAAACTGGGGTCAGAACTAATTATAAAACAAAAATCAAATACACCAATGGTACAAATAAAGCCAAACCAAAAATAAGCACTGTATTTTGAGATGGAGGCAAAAGTAAGATTGGTACAATGTACAAATAACTAGAACTAAGGATGATTTGGAGCACAGGATGCTTATCCTGTGCATTGCTGAAATTTCATGATCAATGCTGTGCTCCTGCTAAAGTCCGAGGTGAAATCAGTTAGGTTAGCTCAGATTAGAAATGGGTGGCACTATAGCTCAGTGGTTAGCACTGCTGCCTCACAGTGCCAAGGACCCAGGCTTGACTCTAGCCTTGAGTGGACATTCTTTCTGTGCCAGCACGGGTTTCCTCTGATGCTCAAGTCTTCTCCCACAGTCCTAAGATGTGCTGATTAGGTGGACTGGCCACGCTAAATTGTCAATACCGTGTATGGTAACCATGGGAAATGCAGGCTCATGGGGTGGATCTGGGTGGGATGCTCTTTGGAGAGCCAATGAGCCAAATGGCCTGCTTCCACACTGCAGGGTTTGTCTGATTCTGGAAATGGAACTGAAAATTCTTTCGAGTGGTCAGTTCATCACTGTGCAGTAGACTGTAAGACAGAGAAGCAGAATTCGGCCCTTTGAGTCTGCTCCACCACTCAATCTTGGTTGATTTTCTTCCCACAACCAATGATCCCCTTACTAATCAAAAATCTTTTTATATCTTAAATACACTCAATTGACACTTACAGTCTTCTGCAGTTCTACAGATTCACCACCTTCTGGCTAAAAAAAAATTCCTCCTTATCTCAGTTCTAAAGGATTATCCCCTTCCTCGGACACAATGGCCTCAGGCCTTAGTCTTTCCTACTAGTAGAAACACCTTCGCCACATCCAGGCCTCTCAGTATTCTATGAGTTTCACTCAGATCGCCCTCCCATCTTTCTAAATTCCATCAACTACCCACCCAGAGTTCTCAACCACTCCTCATATGACAGGCCCTTCATCCCTAGGATCATTCTTGTAAAACTCCTTAAGCCAGCACATCCTTCCTTAGATATGAGGCCCAAAACTGCTCACAATATTCCAAATGCAATCTGGCCAGAGCCTTATACAACCTCAGCAGTACATTTCTCCTCTTGTATTCTAGTCCTCTTGAAATGAATGCTAACATTGCAATTGCGTTCCTGTCAACTGAACTTGCATATTAACCTTAAGAGGATCCTCAACTAGGCCTCAAGTCCCTTTGTGCATCAGATTTCCGCAGCCTTTCCCCATTTAAAACATATGGTAAGCTTCGATTCTTCCAGCAAAAGTGCATAATCTCACTTTCCCACATTGTATTCCGTCTGCCACTTCTTTGTCCACTCTCCTCGCCACTTCCTTATCACTACCTGTCCCACCATCTATCTTTGTGTCATCTGCAAACTCAGCAACAATGCCCCCAGTTCATTCGTCCAGATTGTTAATATGATTAGTTGTGATCCCAGCACTGACCCCTGAGGAATTCCACTACTCGCCAGCTACCATCCTGAAAAAACATCCTTTGTACTTCTGAAGAAGAAAATGTCAGCTTTCCTGCTCCTCTGATGCTGCCTGGCTTGCTGTGTTCATCTAACTCTACACCTTGTTATCTCAGACTCCAGCAGTAACATTTCCTACTATCTCTTTTACCCTACTCTCTTCCTTCTGTCAGTCAGCCAATTCTGTATCCATGCACATATTTTACTTAGCAGTCTTCTGTACAGCACCATGTCAAAGGCCTTCTGGAAATCCAAATACATCACATCCACTCGTTCTCCTTTGTCGAACTTGTTCATCACCTCCTCAAAGAATTCTAACAGATTTGTCAGGCATGACTGCCCCTTGACAAAGCTGCGCTGACTTAGCCCTATTTTATCAGTTCATTTCGTATCAAAGCCATCAGGTGCGGCTTTTTTGTCAATCTTTACCAGAATACCAAAGTATGTTAAAAACAATCTGCAAATACAATTTATGATTTGTTTTTAGTTAACAGATAATTAGGTATTTTCAGTTTTTAGGCACAAGTTTAAATTACATCAAGGGTATTATAACAATGAAACAGGATATGGTCTAGCTAGAAGACGAAACTATTATTCATCAATACACATCTGTAAACAACACTAAATTGTGATTCACCCAAGTTTAATGTGACAAAGATCAACTTCTGGGATCCAAAGACGTGTAAAACATATGAAGATCAGAAAAATACACAATATCCGTGTATCCAAATGAATTTTAATAATTATTTTCACAATTTTTCCTCCTCTCACGAAGGTGCAGTTACTAGGTTAGAGTTTTACTTGCTCATCCAAAAGATGTTCTTTTACGTGAGGTGAAATGGCGAATGCAGGCAGGGTACTTGAATGCAAAAGCAACGCAAGTAATCTTGATCCTCCAGCCAGCCCATGCACCATTGGATGACAGCTAGCAATCAGAAACAGAAGCAGGGATGATTTTTGCTCCAAACCCTAAAGCAAGTTAAAGCCAATTGTGGCAAATTTTACCATTGTCACAGACAACACAGCAGAAGACAAATCAAACATTGGACTTACTTCAGTCATCACTGTACAGTATGGAGACAATATGTTTATCTCCTAAAACATCATTATAGCAGGTTATAAAACTTTTAGTGTTAATACTATCTCTGCAGGAAATTACAAGACCTATTGTTGAAGTTTATGTATTCTATTTGTCATAGTCTACCAGATATTGAAAATTCATTTATCTATTCACTATGTTGAAATTTTGTTGAAAGAAAATATTCAAAACTCAACATCACCTTTAAAAAAAGTCATACGAGATCAAAAAGATGTAAAGATTATTTACAAGCATTTTCAAAATAGGTTTATACAAATTTAAAATGAAGAACCTCAATAATTAATCGTATTTCAATTTATTGTTTGTTACACACCTGTAAAAATATAAATACATTCACCAAACTGCTCACATGGTTAGACGTATAAAAGTAAAATAATTAATGTGCAACATTTGTTCTTTTCTCAATTTTCCCCATTCTTCCTGGAGATTGTTGCTGGTCTATAGTGCATGCAGAAGCCTAGACATTGAGTAATGCTCAGCTGTTCAACCAAGAAAGATAATTTGAGAATAAACCAATCTTGTACTCAATTAACATCCCAGCATTAGCAGTAGACAGCATTATATGCAGGAAAGGTAGTTGGTTTACTATATCCTAGCCCACATGTTGCAGCATCCAAAATGACTTTTTTTACAATGGCTGAAAGAAATCTGCAAAAGATAAATTGATTTGCACGTATGATTTTGAATGACACTAGTTTTATTGAATGCTTCCAGGAAAAGCATTAAGAGCTGACTATTTGAATTTTTAAATGCAAATATAAAGATATATTGGATTTGAGCAGGGAGGACAGTTAGTAACGTAGATATTTTTAAATATCACTTATCTACATTTCAAAGAAGCATCATTAGGAAGGTTGGAATTCGTATTCTTTGGGGGGAAAAAAGGGTGCACGATTATTCTCAGATGCTTGAGATTCAAGAATTGTACCTTTGGATTGAAAAACTGAAAGTGTCACCCTGTTACTTATGGAGAATGAGAGCTAGAACACATGTTAACTACAGCCCTCAGTAAGAACTGCAGATGCTGGAGTCAGCGATAAGACAGTGTGGAGCTGGAGGAACACAGCAGGTCAGGCAGCATCACAGGAGCAGGAAAGCTGACGTTTTGGATCGTAACCCTTGATTTCCTGTCCCAAAATGTCACCTTAACTACAGCCCTATCAGTTTAACGTCAGCTGTGGAGAAAGTGTGGCAATCTCTCATCAGAAACGAAATGGCATTCAGTTGAAATGAGTAAGGAGAGGTTTGTGAATGGTAGCTCATGAAGACAAATTTAATTGTATTACTTGAGGTCAGCAGCATGCTGGACTGGGAAATGTGTGTGGCCTTTGTCCATATGGATTTTCACATGGCATTTGATCAAGTGCCACACAGATGATCAACATAAATATAGGTCACAATGAATTAGAGGCAAACTTGTGCCATGAATAAAGTTTTTGTTCTCTGAATAGCAGTATGTGGTCAACATGGGAGGGGCTGGGGTCAGCCAGGAAAGTGGATATCAAATCACAGTCGAAGAAGCCATGACCTTATCAAAGGCAGATTAGGACCTTATCAAAGGCAGATTAGGCAGAAGGAATAAACAAACATTCTACTTTCAGCTTCAAAGTCCTACGTGATTAGTAGTGATGCCCAAGATTAAAAGCTGAAAACTGCTGTGGATACAGAAACAAAAACAGAAATTGTTGGAAAAGCTCAGCAGGTCTGGCACATCTGTAGAGAGAAAGCAGAATTAATGTTTCAGTTCGAGTGACACTTCCCCAGAACTGGATCACTCAACCCAAAATGTTTTTTATGCTTTCTCTCCTGCAAATGCTGCCAGACCTGCTGAGCTTTTCCAGCAATTTCTATTTTTATTACTCAGGATTATATTTGGGCCTACTCTTTTCTCCAAAAAATATTTCTTCCTTCAGGCTACAGACACATGCTTGTACGTCAGATGACACTAGGGGGCACTGTAAATTTTGTGGATTGAAGCAGCAAATTACAATGGACATAAATTAAAGTGACTGGGCAAAACTATTACAGATGACTTCAATGTGGGAAAGAGTGAAGTTATCCATTTTAGGTCCACATCATACAAATTAGAATATATTCCTAAAGAGACTTCATTCAATGCATCAAAGGGATTTAAATGACCTTGTCGATAACACTAAAAGCTAACTCAGATTTTTAAAAAATATGAATTTGTAAACGGAACGTTCAATCATCTTCATTGAAAGGTGACTATTTGATGTTCCCGTTTTTCATTCCTGGCCAGACCTTAACTAGAATTGAACACAAAAGAAAAAAACCAAAGAACTGCAGATGCTGGAAATCTGAAACAAAAACAGAAATTGCTGGAGAAAGCTAGCATCAGGTAGCATCAGTTGAAAAAGAGTTAATGTTTTGCATTCAGCTAACTGTTTCTCTCTGCAGATACTGCCAGACCAGCAGAGTTTCTCCAGCAACTTCTGTTTTTGTTCCACAACTGAAGTATTGCGTTAGCATTTTGTCTTTGAAAGGATAAGGATTCAACACAATGCTGCCAACGCTTAAATTATGAAGACACTTTTGCTTGTATTCACTTGAATGTGGAAGGCCTGAAGGGTTATTCAATTGAGGAATTTAAAATGATGAAGGAATTTAAGATATAAGTGAACCATTTCCTATGATGAGAAGAATCAAAACAAGGACACAATTTTAAAATTACAGGTTAGGTCATTCAGGAATTAAATCTGGAAGCATTATTTCACAAAATGAATAGTGGAAATCTTCCCAAAATCAAGTCGATGATGAAGTTTCAATACTGAACTTGATAGATTTTTATTGTGAGATGATTGGCAAGGATTTTAATTGGCAGATGTGTGCAAACCAGGATAATACGAAGGTATTATATACACAAAAGATCAAAGAGGTGGTCAGCTCTGGAATAGGGAATCAAAATAAGGGAGAAAATAAAGTTTGAATCAAGGCTGTACTGTGCTTACTTGAGAATTCACAGAGTGTAGGAAATAAAATTGGTGAATGACAGCAGCACATTACCATATGGGAATATGGTAATATTCCATACTATAACAGAGACTTGGCTCAATGAAGAGTTAGACTGTGTGTCATATGTTTCTGGATACAAAGTGTTCAAGAAAGTGAGGAAAAGTGAAGGGGAGGGATGGCTGTATTGAGAAATGAGAGCAGAAGAAACAGGATGTCCAAAACTGATCATGGGCATATATGTTATTTGACTTGGGCTAAAGGACAAATAGATACAATTTCATTGCTCATTGTATTTATACACCACCTACTAGTGGAGACAATATGGGGAAGTAAGCATACAAGAAAATTACAGACAGGTACAAAATTCTGGAGTAGTATTAATGACTAACAAGTTATCTGAATGTTGTCTGGGACAGTAGTAGGGTAAAGGACGGAGTCTTTAACCAGAGTTCCCAGGAACATTTTCTACAGTGTTATTTCCAGTCCAACAAGAAAAGAGACATTGCTTGGCCTAGTTCTGAGGAATGAGGTGGGGTAAATTGATCATTAGTTAAATGGAGTAGCATTTAAGAGACATCATATCATAAGGTTTACACCAGCTATGGAAGAGCACAATGAACAATACAGAGTAAAGATAATTAATTAGGGAAACAACTACAGTGGTGTAGGATCAGAACTTCAGCTAGTTAACTCAGATCAAAGGTTAGCAGAAACAATGGTCGCTAAATACTGGCCAACCTTCAAGAAGCAGTTCTGGCTTGGAAGACAAAGGTAAGGTAAATAAATTCAAAGCTCCCTGGTCGACAAATGAAATAGAAATGAATGTAAGGAAGAAAAAAGTGCACTTTAAGGTAGAAAATACAATTGAGAACCAGACTGAATTTAGAAGGCTCAGAGTGGAACTGAAAAAGAAAATAAGAGAGAAACAAAGTAGAAATATGAAAACAGACTTCCAGTTAACACAAAAATGAATCCCAAGGTTTTCTACAGCGCATAAAGAATGGTAAAATGAGGAGTCGGGCTGATAAGGGTCTAAAATGGATATTAACCATAGGAGCAGAAGGCATAGCTCAGGTAACAGAGTTGATGACGGTAATGTTGTTGATGAGGTGTACATGGCCTTCCAAAATACATTTGATACAGTGTTGCGAAACAGAGTCACAGGAAACAGTCATGTTCATTAGGCAGGAGGAAGGTTTGTCATGGAGTTTCCCGTGATGGGATCATTGTTCCTCCTGGCATATAGTAAAGAAGGGCACTATTTCAAAATTTGAGACAAATGAAACTTAGAAGCATTGTGAACTGTGTGGAGATAGCACAGACTTTCCGAAAGTTATAATCAAGTTGGTGGACAGTCGTATAGATAGCAGTTAAAGTTCAATATGGAAAAATATTAAGTGGTTCAAACTGGTAGAAAGAACATGGAGAAACAATACAAGGGAATCGACTCCAAAATGTGGTACAGGAGCAGATGAAGCTGATTGTTATCTGTGAGAATCACTGAAGGTAGCAGGACAGGTTGAGAGGTGGTTAATAGAGAGTACAGAATCCTCAGGCTTTTTTTAACTACAGGTAGAATATAAGAGCATGGAGGTAGTGTTGAACTCATTTAAGACACTGGTTTGGCCTCAGAGTATTGGGTCTAGTCTGGACACTGTAACTTAGGAGAGATTCAAAGGTGTTGAACAGCATGCAGAAAAGGTTCATGAGGATCACTCCAGGGAAAAAGATCTTCAGTTATGGGATTATACTGGAGAAGTCAGAGCTGTTTTCCTTGCAGAAGAGAAACTGTTGCCACTTGTGAAAGGAGAAAGAGTACAGATTTCAAATACAAGCAGTAAAGAAAACTTCTTCACATAGTGAGTAGTTAAGATCTAGAGTTCACTGGTCAAGAATGTGGTGGAGGCAGGTTCAATTGAGGCATTTAGAAAAGGATGAGATTGTTATTTGAAGAGCAACAATGGAAAAAAAAAGGAGAAAAAGCAGAAGTATGGCACTAAGTAAAATGCTAATTTGGAGAGGCTCTGCAGACATGACAGACCAAATAGCCTCCTTCTGCATTATACTAATAGTCTTAAGGAATATGGAACAAAGCCAGGTAAGATTTAAATAAGTAAAAATGAAGCCAAATATCCTACTTCTATTCTAATGAGTTCTTACAGATCTGAATGAAGAGAATTTCCATAGTTCAATCCAGGCAAATTTTTGGTTCAAACACCAGGCTCCAAGTTAAGGGGGATTGTTCTTCTGGCCAAAGGCGGGTAGGACACTTAAATCCAAACATGCCAGTCAGTTATCAGCTTCAGTCTTTACTGCATGTCTGTGCAAGGAACTAGGTCTAAAGTATGGTGAACAAACATAGACAAACAACTGTACTGTAGGGATAGAACTGATAGCCCTTGGAGCACAAAATGTTTCACAGCCACTTTGAGAAACAGTTTTACAACATTAGCGTGGTACCTAGTGCAGGGATGGCACAGGAGGCAAGATACTTGAGTAGGAAGGAACTGCACACTCAATTCTTTGATGTAGAAAAGTACACAAAATCTTATAAATTGATTTTCATTACTTAAAATACTTGATCATCAACCACCTATGCAAAAAGCTAAGACCCTTGATCTGAATCGAACTCTTCTTTGTCTTAAAGGGAGATGTATCAGCAGCAAGTATGTTAGAATTCAGCAGTTTAGTGAACATCACTGGGATAGACTCGGAAGTTTGTTGTACATCTCCTTACAGAAATCTGACCACATTAAAGGGTCACTGACTTTGTGAAGAGAGTTTTGTGAACGTTTTAACTACCTCCATAACAAGTCATTTCTCAACATGATTCACATCATTGTATCAGAAACTTGTAAACAAAAGAGTGCCAATACTTTTACATGTGTTCCTTTAATTTTAGGCTTGAACTATATCATTGACAATGAGTAAATTCTATTTTCTAAGATTTTAATTGTTTAATATGAATTTACAGTTAAAACGCATGAATACAAATAATTATCACTTTAAATTTTAGCAACTGTAACCATAAAAATAAAAAAATTTAACTTTACAATTTCATAAACTTTTTTTTAGGGAGATCCATTTGAGAGTGTGTATTGTATTTACGACTTATCTCCCCTTTCTTAAACTTCATGTAATCATCAGCAGCATTTTTTTTATATTAAGTGTAAAATCACATCTGACTGAAAGAGAAAAGACCACTAAAGAAGTTAATCTATATAGAACACACAGTTACTTTAATTAAAAAAAACTTATTTGCAGCATTGATTGTTCTTCAGGTCATGCTTGCCTATGATCAACTTCATCTCCGAGCTGTGAAGTTGAATGAAAGCTCTGGTATTTCAAAACATTCCACTTCATCACAAATATTTAACACTAACATTCCATAACAGAATCTCATTCCAGACTGATCTCGTAACATTGCCATTTTATAATGCCAGCTATAGATATCCTTTACCTCTTTAGTTCAAACAGTAGTACTTAATCTGATCGCCCAGAGGATATTTGTGCCAAGACTTTGTCCTCACCTATTATCCTGAGTAGAAATTATGCATAGACCCCAGGGCTCCATTCACAACCTTCCCAGATGTGGGTTATGGACTATGCTGGGATCTGGTTCTACTCTCCCACTTCTACTTTTTAAAATGGTGGCTTGGGAATTCAGTTAAGAGGCAGGTCTCTCCCATGTTCTACACAAGCAGATGTATTATTAAAATTAAACCCACTGGCCCAATGATTTATTTTTCTTCCTGTGGAAAAGTAGCTGCCCTCTATCAAGTTCACATAGTGGCATAATTGAAGTCAGGGTCCCTCTGCATGGGAGAAAATTTACACATCTGCATCTCTTGATATATTTTCAAGTGACCCTGAAGCAAGACCGTGTTTAAGATTGTGACCTTAAACAAAAAGTTAGTAATACCTCTCGTCCGAAAAATTTATGGAGCTCGAGCGATCAAACATAATGCCTTTACAAATTTCACTTTCTCCATGGGTTCAGGTATAATTCTTAGTTACTTCTTATGTAGCTTTATTCAATCTTCATCGATATGTTCTTCTGTATTATCAGCAATAGGAACAACACATCAGATCAATGTTCTAGTCAGATCTTTTTAAAATAAATTGCTTCCTATGGTGGCTGTCTGTTTAAAAAGTTCAATAAATAGTAGAAAAATAATCCTTTATTTAAAAAATCTGAGATGTGCTTTTACAATTCCCATTGAGTTGCTTTGATGGTTTTTGACTTTCCTTAGAAATCCAGGAAACGTGTTCACCATCTGACTCGAAGACTAATGATTTAAAAAGAGTGCTTGTAATTTTGCAGCTGTAGGTTCCGGTGAAAGGGGAGCAAAAGTGGTTCAGCATTCTGCATCTACAGTGTGGACTGTAACTGCTGCTTGTAGGTGGTGGCTGTGATGGAGAGACGGATGGTGGTGCAGGCGGTAATGATGAAATTTATGACTTAGCAAAGCAGCAGTCTGTGGTGGAGTGTCCAATTCTAAATCTTCCTCATGGTTCCCAACATCCACCCCAGCAGTTAAAGGGTCATTATTGCATGGTGGATTCTCACTGTCCTCTTGAGGGCTCATGGTACTATATCCTGCCAATGAGTGCAAATTTGCAAAATTACGTCTTTTAAAACATCTTGTTCATTTGCATATATTTCAATTTACTAAAATAGCAATTACATTGTTTTATTTTAATAATTAAAATTTTATTTTCATTAAAAAAAAACAGCTTATCTGTAACTCAACTCTAATCTCTTCCTCACTCCACAAACATCACAATGAGTGGTAAATCCTTCTATGAAAGTGGTAGGGTTCAGAAATAATAGCCTGAACAACCAAATGTTGCAACAAGAGAACTGGCACAATACATTGTTCACTTGCCTATATAATGAATATCAACAGGATTACTGATCGCTGAAGTCATTAAAGCTCAAGTGCACTTTCCAGCGGGGATCACAGGAAAGTAAAGCCATTTGTAGTGCATTTTAACATATTTAAGAGAAGTGGGCACAGATCAGGGGACACCAGTCTTTATGCCTCAATACCGTGTTGGGCACTGCATTCACGAATCGAGTCAAATTCATACCACTTCATCTCCAACTTGAGAAACACAATCTTTGCAGAACGTATCCAAAAGCTGGTTGTGTCCATTTCTGGGTCCAACATTACATTTACCAAATGTGTGCTTGCCAATGCTACTTTCCAAAATGGTCATATGCATTCCTGCTGTTAACTTGAGGACAGCTGTGGTGAATGCCTGCAACCTTGTGCACTCTAAGGCTGTTTCAATGTTAAAATAAACTGACTAGAGCCATCAGACCACTACCCTGATGGAACTCCCTCCATACAGGATGACCCACTAAAATACCCGTTGCTCTGGCTGAGCACCTCCATACAAGGGCTACAAAGCAAAGTCGAAGAGAATCACAGGGAACATTACATCCCTACCTGACAAGCTCAATGCATTCTTTGCTCACTTTGAATGTCAGTAAACAATGTCATCTGTCCCAACAGCCTCAGATGCATGTGTACCCTTGGTCACTGTCGCAGACAGTGACAATGATCCCACAGAAAGTGACTGGCCTGGATGGAGTCCCTGGCCACACAGATCCTGCACAGACCAGCTGACTGAAGAATTCGCAGACATCTTTAACCTCACCTTCCTATGATCTCATGTCCCCAGTTGATTCAAGATGACCATCATCACGGTGACAAAGAAAAATCATGCAGCATGTCTCAGTGACTACCACCTACGTTATTATGAAGTGCTTTGAGAGGGGAGTCACGGCTCACATCATGTCCAGCCAACCAAACTGCATTGGTCCTTTGCAATTCGCCAACTGGTGCGACAGGTCCATGGCAGATGCCATCTCCTGGCCCTACACTCATCCCTGGAACATCTGGATAACTAGGACACCTATATCTGGTTCCTACTAATTGACTACTGCTCTGCCTTCAACCCCATAATTCCAAACAAACTCATCTCTAAACTCCGAGACCTAGGTCTTGACTCCCCCACCGCTGTAACCTGATCCTCGACTTCCGGCCCATAAACTGCAATCAGTAAGAACAGGGGACAACACCTACTCCACAATAATCCCCGAGTGCCCCGCAAGGCTGCATACTCAGCTCCCTACTATACTCCTGAGACACTCCCAACTGTGTGACTAAATACCACCCCAACTCCAATTACAAGTTGGCTGATGACACTGTTGCAGGTTAGGTCTCAAATAACAAAGGGAGATTACAGGAAAGAGTTTGACTGTTTAGTGGCATGGTGTCAAGGCAACAATACCTCCATCAACCTCAGCTAAACAAAGGTGTGTCATTGACTTCAGGAAGCAGAGAGAGGCCATGCCCCTGTCTGCATCAATGGTGTCGAAGTGGAGATGATCAACAGTGTCAAGTTCAGAGGAATGATGATCACCAACAATCTGCCCTGGTCTACCCAGGTTGACGCAATGGTCAAGAAAGCACAACTTTGCCTCAACTTCCTCAGGATGCAAAAGGAAATTCGGAATATCCACAAGGACTCTTACCAATGTTCAAAGATGCACCATACCAGTTTGTATCAGAGTATGGTATGGCAATTGCTCGTCCCAAGACCCCAAGAAACTACAGAGAGTTGTGAACACTGCCCGCTCCATCAAGCGGACATTCATTGGCTCCATCTACAATTCCTGCTGCCTTAGGAAAGCAACCAACATAATCAAAAGACCTCTCCCACCCTGGTTATACTCTCTTCCACACTCTTCTGTTGGGCAGAAGGTATAAAGGTCTGACTATATGTACGAGCTGTTTCTTCCCCGCTGTTATCAGACTTCTGAATGGACCTCTCCATTGTTAATCCCTCTGTCTACACCTTTTGAGACTATTACACTGTATTCTGCCTCCTGATGCACTTTAGAACATAGAACATTACAGCACAGTACAGGCCCTTCGGCCCTCGACGTTGTGCCGACCTGTCATACCGATCTCAAGCCCATCTAACCTACACTATTCCACGTACGTCCATATGCTTGTCCAATAACGACTTAAATGTACCTAAAGTTGGTGAATCTACTACCGTTGCAGGCAAAGCGTTCCATTGCCTTACTACTCTCCGAGTAAAGAAACTACCTCTGACATCCGTCCTATATCGTTCACCCCTCAATTTAAAGCTATGCCCCCTCGTGCTCGCCGTCACCATCCTAGGAAAAAGGCTCTCCCTATCCACCCGATCTAACCCTCTGATTATTTTATGTGTTTCAATTAAGTCACCTCTCAACCTTCTTCTCTCTAATGAAAACAGCCTCAAGTCCCTCAGCCTTTCCTCGTAAGACCTTCCCTCCATACCAGGCAACATCCTAGTAAATCTCCTCTGTGCCCTTTCCAAAGCTTCCACATCCTTCTTATAATGCGGTGACCAGAACTGGACACAATACTCCAAGTGCAGCCGCACCAGAGTTTTGTACAGCTTCACCATAACCTCTTGGTTCAGGAACTCGATCCCTCTATTAATAAAAGCTAAAACACTGTACGCCTTCTTAACAGCCCTGTCAACCTGGGTGGCAACTTTCAAGGATCTGTGTACATGGACACCGAGATCTCTCTGCTCATATACACTGCTAAGAATCTTACCATTAGCCCTGCACTTTGCCTTCCGGTTACTCCTACCAAAGTGCATCACCTCACACTTGTCTACATTAAACTCCATTTGCCACCTCTCAACCCAGCTCTGCAGCTTATCTATGTCTCTCTGCAACCTACAGCATCCTTCGTCACTATCCACAACTCCACCGACCTTAGTGTCGTCTGCAAATTTAATAACCCATCCTTCTACGCCCTCATCCAGGTCATTTATAAAAATGACAAACAGCAGTGGACCCAACACCGACCCTTGCGATACACCACTAGTAACTGGTCTCCAGGATGATCATTTCCCATCAACTACCACCCTCTGTCTTCTTTCAGCAAGCCAATTTCCGATCCAAACTGCTATATCTCCCACAATTCCATTCCTCCGCATTTTGTACAATAGCCTATTGTGGGGAACTTTATCGAACGCCTTGCTGAAATCCACATACACCACATCAACCGGTTTACTCTCATCTACCTGTTTGGTCACCTTCTCAAGGAACTCAGTAAGGTTTGTGAGGCACGAACGTCCCTTCACAAAACCGTGCTGACTATCCCCAATCAATTTATTCTTTTCTAGATGATTATAAATCCTATCCCTTATAACCTTTTCCAACACTTTACCAACAACTGAGGTAAGGCTCACTGGTCTATAATTACCAGGGTTGTCTCTATTCCCCTTCTTGAACAGGGGAACCACATTTGCTATCCTCCAGTCATCTGGCACTATTCCTGTAGACAATGACGAGTTAAAGATCAATGCCAAAGGCTCAGCAATCTCCTCCCTGGCTTCCCAGAGGATCCGAGGATAAATCCCATCCGGCTCAGGGGACTTATCTATCTCCACCTTCTGAAAGATTTCTAATACCTCTTCCGTGTGAACCTCAATCCCGCCTAGTCTAGTAGCCTGTATCTCAGTATTCTCCTCGACAACATTGTCGTTTTCTAGAGTGAATACTGTTGAAAAATATTCATTTAGCGCTTCCCCTATCTCATCTGACTCCACACACAACTTACCACGACTATCCTTGATTGGGCCTAATCTTACTTTCATCATTCTTTTATTCCTTAAATACCTATAGAAAGCCTCTGGGTTTACCCTGATCCTATCCGCCAACAATCTCATGTCTCCTCCTGGCTCTTCTGAGCTCTCTCTTTAGGTCTTTCCGGGCTACCTCGTAGCCCTCAAGTGCCCTAACTGAGCCTTCACATCTCATCCTAACATAAGCCTTCTTCTTTCTTTTGACCAGAGATTCCACCTCCTTCGTAAACCACGGCTCCCGCACTCTACAGCTTCCTCCCTGCCTGACAGGTACATACTTATCTAGGACACACAGGAGCTTTTCCTTTGTTTGGTATGGTCGGCCTGTATAGCATGTTCAAAAACACTTTTCACTATATCTCAGTACATGTGACAACAATAGATCAAACTCAAACTCCCCACAACCCATCCCTGTCAGCAATATCCCAAATTGCCCATACACTTGCTAGAATTTGGCCTCAAATGAGAGGCCCATGTGACACCAAGAAGTTCCCTGCTGTGTCCCCTATTTGCCCAAAAATGGCTCCTTGTTAATGCAACGTAGCTACTCACCACTGCCAGCTGGACAGCAACTGATGCTCCTGAACAATTTATACATCAGCCAGAAGCAGGAATTTGTCAGTCGACCAACCTATTGCTTGGTGTCATCAAAGCCATCACAGCAGGACTGGTAAGATTCCATTCAGTGCCTTCTGACTTCAATTTAGTCACCTTCATTGCCATATTAAACTGCATAATCAACATATAGCTTGCAAACTGTGCTATGTTGCTGGTTGAGAATGTCTTATCTTTTAAATACATCAACCCACATGCAGTCCTATTAAGATATGGGTTGCTTTAGCAAAGCCAGCCATACAGCCCACAGAATATCTACAGTGTAGAAACAGGCCATCCACGCTGACCTTCTAAAGAGCACCCTATCCATTCCCAATAACCCTGCATTTCCCATGGCTGATGCACATCCCCGGGCAATTTAGCATGGTCAAACCACCTAAACTGTACATTTTTGGACTATTGGAGGAAACTGGAGCACTGGGCGGAAACCCGTGCAGACATGGAGGGGGGGGTGGGTGGGGGGAAACATGCAACTCTACACAGACAGTTGCACAACGGTGGAATCAAACCCAGGTCCCTGGTGCTGTGACACATCACCCTGTTCCTTGGCCAACATCTGTCTCTGGCTTTCTGCAGTGTTCCAGTGAAGCTCAACACAAGCTGGAAGAACTACACATCATTTTCCACTTGGAGACCCTGCAGCACTCCAGACTCAATATCAAGTTCAATAATTTCAGGGCCTGAACTCTCCCATGTCCTAGCCTCCTACCTCACACACCAAACCTCGTTATCAATATTTTCTGAAGAAGGATCTAGACCCAAAATGTCAGCTTTTCTGCTCCTCTAATACTGCTTGGCCTGCTGTGTCATCCAGCTCTACACCTTGTTATCTCAGATTCTGCAGTTCCTGCTATCTCTGAAGCCTTGTTATCACATAGCCTGCCATTACACACTACATATCGTTAATCACTAACTGTCTCCATTAATAGTTATTCACCCTAGCCAGATGATTATCAAGTCTTTTGTCTGCCCATCTGTTCTTCTCACACGTTGGGCTCTATCCCCAGCTATCATTTAGTCCTTAACTCCTCCCACCACCCTATCGTCTGCATACAAACCAACATTTTCTTGGCTACCATCAGTTCTGAGGAAGGGTCACCACACCCAAAACGTTAACTGATTCTTTTTTCCTTCGTGGATGTTGCCAGACCTGCTGAGTTTTTCCAGCAACCTGTTTTTGTTTCCGATTTGTAGCATCCACAGTTCTTTTGGTTTTTATCTCATATAGTGATTTGCATTTTGCAGCTTTCTTTTTCTCACTCTTACCTCTTCATTATCTCTTATTCTGATTCTCTCTCTGTCTTGGCCTGCTATCCATTATCCCCTTGTTTAAGAACATAGAACATAGAACATAGAAAAGTACAGCACAGTACAGGCCCTTCTGCCCACGATGTTGTGCCACGGAATAATCCTAATCCAAAAATAAAATAACCTTACCTACATTCCCCTCAATTCACTGTTGTCCACGTGCATGTCCAGCAGTCGCTTAAATGTCACTAATGACTCTGCTTCCACGACTTCCATTGGCAAATATTCCATGCACTCACAACTCTCTGGGTGAAGAACCTCCCTCTGATGTCTCCTCTATACCTTCCTCCTAACACCTTAAAACTATGACCCTTCGTGGCAGTCAATCCTGCCCTGGGGAAAAGTCTCTGGCTATCGACTCTATCCATGCCTCTCATTAACTTGTACACCTCGATCAGGTCACCTCTCTTCCTCCTCCTCTCCAGAGAGACAAGTTCGAGCTCAGTCAACTTCTCCTCGTAAGACAAGCCCTCCAGTCCAGGCAGCATCCTGGTAAACCTCCTTTGCACCCTCTCCAAAGTCCCCACATCTTTCCTATAATAGGGTGACCAGAACTGGACACAATATTCCAAGTGTAGTCTCACCAGAGTTTTGTAGAGCTGTAGCATAACCTCGCGGCTCTTAAACTCGATCCCCCTGTTAATGAAAGCCAAAACATCATATGCTTTCTTAACAACCTTATCCACTTGGCTGGCAACTTTGAGGGAGCTATGCACTTGAACACCAAGATCCCACTGTTCCTCCACACTGCCGAGAATCCTGCCTTTAACCCTATACTCAGCCTTTAAGTTCGACCATCCAAAATGCATCATTTCGCATTTATCCAGGTTGAACTCCATCTGCCATTTCTCAGCCCAGCTCTGCATACTATCAATGTCTCGCTGAAGCCTGCAATAGCCCTCAATACTATCAACGGCACCTCCAACCTTGGTGTCATCAGCAAACATACTAACCCACCCCTCAACCTGCTCATCCAAGTCATTTATAAAAACTACAAAGAGCAGAGCCCAGCAGGACACCACTCAGCACTGACCTCCAGGCAGAATACTTACCATCTACAACCACTCTCTGCCTCCTGTCAGCCAATCAATTCTGAATCCAGACAACCAAATCACCCTGTATCCCATACCTCCTGACTTTCTGAATGAACCTGCCATGGAGAACCTTATCAAATGCCTTTATATCCCTTTCATCTGTCTGTCTGGGCTCCGTCTCCACTTACCTGCTCATGTCGCTCTTTCCCACCCCTCCCCCACTTCAGCTTCAGCATAAATATGAGCTTCTCCTAGCTCCTAACAGGGTCTAGGCCTGAAACGTCAAGCTTTCCTGCTCCTATGATGCCGCTCAACCTGCTGTGTTCATCCAGCTCTACTCCTTGTTATCTCACAATCTTCACGAGACCACAAACTTCTTACCTCTTGTGTCACTAACCTTCACTCAATCCATTTGCTGCTCCATCTTTAATCACCCCTTTATTAAATGTAGACTTATGAATTTTATATTTGTTTAGTGCTTCTCACCTACACTCTCCATAAACTTAACATCCTCTGAAGCTCAGTTGACCAGGTCTGAACTCAAACCAAATCCCAGTCATTTATCACCACTGTGTTTGCCGATCCACCCTGACGTCCTATTCTCATGCATCTCAATTTCCAAAGTTTTTTGTTAAATTTACACCCTGCTGTGGCTATATCCTTAAATTTCAGCCTTGTACATTTCCAACAATTTTGCATTTCACCAGACAGCCTTCAGTTTATTCTTCTTTCGCTTGTGATGGTTGTGTCTGCAGCTGTCTACAACCCAAGATTTAGAATTCCTTCTTTAAATGTCTAGATGACTTTACCTTTGCCTTCCTCCTTAAAACCTTCTGCTTTGATAAAGCTTTTGGTCACCTTTTGTCCACTTTCATGGCCACAGAACTATTGTAAAAACCTTTAATAAGAAGCACAAGTTCTAGTTGACACACTTAGCTCTCCTGGTGACTCAGTACGTATTGTGTTTAGATCTGAATCAGTCACACCAACCAGGGGGCCTACTACTGTACTGAAGTCATAAGTCTTTCAGGCAGGAAAATGAGTCCTGAAGTTGAATAATTATAGCTGTCAAATGCATAAAAACTAACACCAGCAGAATATAGGGTCAAATGCAGCAAAATAATTGTAAAACTGCTCAGTAAATAAACTGCTTAAATTGTGCATTTCCTACTTAAATCATCAAAACAATGATCAAGTCTCTCTTCTCTAACTCAAACAACATCTCAAAATATTTGTACATTTTAAGCATAGGTTTCTTAAACACGCATTAAAAAACGACCAAAGAAAACTAAAAACTGTCAAACTCATGCCGTTACAACAGTTCCTATTCAAGGGGACTCTGGACAGTGTTGCTGCATTATATAAACATAACTGTCCACAAAGTATTTTTAGCAAAGTAATACCAAAAAAAAGTGGTGAGGTGTTAAAATAAAGAAACAGCAGTACAAGAAATGTTTATCTCTCATGGATTTTTCTGGAGGTTTTTTCATGTGTTTGAAGATAATTTATTTTCAGTTTTGACTGGAGTTCAACATCAATCATAGCCCACACAGATGGACTTGTTCCTTTCAGACAGAAGCAGGATCATTTTTAACTCCTGAAACCTCCAACACCATCAAGAAATGAATGAGCTTTTATTTCTTCTGTCAAGTAAAATGTAAGGTCATTGATCTTACCGTGATCGCTCTCTGTTCCTGATCTTCCCCAGTAGCGGCGCCTGCGTTCTGGACTATGTGCATGTCGTTCTATCACGGCCGCTATAAATCTTGTGTTACTGACTACTCAAAATAAATAAAAATTATGAAGTGCAGACAATTACTTTTTCTCTTCAAGATGCATTCCTAAATAAGAAAAGTTTAAATTCCAAACATATGTTGTTTTGAGATGTAGAGGTAAGGTGTGCTGGGGGGGTGTTGGGGAAGGGAAGCAAGAAAAAGTTCAAATGAAGTGGCAAATTTGACTGAAGGAGGAACAAAACCAGAAATCATTAGAAAATATCAGCAGGTCTGGCAGCATCTGTGGACAGAAATCTGAAGTAATCTTACAGAACTGTTCTGAGGAAGGGTTCTTGGACCTGAAACATTAACTCTGATTTCTCTCCACTGATGCTGCCAGACCTGGATGAGATTTTTCAGCAATTTTTGGTTTTGTTTCTGACTTCCAGCATCCACAGCTCTTGTAGTTTGTATTTAGTATTTGGCTGGAGGTGGTGGTGGTCAGACATTCATTCACCAGATTCTGAAGCAGTAGATACTTCCACTCAGTGTAGTTCCAGACCCTCAGCAGCCAGTGCCCCTGAGGGCACAGGACAACACACAATGTGTGAAGCATTCAACAACCAGGACTGTGGCAACACACAGCCTTAACTCTAATAAATGGGGAGGAATAGTACTATACATTCAGACTAAACTTTAATCATTTTCTTTGCAGCTTTCCTCCATTTACCCTCAGCGCTTGTTTCTCAAATTTCATTTTCTATATTTCACTCCTTTTCTTATGTGCACAGTTATTCAACATTGCAGTTTGTCATAGTCATAGAGATGTATAACATGGAAGCAGACCCTGTGGTCCAACTTGTCCATGCTGACCAGATATCTTAAATAAATCTCGTCCCATTTGCCAACATTTGGCCCACATCCCTCTAAGGCCCTTCCTATTCAATTATGTATTCAGATGCCTTTTAAACACTGCAGTTGTTCCAGCCTCCACCCTTTCCTGACATTCCACACACATCACATGCACCACCCTCTCCGTGAAAAAGTTGCCGCTTAGGTCCCTTTTAAATCTTTCTCCTCTCACCTTAAACCTAAGCCCTCCATTTTGGACACCCCTATCCCAGGGAAAAAATCTTGTCTGTTTACCTTATCCATGCCCTTCACGATCTCTGTAAAGTCACCCGTCAGCCTCAGATACTCCAGGGAAAATGGCCCCAGCCTATTCATCCTCTCTCCCTACAGCTCAAGCCCTCCAACCCTGGCAACATCCTTGTCAATCTTTTCTTAACCCTTTCGAGTTTCACAACATCTTTCCTATAGCAGGAAAGCCAGAATTGCACGCAGAATTCTAATGGTGGCCTCACTAATGTCCTGTACAGCTGCAACATGACGTGCCATTCCACGCACATGTACCAAACACTGCTCTCACTACCCTGTCTAACCGTCACACTATATCCAAGGAGCTATCAACCTGTATCCCAAGGTCTCTTTGTTCTGCAGAACTCCCCAGGACCTTATCATTAAGTGTATAAGTCCTGCCCTGATTTGCCTTTCCAAAATGCAGCACTGTATCTAAGCTCCATTTGCCACTCCTCAGTCCATTGGCCCATCCGATTAAGATCCTGTTATACTCTTATGTAACCTTCTTCGCTGTCCACTACAACCTCCAATGTGGGTGTCATCTGCAAATTTACTAACCATATCTCGTAAACTCACATCCAAATCATTTTTATAAATGACAAAAGACAGTGGACCCATCACTGATACTTGTGGCACACCACTGGTCATAGGCCTCTAGTCTGAAAGCAACCCTCCACCATCATCCTTGGTCTTCTTCCTTTGAGCCAGTTCTGCATCCAAATGGCTAGTTCTCTCTGTACTTCATGTGATCTAAACTTGTTAACCAGTCTGCCATAAGGAACCTTATCAAATGCCTTAAATGAAGTCCATATAGATCACATTCACTGCACTACCCTCGTCAATTCTCTTTGTTACTTCTTCAAAAAAACTCAATTAATTTAGTGAGACATGATTTCCCATCCACAAAGCCATGCTGACTATCTCTAATCAGTCCTTGCCTTTCCAAATAAAACCTGTCCCGCAGGATTCCTTCCAACATGCCCACCATTGATATCAGGCTCACTGGTCTATAGATCCCTGGGTTTTCCTTACAACCTTTCTTAAATAGTGGCACCACGTCAGTCAACCTTCAGTCTTCCAGCACTACACCCGTGGCTATTGGTGATACAGATATCTTGGCGAAGAGCCCAGGAATCACTTCTCTAGATTCCCACAGAGTTCTAGGGTACACCTGATTAAGTCCCAGGGATCCCAGCACATCTTCATGTATAATATGGACGTTTCTCAAGATGTCACTATTTATTTTCCCATATTCAATATCTTCCACATCCTTTTCCACAATAAGCACTGGATATAAAATACTCATTTAGTGTCTCCCCATCTTCTGCAGTTCCCCACATAGGTGGCCTTGTTGACCTCTAACAGCCTTAGCCTCTCCATAATTTTATATACTTAATGGATTTGTAGAATCCCGGTGGATTTTCCTTAACCCTACTTGCCAAAGCTATCTCGTGTCCCCTTTGTACTCACCTGATTTCTCTCCAAAGTATACTCCTACTGCCTTTATACTCTTCAAGGGATTCACTTGATTACTGCTATCTATACTTGACACATACTCCCTTCTTATTCTTGACCAAAACCTCAATTTCTCTAGTCATCTAACATTCCTTCCACCTACCAGCCTTGACCTTCAGGAACATATTGTCTCTGGACTCTCATCTCATTTTTGAATGCTTCCCATTTTCCAGCTCTCCCTTTACCTGTAAATATTCACCCCCCCCATCAACTTTTGATATTTCTTGCCTAATACTGTCAGAAGTGGCCTTTCTCCAAATTAGAACTTTAACTTTTAGATCTGGTGGATCCTTCTCCATTACTATTTTAAAACTAATAGAATTATGGTCTCTGGCCCCACAGTGCTCCCGCACTGACACCTCAGTCGCCTGGCCTACCTTATTTCCCAAGAGTGGGTCAGGTATTACATCTTCTCTTGTAGGTTCATCCACATTCTGAATCAGAAAAGTTTCTTGTACACCCTTAAATTTCTCTCCATCCAAGCCCTTAAGACTGGGACTACCATCGTATATGTTTGGAAAGTTATAATTCCTTACCATAACCACCCTACTTTTCTTACAGATAACTGAAATCTCCTTACAAATTTGTCTCTCAACTTTCCACTGACCACTGGGGGTTCTATAATGCAATGCCTATAAGGTCATCATCCATTTCTTATTTCTCAGTTCCAACTAAATAACTTGCCTGGCCATATTCCCAAAGTATCCCCAAGTCCAGCCATCGTAGAATCATAGAATCCTTATTGTGTGGAAATACGCCCTTCAGCCCAACAAGGCATCCACCCAGACCTGTCACCCTGAATCCCACTTAATCTACACATCCCTGAACACTATGAGCAATTTAGCATGGCCAATCCATCTAGCCTGCACATCTCTGTGGGAGGAAACTGGAGCACCCAGAGGAAACCCACGCAGACACGGGGAGAACGTGCAAACTCCACACAGACAGTTTCCCGAGGGTGGGATCGAACACAGGTCCCAGGCAGGGTGAGGCAACAGTGCTAACCACTGAGCCACTGTGCTGCTCCAAATGTTATACCTAATCAAAAACACCACTCTTGCACCCCCCCACCCCCTTTCTAACCTTCCTACAGCAACTATACCCTGCAACATTAAGCTGCCAGTCCTGGACAATCCTGCCTTATGGCTTAATACACGGAGCATCTGCAATAAAGCGGATGAACTAATCAGATAGATGTAAACAGGCATGATATAATTGGGGTTACAGAGACAGGGATGGGATCAGAATGTCCCAGGGTATTTAGTATTTAGGCAAGACAGGCAAATTGGAAAAACTGATGAGTTGGCATTGCTGGTTAAAGAGGAAATTAACACAGCAGTGAGAAAGGATTGAGCACTGATAATGTTGAGTCTGTATGGGTAGAGTTGAGAAATACCAAGGGCAAGAAACTATACTGTGTGTCATACACAGACCTGCAAACAGCAGTAGAGATGCTGAGAATGGCATTAAACAAGAAATTAGAGATGCATGTGATAAGTGAATATCAGTGATCATGGGTGATTTTAATCCGCACATAGACTGGGCAAATCAAATTAGCCACAAAGCCAAGAGGAGGAACTTGTGGAGTGTATATGGGATGGTTTTCACAATAATAGTGGAGGGACCACCTAGACAGCAGGCCATCTTACACGGAGTTGCTGTGTAATGAGAAGGAATCATTTTCAACCTAGCTGTGAGAGACCACTTGGGGAAGAGTGAGCATAACATGATAAAAACAAATTCTACCAAGATGGAGGGTGAGATTATTGATTTGGAGATAAGGGTGCTGAACCTTAATAAAAAGAAACTACAAGGGTATGAGGCGTGAGTTGGCCTTGATAGACTGGGGACAATTACTTAGAGGGGTGACAGTGGATAGGCAGTGGCAAACATTCAAGGAATGCATGGGGGAGCTGCAACAGCTGTTTATTCCTGTCTGTTGCAAAAGCAAAATGGGTAAGAGGGCCAATCCATGGCTCTTAAAAGGAATAAGAGATTGTATCTGATCCAAAGAAGAAGCATACAGATTGACCGAGAAAAATTATAAATATGAGGATTGGGAGCAGTTTAGAATTCAACAAAGGACAACCAAGGAATTGATTAAGAAGGGGAAAATAGAGATTCGTCAATTGGAGATAGTCAACACGGATTCGTCAAAGGCAGGTCGTGTCTCACATACCTCAGTTTTTTGAGGAGCATGTGGATGAGGGTAGGGCAGTTGACGTGATGTACATGGACTTCAGTAAAGCCTTTGATAAGGTTCCACATGCTAGGCTATAGGAGAAAATACAGAGGCATGGGATTGAGGGAGATTTAGCAGTTTGGATCAGAAAATGACTTTCCGTAAGAAGGCAACAAGTGATGGTTGATGGAAAATATTCAGTCGGGAGTCCAGTTACTAGTCGTGTGCCTCAAGGATCTGTTTTCGATCACTGCTGTTTGTCATTTTTAGGAATGACTTGGACGCAGGCATAGGTGGATGGGTTAGTATGTTTGCAGATGACACTAAAGTTGGTGAAGTGGTGGACAGTGTGGAAGAATATTGCAGGTTGCAGGGAGACTTGGATAAACTGCAGAATTGGGCTGAAAGGTGGCAAATGGAGTTCAATGCGGATAAATGTGAGGTGGTTCACTTTGGGAAGAATAATAGGAAGGCAGAATACTGGGTCAATGGAAAGATTCTTGGTAGTGTAGATGTGCAGAGGGATCTTGGTGTCCATGTACATAGATCCCTGAAAGTTGCCACCCAGGTTCATAGTGCTGTTAAGAAGGCTTACAGTGTGTTAGGTTTTATTGGTAGAGGGATTGAGTTTCGGAGCTGTGATGTCATGCTGCAACTGTACAAAACTCAAAACGCTAGTGCGGCCTCACTTGGAATACTGCATGCAGTTCTGGTCGCCCCTTAGAGGAAGGATGTGGAAGCATCGGAAAAGGTGCAGAGGAGATTTATCCCCTTTACCAGGATGTTGCCAGGTCTGGAGTGAAGGCCTTATGAAGAAAGGTTGAGGGACTTGGGTCTGTTCTCATTGGAGAGAAGGCGGCTGAGGGGATTTAATAGGGACATACAAGATGATCAGAGGATTAGATAGGGTGAACAGTGAGTGTCTTTTTCTGAGGATGATGATGTCAGCTTGTACGAGGGAGCATAGCTACAAATTGAGGGGTGATAGATTTAAGACAGATGTCAGAGGCAGGTTCTTTACTCAGAGTGGTAAGGGTGTGGAACACCCCACCTGGCAACGTAGTTAACTCAGCCACATTAGGGGCATTTAAACAGTCCTTGGATAAGCATATGGATGATGATAGGATAGTGTAGGGGGATGGGCTTAGATTAGTTCACGGGTTGGCACAACATCAAGGGCCGAAGGGCCTGTTCTGCGCTGCTTTGGTTTATGTTCTAAATAGAGTACGTAAGTAAACTTGCAGGGAACATAGAGACTGACAGTAAAGAGTTTCTATTGGTATGTAGACAGAAAGACATTGTTGAAGACAAATGTAGGTTCCCTACAGACAGAAACTGGGGAAATGTATAAGAGGGGTCAAGAAATGGCTGAGCAACTGAATATATACTTTAGTTCTGTCTTCGCAAACGAGAACACAAATCCATTACCAGAAATGTTGGAGAATGCAAGATTTGATGAGAGGGAAGAATTGGGGGAAGTCAATATTAGATAAATGCTGGGAAAATTGATGGAATTGAAGGCAGATAAGTCCCCAGGGCCTGATAGGCCAGAGCACGTAAGGAAGTAGCTCTAGAAATAGTGGGTACATGGCTGGTCATCTTCAGACTCTGAAACTGTCCCTCGAGGATAGCTGATGTCACTGCAATGTTCAAAAAGGGAGGTAGAGAGAAAATAGGAAATTATAGACTGGTCAGCCTAACATTGGAAGTGGGGAAAGTTCTCAAATCCATTGTCAAGGATTTTATCACAGACCAATTAGAAAACAGTGGAATCAGACAGAGTTAGCATGGATTTATGAAGGGAAAATCATGCTTGACAAATCTATTGGAATTCTATGAAGATGTAACTAGTAGAGTCGACAAGAAGGAGCCACTAGATATAGAATATTTGGACTTTCAGAAAGCATTTGACAAAGTCCCACATGAGAGATGAATGTGCAAGATTAAAGCGTATGAGATTGGGGGAAGTGTATTGAGATGGATAGGAAACTAGTTGGCAGAGAGTAAACAAAGAGTAGGAATTAGTGGGTCCTTTTCAAATTGGCAGGCAGTAAGTAGTGGGGTGCCACTGGGATTGGTGCGAAGAGCCCGGCTATTTGCAACATTTATTAATGATTCGGATATGGGAACAAAATGTAACATCTCAAAGTTTTGCAGATGATACCAAGTTGGGTAGGAGGGTGAACTATGAAAAGGATGCAGTGATCCTTCAGCATGATCTGGACAGGTTGAGGGAGTAGGCAAGTCAGATGCAGTATAATTTGGAAGCAAAAACAAGAAGACAGGTTACTACCTGAACAGTTGCAAACTGGGGGAGGGGACTGTGTAGCAGGAGCTGGGTGTCCTTGTGCACCAGTCACTGAAGGCAAGCATGCAGGTGCAGCAGGCAGTAAAGGAGGCAAATGGTATGTTGGCCTTCATTGTGAGAGGTTGAGAACAGAAGCAGGGATGGGACGTTGCAGTTGTACAGGGACTTGGTGAAACCACACGTGAAATATTGTGCACAGTTTTTGTCTCCTTTTCCAAGGAAGGATGCACTGGCTCTCAAGGGAATGCAGTGAAGGTTCACCAGGCTCAATTTCGGGGATGACGGGTATGAGGAGAGATTGACAAGGTTGGGATTGTTTTCTCTGGAGTTCAGATGAATCGGGGTGGGGAGAGGCGTGGGATCTCAGGGACTTATAAAATTCTAACAGGACTGGACAGGGCAGATCCAGGGAGGATATTCCTGATGGTGGGTGCGCCCAGAACCAGAGGTCACAGTATGATGATTTGGGGTAGACCATTTAGGATGGAGATGAGGAAATATTTCTTCACCCAAAGAGTGGTGAGCCTGTGGAATTCATTATCACAGGAAGTAGTTGATACCACAACATTGAATGCATTCAAGACGTGACTAGATATAGCGCTAGGGGCAAATGGGATTAAAAATTATGCGAAGAAAACAGCATTAGGCTATTGAATTGGATGATCAGCTACGATCGTAAAGAATGGTGGAGCAGGCTTAAAAGGGCCAAATAGCCTCCTCCTGCTCCGCCATTCTTCTATGTTTCCATATTTCCAAACCACATCTCTCTAATTGCTACAAGATCCCAGCCCCATGTTCCCAACCATGCCCTGCATTCATCTCCTTTGGGAATTACTTTTAAAAGTTAGGTTTTCAAAGATGTGAGGAAGTACGACATAGGTTGTGTATTTCAGTAATAACCGCTTTATTGGGAAAGATCGCTGTTTTAGAGTCATTTATCTGGCCCTTTCGTTTAAGAAGCACTGATTTCGAGAAATCAAAAACACAATTTAGGCCCAGATTTTATTGTCAATGACAAAGAAGTGATGCTCACTGTCCATTATAGTCACAGCTAAGTGTGAGCACTGTGTGGCAACTATTAGAGATCTATTTCAAGGCAACTGCATCTACAAGACATCGAGCATCTGTGTGGACATGGAAGACAACAGCATGTCTATCCATCGCATAAGACTTAACATTTGAGATGTGGAGAGTCTAAACCAGGAAGTGTATATTAGAATATTTCATACCATGCAAACTCATTTCTAAAAGTCAAATAACAAGGAAGAAAAATGGGATTAAGTGAAAGAGATGAGATGGATCGAAAAGTAAATAAAATTAAATTTACAGATAGTAAAAATTAAAATCAGGAATAAGAGTCCACATTTCTAAAAGCAAATTTTTACTGTCAAAAATTGCTTGGTAATAAGAATTAAAGAAGTATTAAAAATTCATTCATACTTGAATGCACGATCTCTAACATTTACTGATATGTTTTGTGTCTGTGAATGCCATGTCTCTCAATGAGATACCAGCACAGCAAAACTTGTGGGGCATAAAGGTAAACCAGACAGCAAATGTCTGATTTCTGGATTTAACTGTACCTGTACGGATGCTGGAAGTTGCAGGCTGATTTACTAAGTGTACCTGAGCTGTGATAGTTGAGACTCAGCATTATTACTCCAAATCTGGGTCCATTAGCACAGATTTTCCAGCTGGTATTTAGTGAGAAATGGAGCTCAATTGCACTAACACTAGCACAGCTGAGATCAGAAAATGTATCACTAAACATAACCGAGTCTGGTCACTTCCGTGCAAGGGTTCTTAATTTCTCTTTTAACACCCTTTCCTAAGGTGGCCAAGGCTTCCCCAAGAATCTCAGCTGAATAAAATTGAATCAGCTCTGATCAGGTACAGAACCTTGGACCTTTCTATTGTTACGGCTCAGTATCCTAATGGGTAGGACAGTCTTCAGAAGCAGTGAGTAGGGCCCTTTCATCTTGTGACTGAATATTTTTGCTGCACTGCCTGCAAAACACAGAATCACAAACGTTATGGCGCAGAAGGAGACCATTCCGCCCACTGTATCTGCACCCGCTCTCCAAATGAGCATCATAACCTACTGCCATTTTCCTGGCTTTTTCACATACCCTCGCTTCTATCCAAATCATCATCCAATGTGCAATGTCCTTCTGAATGCCTCAATTGATCCTCCCTCCACCACACTTCCAGGCAGTGCATTCCACACCCTAACCACTCATGAAAATACTTGCTTCTCACATCACATTTGCTTCATTTGTAAATCATTTTAAATCTCTGCCCCTCATTCTTGATCCTTGTACAAGCAGGGCCAGTTTCTCACTGTTGGCTACACCCCAGTACTGTCACGATTTTGAAAGTTGCAGCCAGATCTAAAAACATGAAAAGGATCCTTGGTCTTGATGCCCTTTCACTGAAAATCGAAAAGGTTTTAAGAAATCAAATTTTTTCCCTTATCCTCACAACCATTACTAGCACTTACTGATGCCTCGGTCTTCGTGACTATCTTCATCTCTCTCGTCTCGATCATTTTCTAGGTTGGACATTCGCACAGACATTTCTGTTTTAAAAGAAAATTCAGATGGAAATTACCATTTATATTAGTATATTTTCATGAAAAATTTTCCTATCAATATTTTTCCTTCTATTTACAAGGAGATTAGGACTGCTTTCAGCTAGCAAATTGTTTTGCCACATTGAACCCATTCTGGGACCTGTGCCAAATCTGAAGGGTGTTGGAGATACTGTAACACAAACAATGAAATGGAAGAATTCATGGAGATAGTCCAAGTGAACAACCAGACAACCTTATTGCAACACTAAGCAACAGCACTGCTTTCCCATTGCTCTAACCTTGCTAACAGTCAGCTCATAAATCTCTTGTTCCGGGTGATTCATTGGCTTACCAGGTAGTACCATTACCACCAGGAAACAACTGAATTCCAACATTCCTTAATGATGATGGATGGAAAATTCTACTACTTTTTGGTTACTTGGGTTTCATAAGCTAGGATAAGCCTGTTTCTTCCTCTCTAGCAAAAATCATTTCATCCATCATATCAAACATTCCTAGCTGAAGTTTACACATATCAGACTATATTCTCTAGAGGTTGCCACTTCCTGCAGCTTTCTATCATAAACACATTTTCTTCGAAAACCTAGAAAAAATCCCAGTTACTGTCCTTACCTTGCGCAGCAAGGGGGGACATGTGCTGGTGACTCCTCCGATGGATCTGGTGTCGGTAAGCATACACAGCCAGAACAAGCACCATGATGCACCCCATGATCCCACCAGCCACAGGTCCAACTGGGGCACTTTTGATCATGTTCAGTGCTATGACCTCATCTCCTAAAATTAGAAATGTGATAAGTTATGAACAGATTGTTTGACTCAATATCTGTACAAAAGTGTAGGCTCACACAACAGCTTTGAAATAACACTCCACTTAACTTGAATCCAACACTGGTTCAGTTAATGATAGTCCATTTCCCAAGAGATTATCTCAGGCCTTATGTCACAAGAACACAAAACAATGCTAGGGGCATTTAAGAAGAAGTGACACCCAAGCGTTCTAGCATTTTGTCCACTACAACAAAAAGGGATGGAGATGGGATTAGTGATCTTCAGACTGAAGAATGCAGTCAGGCTCGCAAGCTTTCACTGTGGATGGAGTAGTATTGAGCAGAGTCCTGACTGGCAGCTGGCAGCTCCCCTGGCTGTGAAAAGGATTTGATAGATGCTGTTGAGGTTCACTGAAATATATGGTTGTATTTTAAACCAGGCTTAGGAGCCAGATGTCCAGATCACGTTGAAACAGTATCAATGGTGGACTATGGCTTAAAAGCACAAAGGCCCTAATTTGGTCAAAGGCAGGTTCAGTGCCAAGGTGGCAGTGCTGGGTGCTCCATGGAGACAGGAGCTCTTCCTGGAACAGGAGTTTCAATGGAAGATGGCAACTATATCTTGGCTTGCTATTGCCTTGAAGAATGGAGCAGTAAGGAAAGCACAGGGACAACAGCCTCAAACTCTACTCTAGCGCTACTTAATTCACTCTGCTCAAGCAATGGTAGCAATGTATCACTACAGGAGTGCAAGTGACTACACTTCTACTGCAAGATGTTAAATCAGCAATTATAATAAATGACAGTTCCTTTGACAGGCTTAGGGTTAGGATTGCATGACTGTTGTGAAGTTAGGTGTCATATGATTGTTCACCCTTTCTTTTCTTACCTTTGAAAAGTTGATTACGTCCCTCCCCAGACCTTCAGCAAGCTCTTCAGTTAACCTGCTATGAAGAGGGTCAGAGGGTGTCTGCTCTCTCCAACCCCAGCCTCCCTTTAAAACATGCCAAGAAAGTGTTGGAGAGCTGACGCCTGAGGCCATCTGAGATGCTGTTTTTAAAGTATGCCCACACTCATCCTCACCCTCATGGGCAAACAAAAATCCAGCTCATGGTCACTTAACAGTAACATAGGAGGGTGGCTGGTGATTGTGGAACTTTTTGCTGTTAAGGACTGACTTCTTTTTGAGAACAGAGTAATAAAAGAAATTGAAATCACCAATGTTAAACCAGCTTAAATAAACAAAAACATTCATTTGTTGCACTTTAGGCATAAGGAAGGTCCAGAGTATCTGGCCAATAGCAAGTAAACATTATAAACTAGTCTACAGCCTGTCCCGTGGGTTAATCATGCAAAATGATAGTCTGTTGCTGTGCTTATTGCTAGATCAATGTTTGGTAGATTTTGGCTTTGAGCTTTCTCTTGACGTGGAGTGTTGTGAATATCCTGTTGGTGGTGGGCAGCAGCAATTATCAGATTTATAATTTTGTTTTTCCTATGATTTAGCTAGAGCAAATGAGATATTTTTTAGGGCAGAATTAGATGCTAGAATGTCCACATTAGCTGGGTGGCAAAGTGCATTTTCACCACATAATTGGAATAAAGTAATGAGTATAACCAGGAGGATCTCAAGGTCCCAAAGAGGTGATACTGTCAGGTGTATCACTGCACCACATCTTTAGACAGATAGGCTGGATTTGACTTTTTTGACCCTGGTTGAAAGACACGAAAGGCTAATTTTCTCCAGCACTCCAGCTGACTGTGGCATTCCATTCGAGTCAGGTTTGGGCGTAATGTTGGAGGAGGCAGATTCCAATGCTACAGTGGAGACAGGTGAATTAGCTTAGCCAAGTTATATCGTTGGCTTTGAATTGTGTTGCCTGATGGATCTGGAATTTGTTTAAAGGTTTGAATGGCTCTGTTTGTAGTAAACCTTGGGAGCTTATGAACAACCTCATCCTATCAAGACTGCAGATTCCCATTCTGCACTCCACTTGGACGTGAAGTGATAGCTTAATCTCCCCGAGTAGGGTGCCTAAACAGGAAACAAACTCTGCCAATTACCTCTGTTCAGAATTACAAGATAAATTTTAAATCCTGGTGAGAATAGCACTTGTACCATGCAATATCAAGAAATGGGCTTTACTTGCTGGAAAGAACAAGGGTTTCAGCCAAGATTAAAAAGTTGTACATATGTCAACTGGGATGCGCTACACTCCAGGCTGAAACAGCTCACCAATTACTTACATAGCCTAGAAAACATGATTGCCAGCAAATTGGGTTCCATAACAAAATGTAGCCTTACAAGTGAGTTAAGGAAAAGAAACAATAACAGGGATACGACCATTTTCATGTTAAGAAAGGTGAAAAGTTTTAAAGGTGTATTTAATTAATTGAACATTTTAATAACCTATTTTATTTGAAAGGAAGAATCTGTGCAAGCCAACATGTGAAGCATGTGCATGTATTAAAACCAAACAGTCTCAATTGCAACTGGATTCAACAGAATAAACTATGTGACACTTCGGTTTTAAACTACAGTAATTAGTTCAGGGAACCTGTCCCATCAAAGTCACAATGGGATAACTGTTCTCCCATAAATGAAATGCCCCTCTTTTCAATGGACAGTCTAATTCCTGAAAAACCAGACATCAATTATTATCGGAATGTTAGTATTCAGTGTTACTTGCTTTTTTGGATACCTTCATATTGGCCTAGAAGTAATGGGATAACATTCCTACAGATTTGACTGGTTATTTCAAAGATGGTCAACAATTCATAAAATAAGTGAGTAATTGTGTTCTGTTTCTTACACCATTTGACCATTCTTATAGCTCAATGCATAGTAAGAACCAGGAGCAGGAGCAGGCCATCTGGCCCATCAAGTCCACTCTGCCTTTCAATAAGATTGTGGCTGGTCTTTTCATGGCCTCAGCTTCACTTATCCACCCTCTGACCATAACCCTTAATTCCTTTACAGTTCAAAAATAAGCTTAGCTCTAAAAACATTCAAGGAGGAAGACTCAACCACTTCACTAGGAAGGGAATTCCACAGATTCATAACCCTTTGGGCGAAGAAGTTCATCCTCAGCTCAGTCCCAATCTGCTCCCCTTCATTCTGAGGCTATGCCCTCTTGTTCTTGTTTCATCTGCCACGGAAAACATCCTCCCTGCTTCCACCTCATCTATTCCATTCATAATTTCATATGTTCTATAAGATCAGCCCCCAGTCTCCTAAATTCCAATGAATATAATCCTCGTCTACTCAATCTCTCCTCAAATGCTAACCCTCCCAACTCTGGAATCAACCCAGTGAATCTGCTCTGCACCCCCTCCAGTGCCAGTACATCCTTTACCAAGTAAGGAGACCAAAACTGCACAGAGTTTTCCAGGTATGGCCTTACCAGCACCCTATACAGCTGTAACATAACTTCCCTGCTTTTAAACTAAATCCTTCTAGCAATGAAGGAAAAAATTCCATTTGCCTTCTTAACTACCTGTTGCAACTGCAAACCAACCTACTGCAAATAATGCACGAGGACACCCTGGTCCCACTGCATAGCAGCATGCTGCAATTTTTTACTGTTCAAATGATAATCCTTTTTACTATTATTCGTAACAAAATGGATGACGTCACACATGTCAACATCATTCGCCCACTCATCTTAGTGTCATCTGCAAACTACACTACACGAGGTTCCCAACTCCAACTCATCTATGTAAATTATAAACAATTACAGTCCTAACACTGATCCCTGAGGGACACCAGTAGTCACTGATCACCAACCAGAAAAGCACTCATTTATCCCCACGCTTCCCTTCCTATTAGCATGGATAGAGGATTAGTTAACTAATACATTGCCTGTAACGCTGTGCACCTTTATATTATGCAGCAGCCTTTTGTGCGGTACCTTGTCGAATGCCTTTTGACAATCTAGATACATCCCATTCTCACAGCACTCGTAATGTCTTCATAGAATGCCAGTAAATTAGCCAAACATGACTTGCCTATCATGAACTCATGCTGCGTCTGCTCAACAGGACAATTTCTATCAAGATATCTTGCTATTTCTTCCCTGCTGATAGATTCAAGCATCCTTCTCACTACAGAGGTTAAACTAACCAGCCTATAATTCTCCATCTCCTTTTTTAAATAGTGGTGTCACATTGGCTGTTTTCCAATCTGCCCCAGAATCCAGCAAATTTTGGAAAATTAGCACAAGTGCATTTGCTATTTCTCCCACCATCTCTTCTAGTACTCTGGGATGCATTCTGTCAGGGCCAGGAGACTTGGCTACATTTAGGTCCATTAGCTTGCTCAACACTACCTCTTCTGTGATAATGATCATTTCTAGGTCCTCACCTACCTTGGTCTCCTTGACATCAATTACTGGCATGTTATTTGTGTTCTCCACTGTGACAAATGACATAAAACACTTGTTCAATGCCTCAGCTATTTCCTCATTTCTCATTATTAAATACCCCTTCTCATCCTCTAAAGGACCAACGCTTACCTTAGCTACTCTTTTTCACTTTATATATTTATAGAAACTTTTGCAATCTGTCTTTAAGTTATGAGCTAGTTTACTCATAATCTCGCTTCCTTTTCTTTATTGCTTTTTTATGACTTTCTGCTGATCTTTAAAAACCTTTCCAATCATCTAGTTTCCTAATGGTCTTTGCCACTTTGTATGCCTTATCTTTCAATTTGATAGCATCCCATTTCCCTAGGCATCCACTGATTACCTCTCTTCCTACAGGCCTTCCTTTTCACTGGTATATACATCTGCTGAGCACTTTGATAAATTGCTTTGAAAGTCCTCAACTGTCCCACCATAAAGTCTTCGCTTCCGACTCATCCCTCATCCTATCGTAGTCTCCTTTGTTTAAGCACAGGACCCCAGTATTCGATTTTATCTTCTCACTTTCCATCTGTATTCTAAATTCAATCAACTGTGATCGCTCCTTCCAAAAGGATCCCTAAATATGCGATCATTAATTCCTCCTGTTGCATTACACAGGACCAAATCTAGGATAAGGTTCCTCCCTCGTTGGTTCCGTTACATTCTGTTCAGGAAAACTATTGTGGGTACATTCAATGAACTCCTCCTCAAGGCTGACTAAACCAACCTGGTTCGAGTAATCGACATGTAGATGAAAATACCCCACGATAATTGCCATACCATTTTTACAGGCATTCATTATTTCTTTGTTTATTGCCCGCCCCAACGTGATGTTATTATTTGGTGGGCCTATCGACTACGCCTGTCAGTGACATTTTCTCCTCAGAAATTCTAACTTTCACTCAAATGGATTCAACCGTATTCTCCATAGAACCTATAAAGATGTCATCCTTAAATACCAGAGCAACACCACCTCCCTTACCTTCCTGTCTGTCCTTCTGCAGTGTCTGATACCCCTGAATATTTAATTCCTAGTCGTGACCATCCTGCAACCATGTCTCCACAATAGCCACTACATCATACTCAGTGGCGATGATTTGTGCCATTAACTCATCTGCCTTGTTTCAAATGCTACGAGCATTTGGTAAAGTGCCTTTAGGCTAGTTTTTATACCTTCTTTTTGTATTCTAACATCTCCATTAATGATATCTCCTGAGTTTTCCTTCCTTTTAACTTCTTTCATAAAGTTCGATATAGTTCAATCCTCCTGCACACGTTAACCTGCTGCTTTCCTTTTTCTATTTACTATTATACTTCCTGTCATTTTCCCCTTTCCTTCCCTCCCCTCAATTCACCTGTTTAAGGTCCTAGTGATCACCATATTTAACCTTTTCACAAGAACACTGGTTCCAGATTAGTTCAGATGGAGATCATCCCAGTGGTACAGATCCTTCCTGTTCCAAACCTAATGCTCATGCCCTATGAAGTGCTTACCCAGAGCAGGCATGTCGTCTATATATGGGCTCTTGGCTCCCACAATTCCTCCAAAGCATTCTTTCTGGGAAGCACAATATGGTTCAGCCAGATGCGTTTTTCCATCACTATCCACCATACACCATTCACAATCCAAAACGCCAAAACAATCTCTGAAATACAAAGAAAGAGATCAGTCTTTAATGATTCTTGCTAACTAATGGGTTCAAAAACACCAAATTGCCCTGATAACTCCCCTGGGTGAGCCTGACACAGTTGAGTACCTCTAAGCAGATTGATGGTGGGAGTAAAAGAATTGAGCTAATTTTATCCTCCACCACTGTCAACGCATCTTCCAGAAAAGTTCACAGGGGACCAAGCAGAAGGAAACCTTGCTAATTTTTCACATTTCACAGCCCACATT
Organism: Stegostoma tigrinum; assembly: GCF_030684315.1. Lineage (NCBI taxonomy): Eukaryota > Metazoa > Chordata > Chondrichthyes > Orectolobiformes > Stegostomatidae > Stegostoma > Stegostoma tigrinum. Next base: position 49,332,188 of record NC_081361.1, on the reverse strand, counting down.
AGCATTAATTCAATCTGGAAGCCGTGGCAGCATTACCCAATTGTTTGAGGATAGTTGATGCTTTATTTTAAGAGCAATGGCAGCTTGGTTATTTGATAGCATCGTCATCAGCAGTTTCTCGACTTTTATAGGAGCAGTACAGATTTATACGCCATCATTTGCTACTGGTGCTATTTTTGCTTTCATAAGAGTCAGTAACTTGTCCAAAAATCAGACTCAATTTAAAACAAGAAAACATTTAAATTTACCAAAAGACAAAAGGTAAGAAAGAAAAAAAAAAATCTTGATTCACTGCAGTTCCATTTAATTCGAAAATGATTCCCAGATTTCAAATGATGTCACGGTCAAGGATAAAACAACCAATCCAATCTCTTGCAACTTCTGTCAAAAATTAAAAGATATTGTCTCACACATCTCAGGCTCAGGGATTTTGACATTGTAACATTACCCGCTCGATGTCCTTTGGCTGCATCTGGTGTTAATGCACTGAGGGAGGCTTTCCTGTAGACTGGGGTCAAAGGCAGCAAGGGTCAGTGGCTCCTGATGTACTTCACAACTAGGATTTCTATTTTAATTAACAAAAAGTCCATTACTTATATAGCAGCATTTGCTGATATATTTACTTCAAAAAATTATTCAGCGTATCATATCTCTCCCTGATCTCTCAAAGCGTTGATTTCCTGCTAAGGAAGTATTCTCAAATCTCAGTAGCAGTACGGTACATTGGCAAATCATGCAACGACTCAATTATATTACAATTGCACTTTCAAGAAAAATTGTGATGTGTCTTGCCTGCTTTCAGCATTGGTCAAGTTGCCAGTACATTCATTCACCTCCAGGGGGCATTCACAAGGGCACTCGCACTCATTCTGTTCCATCCTGAACAAAAACAAGATACTGCTTATTAACTACAAATAAAAATTCATTGCAAGAGAACAAAATTCTCAGGTTCTCAACAATATTTTTCTGAACAGATATATTACTGAAAAATCAAGTACCATGCACCTCTCCTTCCTTCTCACCCTCAAAATGGCATGTTGCTCATCCTGATCAAAAGGTCGGCTCAGAGAGAGATCTCAACTTGTTGGGCACTATTTCTATAGTTATGACCCAATGTATTGTAGCACTCTAATCTTAGAGGCATGAAAATTTATAATATTCATTATTGCTCTTAGAAGTTTATGGAGACCGATCAAGAAATCAGAGAGGGTGGTCTCTAAGCATATGGGATTTTAGGCATTAAAAGTAGGAAAATCCAATAGATCCAAGTCTAGTTGCCAAGAAAGGTACTGTAGTGCATTTGCATTTGAGCCACAATTTGTGCAGTTTACGGTGGAGCTGGAATCCAGATTTCCAAGTCATTTAGCATGTGAAAACATCCAGATAGCAGAAATTGGGTGCACCTCCTGTCTATCGCTCAATTCCCAAAAGTACTTTTGAGTTGTGACTGTAGAAATTCACTAAGAATTCTTACATCAGTCAGATATCTGACAGCTGATGCCGGCAGTATGTGGATGTTCTAAATGCCCTGAAGAATTTCTGTCTCATCACTTTTATTAAGACTTCAATGCTCACACCCACGAAAACCTCATCACCAGTGTTTCTACAGAGACAGGTGTCAGAACCAAAAAAAATGCACTTCCAGAATTTTAAAATTTATTACATTGAACTCTTAAACGTATGTATTTGTTACCAGCAAGAATGTCATAGCTGAAAACAACAGGAGGCATATGTTTGTATCATAGGACTTACTGAACACTAGTTATAATTTATTAACTGCTATGTTTTGTGTAATGTTGTACCCTTCATTGCATCATTCTATCGAGGAGCACATCACTGACCTGTGACAGTTCAGGCAAAGTCTGTCCACCATACTGCAGGCACAGAAAGCAAGTGCATCACATGTTTCATTAACAATTCCAAGAAATGCATTGGTGCCAGGAATCCTCGTTAATCGGTATTTTGAACAATGGCTACCATGGACAAGGTTGGTCAAATCACCCTATCAAAAGTAGTACAAAATAACATGAAGATACCGAAAGCTTACCATAATCAATTAAATTCTTCCAACAGCACAGAAAGAGTTGGCCAGGTTGACCAGTTCTTGTGCAACACAACTGAACTAACAACCCGATAATGACTGTAACGACAATTACAACACAATTGAATTAAGGAGAAGAGTGGGACAAAGCTTCATATTTTAAACTTAGGTAAGGGTAACTGTGAGGCCACAAAAGCAGAGCTAGCTAAATCAGACTGGCAAATTAAGTTAAAAGATAGTTCAATAGAGACGCAGGGACAGGCATTCAAGGAGCTATTTTAGAATACACACTAGTTACGAGAAAGAAAAATTCTAAAGGGCCGCAACCGTCAAACACACAGCCATGGTCATCTAAAAAGTGATGATAGCATCAAACTTAAAATAAAAAGCAGACGCTACCTAATCAGTTGGTAGGATTTGCAATGCACTGCCTGTCTGATAGGGTGTTGGATATAAATTCAATAGCAGCTGTCAAAACAGCAATTGGATGAATCTTCAAAAAAAAAATGCAAGATGCGGACAGGGCTGCTTTTTGAAAAAACTACTACAGACTGAAATGGGGTGAACAGCCACCCTCTGAACCGTACTAATCTGTAGTACAATGAAGGCGTTTCAGACATGAGAAAAACCTGACTGAGCCTATGATTGAGCTCTGACACTGCTAGCAGCTCAACAATCTTTCCAGCAGCTTCTGAAGGTAGGACTTTCTCCAAAGTGAGGGGTGGAAATCCCACTGCTTTGCAGTTTAGCTGCTCTCCCATCTTACTGGCGCTGGGTGCAATTACATGGCACAATCCAGTTTCTGGCTGATATGCCTAGGCTTCATTGCCCACCAAATTGGAGTTCCTGATTTAATTGGCATGACTGTAGGAGGAAAGCCCATGTATCAGACGAGAAGGGTGCCCCATCACCTATTATTGTGGCATAAGAACAAGGGGAGAAAAGTTAATCCAGGTGCAGTTCTATGAAATCTTGAGGGGAAATGAACAGTGTAAGTGAAAGAGAAGAGGATCTAAAATATCCCATTAAGATAGAAAACCCTGGCTGCGCTGCAAAATAAGTATTTTCAAAAAGTCATTAAACAACCTAATTTTGAAGATTTTAACAAACCTTTTTCAGCCGCAGTTCGCAGTCTCAGTTCATTTTCATGGATAGTGATCAAATGGTTAAACTAATCTACGGAAACAGTTCTCCATTTGGTCCTATTTCTAACAGACAGACTTTAAAAGCTGACTTACTACAATGCTGGTGTTAAACTTGTAGAATCGTTGCACTGTCCGGTCACTGAAGCTGTTGCAAAGGTTTTTCTTCACAAAATTTGGATGGTTTAGAATGTCATTAGCCACAAGCGGTTCCTGGCATGAAAAATAATGGAAAAACAATTAGCTTGGATTTTGTCATAAAATTATACTGGGACAACTACAATGTCATATTTCTAACAGCAAGGAAATAGCTACCTCTTGGAATCACAACCCAATGCACCTCACCCTATTCAATCATCTGTCACACGTCCCACCTCACCCTGCCCCCCGCCCCCCCACCGCCAAGGAATTTCCAAGCATTGTTTGCTTGAAATATGCAATGTGAAGAACCCAAATCAAACTGCTGGTTTTTCAAATGATTGGTTCCAATTATCCACAGGGATATTTCTGGATCTGAACTGCTTAAAACCACACAGCTTATCACTATATTACATTGGTATGGCTTTCACCATTTGCCCACAGAGGACCACTGTATCAGCTGGAACAGTGTTATTCAAAATAAAGTACTGACTAGCTACAAGTGTGGCTGTGCAGGCACTGTGTTGAAGTTTATGAACTAAGTTTAATGTAATGCTGATGACATACAACACAGATAGATGAGCTTCATATGTAGATTTATTAAATCTACCACCATAAAGTGAACCAGGAAAATCACACATAACAAGCAAAACACTCGCATGCTCTGCTTCTAGTCTTAACATTTTATCAACAAATAAACCAAAGTATTTAAGCAGTCTGCAAGTAAATAAGCACCAAGACCACAGATTCAACCACTCTGTTTATTATTCAATTTTTAAATGTACTGTTCATACATTTGCAACAGTCATTGCTGTATTCCAAATTAGCCGCATCTGGTTACAGGCTACTGTGGTGAATTAGAGAATAAAGTCATGGTGTTATTTGTTGTCACTGTGAAAATGTCAAGCCCAACTGAACAGTAGGCCTCTTTAAGACCAATCAACAACAACGATCTGAAACTATAGCCGGCTAATTCTGGGATTGGATTATCGAGCCTACCGCAAAAAATTCAATCCATTCCAATATTCTAGCTCCAGGCACATTATTTTGGACGTAAATCAAGACCAAACAAATCTCTTTCATGTCTTCTTCAGAAGAAATGTACAGTTTAATAATAGTACTCATCTACTGTTTCCTTTTAAATAATAAAAAAAAGTGTCACCCAAGGATTATGAGAACAACACTGACCCTCCAAGTCAGCCAATCTCTAAAGTGACCAAGGACTGACTAGGTTCACTGGCAATTGATATGATGTTCCAATATGCATTAAAAAATTAACCGCTTAAAAAACTAGTACCTTGTGGGTGATATGTTGTTGCTCCACTGGAGCATGTCCTTTGGGGTCAATCAACGTTGGATGTGCCAGGAGATAACCTTTATCCTCCATAATAAAGCACCTAATGAACAAAAGACAAATGTACAGCAGAGCTTCCAATATCTAAAACAACTTATCTTTTAACATTTAACAGTAAAATGCTTTTCTTTCTGCAAGTTCTGAGCAATTTTTAAAAAAAAGCAGAGACCCAGATGATCTTCATTTTAAAAAGTTACATTAAAGTGAAACATGAACAAAACATGTCCCAGTCTGAACAAGCAATATACAGCCTCCATCACTGAACTGGAAAATAAAAGTACATGCCTGTGAATGTAAACGGGCATTCCTACAACAAAAAAAGGTCATTGTCAATGCTAAATAAAGATGAATTACAAGTGATTATTTTAAGTAGTCTTTTTATTGAAGTCAAGCCTTATTAACTTGCAGAACTCCATGCTGGAATTACCTGATTTTGTTGCCTCCATCTTGATTGCAGATGGGTAATAAATCCAAAAGAACCTTATAGAAGTATCGTAGAGTAAAGTCAACACCCATCACAGCTACAGCATGTCCTGGTGCTGACAGCGATCTTTGGAGAAGGAAATAGCATTAATACTTTGACAGATTTCTCGCAAACATCCATCAAAACAAAAGGTGCATTTGGGCTACTTTTGCCGCATTTCATTTCTGTTTAGCTGAAATTTGTCAGGTTTAATACAAGTCATTCTTAGACAATTATATGGAAATCTACATGCAATAGAAAATACCATACTCATAGCAAAGGCTAATGGTACTGCTATGTAAGAACAAAGACCAAAGAAAATTACAGCACAGGAACAGGCCTTTCGAACCTCCAAGCCTGCACCGATCCAGATCGTCTATCTAAACCTGACGCCTATTTTCCAAGGATCTGTGTCCCTCTGCTCCCTGCCCATTCATGTATCTGTTTAGATAGATCTTAAATGATGCTACTGTGCCCACCTCTACCACCTCCGTTGGCAATGCATTCCAAGCACCCACCACCCTCTGTGTAAAGAACTTTCCACACATATCTCCCTTAAACTTTTCCCCTCTCATCTTGAAACTGTGATCCCTAGTAACTGAGTCCCCCACGCTGGGAAAAAGCTTCTTGCTATCTCAGTTAATTGTTTAAAAAAAAAGAAACACTAAATGGACCATCTGATGATATTGGAACTTGGTCAGCACCCATCAGGTTAGTTTCATGGAGAAAATAAAGGTACGTCACCTTCCTGAAGATCATGTTAAAAAATAAGACCTTAGGATTTCAAATAAAGCTTCTGGAGGGTTTTATTTTGTTGAGTTCAATGATCTATCTCAAACTGTTTCACTTAAACAAAAAAGAAAGGTTTATTATGCATCTTTAGAAAGACACTGCTCACCAAACAGATTGTATAGTATTAGTGCCATGATGGATATTTAAAATCTAAAGTTTACCTGGAAGAATGAATAGTGTGGCTGAGAGTCACCACATAACCTGCTCCTCCAACATCAAGGTATGGGCCAGTAAAGGTAATCAGAGCTGGGTTAGCCATTGCATGGAGATACCTAGAAACAACAGTACAATTTCACAGGATTAAAACAAACTTAATCAGTACAATATTTTATGCACAGAATTCAGTCCTTTTAAAAATAGGGCAACAATTTCTTTTTCCTTCTGGCATGTTATTTCATACCATCCAGCCTCCAGCCATCCACTAATACTGCTCCCAGGGAAGTAAATGAGAGCCACTATGTTACCAGTCATTTTCAGCATTCCCTCCCCTGCAGAGGGGTAAACTCTCTCAGTGCAAACTCTGTGCCAAAACAGATGTGGCTGAGATAAGCAACAAAGTCCCGGGGCACCACATCCATACACTTTGTTCAGAGTATGATTGGTTTGACTATCAACGCATTAACAAGAAAAACTGAGGGGCCATATAACTGGCCTTAGTGTTTCTGAGCAATAAAATGTATTCCCAGCTCCAGATTACAGCAGGGTAGGTTAGTGAATAGTAATCCTACCTAATGCCTTACCACTTGCCTCAGCCAATCCCTACCCATTTATACATCTACGTTCATCTAGTCACTCACGCACCAATTCACTAGAATAATGAAAAAGTTGTCAACATGCCCTAAAGCTTTTCAGTGTGCTAGTGAACACTTGCCAAGATATGGCAGCAAATACCATAAAACGCGAGCATCGCTTCTGTGCGGACTGACTTCGTTGATGACTCTGAGGCTTCCTATGTTGGAGTTCTACCGCATCTTCTATTGGAAGACTGGCCAGAAAAATCAGAGAAAAGCAAGTGGGTGATTTTCATCTGATCAGTATTGAAGAGAGATTCCAACCCCTCATCAGAATAATGGAGCTTGCTTGAGGTACCCTTGCAGCTAAATAGCTTTCTAACTTCCAGTGCCTGCGTTCACAATTAAAGAATGACAAGTTTGAGTGAGCTACCAGAAAGGAATCATTCTGCAGAAGAATTTACACTTTGAAGGATGAAAAGGATAGTTTTCGGTGGGATTAGAGAGTTGGAGCAGTGTGCAGCTGAAGAATGTGCGCAGAGTAGGTAAAGAAATATTTTGAGGGCAATTTGTTGTATGAAATAGTCCAATTACGAAAGGAAAGTTTTACTACTTTCCGGTTACGTAGGTCACCCCAGTCACAGAAGAAACAAGGAGCACATCCACTCCATTCTTAAATGGAAAATATGAGCAGTCAAAGAAATTACTGAATTTAAAAATCAAATAATCTGCGATGCAACATCAACAAAAAGGTACTTTAACCACATATATGCAAAAAAACATCATTAATCACTTTAGTCTAAAGACAGGCCCTGTAGACTGTGGCAGCACTCAAACACTTTATTTTAAAATAAAGAAACTTTGCTTTTCAGGCAATCTGGAAAACACTTCCTGTGGATCCTGCAAAACTCACCACTGTCTCCTGGTGGGATCAAATGCTTTATCCATGAGAGAACCAGGGTAAATCCGGAGCACCCCATTGGGCGTTGCTATGTAACGCCGAACAATGTAACTGTTCAGGATACCAATTTCCATTTGTGACATCCATTCATCTGTTACGTGACTGGTAGCCATGACTTCGTTTCTGACAGAGGACTACACACAGGCAGAAAAAAAAAGCACACACACAGAAGGCTTCTTAAAGATATGCCTGAGAAGTTTCAAAGCTGTGAATCAATCCTGTTAAAACGCCTTTTAAACAGACTGTATAAAATTGTAAAGACAGTTCCCTCGTAAATTGAAAAAAAGGATTCTGTGCAGATTTCAGTGTTCCAATTTACCCAGGCAAGAGAAATATAATTTGCCCAATTTCACACAAGTGCAAACCTGATATATTTCCTGTTGTGATTTTTTTAAAATTCAGAAACCTAGCAAGGGTCAAGGGTTATAGTACCAAGTTCAAAAAGAATTGGAGATTAGGTGTGATTAATCAGGAACTATGATTAGGTCAGGCATGAGTTCTCAAAGCATGTGGACTGAAGGAGAAAAGACAGACATGGGAAAGTAAGACGTACAAGAATGAGATCATAGGTAAGATTAAACAATTACTACAAGGAACTGCACTTTTATTGCAGAAATAAAATAAGGAGAACGAGGGCATGTATAAACTTTTATCCCAAAATGAACAAGAGGAGAAAGTCAGGGAAGGTGCCTGCATGAACAGTTCACACAAAATTGAGCAGATGTGAGAGCACGTTCCTGAGAACAAATAATTTCAGTACAGCTATTCCACTCCTAGTAATGAATGCGGTCAGGGAGAAAGAGAGCTGAATTTCCATGCTATGTGCACGTCATTCAGAAGTTCAATAATAGATTGTGTTGTTTTGATTGCATCTGCACAGAATGTTTCCAACTCAATGACACTAGGCGATGGTCAGGGCTGTAACAATTTTAAATGAAGAATTAAAAGCCAATACAAAAGCGTATTACACAACAATCAAGCAGCACTTGTTGATGGTCAAAAGCAATAATGAACAAACCAGGGTAAGAGTTCCTAACCAGAAACAAAAAGTGTTAGGAAAGCTGAGCAGGCCTGGCAGCATCTGTGGAGAGAAACCAGGGTTAACATTTTGGGTCAAGTGACCCTTCCTCAGAATTCTTAACTTTGGGAGTAACTGATTCAATGATGCAAGAACAAAACTGAGCCAGTTGGACTGGGACAAAAAGGTGGGCAGCAAAAACTGCGGGTGAACAATCGGCTAACTTCAGAGAAGACATGATCTGTCACAATCAAGATGAATGAAATGAACAAATATTTTTGCTTCTATCTTTATCTCAGGGGTGACAAAGAACATTCCAGTAATCGCTATAAATAAGCAATAAGGGGAAATCAGGTTTGACTAACCTGCTGGAGATTTTATAACAGAAGATGCCACTGAGGAAAATGCTGTTGATGGATGTCCGTGGAATTTCAAAAGGCATTTTATACATTTTGCTCAAGACTGTTGAGTGGCAGTTAAAACGTAGGACATAAAAGGGTCAGCAGTAACAATGGGATTCAAAACTGGCTGAGTGAAAGGAAATAGAAAGCAGTGCCCATGGATATCTTTTATGCTTGAGGAAGGTGTATAACAGAGTTCAGCAGAGATTGGCGTGAGACCCCTGATTTTCCTGACTACAGAATTGCAAATACTATGTCAGGGCTTCCCAAATGTCGGGTTGAGACCCCAGTGAGGTCAGAGGCTAAAAAACTTTTGGGTCATAAGCTCTGAGACCAAAATGGCTGCCATGGTCTTCTAACTAAGCTGCAGTGACTGTATTTTTATAAAAGAGGAAATTGTGTTTAAATTGCTGCAGATATTTTTTGAAGTGGTAATAGATAGAGTTGATGACGGTAATGTTGTTGATGTGGCATATATAATTTCTAAAAGGTGTTCAATAAAGTGAAGCACAAAAGATTCGTGGAAAAAGTTACAGCTTGCAAAATAATTAGGGGCAGTAGCAACATGATAACAAAACTGGCTGAGTGATGGGAAACAGAGTAGTGGATAATGGATATTTTTCAGGCAGGTAGCAAGTTTTGAGTTACCCAGGAGTTGCTGATGGAATCATTATATATAGGGGACAATTTCAAAAGATTGCAGATGACAAAATAATACATGCAGGTGAATACATTATAAACTGTGAGGGGAATAGTGTAAATTGCAAGATAACAGACAATTTGGAGGAGTGGGAAGACTCCACATTAAGTCAGATTAAGTTTACTGCAGAGAAACGTGAGGTAATTAACTTTGGGCACAAAGAACACAGAGACAATTTTAAACAAAGAACAAAAGTTTTGCAGGAGTGAAGAGCCTACAGTGTACCTATGTACAAGCGACTAAAGGTGATAGGACAAGTGGAGGAAGCAAATAATAAAGCATTCAATATTATAAGCATTATTAATAAGGCAGAGAGTATATGTGCAAGGAGATTATGCTGCGATAGACTTCATTCAGAGCATCTGGGTGTCAAACATTAGGACAGATGTGAAATGCACTAGGGAATGCACAGGACTGGTTTATAGCAACGGTTCCAAGAATGAGAAAATTCAGTCATGAAGATATGAAGAGCGGGGATGTTAGGGCTGTTTACTTTTGAGTCAAGAAAACGAAGAATAAATTTTACAGAATCTTTCAAAATCATGAGATATCTGGACAGAGTAAATAGGGAGAGACTGTTTCCAGATGTAGTATGAATATGAATGAGAAGGCACAGATTTGAAGGAATTTGCAAAAGTGGCAAATATTATGGGAGGAAAAACTTTTATCACACAGTGAGTGCTTATATCTGGAATACACCGATTGGAAGTGTATGGAGGTAGGTACAAAGAGGACATTAAATGACTGTTTAAACAAAAGTAATGCACTTGATTGCAGGAAAAAGACAAGGGAATAGCACAAAGTCATGATGCTCATTTAGAGAGCTTTTGCAGACAGAATGGATGAAGTGGCCGCCTTCTGCACTGTGACAATTCTGTGTTGGGAGTTTTTTTTCACTCTCTTTATATTTGTGCATTGTACAAAGCATCATTAACCACTTTGACATCTGGCTCAGACCTTTTAAAGCTATTGGGAGGGTTTATCTCAATTCACAGTAAAGTTGATTCATTGTTAATTTTAGAGTGAGGGCCACACATTAATAATTTACAAAATGGAAATGACAACTTACAGACAAAATCCAGTGGTTCTGCAAAGCACACATTTTATGCAAAACTATAAGTTGAAACAGGGCTGTTATCAGCTGTGCACATTAATAAAGAAATATCATAAGCACAAACACTGCATTGCAGTACAAATAGTCTTAACTTTAATTTCTGCTCAATATTTAAAACAAAAAAAAACAGAATACAGTATAGGGGACATGGCCTCCCCTTCACTTATAGCTCTTGGAAGACTTGGTGTTCTGGTCAGTTGTAGGGACCCTGTATTGATCAATGAACTAACTTAGGAGATGTTAGAGCTGTCACAGCTTCTGTACATTAAGTTATAGGTCTCAGGCCAAACTGTTCTATTCCCATGATTCTCTCTCAAGTTGAATCAAACTGTTCTCAATCTTGGCGTAGTGTCTAACACTTTGAGCTCTAAACCAGAAAACATAGCTAGGTTTTCATTGAAAAACCTGTCAATTAAGCGAGCGTTACAATATTTGAAAATTTGAGGATGCAATTTTTAACGAAAAGACATACTTTGAGTCCTGGATTGGCGATGAGACGTGTGTTGTCACTCAGGTAAGCAGTATAGTGTTCCACCATGCGTTTGGTCTCTGCTTGACTCAGGTGTTCAAATGGAGATGAGAAGCTGCCTGCAGACAGCATGACTGTGGGACTTTCTGAAGACAGGCAATCAGAGCACTATATTAAATATTAATACCACAGACATAAGATCTATGTTCATCATTCCTAAGAGACATCATCGCGATTTCAAGTTCATGAGGATGCAACCTTTCCAATACCGAATGAAACTCGATACTGGAGCCCTCATGATAAAGTGAAGTTAAAACATGATATGGCTTCCTTGAAGAAATAAATTACAACTGCGTGTGGGAAAGAAAGCAACATCCACCAGGGATGCTAATCAAAATATCTAACATTAACAGCAGACTCGGTGAATGTGAAACACTTCATAATCTATTCTGCTCCCTAATATTTTTCTCTTGCAGTAGGTGCTGCCTAGAGTTAAGGTAGAGTCCCGTGGGAGGTCCTTCCATATCTCATACTGTTTCTTATGTGAGCCTGGCAATTCCTGCCAGTACAATACTGGACTAGGGTTTTACTTCCATTAGCCTAACAAAAAGACATACATCTACTATACAGCAATTCTTGTAACTACTTGTTCAGTAAAGCGTCAACATTGAGCATGACAATGGTGAGATAGGGTGGTACCTTATGCTGCTTTGCAATGACCTGCCATGACATGACGGGGAGCACAATGGGACGGCAATAAGTAGAAGTTAAGGCTCTATACCTCTCTACGTGAATAGGAAACAGTTAGAGAAATGGATTTCAAGTTAACATTGAGCCCTTTCCAAGTATCACCAGTATTAATTTCAGAATAATATTGGCGTAAGTTTGGGTAAGCAACCAGCTGGCTTCTTGTTTAAGTGACTCATGGCTGAGTGGACTTCAGGGAGAAGCAACAAGAAATATCAGAAGTCACAAATCCTCAAAGCATATCTTGAAAGTTAAAGCACCTACCCAGTGTCGCCAATTGCTTAAAATGCAGGCAAGAGGCAGGCTGGCCCAGTAGATCCAATCTATGATAAAGAAGCTTACTGCTTGGTGCTGTGTTCAAATTTTTCAGATGTTTAACTGGTACCTCGGGCTGTACCATTACTATACACAGAATAAAGGATGTGTCCTGGACCTGCACAAACAGAAGTAACAAGTTTAATACTATTAATTTTTAATTATAACCTCAAAGGTACAACTGGAGTATGGTTTGCAGTAACTATCATACTGCAAAATGGAGGGAGATACTTCACTGAATCGTGAAGAATAATTTGTGCATTAAAATAAGCTACAGAATACATGATAAGAATTGGTTAAAGTAATGTTTTGAAACCACCCAATTAGCATAAAAATTAGAATAATTGGCAAGGGCATTCCAACCATGCATACGACAAAAAATTAGAAATGCAAGGATGGCTTAATTCCCATTGTGTTAAATTCTGAATGTTAGTCGCAGGCAATGTGGAGTTACCCTGGGGAGAAAGCGGTGTCAAAAATAAAAATCAGAGGAAAATTAGCCCCAGGACCATTCTTGCAGACCTGTGGCTGCATCTCAGCAGCATTGGCTGAAATCCAGAAGCAATTTAAGTGCCTGCATTTCCATTGCTTGAGTTTCAGGAATGCACTAACTGCAATCAAAAGTCAAGAGTCTTGACTGTAAATAAAAATAAATGCAAAATCCTTTGCAAGTATTATAGGTCTTATCTTGAAAATGACACTGAGCACCAAAAAAAATGGCCCCACCTACAGGGGCACTGCGTTTATATTAGAGAGGCATCTTTCAGTATTGCCTGGGGCTCACAATTCTCTGGGATTAAATGCACTTATATTATTTAGCATTTTCTACTACTTTACAACTAACAATTGTGCACAAGTCAATCTATTTCTCACTGAAGGATCTTCCCAAACAGTTGGAGAAGGTTTCTACAGGTCAGCGAGAAAAAAATCACCAGTCAATGGCTTGTACATGCAGGAGAGCCTTTGGACTGAAAGCTAACAACCAATTCACGGAGGCCGTATTTATATTTGCTCCAGGATCTTTTTAAGCACGCTGGCGCAGCTATTTCTTCAGGGGAGTTTTGATGCATTGGAGATTAATAGCACTTATTTACCTTACAATTCCCTCATTGATAAATCAAGGTCCTAGACATTGCACTGTACTAAGCTAAGTACACGAAAAATGACAGAAATGGCTAATTCTTAATTCCTCATTAAACTTGTCTGATATAAGGAATAAATTCTAGCTCCCAGGTTCAAAAATTCATAACTAATGTAATAACTTAAGAACAGCACAATAAATGTTACCAGCCCATTCATGAGTTAAATATTAGCATTCACAATTTATAAAAGCATTTAGTTAGAAGATATGCAATCGCCATATTCAAAGTGTAATACTAAGCTATTGAAGAGATGAATAAATTGTGTATTTTGATTAAACAAAGGTCCTCTGGTTTTAAAATGCAAGCCCACACGTCTTCCTAGATCAAGGAAAACACAAACTCAAAGCATAACGTACCAATTTCCAGGCATAGCTGACATTGTAGGCCTCTTTGCTGGTTTCCCGTAACCGGTTTATGTGCCAAGACAAGGAGGAGTTTACAGGCACGGTAATAACCTGGCTGCCCAAAGGGAGGCTGTATAAGAGATATGGAATATAGATAGCTTACATGTCTACAATCCACATTTCTATAACCTCAAATCTACTATTTTAGGATTCCTGGGAAAATTCATAATAAAGTGGTATTACAACTGTAATGAAGACATGTGTATGGATGATTGGAATAGGGTCTACGAATTAAATAAAATTTAATAGGGCTTTTTAAAATTGATGATACTTGCCCAAAATCAACATAATTACTTTAAAAGTAATAATTCCTTGAATAGAAATCCATTATCCTAATGGAATAAAAGGAACGCCCTAGGTGCCTCCCTTTATCATGGAGATCACATTATAATGTAGCCACATAACTGTCGATTATTGTAAAAATCTCTTATTCATTAATGTCCAAATACACCCCAAAGCAAGCATTCATATTGAGTCAGTAGTAGTCTATTGATTTATTTTTAAACCAGAATTGAATGATCTCTTTATACTAAATTCACAAAGAATCACTTTGGGGTGTAGATGGCTCCTCTCTTTGTCAGTGATCGCAAATTGCTCAACTTCCAGCCATCTCAGTAAAAATCAGGTGAGCAGTTCCTGGTCTGGATAGCTGACATTGAATACTATACTTAACCAAAGGAGCCATTCGAAGAGCTAACTACACTAACTAACAATTGACTTTACTCTTTCTACTTTTTTATACATTACCTAAGAATGTTCTGCCTGACGAGTTGAAATCTTGGAATATTTTCATAGTGTATGATATCAGTATGAAGTGGTGGCTCTGTTAGCAGGTATGGCCTTGTCAAGGACGGATGCATAAGAGTGTAGCCTGCAAGGAAAAAATAACAAAACTTTAATGCTGGTCTCACAGACTGTGAATATGATGTTTACAAAAAAGAGTATTTACTGCTATACCAGTATTTACAGTCAGAAGATGCTAATTATCTAGCAAACTGATAGCCAGTGAAATGAAGATAGTCATTTCAAAGATAAGAAAATGACCCTAGCTATTTACCACTTAAAAAAAACCTCATGCCCTGCTCAAGTCACAAAGAAGTCTATAATTTGCTGTGAAATTAAGTCTACTTTACGTCATGGCTGTTGAAACACAAACTGGTTTCCAAGCAGGCAGATAATGTTGACAGTGACTCTAATATAATTAAAGGGATATACATCTCTCACCTTTATTATCAATTAAGAACGTGTAGGAGGCTGAAGACTCACGATAATAAGTTACATCCTCCAGAATGTAAGCCAAGTTCACATCCACTCCCACAATTCCCAGTAGCATGTTTCCAAAATAGCAGGGCTTACTGACAGTCATGATCAATCCTGTTAATCAGAAAAATACATATGTTGTCATGCTGGGTGATTACAAAATGATTGTTTTTGAGGGGTGACGAGTGAAAAGTAGGGTCTTGGTGTGGTGGAGAGGAGGGTTTCTCCAGAAGGATAAATGAGATGCTCCAACAAGCTTGCAGTATTTTGCTCAAATGGCCCTCTCCAGTAAACCTACATTGAATGTCAGGAGTCAATTTATTCATGGGAGTACATCACAGCTTGGCTCAATTACACACCATCAAAATTGATGTTTAAATGCAGTATTGAGAGATGAAAAAATAATTTTCTTCTGTCTCTCGGGTTGGTCTCATGGCCCTATTTGAAAAAGAGCAGAGAGGTATTGATGGCCTGACCTACATTTATCCCTCAATTAACACCATCTTAACAAATTATCTGAAAAACTGAAAGAACCGTGGAAGCTGTAAATCAGGAACAAAAACAAAAGTTGCTGAAAGTTCAGCAGGTCTGGCAGCATCTGTGAAGAAAAAAAATCAAAGTTAACATTTTGGAAGTGGTGGCCCTTCCGAAGAACAGTTCTTTTCCTAAACAAATTATCTTAATTATCTTAGATAACACCAAAGTGTGGTGCTGGATGAACACAGCAGGCCAAGCAGCATCTCAGGAGCCCAAAAGCTGACGTTTCGGGCCTAGATCCTTCATCAGAGGGTCTAGGCCCAAAACGTCAGCTTTTGTGCTCCTGAGATGCTGCTTGGCCTGCTGTGTTCATCCAGCTCCACATTTTGTTATCTTGGATTCTCCAGCATCTGCAGTTCCCATTATCACATCTTAATTATCTTGTGGTCTTTTATTCCATTATTGTACTTGTTTTGTGCTAAGTGACTGGCCTGGTTTTCTCACTAACAACAAAAGCATGCTTCATGCTGGACATTTGAAAGACTTTTTTGTACAAATGCAACTTTTCTTTCTTTTCCCTATCTAACAGGACTAAGTGAATTGCGATCACAGTTGGAAACTATGAATAACTTTCTCACTTCATAAACAACCATGGCACTCTCCCCAGTTTGGATCAGCTAACTCAGGATAAGGATGAGATTCAACCCAGAAGCTTTTCTCCTGCATGGCTAAGTACAATAATGACTGAGTGGAATTTGGACCACGACAGGTCAGAGAATATTTAAACAGAAATCAGGTCCAGGCAGTACACATTAAGTTGCACGCACAATGTTATTGACATTGACAATGACAAAGGATCTTTCTGTTCTGAGCGAAGTTCCTGTCCATCCTGAGATTGCTGTAGCAGGCTACAAAAAATAAGGAAGGAAAACAGTGAGTAAACATCTTAACAAAAAGAAAAATCAAACTCACCATCACCCATTTCATCAGTGTATGGGAGACTAAACACAGCCTCATCTATCATTCGATTTGGAAGGTTTGTGTAAAAGCGTCCTACTGTGGTCTCCAGGTTACTCAACTGGTTCAATACCATCATTGTCCCTTTTATAACAGGAAGTGATGTGTGATCAGGAACTCCATATTTTGCTGAGTTCTGTTCTGCCAGATCTCGAAGAAAGGCTAGCTCCTTCAAACCAGTTACACCCTCTGAAACAAAAAGATTAATGAGGAAGCAATACACCAGTGAAATGGTAAGATAACAAATTGCGAAGCTGGATGAACACAGCAGGCCAAGCAGCATCTCAGGAGCACAGAAGCTGACGTTTCGGGCCTAGACCCTTCATCAGAGATCACCTCTCTGATGAAGGGTTTAGGCCGGAAACGTCAGCTTTTGTGCTCCTGAGATGTTGCTTGGCCTGCTGTGTTCATCCAGCTTCGCACTTTGTTATCTTGGATTCTCCAGCATCTGCAGTTCCCATTTTTTCCAGTGAAATGGTAAGTAAGGGTTTGCACTATTCGGTAGATACTTATTCGAATACAAAATAGAAGAAAACAATTACATGACTGAGCTTTCTCTCCTCCCATGATATTATTTCTCACTCTTGCAGATGCTAGTAACTGGGGCTCATCATGCCTCTCTGTCAATCCCTCCAGCCGAGGAAACACCAATCCTCCACAACTTAAGACCTCATAGCGCACAGTTGCAAAGGAGAATTCAACTGGGAGGTTATCACCTTGCAGTACATAAAATAAATATATTTTGTCCATCAAATTTATTAAATACAAAGATTTAAAAGTTCACTTGTTCTGTTAAATATGTTTAGTAAACTGCCACCCACTCTTCCCGGGCTTGATTCAGTTCTTTTAACCTTCTGACTTGTTACTGAAGCAGTAATGATAATGTACGCAGCAATGTCTGACAGCCTGAAGCAGTCTCCATACCAATGAGTTGGGTTTATCACAAGTAATAGTTTTCGGGGAGTTGTATTGAAGCCCCACAGTGAAACTGAACAGTCTGTTTTTCATTCTTTCATGCGAAGTGGCGAGGTCAGTTTTTTTTGCCCATTCCCAATTGCTCCTGAACCGAGTGGCTTGCGGGGCCTATTTTCAGAGGGCACTTAACAGCCAATCAGCAGCGCAGAGTCACAAGTCACAGACCAGAGGGGAAAGAAAGAGACAAGAAATCTATAAGAAGGCTGGCACGAAACAAAAACCTGACAGCATGTCCCCAGCACAGCTGAGCATTTTGGATGACTGCAACATTGAAGTGCATACTCTGAACAGAATAGATTAAGGCAAACATTATTGACTCATCAAAAGCTCAATCCTTGCAGTACTTGAGCACTCGGTCATCCAGCTGTATTTTGATTTTGGATTTTGTTTCATCTTCCTGGATGCCAACTTTACAATAATATTCATAGTTTCAATAGACTCTTTTGTAATCAAAAAAATTCCTTTTACTTTCAAACTAGTAGTATCTTTTTGTAATAAAACATTCACAATTTTTACCTACTGAAGCAATTATGCTTTGCATAGTTATTTCAACCAATTGTCCTTTTTCTGTGTATAAACAAAACTAAGTGTACATTCTGTAGCTTGTGCTCCAGTAATGATTATTAAGGGTGTTTTTCCAAAGAAAATTAAAAAGGATGGCAGATTTCTTTTACTAAAAGGCCATTAGTGAACCACAAGAGTTTTTAAAACAGTCAATTATAGTTTCATGGCAACATCATTCCAGATTTATCAAATTTGAATTGATGGATCTTGAGCCTGAATAGATCTTAACCTGAAGCACTGTTCCGATCCTTCGGATTAATAGTATAGTGGTAATACCAATACACCAACACCTCCTTCTGTGCAAATGTGGGAAAAATGTAAGAAGAACCTGGGTCACTCACACATCAGGGGCCACTCTTGACCTCCACCGTTGAGTCTGAAGTAATGCAAAGCACTACATTTGGCACTGACTTGGTTGCGGGAGTTGCCAGAAAGATGTTATATTTGTATCCATTCCAAAATCTTTAGCCCTTAACTCTCACAAGCTATCCAAAAGACAACTGAGCTTTCAGCTTGGACCACTTCGTGGCGAGCACAGCAAGTTCCATACACTGGTGGGTCTACACCATTGTACGTCTGGGTCCAAACCTCCAAGTTTGTTTGCAGCTTTAGCCTGAAGCTGAGAGATCTGGTTTCTGAGTGTCAGCTGAGGGCTTGCCGGGGAGAGGCTGTGTACTGACAAGGGCAGACTTACACATTTGGTTCTCATTTTCACAATGCTGCTAGACAACACTAAGCTGAAAATGAGAAGCCGACCAACACACAAAAGTAGAAAGCATGCCCGCTGTCTCCACTCACATACTAGGCACATAACTTTGATCAGACAGACACACCAATTCTGTTGAGGTCCTTTGTGAAGTTTAAAATATTATTCTGAAAGGGCCTTGTTCAAATTTTACGGAGCTGAATAATTCTTTTTTGGCTCCAGGATGGGCTGCTTGTTGCCAAGTTACACAGTTAATATGGAGCCAATCAATCATCTGCCAACAGATCAGCCCAACATCTCTGCAATATCTTTATGCTGACAGGCAGCCTGCCCTAACTATAGACATTTTGGAACAATCTCAGTCTACTCCATTGACCAGGCAGAATGTGTCTCTTTGACTTATCTCAGTGAATCAGAAATTCAACTCCAGTTATGTTGAGATAGATTGGGAGAAGAACAGCGAAGAAGGACAGCAAGGTAAAGTCACCTCAGTCAGTGGATAATGCCCAAGTATAAACATTATTAAATATTCCTAAACAGTTCATGTTCCAACAAACTGCTGGAAACACCAGTTTCTCACCATTCATGAGTGCATATGTCAAGATCATCACAGAGTTGTTGAGATGCCCATTTTCCTCACTGATAACACTTAGTGTTGCCTTCTTCTCTTCTTCAGAGGAGTCCTTTGAGGTGATACCAGATGACAGGTAGATTATCACCATGTCAGTGGCTGTGATTTAAAGAAAAAAACTTCAATTCAATTTACAATCACCTGCTTTTGACATCCCACCAATAACTGTTTTAGTTACTTTCAAGTAATGCTGCCATGTTACCGGACCAATGGCTAAGCACTAAGTCGAGTGTTCACCACTGAAATGCAACGAGCATAAAGCTGGACATGTTTGATTGCCAGTCTAGCTGACTCAGTAGAGGCTGTATAGGGCACTATAACTGGTGTAAAATCCATCATGGCATGGTCAGATGGGGCCCATGTTGTAGAGTGGTAGCATTCTGACCTAAGGGATAGAGGACCCAAGTTCAAATCCCACCTGCTCCAGAGATATGTCATGACATGCCTGAACACATCGGTTAACAATATCTATCACAGCTGCATGCAGACTTAACCTTCTTTGGCTCAGCACAACAATGCACCATAGTCCTAACTTCACAGAAGGCTACCATACCTGTAACATTCTCACTTTTCACACTACTAAACTCTGTAATCTTTCTC
The DNA here is from genome assembly GCF_030684315.1 of Stegostoma tigrinum. Taxonomy (NCBI): domain Eukaryota; kingdom Metazoa; phylum Chordata; class Chondrichthyes; order Orectolobiformes; family Stegostomatidae; genus Stegostoma; species Stegostoma tigrinum. Next base: position 49,312,026 of record NC_081361.1, on the reverse strand, counting down.
ACAAGACTCAAACTATTGGCAAGTTATAATCAGCTTTGAATTTCAGACTCATTCACTTTAAAATGGTTTAAGAATAAAGGAAACCCATTTTATGTTCAACCTTTCCAGCAAGCCAATGGTTAGCCCATCAGTCACAGCATGATCGAAATCTGCCACTCCAACATGAAACCAAGAGCTAATCAATAGTGCCCTCTTTACTACGCATTCACGAAAAAGGAGAGGTGTAAGCTTGTCTCTTATTCACCCATAGACTTCAAAGACATTTTCTGGCAGACAGACATCACAATTTACAACATCCATGCTGAATTTGTGGAAAGAAATATGCTCTTCTATCCCTTCCTATGTGTGCACTATCTGCAGCCAAGCTACTCAGAATTAATGATGTTAGCTTCACAAGTAAAATAAAACCCAAGTACGGTGGCTCAGTGGTTAGCACTGCTGCCTCACAGCACCAGGGAGCTGGGTTCAATTCCACCCTCTGGCGACCGACTGTGTGGCTTTTGCACATTCCCCCAGTGTCTGCATGGGCCTTCTCCAGGTACTCCTGTTTCCTCCCATAGTCCAAAGGTGTGCAGACTAGGTGGATAGGCCATCCTAAATTGCCCATAGTTTCCAGGGACGTGTAGGTTAGGTGGCTTAGTCACAGGAAACGTAGGGTTACAGGAACTGGGTAGGGAGGAGAGTCTGGGCGAGATGCTCTTCAGACAGTCGGCATGGACTTGATGGGCCAAATGGCCTGTTTCCACACCGTGGGGATTCTCTGAAAAACCTTCTTTAAAAGGGGTCACTGATTCATCTTATCGCATCTGTTCCAACAAAGCCGTTAAAAGCAGTGGCAAGGAAATGATTAGACATGAATTCTCAGTACAGTTGTACCACTCGGAGTTCGACTGGCTCACGAGGCCACAGGTTACATTTTTCCCAACACTACCGTCACATTAAAGAGCAACTGGCTGTTGGGAAGGATTTCATGGCTTAAGTTACACCAATTTAATTGACTCATCTTAAGCCAAAGAAATTGGATTCTGACAGTGGTCCATATAAAAACAAGAAAGGAAAATAAGAATGTGAAATTAACACATTTAAAGCTGGATTCACCATCATATAGGGTGAGCTCCCAGACTGTAAGATCCTTGGCTGTATTTGGTAAACAAGAAACAAGGGATCTCCTTTAAACTGATAATTAACTAAATTCACAGATTTTCAATAGACCGAAGCTGGAAGTTACCTCAGTAGTATCTTTGTGGGTGACCCCTACTGAAAATATTAATGTACAGAGGGCAGCACGGTAGCTCAGTGGTTCGCACTGCTGCCTCAATTGCAGGGACCCGGGTTTGATTCCTGCCTCAGGCGACTGTCTGTGTGGAGTTTGCACATTTCCCCCAGTGTCTGTGTGGATTTCCTCCAGGTGCTCCTGTTTCCTTCCACAGTCCAAAGAAGTGCAGGTTAGGTGGACTGACCATGCTAAATTTCCCATAGTGGCCAGGGATGTGCAGTCTAAATGGATTGCTCATGGAAATTGCAGTGTTACTGAGATGGGGTGGGTCTGGGTGGGATGCTCTTCGGAGGGTCAGGGTCGACTTCATTGGCCTGCTTCCACGCCATGGAGATTCAGTACTATGACAGAATCCCTGTTCGAATTTCTGAGAGGTACTGTTATGTCAGCTATCCACAAGAAAAATCATGCTCTAACTGAATGATGTGCTAATTGATAAAAACGCGATGATATTCTGGATCCTTCAAAGTCTGAAAACTGATTGTTTTAACAAACCTAATTAATGTGCAAACAGATCTCGTTCAGTCAAAGAATGAGCCTACTTTATCTGATAGATCAGTACTACACTAGGACTGCACACTTTAGAGAGCACAGAATGTGCATTTAAAGAAAAAGTTTTCTTCACAGACTGAAGACATAAAACCACACATTGAACACGAACTACTGGCTGAAAAAAAAAATTCAACGGGATACAGGCACTATCTAGAATGATACAAAGCATACAAGCCTTATCATGCAGGCTTGGTTGCATGTCTGTGCTGTGCAATTGAGCTCAGCCGGGGGAGCATTTGGAGCATTACAATGAACTCAGTGTCTTTCGGATGATGGGTGGAAGTTTACAGGCAGTGTTTCTAATTTTGCCTTCTGTTGAATAATCCGTGTGTCAAACAGCTTGCCAACAATCAAGCTCATATGTGCATAGTATTAACCACCCCCAGATCTGTTCGATAGCTGTGTCACCTAGATAACAAAAAGATAAAAATGATGGAAGGGGAGCAGTTTAAACATTAACAATAATTCACAAAGACTAGTTTCAGTATCACTGTTTCCCACTGCGACTTCATTTCAAAGCTTTTAAATGAAAGAATGGGCATGGGGGGGGCAACTATTCCATTTTGAAGCTTCTCCCTACAACGAACAAAAATTTCCTCTCTCTTCTCCTGATATCAAAGCTCTCTCTCCAACCATCTCTCACTTGCCAACTTTTCCAGTTGTTCTTCACCTTCCCACTCTTCACTTCATTCTTCCCCAGCCCTCTCACTTGCTGAGTGTCCCATGCAGTCACTGTTTCCCACTCCTTAAATCCTCACTGTGAACAAGGGTTAAATGAACACAGTATCGAGATGAAAGGAAGACAGCAAGCAGGGCAAGGTCTAGTTAGTGGAGGGGCATTATGGTATTTATGAGATAATAAAATGTGAGGCTGGATGAACACAGCAGTCCAGCAGCATCTTAGGAGCTCCTGAGATGCTACTGGACCTGCTGTGTTCATCCAGCCTCACATTTTATTATCTTGGATTCTCCAGCATCTGCAGTTCCCATTATCAATGGTATTTATGAGAATGGTTTCAGGGATGAGACTCTTCTGTCATGAGGATAGATTGAAAAAGTTGGGACTGTTCTTCTTGGACAGAAGGCGGCTGAGATGAGATTTGATTGAGGTTTCCAAAAATCCATGAGCAGCTGAACACAGCAGATAAGAAGCTGCTCCCCCTTGTAAAACAAAATGAGGCTGTAGATTTAAATTAACGTGCATAAAAAGCAAGGATAATGCCAGAAAAACCTTTTCAAACTGCAAGCAGTTAGGGTATGCGATGCATTGTCTGCAAATATGGTAGAAGCAGATTCAATGAAGGCATTCAAAAGAGAACTGGGTGATTATTTGGATAGAAATGGAGTAAGACAGGAGATTGGCACTAGGTAATAGTGCAGGCACAATGGGCCGTAACAATTCCGTGATTCTATGGGAAGACATGCAGGGCGGGCATCGGAACGGCAAGCGTCCGACAGCAGGATAGTGAATGTTTGCAGATTAAACTCAAGGCAGCAGAATGATTACCAAACAAACACTGCACAAAGCATGCCAAAGAGTTGTAGATCTGTCAACGCAGCTCCCTGAAAGCATTCCTGAACTCAGGCTTATCTCAGTGAAGAGGACTGCTTTCCTGGAGAAGGGGGAATTGATGGCCCCACTGGAAGTAATGACCCACAGTTTGGAAATGCCAGCCTAACATTTCAACGTAAATTTGGAGTCTGTAATGACACAACCAAAACCCACAATTTTTTTAAAAACATGATCGCGTTTTCTTCTTGCACTCACATGTATGGACCCTGGTGTTGTTGTTTGTGTTCTGAAGTAACTGGAAAGCTTTGTGAAAGCCCAATGCATGCTGGGTGGCACCATCCACCGCTTTAATGTTGCTAAGGAACGTGGCCATTTTCCTTTTTGTCTCACTGGTGGCTGGAGACAAGTATGTCTTGTAACACTGGTCTAATGAGCATGTTCGGACTGTGTCTGCCACAGCCAGCACAGAAATCTAGGCACAAGAAAGCATAGTCACTTGACGGTTTGGTAGTACAGAGCAAGATTTTTTCTGAAAAAGAGAGACACATTCTGTCAAGCTTTATCTCTTTAGGCAAGGTTTAACGCTTCGTTAAAATGTGCCGTTTTCAGCAAAGCGAAAGATGTTATTCCTCAAAATTTCTCTGCAAAAATCTCAATTTTCTTTGCTTGAACAGCTTACATTTTTCTGCTTTATTTGAAGTGCAATTATTGCAAAACTATGCCACGAAGAATTGTGCTTCCTCCACTTGATTTTTCTTTTGCTCTTCCTCAGTTTATTTTCATATTTTGTCTACTGCTCCTAACAATGACTGTGCAAGCAGCCTGTCATCTGCTTGAATAAGTTAAAGTGGTCATTCTTGGATGGATACAAACCAACACCATGCCCTCAACAGTACAGTGCATTTCCTGTAACTGGCCACACTGTGTGAGTTTGCATGCATGTGGTGAGGTTGCAGTCTCATTGTTTGCACTAATTAGATCAGAGGGGTATAAAGTTAAACATGTGCCAGATGGAGCAAGGACACACTCCCTCAGCAAAGACGCTACATAAGATCAACCCTCCTCTCAGGGAGGCATTTCCTCCATTTGATTTCCTGACAGGACGTCTTGCATTGGTGCTGCATGATCTTTGCACAGTAATCAAGAAGAACAAAATTTGTACAGCTCAATTAAATAACCCATTTATACATACATACAATCCTTGGTCCTTTAAAGACCTGGATCACAATACCTGGCCAACTTTCAATAATCGGTGTATATATTCCGCATTATAAACATGGGCAGAGATTGGGAAGAACTCACCTTGTCATGTTCGTCAATTGAAGTTAGTATTACTTGCGCAGCATCTTTGGCTATTTGAAGTTGTGTGTCTGTAGCTGAAGCTCCATGGTCCACCACCACCACAATATGTTTTGATTGGGGTCTCACAGTAGAGACGTAAACAGGCCTGTACCAAAATAATCCCAAAACTATTTGCAAACAAAGATGTGTAGGTATTGAAGAGGCAAATTCAGTGATTTTTTTCCCCATTTTCTCAATAATTAATTCACATTGTCTCTAATTTTCTCCCCCGTGTTTTGATGACTGGCTCATGATAGGGTACATGAGCAGTGACAGCTCAACGACTCCTTTTACAACTTGCTAATTGTAATGAGTAGTCTTACTCAAGCAGGCTACTCCAACCCAATCCTACCTACTTTGCTCTGTAAAGGTCACAGCTTCACACTTGGAGTAAACAAAAAAGTTATTATCTCATACTAAAAATCAGGCATGGATTAACTTAATCCGAGAACTATTTAACTGGATCAGAAATCAGGCAAATTTGGAAAGTGAAACAAATTGCTTGCGTTTAGATCAGACACAAGTTTAATTGGAATCTTCTCAGATTTGCTTTTGAGAAAATTACACCGGTTGACTCGGAAGTGAAAATCGGATTTCCATGCTTTATGTACCAACAAATGAAATTGAACAGAATGCTATAAATGGCATAACTTCAGTCAGTTTATCTTGTGCATTTCTGCAAAGATCTCACTACACTAGATAATAAATGATTTATCATACCACATTTTTGTCTTCCAATGTAGATGGCTTACTCCAAGACACAAGGCAAAACTTTATTACATTTCTTAATATATTCCTTAATGTATCAGTTTAACATCAATAAACAAACTGCTTGTAGCTACAAACTGACTCAAAAATATTGTCATGTTTACTTATTCGTCATAAATAATTGTCACGTAAGAAAATACAAAACTATGCGTCAAAATCAGTCAAAAACAAAACCCAAGTTCCTTCAGAATGGATCTAAATATCCTACCTACTTCGATGTTCATAACCACCTTTGCAGCGAAACCTGTGTGCTGGGAAAATGGTGAAAATCCCTTCTTCTGAGCTGAAGTATTGCCACTTTATACCAGGGTTTGACTTGAAGTTGTCAGCAAGAACTGTTGGGTTAAAAAAGTCAAATTGTTTCAAAGCAAAACAGGTGAAAAAACTGCAGTCCATTTTATGCCATTATAATTTCAATGAGTTTGGATTATGTAAGATCATCACACATTCATTTTAATCTAGCTGTTTGTTAACTTTCTAATCAGTCTGCGGCCATATTTAAGACCTCTCAAAGAAATCAGAAGGCCTGACCCCAGTGTTGTGTGGTTTGCTTCATAGGTTTTTCACAATTGAATTTACAGTCTAAGTTCTTTTTATGTAGAACTTAAATTGTTACCGTTGGTAGCCTTTCATTCCCAGAAATTTCTTTCTGAAATTTAAACGCAATAGCTTTTTTCCCCCTTTTGCAGCCATTTGCCTTGGGTGTGAACTGGTGATTTTTTTCTTCCCTTCAGCAACATTCTCAGTACTTCAGCCCAATAAAACTCGAGCAGGTAGAAAAATGATTATTGTAAACTTCAAACTTACCATTCCTGGCACGGTCTGTAGTTTAGAACCAGGCCCATGATATCATTAACACCCCTTTCAGTCTAACATAATTTACTGGGCCTGTTTGTATTCAGTTTGCTCTGGAATAGAGCAGCAACAGAAATAATGGGAGGAAAGGTGCTGCTTCTGTGCTGTGTCCCTCTGTGATTCTATGGTATTAACCGAGTTACAACTATGTAAATTCATGTTTCATAGTAGGCAAATAATTCTGTTCCATGAAACAGTTTTATTTTACAGTCAGTGCCACATTCTGACAATGTAAAACATCAATGGTGATCAGGTGAAGTGAAACTGTTTCTACTGTGCTGCAGGAGATCATCACTTGCCTATTGCTCTTCTCTAAAATTTGGTGGAAGCTGAATATTTGACCCTGAATGTCCACATACCAAGTGGTATTTTAGCGAAGCACGGTATGTGTGCACATGCATAGGTCAGCTACCATCTGCAGGACAAATTAAGCAGTTTACACTTAAAGGGAAGACGCAGATTAACATGGCTAGATGCAAAGAGAATCAGTGGGTGGGGTGGGAGTGAACAAGGATAGGAATATACACTCAGTGTAGTAATGTTGAAGGTTGTGTGTGACAGTGAGAATGAGGGTGGGAAATCAGAGTTAACATTTTGGGTTGAGTGACCCAACCTCAGAATTCATGGAGAAAGGTTTCTGAGGAAGGGTCATTTGACCTGAAACATTACTCCGATTTCTCTCAGCTGTTGCCAAAACTGTTGGATTTTTACTGTAACTGCTCTTGTTTCTGATTTACGGCATCCACAGTTCTTTCAGTTTTTATTTAGAGAGAATTAGTGGTTCAAACACAATTAAGGCAAGTGGTAGCATAGTAGTAATGTCAATGGACTAGTAGTTCAGGGTACCAGGCTAATTTCTTAAGGCTATTGTTCATGACAGATGGTGAAGTTTGAATTCAATAAAATCTGGTATTAAATGCTGGTCTTACAATGACCATTGCCATTTCATTGTTGCAAAAATGCAGCTGGTTCACTGATGTCTTTCAGGAAAGGAAATAAACCATTCTTCTTAGCTGGTCTGGTGTGGTCTACCTGTGATTCCAGACCCACAGCACTGTGGCTGAATATTAAGTGCCCCCTGAAAGGGCCGAGCAAGTCACTCAGTTCAACAGCAATTATGGACAGTCTATAAATACGGGCCCAGTCAGCAATGGCCACATTCCCGTGAATGAATCAAAAAGCAGGTAGATATAGTTAGTTAAAATGACAAGCAGCATGCTGAATTTGATAAAGAGAGACACAGGCTGGATGCTGAAACAATCAGTGGCTATCAAAGGCAATTGGATGGACAGCTGGGGAGAAGAAATTGCCGTGCTGTGGAGGCCATGTGGTAGATTAGGGCTGAAAGGATTGCTCTGCAGGGAGCTTGCATGGTCTCTATGGGTCATGTAGCCTTCTTCACTGTGCCAAATATGACCCAAGGCCACATTAGAAAATTACATACAGTTTGAACAACCCCACTAGAGAAAAGACATGCAAACCATACCAAGCACACAATTCAAAATTCATCAGAACAATACCAGGAGTGAGAAACAACAAAACACAAGACTTTAAGGTACAGCAGAGAAGACCAAAAGAAAATTTTACAGACACTTGGAGGAGGAAACGTTTTAGTACTAGTTTGCCTACCCTGGACCAGGAGATCCAGATTCAAGCCCCACCTTCTCCACAGATATGTAGTAACATCTCTGAACAGGTTGATTAGAAAAACAGGTTAAATAAAAAAGGAAAGGTTTTGATGGGGTGAACAGGTAAATGGTTATTCGTTTCAGAGATAGTAGGAACTTCAGTTGCTGGAGAATCTGAGATAATTAGGTGTAGAGCTGGATGAACACAGCAGGGCAAGCAGCATCAGAGGAGCAGGAAGGCTGACGTTTCGGGCCTAGACCATTCTTTAGAAAAAAGTTATTCGTTGTTCAGGTCATCTGTGACAAAGGTTCTCAATTTAAAATGATCAAGAGAATGATTAGGATATATTACTTCGTTTGCAGTTGTTGGGTATATAGACTGTTATGCCTTAGGGAGGACTCTGGGAGAAACCACGGCATATTTTAATTAGAAATCCAATTCATATTTAAGCAGAGGAAGTTAGATGGCTTTGAGACGGTGGGAAATGATGTCAGTTTTACACAGGTCTAGCAAAGGTCTACAGTAGACACAACAGACTGAACTGCCTCCTCCTGTGTTATAAAACCCAAATCTTCTATCAATCAGTCACTGTGAAGCTATCTTAACATCTGGAGAGTTGACAATAAGGCCATCACTACTGGTCATTCATTTGCTTTAGACTGATACCAAGCCACTTATGTAAAAGGGAAAATTCAGCAGATGGGGACCACAGAGCTGGGAGATTGGGTGATAAGAACAGGAACTACCCAGACTAATTTTGTGGCATCCAATGGAGCACTCAAACATTTCTTGACCTCAAAATTAACTTAAACCTGACTTTCTAGAGCATCTGACTACACTGTTTGTAAAACTGAGCAGACAGTACATAACTTGATTAAAATTGTCATTCATCCAGCATACATTGAACAATAATTGACGTGAATTTGCACCAGATCTAGAACATAGAGCCGGAAGACTGGAGGTTGGCTATTGTGGTGCCATTATTTAACAAGGGCTGAAAAGAAAAGCCAGTGAACTGGTTTTTCTTACAGCCTGAAGTCAGTGGTGGGTAAGTTGTTGGAGGGGTTCCTGAGAGAAAGGATTTATACGTATTTGGGAAGGCAAGGACAGACTAATGATAGTCAACATGACTGTGCAAAGGAAATCATATCTCACTAACTTGATAGAGTTTTTTGAAGAGGTGACAAAGAAGAATGAGTAAGGGAGAGCAGGAGACTTTGTCTATATGGACTTAAGCAAAGTGTTCAATAAGGTTCTGTATGGTACACCAGTTAGTAACGCTAGTTCACACTGGATCCAGAAGAGGTAGCCAATTGGATTATGAACTTTGCTTGAAGTTAGAAGATGGAGGGTAATGGCGAAGGGATATTTTTTGGACAGGAGGCCTATGACCAGTGGTGGGCCCACTGCTTTTCGCCATTTATATAAATGATTTGGATGGGAATATGGGAGGTATGGTTACTAAGTTTGCAGATGACACCAAAACTGGTGGTGTAGTGGACAATGCAAGTGGTTACCACTGAGCACAATGGGACCTTCATCAGATGGGCCAATGGGCAAAGGAATGGCAAATGCAGTTTAATTTAGACACAAGGTGTTGCATTTGCTAAGGCAAACTAGAACATGATTTATAAAAAATTATGGTACAGCCTGCCTTGGGGAGTATTGCCAAAGAAAGAGACCCAGCGGTGTAGTGTCCTTGAGAGTGGAGTTGCAAGTAGACAGGGTGGTGAAGGCATTTGGCACACTTTGGCACAGAACAATGAGTTAGGATGTCATGTCATGGCTGTACAGGTGATGAGGCCACTTTTAGAATACAGTGTACATTTCTCATTGCCCTTCCACTAGAAGGACGTTGTTAAACTTGGAGGGTACAGGAAAGATTTACAAGGATGTTGCTGAGACTGTAGGGTTTGAGTTCTAGACAGAGGCTGAATAGGCTGGGACTATTTTCCCTGGATCATCGGGTCAGGGGGGAGTCCTTATAAAGGTTTACAAAATCATGAGGGACATAAATAGGGTGAATGGTCAAGGTCTTTTCTCCAGGGTAGGGGAATCCAAAACTAGAGGGCAGGGGTTTAAGATGAGAGGGAAAAAGATTTAAAAAGGACCTGATGTATAACCTTTCATGCAGAGGGAGGTGCATGCATGGAAGGAACTGCCAGAGGAAGTGGTGGAGGCTGGTACAATTACATTTAAAAGGCACCTGATGGGTACGTGAGTAGGAAGGACTAAGAGGAATATGGGCTAATGCTGAGAAATAGAACTATATGTCAGATTGGAATGTACGGTTGGCACAGACGAGTTGGACTGAAGGGTCTGTGTCCTTGCTGTGAGATCTATAGGTCATTGAGCCCAAATAGTCGAGGAATTTGTTTATTCCTCACACAAGCCTCCTCCCTCTCTAATTAGCACTTCCCATTCTGTATATATACACATCAAACCTCTCATTAAATATGCAATTACTGTTCACTTCAACACATTCCACGTGGCAGTGAGATTTACATTCTCACCAATGCGTGCGAGGAGAAATTCTCCCCAGATTCTTTATTTAATCTCTTAATGTTTAATCTTCTAGGGCAGAAGAGAAATTAAATGAATCTAGACAGAAAAGAATTCTCAGAAGGCATAAGTTCATGAGCACATAATTGCAGTTTTGAAATAGCTGTCTTTTTAGCATTGCTACTGAAGCAGCCAGCAATTTCACCCTGGGAGGCAAAAGGCAGATCAAATTCATGGCAGAGGGGCAGTCTCACTGATTATTGTAAATTCCAGAAGATTCTATGCACGAATGTATCATGTATTTCAGTTCAAAAGGAAGTAACCATCAGAACCAGACCCAGAGAATCTGAATGAACAAACAACAAAAAAAAGGTAATAGTAATTCAGAAAAAAATACAGCCCTTCCCCAAAATGTTCTCTCTAATTTTTACTGTCATGAAAATCCTACTGCATTCTCATGTGTGGTTACATGGGTGCTAGCAACACCATCATTTCATCTGGCCACTTTTGATATTTGGTCCTTAACAAAATTGTGACAGGTTACATGTCAATGATGGGCATCAAAGCTAAGAATAAAGCTGTGGATGCGACAGGTTTGGTTAGATTCCCTACAGTGTGGAAACAGGCCCTTCGGCCCAACAAGTCCACACTGCCCCTTGGAGCATCCCACCTAAACCCATCCCCCGTAACCCACACACCCCTGAACACTACAGGCAATTTAACATGGCCGATCCACATAGCCTGCCCATCTTTGGACTGTGGGAGAAAACCGGAGCACCCAGAGGAAACCCACGCAGACACAGGGAGAATGTGCAAACTCCGCACAGACAGTTACCCGAGGCTGGAATCGAACACGGGTCCCTGGCGCTGTAAGGCTGCAGAGCTAACCAATGAGCCACCGTATGGACATAAATCTTCCAGCAGAGTCAATGGATGATAAGAATTAGAACTGCAGAGCTTGCCTAAGTTTCAGCTTAAGCAGAGACATTGTAACAGCCAATACTGCAGTCAACTTCAACTAACTCACATGACAGGACACTCCTGATTTGCTTGGATCTGCATTAGACCAGGCGTTAGAGAATTCTTGAAACTACAATATTAAAAACTGATATAACTCTGTTCTAAAAGATGGGTTTCCCATCAAGATTTCCAAATGAAGTAGTTTACCTTCATTTGAATAAGGTGTAGGAAAAAAAGAACGGAAAAGGCTCTATAAGTTATACAAGAGGGATACAAGTTATGCAAGAAGGAGCTGAAGGAAGAGCTTAGGAGAGCTGCAAGGGAGCATGACAAAATCTTGGCTGATAGGATCAAGAAAAGCTCTGAGGCTTTTAACATGTTAAGTGAGGAAGAGAATGACCAGGGAGACGGTAGGGCCGATCAAGGGGTGTAAAGGGAATTTGTGCACGGAGCCTAAAGAGATAGGCGAGGTCCTTAATGAATACTTGTCTTCAGTATTCATAACTGAGAGGGACCTAGTTGTAGAGGAGGACAGTGTGAAACAGACTGGTAGGATAGAGGAGGTCCATGTTTGTAAGGAAGATGTACTAGGAATTTTGAGGAACTCGAAGATAGATAGGTCCCTGGGGCCTGATGGGAGTTATCCAAGGATTCTATGGAAAGTGAGGGAAGAGATTGCTGGGCCTTTGGTGACGATCTTTTCCTCCTCATTGTCCATGGGTATAGTGCCATAAGATTGGAGAGAGGCAAACATCGTTCCCTTGTGCAACAAAGGGAATGGGGTAACCCTGGAAATTACAGGCCAGTTAAGTGGTCTTACATCAGTGGTGGGCAAATTATTGGAAACCAGTTTGAGAGATCGGCTTTAATGATCACTTGGGAAGACACCATTTGATTCGTGATAGTCAGCATGGATTTGTGAGGGGCAGATCATGCCTCACAAATCATATTGAGTTCTTTGAAGAGGTGGCCAAACATGTGGCTGAAGGTAGAGCAGTGGATGTGGTATACATGGATTTAAGTAAGGCGTTTGATGAGGTTCTCCACGAAAGGCTCATGCAGAAGGTAAGGAAGCATGGGACATGGTGAAATGTGGCAGATTGGATTCAGAATTAGCTGACCTTTAGAAGACAAAGGGTGGCAGTGGAAGGAAAATATTCAACATGGTGCTCAGTTATGAGCGGTGTATCACAAGGATCTGTTCTGGGTCCTCTTCTATTTGTGATTTTTGTAAATGATCTGGATGTAGGAGTCGAAGGGTGGATTAGTAAATTCACGGATGATACGAAGGTGGGTTGAGTTGTCGATAGTGCAGAGGGCTGTTCTAGGTTACAAAGGGACATTCATAGGATGCAGAGTTGGACTGGGAAGTGGCAGATGGATTTTAACCCTGAAAAGTGTGAGGTGATTCATTCTGGAAGGACAAACTTGAAAGCAGAATACACGGTTAACAAAGATTCTTGGCAGTGTGGAGGAGCAGAGGGATCTTGGGGTTCATGTCCACAGTTCCCTGAAAGCTGCCACCCAGGTGGATAGAGTTGTTAAGAAGGCATATGGTGTGTTAGCTTTCATTAATTGAGTTCAAGAGCTGTGAAGTTATGCTCCAGCTATACAAAAGCCTGGTTCAGCCACATCTGGAGTATTGTGACCAGTTCTGGTCACCTTATGACAGGAAAGATGCACAAGTGTTGGAAAAGATGCAGAGGAGATTTACCACGACGTTGCCTGGAATGGAGGGTAGGTCTTACAAGGAAAGGTCAAGAGCACTAGGGCTTTTCTCTCTAGAACAACGGATGAGACGTGACTTGATATAGATTTACAAAATGATCAGAAATATTGATACAGTAGACAGCCAGAGACTTTTTCCTAGGATGGAGGTAGCTATTACAAGGGGGTATAGTTTTAAAGTGAGTGGAAGTAGATATAGGGGAGACAGAGGTAGGGTCTTTTCTCAGATTGGTCGGGGTGTGGAATGCATTGCCGGATAGGGTCATGGAGGCAGTCTCATTAGGGGCAATTAAGGGGCTATTATATAGGCATATGGATGCTAGTGTAAGGTAGGGTTGGAGGTTAGATGGACCTCAGGTTTAGGGTAAAAGTTCAGCAAAACATTGTGGGCCAAAGGACTGTGCTGTGCTGTTCTATATTCTATGTTTAATACATTTTACTTAGAAACATGTTTTACAGTTATGAAGTCTGTATACAGGTAATTATTCTTTAACTAACACACACTAACAGAGGTTCTGGTAACTTATATTACAGCTGTTTGTGGGAGCTTGCTCTGCTGAAATTATTTGTTGCATTTCTTACGAGCCAGCATTTTGCTCCTTTCCTGCAATCCATCTTTTTCAGTTGCTAAGCAGGTGGGTACGGTGGACGTCACAGCGGCCAGATTGCTATTTTAATCTGAATGAAGAAATCATTATGGCTTTCACACCAGGTAGAAACAACAGGAGAGAGAGAGTCAGGGCCAGAAATGTTTTACTTTCATGATGAGAATGAGGAGGAATAAGAGTTTGCCTATAGACTTCCACAGAAATAACAGGAGCACCCATGCCCAGACTCCCACTCCAGCCTTTACTCCAGTGGTGGGGGACTTTACTATTGGGTCCAATGTGCCTGTTTTTAGGGATACAGATGAAATGAACTGCTTATATGTGTAGAAGGAACAAGGACAATAGTTAACAGAGGAGAAAATCGAACATGAACTAGAAATAAGTGGAACTTAGCAGATGATGAAGCAATAAAGGAAAGAAAACACAAAGTAAATTTAAGTACATAAAAATAAAAAGGCAGAAAGCGGTGCAGTGACAAAGACAAAAAAGATGTTCAATAATTTTGTTGAGCATAATACGAATGGATTCAGATTGCTAATGGAAAATTGACAAGAAATCTCTGAACAATGATCATTTGGTACTAAGCAATTACAAAATTGAAAGTGAACATACCCCATGTTTAAAAAAAAAGGAAATATCTGAACCAGCACTAAAGATTGACGCACACAATATTGGATAAAATAAACAACAGTAAGAAGTAGATTGGAGGATTAGGTACAAAGTAAGTAGAAATAGAGAATGTAGCAGACTGTGATGCAGTTTATTCGACATGGTTTGAAATGAAAGGTCATCAATAAAATTGGCAATTATAGGAATACAGGACATAATATGAGGTTGGATAAAACATTGCATACAAACCAGGAGACATTGAGATGATGGTGAAGAGGTGTGTGTTTCTGGGTTCATAAGGTGAACTGCCCCTGCAGAGAGCCAGCACAGATCCAACAAGCCAAGTTGCTGCCTTCTGCGCTGTTATGATTTTATGACCTGCAGATGTCTCTTTCAAGATCCATCAGGCCAGTTGGACTATAGAACATGGTTAAATCTTGAGCGATGTAAAGTAGCTACTTGGAGAGTAAATCAAGCAAAAAGCAACAGATATTTGGTATTATCTATCTGCTAAAATTCTTGAGTTATAAATTAAAGCTCTAAGTGCAACGAGATGCCAAGTTTGAGTTAAAAAATTCCAGTGGCTGCTATGGACCAATTGGCCTTGACTGCCATTCACATTTTAATTCTGTTTTGTACCATAGGGAATTGCTCCAGTCATTCAGGAACTTGGAAATAATCCAAACCCTGCTGTAATACAGGAACAAGCAGCAAATATGACGCAGGGTTCAATGATGCACCAATTATGCTGAATGCCAAAACTGGCTGTTGTCTGTTTTGATTAGTTTTGTGAAGAGTTGCACACATGTTTTTAATTTCAATACTACTTTTGGTCCTTCTTTTTTTGAAAATAGTGCTGTTCATTGACATTAATTGCATTGTTGAGCTTGAATTTATAGATAACTTTTATGACCTCAGATATCCCAGACTGTTAGACATGCAATGAAGTACTTCTGAAATCCAGTTACTGCTGAAATTTCATAGCATATCCATACTGGAGAATGCAATGCTTTGCACTTATGTAAGTTAAATAGACACAATTCAACAAATATCACAGGAAAAGAGAGTGATGTCGTCAGGGGTACCAGTGGTATCGCCATGGATTAAGAAAAGGCTATTCCCCCAAGGCTATGTGTAACATGGCTGGATGTAGGAGAAACTACATTTTATCCTGTTCCAAACATGAGCCTCAATGCCAAATATCTGGTCCTGTAAGCTTTTACTAATGGTTTTTTTTTAAAACAGATGGAGAGGAGAAGCTGTCAGAGAGGGGCAGAATCATTTAAAAAGTTAGTTAAAAACAATTCAAATAAAAAACATAAAATTAGTTGAAAGCACATCAGCTGACATACGAACCTGTGTTTAGGTCCCGGCCAGGATTGAACGCTCGACTACTGACAGTTGTGGAAAGCCTGTCACAGCTGATGGTTTTTGAAACGTTAGCATTGAAATTCCCATCAAACCTGTGATTAAAATGAGAAAGGATCTAAAATGTAGCACAGCGCGAAAGCACAGTAACAAGATAATTCTGATGTTAAACTTCTAATTGAAGCCTGAGGTGTGAAATGGCCTTAATTTCAAACAAAAACCATTTGCTCTCATTCTATTATACATAACATTTCAGACAAAATACAAGTTTTCATTCTCCTTCAATTTTTCCATCTTATCGGAAGTTGCTAATTATTAGATTTTGGATCCAGCTCCTTCCTGTATGAGTTGGGATTAACAGATTTCAGCAGATTTGACACTGGGCAGGTTGAAAGTCATGGAGCAATACCTCATTGATTATCATTTCACGGTAGATCTTGTGGTGCAGTGGAAGTGTGCCTACCCCAGAGCTACGAGGCCTGGATTCAAGTCCCACTTGCTCCAGAGGTGTCTATTAACATCTTTGAACAGGCTGATTATAAAATATTGATCACCAACTCATGATGGCTCTTGTGGTACAGTGGTAGTGTCCCTGTCTTTGAGCCAGGAGAGTCAAGTTCAAGTCCCACCTGCTCCAGAGGTATGCAAAAACCTCTCTGAACAGGTCACGAGAGAAAAAAAACGCGTATCCCAAAGACAGCTCAATTATCTTCTCAGCAATTAGAGGAGCCAAGCATTCAATTGAATCATTTTGTAAATTTAATTGAATTGTTCAGATGAAAATGTCCAAAATACAATGATTTGTGTTGAAACAAAAAAATGACCCCAGAAAACATTCGATATTTGAAGCTTGGATTTTCTGAATGCCAGCCCAAGCAAATGTAACTGACCAATGGGTGAACTGTTTATGATTAAAAAATATCTATTTTGTCAGCAGGATCCTTTTCAAGGGCATACCAAACCAACTCCACCTCAATTCTCCTGAAGGTACGGATTAATAAAAGGGTTTGATTCTGCAAGTATCAGCAGTACTCAGGCAGCTTACCCATCTTGCTGTTTTTCTTGTATACATTCGGTAAGCTACTCAGCTGGCTCAGGTATCACATTCATGGCCCCTTCAACACAGAGAATGAACAGCCTGGATCTATGGGTGAATCCTCATAATGGTTTTCAAAACCTCGTCAGCTTTACACCACGTTTAGTTCATAGTACTGAAAAAACCCTATCTTCCTCACCTTGCCTCAGAAATGTCATCAGTCGTGAACAGGAAACATTTCTTTGATTACCATATGAATGTCAGTGAGAGTGACATTCCTACTAATGACAGGTTTCTAATATGATTTACTTCCCTATCTCAAAGATTAAGTAATTTCAGAATTTTTGTGAGGAACAATGGATAGAATTAGGCAAAAGGGTGAACAAACAATAAACAATCATCAGTTTTACGGAGAAAATTAACTCTCCAGAAAGACTAGTTGCAGCGTATTCATTTCTTCTGTACATAAGTGGTAAAAGCTCTTGATAACCCAGCAAATTATAATGCAAGCAATGTGCAAATGAATGAAGGAAATGGAAAAGACACACCATCAATTTGCAGAATAGTTTCTACTGTGGCCAATGATGGAGAACCATATTTTGGTGGCGAGATGGTTTTGGTTTAAAATCGCTGAACTGTTAATCTAGAGACCCAGATAATGTTCTGGGGACCCCAGGTCAAATCTCACAACGGTAGGCGGTGGAATCTGAATTTAATTTAAAAAATCTGGAATTAGGTACCTGGTGACGACTATGAATCCACTGTCAATTATCGGAAAAACTCATCTAGTTCACTCTCATTTAGGGAAGGAAACTGCCATCCTTACCTGGTCTGGCCTACATGTGACTCAAGACCCACAGCAATATGGTTGACTCCTAACTGCGCTCTGGGTAGTTAGAATTGGGCAATAAATGCTGCCTAGCCAGTGATGTCCTCAGCGTGAGAATGAATTTTAAAAAAGCTCTTGTCCAGCAGACTGCTGAGAAAATCATTTCTCCTTTGTGGGTCTCCGAAGTCAAGTAAACCAGCTCACTTGGTCAGAGCTTCAGTTCAAATTTTGCAACTTCAAAGGAATATAGTTTGATCATTAGTCAGCGGGTAAACATCTTGGCATTGAAGCTAGATATTCTTGCCAGATAACAGTCACACATCAAGATTGTGTGTGAACACAAAACATCTGTACAAAATGCCATTGGCAATGCTTCATCCCTGGCTCTCCCACCTGTGGATCTCTCGTCAATGGCACAACCTGGGACTCGCTCCCTTTCTCGCCTAATTTAGTTGCATGGAAAATTAGCCATCACTTACTAAAGTAGTGATCGAAGGCTATAGACCATTTCTCAGTTCTCCCACTTCTCTAATGTTTACCTGTAATCTCTTTATCTGACTGTAATGTTTATCCTTTTAACTTTATTTCTTTCAAACTTAAACTATGAATCACTAAGGTAACTTATTTCTTTATTTCTCCATTTTGTATTTAAGATTTGTACCCAAGTACAATGTACCTAAGATGGTGCAATGTGAGGCAACAGTGTAAACTTTTCACTGTACGTCTGCACTTGAGTACGTGCAACAATAAACCTATTTCTAATCCCCCACTGGTATAACTTTTTTTTTTAAAAATCTCCTGTGCTCCAAGTATTTACCAAGGACTACATGTGACAGATCTGTCCTTTCTGCTGTTACTCAGGAATACCAATCATTATAACCCAACAGGCAAGCTAAACGTCAAGTTCTTATTTCAAATGATAGAATCCCTACAGTGTGGAAGTAGGCCATTTGGCCCATCAAGTATGCACTGACCCTCCAAACAGCATCCCATCCAGCCCCTACCCTATTCTGCATTTCCCCAACCTGGACGTTATGGGCAATTTAACATGGCCAATCCACCTAACCTGTACATCTCAGGACTATGGGAGGAAACCACAACACCCGAAAGAAACTCATGCAGGCCCGGGGAGACTGTGCAAACTTCACACAGACAGTCACCTGATGGTGGAATTGAACCCAGATCCCCAGCGCTGAGAGGCAGCAGTGCTGACCACTGAGCCACTGTTTCTTTCTCGGTTCAATTCCCATGTAAACTGAGATAATAACCAGAAGATCGGCACTATGTTAACCATTGAGTTTCACAACAAAATAAATGTACAGTCCCACCTTATATTCAAAACAAAAGTCTTGCACTACACATTGAAAACACAGCAATAGTGATGATCCAGGCTCATCTACCAATTTGTACACTGTTGCAACAAAGAATGCACCATTACAAGAACACTAAAGAAACTGGAGCACATTTGGGCTATATAGTCTATCCAGCCTGCTCAACTATTCAATGTGGTCACGGCTGATCTTGGACCTCAACTTCACTGTTCTGTCCTCTCCTCTAAATTCCCCAAGAGACCAAACATCTGTCCAACTCAGCCTTAAAATGTATTTAATAACGGTGACTCCACAGCCCTCTGAGGCACAGAATTCAAAGATTTGCAACCCTTTGAGTGAAAAATGTTCCTCGATCTCAGTTCTTGGCCCAAGTTTTAATACTCTGACCAGTGGAAACAATCTCTGAGCAGCTATTCTCTCAAGACTCTTCAGAATCTTGTAACTTTCAATGAGATCACTGTCATTCTCCTGACTTGTGAAAGCATGAAGTTGCTCATTTTGGAAGGGAGAACAAGAGAACAGAATATTATTTAAATGGAGAGAAACTTCAGAAATCTACAACACAAAAGACTTGGGGGTTATTGTGCATGAAAAACAGGAAGTTAACACACAGATGCTGCAGGTAATCAGAAAGGCCAATGGAATGATGATCCTTATTTTAAAGAGGCTGCAAGTATAAGAGAGGAAAGTCTTACTACAACTGCATGAGCTGCTGGTGAAATCACATCTGGAGTAGTGAGCAGTTTTGGTCCCCTTGTTTAAGGGAAAGATATTGTTTCATCAGAGGCAATTCAATGAAGATTCACTTGGATGATCCATGGTATGGAAGGATTGTCTTATGAGCATAGATTAAATAGGTTGTGCCTTTATTCACTCGAGGTTAGAAGAATGAGAGGTGATCTCACTGAAATATACAAGATTCTGAAGGGACATGACAGTGTAAATGCAGAGAGGGCGGGTCTCGGACCAGAGGGCTTGCCATAGAGAGTTGTGGGGCAGAATCCTTGTGGGCATTTAAGGCTGAGATAGATTCTTGATCACAAGGGAAAATGAAGGGTTATGAAGAAATGCAGGAAAGTAGATGTGAGGTATATTGGATAAGCCATGATTCTATGGAATGGTGGGTAGGCTCAAGAAGTCAAATGGCCTACTCCTGTTCCTAATTCTCATGGTCTTATGAACTCCAGAGAACACAGACCTAACTTGTTCTGCCTCTCATCATTACACTATAATAGGCCATTGATAAAAAAATAGATTTAATATGAATTCACATGACATCAGTAATTACAAATATTTAGATGGCACACAAAGGGTTAACATCCTTTCTTGTAAAAAGCTGTACGCTATTATTTCTTCAATTTCACACAAATATCACAGTTTGTTTCAACTTGCCCAAGGTACCATGACTACAGCTGTGATGAGATTCTGCCTGCCATTGTTGAGTGATCAAAAGATAGACTGAAATTCTATTTCCAAGAGCAGTCACATCATTGCAATTTTCCCCTCACTTCTTCCTAGACGAACTATAATGAACAACTGATCGAAACACACAGTCTCTAGAGAGAAACCGCACAGCCTCAGTCCTCCTCTTTGATCTGACTCCCTTTGGAAACGTCAGTTCAGTCTTCAACTTGCGAGGCACTGGCTTGATTGATATCTGCTCTGATGTGCTTCAGCACTTTGAAATTCACATATTAAATCCCATCAGACCAGGCTGCTTCTATTCCAAGCAGCAGCTTCTGCAAGTGAACTAGAGCTAATGCAGAACATAAAAACTGCGGATTTGTTGGCAGCTCTTTGAATTTTATATCAAAACCCAGACTTTTAGCAAATTCCAAATCAACTTAAATCATACTGGTTTTATCATGCAAAGCAGTTTTCTAGAATGTTGGTGCATATGGAAACTGGGAAGAAAATGTATTCTCAGACAAGGTTTCAAAGGTTTTCTAAAGTAAGGTCTACCAAAACAATTCTTCTGCATTCATCTACTTATTGTTGTCCTTTGCTCGACGACGGAATGCTGTTTTACAGAATATTTAACCTCATTTCCCCTACCATTCTCATTTTCTCCTCTCCCAGAGAGTCGACTGGTGATCTGGCAAGGTGGCACAGCCTGTTTAAGTTAGATACATTTCATGACTATGTCTACTGCCAGCAGGCATTTCTTATCCTTCCATGTGGATCCATCATGCTGAAGACCAAATATGACCTGTCTGACCACCACAAATACCCTTAAGAAGAACAGCTATCATGCTTTTGCTGTGTTATTTTTTGCTTAGTATAACTTGAGGCTAATTGTCACTACTGGTCAAAGTCAAAGTCAACGTCAATATGAATTACAACAGTACACACTTGCATTCAACCTTGGAACCTTTATAGCTTACATACCTCCATCCCTAGTAAGCAGGACTGTAAATCAACTAAATGTATGCAATATTAACTAAGGCTGCATGTAATAGTTTAACAAGTGAAAATTATTGACAATCAAACTTTTATCAACAACCACCTCCTATTTAGATGTATCCTTTCAATCATGAGCAAGATGCCGGTTTAATTTTTTTCTACAAAGCCTAGGAATAAAAAGTGTATCTGAAGCACTCCATTGCAGTTAACTCAACACTTGGGTGAGATACTGGAGGGTTCCTGTGGTTTTTAAAACTGAACCTCATCATCAGAGGGCACCATTCGCAGAAGAACAAAGAAAATGGAGAAAATTTATTTTCAAAACGCTTTCACAAAAATGGAAAATTCAACAGATCATAAGCACATCAAAACCAGAGGATCACACAAGTAACTATCTGTACCTCTATGTTTTGAAGGAATTCCATCGGACTCGAAACATTGACTATCTTTCCACATAGGCTGCCCGACCTGCTGAATTTTCCAAGACTTTCTGGTTTCATTTTAGATTTCTAGCATCTGCAGTACTTTGCTTTTAATAATTACTTATGTTAGTTATTAATTCGTTTTTCTGGAATATATTTCTAGTTCACATTCCATTTTTGCCAAATCCTGTCACTAACATGTACCCTCATCAGGTAATTCATCCCCAGAAACAGATACATTTAAATTATGCATCTTATGTGTCGATATTTTTAATCAACCTGTTCAGGTATGCCATGACACATCTCTGGAGCTGATGGGACTTAAACCCAGGATTGCTGGTCCAGAGGCAGGGACGTTATACTTATCCCAATGAGGCTAATTCAACAATGAACCCAGGCAAATAATGCACTAGCCATCACTACCTTGGTGACCTATTTTCACTGACGTGGAACAATGAACACATTGGGAAGTATTGTAGTTTGATCATGGTTGTTGTTGGCCTCCAGAAGATGGAGAAAAGTAAGAAAAAATGGCTTGAAATGAACATTAGAGTGACTGATGGCACTCACGAGTATATTGACTGTTGGAATCTAGGAAATACAGGGAAAAGTACTTACTCCATCATTGAAGCAGGAATTGTGCAGCAGTCTTGGATGGCTGTCAATGGCGATGTCAAATGAGCTGTGTAGGATGCTTCAACCACCTGCTTGTTACGATTCACCACATCGAGATAGCGATTAAACTTCTCTCTTATCTTTTTAGCCAACTGGCAGAGGAATGGAAAAACACAACACGGGATGAGACTGTAGATCCACATCGCTACCAGCCTGCAATATTGCTGTGCTAAACTCAATGTTGTTGACATATTTTGTTCACCAAAGAGGGTCATAGAATGTTTGTAGCATAGTAAGGGACCACTTGGGCTGCAGTAATTATTTCACTGTTGACAAATTAACATTCTTCCAATATTCTGACCTGCACATTTGCAGTCAAAATTTAATTTACATACCCCAATGTTCTAGTTAAACCTCTGAGAAATTTGTTGCATAACGAGTCCTAGTTTCATACCAAATAATACTGACAACTCAAAGCCAATTTATGCTGAATATGCTTAGTTTGAAGCCTGGGGCTGTAAGGTACACTGTCTTAAACTAATATCAAGTGGAATTCCTTCTGGCAGTAAAGAACGAGGGTGGAGAAGAGATTTTCATTCCATTTGTCTGTACTAAATCTGAACTAACATCAGAGATGAACGAACGACACAAAACAATCATTTGCAGAGACTTCAAAAAAGTAGCCAAATGAAAAACCAGGATGATGAAGAATACAAAACCCCATTTCCCAATGGATGAAATGATATGGCTTAGGGATGATGAAGCCTCAGAGACTGCGTTGAGGTACATGGGTGGAGTGGTAGACTAGAGGTATGTGAACATTTGTACACACGTATACACACACACACACACACACACACACACACACACACACACACACGTATACACACACACGTATACACACACATACACACACTTGGAGCTGGGGCAAACCATTCATCCTCTCTAACCTGCTCCTCCACTCAACAACATAATGACTGACTTTACTGTGGTCTCAACTCCATATTCCCATCTACTCCTGACAACTATTGATTCCCTTGTTAGTCAAGAACCCATTTACCTTTGAGCTTTCACTACATTCTGGGCAAGAAAATATAAATCTTCCTCAACTCAGTCTCAAACAGCAGACCCATACTTTGAAACTGTGCTCCCTTGCTTTGATCTCAACATCATTTTAACTTCCATCCTTTCTTGCCCCTTCAGGGTCATACACATCTCAACAACTTCACCTCCTATCTATTTAAACTACAATGGAAATGGGCCCAGCTTTCCTTGTAAGATAATATCCCCCTCCCAAGATTAGAACAGTGAACCTTTACTGAACATCATCTAATGCAGTTATATCCTTTCTTAAATAAGGACATCAAAACAGCTCACAGTGTTCAGATGCAGCCTCATCAGGCACTAGCAAAATGTTGCTACTTTTCAATTCCAATCTTTTTTCAATCAATACCAATATTTTACTTGCCTTTCTAAACATTTTCTGTAGCTGCATTTCAACTTTTTGTGTTTCATGTACAAGGACAAATATTTCCTGCTGCTATTTAAGGTTCTGCAATTTTTCTGCAATATGCTCCTTTCCCATTATTTCTGCCAGAGGTGTAGCATTTACATTTTCCCCACAGTGGGCATAGATTTGGTAGTTGGAGTACAATCAATTAAGCTATCTATATCCCTTTGCAGACAATGCCCTATCTGTATATCATCAGCAAATTTGTCAATCACATATATGGGCTCTTCATCCATGTCATTAAAATAAATTGTAATGAATTGAGACCCCCACATGGATCCTGATGGCACTGATCTCATCACGTCCTGCCAATGTGATAAAGAAGAACCACTTATACTGATTCTCTGCTTCCCAGTACCCAACCAATCCTGGTCAATACGTTATTACCTACACCATGAGCTCTCATTTTGTTACAGGGTTTCAGAAAATTGGATGATCAGGTAGGAATAGGGTGCCCAGTATCTTCCTATCGACTGTAATGGCAAAGTGGGAAGGGCATCTGTCAAGAGGGCAGCTGAGGATATTAACTAACCAATTAAGGGCTTCTTTAGAGATATGCTCCAACATGTGGTCAGACCACCATAGACTAACAGAAGTATACAGCACAGGCCTTTGGCCTAACCAGGTTGCCTAAACTGAACTGGTCCCATTTTCCTGCCCTCGAAACACCAGGTATGCCACGGTAGATAAATTGGAGAATCTGAGGGATGGAAAGTAAGGGTTTGGAGGGGTAGGGGGAAGGGGTCATGCCTACTGATTGGGAACCATATTGCCAAAGGAGGGCTGTCCTTTGAAAACCATCCTTCAACCCCATTGCTCAAGCTTTCCTGACTGGGACAATGTAGACCACATTTTACTGGATTCTGGGATGGTGCCCTTGGTGACGCAGCAGGCTGCTGTAGTCCCAGTAGAGGCCACAGCTTCCTTGGGCCAGCAGTTCTTGAAGACTGCATCACATCCCTCTCATACTGGGGGAGACACATGAGCTCATGAAATAACCCTCCCATGTAGCTAATTGCCCAAAGCCAGTTAAATCGTTTCAGGGCTCGCAGGATGTGCCAGACCTAGGTTGATCCTGGCTTTTAGGCTGGGGACAAGCCCACTTTTGTCTCATACGAGCCCAACCATAATGTAATGTTTTGTTGTACAACTGAGCGTCCCAATTCAAAAATGTCTGAGAAGTCACGATTGGCCTGAACTTGGTTTAGCTTTCCTCAACTGAAGGAGTAGAATTTATATGAGCACAAAGAGAAATTTTAAATTATCTAAAAATTAAAACCAAACAAGGCACACACATAACAACATTCTTCACCAACCTCAATCATAATTACTTCAACCTGCTCAATTCGCAAGTATAACATTCTTTCCAGTAGTTAATCATATGTAAGAGGACCTAGCCTTGTGTGGAAGCAGAATTGGTGGTGGTGGTGGAGAAAAAGACAGAGACAAGAGAAGGGTGAAACAGTAATGGGTGTTTCTTTTGATTATGATCCAGAAAAATGATTGAGAAAGCACAGTGAAGGAAGATTCAAGATCATGGTCTGATGCGAGCCTGCCACTGTCAAATAGCCTTTTAACATCCAGCTTCCATGCATTTTAAAACTATTATTTGTAAAAAAGATGTTAGAAGAAGATGAATGGTCTCAATAGTATCACCCAGATTTGGTATTTGCAACCAAGAAAAGTGCACAAAATATTGATATCTTTTAACAGCTGAAAACAGTAGCACACTCTGCAATGAGTAACAAATTGTCCTCAAAATATTCAGAAAGCAACATCAAAGCACAAAATGTTTCGCTATTGGGATCTTATATTTGCATTGCTTACATAAATGCTTAAAACATCATGAATTTTTTATAAAGTGCATACAAATTTACTGAATTTGTATCATCCCTAATTGTTATACATGATTAAAACATTAAATTACAGGCCCCTCTCAACAGCAAAGTAAAAATTAATATATGGGGAGGAAAATCATGAAAGCATTTCTTTGATCATTTGTTAATAGGCCCTCTGCATTTGTTTGCTATATGGCACAATTTTAGATTCTAACTGAACACAAACATAAAAGGAACCCCTGACAAAAAGCTTCAGCATTTTTTTAAAAATGCCAATGTTGTCACTAGACTTATTTAATATATAATGTCAGAAAATCAAACAAATCATTTTTAAGTTAATACATTTTAACACTGTGACATTGGTTTCTTATGAAAAGCTTCCAATTAGTCAACTTAATAAATTTCACGACCCTCTGGTTTTCACTCTAGATTTACAGAGCTCAGAATTCTCCATGCTACCATAAAGAAGGCTATAACTGAAGACTAAATAAGGATATCACTAAACTGGAGAGGATTCAGAAAAGATTTACCAAGATATTGCCGGGAATGGAGGGCTTGAGTTATAAGGAGAGGCTGGATAGGCTAGGACATTTTCCACTGCAACGTAGGAGATAGAGGGGTAACATTTATAGAGGTTTATGAAGTTGTGAGGGGCATAGATAAGGCAAATAGCAAAGGCGCTTTCCCAAGGGTAATGGAGTTCACAACAACGGGGCATATTTTTAAGGTGAAAGGAGAAAGATTTAACAGGGGCCGAAGAGGCAACGTTTTTCACACAGAGGATGGCGCATATGTGGAATTAACTTCAGAGGAAGTGGTAGGTGCAGGTACAGTTACACCATTTAGAAGAACTTCAGACAGTTACATGGATAGGAAACGTTTAAGGGTTATGGTCCAAATGCAGGCAAATGGGATTAGTATAGTTTGGGTGGCTGGCACAGTGAGTTGGACCAAAGAATCTGCTGTGCTGTACGGCTCTGTCTGTAGTTAGAGGCTTATTGTGCAGACTATTACTTCTCCCAAACTATAGTAACCTCCTCAAGTTTGTTTAAGGTGATGACTCCTTCCTGGGATATGGTACCAAAGGCAAAAAGTCAAACTCCTGTACTTCAACCTAATGTTAAGTATTTACGCGCATGTTTTGATAGGGGGTGCTGGGAAGTTATTTGGCCTTGGAACAGTTGTCAGCTACAGAATCTTAGTGATATTCTAACACAGTGGCTGGAATCCCAATCTAACGTTGGTATTTATTTCGAGAGGACTTGAATATAAAAGCAAGGATGTACTACGGAGGCTCTATAAGGCTTTGGTCAGGCCACGTTTGGAGTATTGTGTGCAGTTTTGGGACCCATAGCTCAGGAAGGATGTACTGGCCCTGAAGAGGGTCCAGAGGAGGTTCACAAGAATGGTCCCAGGAATGGAAAGCTTAACATATATGAGGAACATTTGAGGATTCTGGGACTATACTCATTGGAGTTTAGAAGGATGAGGGAGGATCTAATTGAAACTTACGGAATACTGAATGACCTGGACAGAGTGGACGTTGGGAAGATGTTTCCATTGGTAGGGGAGATTAGGACCCGAGCGTACAGCCTTAGAACGGAGATAAAGAGAAACTTCTTCAGCCAGAGAGTGGTGAATCTATGGAATTCACTGCCACAGAAGGCTGTGGAGAACAGGTCATTTGAGTATATTTAAGACTGAGATAGACAGGTTCTTGATGATCAAGGGCATCAAAGGTTACGGGGAGAAAGCAGAATAGAGTTGAGGAACTGATCAACCATGTCTGAATGGCGGAGCAGATTCAAAGGGCCGAATGGCAAACTTTCTGCTCGTAGGTCTTATGGTCTTAAAAACAAAAGCCATCCGCGGAGATTCAAAAGCAGAGATTATTTTACACAATCAAAATCACTTACTTCTATTCGATTTTCAAACATGCTTACGAACATATAAATTTGGTGCAGGAAGAGGCCAATGAGCTCTTTGAGTTTGCTCTGCCAGTCTAACTCTACATTCCCAGCTACCACTAAGAATATTTCACCACATTATTTATCAAGAATTGATCAACCCCAGTCTTAAAAATATTCAAGAACTCTGCTTCCACCATACTTTCAGGAAGAGAGTTCCAAAGAGGAAATCATTTCGCCTGAACTCATTTTTAAACAGGCAACTATTATTTTCAAATAGGGAACTCAAGTTCCAGCTACTCTCATAGGAAATATCCTTTTCACACTTATCCTTTTGAGGCCCCTCAGGGTCTTAAATGGGTCAATCAAGCCACATGTTATTCTTCAATATTCCAGTGGGTCTAAGTCTAGCCTACCCATTATTCCCTCATAAGACAACCCACCCATTCCATGGAATAGTTTAACAAACCTTCTCTGAACTACCTCCAACACATGTTTCCGTAAGGTGACCCTTACTGTGGGCAATACGCCACAGGTGGTCTCAGCAATGCTCTGAATAAGAATAATCTCCCGACATTTATATTCAATTCCCCTCACAATAAATAATGGCTCTGTTAGCTTTTTAATTTCTTGCCGTACCTGCATACTAGCCTTTTCTAATTCAGTCACTCGAACACCCAGATCCTCAGAGGGCTGCAATCTCTGACTATTTAGATGATATGCCTTTGTACTCTTTTTGCCAAAATAGACAATGCACATTTTCAAAAACAATACTCCTTTTTCCTGATCTCTGCCCACTTACTGAACTTATTCATATCCCTCTGTCCTACTTATCTTTGGGCCCTTGGCAAATTTACCAACACTACCTTTATTCTCTCATTCAAGTAATTTACATTAATTGTAAAATGTCAAAGCCCCAGCACTGACCCCTATGGCACACCAGTCATAACAGCTTGCTAATTCAGAAAATGACCCACCTTTGTCTACTCAATGTCCTATTAACGAAACATTCTTGCAACCATGCCAGTGTGTTACCCACAACACCAGAAGCTCTTATTTTTTTTTCAGAATAACTTTTGATTCAGCATGTTATCAAATGCATTCGGGAAATCTAGGTTCAAGCCATCCACCAGCTTCCCTTTATCAACAGCATGATACCTCTTTGAAGAACTCCAATAAATTGATTAAACTGGATTTTCCTTTCACAAAACCACACTGATTCTGCTAGATTTCTTGAACTTTAAAGTGTCCTGCTATAACATCTTTAATAATAGTTTCAAACAAACATTTTCCCTATGACAGATATTAAACTGGCATGAAGTTTCTGGTTTTCTGTCTATTCCCTCCCTCTTCTGAATAAAGCAGTTACGTTTGAGAAAATTGCATTTAAGTAACAAGTATTTAAAACAGCTTTGATCTTTCAGCCCTTCTGCCAAGCCACAGGACCAAGCAGAAGTTGTAGCAACTCAATGTAGAAAGGAGAAGTCAGGAGAAAAACAAACAAGCTGCCTGACACACAATCTGCAGTATTTATTGTGCCAAATCATAAACTGGAAAAACCAAAACCTCAGTGCTTACATATCACTGGTTAGTGTCGATAAGTTGCACTTTAAGTGAGCCGGTTCCTGGTACCATGATTTGCATCCTACCACTGGCAGTACCATTTCCAAATTCACTGCTTTAATATTTGTCTCCCCACAGTTCCGTATCTCTGCTTGTCAGCCTCTCTAACTTCTCTCTCATTCCACACAATATTGACCCGATTTGTCCACTACAACAGAAACTGGACTCATCAAATCTCTACAAGCAAGTCCACTGCATACACACTTCATTTAAATTCATACCTCTTAGGGACACTGATAGAAAATAGACAGGCAGCCCACATGTTCTCTGCTCGGCTGGAACATCAGAATGACTTGAGGCCACATAGGATTTAATTCAAATTAAAGACAAATTTTAAAAACAATAGAATGTAATCAAGTAATACATGGTGCAGACCTACTGTCAAGAAACTACCCACGTTAGTATTCACCCCATAAGCCATAATTGAGCCTCTAATAAAACACTGGCTATAGTTCATGAAAAGCAGCAAATACCACCTTCCCGTGGAGTTAGGGAGACTTACACCTATATTTAACAATACAGCCAAGGTTGGTCAATCTCTGTGCAGATAACTGAGGTGGAACCCAATTACCCAAGGTCCCAGCTTACTCATGCACTAATGTTGCAGTATTGCAAAACTGCAAGGAACTGATCACTCTCAGGGGGCTAAACTGGTGTTACTAGGCTGTATATACCCTTTCCCTGGCGTTTATTTCCCCTGCCCACACATTCAATACCAATCTGACAAGGGCAGAAAAATAAAAGAGATGTTATCGCCACAGAGGGAAACATGCAAACTGACACGACATTTAAATGAATGTCACGCTTGGTCACTGAATATAATTGTAATATAGCTGCAAGTTCCACTTATGTGGAAACTTGAAAATACTGACAGCTCTAATTTAAGTGGTCAATCAACTGTGTACGGGAATACACAAACCAGACGAGTCAAGGTAGGAAGCACTGGTGCTGAATTTTCTGCTAATATCAATGATGATAGTAAGGGTGCTACAACTGGTACTGCACCTCCACGCATGGGACATGGGGCAGAGGAAAACAAAGTCAGACTTCCTTGATGCTAACTAGAAACTCCTGCTGGAAGGTGCATCAGTGTGGGCAGCAGGTTTGGTACAGATTCGAGTTCAGCCATGTCGTCCACTTAAATAAGGACAAAAAAAAAACTGGACAAATGCAGCGGGTCTGGCAGTATTTGTGGAGGGGGAAACAGAATTAATGTTTCGGGTCCAGTATGACTCTTCTTCCAGACACTTGCTAGAATACGGTCAACACTCACTGTGTGGGCGTACACACAAGAATTGTTGTTTGGTGATTGAGGAGAGTGACAACAAGTTGATCAGAAATCACAGGATGGGCAAGGTTCTCAGGAAAGGAAGGCAGAAATTTGGCAAAAGGTAGGAGATAATAATCACACTACCTTTCTGTTTAGGTTAGTACTGAATTAATTCATCCGTAACCTGATTTACATCATTCCATGAATTACAATTTGACAGTTTTGCAGCCAGTGCAATTCAAATTGTGCCAGTCATTAAAACACATTCTTTCCATTTATTAGCTACCTTCCCATAATCCATTCCTATTTGAAAAGCTCTCGGTTAGAACCCACTGAACCCAGCTGTATGTGGGATTTCTCAGCTTAAAGCACTAACATTGCTGAATAACTTTTATCATTTGTACAGACTGACCACTTTATTATACATCAGGTCAAAGAATATTAGTCACAGTGTATTGACTGAAATGCTATCAACATGGAACAGCAGGTCTGCTGGAACTCCCAGCAGGCAACTAACAAACTGTTGCCAAGCAATGGTTCTTTCTCACTCTGAAAGGCAGCCACAATTCTCCCTGAAGCTTAAGCACAGATTAAAGAGCGGTTTGATTTGTCTGGCATCAACGAAGAATAATTGCATGCAAAACAACACTGATACAGGCCAAGTTAAATTTACTAATTTGGCAAAAAGGCAGAGTAGAATTTGGTCTTGAGTCCTTAGTCTTTCCTCACTGTCCATGACTGTACAACTCTAGTTATCAAATTGCAGCGAAGGGCATTTTGAAAACCAAAGATAGTTTTTTTACTTCTCCCACCCTAACTAAGATCTCCACCATGTTCAACCCCTACCCCATGATTTTTGACTTCCCACTGACCGTCACGTCCACATCATCCACTTCTACTCTCCCTGATGAAGCATCCAAACATAATTGAGGCTAAGACTTTAACCCAAGGAACTCCTGCAGTGACATCCTGAGGCTGAGGTGTTTGGCCTCCAACAAACATAACCAGATTGTTTCAAATGCTTCAGCCTTGTCTTTTGCACTGATATCGTGGACTCCTTTTCTTTTTATTAATTTGTGGGATGTGGATGTCACTGACTGGCCAGCATTTATTGGCTGTCCCTAATTGCACTTGAGAAGTTGGTGGTGAGGTGCCTTCTTGAATCGCTGTAGTCCAATAGCTATGTGTTGATTCACAATGCCATTGGGGAGGAAATTCCAAGGTTTTGACTCAGCAACAGTGAAGGAACAGCAATATATTTCCAAGCCACGATGGTGAGTAGCTTGGAGGGGAATTTGAAGGTGGTGGTGTTTCCATGTATCTGAAGCTATTGTCCTTCTGGATGGAAGTGGTTGTGGGTTTGCAAGGTGCTGTCTGAGCATCTTTGGTGAATTTCTGCAGTACATCTTGTAGACAGCATTGGTGGTGGAGGGAGTGAATGCTTGAGGATAGGGATACTTGTCAACCGATTGGTTAACTATCTAACCAGAATGCATGTCTGGTTGTGGCAGCACCGCAGAACTTTGCTTTGATCCTCTGGTTTTCAGATAATTTAGGTCAATCTATCATGAAATGCTTCCACTGTTGAGCATGCACATAGTTCAGTGCTGGAGAATGCAACACTAACAGGAGTATTTACAGCAGGTAGAGCTATAGGGCATTCTGGAAAGCATAATTGCTATTACCTGGATTGCTGACATTCTCATGCCACTGTTGAACATACAGCCCTGTTACATTCTCCTTAGCTCCTGCTCGGAGCTCATACCTATGTTCCATGGGTTGACATTGCCGTGCAGCGAGCATGCACTATAACAAATCAAATTTACAACTCTCACAGGAGGTAATTTCTTCTTGCAGATCCATTAGTTGGAAAGTGTAGGCCCCATGTTAAATGTGAACAAATAGAATTGAAAAATGATCGGGAATATTTATTCATCCTCTCAGCTCCCATCATTTAATGCAGCATTCCTTCTAATCAATTTCATCAATATTGAGTTTTATGTTCTTGCTTTAAAAAAAAGTTTAAGATTCTACATAACTACAAGTTGTTGATGCTTGTGCTCTATGAAGTATCTGAACTCCAGATTATATTATCCAAACTCCCTAGAATAGAAATCTTAAAAAGTTCCTTTAAAAATAATTCGATTCAACAGCTACTTTGGACTGTGTTCCTTTTATTTTTTATTGTGTGTGGATGTGTGGAGTAACGAGGGAGGAGTCAAAATGGTCAATTTCTGGGCTCTCTTGCTCTCAATGACTGTTCACCTTAAGCCTTCCCATTTAAATGAAGCATGAATGCAATAACTAGATTCCATCGGTAGACATCCACCTCAGTACTTTAAGCAACGTTTCTATAAAACACTATTTTATATCATCCAAGTTTATTTCTCCAAAACATTTTCTTTTCCTGGGTGTAAAGGAACAAACTCATTTCAAAGTTAGAATCAAATCAAACATAGATACAAATATTCAATTGAGTTAAACTCAATAGGTTTCTTCAGTACCAAAGTTACTTTAGTACAATTTGTTTGCTCCCTAACAAAAATGCCCCATTTCCATATTGCCCTCATGTCAAATAAAAACAGTATGACAAATTCAACAAAATGCAACAGGAATGACATTTGAGGCATTGTGCATACGGCAATGCTGAATGCATTTTAAAAAAATCTTAACAATAGTTCTACTATGTTGCTAAATAATAGTTAGTGATATCTGAGGCAAGCCTTAATTCACTGAGTTAGTTTTCTAACAATAAATGCTATTTGCTTCACATTCTAATAACAGAACTTTAAATATGCATTCAGTTTATAAACTTAAGTTTGGAAGCTCTGCAGAAAAATACTGCCCAGCACTCTATAGGTCCAATGCATTCATGTTTTCTTTCCAGAACTTCTAAAATTTAACTAATTATATCCTCCACCTGCATCCCACAGCCTTCTCCCAGCTAACTTCCTGTATGCAACCAGTCAATCAACCGCATCAGTATGAGACAGTGCATGACCTGGAGATAAGCATGCATTGCTTTCAATGAACAAACTAACCCTGGAACGTAAATATACAATCAAGACTGCTTCTTGTGTGGGCCCAAAGATAGGATTACATTCCCATGGGGCTTCTGAGCTCTGCAAACCTTAGGCTAATTGATCAGTTCTTCTTACCTGTTAGATCAGTTAAGAAATATGACTGGCCACACAGACAGACACAATCAAAAGAAAAATGGCATCTTTATATAATGCCTTTAAAGATCACAGGACATTCTCTCTCCCGCTCACCCGCCCCCGCCACAAAGCATTTTACAGCCAATTAAAGTTATTTTTAACAAGCACAGTCACTGCTGCAATGGAGGAAATACAGAGGCCAATTTGCACATACCGAGTTCCACAAAGAGCCATGTGATAAGGACCAGGTAATCAGTTTTCGTGGTGTTAGTTGAAGGATAAATTATTGACTAAGACTCTTAAATCAAAAATAATATCGTGGAATCTTTCACAGGCCCCCGATTGGACCAAGGTTTCTTCTGGCCAAGTCACATCCAACAGTGTTAAACTCCTTTAGTACTGCACTCAAGCTTCGTCACCAATTTTATGCTCAATTCTACAGAGGGGCTTGAACCCACAACCTTTTGACTCAGAGGGAGCGTTTGACCGACTGAGCAATAACTTACACCACAAGCTATGAAACCCACAATTACTAACTGCCAAACTGTCCACCAGAAAGTGCCTCTAAAATTATTTGACACTAATTTGTTTGGGGATAAATCTTCAATTAAATAAATGTCTGCAATATAGCAAATTAATCAGTAAAATTTCAAAATGTTCAAATACCTGTTACTTTTGTTTGCAGAAATATCTGCAAGAACCTTTATGATTTCTAACACTGAGTTGGGTGGAATTAATATTTTCCCTCTGTGTCATAGCTATTACAGAAACTTGGCTGTGCAATGGACAGCATGGCAGCTCAATCTTCCAGTTTTAAATGCTACAGGAAGAACACAGAGGAAGACAAGAGAGGAAGGGGAGTCACGTTTTTGATAAGGGAAAGTGTCACCACTCTATTACAGTGAATATTTCTGAGGGATCATCCAGTGAAAATATATGGGTTGAAATCAGAAAAAAAGAGATGGATGATCACCTTGATGGGACTAAAAACCAAAAGAACTGCGGATGCTGCAAATCAGGGACAAAAACAAAGTTGCTGGAAAAGCTCAGATCTGGCAGCATCTGGAGGAGAAGAAAACAGTTAACATTTCCGGTCCGATGACCCTTCCTCAGAAGGGTTTTGACCTGTTTTGACCTTGATGGGTCTATAGTATAGGCGCCCCAATAGTCAGAGAGAAACCGAGGAGCAAATGTGGAGTGATCTCTGATACATAAAAGAATATTAGGGTTGTAATAGTAGGACATTTTAGTTTTCCCAAACATTGACTGGGACTGCCATAATGTTAAAGGCTTAGAGGGGGAGGAATTTGTTAAACATGTTGAAGAAAACTCTCTTCATTAACATACCTACAAGAGGGGAATGGGGAGAGGGAACTAGAATAACTTCTTCAGGTTAGGCATGCCTGGAAGAGGCTTCGCAGTGGGGTTAAAATCTCCCCATCCCCCTCTCTGATGAAGGGTCTAGGCCCGAAACGTCAGCTTTTGTGCTTCTGAGATGCTGCTTGGCCTGCTGTGTTCATCCAGCTCCACACTTTGTTATCTTGGATTCTCCAGCATCTGCAGTTCCCATTATCACTTTCAAATCTCCATTCTACTTAGTATTCCATCTGAACCCCTACAGGTAAAGTGGCTGCTACACCATTGCAAAAGGAACAATAGTCGGAGGACACAGTCACCTGATCATTAGAATAGATCTTGGTAGATACAAAAAACTGCTGATGCTAGAATCCAATGTAGAATCTAAGGTATTACCCAAAAAGTTGACTTCTCCTTTCCTCCAGATGCTGCCTGGCTTACTGTGTTCTTCCAGCCTCCTGTCTGTCTATATTAAAATGTCTCTCATTGACTGGCCAGGAGGCATGAACAATCTAATAATTTACCAGTGAGTAAAAGAAGTAAATACATGCTCCAAAAGAAAACGCAGCAGAAAATACTAACAACTTTCTAAATATTGAAGCAGCTTTCTCCTTGACATCTTGCAAAGAATATCAAGTGTAAAGTTCAGTTATATAAGCAGCCCAATTGTAACAATCTGAAGTAGCAAGCTGCTGCCAAATCCAAGCTTTATTTGGCTACAGATCAAGTTAATCATATTTACTACCACATCTCTCCCTTCTGTGGAGTTACAGCCATGTAATTCTATTCCCAGTGAGGTGGGGGGGGCGGAATCAGTAGTGTGCTTGGTCTTAATTTGGAAACAGGTTTGGCGGACATCCACCAGTTCTTGGAATCTGTTCAAGTAGCCAAATACTGGCCAACTGCCCATTACAATGCAATGAACTGTCTCGTGTGCCAAAAAGTGGAACTGTTTTTGGTCAATTTGGAAAGACTAGGTAACAATAACAAAAGTTGCTCTTCATGTAGAATTCTGTTACAAATACGAGGTTTATAAGATAATATTACGTTTTGGAACAGTGTCTTCATTTAAGTTAAAAAATGAACAGGATCATGTGACCTATTCTGACATCTGTCTGGGTGATTTGATTGTTAGTGATTAAAGACAGCCCAGATTCTTTAACTAAGAGCAAGGCACAAAATGCATGCCCTAGAAACAGTGGGTATCATGTGTGCAAACAGTGGATTAACTGCATGTCTCCAAAGTCCAAGAAATGTGCACAGAATTACAGGTTGTAAACAACTGCACTCTATACTGTCTATTTAGATCAAAGTGAAAAGACAGTAAGGCTTTCAAGGATAACTTGCAGCACCTCTCCCCGAATACAAAGTCCATTTGGTTCACATTGCCAAGATGATTCACCACAAGATTTCAGGAACAAAGGGGAAGCTTTTGCCCTTTCAAGCATCCTCCGTTTAGGCTCTTCTAAAATATCTGAATATCACAAATAAGGCAGTCTGCTGGACTGTGGGATAGAGGGACGCATTATAGGTTGGACTTCTTGATATTTCAGCTTACAGGGATGCAGTCGAGAAGTTCATACAGGGATCAAAAAGTCTAAACTCTCGAGAAGATTTTTATTTAATTCATTCACGGGTTTGCTGACTGGCCAGCATTTATAGCCCACCTCTAATTGCCTTTGAGATAGTAGTGATGAGCTATCTACTTGAACTGCAGCAGTTTATTTGGTGCAGATACACCCACTGCACTGTTAAATGAGCGATTCGGAGGGGAATTTGTAGATGTTGATATACTTGTGTATCTCCTTGACCTTCTGGATGGTAATATTCGTGAGTTTGGAAGTTATAATGGAGCTAGAAAGATTCACCTTGCTCGTGCTAGAGGTAAGATTAGTTCTGGGTTTAGAAATTACCAGGTGAAGAATGAAAAACAGTAGAAATAAACTCCAATTCATTATGGACTGATTTCAGGAGATTGGAACACTTACCTGTGAAGTATACGGGACTCAGTGATAGGAATGCTGTTAATTACAAAGTGAAGGAGGTTAGACTCTTTCACTGGATATGGGAATTCCTTAATAATTGTGTGGCACAAATTTTACCTATCAGCTCAAACCCAAATGTTGTTCAGGTCTTGCTGATTATGGGCATAGACCATTTCAATTTCTGTGGAGTTGCAAAAGAAGGGCTCATTGAACAAATCAATTTTTGGCCTTATGATAGATAAAAGTGATTGATGGAGCAGCTTGGGATTGCTGGGCATAGGTTATTACCCTCAGCAACCCTGCGATGATTGACATCCCACAAGTGTCTTCCTCTGTGCTAGTCAGAGGAGAGTTTTCTCCAACAAATTCCAAGTGCCATCAATATCGCAAACTCCTTTTCACCTATGCCAGCATCTCAGATTGACAACATTTCCACAGAAGTACAAGTTTCAGAACAACTGAGACCTTTGGTGATTATACAATATTATGCCAAAGTCATATCTTAAATTGTTACAGAGATAGTAGGAACTGCCAATGCTGGAGAATCTGAGACAACAAGGTGTAGAGCTGGATGAATACAGCAGGCCAAGTAGCATCAGAGGAGCAGCAAAGCTGACGTTTCAGGTCGAGACCCTTCTATCAGAGGAGCAGGAAAGCTAACATTTCCCCTTCCCCTCCCCTCTTTCTGAAGAAGGGTCTCAACCCAAAACATCAGCCTTCCTGCTCCTCTGATGCTGCTTGGCCTGTTGTATTCATCCAGCTCTACAACTTGTTATCTCACATCTTAAATTGAATGGTTATACGCAGCACTGCCAACATGATAAACCATTATGAAGTGATATAAAGTGTCACTATTAGCAACATCATAGTCAGTTTTCCATTGAATCAAGAGTGAATCTACTTGGTACTGTGCATTTCCCTGTGTGTCTTTATGCACCTGAACAGTTTCTCAAGTCACATTATCTTTGGACACATAGGAAGGGCAGCCCAGAAAACAGTGGGTATAGGTGTGCAGGATTTGCCTACTTTTCATTCCTACTCTGTTACTGATATGCATATCATTAACAGTACGGGCACTCAAAATGCACTGGAGAAGTTGTTGCCATTCTGAACAATTGCTGGCAAGCTCCATTCGGTTGTTAAGGTCAATGCTGCAGCAAAGACAGCTTCAGAGTGCTTTTGTTGCATCTTCTTTGCCCTACCCTGAAGTGCTGGCTGTTTGACAGCGGAGAAAACAGGAGCTGACAGGGATACACTTTCTCGTTATCTCGATGCTGCGTTCAGACCATTGCAGTTGACTTGAGACATGTTTGGCCTGAATACTTACCGAGCTAGCATCAAGGAGGGCACTGGCATTTGTTTAATGATTCTTCCATCGAATTGAGCCGATGCCACTGGTGGGATGCTAGTGCTAGGTTAATTTTTCTGCTGTTAGACAACCAGCTCACAATGTAGTATGGCAGCATGATGACAACAAACACTACGCACACTTGGACTTTTGTGGTCTTTCACTGGTCTTTTGTCACATATGTGCTATTGAGCTGGCTCAGCCGATCCAGTGTTTGATCTCCACATCAGCAGTGATCTTTTCAGAGGGACAGGTGGTAAGGTATCAGAGTGCTCAACATATTCTGGAGACCCCCTTTGAACATTTGCTGAGGTGAAATATTTGACTGACAATATCTGGATTGACATTTGAGCTTTGTTCTAGCAATGTTCAAGGACTGGCAAACACTATTGTATGTCGAACTGAAGAGAGGGACAGTGATATGCTAATTTAGTGCAGGGTGGGCAACAATACTGTAGACCTCCGTATCCTGTAGATCACATATGTTATTGGTAATCAGAGATTGTAGGAACTGCAGATGCTGGAGAATCTGAGATAACCAGGTGTAGAGCTAGATGAATACAGCAGGCCAAGCAGCATCAGAGGAGCAGGAAAGCTGATGTTTCAGGTCTAGACCCCAGACCTGAAACATCAGCTTTCCTGCTCCTCTGATGCTGCTTGGCCTGCTGTGTTCATCCAGCTCAACACCTTGTTATCCTAGTCGTTGGTAGTCAGTTTCGTTTTAACATGAAAGTAACTGAAGTTAAATAATTTTCCATGGAGGTGTCATTTAATATTCACACCAGACGGCAGTTAATCTTTGAGGGAAACAAATTAGTGAACACCCCAATTTTTCACCTTATGATGGATAAAAGTCACTGGTGGAGCAGCTTAGGGTAAATATAATGCGCATGGGAGCTATCACACAGCCCTGCTTCTAACCATTCTGAATTTTGAAGGCCATTGTTTCAAATCTATCAAGATAGTTGCAGTCACATCATAAATGAAACAGTTGCAAGCTTTCAATGAAGCTTCTCAGACATTCTCTGTAGCACAACCCACAGGACCTTGAAATTCACTGAACTTCCCTTCTGCAAGTGCTTGCATTATGCTGGCTTTAGCTTCAACAATGTCACTAGATTGTTGTTCATAAGTCAGTTTACTTGGTAATTGTCAGTAAGTTTGGAATTGAGGGAATAAAGATAGGTCAACGCTATTTCTAAGCTGACATTTGCATGAGCAAAGTTTCCATCAATGCATGGGAATCAAGAGTCAGGAGTGGTTGTTTGACTCTAGACCAGGTATGCTTTGGTTATCTGTCGTACTCCCACAATACACCAATTGAGATTAGTCGCGCATGAATCAAGAACTAAACTTGGGGTCCTCACAAGTAGTACGATTCATATCGGATCAATAGTGTAATTAACCGCCAAATCTCAGCAGGAGGGAAACCACGTGCTCTGGACACCATAACTCCGATTATCGAGGCAGAGTGTTGAGTACAGGACAAATTCTTTGACAACAATAAGAATTCCATAACCACACGCCCACTTCAGAATACGCCACGGCATCCAGTGACATAAGAAAGTAAATACACACTCAGGGCTTTCAATTATATGTTAACAAGCATCACAAGTTGAATATTACATAAGCCTGAGGATCTGGCAGGCAGCTGCACCCACTGCAAATCATCACCAGCTACGTGACTCATGCAGCTCAGAGGCCAAAGATCTTGCAAGATGAAAAAAAACCCGACAAGTTTGCAAAGATTATTCTGTGCCTGGATGCTTGACAGCAAAATTTGATTGCTATGAAAAGAAGAATGAAACATCTTAACACACCTGTTGGACTTCTGATTCTCCATTGGAAATTTTTTCTGTGTACACAAATGAGTTGTAGATTGTCTGGAAATAGAACAGAGCAGGACAGGTTAGAGGACAGTTACACACAAAACGAAATCAAGTTCTTCTCCATTGAGTGTGTCAAAACTGCAGCCTTTTAAGTCATGGTAATCACAAACGTATTCGAACTCTCTAGACCTGAAGCTCTCAAAAGGACAGTTAGCTCAAAGTCCATTGATAGTTGCAATTTCATATTTCTGCAAATTGCTTAAGACATGGGTTTAAATGGCCCAATGTTCCATGTGCAAACCTGTGGCTTCTGAATACAACAGAACTCCAAGAGTTCCTAACCTACAGATTATGTATTGCGTTTATAAATTTTAACTTCATGCCTGAAAGTCAAGACTCATTTTGGGGTATAGCCCCACAAATATCAACTACAATCAAGTTTGTGAACCAAGTAGAACATGCAGGCAGTTAGCTGAGCAGCCCCCAGTCCTGGGCTGATCGCAGAGGAGAAAGTAGCCCATTTTTTTCCTGCAATGTGCTTTGAATTGTACCTGGTACTTTTCAGGCTGCTCAGACGATCCCTATTATGATGCAGCAGTAGTGTCCTTATCCCTAGATCAAGAGACCTGGGTTCAAGTCCCACGTGCTCCAGATCTCTGAATAGTTTTTTTTCTAAAACAAACCTAAGTAAATTTTTTTTGAAAATTTCAGGCTGTTCAGTTCAGTGCTTAATTGGCATACAAGGACACCCAGGTCTTGCTGCTCATTCCTTTCTCTCAGTTTATTGCCTCAGATAATAATGCACCTTCCTGCTTTTGCTACACAAGTGGATAACTCACATTTATTCACATTAAACCTCATGTGCCACGAATGTGCCTGCTCAGTCACTCTGTCCAAATCACACTGCAACATTCTTCTCACCGCTCACCCTCCCACCCAGCTTTGTGTCATCGGCAAAAAAGTGGAAATGTTGCTTTATCCCAACCCCACCCTATAGAGGAAGTCTAGAAAATTTTCTGCGGGTGCTATTAATATAAAAGGAGGCTAAAAAGGGTTTTGAAAAGTCAAACATGGAAGTTAAAGCTTCTAAACCAATGAGCCACATTTTACACCTTGAAATAAAAGAGGAACAGTACAATGTATGACCTTATTTTTTGAATATCTTTTCATTACATCTGACAATCCGAAAAATCTATTTAACAGGTTTTCTTGAAAATAAAATAAAAAGGGCAGGTTGCTGTTGAAGGCATGGGTAGATGACTTGTTCATATTTACATGGTGGGGCTCAATGACTCAGACTGCAGTCACTTGGTTTTGGATTAAAAGGTGACATTAATTGAACAGTTTCCTGCCTGTTGAGTAAATTATCTCCATGCCTATTGGTAGTTTGCTCTCTACACTGCCTCAACTTTGCCTCTGCATATTCTTAAAGTCTCTCGAAGTGTTGTGTGTTTTCTACATTTTAGTTAAGTCACAGGCCACAGGCTCCCACGAATAGGTGAGGGCATTTAAGCTCTTCCAGGATACTTGGGAGACAACCCTAAAGCATTTTTGCTGTCCTCCTGGTAGTCTCCTGCCACATCTAAGTTCTGTGTAAAGCTGTTACTTTAGATGCATCATGAGACATCCAAATGACTCGCCTTGTTCAGTGGTTTTAATTTTGAGTGATTAGTGCTGTTGAATTTCAATAGGCTGCTGTTTGACTGCTGATACTTTTTCCAGTGCCTTTCCCAAGCTGTAGGCTGTTCCAGTCTTTGAAGTGTATAGAAGCTAAGGAACAGCTGCTGCCTGGGAAACCACAAACTTAGTCTCAGGTTTTAGTACCTTTTAGTTCTGTCGTACCTTTGGCCTCAGTTAACTGAAGGCTGAACTGGCACACTGGAGAGGCTGACGATCATTCCATCGCCCACACTTGCTTTCATTAAGAGGAGGCTCCCAAATCATGGAAAACTGTCCATATTTACGTACTGGGGCTCAATGACGGAGACTGCAGTGACTTTGGCTTCGGGTCAAAAGGGACTTCAACTGAACAGGTTTCTGCTTATTCAGTAAATTATCTCTACGCCTATCGGTAGTTTGCTGGTTGTGAAATGAAGTATTGGGGCACGGGAGATGGTGAAGACTGATGGTGTAACAACAGTCTTGTTTGACCCCAGCCTTCACAGGGATAGATTCTCTGTTGGTTAAGGATCACAAATTCTGTTCCTGACCACAGCATTCAGAAGTGAAATCTCCGATTCTATATTTTCTGGTACCCTTCAAATTTGTCATTTGATTATGAACTCAATGAACCACAATTCTCATTATCAGTCCTTCCTTCCTCCTAAAATAAGCTTTTAACTATCAAGCCTCATATAATCATTATTTCTCAGTTTCATCTCTTCTGCCATTTGCATTAATTATTACTAGACCCTGCTTTGAAGTTTCCTCCAAGTTTCTAAATTTACACAAATCATTATTTGAGCGTCAATTAAAATACTGTCATTTTTTG
This sequence comes from Stegostoma tigrinum, assembly GCF_030684315.1. NCBI lineage: Eukaryota > Metazoa > Chordata > Chondrichthyes > Orectolobiformes > Stegostomatidae > Stegostoma > Stegostoma tigrinum. Next base: position 49,269,366 of record NC_081361.1, on the reverse strand, counting down.
ATATCAGGGATGAAGGACTAAACTTCAGAGGAGATTTGCGTGAAACTGGAAGGTTATAAAGGGATCTAACTTTTTTTAAAAATCATGAATTCTTTGATTTATTAAGTAAAGTTCCTTTTATTTATCAGCGAAGAAACTGAAGATTGCCAAAGGCCTATAAAGAAAAGTCGAGGTAATTAGGACATGAAATGGTCTCTGAAAACTATTTTGGACTTAGAATTTAAAGAGCTTCTGAAAAGAAAATAAGCAAGTTGCTGAGAAAGAAAAACTGGAAAGATATAGAGAAAGATCCATGAAACTGGACCAATTATGACCATCAGAAAGCTGCTGCAAACTTGTTCAATGATGATATCCTGTAAATCTCCAAACTTCCTAGTTTTTAAGTGTGATTTCTGAACCAAAATTACAGAAGTAAAACTGCTTTAGAAGACTGCTAAGGATCCTAACTGAAACAACTTTAACTTGGTTGAATTTCAAGAATTCTGTGCTTAATGCAAATGTACAGCAATGAAAAAGAATTTTTTAATTAACTCGTGGAACATGAGTGCCGCTGACTAGCCAGCATTCATTGCCCGTCCCTAGTTGCCCTTGAGAAAGGTGGTGGTGAGCTGTATTCTTAAACCACAGTTTACGGGCTGTAGGTTGACCCACAATGCTCTTGGACAGGGAATTCCAGTAATTCGATCCAGCAGTAGTGAGGAAAGGTGATATATTTCCAAGTCAGGATGGCGAGTGGCTTGGAGGGGAACTTGCAGGTGGTGGTGTTCCCAAGTATCGACTCCCCTTGTCCTTCTAGGTAGAAATGGGTGCGGGTTTGGGAGGTGCTGACCGAGGAACGTCGGCGAATTTGTGCAGTGCATCTTGTAGATAGTACACTGCTGTTCCTTAGCATTGGTGGTGGAAGGAGTGGATGTTCGTGAATGTGGTGCCTGCTTTGTCCTGGATGCTATCAACCTTTGAGTGCTGTTGCAGCTGCAACCATCTAGGCAAATAAGGAGTATTCAATCACACTCCTGGCTTGTGCCTTGTAGATGCTGGACAGACTTTGGGGAGTCAGGAGGTGAGTTATTTGCCACAGTATTCCTAGTCTCTGACCTGCTCTATTGTTATGGTACTTAACTGGTGAGTCCAGTCGAATTTCTGGACAATTTTAACCCCCAGCGTGTCGATAGTGGGGGATTCAATGAAGGTAACATTACTGAATGTCAAGACACGGTGGCTAGATTGTCTCTTTATTGGAGACAGTGATTGCCTGGCATTGGTGTGGCACAAATATTACTTGCCAATTATCAACCCAAGCCAGGCTGTTGTCCAAATCTTGCTGAATTTGGTCATGGACTGCTTCAGTATCCGAGGAATCCCAAATTGCTCCAAACATTGTGAAATCATGACTGAATATCCCGAGTTCTGACCTTAAGGCAGAAAGGAGGTCGTTGATGTTGCAGCTGAAGATTGCTGAGCCCAGGACACTACCCGGAGGAACTCCTGCATTGATGCCCTGGACTGGAGGTGACTGACCTCCACCATCCTGTAATAAAGTAAGGCTAGGCAGATAAAGGTAAAGGAGAATCCAAAGAGATTCTAGAAGTACATGAAGGGCAAAACAGTAACTAGGGAGAAAATGATAAAGTGTATCCTAGGACTTTGTGGAAGGCTAGTGAGGTAACTGTGGGGCCTCTCATGGAGATATTTGTATCACCGACAACCACGGGTGAAGTTCCTGCAGGATAGCTAACAATGTGTCATTATTTAAGAAAGGTTGCTTCCCCAGCTTCATGGTAATGGTTCAGTGTGGGATATGTCAGGGCATGAGGTTACAGATTGTGCTGGAGTACAATTCTGCTGCTGTTGATAGCCCACAGCACCTGACGGATACCCAGTCTTCAGCAGCTAGATATGTGAAAAGTCTGTCCCATTTAGCACGGTGATGGTGCCACGCGACATGTCGGAGCGTATTCTCAATGACAATGTGGAAATTTGTCTACACAAGGTCTGTGTGGTGGCTATTCTTACAGATGCTGTCATGGACTGATGTATCTGCAGCTGGCAGATTGATAACGATGAGGTCAAGTATGTTTTTCCCATCTTATTGGTTCCCTCATCATATGCTGCAGACCCATTCTTGCAGCTCCCCTACCCAGAGTACATTCTATGCCCTTGTCATCTGCAGTCCTTCCTCCAAAAACATGGAAGAGTAATAATTCATCAGTGGAGGGAAGAAGGTATGTGGTAACCAGAACGAGGTTTCCCTTCTCAAAGAACATAGAGCACCTACAGTGTGAAAACAGACCCTTCGGCCCAAGTCCACACCAACCCACACAGCATCCCACCCAGATCCATCCCCCCCCCCCCCCCATAACCTACCTAATCTACACATCCCTGAACACTACGGGCAGTTTAGCATGGCCAATCCACCTAACCTGCCCATCTGTGGACCGCGGGAGGAAACCGGAGCACCTGGAGGAAACCCACACAGACACAGGGAGAATGTGCAAACTCTACACAGTCAGTCACCCAAGGTGGAATCAAACCTGGATCCTTGGAGCTGCGAGGGACAGTGCTAACCACTGAGCCAGTGTGCCACCCCGTTTAAGCTAACGCCATGAATTTTCATGGGATTTGGAGTCAATGTTGAAAATTGTTAGGGAACCCCTCCAGACCGTATACCACAGTGCTGTTACTTCTGCTGAGTGTTTCCCGTCTGCGGGATGGGACATACCCAGGGTTGCTGACGTAAGGGTCACTGTAAAGGTAGGTTTCATGAGTACGACTATATCATACTCCCAATTTTGGCACCAGCCCCCAGGTGTTAGTAACGAGGACTTTCATAGGGTCAAAAGCGCTGTTTCTGCCATCACCTTTTCCAATGCCTCAGTCAGTGCCAGGTGGTCCATCCAGTTTTATTACTTTGTCAAGACTTTGTAATGATTAGTACAACTGAGTAGCTTGCTAGGTCATGTCAGAGGGTACTTGAGTGTTAACCGCATTGTTCTGTGTGTGGAGTCACATACAGGCCAGACCAAGTGAGGTTGGCAGACTTCCTTCCTTGAAGGATGTTAGTGAACCAGATGGGTTTTTACAACTTATTTTTTGTTCATTAACAGGATGAGGGTGTCGCTGGCCAAGCAGCATTAATTGCGCATCCCTAATTGCCCAGAGGGCAGTTCAGAGTCAGCCACATTGCTGTGGGTCTGGAGTCACATGTAGGCCAGGCCAGGTAAGGATGGCAGTTTCCTTCCACAAAAGGACATGAGTGAACTGGGTGGGTTTTTCCTGACAATCGACAATAGATTTATAGATTCTTATTTATTTAATTCAAATTCACCATCTGCCACAGTGGGATTTGAACCGAGGCCCCCAGAAAATTATCTGGGTCTCTGGATTAACAGGCCATCACCTCCCCAAATTGGCAATGGCTGCAAAGTTATCAGTAGGCTCCTAATTCCAGATAATTTTTATTGAATTCAAACTTCATCATCTACCATGGTGAGAATCATGGCCAGGTCTCCAGAACATTAGCTGCCTTTCCAAATTAACAGTCCAACAACTTTTGGAGAGAAGGCGGCTAAGAGGGGATTTAATAGAAACACAGAAGATGATCAGAGGATTAGATAGGGTGGACAGTGAGAGTCTTTTTCCGAGGATGATGACATCAGCTTGTACGAGGGGGCATAGCTACAAATTGAGGGGTGATAGATTTAAGACAGATGTCAGAGGCAGGTTCTTTACTCGGAGAGTGGTAAGGGCATGGAACACCCTGACTGCCAATGTAGTTAACTCAGCCACATTAGGGGCATTTAAACAGACCTTGGATAAGCATACGGATGATGATGGGATAGTGGAGGGGGATGGGCTTAGATTAGCTCATAGGTTGGCGCAACATCGAGGGCCGAAGGGCCTGTTCTGCGCTGTATTGTTCTATGTTCTATGTTAACAACAATACCACTACACATTGTTTCCCCATTGTGGTTCCGTTTACTTTCATTAAAGGAAATAAAGTTATTTTTGAATGAAGTTACATTGTATTCCCTACATATGCCATGTGGGAGATAATGCACAACTTTAGTTTGTTTTTGCTCGAGTTTTCCAATGTGGCATCAAGAACCCAAACTCATTAGGCAGGGGAGGGGCAGATATGCCCAACCATATGGTCAGAGAGCTCAGCAGTCAAACCTTCCAAGAGCTGGCCACTTGCACACACTGCCTGTCAGTGGGCAATGTCATGATAGCTGGCTGGAAGCCTCACCAGAAGCAATGGGTGCAGCTGAGGAAGGAGAACACAAGGACTGATCAACATCAAACATCAAATGCCTGAAGGCAATAGGGCTATCAGGATTAAAGGGAGTAGACCTGCAGCAGTAATACCAGTTTCAGCAACCTTTCACACTTGTTTTGATGTTTATGATCCTGTTGCTGGGAGGCTGCCTCAAATGAGCTGGTGACTTCCAAACTTGGCAGGGTGCCACTCAGACATGGCTAAAATACCAGTGCCTGTGCAGGCCCTGAACAGCACCTAACTGGCTGCCCATCTCAGCTCTCCTGAGTATTATGTACAGTTCTGGTAGCTCATTATAGGAAGGATGTGGAAGCATTGGAAAAGGTGCAGAGGAGATCTACCAGGATGTTGCCTGGTATGGAGGGAAGGTCTTATGAGGAAAGGCTGAGGGACTTGAGGCTGTTTTCGTTAGAGAGAAGAAGGTTAAGAAGCGACTTAATAGAGTCATACAAGATGATTAGAGGATTAGACAGGGTGGACAATGAGAGCCTTTTTCCCTGGGTGGTGATGGCTAGCACGAGGTGACATAGCTTTAAATCGAGGGGTGATAGATATAGGACAGATGTCAGAGGTAGGTTCTTCACTCAGAAAGCAGTAAGGGTGTGGAATGCCCTGCCTGCAACAGTAGTAGACTCACCAACTTTAAGGGCATTTAAAATGGTCACTGGATAAACATATGGATGATAATGGAATAGTGTAGGTTAGATGGGCTTCAGATTGTTGCACCAACCTGTGAAACCATCGAGGGCGAAGGGCCTGTACTGTGCTGTAATGTTCTACAGTCTATATCCCTTGGAGAGTTGCCATCAAAGAATTATCCCAACATTCCTCCCCAAACACACCACATCCAACCCAAACTGCTCTGGTTCAGGAAATCTGAGCCCAATACCTTTGCAGCCACTCAACTTGATGTTCCTTAAACTACTGGATTGAATTCCAAATGCTATGCAGAGTCATTAGGGATGAAAGCGGAGACTGGAATTGGCTATGCTCAGTCTCCACCAGGTTTCTTGGTGGCAGCAGTCATAATCTTTTCCAGTCCTAACTCTGCTTCTTCTAATGTACAGTTGTACCTACCTGAAGCGGTGATACAGTGCTTTCTGCAGGGTTGCAATGGAGATCAACAGATTGTAAAAGACCAGCCGAAAAATTTATTTCATCAAAACCTCAAGCTAGGTCACTAACCTGAAGCATTGGCACTATCTGTGCAGACCAAAACAGTGCCTGATCTGATTATTTGCAGTGTTATCCTCCTGCAAAGTTTCTTTCTACAGCTGGTAGAACACCATTATGCAATGCCTCAATGATCACCTCATGAATGTTCTGTCTGCATTGCTACTGGCAGGACACCCACGCACTTCATTTCAATTGCTTGGCTCCAGGAACTCCACAGACAAAGTTGTTTCCTCTAGTGATCAAAATAAGATCAAACTATGCCTGTTGGGCTTTAGAAAATTAAAACGCTTGGATAAGATTCATTACACGTGGTTCACGGAAAGAACACAATTGGTAGGTCAAATAGCCTTTCGTTTTACACTCTGCAATCAAGCTAATCCATTTCATTGTTCCTACCTTGTTATATTAAAAAGTGAAGAACTAACAGCCCATGCATTAATCAGGTAACAAGACATTCCAAAAAAAATTCATCCAACTTCACAAAAAACAGGAGTGTAGCCATCAATCTGAACTTCAACTGACTGCCAGTTCAAACTGGAACAACTTCAAACACTAAATTATCAAAGAAAACTCTGCACCACCGTAGATGCCATTCCTAACACCATCACATAAGTGTAATGCAATGGAACTGACAATTCATTTTTAAGAGGGCGATTGGTGGCCACTTGCATGCACTCAGAAATAAATGCCTCAGCTCAGATGGCAGAGCAGGAACTGACAGCAACCCCATCTTCAGAAACAGTACTGGAAAACAGGTAACAAGGTATGGAGCTGGATGAACACATCAGGCCAAGGAGCATCAGAGGAGCAGGAAAGCTGACGTTTCGGGTCTGGACCCTTTTCTGAAGAAGGGTCCAGACCCGAAACGTCAGCCTTCCTGCTCCTCTGATGCTGCTTGGCCTGATGTGTTCATCCAGCTCTACACCTTGTTATCTCAGATTCTCCAGCATCGGCAGTTCCCACTATCACTAGAAAACAGGTGATGCAGGATACTGCTTCCTGACCAAGAATAGAGTTTTTTTTAAAAAAAAAATTGGCAACCATTCCAGAGGTGGCAATATACTGTAACAAGAAAGGGAGACCATGATTCTTCCTGTGAACTGAACACTTTAGGCTCCAAACAACTCTTAAGAGGTTGACCCTTTCTCAAACTGTAAAAGCCTAACACAGCCATTGGAAGCCACAAACCAAAAAAAAAAATGAAGCAGTGATACGCAAAACATAATCATTACACATTTTGTGTTATATTGTTCCAATTCTATCCAACTTGCTAGTCAGCAAGGTACCTGTTAGTCAGAGCATAGGAACAAACTGTGCTGAGGTACAATTGCAAACTTTGGAAATTGGGGCTGGTGGGAATCTCTGTGGTAATTCAACTTTAGGTTAGCAATCAGACTCTAACTTAGAACTTTCAAAATGCAAGGTAGTCAAGGAATCTCATTAGCGGAAATCCCCTGGTTGCAAGGTAAGTATTATCCATCAAGCACTTGAAATTGCACAAGCATTAATCACAGTAGCAAGAAACTAATTTTCCAGTTGTTGCTTGTATAGTAGTTATAGGCTCTCGATAGAGCTACTGCACACCTGAGAACGGGTTCAATTCCAACCTCAGGCCACTGTCCATGTGGAGTTTGCATATTGTCCCCATGTATGTACGGGTGCTCTGGTTGCTTCCCACAGTCCAAAGATGCACAGATTAGGTGCATTAGCGATGGGAAATGTGCAGGTTAGGTGCATTAGCCATGGGGTGGGGTGGTGGGGGTGGGTCTTGGGTGAGATGCTCTTCAGAGGATCAGTTTAGACTCGTTGGGCCGAATGGCCAGTTTCCACACTGTAGGGATTACGAAAGAAGACCTTATTTTTGAATCCAATTGCCTCTCATTCTTCTAACTAAACAGATTATAGGATGGACTATTCAACCCTGCCTTGCAGGATGATCAACTCATTCTCAAGAGTTGGTCTCATGACCTTTGCTGCATCCAAGGTAAGTACATCCTTAGATAACACGGTGTGAAGCTAGATGAGCACAGCAGGCCAAGCAGCATCAGACGAGCAGGAAAGCTTGACGTTTCGGGTCGGGACCCTTCTTCAGAAATGGGGGTAGGGAAAGGGGATTCTGAAATAAATAGGGAGACAAGGGGAGGCGGATAGAAGATGGATAAAGGAGAAGATAGGGTAAGAGGAGACAGACAGGCCAAAGAGGCAGGGTTAGAACCAGTGAAGGTGAATGTAGCGGGGGGAATAGGTCAGTCCAGGGAGGATGGACAGGTCGGGGGGGAAATGAGGTTAGTCAGTAGGGGATGGGGTGGGACTTGAGGTGGGAGGAATGGTTAGGGAGGCGGGGACTAGCTGGGCTGGTTTGGCATGTGGTTGGGGGAGGGGAGATTTTGAAGCTTGTGAAATCCACATTGCACCCCAAGCTGAAAATACAAATGTACAATTTCCACTGATACTTCCTTTATCTAGTTATAATCTCAAAAACAAAAAATTTTCAACACACACATTTCCATCACAAATCACTGCTGACTCCTCTTAATTAGTGTGACTCTGTATTCTGTCACCAAACCTCTAATAATAGATTTTAGCACTTTTCCTGCTACTGATATCAGGCAAGCTATAGGTCACTTAGCATACTGACATTACAGGAAGAAGAAAATTGGCATTCTCTTCAAAGCAAGCACAAGTGAACTGGAAAGTGAAACATCCTATCAGAAGGTTGATTTCATCGCACAGATTGAATTACAGTACATCTCAGTAAGAAGCGTTTTCTAATTGCAGTTTTGGATAGTCCAGAATGATTTTTCGTGTTACATTTATACTTTCTTGTTGACAAAAGTAGTACCGTAATGATTGTGAAGGAACAAAAATTCAACCCGAGATGGAATTCTGGAGGCAAAAGGAAATAGTTGTCTCGGGAACTGTATGACAACTCTATTTTCTAAAAAGACATGGCTGGGTAAGCTCACATTTCATGCTGATTTAGTATAGCTGGCTGGACTGAATTTCTCCCCCCTGCTACATTCGGGAAACTATCCAAACACAAGGTTATTTAACTGCTTTCTGCAGAAGGTGTTCTGCTGTATAAATAAATGTGTCTGGAAACTCTATAAAACTGATATTTCCTCCAGGATAAAATAAAACAAATGTTTAACTCCTATCCATCTTCCAGTCCACAATATGCACTTCAGTTCATTGAAAAACACTTCTAATGGATCTGATATTCATTACCCACAGGAAATTTATACTTATCACAGTCTATCTTGAACTCTGAATTGTAAGGCAATCTTGTCAGATAATGGAGCAATTTTTTTGAGCAGGACCTTAACTACTAGGATCAGAACTAACACGCATACTAACTTAAAACAAAGAAGAATATTAGTTGAAGTAGGCTATTTTTAAATTAGACTGATCAGAATCCACTAAATACCAGTATTTAAATTGTACATTTATTAACAAAAGTTTTAACTGAAAGGCCAAGTACAGCATAAATTTAACAAAAAAAGCAACAGTTCTTGGAACTTCACATTCTGTGCAGCATGTTTTAAATCTTTAGGATATCCAATGGAGCACCACAGGCAATGAATATTTTGGAAGTACGGTCACTGTTTTTACATATGTGAAGATACATTTAGTTTTCAGTAACCTTCTTTAAATCAAATGTAAAGCCTATATAGACTGTTAATGTATTAAGATAACTATCTCCCGAAGCACTGCACAGAGGTGAAAATTAAGTAGCACACGTCACCTCAAATCCATAAAAAGATGACAGTTGTCCAGACATAACATCTTTACAAAGCTACAGGAATAATGTGCATAGTGTTTTTGCTATACTACAGCAAAGGCAAGGCAGAAAATTGAGAGACAAGACTAATTACGGTGTGACTGGCTTGTGTGAAGTTCCCAGTAACGTGCAACAAAATCATCACTACCAGAATCAAGACTTTTGTTCTTTCAACAGTAAAATTCCACATAAGTAAAAACGTGGCTTCTCTTGCCCACTTGTTACATCAGCCGGCTTTGATGAAACACTCCAAATAACATGTAACAACACTGGGCTTACCCTTGGGATTAATCGTTTCACTGAGCAAGTGATGTTTGCAACACTGTACCATCTCCATCACCACAGAACATCTTCTAGTTTATAATAACATATGTAATGCTGATGCAAGGGGTCAGCTCTTACAATAGAATGCCTACATTATGGAAGCAAAGAGCATCCCACCTAGACCCACAGGCCTCTACCCTATCCACATAACCCTGCACTTCCCATGGCTAAACCACTTAGCCTGCACATCCTTAGACACCATTGTCAATTTAGCACGGCTAATCCACCCTAACCTGCACGTGAGGAGAATGTGCGGAGTTTGCACGGTTGCCCAAGGTTGGAATCGAACCTCGGTCACTGGCACTGTGAGGCAGAAGTGCTAACCACTAAGACATTGTGCTACCCATTGACGGTACTCTCTCAGGGGAAACAGGGTCTGCACATCTACCTTGCCAAACCCTCTAAGAATCTTACATATTTCAAGAAGGTCACCTCTCATTCTTCTAAACTCCAATCAGTACCACCCCAACCTACTCTACCTCTCCTCACAAGATAGGTCCTCCATACCCAGGATCAACTGCGTGAAACTTCTCTGCTTCCACAGTATATCTTGCCTTAGACAAGGAACCACAACTTATCACAATATTCCAGCTCTGGCCTGACAGTGCCTCAGCTAGACCGTGTATTTTTACATACCATCCCCTTTGAAATAAAGGGACAACATTCTATTTGTCCTGTTACCTGCTGACTTGGATGCTAATTTTTTTCTGATTTAAGCAAAAGGCCTCCCAAATCCTTCTGTTCTGTAGCTTTCTACAGTCTTATTTCATTACCTAATATTCAGCTCTTCTTTTCTTCCAAAGTGCATTGCCTCATTTTCCCCACAGTATATCCCAACTCCCAACGTCTTACTCATTCGCTTGACCGGTCTATATCCCTCCAGGCTCTGTGTCATTCTCACCAATTGTCTGTCCATCCACATTTGTGGCATCCACAAAGTTGGAAATATTATTTTTAATTCCCTCATTCAAATTTTTGATATAGCGTCATTGTGCAAGCTCACCAGGAGACTATTGCAACAGTCACATATCAAATGTAACTCATAATGTGAGTGAGAAAATAAACAGAAAATGAGCAGACAGACGGTCATTTCTTGGTGGCATTAGCTATTCATGTCAAAAGCTGCACCACAAACAATTTAATATTACTACTGTGTAAAACTTTCCATCATAAATCCTTACATCTGCATTTCAACATATTAATTTGTTCAAGTGCAATAAAACTGGAGTTCCTTCATTTTCCTGTTGATCCTATTTGAAAAACATTCATGTCCTAACTGAGTGCATTCTGCATCTCAATTGCTGCAACCTTTAATCCGTAACTAAGTCAAACACAAGAAAAAAAAATGAAACAACTAAAATAGGTACAAAGCTACATCCGGCCAGTAATCCAAATATTTTGCAACTTTTTCTTAATTCATTCATGGGATTTAGGCGTCACTGGCAAGGCCAGCATTTATTGCCCAGAGGGCAGTTAAGAGTCCACCACATTGCTGTGGGTCTGGAGTCATATAGAGGCCAGACCAGATAAGAATAACAGCTTCCATCCCTGAAGGACATTAGTGAAACAGATGGGTTTTTCTGAAAATGGATCCATGGCCATCAATAGACTCTTAATTCCAGAGATTTTTTTTAATTGAATTCAAATTCCACCAAGTGCCGTGGTGTGATTCGAACCCAGGACCCCACAACATTACCTGTATCTCCAGATTAACAGTCCAATAATAATACCGTCATGATCTGGCCTGAATACCAGGTCTCAATGCTGTGTGAAGTTAAATAAACAATTTATTTTTATTTCTTGCTACAACAACAATGAGATAAACCACCTGCGCCAACCCGTACCCGCCAAGAAAGGTTTTGCTTATTCCATAGTGCACAGAAATCTGAGGTCCCTTTTGAAACCTCCACCCTGTGAATAAGAGCACAGATTACTACCCCTAGTAATTAACACTCCAATAATATGACTCCAGTCCCAAATACTGGACAGCAGCACCCAAATGCCACTACACATCAGCATAGGTTTTCATCTCCAAATACTCCACTGTAGAAGATCATTCTTCACCTCCAGGAGCCCAAACTTGCTCAATAACCAAAGCTCCAGCTCCTGAACATAACCATAGAGTGAAGGGCAGGACATTGAGGAGAATCCTCTTTTGATCCTCCCTGGAGTTTGGAGCAATTCCCCACGTAGAAGAATTTATTTCTTGCAAGAATAGAGGTTACTACCTTAAAAGGATAGGAATTATTTTCTGGATAATGTATACATAGAAACTGTACATACACTTAATAGATATATTCATAAACATATACAGTGGAACAAAAATACAGTTTACCAGGTACTGCTTATATGTTTCATTGTCACGTATCACTTTTTTCATGGCATGTACTCTTTACCCTATATTTTATGTATACGTTTACAGATATAATCCTCATAACTTAGTCTGCCTAGTATACTTCAGTAAATATTCCTATTTGGCTTTCAATTTTACTGTGCAGAAAAACAAAATGGAAAAACCTCATTCCTTACTCAAGACTTCACTAATGTTGTAAAAACAATTACATCACTGTATGTTACCAAAAAAAAGGCAAAAGTCTCAAGAAAGCAGGTCTTTGAAACTGCAGACATTTATGAACTGCCAAAATATGTGACAAGACTGAAAGGACTAGGAAGAGCTGATAATTGTCGGACACACGGCAGACAGCAAAATTGGTTCCAGATGTCACACCAAACGAAAAATCATTCTGTACGTAGGCAACTGAAATTAAGGACAGCCATAGCCTGAATGCACAAAGAACAACAAGGGAAAACTTTGTTCATCCTCCAAAATTCTCATCTTTGTTACTAAAAGGGTAAGTTACATATTCACCAACCACTATTACACACATCATCTAAGTGGTAAACAAGCTTGAGCCTTGCCTCTGAATATTTGCCAGCCAGATAACTAACTCTGGAGTATGTTTCAACTGTATCAGCTCTAGTGTGGAATTGTTCTTTGAAGCGAAAGTGATTTGCTTAGTTTCTACATGTAGGTGGTGTCATTTTTTTCACCCAACCCCCTGCACGGGGTTTCAAAAGCAATATGACTAAAAGAAAACCATTGTCTTCCATGGCAGCATAAGTAGTTCTACAAATAACCTTATGAAACCAAGAGGCTGGGAAGGTTGGGTAAGACAGCCCTACGTGATGGGAATCTGGCCTAAATGACATCCAGTGAGGGGACTATATAGAGACGGCTTCCACCCACTGTGGCTGAGTGGCCCAAACTAAGGAGAGCTACACATAGCAGTAAGTGAAAGACAGAGACACCAAAAGGGGCAAGACAGCGTATTAGCACAGCAAGCAGGATGAGCACAAGCCTGTACTGTTTAGGGATAGCGTCAGGACCTGGGGTGGAAAAAGAGGGGAGCAAAACAAAAACCAAGAATTCCAATGGAAGGGGAAGCAGATTTTAAGATGGGGAAGAGGGTGCTCTTAATAAAGAATGGACAGGAACCTAGAATGGGGTGAGAGAAACAGAGCTGGAGCAAAGGAAATAGTGGAGAAATTGTGATTTGAAAGACAATGGGGCAGAATTACAGTAGAAATTGAGGAAATAAGTAAAGGCAAGAGGAAACGAGTGCAGAAGAAAGTGGTGAACAAGGCAGAAAACGGATGCATTGGCAGGCATGTTAATAGGAGAGAATACAAAGAAGAAAACCAAAGGCAAAGGCAAAGAGTTCATGGCTGAAAAGAAACCACAATGTTAAGGGAGCCAATGTTTTTCAATTAATATATCAATATGGCAGTGGTGAAACACTTAACTCAATGTATTCAACTAAATTTAGGACATAAAATATTGAGAATGCTCAGTGTTAAATTACTGTACATTTTTCAACAATTTGTTTCTGAACATTTGACATGTTTGAGATATGTGCTCTGATTCCATTTGTTTCAGCACACACAAGTATTTGCCAGGAATCTACATCTAATTGTATTTTCCTTCTCAAAGGACAAGACAGAGTCACAGGTACGCACAATATTGCCCATCAAACTGTTTAATTTGCAGCATCAGCTGGCCTGGATTTTCTGCCGACCAGACCCAGCGTTATTTCAGCTTAGAGGGGGATCGTGCATTGGGTCCCTGCAGAAACTCTGTCACGGCAGCCTTACAGAAACGCCCGGAAAACTGAAGTTGCAGCTGGGCAATTCTTCTACACCTGCAACCCTCCAAAATTCTTCATTTAAGTTGGAGACTTCAAAGCGTTCCAATGAAATAAGAGTTATTCGGGAAAAATTAGAATATTAAATACATGGTCTAACTCCTGAGGAACTATTTAACAGACCGTACACTTCAGTCACATATCCCCCAACCCTGACCCAACAGACTGCCAGACCCAACACCAACAGATCTATATCCAACCACCTTGGCACCTTACCCACCTCAAGAAGCACCCACCTCCGTACTCATCTTGCACCCATCCCTCTCAGTGGCAGTCAGGACTTTTCAATTTCAGAACACAGCAGCTGTCTGCTGTGAAAACTGGGGTGTGGTTTGCCTTCCGCTGACAGTTCTCTGCTATGAAACAGCTATCGGGCTGTAAGGACAGTGCCACCTTTCTGAGAGCCCTGAGCAGGTTCTCCCCTCAGAAATACAGTGCTTCATCCGTCTGTAAACAAAAAAGGACTGGAGTGGGAACCTGTACGAGATTGCTACTCCTTGAAAAATCCAGCCCTTGCAGTGGGATACCCAAAAGCCTTAGGGAAGGATTCCAATGGAATGATGTATCTTGTAATGGGGCATGGCTGTAAGATAATATTCAAAATCCAACAGCAGAATCTCACACCACCAATGGGTGAAACCTAAACATCACATACCAAAGCAGCTCCCTTGGTATGTGGATGGGTAAATGCATTGTCTAACCTCGCACTCAACCATCAGGCCCAGTACAAACCATTCTAAATTATTGTCAGTCAGGGCCTCCTAATCTTCCATTTTCTTTGCACACAATTGCCATTCCTTTATTTATATCACTGTAATGCATTTTATCTGCCATCTATAATTTAATTGCCAAGTATCTTCAGATCCTCGTCACATGACTACTAACAAAGCATGCAACGGTGGTTGTGCTAATGTTATTGGACTAGCAATTAGGAGGACAAGGATAATGTTCTGGGGGCATGGGTTCAAAACCCACCATTGCAGTTTTGGAGTCGAAACCTTCATAAAACTTTGAGCCATTTGCAAATGTAACCATTGCACCTCTCATTTTTCACTTCATAACCACAGTAAATTGATCCCAAAATAAATCCCTCTGGACCCGACCTGTCCAGGCTGATGGCAACCTCAGTACCATCACCCTTTAGGTTCTGTCAAGAAATCCACTAGAAAACACTCCATTGGTTCCTATTTCCTTTACAGTTGTAGACTTTGCAGAAAGACATTACAACAGTTTGAATGAAACCCAAGTATTCCCAATCCACTGGATTACCTTTAACACGCCACACTGTCACATCCCTGAAGAAAACCAATAAGTTAGATTGGCAAAACCTACTATAAACTGAAAATAGCTATCTTTAATATTTTTACAATCACATATAGGAGTACAGTTTTCATAGCTTTCTCCATGGTTGACATCAAATTCATTAATCTGTAGTTGCCTGGGCCAATTTTGCTACCTTTTTAGAAACAGGAATAGTATCTACCTTTTTTCAATTTCCAAGCACCTGTCCAGTGTTCAGTGATATCTGAATGATCGACTACAACTCCTGCATTTTCCTTCCATACTTGCTGAAGATTCTCAGATGCATTATATCTAGTTCCTGAGAGTATTCACTTGGAAGTTATCACTGCTTTTGGTAAACCATTTTTATTCTTACCACTTTGATAGGATTCAGACATTAGTAAACATTTGTTGCCTATTCTTAATTGCCCTCGAACTAAATGGTTTGCCAGATTATTTCAGAGAATTGTTAACAGTCAACCACATTGCGATGGGTCTGGAGTCCCAAATAAAGCAGGACAATTGAGGACAGCAGATTTCCCTCCCTACAGGGCATTTGTGAACTAGATGGGTCTTACAACCATCACAAAATGGTTATATGGCTTTCATCAAATGGAATGTTAACTGAAGTCAAATTTCACTATTTGCAATGGTGGGTTTTGAACCTATGCCCCAGAATATTATCCTTGTCCTCCTAATTGCTAGTCTAATAACATTAGCACAACCACCATTGCATGCTTTGTTAGTAGTCATGTGGCTAGTATCAGAAATTGACTTCAGCTCCCTTACTCACTAAAAACTGAGGAAATGAATACTTAGCACGTCTAAAAAAGATTTGCATTTATATAATGCCCTTCAAGATCACCAGACTTCTGAACACGTCTCATAGTACAGAAGTACTTTTGAAGTGCAGCTTATGTCCCTTAATATTTGAACCTATCACTGATACGTGCAGATCAACCATCCATCCCCTTCATAGTCTTGGGAACTTCTCTAAGTTCAATGCGGTAAATCATAAAGCAAAAAAAAGAGTGCCAAATGATTTGCTCTTGCTCCATTTTCTTTGGCAAAGTGCTCAGAAGGCCTCAGCTGGTTGGATTTCTTGATTTAAAAAAAATTAAACAAAATGGCTTTTATTTTAAAAGGAGGCAATAATCTGGTACAAAACTTGGCAATTATATCAAGTTATTCTTAAAGTCACTTTCCAAATAAGGTTAGATATCTCACAGTCAGTTCCTCAGTGCCACCTAATTCACTTCACTCAGTCAAGGACTCAATGCAGCATTATTTTCTTCATTGCACAGTTGCCATATACCACATTTTTTAAAAAATCCCACAGGACCTTTGGTTTTAACCTCACAAAAGATAGGAAAAAATAAATTTTAATTGTTTTTTAAGTTCATTTACAGCACAAGGGCATTGCTATTAGGCCAACATATATTACCCACCCGAGAGGGCTGTTAAATGTGTTCCAGCAGGTGAGATTGGCACATTCCTTCCCTAACAGGTACTGGTGAACAGGATGGGTTTTTCCAGCAATCAGCAATGGATTCATGATCATTATTGGACTCTTAACACCAGATACTTTTAATGAATATAAATTCCACCATCTGACACGGGGATTCAAGCCCAGAACCTTACTCCGCATTAACAGTCCAATGATAATACCATGAAGTCATTTATCGCCTATGGGCGATAAACCAAACAGCAGCAAAATTATTTTGTTCAAAAATTTCTTTTAAAGCAAATCAAATGGAAACAGTGTTAAATTTTTTCTTGATCAACATAACATTGATAAAATCTCATCAAAAAGTTTAGGTGCTTATTCAACTTGAATGTTGGAATAGTTTCAAGTAGACATAGGAAGGGAGTGGAGAGGAAAGAGACAGTGGTGCTGATGGTTAATCAGTCCATACCACCAGCCCCCCCAACCACCCAATTTTCTTATAACCACAGGGAATCGCAGTCCAGTTTGTTTCAACCGGTCTGTCATCCTCTGATGGTGGCTGCTTGAAGAAGCCTTGCCCCATTCAGGTGTGACATGTCAGGATTCCTCTCGAGACAACCGCTGAGGTTATATCCCCAGTCATCCTTTGACTGTACGTTTTTTTTTAAAAAGAAAATGCTGTAATCAGAAGTTCAGTATAGCTGCAGGTGATCTACATTTAGGACCCATGATCATGCCAGCAATCTACCTCAACCACAGGTAGTACATACATAAGGTGAAAGCAAATGGCTTCCATAGGACGATAACATCTTTCAGTGCAACAAGCTGAAGAAAATTCAGTCTTTCTGAAAACAGTGTCTGCAATTTTCTTCTGTTGTACTAAACTGGGTAATAGTGGTCTACAAGCTAAAAAGGTGATGCCGCAAATTGACCCAGAGGCCTAGCTTATGAGGGAAGGTTAGTCAGAGCTCCCACTCGATCAAACAGCAACTGCTTGGATAACAAAGTGTGGAGCTGGATGAACACAGCAGGCCAAGCAGCATCTTAGGAGCACAAAAGCTGACGTTTCGGGCCTAGACCCTTCATCAGAAAAAGGGGGATGGGGAGAGGGTTCTGAAATAAATAGGGAGAGAAACGGGAGGTGGATCAAAGATGGAAAAGAGGAGAAGATGGGTGGAGAGAAGATAGACAAGTTAAAAGGAGCAGGGATGGAGCCTGTAGAGGTGAGTGTAGGTGGGGAGGTAGGGAGGGGATAGGGCAGTCTGGGGAAGATGGACAGGTCAAGGGGGCGGGATGACATTAGTAGGTGGGAAATGGAGGTGCGGCTTGAGGTGGGAGGAGGGGACAGGTGAGAGGAAGAACAGGTTAGGGAGGTGGGGACGAGCTGGGCTGGTTTTGGGACGCAGTCGGTGGGGGGGGGGGGGCCGGATTTTGAAGCTGGTGAAATCCACATTGATACCATTGGGCTGCAGGGTTCCCAAGCGGAATACGAGTTGCTGTTCCTGCAACGTGTGGCATCGTTGTGGCACTGCAGGAGGCCCAGGATGGACATGTCGTCTAAGGAATGGGAGGGGGGGTTTGAATAAGATTATAATAAGAAACGTTTGACACGTTGCAAAAAGCAAGGCATAGCTCAGATTCATGTGGGCGCTCGTAGCAACACCCTTGAATAACAACATTTTTGACATTCAAATCTTTCTGTTCTTCTGTCCTATCACTGCCCTTTTTGTCCTTTACCTACCCCCTCCTTGTTGTTGCATACTTAACATTCCCAGTTCTAATGAAAGGTAACAAACCCAAACGTTAACGCTGTTTCTCTCTCCACAGATGTTGCCGTGTTTTCTTTCCAGAATTTATTTTAGAAAAAAAACTGCCTGGTCTTGTATACAAGCTGCTTTTTTTACAGCTATCTGGATCAAAACTTCATAATTCACACATTTTCCGTATGCTGAAGCTTATGTCTTTTTGGCTAAGTTCAAATTGCTTCAAAGATTTTGGAGCAATTTTCTTCATGGGACATCCTTCTCTACAAAAGTAGCTTTGAATGTCAGCAATTCGGTTGGAAAAAACATTAATGAAGCAGGAGACAGAAAATTTCACAATATCATTAAAAATACGGCCTTCACGTATTTTGGGGGGAAAAAAAAATCTCTTCTGTAGATGATAAATTAGTGCCACATGTTGTTCAGCCAGGGATTCTGAGCTGGACTAGTCTGCTAGATAGGGGAGAATGTCTGCGTAGGAGTCTGCACAGTCACTCAAAGCTGAAATCAAACGCGGGTCCCTGGCACTGTGAGGCAACATTGCTAACCACTGAGCCACCGTACTGCCCTTTGCGTGCTTCATTTGACTTGCCAAACAAAGGGTTTGTTACAATTGCATTGCAACTGAATTATATTAAGCCAGATCATTAACACAGTTTATTGTGTATGCATTTAGTGATATTGTAATCCCATGAATAAATTTTAAAATGTGGGGAAAGTTGAGGGGAAAAGGTTGAGTTACTGAATGCTGTGCTATTGGGATTTAGTATTGCATCAGGTACCATTTTTGTACCATCTCTGTCTTTTTCAAATTTTAAATTGTTTAAGACACAAGATATGCCACCTAGAAATGTTAAATAGGGGAGATGCCCCTGGACAGTGACAGGATAACAGACAAGGTATATGTAAGACAAATATTACGTTGAAATACATAACTAACTTACTTACAGAACCAAAATATTTAAAGTTACATGCCGGTCCAAAGAATTTTTATAGCGCAGGAGATGACCTCAGGAGCAAAGAGTTTGCGAACTTTAGGTTTAGGCCACAATTTCAACATTCATTAAAGATAGATAGATTAAATATACAGAGTACAAATTTATCAGATTAATACCAGCCATGGAAAACTACTCTTCTGAGAACCAGGAGTTGCCATCCATTAAAGCAAAGACTGGTTAGGGACAGATTTCGCTCAAGTTTTTTACAATTAGGGAAGGTTATTTAATGTGTACAGAGGATGATTATTTTCCACTGGTTCCAGATTCCGTGTTGAAGTATTATCAATCAAAAATTGTCACTAACTCAATGTAGGGAGATTTTAAACACCTTATCATCCCCACAAGAGACAAATATCAGTTATTCGCAGCATTGAAAGATGACATGTTGGCCACAATGTCTCTGCTGGCTCCTTGCCAAAGCAATTCAAAACTAACCCCAGTGTCCCCCTTTCATTCTATGCCCTGCTTCAAATATCTGTCCAATTTCCTCTTAAATAATGCAATAATATCTGTCTCTACCATCCCCTCTAGCAAAGCATTCCATTTCCAACAAACCTGAATAGAAAGAAATTTCTTCATCTGGTCTCCTAACCTGCTCCATGGCTTTTTTAAAATGATTACCTTTCATTACTGATTCTTCAACAAAAAAAAAACTCTACACTATTTTCTTTTCTCATTACCAAACCTATCATCGTTTAAAATCTTTCAAATTTCATCTTATTCTTCTGTGGAAATAAGCCAAGTTGCTCATTATAGCAATAATTTCCCTTCCTGTCACACACCCGATGAATCTAACTACATTTTCTTCCGTGGCTTTATGTTCTGCCTGTTAGAGTGCCCAGAAGTACAAAATGGACAATTAAGTGCGGTCTAATCAAAGGTTTACACTTATACATCATTTTTGCACTAAGCATTCCTATTTATAAAATCCACCATTTGATTTTATCTACAATCAATCAGACCTTCAGGCGTTATCAGTTTGAACCTACAAGTCTCTTTGCTCAATAACTTACAACTGGATGAAAAAATTCCTTATCTTGCCTCCTTTCCAAAAGTTCTCCCATCAGTCACCTTTGTTCTTTGTACGAATATGTCAGTTTCCCTGAAGTCTTTTATGAGTTCTTCTCACTGTCAGACCTCCTACTATTGTCACACCAGCAAGTTTTGGTAATATCTTCATGATATCCAAGTCCATATTTTCTGTGTGTACCAGGAACGAAAGTGGACTCAGCACGAAACTATGATGTAAATGACTGCCAACAGTTCTCAAATCTGGTCGATATCCATTTACCCTAATTCTTCACTTTCCTGTCAATCCTGTCAATTTCCTCATGTACTATTCACCTCTGACAGGATGACTTATCAAGTGCCTTCTGAAAGTCCATTTGACGCTAGATCTGTTGTGCTCCTCGAACCTATCCAAGTGGCCACTTCATCAAAAGAACTCAAATTTATCAAACACAACTTGCCGACACACTATCTGATCGTGGCTGCCATTGATCTATATTTCATCAACTCACCAAACTTGTTCAAGATATAGTTTCACAAAATTTATTCAATAGCTTAGACAACAAATAGATTAGAGATGCTTAATAAAACAAAATTAACTGTTTCATGATTATCACACATCTAACAGATGGAAAAGAGGACAGCAAAGGCACTTGGTCTCAAAAGACACGTTAAAAAGGAAAAAAAAGGTGAACGTTGCTGGTTGTAATTACTAGAAAAAGATAAAAGATCTGTAAAAGTCAATGTAAGCAAGGCTGTGCTCAAATTCCTGAAGAATTGAATGCAACACACCAACAACCAGGTACCTCACAGCTGACAGATGGCAGATGCATGTATGAGGCACCAAAGTATTCCTGTAAAACTCTATCCCATTAACCCATTGGGATACGTTGGTGAAACCACCTTGATACATAAGATCAAGAGCAGTGTGAAGCAATTATAGTGCTTGATAGACTTGATATTTTCAAAGAACTGACCACTTGAACAGGTATAGGAACACAACCAATCTAATGGAAATGGATTTTGAGCAAGTATTTGAAAAGTCATCTCACAAAACCTACTCAGTGAACTGAAATAATCTGAAACTTTCACTTTTGAAAGAGTTACATTTTAAGTAGCGACACAGGCTAAAACAGGTGAAAGACATGTGAAGATCTTTCCAAAGGGATTGATTTATCATTGATTTTGTTCAATAACAGTGAAAATTCAACTAGATATGCCAATATCTGGAACTAATGAAGAGAATAGTCAGTCAGTAGTGAGGTTTGGGTAGGGATGGCGTGGAACATATTTTTCCACTATTCTATATACACATACAAAGGAATGGAAAGGATTTCAACATTTGCTTGAAAGCGCAGACGGTATATTAAATTATACAGCACAGGAAATTGAGTCAGACCCACCTTTAACTCAAGCTTCAGGCATGCTTTCACTAGAGGTTAAGAATCTGGACTGTATTTAGAAGGATTAAAAAAGAGACAGTTCCGAAACGTCATATTTCAGTACCTTTTATTCTCCACCCACTTCTTCACTCATGTTTTTCATTCCCCTCCTAAAGAAGTTGTTAATTTTTTAAAAAACTTTTTTATTTAACCTTTTTTTAAAAAAAAATTCACCTGGTCGGACATGTTTTTATAGACGTCTAGAGCAGATGGAGCTTGAACCCTGGCCTCCTGGTCCAGGTGTAGGTACACTACCATCATGCCGCAAGAGGTCTAAACACTAGCCTGGGCCCAGTAATATTACCACTGTGCCACTGCCTGTTAGAATAACACTCAAGGGCACTGTATATGAACAACGAAGTACGAGCCATCAAATACGTTAGCATAGTTAGAGTTCCACTAGCTCAATCAACTCATCAATGCATCAAATTAGTATTCAAGTAAACTGAGAGAATGTATGATGATAGAAAGATCATAAACAGTAAAAATGAGCCCAATTCTCTCTCTTCCTGCTATTTGTGTATTTGCACTTTTCAGCATTGAATATTAGGCTGTTAAAGAAGAAGAATTCAATGCCATGGTGATTTGCTAGCTAGTAATGTTATGGCATTTCTTCAGTCATTCATTAACAACGCATGACTGACATGGCAACAGGCCAACAAATTTACTTGACTGAAAGTTCTCTTTGTAATCAATGGCTTAGGGCTAGTACTGTTACCTCAGATTAAGAAAGTTGTAGTTTCAAGAGACGTGAGCCTACAACCTGAGTTCACACTTCACTGTCACATTGCTGGGGGCACCATCCTTTCAGATGAAATATTAAACCAAGCTCCCACCTGCCCTTCAGATGGACAGAAGTGATCCCATGGAGCTATTTTGAACAACATTAAGGCTCTCCTTGGTATTCTGGCCAACATTAAGTGTCATCTACCACAATTAAAATGGAGTTACATGATCATTGGAAAATCCAATCTGCCCCAGCTGACAGCCTCCTTCCCCCAGACCCGCAAAGGACCTCTCCTGTTTTTTATCCTCCGCAGGATCCACAGGCTGAACACCCAGTTCTACTCAGCTTTACTGGACACCAAAAAATCGTAAGTACAACTCACTCACTGGCTCCTACCACCTTAAAAAGGATTCATCCACCTCCCAAATCTCCAGCCTGTCCCTGCACCTCCCCCACCATGTAACCTGTTCTTCCTCTCACCCATCCCCTTCTCCCACCTCAAGCCGCACCTCCATCTCCTACCTACTAACCTCATCCCACCTCCTTGACCTGTCCGTCTTCCCTGGACTGACCTATCCCCTCCCTACCTCCCCACCTATACTCTCCTCTCCATCTTCAGCCCGCCTCGCCCTCTCTCCCTATTTATTTCAGAACCCTCTCCCCATCCCCCTCTCTGATGAAGGGTCTAGGCCCAGAACGTCAGCTTTTGTGCTCCCGAGATGCTGCTTGGCCTGCTGTGTTCATCTAGCTTCAAAACTTTGTTACGTTACATGATCATGATATCACTGCTACTTGCAGAACCTTTCCAGTATCGTGCTTCAAAACTGTTATATTGGCTTAAACTGCTTCAAGATCTCTTGGTGTTGTGAAAGGACATTGCTGCAAAATTTTTCTTCACCCAAAGGTGCAGATTCATGTAAAGCCACGATCTCCCAGTTGCTGTCAACCTTCTACTAACAGAAACGGTTACTTAATTCTCTGTATTTCACATAAGTAAGAAGTCCTCAAAATATGCATATTGACAAAAAGTGCTGGGAGATCATTTTGCCAGAGCCATTCATTCTTCTCTAACTTCTCTGCCCAAAAGCAGTTCCTAACCACAACCTCCATCATGTAGGGCAAGGAGGCAGGTCAGAATACATACCAAACAGAACAAACTGGCAGGGAGGAGGGAAGAGGAAAGAGAGAGAGAGAGAGAGAGATATGAAGGAAGCAAATACCTATTTCTCCAAAGATGTTTTTCCTGTTTTCAAATTTCAGTATTTGCAGTATTTTGCTTTTTGTAACATATTCATTTTATTTGGTTGGCTTGTGCATCAATATGGACTATTCTGTTTTAATGCAATATTACTTAAGACTTTTCACCGGACTGGAAGGTGCAATGCAGTATCATGGGCCCAGCAAGCTAATTCAAGCTGCTTTTGATGAGCAGAACAATTAAGAACAAACATGTCCACCCCACAACTGTGTTTTTTCTGGGGTAATTGCAAGTTTTAAAAATATGCATTTTGCAACAAAACGAAGCCTAAAATTTGAAATTCAAATCAGCAATACTCAACAATACTCAAATAGCTGATGCAATTTAAATAGTCAAAGTGAACAAACTCCACAAAATTTCCTTCACGCAACACAGAGAAGGCATTTATAACACCACATGCTGCAAAACATCACAAATTATCAAATACCTAATGACTAATGCATGGAATGTACTGAATCTTTTCTCTATAATGTGTCATTCCATATCTAATATTGTGTGTTACACAAAGTCATTTGCGAATTTGAACCACTACCTGCACTTGTACTTTTAAAAACAAAATCTGTTTAAACATGTTATGACACCTCTGGAGCACGCAGGAATCAAACAGCCCCAAATAGCCTACAAATGCCATTGCCAAAAAGATGACAAAAAAAAGGTCATCACCACAATCTCTCATATTGCTGCCTACTTGTGGACATCACATTCTAGGTAGGCTACATTATGATTAGAAGTTAGGAACTGTGGCTAAGCAGAGTCAGCAGTTGAAATACATAAATCACTCAAATGCTAATTGATAATCATCATCAATTATATTTTTAAAAAAGGATAAATGCAGTGTTTTCATTTATCTCAAGAGGTCAGTTTGGATGAGTAGGTCTATTTCTGTGCTATATGCCCCAATAATGTTATCGTGCACAAGGCTCCCTTCTGGGCATTACACGTCAGAATTGCCTCAGGAGGACTACTGCAGCAATTTACTACAACAACACTAGCAGTAAAAATGTTAAATTGAGATTAGATTAAATAGACAAGGTAAAATAAAATCAAAGTATTGATGCTGAGCATCTGAAATAACACCAGGAAATGCTAGAGAAACTCAGCAATTCTGGCAGCATCTGAAGAGGGAAATACAGAAATGATGTTTCAAGGCCAATTATCACCCTTCTTCAGAATGGAAGGAGCTTGTATTTCCTTGGAATGCAGGATTGAAAAGGGGAGTTAATTGAGGCATTTAATATGGTCAAAGGAGTAGATAGGATGGATACAGGAAACGTACTTCCTTTGGGGAGGGAATTCAGAACAAGGAAACATAACCTTACCATTGGAGCGATTCGTCAGAAATTGGAAGTGTGAAGTTTACTCCTCAGCAAAAGACTGCCTAGATGAAGTCAATTCAAAATTTTAAAAGATTTCAAAATCTTTTTGGCACTGTGTTCCTAGCAAAATGGCTGGAAACAGCTACAGCATAATCAGCTATGATCAAAATGAATACAGAACAGCTTGCAGCATTTGAAGGACACACTTTGACCCTATGAGGGCAGGAAGTCTTGCAATTTCCAATCAAAACTTCAACATGGAACATCAGAATTCTACATTGGTGTAAACTCCCTTAGGAGAACACCTACTAAAATGAAACATTCAAATATGCGTTCCGTTGATTGCGTATAGTCGAAAGTCTCAATGTTTATTATAGCAAATAGATGCTGAACAGCCCATTGTTAGTGCAGTGATTTGGCATCCAAGCAAACCGAAATGCTTTCATTTTGCACTGAACTCTGCTCATCCAGAACTTATCCATTGTCACCCAAACAGAAACTTCCTGTCAAAGATCACGTGAAACTTTTGATTCATGATTGGAGTCAATGGAGTACCAGAATCATGATTATGTAATAAAGCATCAAGATCATAGTACAAAACCAAGGGATGTCACATGTTAATGAATCTCAGTGAATTTGTTTCTGGAAGGGATTTTGGGCAGAGAAGGCTGGAAGGACCCCCTTCCAATTACCAGACTATAATCTTATTAGCAGGTTCACATGACACATAAACCACAAGACTAAAGCTTGAGCAATTAACTGGAGTCACCTAAAAGATGAAAGAAGGTCAATGCCTGAAAATCACTTAGATTTGTACCAATGAGGGGAATGTTCTGATTGGCATCTTCCATAGTCAGCATTTGGACCCCTGTTGTTTCTAACTTACATCAATGAGCAGGATGTTGTAACAGAATGTATTTGTTTCAAATGACATTGATACAAGGAATGAAACAGAATACATTCAAAGATTTATAGAGAGATTCAGCTGAACTGCAAAAATTGGGCAGATGAAGAAATCTAAAATTTATTTTTAAGAAACCTTGCATCGTAAGAATACAATAAACGGTAGGTACAGGGAGACTAGGGAAATAAACTTTGCTACATTTACTTGCCTGAAAAGTACACTGACATATGCTGACATGTCACTTTTGACATCCAGCAATGCAGCAAAGGCATTTTACATTCTAATGGTAATGAAATATGCCTCCAGAAACAGGATAATATCAGTAAATTGTAAAGACTTTGTTTACAAATCATCAACAATCACTCACTAAGTATGATTGTTCACCTAGGAAATTCCGTGTAAGTGGTCACATCTGTCAGATTGGGTGGAGGGTTGTTTTCCAGAATGGAGGCCCTCGGCCAGTGGTGTGCCGCAAGGATCAGTGTTGGGTCCACTGCTTTTTGTCATTTATATAAATGGTCTGGATGTGGATGTAGGAGGTATGGTTAGTAAGTTTGCAGATGGCACCAAAATTGAGGGGTAGTGGACAGCGAAGAATGTTACCTCAGAGTACAATGGGATCTTGCTCAGATAGGCCAAAGCGTGGCAGATGGAATTTAATTTAGATAAATGTGAGGTGTTGCCTTTGGAAAGGTAAATCAGAGCATGATCTATACACTTAATAGTCAGGTCCCTGGGGAGTGCTGCTGAACAAAGAAACCTTGGGGTCCAGGGTCATGCTTCCTTGAAGGTGGAGTCACAGGTAGACAGGGTAGTGAAGGCAGCGTTTGGTACACTTGCCTTTATTGATCAGTGCATTGAGTATCGGTGCAGAGGGGTCATGCTGTGGCTGTACAGGACATGAGCTAGGCTACTTCTAGAATAGTGCATTCAAATCTCATCTCCCTGCTATCGGAAAGATGTTGTGAAACTCGAAAGGGTTCAGAAAAGATTTGCAAGCATGTAGCTGGAGTTGGAGGGTTGGTGGGTTTGAGCTACAGGGAGAGGCTGATTAAGCTGGGCTATTTTCCCTGGACCATCAGAGGCTGAGGGGTGACCTTATTAGGAGAGGTTATAAAACCATTAGGGGCATGGATAAGGATGAACAGCCAAAGTCCAGAACTAGAGGGTACAGGTTTAAGGCAAGAGGGGAAAGATTTAAAAGGGACCTAAGGGGCAACATTTCCACACAGAAGGTGATGTGTGAATGGAATAAGCTGCCAGAAGTGGTGGAGTCTGATACAATTACAACATTTAAAAGGCATCTGAATAAGAAGGGTTTAGAGGGATATGGGTCAAATGCTGGCAAATGGGGTTAGATTGATTTAGGAATATCTGGTTGGCATGGAAAAATTGGACCAAAGGATCTGTTTTCATGCTGTACAACACTATGACTCTATCACTAGTGGAATAGGGCCATACTGAATTCTAGTCATCACGGACAATATTGGTTCAAACTGCAAATATAAGCCCAAAAACTACTAAGCATAGCATTATGATAATGGGAGCAGAGAATTAAACAAGGCAGTCTAAAACAAAAGATGAAACTCTCGAAATTTATAGAAGTATCCATTTCACCTAAACTGGATTATTTGAATTACATTCATAGTCATACGGAAACAGACCCTTTGGCCCAACCAGTCCATGCCAAACAGATTTCTTAAACTGAATTAATTCCATTTGCCAGTGTTCAGCCCATATCCCTCTAAATGTTTCCTATCCATGAATCTGTACAAATATCTTTTAAATGTTGTAATTGTACTCGCATCTAGTACCTGCTCAATGAAGCCGGAAAAGTAGTGCCAGATAACAGATTTGATTTGTGGATGTAAATTTGAAACAAGTAATTTAACCAACAACATTGCAAAATTGATTATATCACTTAAAGAAGGTTACGTAACACTGCATGGAGACAGGTGATAGTTTTGTCACAAAAACCCATATACATTTATGAAATTTCAATGATTTTTCAAGAATTAACAGCGTATGTTTAGAATAACTCCAACAATCAGGCTTAAAATTAACATGTTAGGAACATTAAAAGCATAACGATGCTCGATTAACATAGCAGGCTACTACAGCACGCAGCTCCAAATCGGTCAGTTTTCATCAACCAAACAAAACCAATTATATTGCCACAATTAAACCTGAATTATTTGTGGCATTTATTTTACCCTTCTCTACAGTCAGTGCCATTTGTCTAGTTAACACTATCTAGTGTAGCTCTAAGCTAGAAGACCAGGTAGGTGTCAGTTTCAATCCTTGGTCTATGCAAAATTAATATCCTAGCATAGGCATCCTAATTGGCATCAACGCAGGAAAAGAAATCAGCTAGACATCCTACTCAAGATAGCTATTGCAGGAAAGAATGTGGGATGCAAAGTGAAATTAGAATCAGGTTTGTGTAATTCATTTTCCCATAATCAAGTAGTCTTCTTGCATATTTGAAATTTGGGTATTTGACAATGCACGTCAGGGCTTGAAAATTAATCCCAGAGAATCAGTGTCTTGGATGACACGTGCTGAAAAATGGTTGGGTGAGGGGTGGGGAGGAAAGTGAAAATCTGGAAAAAAATTATACTGGCAAAAAAAGTCTGTTTTGTAAAAGAAAGAGGTTACTCAAAAAAAACCCCTCCATCTCTCAACAAACCAGTTATATTTACTGGAAATGAATAAGAATCACCTGATTGCTCACATAAAACACAATATTGCTTAAAATATTTCCTGTGACATAGGCATTGTTATAGTTTGCTCCCAGAGGGATAAAAAGTTTAGAATAAAGCAGTTGAGCTCAGATACCAACGCTTATCAGAATTTTTTCTATTATTACCAATTACCTGCTGAACTAGTTTCTCCATATTACAAAACAGTCATCAATCCATGTAGATTAAATTATCTTTTGGCATAAAATATACAGAGAACAGTCAACTGACAATAAGCATTTACAGTAAAGTAACTATATTCATATTCATTTTTGATTTATTTTCAAATAAGTTATTTTAGAAACAAAATAATTATGTGGTCAAGAAACCACAAAATCAATCAAACTCTCCTCAAAAAAAAATGTCAGGGCAGGTTTGGTTGGGATTTCAGAATTTTAAGAACAATTTGACAGTTAACATTATGCTCACATGCTCATATACTACAGAGGTTCAACAAAAGATTATCTATTGGATGTCATGTCCTTTACTCATTCATCGGATGAAGGCATCACTGACCAGCCAGCATTTATTGCTCATCTCTAATTGCCCAGAGGGTAATTTCGAGTCAATCACATTGCTGTGGGTCTAGAGTCACATGTAGGCCAGACCAAGTACCAATAGCAGATTCCTTCCCTAAAGGACATTAGTGAACCAGGTGGGTTTTTCCAACAATTGACAATGGGTTCATGGTCATCATTAGATTCTTAATTCCAGATACTATATTGAATTCAATTCCACCATCTGTCAGGGCGGGATTCGAACCTATGTCCCAAAAATGTTGTTATCTGGGTCTCTGGATTAACAGTCCAGCGATAATCCCACTGAGGCCATTGTCAATGGCCACTGTCTCAAACGGGCCATTCTACACTTCATTCTTGCTCACTTCATCCTGTGCGTTTAAGTCAAAACCTACTCCATTTCATTTTCCATAGGGTGTAAAGTAGAATTGCCCATCTCTAAGTCTGCTGTTTACGGAAGATTATGGAAAAATTTAACATATTTGCTTAGACATCACTAGTGATTACACTTCACAAAAACAACTGATCAGCGACAAAGCATTGTGCTCTCTCCATCCAAGCCCCCAAGTTGTAAGACATAATTTCTTTCTTACAACTGGTTACATACTCACAAAAGCACACGTATCAGGGCGAAAAGCCAAAAAAGAAATTAGAATTGCCAATACAGCTGCCAAGGCTGGAGTTGAGTTGGATTAAAAAA
The DNA here is from genome assembly GCF_030684315.1 of Stegostoma tigrinum. Taxonomy (NCBI): domain Eukaryota; kingdom Metazoa; phylum Chordata; class Chondrichthyes; order Orectolobiformes; family Stegostomatidae; genus Stegostoma; species Stegostoma tigrinum. Next base: position 49,239,504 of record NC_081361.1, on the reverse strand, counting down.
GGCATACATAATTTGTAAGGGAAACAGCAAAAAAAACCTAGGAAAAGCTAACAGCTAGAGCTACTTACATCTATTGATTGCTAATGCAGAGTTTGAAGCACATGGCTTACTAAAATGCAGGAAGTCACAATAAAACAAGCAATAAAAAAAACAGACGATTAGATCCATTCCTTCCACATACAATCAACATCATAGCCTCCAAATCAACACATTTCGTCTTTTTCGGTTGTGCATAAGATAGTGAAGTAAAATTTCAAAATACTTATCCGGCATTCACACCTAACCAGTTGTTCTTCATGAACAACTTTCCACACACTTCAAACTCAACTGAGACACAAGTCTGCTGCCTCTGTCCACACTTATATCTGTGGCCTCCAAGTCCACTCAGTTATTTGTGAAAAGGAGTTGACAACCTGGTCTTAACTGTTAAATGGAAGATTCTCTTCAATCTTTGGAAGAAAAAGTGCCAGCAGGTCAAAATCTATTTCGCTAGCACCTCAATCTTCCCCTTCACTTTCATTCAATTATTTTCCCTTCTCCTCCGTATGAATCTAAAAGCCGGCAGTGAATTGTGGGTGCCAGGGTCCCCATTCCTACTCACATTTGGTGGCAAAACAGGATCATTTTTTCACAACAAAGCTTCATAAATAGTTAAAGATAGGAACCTTCATTTAAACATTGAAGCCAAATAGAAAGAATTTATTTCAGCACACACCTCTAGCCACTAAAACCAAAACATGTGCTCCTACTTCTGAAGATTAGGTCACATTGGGTTACAGATCAACAAACGATATGGCAGCTCTCCAATACCCTACTCAAGTGAACATTCTTTTTTTTAAACTAAGCTAGAAATTGCTGGCAAGTTGTTCAAAGACGATATTAAAACAGCAAGCACAATAAAAAATTCTACATGGCAAAACTAACTGCACAATAAGAGGATGAAATGAAACTGAGATAACGTTAAGTGGGCAAATAAAATAGCCATTGGCATTCAGTGTCGGCAAATAAGGAGTAATTATGATCCTTTGTATGTACAGGGTTGATGTGATAGGTAAATCGACAAATATGGAAGGACAAAGGGGTCTTAGGGTTTGGGCTGAAAAACATTAAAGGCAGGATTACAACTGGATAAGGCCAATAAAAACATTAATAGAATACTTGGTTTTATGGCAAGACGTGCAAATCATAAAAACCAAGATAATGTCAACCTACTTAAAATGTCAGTAGGGCCACAGAGTATTCTATGTAAGTTTACGGTCTTGCAGTATTTAATTCCACGCAAAAGGACTAATGTTGAGTGAGTGCAACACGAATTTACTTTGACGGTTCGTCAGAATCAAAAACTAAAGGCACACAAACTGGCGCCAGTTTTGTTGGAATAGTGCAGTGTGTTTAAAATTATGAAGGTAAGGACAAAAGAGATAGAAAAAGATGGTTTCCAGTCATCTAGAACAAAACTACACTGACATAAAAAGGGATTACGATTATTGGACTGATTTCTAAGATTTTCGTCCTCTAGCTCCACTTTTCTTTTAAGGAAACAACTTATTGTAAGAGATTTCATCTGAGAGATTCAGGACACAGAACAGAATTGGGTTTGACAAAAATCACCGAGCATCACAAATTGTGAAATCAGAGTTTCTAAGTGGAGAGATCACATCACCAATTAGGAATAGGTTAAGTAGGTGGCTGAAGGAAAAAGGATATGGAAAAAAGATGTGTACGTGGGAATTAGTCTAGTGCTGATCTGGAGGATAAACACCATTAAGGACTTGTCAGAATAAGGAGCAAGTTTCAACAACGTAATATCAAATATTTGTATTCAAGTGTGGAAGGTATTGGGACGATTATTACCAAACTAGATTCTGCCCTCATCCATTAAACATATAGTTGATTATGTGTGCTTAACTGCTGCAAGTCATTAAGTTAAAGACAGATAGCCAGGAGAAAAAAGGTAGGAAAATCATCTTAATTAACTTTTCCCCTAATGTGAATACGTCCTGTTTGCTACCTCCAAAAGCCTTCAGAAGCAATTGTTAGCATGTAATTGAGTTTGGCAGACCCAGTTACAGTGCACATTCAATTCTGGTCTATGCTGATGTAAGCTGTATAACAACAGGACTGCAGTCACCTAGCCAGCAAAAGTCTAAAGGCCATTATTCTTCCATTATTATTATTCATTGAAACTGGGACCCAGTTCCACACTATTGTTTAATCTCTTCAATGCAACCTTTCCTACCAGACTGAAGATCACCTCTCTCTGTTGTCTGTTAGCTGAGCAACTAAAATTGGTTTCAATGATCTCAAATGCAATAAGACGTAGACCCAAAGCATAAAAACTTGTGGTCTCGAGATCCTTGCAGCTTGGAAACATCTCATTCAGTGGTGATCAGATAAAAGGCAACAATGCTGCACTGACTTAAATTATACATATTTGCAAGTATCCTAATTTTGGTGACATTCTTGTGGTCATGTAATTGCGATGTTAGTCATTATACTCCAACGTGTCATTGCATGACTGATTTTGTTCATTCGCAGGTCAAGTTCATCAAGGGACTTGTGCGGTAAGAAACCAGCTAGCATATTCTATATGTGTGCCATGGCCCAGAAGATCTCCTGGAACCTGTAGATACACAAGTAAAACAAAACACTGGGCACTGCAGCAAAGTAAACAAGTTAAATTTGTATTTATTGCACTGAAATATCCAAAAAGGTGCGAGAGGTAAGAAAGGATTTCACCAGATGAGTTGGCACAGGGTGAGAATTGAAAATGGAAAGTAAACAAACAGACATAAAGAGGATGCAAATCAGTGGCCAGAAACTCGACATGGAGTGAAACACAACGTAACACAAAAGATGGCAAGCAATCCTAGTCAGTGATAATGGGAGCTGCAGATGCTGGAGAATCCAAGATAATGAAATGTGAGGCTGGATGAACACAGTAGGCCCGGCAGCATCTCAGGAGCACAAAAGCTGACGTTTCGGGCCTAGACCCTTCAGAGAGGGGGATGGGGTGAGGGTTCTGGAATAAATAGGGAGGGAGGGTGAGGCGGACAAAAGATGGAGAGAAAAGAAGATAGGTGGAGAGGAGAGTATAGGTGCTGAGGTAGGGAGGGGATAGGTCAGTCCAGGGAAGACGGACAGGTCAAGGAGGTGGGATGAGGTTGGTAGGTAGGAGATGGAGGTGCGGCTTGGGGTGGGAGGAAGGGATGGGTGAGAGGAAGAACAGGTTAGGGAGGCAGAGACAGGTTGGACTGGTTTTGGGATGCAGTGGGTGGAGGGGAAGAGCTGGGCTGGTTGTGTGGTGCAGTGGGGGGAGGCGACGAACTGGACTGGTTTTGGGATGCAGTAGGGGAAGGGGAGATTTTGAAACTGGTGAAGTCCACATTGATACCATATGGCTGCAGGGTTCCCAGGCGGAATATGAGTTGCTGTTCCTGCAACCTTCGGGTGGCATCATTGTGGCACTGCAGGAGGCCCATGATGGACATATCATCTAAAGAATGGGAGGGGGAGTGGAAATGGTTTGCGACTGGGAGGTGTAGTTGTTTATTGCGAACCGAGTGGAGGTGTTCTGCAAAGCGGTCCCCAAGCCTCCGCTTGGTTTCCCCAATGTAGAGGACGCCACACCAGGTACAGTGGATGCAGTATACCACATTGGCAGATGTGCAGGTGAACCTCTGCTTAATATGGAAAGTCATCTTGGGACCTGGGATAGGGGTGAGGGAGGAGGTGAGGGGACAAGTGTAGCATTTTCTGCAGTTTCAGGGGAAGGTGCCGGGTGTGGTGGGGTTGGAGGGCAGTGTGGAGCGAACAAGGGAGTCACGGAGAGAGTGGTCTCTCCAGAAAGCAGACAGGGGTGGGGATGGAAAGACGTCTTGGGTGGTTGGGTCGGATTGTAGATCCAGGAAGGTGAGGGATGTGTTGGAGATGGCCCAGGTGAACCGAACGTTGGGGTGGAAGGTGTTGGTGAAGTGGATGAACTGTTCGACTTCCTCTGGGGAGCAAGAGGCAGTTCATCCACTTCACCAACACCTTCCACCCCAACCTTCAGTTCACCTGGGCCATCTCCAGCACATCCCTCACCTTCCTGGACCTCTCAGTCTCCATCTCAGGCAACCAGCTTGTAACTGATGTCCATTTCAAGCCCACCGACTCCCACAGCTACCTAGAATACACCTCCTCCCACCCACCCTGCTGCAAAAATTCCATCCCCTGTTCCCAATTCCTCCGCCTCCGCCGCATCTGCTCCCACGATAAGACATTCCACTCCCGCACATCCCAGATGTCCAAGTTCTTCAAGGACCGCAACTTTCCCCCCAACAGTGGTCGAGAACGCCCTTGACCACGTCTCCCGCATTTCCTGCAACACATCCCTCACACCCCGCCCCCGCCACAACCGCCCAAAGAGGATCCCCCTTGTTCTCTCACACCACCCCACCAACCTCTGAATACAACGCATCATCCTCCAACACTTCCGCCATCTACAATCCGACCCCACCACCCAAGACATTTTTCCATCCCCACCCCTGTCTGCTTTCCGGAGAGACCACTCTCTCCGTGACTCCCTTGTTCGCTCCACACTGCCCTCCAACCCCACCACACCCCGCACCTTCCCCTGCAACCACAGGAAATGCTACACTTTCCCCCACACCTCCTCCCTCTCCCCTATCCCAGGCCCCCAGATGACTTTCCACATTAAGCAGAGGTTCGCCTGCACATCTGCCAATGTGGTATACTGCATCCACTGTACCCGGTGTGGCTTCCTCTACATTGGGGAAACCAAGCGGAGGCTTGGGGACTGCTTTGCAGAACACCTCCACTCAGTTCGCAATAAACAACTGCACCTCCCAGTCGCAAACCATTTCCATTCCACCTCCCATTCTCTTGATGACATGTCCATCATGGGCCTCCTGCAGTGCCACAATGATGCCACCCGAAGGTTGCAGGAACAGCAACTCATATTCTGCTTGGGAACCCTGCAGCCCAGTGGTATCAATGTGGACTTCACCAGCTTCAAAATGTCCCCTTCCCCCACTGCATCCCAAAACCAGCCCAGTTCGTCGCCTCCCCCCACTGCACCACACAACCAGCCCAGCTCTTCCCCTCCACCTACTGCATCCCAAAACCAGTCCAACCTGTCTCTGCCTCCCTAACCTGTTCTTCCTCTCACCCATCCCTTCCTCCCATCCCAAGCCGCAACTCCATCTCCTACCTACCAACCTCATCCCACCTCCTTGACCTGTCCGTCTTCCCTGGACTGACCTATCCCCTCCCTACCTCCCCACCTCTACTCTCCTCTCCACCTATCTTCTTTTCTCTCCATCTTCAGTCCGCCTCACCCTCTCTCCCTATTTATTCCAGAATCCTCACCCCATATCCCTCTCTGATGAAGGGTCTAAGCAATCCTAGTCAGCTTGATAACTGGCAGGTCTAGAAATAGGAAGTGGACTTTGAAGTAGGGACCAAAGACTTTGGCCATATTCATCTTCATATTTAACAGGAGGAAGTTCCAGCTCATCCAAGAATAAATTTCTGACAAGCAGTGTGACCAAAAGGAAAGTGAGATGATGCAGACAGTCATCAGAACATTGATGAAACAGCTGTAAAGAAGAAGATATAGGTTTGAAAGAAAAAAAAGGTCAAAAATAGATCCTTCAAAAATTGCTAGCTTGAGGGGTTAGTAGTGCAGACTGGAGGAAACCATTCCACATGGTTGTCTATAATTTTATATCAATAAAAACACAACCAAACAAGTGCAGTTCCATCCAGCAGGACGATACTAAAGGCAATGGGAAGAGGAGGGTGTGGTTAACAGTAACAGCAAAAGGGTCAAAATGATTACAAAGGAATGGCAAAGACAATATTTTGGGCTTGTCTTCACTAAAGAAAACACAAAGTGCAATCCAGAAATAAAGGGTAAGCAACCAAGGAGTAAGTAAGAGTGAGGAAATTTAAGAAATTTATATCAACAGAGGAAGTATGCTAGAGAAAAACAAGGGACTAAAAGCTGACAAAACACAGGACCTGCTAGTCTCCATTAAAGGTTTTAAAAGGTGAAGTGCACCGCTTATGATTTTCTAAAATTTCCAAAGTATTAATCCTGGCAGACTGCAAGTTAATGCCACTATGCAAATTCGGGGCGTTGTAGCACTGTAATATAACCCTGCCTCTGAGCCAGAAGTTTGGGTTCAATCACACACCCAAAGAAATGTCATGGCATGTCCAATAAAACTGACTATAGAAAAAATATAATTCAAGAAGGAACGAAGAGAATAACACAGTAAACTACAGATCAGTTAATTTGACATCAATCATTGGTAAAGTATTAGAATCTTTTTCTCCCCCCTAGATTCCTTCTCTCTTTGATGTGATGCTCGTCCTTCTCTAGCCCTTCCCTAGCTGTAACACTGAGTAGCTTCAAGGCTGAAGCAGATAGATTTTGGTGTCTTAGGGAATCAAGGGATAAAGGGATTAGCCAACAAGTAGGACCAAGACTCAAGCGACTGCATGGTCCTCAAGCTTTGATTTATGTTTAGTCACAGTCAATAAAAAAGCCATCAGTGACTTTGGTAAGGGCACTCAGCATGGTGGCAATGCTGGAACCTGACTGGAGATTTTTCGAAGATGGAATCGTGGAAAAGATGGGTATGGATTTTGGAAGAAACAAACAAGCGTTCATGGACTTCGGAGATGAAAGATAGGTTGCAAATGGGGCAACAGTAGCAAGAACGCAGGAGTTAAAAGGTAGATTTTGCTTTGAGAAGAGTAACAACAACATGTTTGAAGAATAAGGTGCCAAAGAGGGATCTGTTAACAATATTAGACAAAATGATGATAAGGAAGGGAAATTGAATTGTCATCAGTTTGATCACTTGAGATTGGCGAACTGAGTCCAATCACATGGACAACATAACTAACATATTCTATGTAATGTAGACTCATTGTTAGATGATAGCATGGGAGGATTTCAGTGGTGAAACAATGCAGGATAACATCCACTACCTAGACTTGGCATAAGCTGTGATGAGCCAGCCACAGAATGGTCTGTTCATTCTGGCCCTACCACTGGTTACTGGGCTGAGTTCACAGCAGGTGTTTTTGTGCTCAAAATATGCGTCAAGAGCAGTAAATTGTCTGCTGTCACGTGAAACGATGGGAATTTCTCTCCCTTCTAAGAGAAAGTAACATTGGCGAATTGACCAGTTAACCTGGTTTGGGTCACCTTTGATTTTGCTTATATATAAAGTGGGTGACAAGTAAAGACCCAATAAATCCATTAAGGAATACACTCATACTTGATACCTTTCTGCTTCCCCTTCACCAAAAACTTGCCTTGGTCTAAGCTGCAAGTTTCTAGGAGGAAGCATCCTGTAACAAAATGGCATGATTGAACCATGCAACAATGAACTCACAACCATTGGACTCAAGCAAAGTATTCCAGAAAATTGAGCGCACAGACCACTATGGAGAGTGCACTGCTACAGGTGCTATCTTTTGGGTAAACCATTAACCAGAAGTAAAAGTCAACTTATACTAAGGTAGACTCAGAAGATCCGATGATTAAATTTGAAAAAGAGAGCAGGAATTCTCCAGGAGTTTTTCCCAACTTTATTGCTTAATCAACATCACTAAAGTATTCCTCTCATTGCTGGTATTAGGATCTTGCTGGGAGGTAACTGCCTGCTACATTCCCTTCAATAATAATTGTCTTCAGTTAAACGGTAAAGCATTAGCAGAAAATGTCAACATCCTGGGGTAATGAAAGGCCTTTTATAAAGGAATGGTAACTAAAACTTTCTCATTGTTGAGAAAAAGAAACTGCTCTTCTCACCTTAAACTTGAGGTGTGTTATTTGGAAAGGATGGAGGAGATTTCACTGTGCAACACTGAGCTGGAGCAATGCATGAATTCTTTGAAATTGGAAATTAGAAAGTGTTGATTCTCTTTCACCGATGAGCACAAACATTCACCAAGAAAAGTCCAATGAGACTAAAGAGTAAAGCAAATGCCAATTCCAGTTGCACTGATCTGGCTCATGTTTAGTATAATCATCTGTTTTTCTTGAGGGATTTGCAGGCCACACCAGTTGGCAGGGATTTAGGAACAATTAGGTGAGAATGTGTGTGTGTGCTGGCATACTGATAGAGGTATAGAATGCTGGCAAAACCCTCAAACAAAACCACAAAATCAACACATCCTTTCCTTTGAGACAGGGTTGAGTTTAAGTTGCTTTTGCAATAGACGTGCAGCCACCAATTAAACCTAAACGTCTCAAATGTCACAATGAAAGGAATTACATGTATCCTATAAATATTATATTTATTTATTCCAATATTTTCACTCCTTTTTGAAGCTGCCCAACCATGTTGCAACTCTATTTCATAGGGATTGATAGCCCTAGCTCAGTTGGCTGGACAGCTGGCTTGCAATGCCGAGTGGCATCAGTGGATTAAATTCCTGCACCGGCCGAGATTACTATGGGAGGACTCCCCTCGCCTGATGCATGGTGGCCCTCATATTAAAATACCACCAATCGTCTCTCTCAAACGACAGCTGCCCTATGATCTCTTAAGATTATGGTGGCTCTACCTTTCCTTACCAATTGCCTTCAGTATCTCCATCTGTGTCATAATGTTTTTCTAAACATTCTAAATACCCAATGAAGAAGAATTGTAGAAAAGGTGGGATTGGTTAGGTTGGAAGTGTGTGAATTGCTCTTTAAAAGGGGACCAGCATTACTCATGATGGGTCGAATCGCCTTATTCTGTACTACAACAATTCTATGGTCTCATAAAGATTAATTGAATGTGGTCATACCAGAGGCAAATCTGATCCTGCACCCAACCAATCTAGAGGCAGAAGTGCAGTGCAGCAGAAGACATTGTCCACAAGTTCAGAGTGGAAACCTTGTTGTTTATTTGTTTTTAATTCCTAAAACTCTTCTGCCAATGGAAACAATTTCTTCCTATTTACACAATCATAACATTCATGACTTTCAGCACACTTCGTAGACCTCCCTTAAATCTTTTCTGTTAAGAAAAAAGCCCCAATTTTTCAAATCTCTTCACAAAACCGAAGCCCTTCACCCCAGTACTGTTCTCATATATCTCTTCACCATCCTCTCCCATGTCTCAGCATCCTTTCCAAAAGCACTGCAGGCATTTGAACCCCTTCAGTTGAGGCCCAAAATTTGGGAATAGTGACCCAGAATTTCTAGCCCTTGAGTGTGAAATGCATTGGTACAAATCAGGAAATCCCAAATTCTTAGGAATGAAAATGATCAGAAAATCCTTTATTGACATTCTCCAGAATTTTCCAATACTGCTTACAGCACACACCAAGCAACACATTAGTAAATTCTGATAAAGTAGAATTGTAGTTGCTCTTCCAGCTCCCTGCCTGAGATCACAAAACAAAGCACCATCCAGTAATCAATCCTGGAGCTTTCCTGAATTCATGGCCTACACCATGACTCTCGCCTCTGTCAACATCTTCACTGATTCATCATCTTCATCCTCCACAGTATTTTGTTTGTCACCATTCAGAGGTCCAAAAAAAAAAGTGGCTTCATCACACAGCTGTTTGGTGCTTGTGTAGAAGAACTAGAAACACTAATAATTTAATCCCTTCTTACCTCAGAAAGAGAAAAATATCAAGTTTAGTCCTGAACTCCGAGTTCAAACAGCCAACACACATTTAAGAAATTACCAGAGCATGCTCAAACATCAGTTAACAGCAAACCTCTTCTGAAATACTGTGCGACAGGGGTCACCAGAAAATTAATGCTACAGCTCTCCTGATATGATCACCTTTGACATGGGATCAATTTCCGCTTTAATTACACATCTGTGGGACGTTTTTACATTACAGGCATTGTAGAAATAAATACATGTCGTTATTATTTAAAAGTATAAGCCAAAATGAAACAAACCTGAGCTACTCAAACCAAGATTATTTGCACAAGGATTTTGTATGAGAGCTTTCCCAGGTTAAAGGGATGCAAAAATCTCGTGACTAGATAAGCACGATATTGGGTCCCTCTTTGTCAAGTTTCTGATCCCTGACTAACTTGCTTAAGTAACAGCCTTACATTCAAATTTTGTTGAAGTAATTCATCAATACAAGACATATTTTATGGGAAGTTTTCATTTCTTTTTTTAGGCCCCACCATTTTTTTCCTGTAGTTGCTTGCTTATATCATGAGTGATGCATTTATGAGTTTCAATTTTCATGGGTGTTGTGCGATATCCATCTTTAATGTTTTATCTATTTCTCAGCAGGAGTGCATCAATAGGAGATATAATTTTGTGTGTTATCGGGCCGTGCAGTTCAGACAGGAAATGACCTTGGTTGCAGTTGCCATGACGTCCCTCTGGCTGCATTCAGTTTTTCTGAAGATGAAAAGAGCTGGCAACCTTTTGAAAATAAGCCACTAATTGGAAATGGCTGTGAGAGAGCAAGAATTTGCACATGATGAAACCCAGAAGAGAAACTCCAACAGCTGTGATTTTTACGGTGACTTGAATCCATTCTAATGCCCTCCAAGGCCAATGCAAGTCAAATATATAGGTTTGTCAGAGGCTTTCATTCTGGTACTGAAGGAAACGAAGAAAAGAAAATTAACAAGGGCCAGTAATGTTCATGGTATTCTACAATCTGCAGATTACAATTCAAAGCCACCAAGAGCCCAGGTTTAGTTGTTTCCAGTACTGCATTTATGGATTAAAAAGTAAATTTACCAAAAACAAAGACAATTTAAAACATAAAAAACCCACTGATGTATATTTCATAGATGAACAGTTTTCACCAAATGGCTCAATGGAAAAATTCAACAGGCTGCTAACTTAGCCATGAAAACTAAAATGTTTCAAGATTTGATTTTTGTTTCACATCGAGTTTCTGATTATTATAAGAGTGATTCAGCCGTATGACAGGCATTAGAATTCTTTGTTTAAGAAAGAGAGGACCGAAGAAGCACTCAAGTCAGTCAGGATTTCTTTCCATTTCTGCTTACTAAACAATGAACACTTAAATGTTTCCACATCAAGTACAATATGGGAATAACAGTCATTATCAGACTCAAAACATTCAATCCTCTCCACAGATGCTGCTTGGTCCACTGAGTTTCTCCTACACTCGCTGTTTTTATTTTAGTATGAGTCTAGGTCATGATTTTTGATTTGCAACAGTTATTCTCTGGATTCATGTTTGAAGTTAACACGTTAGAATCTTGCTCCAACAACAGCAAAGAGAAAATGGACAGGATTTTCCTTTCAAACAGCATAGTATAAATAAAAATATTCTGATATCAACATACATAATCTGACTGGTAACAAAAATGTAAACATTTACACAAATATCAAGGATGTCAGATTGGTGCACGATGATGGAGAAGACCATAAAATTGAAGATTAATCTTGTTTTAATGCCAATACTTCTGTTAATTTTCTAAATCGAATTAAGTTGCACACATGTGCCTCCTGAGATATATGTGACATTGCTCTATACCAGTAATGCATGAGTTTCTATTCCTAACTCTCCTGTTATACAATGAAAATATTGGTATGGAGAGGAAAGCCAGGAGGACAGGGTAAGACACTAGACTTTCAACCTTTGGGATTAATGTATTACAGCTGGTGTTATACATTACTTAACGTCAGACAGTCACCATCAGGGTTGTTTGGTTTGTCCGCATGATATTTCTTGTAAAAATTGTAGCAGCCCTGGTAACGTTTCAAGGATTGCTTAGCAAAAGTCTGAAGAAAAGTCCCCCGTAAATTCCAAGTAGTTTAGCTGGTCTCCCTGTTCATATCCCCCTCCTCTTCCTGGATCCCTCTCTGGAGAATATAAGAAGTAACTTCTTACTGTAGTAAATTATTCCCCTTAATGGAGAAGGTTTCAGCTGGAAGGCAGGAACTAATGAAGCACAGCTTTTAAAATGCGCACTGCAGCATGTTTTATGAATAATCAAAGTCAGACCTTGCACGCAACATTCTGCTGTTTTCAGGATTGTGAACTATGCACATTTGATGCTATCATAGCAAATCATGTGTTGTGTCCTTTCTTTAATTAGCAGGATGAGCGTTTTGCCGCTTTTAGTAAATAGTTGGCTGTCCTGTGAATTGCTTTGGTATAAATGTAGTTTTAGGTTGACAGGGGTAGGGTTTGTGGTGGTGGTGGGGGGGGGGGGGGGGGGGGGGGAGTTGCATTAAACTAACACAATTTATTTTATTTACAAGGATTTGGTCTTAAATGTTGCAAGCCTAATAGGATAGCAGTTTTTCTCTGCTAGCTGTGCAAGTCCCAAGGCAAATTAACTCTTGATCTGCACTCAATTCACAATTGGGAGAGCGGAAGGGAAGAGCAGCTATTTAATTCAACAGAAGTTTCCAATCGTACTCGGAGATGGAAAGGTGTCTGCTGTGTGAAATGCAAATGGCACATTGACACAGTGCAGATCTGTTGAGATTGAGTTATCAACAATAGCCAATATGCAAAAACATATTTCTTTCTCTCCTAAATGTTTTTCTCAGCCATGCTTTCTGAAGCTAAAAGCTTCCAATGCCTAACAACAAATCCCCAATTTGCCCACATCTCACCTGACCAGACAGGCAGTAAAAATAAGCAAGGGACACGGATACAATGGAAAATTCACCCCAAGCTCAATGTTTCCATTTGTCACCAAGTGAATGACCTCCTAAAAGTTCACATGCGTATATCAGGTAAGCGGAAGGTTGGGCTTTGTTCTGGCTGCTTCAAATCTACAAAAGGTGCTAATATGATTGCATTGTCAGTCACTGCAGTGCCACACTTTTGCAGGTAATAATACATTTATGTCTGATTCAGGACACTGAAGATGGGCAGGTTATTCAAACTGGAAATGACATCACATCTGAGCTCCAGAAGGCTGCACAGCCAATAACCAATTCTTCTTACCATTTTTTTTAAAAAAAGTGTCATTTTTCTCTAAGTACTTTCATTTAGCACATAAGACACATTTGAAAGTCTGCCAAACATAATCAATTAAATTCCACCGCCATTCATAAAACAAACGAAAGCAATTTGTTTAGCAAATATTAAATAATCTTCATCCAGGTGCTAGGGAATAGAACTATTCCTTTAAAACATCCCTATCAGAAGTAAGCACTCTCAGGGGATGTATAGCACACCAGCTGCAAAGTAAAGTTCCTTTACTCAATGTCAACCTTCGAGGAATACTGTCTCCATTTCCTAGATCAATCTCTGCGTCCTCCTGGGTGAGATTGTCAATTGGTATCATTAAATTTCAATTACTGTGCATTAGACTCATTTGAAGTTCTCACACTGAACTACATAAAAAAGTGTTCTCACTAAGATACCTCTACCAGCTTCTTCCCTTTACCTCTACACCAAATGAATTCTCATGTTCAGTGATTTCAAGCTGTCTGAGTTCATCGTGCCCACTGTCTTCTGAAGTCCACTTCCCTCTTATTCTCTTCATCCATTAAAAACTCTTCAACTCTTACTTAAGGTCTCCCTCTTGGCCTGGCCATTTTAATGTGGCTTTGAGGGTGACGAAGGCTGGGAACTGGTTATCAACTGTATTTAATTTTTAAAGAGATGAAATCAGTACAATAGTGAGAATGGATGTTGGCGCAGCAAATCTAGACGTAGACTAAGTCCAGGTGGAGCTAAGAAGCAACAAGGGCGTAAAACATTAAAGTGAATTGTTCACCAAACAGTAGGTGGTGCGGGAGAGGATGGCATTAAACAATTTATTTGGGATGCCTGTCTCAAGATTGCCACAGTAATGAAGGGTGATATTAATCTGCATATTGAATACAAAACATATTTGCAATAATAACATGGCAGAAAAATTCCTGGAATATGTGCAAGATGGATTATTACACCAGTGCATTTGAGGAAACAAGCTGGGAGCAGACTACCCTCGACTTAGTTTTGTACAATAAGAAGTAGTTAATAAATAATCTTCTTGTCTTGTTGTAAGAGGTCCTTTGAGAATAAGTGACCATATCACGGCAGAATGTTTCACTAGGATAGAAAGTGATATAGTCCAATCCAAAACGACAGTCCTCTACCTAACCAAAAGGAAACAATAGAAGTTCGAGGGCATGAGTTTGCTGCAACTGATTGGGCCACTTAGTTAAAGGCAAGCCAGTGGATAGGTGATGGTTAATATTAAAGGAACAAATGCAAGCATAGCAGCAGTTATACATCCCTTTCAGACAAAAGAACACTTCAGGAAAAGTGGCCCACTCCTGGTTAACAAGAGACATTAAGGATAACATTCGATCCTATAAAGTTGCTTGAAAAAGTAGCAAGCCCGAGGATTGGGAGCAGTTTGGAATTCTGCAGGTGAGGATCAAGAAAATGTCTAAGAAGGGAAAAACAGAATCTGTCAACTTTAAAAGGAATATAAAAGCAGGCTGGGAGAGTTTCAATAAGTATGTAGAGGGGAATTTGATCAGTGAAGACAAATGTAGGCATGTTACAGTCTAAAACAGGAAACTGATCATGAGGAACTGGGAAATGGCAAGGAAAACAACTACACAAAACACCATTGTTATTATGCTACCGCCTCCCACAATTTTTCACCATTTAAGAAATACTCACCTTCTGTTTTAGTTCCAGAGAAGATAATTTCACATTTATTTATATTATATTCCATCTGCCTTGTGTTTGACATTCATTTGGCCTGTTCAAGTCTGCTTGAAATCTCTTTCAAACTTCACACCTTGGATTCCCATGTAGTTTTGTACTAGCAGCAAATCTAGAAATATTACAACTGTTGTCCGCATTCAAATCATTGATATTGAGTATAAACAATTGGGAACCAAGAACAGATTCTTGAGGCACCTCACCAGGAACAGGCTGCCAATCCAGCCTTATGCCTTACCTGTTTTATTTTCATTAACATCAATCCTCAATCCACAAGTACATTGACCCAAACGCACAAATTCTAATTTTGTTTAACTTCCTTGTTTAACTCTTGTCACAAGCCTTCAGAAAATCCAAAACACGATTTCCACTGGTTTTCTCTTATCTATGATACAAGGAAGATCTGCAAAAATATGCAGAATCAGCTTGGTCAACATATTCTCCTTTTCATGAATCCACTTCATTATGTCTCATATTGCATTATCCACCTATGTCAAGCTTACATGGTTATCTGCTGAAATTTCCATACTGTTGTCCCACAGATGAGAAAGAAATGCATCTTTTACAACTGCAACCATGCCACAACCATAATTTCATGTCATCCATGTTTGATTTCTTGATATTCTACTGTAATCACAAGCAGCTGTTGGGCATGAGAGATACTTGGTGTTGAAAGATTATGCCAAACATACAGCTAAGATTACATAAACTCATTTCACACAGGATTGCTCAGTACCAAAGAGACATTCAACTCAGTCAGTGGTATTAAAATTTGAACCCTGAATTGCACAGGTAACTCAATTCCCCAATCAGCATCCAAAATGAAGAAATTTTCATAAATTCCTCATAAGAGAAATCCAGGGATATACAAGGAATGGCTATTGGAAGAATCTAAATTATCTCAGAACACTCATACTTATACTACCTTGCAACAACATCACACAAAATTAAATTTTAACTTAGTATCTAAACTTCATAAACATGCTAACAACAAATTCCCAAGAAACTAAACGGACAAGCTTGCGAGAAATCAGCTAATACTTTTCATGCATATAGAAATCACAATGCACTCCAGGATTTGCAGTGTATGTAACGGGATTCTTAAAAGGGCAAATTACAACTAGCACATCCTTCTGTCCTCCAAACCATAGAAAAGTCAGTTGGCAAACTGATGGAGAGTCAGTCTTCCAGAAACAAAAACAAAGTTGCTGGATAAAACTCAGCAGGCCTGGCAGCATCTGTAAGGAAATAAAAAAAACAGAGTTAACGTTCTGGGTCTGGTGACTCTTCCTCAGAACTCTGTCAGACCTGCTGAGCTTTTCCAGCCACTTCTGTTTTTGTTCTTGATTTACAGCATCCGCAGTTCTTCCGGTTTTTAGTCAGAGTTTCCAGTTTGCATTGCTGAAAAGTGAGATTTTTCACATGGGGTCAGAAATGCTTTATTTTTTGTTAAGCTCGAGGGAACTGGAAAAATAACTGCTAGCAATGTGTGTTACAAAGAGAAAACCAAACTTTTACAAAGTAACAGTTAGTCAATCTTCCGCCCCAAGGGAAAAAGGGTCAAAATTTTCCAAAACTCACCTAAAAGGAAGCAATGTCTTTTTTCATCCCTTCCACCCTAAATGGTAAACACCTCAATTCCTCTTCTTAACCTAATTTGACAAAGACAATGGTTGTACATCTACAAAAAGTCAGCCAAGATCTGCTGAGCTTATGTATGTCATGGAATGTACAACTAGTCTGCATATGATTTTAATATACCTTTAGTGCTCCTGGGAATGAACCAGAATGCAAACAGCTTTAGCTCAAGATATCACGTTGGTTGCTTTTTTTTTTAAAAAACAGGAATCTAGTTTTAACAGTCTATGCTTTTCAAAAGTATGACCAAATAATGTTTGTAATAGGAGAGTGGAGCTATAAGTCTGCAGCTAAAATTGTTTTAAGCAGAGATTTTAAACAATGCAGCATCTGCATAACAGCCAAAATACATTACTCTGAAGCATCTCTACATCCCGTCACATTGATTGCACAACAATTATTAATAGGATATATGAATCCAGAATCCCAGTATTCCCACCTGTCCCAGAGGTATGTAAATAGCATTTTGAACAGGCTGATTAGAAAGTAGTTATGACTGCCAATCCCAACATCCTGTCGGATTAGCTAGGGTTTGGCTTCTAAAGCTTTATCATGAAACAAAATGTTGACACTTCAAGCATAATACTTGTGCTGATGGAGTTTATGATTTCTAAGAGATTCTGTTCTACATACTCAGTGTGTGCACAAAGAACTCAGGTTTCTAGAAGATATGTATTGTGCAACAGTTCTTTGACACTGAGAAAGGCTCTGGGACAATAAACAAGGATAGCAGCATCCTTGCAGGATTTCCTGTCAAAGACACTTCCATATGATAACAGGGACAAGGAGAAAAAGGGTCATTAAAAAAAGGCGGCACAGATTCACTGAACACGACTTCATAAACTGATTGCATTTCAGTTCCAGAAGTACTTTCTGCATTTATCAACACTAAATACAATTGGCTAAGGCTGCCATTTCGTATAACCCAGACCGAACAGGTCGATAGGTCAACAAAGTAGTTTTCATATCGATAACTTAGAGGAATATTCTCTCAACGTTGGGGAAGATTCACAGGCAGTAACTGGAAAGCAGCAAATGGAACTTTGGTGTTTACACAGAGTGCCACTGATCCCAATCAATGGGGTGATATTTTACACATTACTCTTCCCTCACGTTCCATTCATAATCACTCAGCCCTCTCAACTGTGCCATTTGAGAGAACAGAGGGGTTCTCGGTAGCTCACCCAAATAGTCATTCCTGTGTATTAGGTTTAACAATGCATGTCACAGACTATTTAGTTATGATCTTGTCCTAGTATCATAAGTTTTCAAGCAAGGATCAATCACTGTGATCTGAACAAAGAACAGAAACTACATCCGGAAATCTAAGAATTTTGGAAGTAATCAAAGAGTTACAAACTTCTAATCTCCCATATGATGGTATTGCACCTATGAGGCCCTCCCAGAGGCAGCTATTTAGGAGACCACCTCAAGGACTGCCATTTAATTAAGGTCACCAAGCAGCTGGCATTTTAAGCCCTCAGCAAGTAACTCCTCTACCACCAGGAAGGTTCTCCCATTGTCCCCATCTACCCACAAATAGGTATTGCTTAATTACTCAGAGTGGCTACCAGATTGGCCAGATGTAGAAGCACATCAGGTCACAGACCTGACGCCCTCAAGTCTGCATGTTGTTTTTGTTCAAGCCCATCTTCATGGGCACCAAAAGATTCTGTGCTGCACATCCAACAGCTTAAATTTATATAGCACTGAATGTAATAACCATTTCACACAGGCAATACAGAACAAAAACGTATGACACTGAGAAACACGTGGCAAAATTAGGGCAGATGCCTACAAGCTTGATCAACAAAATAACTTGTAACATGTGCTTTGGGATGCAAAGGCTGGAAGAGATGTTGAGAAAATTTCCAAGCTTCGGTCCCAATCAGCTGAAAGGACAGCCACAAATAGCACAGCAATTAAAATAAGGCACGCAAAAGGCCACTTTTGGCGAATGCAGAAATCTTAAATGGTTGTTGGACTGGAGGAAATTGTTGAGACAGGGAGGAGCAAAGCTGCAAAGGAATTAAGTGCCAGATGGAGTTTAATATGGATAAATGTGATGTATTGCATTTTGGTAGATCAAACAAGGACAGGACTTATACAATTAATGGTAGGGCTCTGGGTGGTGTTGTAGAACAGTTCATTTCTTTGAAATTTGTGTCACAGGTAGACAAGGTGGTTAAGAAGGCGACAAGTGCACTTGCCTTCACTGTTCAGATCTCTGAGTTGGGACGTCATGTTGAGATTATACAGGGTGTCAGTGAGGCCTCTTAAGAGCTGTATGCAGTTCTGGTCGCTCTGCCAAAGGAAGGATACTACTAAGCTGGAAAGGGTTCACAAAAGATTTGCCAGGAATGGAGAGTTTGAGTATAAAACAAACTGCGTAGGCTAGGACTTGTTTAACTGGAGCATAGGAGGTTGAGTGGTGACCATATATAGATTTACAAAATCATGAGTGGTATAGATAAGGCGAATAGCAAAAGTCTTTTCCCAAAGGTGGGGGAATTCAAAACTAGGCAGCACATTTTTAAGGTGAGAGGAGAAAGGTTTAAAAAAGGGCATGTGAAGCAGCTGCTTTTTTAAAACAGAGAGTGGCAGGTGTGTAGAATGAACTGCCAGAGGGAGTGGTGGATGCAGGTAGAGTTACAACATTTAAAAGAAATTTGGATATGCAAAGGTTTAGAGGGATAAGGGCAAAAATGTGGGCAGGTGGCACTAGTTTAGTTTGGGAACATGGTTGGACCAAAGGGTTTGTTTCCATGTTGTATGACTCCATGACTTTATAAGGATGAAAATATTAAACAGAAATAGTGCTTTAATAGGTAGATCAGTGAGCACACGGGTGATGGCTGAACAGAATTTAGGATAAGTTAGGACATGAGTGGCAGTGTAAATTACAATTTCAAGTTAATGAAGAGTATAACATGGGACCTGTCAAGTCTACAGGTAATAACGGATGACAGCTTCAGCAAGAGATAAGTGGACATGAGGGTTGAGTCAAACACTGTTTTGGAGACATTCATTGGCAACGTCAGTGGGCGAAGGTGGGAAGCTCATCTCAGGTTCAAACATGACACCAAAGTTTCAAACAGTCTGGCTCATTGTCAGACTGTTGCTAAACATGTGGTAGTGAGGGGTGGATTTTGAGTAGAATCCAAAGACAATGCAGTTTCGCAATTCTCAGCAGGAGGAAATTTTGGTTCATTCAGCATTGCTTCTTTCACATCCAATCGGACAAATTAGAGGCAGTAGAGGTGATGACAGAAGTGGTGAGGGGACATCAGAATTAACAACACAGGAGTGAGAAAAGATAACAAAGTGTGAAGCTGGATGAACACAGCAGGCCCAGCAGCATCTCAGGAGCACAAAAGCTGATGTTTCGGGCCTAAACCCTTCATTAGACAGGGGGATGGGGAGAGGGTTCTGGAATAAATAGGGAGAGAGGGGGAGGCGGACCAAAGATGGATAGAGGAGAAGAGGTGGAGAGGAGAGTATAGGTGGGGAGATAGGGAGGGGTTAGGTCAGTCCAGGGAAGATGGACAGGTCAAGGAGGCGGGATGAGGTAGTAGGTAGGAAATGGAGGTGCGGCATGAGGTGGGAGGAAGGGATGGGTGAGAGGAAGAACAGGTTAGGGAAGCGGAGACAGGCTGGGCTGGTTTTGGGATGCAGTGGGGGGAGGGGAGATTTTGAAGCTTGTGAAGTCCACATTGATACCATTGGGCTGCAGGGTTCCCAAGCAGAATATGAGTTGCTGTTCTTGCAATCTTAGGGTGGCATCATTATGGCACTGCAGGAGGCCCATGATGGACATGTCGTCTGAGGAATGGGAGGGGGAGTTAAAATAGTTCGCGACTGGGAGGTGCAGTTGTTTACTGCAAACCGAGTGGAAGTGTTCTGCAAAACGGTCCCCAAGCCTCCGCTTGGTTTCCCCAATGTAGATGAAGCCACAATGGGTACAGTGGATGCAGTATACCACATTGGCAGATGTGCAGGTGAACCTCTGCTTAATGTGGAATGTCATCTTGGGGCCTGGGATAGGGGTGGGGGAGGAGGTGTGGGGGCAAGTGTAGGATTTCTTGTGGTTGCAGGGGAAGGTGCCGGGTATGGTGGGGTTGGAGGGCAGTGTGGAGCGAACAAGGGAATCACGGAGAGAGTGGTCTCTCCGGAAAGCAGATAGGGGTGGGGATGGAAAAATGTCTTGGATGGTGGGGTCGGATTGTAGATGGCTGAAGTGTCGGAGGATGATGCGTTGTATCCGGAGGTTGGTGGGGTGGTGTGTGAGAACGAGGGGGATCCTCTTTGGGTGGTTGTGGCGGGGCGGGGTGTGAGGGATGTGTTGCAGGAAATGCGGGAGACACGGTCAAGGGCGTTCTCGACCACTGTGGGGGTAAAGTTGTGGACTTTTTCCACTCCATTTCCAGTCCCCCTCCCATTCTTCAGATGGCATGTCCATCATGGGCCTCCTGCAGTGCCACAATGATGCCACCCGAAGGTTGCAGGAACAGCAACTCATATTCCGCTTGGGAACCCTGCAGCCCAATGGTATCAATGTGGACTTCACCAGCTTCAAAATCTCCCCTTCCCCCACCGCATCCCAAAACCAGTCCAGTTTGTCCCCTCCCCCCACTGCACTGCACCACACCACAACCAGCCCAGCTCTTCCCCTCCACCCATGCATCCCAAAACCAGTCCAACCTGTCTCTGCTTCCCTAACCTGTTCTTCCTCTCACCCATCCCTTCCTCCCACCCCAAGTCGCAACTCCATCTCCTACCTACTAACCTCATCCCACCTCCTTAACCTGTCCGTCTTCCCTGGACTGACCTATCCCCTCCCTACCTATCTTCTTTTCTCTCCATCTTCGGTCCGCCTCCCCCTCTCTCCCTATTTATTCCAGAACCCTCACCTCATCCCCCTCTCTGATGAAGGGTCTAGGCCCGAAGCGTCAGCTTGTGTGCTCCTGAGATGCTGCTGGGCCTGCTGTGTTCATCCAGCCTCACATTTTATTATCTTGGATTCTCCAGCATCTGCAGTTCCCATTATCAGTGAGAAAAGAAGTCATTGAAAATGATTGATTATTCTTAGACAGAATAGAACGGAGCCAACCAATAAGGAGAAATTGGAGAACAATGTACTCAGACAGTAGGAACTGCAGCTGCTGGAGAATCTGAGATAACAAGGTGTAGAGCTGGATGAACACAATGTACTCAACTTTTTTAAAGACTGTAGTTACACAAGATGCTATTTAAGAGGCATTTCAGTTCTGCATGCCAGATATGAAAATCTCGTAAATATTCAAGTTTGTAGCTTCAAAAAAAATCTGACCAAGGGTTTAAGAGATGAAAATATGTTCAAAGACTTTGGACAGGAAAAGGAGACTGGAAATGGGTCATGATAAACCATGGAAATTCTAGGTTCAGGCTTCTGTTGAACAAAGGTGAACTAACTTGTTACAGATTAGGGATAAAATTTAAGGCTGGGTTTTAATTTTGCATAAGTTTTTATACTAACTACAATGATTAAGTGTAAATGAGCTCCTTGGAGAAAAGTGGTCAACAGAAATTTGGCACTAAATTGTGCAGCTCTAAATGGCTGCTATGGGAAATAGAAATGCCCCACTACTTAAGAATTGAAATGTCCCGTTGCACAATAAGGTGTGTTCTTACAACAAACACTGAAAACATTCAAGGTCTGGAAGCAGCTGGATAGAAATAGTTAATGTTCTAATAAACGTTTATAACATCAAAACAGGACTTCATTCCCTACCTATAGGTCCTACCAGACTTGCTGAGATCTTCATGAGAGCTTATTGGAATTCAGGTATACAGCGGCCTTTAAAATGGAGGGACTGATCCAAACAATGCACAACTAAAAGGGGGTCCATTTCTTGAACCAACATTCTTCACACTGACATGCAAAAACAAAAGCAGATCCTTTGCAAAATAGGAGGCTAAAATGATGGACAACAAAGGAGCCAAAAATAAGCTAAAAAGTCTTTGCTTTTCATTCTGGTGTAGTTATCTACAGCTGAGTTCTTCTGAGTTCTATGCTTACGAGGCTTCATATTTTACACAGCAAATGGATTTATTCTGTCCAGTTTTGCACAAAATTCTGCAGAAAACAACTTTGATAAATTTGTTTGATCGCTTTTTCTGTCTCATGTACAATCTCATGAGCGTTGACCCCCTTGCAGCATCTGCCTTAAGTGGCTATTCCTCCTTTGCAAGCCTAGACAGTGAGTGCTAACAGGCCACTTGACTGGCTGAGTTCATCCACACAGATGGCAGACAAGTCCCATTTTGCTGGCACAGTGCACATTTTCAGCATAAGCCAGTGGTTTATCATCAGGAATCCTTTTCCCATACTGTCAGAAGTGAAAATATTCACTGATGATTACACAACATTCAATACCATTGACAACATCTCAGATACTGAAGCTGTCCGCATCCAAGTACAGCAAGATCTGGACGATAAGCGGCAATTAACGATCTAATCATGGTCATAAACTAAACTGGACCAGCCAAATAGATATTGTGGTTACAAGAGCAATTCTGACACTAGAAATCCTACTGACTTATCTCCTGACTCCCAAAAGCCTGTCCAATATCTACAAGGTAAGGTAAAGAGTGTGATAGCATACTCCTCACTTGCCTGGACGAGAACAGCTCCATCATGATGCAAGATGCTTGGCACTACCCTGGACAGAGTAAACCACTTGATTGGCACTCTACCTTCATCTTCAACATTCACCTTCATCACAGATGTCACTGTAGCAGTACAATCTATAAGATGCACTGCAGCAACCCACTAGGACTCCTTTGAAACATGAATCTCCGATCTGGAAGGACAGTGGCTGGAGATAAAAGGAACACTATGACCTGCAAGTTCCTCTCCAAGCCACCCGCTATTTTGCCTTAGAAAGATATTGCCATTCCTCAGTGTCATTGGGTCAAATTCCTGAAAGTTCCTTGCTCCTACCACTGAATGGCTGCAGTCCTATAGTGTAGGACCATTCAAGAAGACAGCTCACCATAGCTTCTACAAGCCAATTATGGATAGGGAGTAATTATGCGCATGGCCAGCAATGCCGACATTCCATGAAGGAGCAAAAACATGTCATGTCAATGCTGCCATTTACTAACGTGTTTGTGCAGCACACGTGCAGCAAAATGAAACTATACTTGCTACATTCATTGATGCCAGTGGAAAGATCCAATTCTAAGTGGGTACTCCTGGTCTCCAGTAAACATTTATAAGCTTACCTTGGGATTGCCATTAGCTACCCAAGACCTGTATAGTGTTAGCCTGCTGTACTGCTATGTCAATAAAGCAATGCACCTGCAAAAAACTAGTGGTCTTCATACCAAGTAACTGAGTTTAGCGAAACATAAAATGTAATTCACAACTAAGCTTTGCTTTTGTTCTTAAATAATAGATTTTGCTAGTTGTTGTCCACTCTGCGTTACTTTAAAATTATTTCATTGGCTACAAGTGGCTTTGGATAATTGAGGTCATGATGTATTTTATTTCTGTCTTTTTAAAAATCTAAGAGAAACAAGTCATTTAGTGGGTAGCTAACTCAGATCCAGCCTAAACTGGTAAATTAAAGTTTTTTTTAAAAGTGCAATAATCTAAGGTTTTACAACTGATCATATTGAAAAGTCTCATTTCGTAAAGAGGAACTGGCAGGTATATAGGAGGATAAATTTATACATCTAAATGGAAGGGGGCTCGAAAGAAGCACTGACACAAAAATGTGACAGTTGAGTTGAATGGCCAACGTGCGACTGAAATTCTATATAACACATAAAACATTCAGTCTTGTAGATATATATAAGCAAACCAGCTCACGAGGTAGGAGTTACATTACAAAAAATGTAGTTCACTCAGTATACAACCCAGATGTTATACATCTTGGAAGAACATGACACCAATATGCAATTTCTGAAAATAAAACCTGTTCTATGCCCCAGGACCAACATTCTGCATCTTAATAAACATAAAAAAGTAAATGTTATCCGAGTGAGTATGATTTCTGACCATGAGGTGAACATTAAAGGAGGATACAAACAGCTTGGTGTGGTACTACCCCTGAAACAACAGTCGCTTAGCTTACTTAATGCATGAAAACGCCAGTGCCCAATAATCTGCACTCAAGCAGAAGTCTATGACTTCATAACACTGGTACCAACCAGAGTGGTCAAATACATCAACAATTTATTCAACTGTAAACGTGAAATAGCATTAGAGCGCATTGCAAGAATCTTGCCAAAGTTGTTTTTGATCCAGTGCAAATTCTATAAATAGTAGCAAATAACAGCGCTCAACTTCACCAATCGTGGCTCTTCGCATCATAAGTACTTCTTTTTCACAGCTCATTTCACCTCCTCTTGGCTTTCAGGAGAAAAATCAATAAAAATGGGAAAAGATGGCAAGACATAATTACTGAAGTAAATGGCAATATGCTTGCAGTAACTTTACCATTTTGCATTTCATTGTGAAGAGTATAATACTAATGGAGGCACAACACTACAAGGTTTATGTTTGTAAAATGATATTTACAGAGTGCAGCATCCCTACGCTGGTGCAGCACACGTGCAGCAAAATGAAACTATACTTGCCACATTCATTGATGCCAGTGGAAAGATCCATTTCTAAGTGGGTACTCCTGGCCTCTGGTAAACATTATAAGTTTACCTTGTGATTGCCATTAGCAAATGCTGTCGTAACGAGCTCATTTCGATGCAAGTGTGCTTGCAGGTCTTATGGGGAGGCGATGGCCTAGTGGTATTATTGCTGGACTGTGAATCCAGAGACCTAGATAACATCCTGGGGACCCAGCTTTGAATCCCACCATGGCAGCTGGCGGAATTTGAATTCAATAAATATCTGGAATTAAGAATCTAATAATGACCATGAATCCATTGTCAATTGTCAGGAAAAACCCATCTGGTTGACTAATGCCTTTTAGGGAAGGAAACCACCGCCCTTAGCTGGTATGGCCTACACGTGACTCCAGTCCCACAGCAATGTGGTTGGCTCTGAACTGCCCTCTGGGCAATTAGGGACGACAGCTTCATCCCATTAATGAATAAAGGGAAATAAAAGAACAACAAGTGGTGTATTAAAGAGATAATAGAAACTGCAGATGCTGGAGAATCCGAAATAGCAAAGTGTGAAGCTGGATGAATACAGCAGGCCAAGCAGCATCTTAGGAGCACAAAAGCTGACGTTTTGTACCTAGACCCTTCATCTGATGAAGGGTCTAGGCCCGAAACGTCAGCTTTTGTGCTCCTAAGACGCTGCTTGACCAGCTGTGCTCATCCAGCTTCACACTTTGTTATCTTAATTGTGTATTAAAGTTGCTGTCAAAAACATTCAAACCTACTTAATGCTGTGGGCCCAATTAAGAGTTTCCAGCTATTTGCTGGAATCATAGACAATGTCCTAATTCAAGCCCACTCTATTTCCACTATTCTTCCTGTCTGACTTAAAGGGGCGGCACGGTGGCTCAATGGTTAGCACTGCAGTCTCACAGCACCAGGGACCCAGGTTCAATTCCAGCCTCGGGCAACTGTCTGTGTGGAGTTTGCCCATTCTCCCCATGTCTGCGTTGGTTTCCTCCGGGTGCTCCGGTTTCCTCCCACAGTCTAAAGATGTGCAGGCTAGGTGGATTGGCAATGCTAAATTGCCATAATGTTCAGGGGTGTGTGGGTTATAGGGGAATGGATCTGAGTGGGATTCTCCAAGGGGCAGTGTGGACTTGTTGGGCCAAAGGGCCTGTTTACACACTGTAGGAAATCTAATCCAATCTAAAGGCACTGATTCATGCAGAGAACAAACACACAGGTGACAAAAGCCCGTCAACTTTATGAACCTAGAAAGTGACATCGTAAAATTTGGGAACCACAGACAATATTCTAACAAAAGTCAAAGTTCTCCTTATCATGCACTCTCATGCATATTTTCTTACAAGATTTAGTATGTAAATGGCAGCAGACAGCGGCCTGCAGTGTATAAACGATTCCCACCACATCCCCTCTTCTTTTCTTCAAACTGAACCCCCAGCGAAACTCACCATCCTCCTACAAAAAAAACGGAGCTCTGGAAAAAGAACAAATTTAACGTATACAGAAGATCACCAGCAGAAACCAAACTACAGGGAAAAGCTTAAGGGCTGTTGGTTTTCCTGGCAGCACTCAACTATTTTTATTCATAACATTCAGTCCTACCTGATTTTTTTTCCCCCATGCACAATCAAGTTGTACGATAGATGTGGCTGCCTTTCAGAAATGAATAATTATCACCTAGTGTGTTCACTATGAGATAAACAGGATGGCTTGTCTTGTTTAGGAGGTCTCAGGTTCAATGTCAGTCTGCACCAAAGTAGCTCATCCTAATGAGGCCAGCAGTAACAGCATTACAATTAACTTGGGTATCACTGGACTGAGATGGAAATACCGATGAACCCGTACACTCACAATAACCTCTGCTGTACTGTGCATACATGAGCATAGCTATGATCCATCTTACAGTAAATGAGCTTACCTACACATACAGTGCAGGTTTGCAGTTAAAGAATGGTAAAGTGGGAAAAGTACCAGCAGATAAATAGAACCTGTGGGATCCCAACCAGAAATAGTTAG
Source organism: Stegostoma tigrinum (assembly GCF_030684315.1). Taxonomy (NCBI): domain Eukaryota; kingdom Metazoa; phylum Chordata; class Chondrichthyes; order Orectolobiformes; family Stegostomatidae; genus Stegostoma; species Stegostoma tigrinum. Next base: position 49,212,555 of record NC_081361.1, on the reverse strand, counting down.
CGCCTTCAAGACAGGATATTTCTTAAATACTGCCTCGTGGTCGTTTTAATGTTTGTATAAAGAATTAAAGCTTTGCGCTCAATTACAGCTTTAGCCTATGACCACTAGGTACCGGGGGCTGTGAAAAGTAGCTCCCACTGAGAGCTACAGGAATTAAAAAGTCTCAGAGCCTATTGTTATGAAGAAAAAACTAATCTTCTATACGTAAATCCCTCATTCTGTATGCAAAAACCACTGCTGGGAATAGGGGGTGAATTAAATGCAATAACAAATGCCATGATGTGTGCGTGTCAATTGCACTGATTGCTCTGCATTCCAAAGCTAGTGGTCCCCATCCCCCAGTTCCTGACATTTCTTATTGTTCTCCACTCAGGCTTGTAGAGATAAGTTTTTCTTTCCCTCTCTTGTTGAGAGAGATTTGGAAGCTCACACCAGGAACTGCAGAAAGCTCCTGAGCCAGATAATAAAAGAAAATCTCCTACAAAGAAAAATGCTCCTTTAATCTCAGCCAATGAAGCTCTGCAATAAGTACTGTAAATATACAACACACGCAGAGTAAAGACCCCAAGATGGAGATCAAGATCAGCACACACTCCTAAACCAGGTCAATAATGATATCACTTTACAGCCAAAATAATATCCCAGCACTGCACAAACTAGAATTCCTTTGTTTTCTGTCTCAAGTGACTCTTCAAAAAATTTTACCATTACAACTTAATACTTCATATTCTTATCATGATACTGCAACACCATGTTACAAGTTTCAAAGCACTTCACCAGGTCTTTGTATTTTCTCAGCAACTCAGTAACACATGGATACAAACACAACTTTATACATACAGAAAAATTCAGATTAATGTTTACAACCCTTACCAACAACAAAGCCTACCAACAAAGTTCATCCAGGGCTTAAAATATGACACCAACACATGATCAGGCTCTTTGAACAGCTCTCAAACTTCTAACAAGTGAAAAATTAACAGAAACCGCTCTCACTTTCAGTCCACAGTTGGCTCTATTTTGCTTTTCTCTCTTTAATGAAATACTATCAATGAGGCAATTTCTTTTTTTTAAACAAAATTTTGAAAACATAAATTTATATGCTTGCTCTCTTTCCTGGGTTAAAACCAAAGCTCAAACTTTCATCTTACAATATTCCTTCAAAATGGCTCAAACTGTGGGGGTACCAATTTATTTAATCATGCTACCTTCCGACAATCCTCAAGTTTATCAATGTAGCACCTACTTTCAATTTACTTTATCTTCCCACTTACACTGCAGGACATGTAGGTGGTTTGAAAATCTTCTATAAAAAGAACAAGACAAGGGCAATTAATATAGTGATAAATATTTTCTGTACTTTAACTGTCCTTTATTGACAATGCAGATCAAATTTACTTTATTTTTAGACAAAGAACGGACAAAAAAATTAAAGCCTACACCACTAAAAGGAGGAAGGTGGCAGACGAGAAAGAAAACTTAAAAAATATTTGTGGTATGATAAATTATAATAATTAGATGAAAGTAAATAAACAGGTCTCTAAATGTTGCAACATGCTTGTAGGACTGCAGGCAGTTAATATGGTTTATATGTACAGCAAGACAAATAGTCATTTGTATTGGTAGCTGTTGCTGCAAATCTGATAGATTAATCAGAACAGCAGAATAGAACGTACCTATTGAAAATTTCCTCATAAATCATTCTGCTATGTCAGAACTGTCTACCTAAAGATTGACATTATAATTCTGAAAGCCGCATCTTTCCCTAAAAGGCTTTAGGGATCAACATCATGGATCCAGATCACCTATTTCTTTATCAGTCTCAATTAAATCAGGTAGGGAGCAAAGACTGGATTAGTAAATTGAATTTGCTTTACATGAATAAAGGACAGTTAAAATGCGGAACATTTTAGGATGCATTGATTGCACTTGACTTGGTCTTTCTGTAGTTATTTAAAGAAGAATTGAGTCTCAGTGGACTTATATTTCTGGTAATGTACGATGTAGACTAATCCCAAATTTGAAAAGGAGTGAAGTAAGTTAACAGCAGAAATTACATAAATGAGGCCAGGGATTATATTTTTATTTCTGCACTGCTATACTCCTTCTCCGCCTAATTAATTTCATTCATGTGATGGCACCCCCAGAACTTAATGACAGAAGCACCTCTTCCAACCATGAGATTAGGCACTCACAAGCAGTGAAGGAAGAGGCTGACTACATGCTGATAGGTAACGACATGGGCAAAAATATCCCCACTACAATTAGAATCTGCTTACTGAGGCAGACAGTGGTAAAAGGTTAGCCAGGGTACCCAAGATACCTCTCAGCAAGTATACACAAATTTATCAAATGAAAAGACTGAGCTCAGATTAGAAGCTTCGCTTAGATTAGAAGACACTATTTACAAACTTTGTAAATGAAGAATACCAGTTGTACTAAACACTAAGAACTCCCATTCATTCCTTGTGAACCATACACGGCAACAATTATGCAGTACGAAGCATAGGTAAAACAGTGTCATTTGTGACCAAGGTGTCGATTGGATCATTTCATTCCATACAATTGTGAAGGTAGTAAACAATGCTATTAAATTCCACATAACTGACTGGCAATCAATACTTTTCTAGCATACCAATATTAAATCTAGATTGCCTCCTCTACCAGCCCTGGGAAAAAAAACATGAACAAAAACACTTGCATTGTAACTCTCACTTTTTATTGTCTACCTAAAACTCAATTTCATACTTGGTGGAGACAGGTCTCGTTTGTCCCAATGCCACTGGCCAAAACCTTAACTGTGCACACCTTATCCTTTAATTCCTTAACTATTCTATTATGAACCCTATTATCCAAAACACTAAATTTAAAATTGTGCTCTTCAAGTACGTCTCCAGTCTTTCCACATGCACTTCATGACCCTATAATCCAACACTGTGGATATCTCACAGCCACTTTTCCATTTTTACAAAGAGCCCACTCAACATTCATTTCTCCTCCTTAATAAAGCTTCTTCTGCACCACACTTTCATTTCTTCCTCCTTCTCCATTACTGGATCCCCCACATTGAAATGCAAGTGGTCACTGCTAATTGTCAGCTGTCAGGCTCAGTCCCATCACACAGTATGGAGACCAAGCAGAGTCCATGCATTTTGGGGAACACAGGGTAGAAAATATTACTACAGACTGTACTCTTGACCAATTTTTTCATTACCTTCTAGCAGTTTGTTTTAGGAAGTGCATAAGCAGCATAGGAGCCAGCATCTTAAAGAATGCAGTTTGAAATTTACCAAGTGACTCTGTGAGATAAGATACTGATTAATGCTCCAGAAGCTGGTTTAGAATGGGGTTCAAACTAAGAAAAGTCCTCTCTCTCAGTAGAGCACTAATTTGGTGTGGCCTACAACAACTGATAGTGCAGACTGAATGCTAAAAAAAATCCCTAATCTTTGTAATGAACTGTTGATGATTCAACAGTGAAAAGTAGTTGGCAATGGAAATACAAATACAAATAAACCCATAACAGGTGTTGAAGTAAAAATATACTGGGAATAACGGAGCTACCTTCTTGGGTTCAGCTATGTTGCATTAGAAGCACCCTTTAAAGTTTATTCATCTCAATTTAACATGGTCACCTAAAATTAGGGCAAAAAAAAAGCAATTATCAATCTTAGACTCCATACTTGTCTCCAGTGTGCTGCATATCCAACCTCAAAAGCACTGCCTACCACTATACCTTTTTTAAATTTCCCACGCTAATTATCTTGCTCCTTCTCAGCAGTGAGATTGCCGATTATTCTAAATTAAATAGAGTTTATCAAGCCAAAATTCAGCAGTCAAGGCAACAACTGCGGAGATAAACTGATTAACATTTCAGTTAATGACCTTTCAGTGGAATACAAAAATCTTGAAAGACACCATCTAAATAACATTTTTTTTTACATTCACTCATGGGACATGGGTGCCCCTGGCTGGCTGGCATTTGTTGCCTAACTGTCCTTGAACTGAGTGGCTTGCTAAGACCATTTGGGAGGGCAGCTGAGAGTCAATCCCAGTGCTGTGTCACATGTAGGCCAGACCAGGTGAGAGTGGCAGATTTCCTTCCCCAAGGGAGATCAGTAAGCCAGATGGGCCATTCCGACAAATTGTCAATGGTTTGATGGTCATCTTCAGTAGATTCTTAATTCCAAATTTCTTTCATACAATTCAAATTCTACCATGTGCCTTGTGGACTCAAACCCGGGTCCCCAGAGCATTGGTCGGGTTTCTGGATTAATGGTTCAGTGATAATGCAACATAGGAGCCTTAAATAAAGTTAAACAATATGAATCTGATCACAGTCTGAGTCAAACATGAGAAGAGGCTGGTCTGGCTTTGCTTAAATCTAGAACATTTAAGAGGAGATCTGAAAGTGCTTGATGGGATCTCAAACGGCAATTTACCCTGCATCTAAGACGAGCAATGTCTGCCTTAATAAGGTGTCTCTCGGACAAGTCAGTATTTCTATCTGCATCTAACCAATGCAATACCGAGCTCAACAGCAATTAACTATGACGCTTAGTGCCCCTTAGGAATTGTGATTGTTTCCTTTGCACTTACGTCTCTCGTTCTGATCGTCAGATCACTATGTGTATTCAACACACTATTGGAAAGAGCAAATCATCACCCTTAAATCACCACATTTAAAGTTCTTTCACATCATGTGAGCCATTTCTTGTGTACTATCAATTATCCATTGTTCCAAGCAGCATTCTATCCCAGGACAGCAATACTTACTTCCTGCCAACAACTATAATTCAAACTAGTGGCTTGCTGGAGAGGCACTGTTGGGTAAGACACTGATCTGCAACATGATATCTCCGACAGCAAGCTGCTTTGGTTATTCCCACGTGTGCTGTTTGCGAGTGCAGATTAGGAACATTCATATAGAGGGGCTAGAAACCAACCAGACCTTCATTGCTGTAAGAAATACAGAACCCATTATCAAAAATCTCTGGTTGAGGCATGCAGCATGGATGCAATTAAACTGATGCAAACGAGGGAGAGACAAAGCAAAAAGAAACTTACAATTATATCATGCTTTTCCCAACTTTGGAAAGTCCCAAGCCACTTTACAATCAGTTGTGCGCTTTTGAAGTGTGGTACTATTGTTGCATAGGAAGCACGGCTTCAATTTTACACATTGCAGTACCACAAAACAAGAAAGACCATCTGTTTTTGCAATAGTCAGCAAGGCAATAAGTATTGGTCAGGATGCTAGGACGAACTCCACTATTCTTGGAAATAGCATTATGGGATCTTTGACACCCACTGGACAGTGAAGAAGGGGATTTTGGGTCCACACCTGATCTGTAAAGGCTTCACCAGTGCTCTATTGAGAGTGCCAGCCTAGATTAAGACCCTTTAACAAAATCTCCTGACTGGAGTAAGAGTGTCACCCAACAAGCCACAGTTGACACCAGAAAGAAACGGAAGGATCTATTCGTGGGTGAATGTAGAGAGGTGGAGGTGCCCCATTGGAACATAAAAGTGGACCATTACTGCTGTACAGTGAATTTTTGTGCTGTAGATTCTATTTCATTCCTAGCTAACTGCTATATTGCTGCAGCCAGGGTAGAAGAAAGTCTCCGTCCTAACAGTATTTGCTTGCCTTCTTTTACCAGAGAGCAAGTAAGGCCGAGAAAGCAGTCACAGGACATAGTTCTGTCAACTTGGAAACTGAAAAATACACACAGCAATTGGTCTTTACTTTACCACAAAGTTGAAGGTGAGATGGGCTGCATTGCAGGTACCACTGCTCATGTTCTTTCTTTAAAAAGAAATATTTTGTCTGTTAAATTGTTATATTTAAACGTGGCAAACACTGTTAACTTATCTTCCAAATATTTCTCATCATTTTCTGAAGAAACGTCCTTATCCTGTGATATTGTCCACAGTGCCAGCCTCCCTGTATTATCTCACACAAATGGCTATATTTCACATACAAATCATGTTTAAATTTTCAAAAATCATGAACTTGCACTGTTTGGTGTCTTCATTCAGTTCAAGTACAGGGTTTTATCATTTCACTTTCCCAAAATCCTAATGACAATATGGTCACATTTGTCACAACAACATGGTGAACAAGGACCTCAGGATTTGAATTAAAGCATCCCAAAACCTTCAGCTTCTCTGCAGTTTTGAAACAAATATGGAATAGCAGTTAAACATCTGTTTGTTTATAAATAATTTTACTGCAATCCTGCCGAGAATTTGCAGAACAGAAATTTCCATCAGAGGATGCAGCTCAGCTTTCAGAATGGTGACTCTTAATGATAATCCTAATTATCCGCTCATCCACCTTGCCCAGAATATGCATTTTTTAATATCTATCTCAGACAGCTGTGCTTTCCGTGTTTGAAGTGAAATGTCAGCTCTTGCTAATATGACATTGCTTACATCTGTAGTGATTTCGGAGTACTTTGAAGATGCAGTTCAAAGCCTGATTAAAAATTCTGATTTATTCTCTCAAGCTCCAGGATTCTAACCACTGCTCCTCCAGGATTTAGTGAATGCATTCTGTTTTATATATTTTACGGAACAATGTCACGGTAAAACAAGATGAAAAATTGCAATCTTTGTCAACGGTGACATTCTTCGAAATAACCTCTTGGAATATTATGTTTGGAACCCAACCAAGAGGCAATCATGTACAACTGAAAAGATTTCCTTCTACTACCTCCCACACAGGTTGATTGAAGTACGCACAAATTCAAAGGTACCACATACTTATTAAAACAGATCAAAAAGAGAATTTATTTTCCTAATTAACATGCTTGTTTTAAAAATCAGCAACAGATAGGACAACTCCAAAAAAGCAAGAACTCTGTCTCTTGAACTGTTTTTTTTAAATGTGCCAAACACCATCAAATGTATTTTTCAAATATCCTGTCTCCTTCTGAAGAAATGTTCTTATCCTGAGATATTGTCCACAGTGCCAGCCACTCTGCATTATCTCACACAAGTAACTATATTTCAGGTACAAATCTGGACAAGGACAGTCAGCAGGTTATCCATCCCTCAAAACATCATAACCATGCTGATACTTTACAAACCACATGTGCTCATTTTCTACTACAGATCACCGTGAACAGCTAGAGATCAGCAGCCAAACTCTGAGCATCTTGTTTATTGTTTTGCCATCTGTGCCAATGGCAAATGTCACTCCCTTTTGCTTGCTCTGGCTGAGATTGGCTAACTCAGCACAATCCTGGTGATGAAATGGGGTCATTCCTAGCCCATTTGGCACAGCAGCACACTAACCAAAATAGACAGCTGAGCAACCTGGGAACCGGAGGCATTAATTCTTCAATGAAAGATTTGCATTGCTCCAGTCGATTTTGTTATCTCTCCGTCACGCAACACAGCCTCAGGTGCAACAAACCAAATAATCTGTTGCTGCACCAATGGCCAATATCAATTTCAGTACAGAGGCCAGCAACAACTTGTGTTCTCTTACTTTCTTTTACCGACTAAACTTTAATTTGGCCAAACTTAACCACCTCTACTGTGCAATCCATATTTTCGCATGTTTGGTTTAGCGCATTTGCGCACAAGTTACAGAAGTCAGGAAATTTTTTTAAATAGTTTTCTGTGAGTGAGTTTTAATGCAATAAAACAAATCACTTTCTTGTTTTAACTGAAATGATCTTGTCTCGCCAATTCTTCATCCTTCTCTTTTAAAAGAGATAATTACACAAAGAATTGGCAAGCCAATCTTTTTAAAAATCAAAATCTCTTGTCACAATCAGAGGGAAACAGAGAGCGGCCAGTCCACCCCACCTACTGTCCTCATCTAGACACAACAACTAGTTGATCTCCATCCATTAACTTCCCTGCATTGTGTGGCTCAGGGTAGAAAATTAAACACATTTCTAGCCGTCCCTCAATCTCATTTGTGCCCGAAAGGACACTTCCTTTAACATTCCCTTATCTCCTGAAAACACTGACTCATGCTGACAGACATTTTCACAGGGTTCTAGGGTATGCGTAGACCATTTCACCATTACAACTTTCACGCATGAATTTAAACAAATTTGCTTGTCAAGTGATATGAACATGGAATAAAGTTCAGCCAACCCTAATCGTCTCCCAGCATCTTCACTTAATGGTACGAATTGCTAGATGTTGATCAAAAGTTGGAAATACTGGCCTAACACAAACACACCAACGTGAAATTGTCAACCCAGTGCTTGCTCAAACTGAGATTAGCTAACTCAGTACAGATTGAAAGTGGAAATGAACCTGAAATCTTACAGTATGTGTGGCTTGATTAAATTAACTTTACCAACTGTGTGTAACACTCACTCGTGTACCATTGTAACATCAACTACAAAGTAACTTATTCTGAAGTATTTACAAAATAATGATGCAGCCTTGAGGCAACAAAGCATTTGGAGCAGTTTCACTCTTCAAACCACGTGTTCTGACCAAATGCCAAGGCTTAACACTGTGTGTGTGCAGTTTGACAATATTAAAAAGTGTCAATTTCTTGTTCATTCATATCAAAATATATGCAGGAAAACCAAAGCAAAAAGTGTATTTCCTAACAAAATAATAAAAGCAGTTATATAGTGATATTGTTCAGTAAATATATATTCTAGACTATGTTGTAAACTAAACATCCTGTTAAAAACTGAAAATATACAAGAATCTCAGGACTGTTACATCACAAAAGGAGGCTATTTGACATGACATGCCTGTGCAGTGAATCCAACTGAGCAAATCAGCTTGTGTTATTCACTCCCTGTCTTCTTCCTGTAACACTGCACATTCTTCCTTTTCAGATATTACTCTAATCACCTCCCAAATGTGGTAGAGACAGGTTCAAATGAAACATTGTCAGGCAGCCCACATTTCCAATAACCATTTCTTGCATGTGCAATTTTCTTCTCACATCTCTATGGCTTCTTTTGCCAATTCATTAAATCTATGTCATCTCATTCCTAATTCTCCCAGCAATGGGAACAATTCTCTCCCCAACTTATCTGATTAGAATGCTCCATCAAATTTCTTCCAAACTTTCTCTTCTCCAAGAAAAATTCTCTAATCCATACATAAATGAATTCCTTATCTCAGGAACCATTTTCATAAATGTTTTGAGGCACACTCTCTAATGCTGGACTATCTGATGGGTAATATTTATATTGAACTGCATCTACGTTATAAACTTAAGTCTTGATGGAGAGAATTGCTACATCAGTAGCTTTTACAAATAACCCATTACTAATATTTAATGCTAAAGCACTCAGAGCAAAAGTTTCCAGTTTTAGTTCTTGTTCTGGCTGAGATCAGCACAGCCTAACAGAACAACTTCAGTAACCCTGGATTGGTAAAATTATCCAGAGTTCCTAATGCTGATTTCTATCCAAGTAATTCTATTGTTAAAGTGCAGATGAGGTGAAAACTGGGTATAAGCACGGCTGCAATGTGGTACCACATCAAATAATTTTGGCAACAACCCCACCACGGTTTGCATTTGAAAACAATGGTCAAAGTGCCAAGCAGTTCCTTGCAGTAACAAAACCAATCACTGCTGTTGGAAGTGATAATGGGAACTGCAGATGCTGGAGAATCCAAGGTAATGAAATGTGAGGCTGGATGAACACAGCAGGCCCAGCAGCATCTCAGGAGCACTCTGATGAAGAGTCGAGGCCCAAAACGTCAGCTTTTGTGCTCCTGAGATGCTGCTGGGCCTGCTGTGTTCATCCAGCTTCACATTTCATTATCACTGCTGTTGGAACTTTTATTTTGCTTTCATTTGGAGAACAGGGGAAAACAAAAACTAGAAATATTTTCAAAATGATTACATAAATTTACAAATCCTCATGATTCCTTCCAACATATGTTCACACAAACCATTATTTATGTAAGTACAACAGTCATCTGTATAAATAAATTGAATTAAATTTATGGCCTCCATAAACATCTGAAGAAACCAAGATGGTTCAGGGCTCACATTACTACAAATTGTCAAAAAAAGCACATGCAAACCTTAAAGAGTTGGTTAAATACATTTGAACAGAGCTGCACTTGTAACTTCATGCATCTGGCAATTTATAAGTTAAAGCTGCTAAACAAACACACAAAAGGAAAGTGAGGTGCTGTATGAATCACTAAAGTCAGGAATACAGGTCATCAGCTATAAGCTTCCCTCACACCTGCCCCATTCACAAGACGAACTGATGTAACTGAGAGAAATAAACAAGCCTTTTCTCCATTATGTTTAATTTTACCACACAGGCAGGCCAAAAAGCCAATGGTACAGCACAAGGGATCACACAAACAGTCCTGAAGGGTAATACCTGAAACATTGACTGCTCCTTTCCTTCAGGTGCTGCCTGGCCTGCAGTGTTCTTCCAGCCCCGTTTGTCTATCACACAAACAAGGCCACCTCACCCAATATCCACATTTCCCAGGTGCGGACACTCAACATCAGTTAGAGGCTAGAACTCCGTTGATTTGCCTCTCTGGTTTTGAAATACTGAGCAACTCTTGATTCACTCCCCTCCACTTCCAGTTCCCCGATTGTGATCAGTCAACTGCACTCAAACCAGAAATCAGTTCTGGGATTTCTATTTTCTGTAAAATATCATATCAAATGCACTGACCACCTAAGTACCAGAATAACTCAAATTCATCTTTTCCATTAAATGGAAAACAATGTAACAAAAGCAATGAAAAAGAGGTAATGAAGCTCCCCCGCCGACCCCTAGCGAGATAAAACTTTCCCACACCTTAGAAAGGGCACACAGTCTGATCAGATTTAACACCTCCTTAACTGCAAGGACCATTTGCTTTTACCTTTTGTCAGCCCCACACAGGCTTAAGATACCACCCATTATGTTTATCACAAGTATCGGTGGGCAAGGAACAGAAGTAAAAATGAAACGAATTTAACCCCAAGACTGTCTCTTGGAGTGAGCTTTAAAGAGCCATGAAGCGTTATTTTGAAAGCTACACAATTCAACATACAAACTGAGGTTTTAAAAGACAAAAATAAAGATTTTTGTACTGAAATGATACTACACTTTTTTTGAAATTACAGATTAGTGCTACCAGTTGAACTGAAGACAAATGGAAAGGATGAGAATTTAACTACTGAAACAGTGAGTACAATTATCACTTAAAAATCAATCACTGTCATGAAGTCTGTAGTGGGTTAATAGAATAACGCAGGCCCAGGTCAGAGGCACTAATAGGTTACCAATGATCCCCAAATCGTTTAATCCTCAACCTGGGAGCATGGTGTGAGACGAAAACATTTAAGTGTAAATGTCTATTCTAGACACAGATGATGATCAGGAAGGAAAACTGAAATGAAGAATCCGCAACTTATTATGAAGGCTTAACTAAAATACAAATGACAAGCATATAACTTGCATAACATGGATAATCAACAGTGATGGAATTTGGCAAATAAATTAAGAATAAGAGAATAATGGCTGGAAAGGCGATAGCATGTGGAATAAGAAAAAACAAACGTGGTACGTCGATGTGAATGAAGAATTTACAGCCTGTATTCAAGGAGAAAACGAAGCAGTGGGTGTCTGAAGGGGACTACTTAACAATAGCTGGTAACGGGGAATAGAAAGTGCAATCGGCAAATTTAGAAATTAGAAGTTGGATGATCAATGATGGACAGCAATTAGAACGGGAACCGATTGCAATAGATACACAGCTATCCTAATTTTTTTAAAACATAAATCAATATCACAGCAAACGCCAGCATCTAGCTCGCCCAAACAATTATTAGCAATACACGTTATTAACTGAAGCAGGCAAAGACGGTTTCACTGGGAATTCATAAGGTTGAGTATACAGTTTAGGAAGAAACTTGGGCGCCCAAGATGAGGGGATGCAATAAGACTCAAAGATTAGAGGGAACAGGTCCCCCACCACCCCCCCCCCCCGACTTGGAAGGTTCATTTCTCGGCGTCAGGATGCCTCATTCAGGTGGGTTTGGGTTTTACAGAGAGGCTGTCCATCAGGAGAACCGCACGCTCCTACCTGCATGTTGAAGACTCCGAGCTCCCTGGTAGCCAGGACGCGCATCTGATTCGCGAGAACTTGCGCCTCGTCCAGGATGGAGAAGTCTCCGGTTTCGGAGGCGGCAGCAGCGACAGGGAGCTGGAGCTGGAGCAGGAGCAGGACCAGGACTAGCAAGGCCGGCGGCAGCGGCAGCAGCAGGGAGCTCAGTGAGCGGGGCACCCATACACACAACCCCACGGTAAGTCCAGCTCCCCCTCTCGCCATGATGAAGGAAACTAATCTGGATGTGCAAAAAAAAGGGGGAAAAAAACCTTTCTTCAAACTCTGCCGCAAACTTCCCACATCACCCCCTCAAAACCTTTGAAAAAAATTACCCACATCAATCCCCTACCCCCTCAAAAAAAATCCAACTGCGAGACTGCTTCTCTTCCTCCAAACATAAACAAGACAAAAACTTTCCTCCACTGAGAATCCCTAACGCGATTCCCTCTCCAAAGGCGAATCCCGGGACTCACTGCTTTCTCTCGGGGGGGAAAAAAAGCTGGAACTGCAGCCACAAAGGATCAATGTAAAACCCGGGCTGGATCCCTGGCTAAAACACAAGCTGTATAACCATGGCAACCTCACCTACGCCTTGCCCTCGTGAACACAAAAACATAGTTGGAAAATCCAGACTTTTCTTTTGTTTGAACTATTTGATCAGCTTTCCCACTCAGTATTAACTGTGTGCGAAAAATCTAAAATGTGAATCCTTCCTCCAAGCTCCTAGAGTTCCACCCTGCTCTATCAGCCGCACAAACACAGAATGTGCCTGATCTGTAAGTCCCTGTCTATGATTCTTCCATTTAATCAACGCTAATGTGTTTATAGTGAACTTTCCTCTCTTGTTTCTCCTAAACTACAAATATCCCACCCTCATGTTGCCTTATCCTCTGTATCCTCATTGTGTTAATGTTAACATTGATATCATTGTCATTCAGTCCCATTCATTCTTTCCCAACGCCGCATATTCAGCCAATTCTTTACCTTCCTCAGCTTTATTTTTTATCCCCCTGAAGGCGACAGTCTTTCAAACTCCAAGCTTGGCATCACCCAGCCTCCGCTTAATTTACTGCGCTCTCCCTACCGTCATAGTGATGTCCTCCGCACTGAAGTTTTTCAGCGATAAAAAAAATCTGCTGATCCAAGACACGCAAAAAAATCCACTCCACTTCTTTTAGTTCTGGGAACATTTTATTTACAATTCAGAAAAGGGATACGCGATTTTTGACGTCTTTTGAGGGTTTAAGAAATTCACAAAAGATTTCGTAAAATATGTGACAGGAGAAATAACAAAATGTATCTTTACTATGTTGCGAAATGCAAGTATGTGTAAATTTTTAAAATTATGTAATTTGCTTGGAAGTATCACCCTTGCACCCCCCCCTCCTTTCCGATGGAGTTTACCAGCCTGAGCAGACTTGGAAACCTGCTGGTTTGCTTTTCTTTTCGAGTCTGTGGTTTCAATTTACAATGGAGTGTTTCTTATATCAAGATTCTGATGTGTACATCTTTGTGGCAGTCTTAGAATGCTGTTTGAAAGAATTAGATTTCCCTTCCAAAAGTTCTCGCCTCTTTTTTCTTTCCCAGTACGACCCAATGGTTTAAATATTTAAAGGACGTTACAAACTAACTCTGAACGCAGTATGCATTTTTAAAATTGTGTTCGTCCATGTTATCAATTTTGTATGATCTGATTGAATGCTGGGTACCGCATAACTTCTAAATTGGAGCTCCGATTGTTTGCTGCTGGCACTGCGCTTGGTGAAGATTTGTTCCCTTGAACATTCAGTATGGCTGTTTCAACAGGCTGAGAAACTCAGCAAGTCAATGATGAAAGAAAGGTCAGTCGACTAAAACTGTAACTCCGTTTCTCTCCCTAGATGCTGCCTGACCTGCTACGTTTTTCCAGCGGTTGTTTTTTAAAATAAAGTTTAGTTCAGACAATATAGTTTCCAACAGCTGCGGTATTTCTTTTGTTCCGTATATCATAGAGTCATACAATTGTACAAAACAGAAACAGACCCTTGAGTCCAATTCGTCCATGCCGACCAGATAGCTTACATTAATCTGGCCCCATATCCCTCGAAACCCTTCCGATTCATACACCTATCTAAATACCTTTTAAATGTTATCATTGTAGTAGCCTCCATCACTTCTCTGGCAGCTCATTCCTGACATGCACCACCCTCTGCAAGAAAAAGTTGCTCTCAGTTCCCTTTCAAATCTTTCCCCTCTCACCTTAAATCTACTTCCTCTAGTTTTGAACTTCGCTGCCCTGGGAAAAAGACCTTGGTTATTCACCTTACCTATGCCCTTCATGATTTTATAAACCTCTAAAGTCGACCCTCAGCCTCTGACTCTCCAGGGAAAATAGCCCTGGCCTATTCAGCTTGTCTCTATAGCTCAAGCCCTCTAACCCTGGCAACACCCTTGTAAATCTTTTCTGAACTCTCTCAAGTTTAACAATATCTTTCTGATAGCAGGGAAACCAGAAATGAATGCAGTATTCTAAAAGTGGCCTCACCAATATCCTGTACAGCCGTAACATGACATCCCAACTCTTCTGAGATAATGGGAACTGCAGATGCTGGAGAATTCCAAGATAATAAAATGTGAGGCTGAATGAACACAGCAGGCCAAGCAGCATCTCAGGAGCACAAAAGCTGACGTTTCGGGCCTAGACCCTTCATCAGATGGGTCCCTCTCCCCATCCCCCTCTCTGATGAAGGGTCTGGGCCCGAAACGTCAGCTTTTGTGCTCCTGAGATGCTGCTTGGCCTGCTGTGTTCATCTAGCCTCACATTTTATTATCCCAACTCTTCTGCTTGATTACCTGACCAATGAAGTGTGCGAAGCACTTTCTTTACTACCTTGTCTACCTACAACTCCATTTTCAAGGAATGATACATCTGCACCCTTAGGTCTTTGCTTGGCAACACTTTCCAGGGCCCTAATATTAACTGTATAAGTGCTGCCCTGCTTTGTCTTACCAATATGGCACCTCACATTTAACTAAATTAAACTCCTGCCACTCCTCTGGAATGAGAATTCTCTGGGATGAGGTTTCTGAATACTTGGAAGCTCATGGTAAAATAGGGCAAAGTCAGCATGGCTTCATCAAGGGGAGGTCGTGCTTGACAAATCTGCTGATTCTTTGAGGAAATAATGAGCAGGTTAGACGAGGAGAGCCAATGGATGTTATAGAACAATACGGCGCAGAACAGGCCCTTCAGCCCTCGATGTTGCGCCGACCTGTGAACTATTCTAAGTCACCTGGACTCCAAGAAGGCCTTTGACAAGGTGCTGCACAGGAAGCTGCTGAGAAGGATAAGGGCCCACAGCGTTAGAGGCAAGGTGCTAGCATGGATGGAAGATTGTCTGCCTGGCAGAAAGCAGAGAGTGGGGTTAAAAGGGTCTTTCTCAGGATGGCAGCTGGTGACAAGTGGTGTTCCATTAGGTTAAGTGTTGGGACCACAACTTTTCACTTTATACATTAATGATCTAGATGAAGGAACTGAGGACATTCTGGCTGAGTTGGCAGATGATACAAAAATAGGTGGAGGGACAGATAGTATTGAGGACGCAGGGAGGCTGCAGAAGGACTTGGACAGGTTAGGAGAGTGAGCAATGAAATGGCAGATGGAGTACAACGTAGGAAAGTGTGACATCATGCACTTTGGTCAGAAGAATAGAGGTGTGGACTATTTTCTAAATGAGGAGAAATTTCAGAAGTCTGAAATACAAAAAGACTTAAGAGTTCTAGTCCAGGATTCTCTGAAGGTAAACTTGCAGGTTGAGACCGTATTTAGGAAGGCAAATACAACTTTGGCATTTATTTGAGAGGATTTGAATATAAAACCAGGGAGACACTTCTGAGGCTCTATAAGGCTCTGGTCAGACCACATTTGGAGTATTGTGTACAGTTTTGGGCCCCATACCTTAGGAAAGATGTACTTGCCCTGGAGTGGGTCCAGAGGAGGTTCATGAGAACGGTCCCAGGAATGAAAAGCTTAAAATATGAATTTGAGGACTCTGGGTCTAAACTCAATGGAGTTTAGAAGGATGAGTAGGGATCTGATTGAAATTTACAGAATACTGAATAGCCTGGACAGAGTGAATGTTGGGAAGATGCTTCTATTGGTAAGAGAGACTGGAACCCGAGGGCACAGCCTGAGAGTAAAGGAAAGCTCTTTTAAAACAGAGATAAGGAGAAACATCATTAGCCAGAGAGTGGTGGAATCTATGGAATTCACTGCTACAGAGGGCTTGGAGGCCAGGTCATTGAGTACATTTAAGACGGAGATAGATTGGTTCTTGATTGTCGAGGGGATCAATGGTTACAGGGAGAAAGTGGGAGAATGGGGTCATCAGCCATGATTGAATGGTGGAGCTGACTCGATAGGCTGAATCCCCTAATTTCTGCTCCTATTCCTTATGATCTTATGGTCCTCGGTCCATTGTCCCATCTGATCAAGATCCCATTGTACTCTAAGATAACCTTCACTGTCTGCTACCATCAATTTTATTGACATCTGCAAACTTAGTAACCGTTCCTCCTGTATTCATAGAACATAGAACAGTACAGCGCAGAACAGGCCCTTCAGCCCTCGATGTTGCACCGACCTGTGAACTAATCTAAGCCCATTCCCCTATACTATCCCATCAAATTCAAATCATTTACATAAATGACAAAAAGCAGTGGACTCAGCACCAGTCCTCGTGACACACCATTGGTCACAGGCCTCCAGTCCAAAAATATTAGTTGTTATCTGTTCAGCCTTTAGTTATAAGGTAGACAATAATGAGGCATACAGTAGCATTGACTGCAAACACATAGAACTTACCAACACAAGAAAGAGCCCAAATATTTCACAAAAACACAAGCCAAAACTTGCCCTTACAGAAGCACAAGAAAGATGCAGATGGGGAAACCTACTTGTCTCAACTTAGCTTATCCATTTAGAAGCATTCTACAGTTCCCTCATATTTTTCACATTTATGTCTTAAATGGTTGAAGGCTTGTTGCTTCCATTATCTGACTGGAACATCCATGTTCATCATTTTCTACAAGAAACTTCCCGAATTCAATCCTAAACTTTAGTTCTACATTTCAATTTGTGTTCCCTTTCCCTACTCTGGTTTTATTATATATCTGTAAGTCACCTATCAGCAGCCTTCTTTCAAGGCAGAAAGCTTCAACTTTCTCTAATCTTTTTACAATAAGTCAAAGATCGAATAATACAATTGGAGTTCAATTTTTACTTGGTTTTAACGTCACCTTATAATTCAACAAGCAGAATAGAACAGAGTACTCAAGATAGTAGGAACTGCCGATGCTGGAGAATCTGAGAGAACATGGTGTGAAGCTGGATGAACACAGCAGGCCAAGCAGCATCAGAGGAGCAGGAAAGTTTGACGTTTCAGCTCAAGACCCTTCTTCAGAAGATTTCTGAAGAAGGGTCTTGACCTGAAACGTCAGACTTTCCTGCTCCTCTGATGCTGCTTGGCCTGCTGTGTTCATCCAGCTTCACACAGTACTCAAGATGCAACCTGACCAGAGCTGATACATCTTGTGCAATATTTTCTTTGATTTAAATGCTTTTGCAGTGGGTCAGCATTCTATTTGCTTTGTCTACTTGTTGCTTTTTCAAAAATTGGAAATGTTAGCCATGGAATCTAATTACTTACTACCCATTTTTCAGTGATACAAATAATGTTTTTGAGTTGTAAACGATGTTTGATCTGTCACTTCTGGTTTAACAAGCTGGAAGTAGTTTTCATGATGGACTTAACACATACACAAGGAACATTGCCAAAAGTATGAAGAATAGTCAGTTCATGATGTTAGTCAGCATACAACATTCATCTGATGTCAATGTTGCCATTCTTGAGTTTAAATCACTAGCTAACACCGTCAATTAAACAAGCTCAACTGAACATGCATTTAGCAGTATGGAGGACCCTAAACAAATTTTTATTTAAAGGCATTACCAATAAAGTTTGAGGATAGGTGTTGTTTGATTTGAACTGACCCATGCTGTTTGGATGTTTTCAGAGTTTCTTAAAAGGTGAAAAGTTGACAGGGAGTAGTATGACACAGGCCTCAGGAATTTGTCCTTCCTTTCAAGAATTCTGCACCATCCACTTCCAGACATACTGCGGGAGTGTGCCATCCCCCTTAGCTGCATGAGGGTTAGGAGACGGCCATGGAGCAGGACATGCTGCTGGCAGAAGGAGGACGAGAGAGGAAAAAGATTTTCAGCAGAATGCCAAATCTGTTCAGCATGTATATAGCAATTCTCCAACATCCAA
This sequence comes from Stegostoma tigrinum, assembly GCF_030684315.1. Lineage (NCBI taxonomy): Eukaryota > Metazoa > Chordata > Chondrichthyes > Orectolobiformes > Stegostomatidae > Stegostoma > Stegostoma tigrinum. The sequence continues at coordinate 49,194,172 of NC_081361.1, read as the reverse complement.
TATCTTTACTCAATTCAAATCTGATGCCTAATGCAGCCTCAGAAGCAGGGAAAAGACAGCACTGTCGCATATGATACAAAAACAAAGTTTATGAAAAAGCTCATCATGCCTGGCAGCATCTGTGAAGGAGAAAACAGAGTTAACGTTTTAGGTCCAGGGACCCTTCCTCAGAACTGATAGTGGCTGGGAAAATGTCAGTTTACATGCAGAAAATAGAGAGGTGGGTGGGGTAGGGAGTAAACGATAGGATAGAGCCCAAAGAGAGAGAAAAACACTTGGACAGACAAAAGTGTTGCTAACGATCAGGCTGTGAGGGTGAATAGTTGTTAATGGGGACTGTTAGTGATTGACATGGGGTATGTAATGGCAGGCTGTGTGGTAACAAGCTGGGACAGGGCAGAGTTTAAGCCCTAAAATTATTGAACTCACTATTGAGTCCGGAGGGCTGTAGGGTCCCCAAGTGGAAAATGAGGTGTTGTTCTTACAGCTTGTGTTGGGCTTCACTGGAACACTGCAGTAAGCCAGAGACCCATTGCTTGCCACTTCAATGCACCATCCTGCTCCATGCACCACCCTGCTCACTGGCCAACATCTCTGTCTCTGTCTTTCTACAGTGTTCCAGTGAAGCTCAATGCAAGCTGGGGACCACTTTGCAGAACACCTCCGCTCAGTTCGCAATAAACAACTGCACCTCCCAGTTGCAAACCATTTCCACTCCCCCTCCCATTCTTTAGATGACATGTCCATCATGGGCCTCCTGCAGTGCCACAATGATGCCACCCGAAGGTTGCAGGAACAGCAACTCATATTCCGCTTGGGAACCCTGCAGCCCAATGGTATCAATGTGGACTTCACCAGCTTCAAAATCTCTCCTTTCCCCACCGCATCCCAAAACCAGTCCAGTTCGCCCCCTCCCCCCACTGCACCACACAACCAGTCCAGCTCTTCCCCTCCACCCACTGCATCCCAAAACCAGTCCAGCCTGTCTCTGCCTCCCTAACCTGTTCTTCCTCTCACCCATCCCTTCCTCCCACCTCAAGCCACACCTCCATCTCCTACCTACTAACCTCATCCCACCTCCTTGACCTGTCCGTCTTCCCTGGACTGACCTATCCCCTCCCTACCTCCCCACCTATACTCTCCTCTCCACCTACCTTCTTTTCTCTCCATCTTCGGTCCGCCTCCCCCTCTCTCCCTATTTATTCCAGAACCCTCACGCCATCCCCCTCTCTGATGAAGGGTCTAGGCCCGAAACGTCAGCTTCTGTGCTCCTGAGATGCTGCTGGGCCTGCTGTGTTCATCCAGCCTCACATTTTATTATCAAACAAACAGTTCTTTTGTTTCTTTACCTGTTACCACCTCCTTTGGTTTTTGCATCACAAAACCTTACATTGTGTTGCCATTCACTGTATCAGAGACTTTCTGTTCTGTTCTTTATTTCCCTTCCCTGTTTCACGTGCTCAGAACATATCACATCTCCAACTTGTGCCATTGATAACAAGGTGTGAAGCTGGATGAACACAGCAGGCCTAGCAGCATCAGAGGAGCAGGAAAGCTGACGTTTCAGGTCTGGAAATCGAACTTGTATCAGTTCTGAGGAAGGGTCTGAAACATTCACTCTTTCTTTCCTCTCCACAGCTTCTCTCTGATTTGGTCTGAAAGCATCCAAGTGCAGCTTCAGTTAGCACAACCCCAAATCCCATTCACTAACAACCCTACACATTACATTTCCTGTCTTGGTGACCATCATGAAAAATACAAAAGCTATGACAAAGTAAACATTGCAAGCCAAATTTCTAAGTGCAACCACACCATTTTGCATAAAAATATTAACTAATCATCCTTCTAACTTCTTTTAATTCTTTCAAGTGGCTTTGCTCCATCTTAGTTCTCCATGACTAACTATTGGAAGGATTCTGCCGATCAGTAGATCAGACTGCAGATGGCTGTGCAGGACGACAACCTTGAGCAGCTCTGTCTTTAGAAGGCACAGCTTCAGACTCCTTCACCACAATGCAAGCGGCAGCAGATTGGCCTGTCAGACTGACATTGCTGGCAGGATATTCAGAAAGTCATAATGCATTCAAACAATGTCATCGTTGTTTATGAAAAGGTAATTATAGGATGTTACAGGCAAGTGAAAACCAGTAGAGACACTACATTTGGATTCTCAAAAGACATTTGATAAAATGATACAAAAAAGCTTTCTTACAAGACAAGCATTCATACCAAGGAGGCTAAAGTATCAGCATGGATAAAGGATTGATTAACCAATGGGAAACAGAGAACAAATACAAATGGGCAGATTTCAGCTTGACAAGCTATAACCAGTGTGGTATAACAGGGCTGATCATTTGTCCCTCAACTATTTACAATTCAAATGAATAACTCAACTATTTATAATTTATATGAATGACTTGCAGGAACAGACTGAGTACACTGTAGCCAAATTTGGTGATGATACATAGATGAGGGCTAAGCAAGTTGTGAGGGGGCCTGAAGAATATAGATAGGTTAAATCAGTGTGCAAAAGCTTGGCAAATGAAGTATTGTGTGGGAAGGTGTGAAGTTATCCATTTTGACAGGAAGAATAGTTAGAAAAAATTAGATGCGATACTACCAGAATGCTGTAGCATAGAAGTACCTGCGTGCCCCTGTACAAGAAACACAAAAGCTGACGGTGCAAGTATAGCAAATAATTGGGAAGGTAAATGTAATGTTACACTTTGTTGCAAGTGGAATTTTGTATAAATGTGTTTTAGTGGAAGCTTTGTTACTCTCAAAGAGGACATTGGTGAATCCACACTTAAAGTATAACATACAGTTTCGGTGTCCTTAGTGAAGGAGGGACATAAAAAGTTAACATATGCCTACCATCTCATTAGAGAGATAACTGATGGGTAGTCAACATAAAGATAACCATGCCTCAGGTAAGAGGAGAAACTAAGAAGCAGAGACCTTCTTGGTAACCTCAGCTAGTGCAGGAATTAAACCCAAACTGTTGGCATGACTTTGCATTGCAAACCAGCCATCCAATCAATTGAGCTAATTGCTTTGAAGGAGTTCAAAGAATAGTTATCTGGTTGATTTCTGGGTCGAATGGGATTTTTTTAGAGGACAGGTTGAGCAGATTGTACCTGCACTCATTGGAGTTTAGAAGAATGAAACCTATAAGATTCTGAGGAGACTTGACAGGGCAGAAACATCCAGTGTATTTCTCCTTTTGGGGATATTTAGAACTAGGAGCACAACTTCTGAACAGGGCATTGCCTGTTCAAGATGGAGATGGGGTGGAATTTTGTCTCTCAGAGGTTCATGAATCTTTGGAATTCTCTACCCTAGAGACCTATGGATGTTGTCAGTGAGTATATTCAAGAGTGGGATAGACTGATTCTTGAACAATTGGGGAATCACGTATACTGGAGGTCAAGAGGAAATTAGAGTCAAGATATTACCACTGTAAATTGAGGCAGTATTTCAAAGGAACTTCAAGGTAAACTGTATGGGTAGAAATTAGACATAAGAATGTTCACCTTGATGGGATTGTACTATAGGCTCCCCCCACCAATTGTCAAAGGGAAATTAAAGAGCAAGTACGTACAGAGATCTCGGATATCTGTAGCAATAATAGGGTTGCATTCGTAGGGGATTTTAATTTTCCAAACATTGACTGCAACTGCCATAGTGTTAAAGGCTTGGATGGTGAGGAATTTGTACAATGTGTTCAAGAATTTTTTTTATCAATATGTAAATATACCTACTAGAGAAGGAGCAAACGTTGACCATCTCTTGGGAATTCAGGCAGGGCAAGTGACTGAAATGTTAGTAGGGTAGTGATCAAATCCTATTAGTTTTAAAATAGTTATGAAAATAGATAAGCCTTCCATAAAAGTTAAAATTCTTTAGTTGGAGTAAGTCAAATTTTAATGGTATGAGACAAGAACTTTCAAAAGTTGTTTGGAGTATACTGTTTGCAGGTAAAGGGACAAGTGACAAGTGGGCAACTTTCAAAAGTGTGATAACGAGAGTTCATTTTAAAATGAAGGTTAAGGCTGGTAAGAGTAGGGAATAATGGGTGAATAAAGATATTAAGGTTCTAGTCTAGAATAAGATAGATATAGACAACTGCATTCAAAGGAATCTCCTGAACAGTATAAAGAGTGTAGGGGCATACTTAAGAGGGAAATCAGGAGGGTTAAGAGGAAATATGAGATTCCCTTGGCAACTAATGTTAAGGATAATCCAAAGAAATTCTACAAGTATGTTAAGAGCAAAGGAGCACTAGAGAGAGAATATGACCCCTAAAAGATCAGTGGGGTCATCTATGTGTTGAATCTCAGATGATGGAAGAGGCACTAAATGAATATTTCATGTCAGTTTTTACTGTGGAGAAAGAAATAGAGGCTAGAGAACTCGGGGAAATAAATTTTGATATTTTGAAAACAGTTCACATTGCAGAAGAGGAAGTGCTGGAGGTCTTGGAAAATATAAAGGTGGATAAATCTGCAGGATCTGATCAAGTGTATCCCAGGGCATTTTGAGAAGTTAGGGAAGAAACTGTAGAGCTCCTAGCAGAAATATTTATATAATCTCTAGCCACGGATGAGGTGCTAGACGACTGAAGGGTGGCTAATGTTATGTCGTTATTTAAGAAAGGTTGAAAGGAGAAGTCTGGGAAGGACTAACCTGTGAGCCTGACTTCAATGGTGGGTACATTGTTAGAAGTGATTCTGAAAGATAGGATTTACATGCATTTGGTGAGGCAATGACTAATTAGGCATAGGCAGCAAGATCTAATGTGACGGAAATCATGTCTCACAAACTTTTTGGGGAAGTAACCAAAATCAATTGGTAAGGGCAGAGCTGTAGACATTGTTTACTTGGATTTTAGTAAAGACTTTCACAAGGTCTGCATGGTAGACTGATTAGCGAAGTTAGATTATATGGGATTCAGGGTGAGCATGCCAATTGGATACAAAATTGGCTCAATGACAGGAGACAGAGAGCGATGGTGGAGGGTTGCTTTTTGGACTGGAGGCCTCTGACCAGTGGTGTTCCACAGGGGATCATACTGGGTCCACTTTTGTTTGTCATTTATACAAATGATTGGATGAGAATGTAGGAGGCATGGTTAATAAGTTTACGGATGACACCAAAATTGGTAGTATCATGGACAGACAAGAAGGCTATCTAAGATTACAAAGAAGTCTTGAGCATTTGTGTCAATGGGCTGAGGAGTGGCAGATGGAATTTACTTTAGATAAATGTGAGGTATTGCATTTTGGCAAGTCAAACAAGGGCAGGACTTATACAATCATTTCTAGGGCCCCCAGTAGTGTTGTACAGCATAGACACCCCGGGGTTCAGAGATATAATTCTTTGAAATTTGCATTACAGGTAGATGGGGTGGTTAAGAATGCATTTAGCATGCTTGCCTACATTGCTCAGTCCTTTCAGAATAGAGGCTGGAACATCATCTTGAGGTTGTACAGGATATTGGTGAGGCCTCTTCTGGAGTACAGTGTACAGTTCTGGTCACCCTGCTATAGGAAGGATTGTAATTAAACTGGAGAGGGTTCAGAAAAGATTTACCAGGATGTTGCCCGGAATGGAGGGTTTGAGTTATAAAAATAGGCTGAGACTTTACTCACCAGAGCATTGGAGGTTGAGGGATGACTGTATACAGGTTCATAAAATCATGAGGGGCATTAATAAGGTGAATAGCAAAGGTCTTTTCCCTAGGACAGGGGAACTCAAAACTAAGGGGCATATTTTTAAGGTGAGAGAAGAAAGTTTTAGAAAGGGCATGAGGGACAACATTTTTGCAGGAAGTGGTTTGTCTGTGGAATGAGCTGCTAGCAGACTTGATAGTTACAGGTACAGTTACAATGTTTAAAAGACATTTGGATAAGTACATGAATAAGAAAGGTTCAGAAGGATTTGGGCAAAACGCAGCAAGTGGGACTAGTTTAGTTTGGGAACACAGTAGGCATGCACTAGTTGGACCAAAGGATCTGTTTCCATGCTAGGTGACTCTAAAACTCTATAAGACTAACCATAACTCAGTTAACTAAAGAGCAGGGTCAAGCCTACTTTGAGTTACTTTGTCTGCATGTTCAAGAGCACTTTTGGAATGGTAGTGGTGGGAGGATAAGAGCTTTCAGCCAGAGAGAAGACTGGTATCCACGACAATGAAAGCAGCGTTCTATGTAGGTGTGGCAGCAAGCAAGTCATGCACGACTTCACTCTGAGATTTCGCTATAGCATCCATATGTTGGGCATATTCTGACTGTGTTGCAAAGGGAGCTATCAAACATTGGACACTGTACCATTGGATCCACAGGTATCCTAATGGAGTTGACCACTATATCAACACTTGAAAGGAAAGGTGCCAATCTCTCTGTAAAGCACTGTGCCAAGTTGGCATGCTGATGTATCTGTGTCTTTCCGGAGAGATGCTTCTGTCTCCAGTTATGCACCAGTTAGTCCCACAAGACAGAAGTGTGTCAGTGAATACGCTGCCAGTCTGTTTGGGTGATGTGGCTTTCACAGTTGCTTCGAATCAACAGTGCCCCAGAAACTATGTGTGTTATGCACAAGAATTCACCAACGCAAGGAGAATTGGGATTAGTCATTGTGTATCCTGCCAATTTTGAACATCTGGATAGCTGGTGTTTTTTCTAATAGAAAACAAACAGGGTTTGAAGGTCTGGCACTTGATAAGTCTGTAGAAGGAGTAAAGTAAAAATGAGTTTAAATGCTTTCCTTTGAATGCATTGGTTTAAGGTCTCCCAATGCCTCAGATACAGAATTCTAATTTTTGCATTTAAATTCTGCCTTGGCTTTACCCATGCCTGTGTAATACTCTCCAGTGGTAAAACCATCTTTCCATGCCCTTGCATTTTCTGACTCAAGCATTTTGCTCTCTCACATTGCTACATAAGGCCATATCTTCAACACATGTTCCACAGATTCTCCTCTTCACCCTTTAAGACCCTTTATAAAAGAGTAACTAGATATGGAAAATAAATATACCATATATACCATATTCCAGAAATTACGTTATTAAAATTACCTCTTTAACCAAGTTAACTTCTGCTTTTGTTCATTTTTTTATGCTCCTGTGATTCATTTATTTCTTACAGCAAACTCACTATGTGAATGCAAATTTGCTGCTAAAAATTTACTTTTGTCAATAATATGGAGAATCTAGCATTCGTTGATAATTCTGCAACATTTTCTGCAAGTATTATGACTGAATGAAACCAGCTGCTTTGGTACTTCCACAGTATGTTGTACTTTAATTTTGACTGAGCAAGATGTTGCATTGTATTGTATTAACTGTCCACGGCTATGCAGGCTTTTTTCACTCTGGTATTGATCCATGGTTGCAGACGTTAGCCCAGTTTTCCTGTCAATTATCTGTCGTCCTCTGGGGGTCTTCAAATGTTCCAGGTATAGCAATAATGGCAGCATCTTGTAATAGGTCCTTCTTGGCAAGTCATCAGCTGAACATTGTCTGGCAAACCTAATTGTGAATAGAGCCAGTTGCGTTTTATGTATGGGACCTTGATGCCTGCATGGGTGGCAGCTACTTAACGTAGAATTGTTGGCATCTGCAACCCCGTCTGTGGAGAATATAACAACAGTGCAAGTATAAGCCCTGAAATTCTTGACATTTGCATGTGAACATCATGTCAAGATTTCTCCCTCTGAACACATTTCTCGATATTAATGGCTTCAGCCAGGGATTTACATCAAAATTTTAAGCTTATTATTCTGATGCTAAACACCTGACACTAATGTAACCATTATAAAATAATTATAACTTTATTTCAAACCTGTGCAGTGGACTTTCAGTGAGCCCCAGTGTGAGCTGACTCAGTGACAAGTCTTTCCTGCAGGGCATAATTTTGAAGAATACAGCAAGCTACAATTATTCATGAGAGTCTGGTGGGGGGATACAAGATAATGTATGGTTTAGAAGGGGTGGACGCTAGGAAGTTGTTTCCGTTAGGCGGGGAGACTAGGACCCGTGGGCACAGCCTTAAAATTAGAGGGGGTAAATTTAAAACTGAAATCAGGCAACATTTCTTCAGCCAGAGAGTGGTGGGCTTGTGGAATTCATTGCCGCAGAGTGCAGTGGAGGCCGGGACGTTGAATGCCTTCAAGGCAGAGATCGACAAATTCTTGATCTCAAAAAGAATCAAGGGCATGGGGAGTGTGCAGGGAAGTGGTGTTGAAATGCCCATTAGCCATGATTTAAATGGCAGAGTGGACTTGATGGGCCAAATGGCCTTACTTCCACTCCTATGTCTTATGGTCTTATGGTCTTATGACTCGCCTCAAGATTCAAGAGATACCCGTAATTCCACTTTTGTTCCATTGGACAACAACGTGTTAAGTTGGCTTCTAACGACCCTTCTCCTTCTCCCAAAGTACTTGCAGAAGAGTAGAAAATAAGATCACCGTACAGCAAACTAATGATACGTTGAAGTGTTGGTTCTACTGCCTGGATCATTCTGGAGGGAACCTGTATCCCCCCAGCAGACTCTTATGAATAATTGTAGCTTGCTGCATTCTTCAAAATTATGCCCTGCAGGAAAGACTTGTCACTGGATATCCCCAAGGAAAGCAAGAAGGAGGTACAGCTACACTAACAGCAATAGCAGAAAAATAAACTGTAATCACAGGAACACTAATTCAACAATAACTTAGCTTAATCAGTTTGAATCAGTAAATGAACCTCTGTTTTAGTTTCTTACTACAGCTGTAGCTATTTGGGTTTACTAGTCACCTGTTGCCAGTTTTATTGGGCACAAATAATTTTGGTTTGAACAAACCTCTCAAACTAAACTTTAATTTGTGATGTTAAATTAAAATATGATCATTTTACCTGTGATTCAACTGTATCCATTGTACATCGAAAAGCATTTGAATTAGGTTACGTTCACAATGAAAAGATTTTAATTCCGAAAGCATTCAATTTGGTGAGGAACTAGGAAAAATTGGTGCTTGGTTTAGTTGATTGTTTGGTCGTGGTTTTAAACAGATCTAAGCAGCACTGCCCAAAATACTCTTAGATGCATCTTGTTCAGATCAACACACAGTGAAAATTTAAAACTGGAGCTAGATTTTGCAAAAACTAGATGTACAAAGGTGGTAGACAACTCTGAATCAGTTAAGCAATGCGACTGTGTATCAAAGATCAACATAAATGGAATATTTTTAAAACTATCCCACAAACTATGCTCCAGAGCTACTACTGAAGACAAAACAGACCTGGATCTATGTGTCATCCACTAGCCAAATATCTATTCTTTCCAATATCAGCATACTTTGGCTGCAGGTTGTATTACCGATAAAATGGTTACAACAACTTCTCATAGAATCCCTACAGTGTGGAAACAGGCCATTCAGTCCAACGAGTCCACACCATCCCTCCAAAAAGCATCTCACCCAAACCCATTCCCCTACCCCTGCATTTTCCATGTCTAACCCACCTAGCCTAAACATCCCTGGACACTATGAGCAACTTAGCATGGTCAATCCACCCAATTTGGGTTGAGGTCAGGAACAAGAAAGGTGCACTCACTTTATTGAGTGTTTTTTAACAGACCCCCAAATATTTGCAGAGAAGTGGAGGAGTGGATTGGGAGGCAGATACTGGAAAGGTGCAGAGCTCACAGGGTAGTAGTCATGGATGACTTCAACTTTCCAAATTTTGATTGGAAACATTTTAGTTGTAATAGTTTAGATGGAGCGGATTTTTTTCCAGTGCGTTCAGGAAGGATTCCTGACTCAGTATGTAGATAGGCTAACATGAGGAGAGGCCACTTTGGATTTGGTGCTTGGCAATGAACCGGGCCAAGTGTTAGACTTGTTGGTAGGAGAGCATTTTGGCAGTAGTGATCATAACTCTGTTACTTTTACAATAGTCATGGAAAAGGATAGATACATACAGCAGGGTAAGTTTAATAATTGGGGGAAAGGTAATTGCAATTCTGTTAGGCAAGAACTGGGTAACATAAAATGGGAACGGATGCTGTTAGGGAAGAGCACTATTGAAACGTGGAGATTAGGGAATGCATATTGTGTGTATTTGATATGTTTGTCCCTAGCAGACAGGGAAGATGCAGTCGAGTGAGAGAGCCTCGGTTCTCAAGAGAAGTCGAACGACTGGTTAAGAGGAAGAAGGATGCTTATGTAAGGTTCGGGAAACAAGGAACAGAAAAGGCTCTAGAGGGATACAAGTTATCCAGGAAGGAGCTGAAGAAAGGGCTTAGGAGAGCTATAAGGTGGCATGAGAAAACCTTGGCAGATAGGATCAAAGAAACCTCCAAGGCTTTTTACAAGTACGTGAGGAATAAGAAAATGACCAGAGAAAGGGTAGGGCCAATCAAGGAGTGTAAAGGGAATTTGTGCACGCCGCCTAAAGAGATAGGAGAGGTCCTTAATGAGTATTTTTCTTCCATATTCACAACTGAGAGGGACCTAGTTGCAGAGGAGGACAGTGTGAAACAGGCTGATAGGCTAGAGGAGGTTGATGTTAGTAAGGAAGATGTTCGAGGAATTTTGAGAAACTTGAAGATAAATAAGTCCACTGAGCCTGATGGGATTTATCCGAGGATTCTATGGGACGTGAGGGAAGAGATCACTGGGCCTTTGGTGATGATCTTTTTGTACTCACTGTCCAGTGGTATGGTGCCGGTAGATTGGAGAGAGGCAAATGTCATTCCCTTGTTCAATAAAGGGAATAGGGATAACCCCAGAAATTACAGGCCAATTAGTCTTCCGTCAGCGGTGGGCAAATTATTGGAAAGGGCTCTGAGAGATAGGATTTATGATCACTTAGAAAGGCACAGTTTGATTCGTGATAGTCAGCATGGATTTGTGAAGGGTAGATCATGCCTCACAAACCTTATTGAATTCTTTGAAGAGGTGACCAAACACGTGGATGTAGGGAGAGCAGTGGATGTGGTGTACATGGATTTATGTAAGGCATTTGATAAGCTTCCCCATGGTAGGCTCATACAGAAGGTAAGGAGGCATGGGATAGGGGGAAATGTAGCAGATTGGATTCAGAATTGGCTGACCCTTCGAAGGCAAAGGGTGGTAGTGGACAGAAAATATTCAATATGGTGCTCAGGTATGAGTCGTGGACCACAAGGATCTGTTCTGGGTCCTCTTCTATTTGTGATTTTTGTAAATGATTTGAATGAAGGAGTGGAAGGGTGGATTAGTAAGTTCACAGACGATATGAGGGTGGGTCACATTGTGGATAGTGCAAAGGGCTGTTCTAGGTTACAAAGGGACATTGATAGGATGCAGAGCTGGGCTGAGAAGTGGAAGATGGATTTTAACCATGAAAAGTGTGAGGGGATTAATTTTGGAAAGACAAACTTGAAAGCAGAATACAGGGTTAACAAGGATTCTTGGCAGTGTGGAGGAGCAGAGGGATCTTGGGGTTCCTGTCCACAGTTCCAAGAGAACTGCCACCCAGGTAGATAGAGTTTTTAAGAAGGTGTATGCTGTGCTAGCTTTTACTAATGGAGGGATTTAGTTCAAGAGCTGTGAAGTTATGATGTAGCTATACAAAAGCGTGGTTCGGCCACATCTGGAGTATTGTGACCAGTTCTGGTTGCCTCATTACAGGAAAGATGTGGAAGCTTTGGAAAAAGTGCAGAGGAGATTTACCAGGATGTTGTCTGGAATGGAGGGAAGGTCTTATGAGGAAAGGCTGAGAGCGCTCGGACTTTTCTCTTTAGAACGACAAAGGATGAGAGGTGACTTGAAGGAGGTGTACAAAATGATCAGAGCTACAGATAGAGTGGACAGCCAGAGGCCTTTTACGAGGGTGGAGATAGCTATTACTCGGAGGCATAGGTTAAAGTGAGTGGAGGTAGATATAGGGGAGACATCAGAGTTACGTTCTTTACTCAGAGAGTGTTCAGGGCGTGGAATGCATTGCCAGAGAGGGTAGTGGAGTTGGTCTCATTAGGGGCATGTAAGCAGATGATAGTATAAAGTAGGGATGGAGGTTAGATAGACTTCAGGATTAGGGTAAAAGTTCAGCACAACGTTGTGGGCCGAAGGACCTGTACTGTGCTATGTTCTACACTCTGCACGTCTTTGGACTGTGGGAGGAAACCAGAGGAAGCCCACGCAGACACAGGGGAAATGTGCAAACTCCATCCAGACGATCACCCGAGGGTGGAATCAAACCTGGGTCCCCGGCGCTGTGAGGCAGCAGTGCTAACCACTGAGCTATAGTGCCACCAATATTCACCACACAGCCAGCTAAGTGCAACAGCTACTAAAAATCTGCTCACTTTCAAATGCCCCTATAAATTACATACTATCCTGTGTTGAACATATATTCCTCGCCTTTATTGTTATCTCATACCTAACAACATTGTGAGAACAACTTCACCACAACGGCAGAGATTCAAAAACAGCCTGACATCACTTTCCCAAGAGCTGGTAGCTGTGGCCTTGCAATGTCTGTCTAACCAGTGACATCTATGCCTGGCTTAGTCAAAAAGGGAAGTATTAAGGAACACTTTAAAGGATGGAAAAGTGATAGCATCCATAGCAAACGTCTCAGTGCAATTAAAATCAGTGCAGCAAGAAAATTATTGCAGAAAATGATTTTAAGAAATGCTGGAGAAACTCAATAGAAACATACTTGATATTTCAGGTTGATAACTTTTATCAGAGCTGAAGAAAAATGAGTTTTTATGCCAGTGGAAAGGTCAGAAGGCAGGAAGGGAAAGGAGAAGATCTGTGATAGGATGGAGGCCAGATGAAATAAAATAACTAAAGATTTAATTATATAACTGCCAAATATTATTGAATATAGTGAAGAAACAAAGTTTTTGTCCAAATGAGACAGGAATTCTATGTTAAACAACTAAATGCAATGAAGGGATAAGAATGGAAACAAGACTAAGGATGGAAACAAGACAAAGGCTGGCACAGCAAACAACAAAAATAAGGAATCTAAATTATACAAACAATAGAGACAGAAATTATAGTCTAGAGCTGTGGAAATCAATGCTGAGTCTGGAAAGCTAGAGAGTATCAGGGTGAGAGATTAGGGACTATTCCTCAAGCTGGAGTTGAGCTTCGTGGAAAACTCGTAACCTATGGGCAACATGGGAACTTGGGGATTGACTTGCAGATGGCACAGTGGTGTTCCACAAAACAGTCCCCCTATATGTGTTTGGTCTCCTTGGGCTTAATGAGACCACATTGTGAGTAGCAAATGCAAACTGAAAGAACTACAAATAAATCACTGCTTCAGTTCAAAGTATTGGTATCTTCAGCAGTAAAAGGAGAAGGTGAAAGATTAGGTGTCATTGGAAAGGAAGAGGTATAGGAAAGGAAGTGGGTGTTGGGGGATTGACTTGGAGTAGACTAGGATGTTACAAAGGGAACAGTCTCTATGGAATGCTGAAAGGGGTGGGCAGGGAAGTTGTGTTCCATGGTTGCATCACATTTGAGCTGGTAGATATGGTGCAGGATAAGTCATTGAATGCAGACGATGCTGAGGTCAAAGGGGATGCTATAATGGCTCTGGGAGGGACAGGAAGCAGTGAAAGCATGTATGTAAAATGGAGCGAATGCATTGGCAAACTCTAGGCATATGCTGCCTTCTGCAAGGATTCCATTCCATTCTCCAGTTGTGGTCATTTCTGTAAACACTGATCCTGGAAAATGATGCCCATAAATTACTTCATTTTCCAAAATCAGAAAGCCAATAATCAATGCTTCCAAATCAAAAGTGCCAAAGGAAGAAAGAAATGATAGATCTTCCTGCATCACGTTCTGGGGTACTCCTGTTCTTTTTACCACCACTTTGGGTATAATTCCTGTCAGAGGCTACTGGCTGTTGCTTCTTGGTCTTCAGCTATTCCTTACTAAATTCCAAGTTGTATCTTGAATCTCCACCATTTCTAACATAACTAATTATTTCCAGTGTGAAATTTTAACAAATACTTTTTAAAAATCCAAGTAAATTACATTATAGAACTTTCCACTGTCCACTTGGGATGCCATTTCCTCATAAAACTCAAGAAGATTGATCAGGAAGGATCTGTCCCATCCTGATATCCATATTAGATGCTACTAACAAGATTACTATCATAGAGCTAATAATTCAATACTTTAGTTCCAGTATCAAACACCACAATTTCACTTGGTATGGAGAAATAATTAAAGGTCTATAGTTGCCTGGATCTGTTTGGCATTATTTCTAAAAATGTTGTAATGTTGGCCTTTAACCAGACTACTGGAAGGTCCCTATTGTTCACTGAATCCCTTGTAAAACTGTCAATGCCTCACAATCTCAGCCTCTATTTCTATTCGTACTTAAGATTTATTTGTTTTAAGGTCTTTCAGTCTGTCTAGGGCTTCCAAGTTTTTTATATTGCGGTCATTAATTGTGTTTTATTAGGCCCTGAGATTGATAGCTGCTGTAGTGGACTGCTGCCATAATTCCTGTGAAAATCTTACAAATGGAACAACAAACACCACTCAAACCCAGTCCCTGGACTGTCATTGAGATTCCAATGCCTTTGCTTTGGAACCTAAACTGCCTTAAATAAAGCCACTGATGCATTCAGAAAGAAGCCAAAGGTGAGAACTTGATGTGCTTGGAAGCTGTGTTCCGTGTAACTTTCAAGCCCAGTACATGCAGTAAGATGAGGCAAACTGGCCTATCAAGAAGGACTGGAAGCTGCAAACCAAGACAAAGTGAGTAACTTTTTATCAGCTCCTTTGCAAAGAAAGATCAAAAGGGCTACAAAATTCTTTTTCTAGGGGAGAGTGAAGTGTCCGGCATTGACCTTCCACCTAGTTTGGCAAGAAGTCTTAATCTTTTTGGCCTGTACTGCTTGAATGGTGGCACCCAAAGTGGGCAACAGCTCTTGTTAATTGTACATCCTGCCCATCTTGTACCCTCTAATATACTCTCAATGCAGGTGGGGATTCTAGAGTGATGATAATCCCAATATTGAGAAACAGGATGGTAATAATTGTATTGATTCACAACATGTGAGCTTCATTGACTGGGCCAGCATTTATTGCCCATCCCTAGTTGCGTAGCAGGCAGTTAAGAGTCGACCACATTGCTGAAGGTCATGTCGGCCAAACTAGGATGGCAGATTCCTTCCCTAAAGGACCTTGATGAATCAGATGGGATTTTTTGTGATGATCAACAACAGACTCAATTAGACTCCTAATTCCAGATTTTTGTTAAATTCTGATTCCACAGTCCATCCTGGCTAGATTGGAACTAGAGACATTACCTGAGTCTCTGGGTTTAAAACTCCAAACAGTAGGCCATCACCATAACTGAATGGTGGAGCAGACGTGATGAGCTGACTGGCCTAATTTTGTTCCCATATCTTATGGTCTTCTGCTCTCCCTCGTTACTGATAGTTTGCATCCCCAAGATCGTTTAAAAACATTTTTTTACTCAATTTTCTTTGGTGCTTTCTGAATCATGGGTGTGTCCATTGGAGCAACTGAGTGCTACTCCAGCTTTCAACTCATGGGGGTGGGTGTCAGGGTAACACATTCAAACTGGTACAGGTAGTTCCCAGGTTGTGAAGAGATTCTGTTCTGGAGGCTGTATGCAAGACAAATTGTATACGAATCTGATCACAATGCAGGAAAACTGGAAAGCAACTGTTTGTAAGTACAGGAAATGTTCTTAAGTCATGTCTTTAAAATGACAATAACTTTGGGGATTGTATTTGTCAGTCAGGGACCCCCTGAATATACATGAGCCTACTGTAAACTCACTTCTTAAACAGTTTTGCAAAATTTCTAGACCTTCTACGGAATATAATTAATTTCTGTGACTGTTGCTACAATCATAGTGAAATGGACTAACAATATTTAACTGTCATTATTTAACTTTAATACCTGAGACTTTCATGTACAGAAAATGGTTTTATAAAAGGACATTATTGGCCTAAAATGAATGTTGCAAATGCATTACATGCTCAGGTAACAAATATAACACATACAAGGCTGCTACATTGGATATACCATTTTAACCGAGAAACACTGAGATGGTGGTTAATAGATGAAAAAATACCATGGATCATTTGGTGATGGGAAAATAAATATTCAATTGTATGTAAGGACACTTCTGGATTTTAAAAAAAAGAAGAGATGATGAAACTCAGCAAGCCATCAAGTAGTTTGTATCTTTTGTTTCACTCAAACATATTTGATAAATTCACATATTGAGAAATGAGAATGAAGAGGATAATATGGACCGATAACAGCAAGGAAACTAAAAGCTTCTCTTTTGCTTTCTGTCTCAGAAACTAACACCTGTGAAAAAGCAACTTGGGAAAACCACTGTTCAGTGAGACATCAAGGCTAGCTATAAGCTTTGCCATTCTTCAGGAAACAGGAAAACAGCTAAACAGGTGGAGCAAAAGTTTCACAATTGCAATGCAATGAATCTGAAAACTTTATTCTGTAACTGTCTTTACCTTCCTGGATGATGAAAGCTCTTCCCTCCTTTTTAAGCTCATTGCAGTGTTTGTGTGAATATTTATGTGACCTTTCTGTTTTTTTTCAAGGTAGCCGGTAATAAATGTCTTCATTCTGTCAAGAAAACAGCAGAATTGGCTTCTTCATTTTGATCTAGTTAACTAAGGTTAAATGCAAGTGTCATAGCTGCTTGCTAGAAATGAAACGCAAATATTCGGTTACACCGGTGGGAGGGGGTTAACAGGAGAAAAACCAAATATCCCTTCTCACTTGGTCATAACATTTTTATTTGGGTTGTGGGGTTGTGGAAGGGGTGGGAAGTGGAAAGGAGTAGATGTCTCCAAAAGGGGACAAAGATGATAATTTTGGTGTTTTGAAGATTACCAGAAGAAATCACTTGATCTTGAGCAAACACCCAGACAACAGAAACAAAGGGGGGTGTGTGCATATAGTACAGATAGAAACAAAAGAGTGAATGTCGCACAATCCATGCACAGAGATACAGGAGGAGATTATAAATGCTATATGATGACTGATACCTTGTGCTTCCACCCACCAGATCACCCAAGACAGGCCACACTGCGAATAAGAGCATGTTGGCAAGTACTTACAGTTCAAAGTGAGAGGAAATCATCGCTGTGCTCTTTGCAGCCTTTGAGCTCTTGGATTACATTTGTAAATTGCGACTTGTAGGTAGAGACTTTTAAGGTCATCTTGGATAGTTTCTCTGTGAAGCAGAAATAATCTATAATCTGTAATGGCCAATGACTTGGTTTGTTTGTGACCAGGATTTTTGTCCTGCACATTTGGACACTGCATGCACTTCACACACATGATGCTATCATTACAGATTGTCTTCAACCTATAATGTGAAAGTGCCTAATTAATGTAATTTCCCCTTGAAGAGCCTCACAGTGCTCACAAGTAGATCACATGTGCTTAGAAAGAAAAATAAGCACTTACTCCATCTACTCTAGGTGTGGTCGCAGTCATTTTCCATTTTCGGTACTCATTTACAAGTCATACATGTTTGATAAAGAAGAATAATGCATTTCACACTTGGCACAGTGAGTCACAGGCTCAGTCCTGGTGCCCAGGTCCCCCACCCCAAACCTCCTTGTTCCTTTCCTCATAACAGAATTGAACTGCAAAGTGAGTTTCATGAAGGGTTTCTCTCAGAAGCCTGCAGAGTTTTCTTGCAGTAATGTCCCAAACACTACCTACCATGTCCCTATGATTCCTCTCTTGTTCAATGTTGGTCCCCCACTCACTGCAGGTGGAAGAACTCACCACTGCTGGAATACACCAACATCCATGGGCTTTGGCAAAATATATCACGTATGGTATGCAGCTGCTCAAATGCCGACCCTTCAGAGATCCCCTGCACAGTTGTGGACATGTGCCTTACGCATGGCGGAGGAGAGGGAGATGGTGGCCTGCTTTCTGCATGGGGACATGCTGGACAGGGTAGTACAAAGAAAGGATGTCTATTCCCAGGACCAACAGAGGAAGCCAGAGCACTAGTCGCTGTCAGCCTGGGCTGAGGTTTCTACCCAGGTCAGTGCAGTTTCAGTAACCTGGAGGAATGCCCAGCCCTGCAGGATGAAGATCAACGACCTTCCCTGTTTGCCAGGGTAAGTATCAGCTTCTTCCCTCTGCTAATCACACCCACTTCCTCACTTCCCACCAAGGCTCATGGCCTATCACTCTCACTCCTGTCTGCAACATCTTCTCTTCCTCACTGTCATCCAGCCAACCTGCCACACCATTAGTCCTGCCTGGCTTCAGTGCCTCAAACTCACTCACTCAGGATTCCTTACTAGCTTATCCCCACCTGCACTAAAACCAATAGCCACTTTCAGCCCACTCAACTCCCCACCATCCCCACTTTGTCTCATTATAGGAGAAAATAGCCCACAAGCAGAAGTAGCTGGGATGGATGGTGGGGTGCACGCCCTACAGACCCTGACATTCCCAAACAGCTAACAGACCGTGTCCAAGCCCTTGGAATGATAGCAGACAATGCTCTTGAGTTACAGTGCTCATATCCTCTCACTGACAACAGTATCCCTTGAGCTGACTGCAGATTCCTCTCCTGAGACTCTAACATGTGAGTTTGCTGCAGCACCTGAAGTGTGTTCGCCATGTATGGCTGGCACATGGTGCGCATCTGAGATTGACATAGCTCTGAGCCGCACAGCAACATTGTCACCACCTTGTCTAATAACTGCTGACAAGTATGGCAGGCTGTGTAGCTTTGTATCCATGCTGTACTGCAAGGCAAGACATCACTTCTGTGGGCATTTAAAATGTGTTTAGGGTTAAAGCACTAAATTGAAACGCAAGGCAGAGATGCTGTGAGCATCTAAGTAGGCGCAAAGTGAGTGATCACTAAGAGAACAGGTGAGGAGCTCTGAATTGCAGCCTGGCCCAGCCTATAGTCAGATGTCTGTTCCTGCTCATCAAGTGGCTTCGTAGCAGCATTGTAAATGAGAGGTGTTAGTGCACTGCATAGTGCAACATTGAAGTGCAGAAGCCTGCTAGGAGTGGATCAGCCCTGATGGTGCAGAGAGACTGACATATGTCAGATGCCAATAGACTTGGTGTGTGTACACCTGCCACCGAACAAGGGTACCCTGAGTGTGCCCAAGATGGAGGGTGTCCTGGATGAGGAAATGGTGAACAAATTGCCAGGTGCCTACCGTGACCTTCATTTCAGTCTTCTGAGGCTGTAAGTTCTATCTGCTGAGTGGCAGAATCAGAGAATAGATATTAATGAGGTGAGATTAAGTAGTAATGAGGATGATATTGATTATTGTTAAGTCTTTTGTTAGTAGCCCTCTTTCTCCTGAAGATCTCATTTTGACATCCAGTACTTGGCTGAAAATGTGATTTGTTGGTCTTGACTTTGAGGAAACCCTTACTCACCAATTCACTTCAGACTGTAGAGCCCCAAGCTACAGAGAGATGTGGATGTCCACATGCATGAATGACAAATGTTTAGTATGCAGGTACACAAAATAATTTGGATAGTTAATAGAATGTCATAGTTCATTTGAGGGTAATTAATTACAAAAATGCTTCAGTTATACACAGCATCCATGCTACCACATTTGCAATACGATGTAAATTTTTGATCTCCCTACTAAGGGAAGAAATAAAATGCATTGGAAACAGTTCAGAGAAGGTTTGCCAGATTAATAACTGGAAAGGGCATGACAAGGTTAAATAATGAAAGAGTTGAATGCAGCTTCAGCTATAAGTGTTTCAATACATTAATGTAAATAGAACAGTAGACCAGCATATGCACCGTGGACATAATGGTAAAGAGCCAGGCCAGGAAGTGTGATAGAAAAAATGGATGCAGTCTAAACTTTATAATTAGCAAGAAAGGTGGGCAAAAAGAAAGCCTGTTGTATGTACCATGGGAAATAAGTGACATCTAGTTAATGTATAATTGTGAATTGTTCTGATTACAAACTGAACACAAGACTTAAAGTTGTATAAGAGTAAAGAGCTCTTTTTTTTTGTCAGAATTCAATAATAGAAAGTTCAAGGTCAATTCTCCTAATATACACATAAATAGATCATTATAACCTATTTCTGAGTCTTCTGGTGGTTTGTAATGTCGAACACCAGGCAGGTTGTTTTATGACAATGTAGACTTATATCCATTGGAGTTCAGAAGAGTAAGAGCCAACTTGATTGAAACATATAAGATCTTGACGGATCTTGACAGGGTAAATATGGAGAGGATGTTTTCTCTTATGGGAGCATCTAGAACTAAGGGTCACTGTTTAAAAATAAAGGGTTGCTCATTTAAGACAGAAATTATGAGAATTTTCTTTCTCATTGTGGGTTGAGTGTCTTTGGAACTCTAATTCTCATAAGGTAGTGGATGAAGAGGTTTGAATATTTTTAAGGCAGAGATAAGGTAGGTAGCCTCTTGGGAATTAAGAGGATGCAAGGCTATCATTGGTAGTGGAAATGTGGTGTCAGTGATCAGTTGTGGTGTATTGCATGATGGAGCACGATCAAGGAGCTATGAGCCCGACTTTTGCTCCTAATTCATATGATGCAACACAACAGCAGTGATTATTCTTACTGCACTTCTACTAAATTGTATTAATTCGTGTAGCCGACATTTTTGAAACATTATTATAAAAAGTGATTAAGTGTGTTGCCAATCCAAGTCTTTCTTTTTTAGATTCAAATACAAAATATTTGGCCTGTACGACTGTTACAACATTTTAAAAAATCTATTCAATGTTGTACATACATACCAGGAATATTTAATACGCTGAAGCACTGTTTCCCACTTATCTGACTGCCTGGCCTTTTTGTTTTGAAAGGCATCCATATCCAGCAACAAGTTGATATCATTACAGAATTCATAAAACCTGTCAGAAAGCCATGTGACAGTGTTATAGCAGAAGCAGAGTGCCCCAGGCTATGACAGAACTTTAGTCCTCTCTAGGCTGATGAAAGTATATTTCTTTCTTGCACCATCCCCAGTCACTCACAATAAAGTATTTAGACATCATGCTCTGTGAGTTGATGCCTCTAGTTATTATTCAGCACCGCTACCCTGTAATCAGGCTTTAACCAAGTAGTTGATTAGTATTTTGTTAACTGTTCCTTCACTTCATGTCTGTTCCACACCTCTAATGAAAGCAGTGACCTGTTGGACTACAGTTCCACATTATTGGCATAAGGCAAACACCACACCCCCAACCCTGCGTGGAAATAAGATTAAAGTGAAACCGTCTCTAGTCTGATTCATCAAATGGTTCAATTTCAAAGATATAACAGATTCTGCATAACACAATATGACGGCAAATTTCATTGACCCCAACTTCATTCCTACTGCATTAGTGTGAATATCAGGCCCGTAGGCCCAAAATGACATGCCAATGAAAGGAAATCTTGCCAAGGTTCCATCACGACTGAGACAAATGACACCAAAATTCTTCAAAGCTCCATCCGTAATATATCCTACACTGAGTTTGCATGATAAAAGAGTATTGGGGTCACACTTAAAAAGAGTCTTATCCACAAGTCGTAGCTTGAACAAATGCTACAGTGGTATTATCAGAACATAAGAAATAAGAGCAGGAGTAGGCCTTGCAGCCCTTGAAGTGGAGGGTAGTTCCTATATATCTCCTGCCCTTGTAGATCAGAAGTCAGATGACACCAGGTTACAGTCCAACAGGTGTATTTGAAATCACAAGCTTTCAAAGCATTGCCCCTTCGTCAGTTGAAGTGAGACAGAAACACACAGGCAGAATTGAGATGCAGAGGGATTGATGGGCAGAGAGATCAAAGGATCATACAAAGTGCAGTGTTGACAGCCTGAGTAAAAAATCTCTGCAGGTGACTAGGAGTGTCAGACAGTGTGAGTAAAGTGTCAACAGCTGAATAACAAGTGAAGGGGTGACCTATAATCCAATCAAGTGAGGTAGAGAGAGAATCACAAAAGATTAAAAATAAGGTGGTGCTGGAGACAAATCAAATGACTGGAATAACATGATAGGTATAAGAGTCTCAAGGGTTTAACCAGAGTAATAAGTAATCCAACCTGTGCATACTAATTACTCTGGAGAGATCATAAGAATTTATCAACGTGATGGTCTCAAAACAGGACAGTACGGAAGATTTTACAGAACAGTATGGTGGAGTCCCATGCAGTGCAATATGAACCCAAGATAACAGTTGAGGCCATCTTCATGGGTACAGAACTTGGCTCTCAGTTTCTCCCCGGCCATTCTGACCACACCTTCAAACAGACAAATCCAAAGTTCTCAGTTAAGGGCTCAATTTCTGCCCCACCACCAAAATGGACCCCTTGGTCTTACGACAGACACAAAAGAATTCATCAGGCAAGTGAGGCTCCAGGAATTCTTCCACAAAACCCAAGATGTCAGCAATGAGCCCAATCAGACAACTTACGAACCAGAACAGTCGACAGAGAGATCTGCAGTGCAGCGACCAAAGAAGAAAGAGCTGAATTGGACCACACCATAAGGCCGCTGCCCTAGGTTCGATATGTACACTCAAGCTGTCAGGAGATGCGTTAACACCAGATTCATCAGTCGTGCTCACAAGGTAGTGCAGAACATCACCAAAGTACAACACAATGTCATCCATTCTCTCATGACCCATCGCATTACTGTCATCAAATCGGCATGCAAAGGAGGAGCCATCGTCATACAGAATAGAATAGACTACTGCAATTTGGCAAACTGACAACTGAACAACCACGAACATTACAGACAACTACCTGCTGATCCAACCAAATAACACAATCCGTCAACTCAACAGACTGATCAAGATCTGTGATCCCGACCTCAGAGTATCCAATACGCTCTCATCCCACGTACTTCTCACACATAAGACTTCTGCCTTCTGAAGATACATAAAATCAACACACCTGGAGGGCTAATCGTATCAGGCAATGGCACCCTGTATGAGAATCTCTCTGGCTATGTTGAGGGCATCTTGAAACCCATTTTACGAGCTTCTGTTACGACACTTCAGATTTCTTACAATGGGCGTCTTGGCACTCTACACCAGCATACCTTATAACAACAGCATTGCTGCCACAGCCTCAGTGCTCAACACCAACAACTGCCAATTTCCAGACACTATCCTATAACTCATCTGCTTCATCCTCAACCACACTGTCATCACCTTCAACAACCATTTCTTCACCGAGACATACAGAACAGCCATGGGGACCAAATTTTCACCCCAATGTGCCAACATTTTCATGCACAAGTTCAAGCAAGACTTCTTTGCTGCGCAAGACCTCCAACCAATGCTATACACCAGATACATTGATGACATTTTTTTCCTCTGGACTCATGACGAGGCATCACTGAAATGATTACATAGCAATATCAACAAGTTTCATCCCACCATCAGACCTACCATGGACTACTCTTCAGAATCAGTCTTATTCTTGGACACATGCATCTCCATCAAGGACGGTCACCTCAGTACCTCACTCCCACGGATAACCTCACGATGCTGTACTTCGCTAGCTTCCACCCGAAACATGTTAAAGAAGCCATCCCCAAGAACAAGCCCTGCACATAAATAGGATCTACTCAGATGAGGAGGAATGTGACGGACACCTAAAGACTTTGAAGGATGCCCTCGTAAGAATGGAACATGATGCTCAACTCGATTGCCAGTTCCAACATGCTACAGCATAAAACTGCAATGACCTCTTCAGAAGACAGACACAGGAATAGACTGATAGAGCACTCCTCACCAACCCAGTACTTCCCCAGAGTGGAGAAACTGCGTCATGTTCTTTGCAGCCTTCAATGTGTCATTAGTGACGATGAGCATCTCACCAAGATCATTCCTATGCCCCCAGTTCTCACCTTTAAAAAACTGCCAAACCTTAAACAGACCATTGTCCGCAGCAAAATACCCTGCCTTCAGGACAGCATCAACCACAACACCACATAACCATGCAATGGCAATCTCTGCAAGATATGTCAAATCATTGACACAGATACTACCATCACACATGGGAATACCGCCCACCATGTACACGGCAGATGCTTGGGTTACTCGGCCAATGTTGTCTACTTCATATACTGTAGGCAAGGATGCCCCGAGGCAGGGTATATTGGTGAGACCATGCAGACACTACAACAACAGAGGAATGGACATTGCGCAACAATCGCCAGACAGGAGTGTTCCCTCCCATTTGGGGAACACTTTAGTGGGCAAAGACACTCAGCCTCTAATGGTTGGGTAACCATCCTCCAAGGCAGCCTTCGAGGTACACAACAACACATAATGGTCAAGCAGAAACGGAGAGCCAAATTCTGTACCCATGAAAAAGGCCTCATCTGTGATCTTGGGCTCATGTTGCGACATGTGACCAGACCAAACAGTCCTGTATCTGTAAAGTCTTCCTTACTGTCCTGTTTTGAGACCATCACCTCGATAAATTCTTATGATCTCTCCAGAGTAATTAGTATGTACAGGTTGGATTACTTATTACACTGGTTAAACCCTTGACATGAGACTCTTATACCTATCGTGTTATTCCAGTCATTTGATTTGTCTTCAGCGCCACCTTATTTTTAATTTTTTTGTGATTATTTCTCTACCTAATTTGATTGGATTATAGGCCATCCCTTCACTTGTTATTCAGCTGTTGGCACTTTAGTTTGACCCTCAGTGTGCAACTCATACCTATCATGTTATTCTGGTCATTTGGTTTTCTCTAACACCACCTTATTACATATGCCATGGGTTTGGAAAGTGCTGACCAAGGCTCCGTGGTGAATTTATGCAATGCATTTTATAAATGGTACATTTTGCTGATACTGAGCATTGTTGGTGGAGGAAGTGGATGCTTGTAGAAGTGGTGCCAATCAAGCAAACTGCTTGTCCTTGATGGTGTTAAGCTTCAATTGTTGTTTGAGCTGCACTCGTCTCTGGGAAGTAGGGAGTATTCCATCACACTCCTGACTTGTGATAGTGGGCAGGCTTTGGGGAGTCAGGAGTTGAGTTACTCACTGAAATATTCCTATTCTCTGATAAGTTCTTGCAATTATCATATTTATATGTCTAGTTCAGTTCTGTTTTGGGTCAATGCTAACCTCCAGGATATTGATTGTGGGTGATTCAGCAAAGGTGACGCCTTGGAAAGTGAAGCAATCGTAGTTAGATTCTCTTGGTGTTAATGTCAATATCCTGGCATTTGTGTGGCAAGAATGTTATTGCCACATGTCAGCCCAAACCTGGATACTGTCCAGGTCTTGCTGCATTTGGACACAGACTGCTTCAGTATCTGAAGAGTCACAATTGTTATTGAGTATTGTACAACCATCAACAAGCATCCCCATTTCTGACCTTAAGATGGTGGAAAGGTCAGAAATGAAGCAGCTGAAGATGGTTGGGCCTAAGATGCTACCCTGAAGAACCCCTGCAGATATCATCATTATAGATTCTCTCTACAGTGCTGAAGCAGGCCATTCAGCCCATCAAGTCCACACTGACCGTCTGAAGAGCATCCCATCCAGATCCACCCTATCCCTGTAGCCCCGCATTTCCCACAGCTAAACCACTTAGCTCACACATCCCTGGAATCAATGGGAAATTTAGCATGGTCAATCCATCTAACCTGCACACCTGTGGACTGTGGGAGAAAACCCACACAGACACAGGGAGAATGTGCAAACTCCACACACAGTTGCCTGAGGGTGGAACTGAACATGTGTCGCTGCTGCTATGAGGCAGAAGTGCTAACCACTGAGCCACTGTGCCCAGATGTCCTGCAGCTTAGATGACTGACGGACAATAACCATAATTATCTTCCTTTGTGCAAGGTATGACCCAATTAGCAAAGAATTTTCCCAACATTTCCCATTGACTCCAGTTTTGCCCAGGAATCCTGAATGCCACTTTTGGTCAAATCAACCTTGATGTCAAACATAGCCACTTTCACCTCACCTCTGGAATTCAGCTCTTTTGTCCATGTTTGAAGCAAGGCTGCGTTAGGTCAGAAACTCTGATGGAACTCAAAGTGGGTGTCACTGAGCAGGTTATTGCTGAGTAGGAGCTGCTTGATGGTACTGTTGATGACACCTTCCATAACTTTACTGACAACTGAGAGTAGCCTGATGGAGAAGTAATTGGCTGGGTTGGGTTTGTTCTTTTTTGGTATGACGTACCGGGGTAATTTTGCACATTGTCAGGTAGATGCGAACAGCTTGGAAAATTCCAGATTACAAATCTTCAATGCTATTGTTGGAATGTTGTCAGAGCCCATACCTTTGCAGTATCCAGTATCTCCGGCTGTTTCTTGTTATCACCTGGAGTGAATTAAATTGCCTGAAAACTGCCTTAAATGGAGATATCCAAACAGATTGATTAAAAAGAAAGTACAATATAATTGCAAAACTTCAAATTAGATTTTAATATGCTTTATGGAAAGTCAAATCAACTTACAGACAGTCCCTGGGTTGCAAATGGATTCCGTTCTTGAGTCTGTTAGGAAGTTGATTTGTACACAAGTTGGAACACATAGCAGGACAATATAAAATAGCCATTCATAAGTACAACAAACATTCATACATCAATCCTGAAAAATTACACACCAGTTTGGGACTGTGTTTTTAGGTATGAGCGTTCTTAAATCAGGGACGCCCTGTATATATTTCCTCATTGAAGGTGCTGATTCTTGCTGAGGTTTGGTGCCATGAATGCTGACAGTCAGGAACTGAAACTGGAACCTTCAAGACAATATTCGTAGTGTAACGCTTTGACGAGTATCATAAGAAGCAATTGCAACGGGAGGAAAAAACTCTTTTATGCTGAGTGTATCAGCACTACCAGAGAATCTGCCAGAAGTAGGTTCATTCAAGAGGTATGGAATCATTACCTGGATGGGAAGAATGTGCAGGGTTGCAGAGCAAAGTTGATGGAATGGAAGTAGATGAATTTCTCAGGCAGACAGCCACCTGATGGTTGCATGGCGTCCTTCTGAGTCACACCATTCTATGATTTATGCTGACATCCCATCAACTTTTTACATTATGAATTCCTCTAGCTACACTATTATGATACCAGTATTGAGCAACTTCAGTTGAGTGGGAAGATGAGAAAAGCTGTGTTCTTCTCCTTAAAGTAGAGGAAATTAAGGGTTTTAATAAATGTGTTTAAAATAATAAAAGACATTAATTGAGTAATAGTTTCTTGTGGCAATAGGTCAGTAACCAGAGAAGATGGATTTAAGGTAACTGGCAAAAAATTGAGGGTAGCAGATCTGTATGCTCAGCAGAAACACAATCTACAATTCTGCTGATGTTCCATGATTTGAAATACAAAACATAAATTCTATCTGCAGCAAGTCCCAAAGTGTGTATCTCGAATATATCCATCAACAATCTCATTTTAACACTTTGAGCTATGCATCTCAGTGATTGTTTATGCACTTCTGAAAATGATAACTGAAATAAAATGTTCTGTTCCTTGATAAAGATTTAGATTTTCAGAAAGCTAATTAACATCATAGAAAATAAAGTGTGTGTGGGTCGAAGTTAGCATTTTATGTGCTGAGAACACTGAAAATAGGCATGTGTTTCTGAACAGACATACAATAGATTTCAAATGCACAGCAACATCTCTTTCAAAATATGCTATGGAGTTATTAAAGCCCAGGTCTAGATATAACAGGCAGACGGGGGACCCTAATGACATGCCTTTTGGTTTCTCCACATTTACTTACATTTTCCTGTTTTTTTTTCCCTTTGGTTGGTTTTGTAACAACATATTGTAGATTACTGTAAAGCAACATTTATTTTGGCAAGTCAAAAGCAAAATACTGCTCATACTGGAAATCTGAAATATAAATTGAAAAGGCTGAAAATACTCAGTAAGTAAGGAGCATCTGTGAAGGGAGAAAAGGGTGACACTGAATGTTGATGCTATTGTAAAAAGGGATCACTGGCTGCATTAAGCTGATGAGCCATGAAAAATGAATATGTTTGGCTTCATTGGTTCCATTCAATTCAATCAGGGCCCAGTCCCATTTACACATATTTGTTCCACACCCCTTAATATTTCTATTTAAAAAATCTCAGTTCTAAAAATCTCAATCGATTCAGTTTCAAAAGTCTTTTTGAGACAAGAGATCTAGATTTCCACTTGTGTCAGAACGTACTTCCTGCTTTCACATCTAAATTGCCTGTATCTAATCATAAGATGTGTCCTCTTGGTTTGGATTCTCCTCCAGAAGAACCAGTTTTTTACCCTACTGAATCCCTTTAACTAAAAACTATAATAAGATTACCCATCTCTTATCACTCAAGGAAATAAACTTTTAATCGCTAATATTATGCTGGTGAATCTGTCTTGTACACTTCTAAACTAACAGATCTTCCCTGAGGTACGGTACTCAAAAAAAAATACACTGATTGCAGCAGAGGAAAACTTTGGTAACCATTTTTTTGACAGCTCAAGGGAAGATCTCTGCTTCATTATCCTTGCTTCGTTATTCACCTTCACTGGATTCAAAAATGGATGGCTTAATTAAGTACAATCCAGAATGAAAGATGATTATGAGTAAAATTTCACATTTATGATGAACGGAAGGGACAGGTCTACAGAAATAAATTGTTTCCAACAGTTGAGATTTCAAGAACAAGAAGCCAAGATATCAGACTAAATGTATGAAATTTAAGGTAGAAGATAAGAGAAATTTCTATGGCAACATCTGGGTACAGGAATTGAACTTTCTGTACTTTGTAATAAATACAGTAATTATAAACAATATTCCAGCATTTCAGTATTTTGTCTTTACTCTTATGGAATTTATGATTCATTTAGATATTAAGTCGACAAGTTGAGTCACAACTTCATCAGCCATGAAAAAATAGACAGGCAGAAATTATATTTGAAATCAAGAATCGTTTCCTTTAAAAGTATTTGATAACATTAATAACATTTATTTCACATTCTGGAAATAAATAAGATATGTTTCAGAATAGAGACATTTGAATATTATTTTAGAAACATACAGTTTTTGCAGCATTGAAGGGAACATCAAGTCTTCCAAATTAAGTTAATGACAGGTTTATAGGCCATGAAAGAGCTGAATATTGGGATTCTTTTCCTTAATCTTTTTCCAGCTCTCCGAAATTGAGCTGAGCTGTCCAGCCAACTAAACTGTCTACTTCCTGGTCCCTCAATTCCTCATCTTGAGTATTGCTGTTGGGTTGCATTGGCTTGCTGCTTGTTGACAGATTCTGGGCTACTGAAGTTGAAACTTCTAAAACAAAGAGCATAATGCACTAATGTTAAAATGACATGTGCTAACATCCACAGTTGATTAATCTGATATGAAAAAGACTCACATTTGATGATCCTTGAGACTGTGCACAAATGTTGGAATACTGTTTAAATTTTTTTTCCTTCCTTTCTGGAAAGGGCCAGCTGTAATTGGGCAAGGCCTTACGTCAGCCAGTGAGTCAGGCATCCCTAATCTTCATATCTGAATGAAGCCAGGAAATGTTGCCTGTTAGGATCAAATCTGATTTCATTCTCCCTATGTACACAGTGAAATACTTTCCAGTAAGAAAACCAGTTTAATTATGGTTTCTATACTGCTCCTCTGATGGCAATTGATTCAACATGAACTGGGAATCAAAACAGACAGATTCTCGTCTGAGATAGCAGGAACTGGATGCTGGAGAATCTGAGATAACAAGGTATAGAGCTGAATGAACACAGCAGGCCAAGCAGCATCAGAGGAGCAGCAAAGCTGATGTTTCAGTCCTAGACCCTTCTTCGGAGAAAAGAAATATTCAGTAGGTCAGGCAGCATCTGTGAAGGGAGAAAAAGGGTGACACTGAATATTGATGCTGTTGTATTAAGGGATCACTGGCTGCATTGGTAGCATTAAGCCGATGAGCCATGAAAAAATGGATATGTTTGGCTTCATTGGTTCCATTCAATTCAATCAGGGCTCAGTTCCATTTGCATATAATTGTTCCACATCCCTTTTGTATTTCCTTGACTAATGAGAGGTAGGTAATCTCATTATAGTTTGCTTTCTGAAGAAGGGTCTAGATCCGAAACGTCAGCTTTCTTGCTCGGCCTGCTGCGTTCATCCAGCTCTACACCTTGTTATCACGGGTTCTGGTCTGATCAGCATTAGGCTAACTGAGCACTCCCTGCAGTCGCTGGTATATTGCGAACATAATGTTGGCCAAGACATGTTGCAAGACAGGCAGATAAACCCTAGCAGCAGTTTGGGAATGGGCCCCAGAGGCCCCGCAAATGATAGGGTCATGTCTGCTTGAACCCCCCTCCCTGACTTTTCCATCACAGCCCTGATGACCCTCAATGGGGTCTGCCTACATTTCACCCTCTCCTCCACCCCCATCCAAATGAATTCAACAATGACATTACTGACTTGAGCATTGTAGTGCTGTCACGGCCCAGGACCTCTGGCACTATGACATTGACATCACAGCCCTGAGTGAGACACAACTGACAGGAGAAGGCCAGCTTAAAGAACAAGGTGATGGTTACACTTCTTCTGGAGAGGAAAATCAGAACAAGATCATCTTCACAGGGTCAGCTTCACCATAGAAAATTAACTGGTTCGACATCCCAATGAATCCTCCTGTGGGCTAAGTGGCCCTGTGACTGAGCCTGGCCCAGAAGCTGCACACCACAGTCATCAGTGTGTACACCCTGATCCTAGTCACAACAGATGAGACAAAAGAGGCGCTTTACATCAGCCTTGGCCAACTGCTGTGCCGCACCCCCAAGGGAAACAAGTTTATTCTCCTCAGTGGCTTCATTGTCACAGTCAGAAAGAGCACCAAACATTGGAAAGGCATGTTAGGCAAGAAAACTGAAGGGAAAACAAACTCCAATGGCGTCCTCCTCCTGACCAAGTGTCAAGCACACGACCTCAGCATAACAAACACCCTGCTCCCTTAGAGAACAAGCCCAAGACCTTGGGGCAATACCTCACTCCAAACACTGGCACTGAATCAATTACATTATCATTTGAAGGAGGGACTACAAAGATATCCGCATCACCTGCACCATGACAAGCTGACAACCACTGGACCAACCACTGACTAATCTGTCCTACCACCTCCATCAACCTGGCCCTAAATTCGCAGAGGCAGAAACACTTAGCTGAATATTGCCAGACTCAAAGACCCCAAGAAGAAATACCTTCTTAAGTGGCACCTCACAGCCAAACTGGTAATGACCAATGTGTTAAAGCCACAGAATGCCCACACCACCTGGTCCACACTAACAAGACATCATAGTCAGCACCTGTGAAGCGACGCTCAGCCTTTCATCTGGGAACTCAGACTGGTTCAATGAGAATGATCAGGAGATCCAGGATCTCCTCGTCCCACAAACACAAAGCATGCCTGAACTGGCAGCTCCACCAAAACTTGAGTGAGAGGAAACAAATTGTGAGGCAACTGAAGGCCAAGATCTAGTGGTTAGATGGTGAGTGGAAAGAATGCAGCAGACACAGCAGCTCACCACAATGTGTGCAGCTTCTGCAGAGCAATCAAAGTCATCTACCGTCCGAGTATGCAGGGAGCTACTCCACTGAGAGCCAAAAACAGATAGTCGCTTATCAAAGCCCGAGAGGCAGTCAGCACCTACTGGAGTCAGTACTTTGAGTACCTCCTCAACTAAGGTGCAGCCTTTGATGTAAGTGCTCCCGACACCATTCTGCAACACACTACCTGTCACCATTTCAGCTCACCTCCAACTTGCCACGAGGTGGTAAAAGCATCCTACAGCTGAAAAACAACAAGGTCTCCAGCACAGAGGGAATCTCCACTGAAGTTGTAAAATATGGCTAAGAAGCAGTCTTGACACAAATCCACAATCTCATCACTCTCATCTGGAAGGAAGACAGCATACCAAGAGATCTCAGAGTTGTCACAATTGTGACCATCTTAAGACAGGAGACAGATCTGACTGGAAATTACAGAGGGATTTTCCATAGGAAAGGTCATCGTGAGAATCCTTCACAACTGCCTCCCTCCAGTGACTGAAGGGCTCCTCCCTGAGTTTCAATATGATTTCTGCTTGTCAACAGAAACAATGGTCATGATCTTCAGTATGTAACAAATCCAAGAAAACTGCAGTGAACAGCCCCAATCACTGTATGTGGCCTTTCGAATCTCACAAAAACTCTGTCACCCATGAGTATTGTGGTATGTCTTCCTCAAATCAGCTGCCTGCAAAAATTTGTCACCATTCTCCGCTGGACATGCAAATTGCGATTCTCACCAATGGATTTACTCAGACCCAAAACAAGTGCAACTGGTGTCAAGCAGGGCTGTGAGTTCATACCGACACCGTTTGCCATCTTCCCTGGTACAACAGTCCACCCCACGTCCATGAAGCTCCCCAATGGAGTGGAGCTAACCTACAGGGTGAGCAGGAAATTGTTTGTCTTTCGATTCCTCCAGGCTAGAACCAAGACCACTTTCTCTCATTGAACTGCAGTACTCAGAAGTTACCCATGGGTGCACACAGTCGGAGACTGAGCTACTAATCAACGTTGATCCATTCACTGTGACATGAGAGAATGGTACTCAGACTAAACTTCTGGAAATCAATGATGCTCTATCAGCATGCTCCTGCCACACAACGTTGCTGCCCCAACCATCAAATCTATAGGAATCCCACAGACAACGTGGGTCATTTGCCTTACCTCAGGAGCCTCCTCTCAGTGCAAAGAGACATTAGCAAAGAGATTCAATATTGACACCAATACGCTAGTGCAGCCTTCAGATGCCTGAGGAACAGACAGTTCAAAGTCTGATACCTCAAACCAAGCACCAAGCACATGGTCAACAGAGGGAGCCATGGTCCCCACCCTCCTTTGTGCACCTGAAATATGCACCATGAGTAACCATGGTCCTCAAATCTCTGGATAGTTATCACCAGTGTTCCATTCACATAATCCTGCAAATCTACTAGCAGGATAGGTGTACCAACATGAGCACTCTCTCTCTAATATTGAGGCACTGGTCAAGCTTGACTAGTTACAATGGGCTGGCCACATTGTCTACATGCCTAACTCAAGACTCCCTAAACAAATGCTGTATTCCAAGCTCTGCAATGGTCAGTGATCAGTAGGAAGGCTGAGGAAATTCTAGAAGGATTCTCTGAATGCCTTCCTAAACAAATGCAGATTCACCTCTCAAACAAACAAACTAGAGAAGAAGCATCTGCCAGAGGCCCCAAACACTTTGAGTGTCCCTGTGTGGAAGCAAGTCACCCTCAATGCTGAGGGACAGCCAAAGAAGACAAAGAGGAATTTACAGCAGATTAACTGTAGTGGTTCAAAGAGGTGACTCACCACCACTTTAGATTCATAGAAATTTATAGTCCAGAATATGTCTTTGGACCATCGAGTTGGCACTAACAATAACTCCTCTAAATCTACATGAGTACCACTTTGCAACACTTAGCCCAGACCATTGAATGTTATGACATTTCAAGTGCTCGTCCAATACTTATTAATTTTTTTAACTTGTCAGAGCAATTAGGTCTTGCCAGCTACACCAACATTCCAATAAATAATATTTTTTCAAAAATACCTAAGGGTTTATCCATAATGTAGCAATTCTTCATGCGGTTGATTCGGGCAAGTTTCTTGTCCAATGTCACGTGAGCTTTCCTTCCTTTCTTAAATGCTCCATACATTATATAGTTGAACCTGTACTCAACATGAGACAAAAGCACTCAGTATATTATCTCGCAGTTAGAACATAATTCACGTTACTCACTTTGATTTTAAATTCCTGACAACTAAGTGGCAGTTTATTTTCAGAGGAAACATTCTCTAATTTTTAACTCAGTTAAGCGCCAGCCACAGGGTCAAACTCCATGGTGCTATATTAAACTGACTGATTTAAACAAAGAACAAAGGACAATACAGCACAGGAATAGGCCTTTCGGCCCATCAAGCCTGCACCGATTCTTATTCCTTATTTAGACCTGCTACTTATTTCCCATACACAGTTTCTATCCCTCTGTTTGCCTCCTGCTCATGTGTCTATCAAGACAGACGCTAAACATTGCTAATGTACATGCTTCCTCCACTGGCAGTGCATTCCAGCCACCCGCCTCCTCTGTGTGAAAAATTTTCCCCACACTTCTGCCCTAAACCTTCCCCTCTCACTCGGCATTTCAAGACACCCAACACTTCTTCCTTCATTATGTTGATCTGCCCGAGAGTATTCACACATATTTCCCTAACCTCAACATCCCTCATGTCCTTCTCTTTGGTTAATACCGATGTATAGTACTCATTAAGGATCTCACCCATTTCCTTTGTCTCCACACATAACCTCCCTGCTTTATCCTTGAGTAGGCCTAGTCTTTCCCTAGCCACCCTCTTACCCCTGCTATATGTATAGAATGTCTTGGGATTCGCCTTAACCCTGCCCCTTTCAGTGCCCCCCAATACACCATTTGCACCCTTTCCTCTTTTGCTATATTCTCCAAGGACTTTGTCTGTTTTTAGTTGCCCAGACCTGAGGTATGTTTCCTTTTTTTTTGACTAAGCTGATAACTTTCCCTGTCAGCCAAGATTCCTGAATCCTGCCATCCTGTCTTTCATTTTCACAGGAACATGTCTTTCCTACATTCTAATCAACTGGTCTTTAGACTCCCACATGTCGGATGTGGACTTACCCTCAAACAGCTGCTCCCAATTCATATCCTCCAATTCTCACCTCATTTAGTTATCGTTGACCTTCCCCCAATTTAGCACCTTCACCTGAAGTCCACTCTTGTCCTTATCCACAAGTATCTGAAAATTTATGACATTATGGTTACTATTCCCAAAATGCTCACCCACTTTGATCAACTGGCCAGGCTCATTTCTCAATACAGGTCCACTATGGCCCTCTTCCTCACTGGACTATCCATATTCTGTTTCAATAAATCCTCATGATCTCATCCAACAAATTGCTCCCTATCCAAACCCCCGACACTAACGGAGTACCAGTTAATATGGGGGAAGTTAAAATCACTCACCACAGCAACCCTGCTATTTTTGCATCCTTCCAGAATTTGCTTACATATCTCTTTCTCTATCTCCCACTGGTAGCTGGGAGGTCTGTAGTACATTCCCTGCATTGTGACTGCAACCTTCCTAATCCTGAGTTCTATTCACAATGCCTTGCTGCAAGATCCTTCCAGGGTGTCCTCCCTCAACACAGCCTGTAATATGTTCCCTAACCAGTATTGCAACTCTTTTGCTTCCTCCTCTATCTCATCTAAAACATTGTTATCCCAGAACAGTAAGCTTTCAATTCTGTCCCTCTTTCAAACATGTTTATGTGACAGCAACAACATTATAATTAATCCAGGCTCTTAGTTCACCCATTTTACCTGTTATGCTTCTTGCAATGAAGCAAATACAGTCCAAGCCTCCAGTTCTACTGAGCTCAGCAACCTTTTCCTGGCAGCTGTTCCTCTTAGCTATATTTGCCTTAGTCTAAAGTTATTCCCCAGTCTCTAAATCTAAAGACCTGCTGCTCCAGTTCTCACCCCCCTGCCACATTAGCTTAAACCCTCCCAAGCAGCTCTACCAAACCTCCCTGCTAGGATAATGGTGCCTCTGAAATTTAGATGCAACCAGTCCTTCTTGTACAGGTCCCACCTGCCATGGAAGCCATCCCAATGAACCACATGTCTGAAGCCCTTTCCCCTACACCAGCTCTTTAACACATATTGAATTGTATATGTTCCTGTTCCTAGCCTCAGTAGCACATGGCGTGGGGAGTAATCCTGAAATTACTACTATAAAGGTCCTGATATTTGGTTTACTACCTAACTCCCTGAATTGTAATTGCAGGACCTTATCACTCCTCCAATCTGTTTCATTTGTGCCACTATCGACAATGACTTCTGTCTGTTTACCCTGCCTTTCAGGAATGCCCCAAGACATCCATGATCATGGCACCAGGAGGGCCACATATCATTCTGGAGTTTCTCTCGTAGCCACAGAATCACCTATCTCTGTCCCTGACTATTGAATCTCCAATCACAATTGCTCTACTACACTTTGTCCCTCCCTTCTATACAGCAGGGCCAGCCATGGTGCCACTGCTCTAGCTGCTGCTGTTGTTTTTGTTATCTGGTGGGCCACCCCCTCATCATTATCCAAAATGGAATTCTTTCTTTGACAGGGAGACAGCTGCAGGGGACTCCAGCACTAATGCCTGCTCCATCTATCTCCCTGTACTTAGGATGTGACCACTTTTGACCATGACGAAATGGACTTGAGAAACATGTCTCGCAAGTTTGTCTGTAGACAGTTGTCTTGATTGGTACCTTTCTTACATAAAAAACATTTAGTATTTACTTCAGCTAGTTTTAAAAACATTCAGCCTCCATTTAGAGGCAACACTGTAATATATATGACACAGTAAATAAATTTCTGGGGACAGAAAACACAATTTCCAATAAAAATAACATGTGGCCAATGCTGGAAATCTGAAGTAAAAATAAAGTTTCCTTGAAAAAAAATTCAAAACGTTAACTTGGTTTTTCTCTCTTTAGGTGTTGCTAGACATGCTGAGTTTCTCCCAGCATCTTCTGTTTTTATGAATACCACGTTCATGGTACTTATGTTCCCTGTTTCTGGGTGCAATACTGTTTTGATCCAGTTGTGTTGTGCTTTTCACATTGTTGCTTTGAATACATTCTCCTCCAATATGGAAGGAACTTTGTAGGCACAATGGCAAAGTCACAAACACAGCTAAGAAAAACTGTACAGTTGCAAATATTGCACTCATGGAATTATGTTAGAATTGTTGCCAAACTCCAAATTCCCCTCACCCCTTGCAGCAGTGTAAAAGAGCCCAATTCAGAATACAGCAATTGTTTCAACAACAACTTTACAAACAAATTATGAACATAAAGAAAGTAGTCTTGCTAATGCTGTGCAATGCAATTTGTAGCAAGTTTTAGAGGATAAAAGCATGAGTAATTACAGGAGACTGATGAAAAGTGGTGGGAACAGAAAGGAAGGGAAAGACAAAACAAAACTAAGACGTGGTGATAGAAAATAGTGATTTGATGGAATCAAGAAACTGAAAGGGAGCACAGCTAGGCACAGTCTGACAAAAGGAGAAAAACTACATGGGTAGATGTAGCAGTAGATATGAAAGATTGAGTCACAGGAGGAAAGGCAAGAAGCATATGGAAAATAGAGAAGTTTAGAGAGAGTTAGAGAAGACAGAATTACAGCAAAGGACTGCTTTACAGTCCTAGATAATTATACATATTTTCTGCCCTTGCTTAACCACTTTAATATCAATATATGTAGCAATATTAAAATCTGAGACCTTTCGAAGAAATAATTCACAACAAACATCACCTTAAAACAATTACCATAACAACCGAGGAAATAGATGAAATTGGTACATTAATGCATTATACACATGAATTGTACAGTAGCTTTTATTTATTAGAAGTATCAAAGATTATATTTGAAAATTATGTTTCAGCTAAGCTTCCAGTGCACAATATCTGAGGATATTAGTGAAATTGAGCTTGTGGACTTAGAACATCAGCTGCATGTAAATGGAAAATTATGTTTCAGTCTATTGCCTCAGTTAAGAGTCCCACAATGCTCAGAAGTGAGGATAGTGGAGAGAGGGAGGATTGCTCATCACTGGCAAGTCTCTTGTTTTCCCTCTATGTTAAGGAGGTATTTACAAACATCTACAGCAATTCCATTTATTACGTCAATATATGGCCCAGTAGAAATCTTGCAGTAGGGTGCTGAGTATAGTTTTTAATAATAAGAGAATTACATAACATTTTCAAGAAAGAGATGGATAGAGCTCTTAAAGATAATGGAATCAAGGGTTATGGGAATAAGGCAGGAAAAGGATACTGATTGTGGATGATCAGCCATGATCATAATGAATGGTGGTGCTGGCTCAAAGGGCCGAATGGCCTACTCCAGCACCTATTGTCTATTAAGTTCTGTTATTACAAATACCTTGTTCATTGTTGATATATTTTAGTACATAACTTTTAGTTTTTCACATTAAAATTTAACCATAGGCAATGAGATAAATGCAATTAAAGCAGCTTGAAGTCTATTGCACTTAAAAGATTGGGGCCATATTGCCTTAAATGGTTAACAGCTAGAAAGCTAGAACGGTAGATGTGATATCTACACTGTTGCAAATAAATTCAAAGTAGAGAGATGTGTTAGTTTTGGGAATTAGGGCTAAATTAATATAGGAATATTCAGTGAATGCTGAAAGTTTATAAAACTCGTTTACTTCATCAGATCAAAAAATAAATTTAAATGGGTGAGAATTAATATAAAAATTTGACAGTGCAGAGCAGTATATGTCATCATGGAGGTTAGAAAGGCCTTCTAATTTCAGTACAACTACGTGTTTACTAGAGAGATTTTTTTTAGATGCAGTTTGGAACTTGTGTGGTTTATATCTCATTGGGAGAGGTAAGCCAAAGTAAGCGGCAGTTAAACACACCTGGATTACAAGCAGATTAAAATAACAATTTTATCACTGACAACGTGGTAATTGTGCAAGGCTTAATCTTAGTTTGGATCCTGTGAGGGAATTGAAGCTGGAGGTTGCCTGGTTTGAAGCTAATGAGAGAATCTACAGTGGGCCTCAAACATATAACTAATCAATAGATTAGATTGGAATAAAGGGTTAAGCATGTCTAGATAAGAAGGGGCAAATGCAAGTTTTACCTTTAATAGTGGAGCTGAGAAAAGTCTTTCAGAGGACTGTCAAACATTTATTGTGGTCCTGACAGAAGTACAAGATTGATGTGTCTAATATAAAGTTTTTTTCAGGGAAGTAGAAAGTATAATTGAATGCATAACTTATATGGTTGTAAACCACATTGCTCATAGTACTTACTTCATTAAGTCTTTAATATATAATAAAGTTTGCTTTGTTACAAAAGCGATTTTTTTTGGCTTAGTGCTCTCAATTTGTTTGGATTTCTTTTTTCCAAATTATTCAATGGATGTGGACATCACTAGATGCCCTTGAGAAGGTGCTACTGAGCTGCCCTCTTGAACTGTTGCAGTTCATTTGATGCAGATACACTAACAACACCATTAGGGAGGGAATTACACAACACTACCAAACTACACAGAAGGAACAGCAATATATTTCTAAGTCATGATAGGGGTGGCTTGGAGGAGAAGTTGCAGCTCATGGCTTTCCCATAAAACGACTAACCCTGCACTTCTAGATGGTAGTGGTTATGGGACTGAAAATATGCTGTCCAAGATGTTTGGTGTATTTCCGCAAAGCATCTTGTCACAGTGTACACTACATATTAATGATCCATAAATGGATCACAACAATGTCCTTTTTCTCTGCTTATATTTTCTTCCTGACTGTAAGGTTGGTGATTCTGAGATGCACGGATCACTCACCCCAATTGTATTGACAATCCTGATTCAGGGATTTGGCTCATAGGTCTGTGTTCCTCTATCTCTACTCTACGCAGCTGGAAGTTCTGCTCTGTTATTATACTACTATCTGAATGAGACTTCTGGAATTCTGGTCCTATGTATTGTGTTGGTATGTTTTACAGGCCACAAAGTCCAAGGATTTATCGATGCATTTTGTTATACAAGGAAAAAACAGCCACAGTTCTTGATCCCAGCTTCATCCCAGATGTCCAAGTTCTTTAAGGACCGCAACTTTCCCCCCACGGTGATCGAGAACGCCCTTGACCGCGTCTCCCGCATTTCCCGCGACACATCCCTCACACCCCGCCCCCGCCACAACCG
This sequence comes from Stegostoma tigrinum, assembly GCF_030684315.1. Classification (NCBI taxonomy): domain Eukaryota; kingdom Metazoa; phylum Chordata; class Chondrichthyes; order Orectolobiformes; family Stegostomatidae; genus Stegostoma; species Stegostoma tigrinum. Next base: position 49,154,313 of record NC_081361.1, on the reverse strand, counting down.
CCCTAAGAGGATCCCCCTCGTTCTCACACACCACCCTACCAACCTCCGGATACAACGCATTATCCTCCGACACTTCCGCCATTTACAATCCGACCCCACCACCCAAGACATTTTTCCATCCCCTCCCCTGTCTGCTTTCCGGAGAGACCACTCTCTCCGTGACTCCCTTGTTCGCTCCACACTGCCCTCCAACCCCACCACACCCGGCACCTTCCCCTGCAACCGCAGGAAATGCTACACTTGTCCCCACACCTCCGCCCTCACCCCCATCCCAGGCCCCAAGATGACATTCCACATTAAGCAGAGGTTCACCTGCACATCTGCCAATGTGGTATACTGCATCCACTGTACCCGGTGCGGCTTCCTCTACATTGGGGAAACCAAGCAGAGGCTTGGGGACCGCTTTGCAGAACACTTACACTCAGTTCGCAACAAACAACTGCAGCTCCCAGTCGCAAACCATTTCCACTCCCCCTCCCATTCTCTTGATGACATGTCCATCATGGGCCTCCTGCACTGCCACAATGATGCCACCCGAAGGTTGCAGGAACAGCAACTCATATTCCACCTGGGAACCCTGCAGCCATATGGTATCAATGTGGACTTCACCAGTTTCAAAATCTCCCCTTCCCCCACCGCATCCCTAAACCAGCCCAGTTCATCCCCTCCCCCCACTGCACCACACAACCAGCCCAGCTCTTCCCCCCCACCCACTGCATCCCAAAACCAGTCCAACCTGTCTCTGCCTCCCTAACCGGTTCTTCCTCTCACCCATCCCTTCCTCCCACCCCAAGCCGCACCCCCAGCTACCTACTAACCTCATCCCACCTCCTTGACCTGTCCATCTTCCCTGGACTGACCTATCCCCTCCCTACCTCCCCACCTACACTCTCTCCACCTATCTTCTTTACTCTCCATCTTCGGTCCGCCTCCCCCTCTCTCCCTATTTATTCCAGTTCCCTCCCCTCATCCCCCTCTCTGATGAAGGGTCTAGGCCCGAAACGTCGGCTTTTGTGCTCCTGAGATGCTGCTTGGCCTGCTGTGTTCATCCAGCCTCACATTTTATTATCACAGTTCTTGATCCTGATTTCTATTGTGTGAGTCCTGATAGAAGTACATTTGGTAGAAATGAATGATAGGATTGGACCTGGTTGTTGGGTTCAGTGGCTAATTATACATGTGTAAAGACCAAAGTCTTTTGACTTTCGTCCTTTCTAAAATTGTGGACTGAAATGAGACAAACACTTTCAGTGCAAATAAGCCTGTCCTTTCAGCTTCTTAGTCTTGCAAGCTTCAATCTACATGGGTTCTATGGTCAGACACACAGAATATATATTTTAATTTTATATCAGCTGCTTTGTTCATAGATTTGGATAGTCTTTCTACCTGATTACAATGCTAATTTTTGACACAGTTCCTCTTTCCGGTTTCAAAGAAGGCTAATTAAAAATCCTACAGTGTGACATTAAGAAGCATAAAACTACATTAACAAATGTCATACAGAAGACAGTTTAAATCACCCTTTAATTTTACAAATTATGCTATTCCAAGGACTGTTGGCTTTCCAAGTAAATTCATTCAAAATCCATCACTTATGTTACATCCTCTTTATGAAGAAACGTATGAGTGATTTACCCTTATTTCTTGATTTCAGTTGGAGTTTCTTTTAAATTTGATACAGAAGTACATGTTGCTGGTCTGAATCCTCACACATTGAATATGCGATCAATGCTTTTAGCTTTACCAGGTCTGTAGTCTTTCATTTGCATCTAATACATAATGAGAATCTTATGTTTTACATAAAAGTATATATTGGCTGATTTGACCTATAATTCAAGCAGATGCTTGTCGTTATTTAATACATTGTTTACATACACTAGCAATGAACCAATCAGTTCATCTCCCATGGCTCTGTTCAAAGAACATGTTCATTTCTTTTATTAAGGATATCTCTGATTGCTTGCCACTCTTAATTCTTTCCTACCTCAATAATAATTTGCACTTCTGTAGGAATCTTTAACATAGTAAAATGTCCCGAGGAATTTCATCGAAGTGTGGTTGAACAGAAACTGATACTAAACTAAAGAAGGTATCATTAGAACTGAGGCAGAAGAATCAGTGTAAGAGGTAGGTTTTAAGAATTAACTTAAAACAGGAGAGAGAGGTACACAAATTTACAGAAGCAATTCCAGCACTTAAGGCCCAACCAAGTGAAAGCAAAGCTACCAATGCAGTTGTAAATGCAAAGATAAATGTGGAAGATGTTAGAGAGGTTTGAAGTGCTGCAGGAGATTACAAAGACAGAGATTATGGAAAGGCTTGAAAACAACAATGAGAATTTTAAAATCATGGTATTAATGGACTGGGAGTGAGTGCAAATCAATGAGGTCAATTATTTTTGCTTCTTCTCAATTTTGGTTCTATTTCAATCATTAACAATTGTGGCCTCCAGGCCACATCTTGTCTTGGAACTATATTGCTGTTCTTTTGCTGTCACTGAATGAATATTCTGGAACTCTCTGAACAGGTTGAAAACCATGTTAAAAAACTTAAACAATAGTGCGCTAAAGCTACCTTCACAAGGATAATTAGGGATCGGCAATAAATGCTAGTCAACAAGTGATGTCCACATCCCATGAATGAGTAATCAAGAAAAAAAATTCTAATGCTGGGGAGTTCTCAAGGATTTTTCAGTTTTACTTTTGCTCCACAATGGGAAGGAAAGCATTCCTGCTCATTCATCTGAAATAGGTGTCTGAACTGACTTTTTCACCTTTTTCTCATTGCAGCTTGATACTCATAATGTTATTTTTTTCACTTTCTATATCTTCCATATGCCATTCTATAACAAAATCTCATCCTGGAGCTCCATGGAGGATCTCAACGTATAGTTTGGGAGCATTGGGCATAATTACTGCTTGGGGACAGACAAATCAGGAGAGTGTAAAGTGGCACCAACCATAACAGTAGTGATAGAGAGACGATTAGAGTAAAAGGCACAAAAAAGGTTGTGATAAAAACAGAAATTGCACTAAAAGGAATCGTCAGACAGCTTTTTTTCTTCTACAGTGTTCAGTAATGTGAACACAAAGAAAATGTTTGGCATTTTTTTAAGATTAGATGAGATAGTGAATGCCAGAACTGACTCACTTTGAGTCATCAAGACAAGCTGATTGTAGTTCTTTATTGGACTAATATAAGACATGAAGAAATCTGAATTTGTTTAGAGGTCCTGCTAGAAATGTACCATAATTCCAGAAGATTTTACCAGACACCTGCAGGGAATCAACCACAATGAGATTCTATTAATTCTGGATTCTTTTAAATCAGCCTTTTAAGGAATCGATGATAAGTAAAAAAGACTAGGTGCCACATAAATTCAATACTTCCCGTGTTTTCTGTGGTATCTTTGGCTGTGTATACTGTCTTAAATGAGGAAGGAAACTGAATGAGGAAGGTGGTTGAATGCAAATTGAAGGAATTTTTTCAATCATTTAATCGGTTACTATAAACAAAACTTCATGTAAAAATAAGCAAATCCAGGCAGATATTGTGCTCTTGATGGCAGATACTGATTTAAAAGCTTGTGAAACTTCATGTTCCATTTCATCCAAATGAACTGATCTCACACAATAATATGAGACTTGATTATTTTAACATTTTTATCATATTCCGGCCACGTAGGGCATGACACAGTGTACGATGTAAGTCAGGGACAAAATGACTGTTAGAAGGCAAATGAATGGTTGCTAGATGCTGCATCAGTATTCAAAGGACTTTTCACAGAAGCAGCAAGGAAATGTGGCAACATGTCAAGCTAAGAAATGTTTAGTAGCATTTTTGTAGCCTTTTTACCTAAGCCTTTTTGAAGCATCCATTTCAATTAGATGCTGTGCAACTTGAACACATTAAATAATGTCAACTGTATTTTATAGAGGCCCGATTAACAGCTGATTTGGTCTTTACAGAGATTTCAGACAGTTGTTACACAGTTTCATTGTCCCTATATTCAAACATTGCGTTTAAAGTAGCCTTCAGACGAGTGTTCACAATGGCATGGGCCCTTTGCATCTAAACTGCAAAAGTGCTTCAGGTGACAACATGAATCCCACATTACCCTGACTTTATTATATAATACTGAACCTGACTTTATTATATAGTACTGGCAATCTATATAACCTCCCGTAAGTGTGTACCTATACAGTTAGGCATTAAGTCATTTAACTCAGGTGAATACGCACTCTTTATTCTGTTCTTTAATCTCTTCCTGCAAATCCTCCTTTTCCAGTCCGTGGTACAGTGCTTTAAGATGAGGATAGGGCACTGGCACTGAAACAAAGATACAAATAAAATCACTGATTTGTCTCTTGAGGACAGGTTTCACTTAATGGTTGAAAAATTGGAGAACCACAACTATGCAGTTATTTTCTTTGAGAAGCTACTTTCCCAAATGATACATAAGAGTAAAGTAGGCACTATTCAAAGTTAGTATAACCTTTCAATGTTTGATAACTTAAAACCCGATAGTTTAACCACTTTGCTGCATTCCCGTTCCGGCGCAAAACTCTGTTGCGAAAACAGTAATTGCTTGAAATAAACAGCAGGTCAGACTGTATCTATGGAGAGAGATGCACTTTAAATTTTTAGTTAACTTTTTTTGAGATTGTTACAAATTGTAATGAATGCCTGGTTTTAAGCAAGTGGGGGCAGGGTGTGGAGTCTGGTGGATAAAATATAAAAAAGGTTTGATAAAAGAATCACTGAAATTATGGTCTAAAATTGAACTTAATATGGAGTACTGGAGGGTACAAAAGTGCCTCATAGAAAGATGTTCCTTGAGCTTTTTTTGACCTTCATTGGCAAACTGCAGAAGATGTGGACATGGTGGGGATGGGATCGCAAAAGTGGAGAAGTAAAATAGCAAGTGGCTCGAAACTTAGGGCATGCTTGTAGACTCAATGAAAGTATTTGCAAAGGAGTCACTCAACTTGCATTCAAACTCTTTGATGAGTAGAGATTAAACCATTTTGCAAGCAGTGAATAGGAATTAGGAAGAGTGGGCCATTCATTGTCCCTTGAGCTTGCTTTGCCAATTGATTAAATCGTGATTGATTTCCTACCGACCACTATACCCTTTGACACCCTTATTAAGAATCTACCTAACTCAACCTTTAAAAATATTCAATGATGCTGCTCTGAACTACTTTCTAGCAAAAGAATTCCACAGACTTGTAAAGTACTGAGATAAAACAAATTTTCCTAATCGCAGTATTAAATGGGACATCTCTTATTTTTAAACTGCGCAGTTCTAGTCTGTCCAGCAAGGGGAACTGTCATCTCAACATCCATTCTCTTGAATCTTATCAGGGTCTCACATGTTTCATTAAGATCACCTCTTATTCTTCTAAATTTCCAAAGGATACAACAGCAACCTGTCCAACCTTCCCTCATAAAGCAACCCAAACTGTAAAGTACTCCAGATGTGGTCTCACCAATGGCCTGTATGACTTTTGTGAACCTTGCCCTTTCAATAAATGATAACATTACCACTTCTCTTCCTAATCTACACCTGCACACTAACATTAGTACACTGCACTGCAACGTTCTGTAATCTCTCCCATTCAAAAATAAACAGCTCTTCAATTCTGCCTGCCAAAGTGAATAAGTTCACATTTACTCACATGATATCAAATTTGTGCCCACTCACTTAACCTGTATGCTTTTGCAGTCTCCTTAATGTTCCCAGGATAGCCTACACTCCTACCAATATTTGTGTCATCAGCAAATCAAGTAACTATATACAAGGTCCCTTCATTCAAGTCATTGCAATAGATTGTAACTATAGATTGTACTACATTAAAAGTACACTGTTTCATAACTCATTCATAGCTCATTCCAAGTTGCCCTTCCAGAATTTACCTAGAATTCAGTTTTGCACTGTATACCCACATTAAATGGAAACATGGCCTAATTTGTCTGAAACGGGTGGCATAATGTCAGGATTAATGGTAACAATGAGTATTGCAGAGGGCTAGGCCAATGTGCTGGGGATAAAAGTTCAAAACAGTAGCTCACGGAATTGAAATTCAGTTAATAAACTTGGAAAATAAAACTAGTTTCATTAGTGATGATTGTGAAATTATTGTTGATTGCTGTAAAAATTCATCTGGTTCACTGATGTTTTTAGGGAAGAAAATTGACCATTCTTACCTGGTCTGGCTCCAGAGTGACTCCAGAGCCATAGCAATGTGCTTGACTCTTAACCGCCCTCTCCAGTGGGTTAACAAATCACTCAGCGCAAGGGAAATTAGGGATGGACAACAAATGCTAGTTACCCTTGCCAATGATGCCCACATCCCATGAGAGAAATAAGAGAAAACTCATTAAATTTGAAGCCTTATAAGTATCAAAGTCTAGGCTGAGTTGAAGTGCAGGGCCTGAATGTGTAAAATAAGCATTCCAACCCAGTGTGGTATCCAAAACTATCAGACTATTTTCAGGGCTAGTAGAAGGAAGCACCTTAATTGGTGTATTACCGTACTTGGATCTTTGCAGCTCTCAGTTGCTTTTGTTGTGGCAATTTCACACCAGGCCTTGTGATAGTCATCAAAAGCAATCCTTTTTATTCTAAAAGAGAGCATAATTATTCATGTTAATTATGTAAAGAGTTTACCTAATTAAATGCTGTTTAAATGATCCATACAGTAACAAAATGATCAAAAAGGAACCAATGCGGACAGAAATCCTCATGTTATAAAGAGGAAGGTACAAAAGAGTTAATTACAAACAATGGGAATCTGACAAACATGGGAAGACAAAGGTTATAGAATAACACAAAGACCTTATTTTCAATCAATTTTTCCCTTCCCTTCTGAAGGCACCGATTCACATAAATTTATCATATTGTTACCAACAGCACTTCGGTAACCTCGCCAAGTAGATATTTTTCAAGTGCCATTCTTGACCAGTGAACAGCAAGTTTTCAGTGGGGCTGCAGGAGTTGGTGTGAGGAAAGAGATGCAAAGGCACAGTTAATGATAACTTATAAATCCTTGATCAATAGAGGACTCAAGGGTAATGGTGAATAGGCAGGAAAGTGGGCATAAGGAATGTCAGATCAACCATGATCATATTGAACGGCAGAGCAGGCTTAAAGGGCCGTATGGTTTACTCTTGTTCGTTTTTCTTACAGCCTTATGGCCTTAAGGAGGAGAACTTCAAAGGCACTTGTTTCAAAAATTCATTGATATGATGTGGGTATTACTGGCTGCTCCAGCATTTATTGCCCATGTCTAGCTGCTGTGGAGAAGGTGGTGAAAGTTGCCTTCTTGAAACACTGCAGACCATTTCATGTACCAACATTCAAAATTTCAGGAAGTTCTAGGATCTAGACTCAGTGTCACTGAACTAGCTGTAATATGTTCCCAAAGATATCGCCTAATATGGTCTGGAGACTTTATTGAAATTAGGGAACAAATGATAATATATTCACTAATAGTTAATTGGGTTGGAATTGTTTGCATAAATATGGGGAGCCAGTATTTAGTGGGATAAGAATTTTATGGAGTGTGGCTGACTGAAATAAAGCTGTAACAATAAAGTGTGAACTCAAGTTCTGTTCAAATACAGGTAGCTTTGCTGTAACGTGTACTTCGTGAACGCAAATTGGCTGCAACACGATTGATGAATAGTGGTGCTGTTTGGATTATGCAAACTTTCTGCTGAGCAGGTACAGCAATTTCCCTGTAACGCTATTTTCTCTGGAGAATTTCTATAGCGTGAAGTCACACAAGAATGCAACTATTGTGGTATAGGAGAACTAGCTGTAAAATTATCTTATGTAGTACAACATCTCAGTCAGTATGGTGAGTAGCTTGGAGGGAAACTTACATAGAAACATAGAAGATAGAAGCAGGTTGAGGCCATTCATCCATTTGAGCCTGCTCTGCCATTCATCATGATCATGGCTGATTGTCTAACTCAGTAGCCTAATCCTGCTTTCTCCCCATAACTTTTGATCCCATTTGCACTATATCTAGCCATCTCTTGAATACATTCAATGCTTTGGCATCAACTACCTCCTGTGCAAATGATTTCCACAGGCTCACCACTCACTGGGTGAAGAAATATCTCCTCACCTCTGTCCTAAATGGTCTACCCTGTATCGTTGGACTATGACCCCTGGTTCTGGACACCCCACCATCAGGAACATCCTCCCTGCATCTAGTCTGTCTAGTCCTGTTAGAATTTTATAAGATTCTATGGGGTCACCACTTTTCGTCTGACCACTAGAAAAAACAGCCTTAACCCAGTCAATCTCTCCTCATACGTCAGTCCCACCATCCCCCCAAAACAACCTGGTAAACCTTTCCCACACTCCCTTGAGAGCAAATGTATCCTTCCTCAGAAAAGGAGACCAAAACTGCACACAATGTTCTAGGTGTGGCCTCACCAAGTCCCTGTATAACTCCAATAACACACCCCTGCTGCTGTACTCAAAACCTCTCACAATGAAGGCCAACATACCATTTGCCTTCTTTATCACCTGCTGCACCTGCATGCTTACCTTCAGTGACTGGTGCATAAGGACACCCAGGTCCCGCTGCACACTCCCCTCTCCCATTTTACAGCCATTCAGGTCTGCCTGAATCCTTCTTATTTTTGCTACCAAAGTGAATAACCTCACATTTATCCAAATTATACTGCATCTGCCACTGATTTGCCCAGTCAGCCAATCGGTCCAGATCATGCTAAAGGATTTCTGCATCCTTGTCACAGTACACCCTCCCACCAAACTTGGCATCATCTGCAAACTTTGAGATGCTACATTTTGTTTCCTCATCCAAATCATTAATCTATATTGTGAATAGATGGGGTCCCAGCACCGAACCCTATGGCACCCCACTAGTTACTGCCTGCCAATTTGAAAAGGACCCATTAATTCCTACTGTTTGCTTATTCTCTGCCAACCAGCTTCCTGTTCATCTCATACATCTCTACCAATCCCTTGCACTTTAATCTTGTGCAATAATGTCTCATGAGGGATTTTGTCGAAAGTTCTCTGAAAGTTCAAGTATATACCATTTCAACTGGCTCCCCCTTGTCAACTCTACCAGTTACATCTTCATAGAATTCTAACAGATTTGTCAGGCATGATTTCCCCTTAATAAATCCATGTTAACTCTGTCTGATCCTGACACTGCCTTCTAAATGCTCCACTATAAAGTCCTTGATAATAGATTTGAGAATATTCTCGACTAACGATGTTAGGCTTATTGGTCAATAATTCCCTTTCTCTCTACCATCAGTTTTGAATAGTTGAGTGACATTAGATACCCAATGATCTGCAGGGGCTGTTCCAGAATCTACAGAATCCTGGAAGCTGACCACGAATGCATCTACTATTTTTACAGCCACTTCCTTAAGTATCTGGAATATAGATGATCAGACCCTGGGGATTTAACTGCCTTCAATCCCATCAGTTATTCCCACACCATTTCTCTACCACCACTGATCTCCTTCCATTCTTCCTTTTCACTAAATCTTGCATTCTCCAATATTTCTGGTATCTAATTTGTGTTCTCTTATGAGCGGACAGCACCAAAGTATGTATTCAGTTGCTCAGCCATTTCTTTGTCCCCTAATATACATTTCTCCATTTCTGTCTGTAGGGAACCTACATTTGTCTTCATCAATCTCTTTCTCTTCAAATATCTATAGAAACTCTTGGTGTCATTAATTTCATTCCCTGCAAACTTCCTTTCGTACTGCATTTTCCCCTTCTTAATCAATCTCTTGGTCCTTCTTTTTTGAATTCTAAACTGCCTCCAATCCTCAGAGATAATATTTTTCTTGACCAGTATGTATGCTTCTTCCTTAGATTGGATACTGTCTCTAAATTCCTTTGTAAGACATCGATTGGCCCTCTTCCCCATTTCACTTATGTGCTAGACAGGAATAAACAGTTGTTGCAGGTCTCCATGCATTCCTGAATGTTTGCCATTGCCTATCTACTCTCCCCAATCTATCAAGACCAACTCACACCTCATTTCTTCATTGTTTGCTTTATCGAGATTCAGCATCTTAGTATCCAAATCAACTACCTCTCCATCTTGTTAAAAAATTGTATCACGTTATGGTCATTTATCCCCAAGGGATGTCGTACAGCTAGGTTGGCAATGGTTCCCTTCTCATTACACAGTACCCAGGCTTTTCTGGAAAAGATGCAAGATCTGCCCACAGGCCACCTCCCTCACTTCCATCCAGGGCCCTAAACAGCCCTTCCAGGTGAGACAGAGTTTCACCTGCATCGCCTTCAACATAGTCTACTGCATCTGGCGCTCCCGATGTGGTCTCCTCTACGTCAGTGAGACCAAACATAGACTATGTGACTGTTTTGCTGAGCACCTCTGCCTGGGCCTAAATGACCAGCCTAACCTCCCGGCCACCGTCCATTTCAACCCCCGGCTCCACTTCCCCTTCAGCATGTCCGTCCTCGGCATCCTCCATTGTTGCAGCAACTCAGAATGCAAATTTGAGGAACAATATCCTATCTTCTGCCTAGGCACCCTATAGTCCAGAGGACTCAACATCGAGCTCTCCAATTTCAAATAAACCTCCCACCCATCCCCTGCCTCCCCTTGCCAGCCCCACCTCCTCTCTTACATTCCACTTACTGACCCTCCAGTCAGGCTACCAACCAGATTCATTCCTCCCATCAACCAACCAGGTTGTACCTACTAACAGTGTCTATCTACCACAACCAGTTTGCTAACTCCCTCTCCCTAATTAACCCTTCTCTCTTTACCTGCAGATTCCCCTACCCCCACATCCTGTCCTGAAGAAGGATAAAACTCGAAACGTTGACTTCTCCTTTCCTCCAGATGCTGCCTGGCTTGCTGTATTCTTCCGGCCTCCTGTTTGTCTAACTTACATCTGCAGTTTTGTTTTCCTCCCTAGTGAGAAGCTCGCCATGAAGCTTGGAACTTAGTTAAAAGGTGCAGCAAATTGCTCCAGAGGTTAGTAAAAACTTCACCAACTTTTATCACTAATGTGGTTAAGATACGACTCTGTGAGTGTGTCTATATCAGGCCACTGCTTGACTAGTGTGTGAGACAGTCTCCCAGTTTTAGTACTAGTCCCCAAAATGCTGTTAAGGAGAATTTTTCAGGGTTGACAAGGCTGAGTTTGTCATTGTTGTTTCCATTGCCTAGGTCAATGCCACATTGCCCATCCTTTTCTTGAGACATTGCACAGTTGATCCAACTGAGTGTCGTACTAGGCCATTTCAGAGGCAATTAGGACCACATTCTGGGCCTGGAGTCACATGTAGAACAGACCAAGTTAGGATGGCAGTTTTACATCCTCAAAGGGCATCAGTGAACGAGAAGGTTTTACGGCCATCACTTGACTTTTAATTCCAGATCTTTGTTGAATTTAAATTCAATCATCAACATGATGGGATTCTAATCAGGGTCCCGGAACGTCATTGAACGGATTGCTAACCCAGCAACTGTACCACTACGCCATTTACCCTTGCTCACCAAAAGAACAGGAACACAGCAATGCTTTGGGATGGAATTCTAGAGGATATAGAGTAGTCAATGAATGATTAGTCTCCTGACGAAGAAACACAGGGAGAGCTGGAGCCTGGGAAATGGAAAGGTACAGGTCCAGAGTGGTTGATGATGAAGAGATCTGAAAGTGGGAATCAAGATATTCAAATTGACTTGCAGGGACACAAGAGATCGGGAGTGCTAATGAATATAGAGAATTTAGAACTTTGCAGAAAAACACATGATCAAGGACAGCTGAAATACAATAGAGGATATTTTGGACAAAGAATAATTTATCTCTACATAGTCCAAGATCATTTAAAATAGTACCAAACATGGTTTGAACTTCCTGTTGTGCATGATCCAAACTATAATTTACTTAGGCAGAGGACCTTTTATTAAAATTTTTAACCAAAAACAGAAAATGCGGAGCATTGAATGAAACTGTTTTCAACTGTTGCTTTACCTGCATGAATTAACTGAATTATACAGTAATATATTGGTAGGAAAGTGACCTTGCATGCAGGTGGCTTCTTAATTTTGGACGATAGTCTGGCAAAGCTTTGATAAGAGGAAGGAAAGGGAAATCAGAAGGATTAGCACAGATAGCTGTCTTGCAGCTTTTGATAACGAAGTGTGAAGCTGGATGAACACAGCAGGCCAAGCAGCATCTCAGGAGCACAAAAGCTGACGTTTCGGGCCTAGACCCTTCATCAGAGAGGGGAATGGTGAGAGGCAACTGGAATAAATAGGGAGAGAGGGGGAGGCGGACCGAAAATGGAAAGAAAAGAAGATAGGTGGAGAGGAGAGTATAGGTGAAGAGGTAGGGAGGGGACAGGTCAGTCCAGGGAAGATGGACAGGTCAAGGAGGCGGGATGAGGTTAGTAGGTAGGAAATGGAGGTGCGGCTTGAGGTGGGAGGAAGGGATGGGTGAGAGGAAGAACAGGTTAGGGAAGCGGAGACAGGCTGGGCTGGTTTTGGGATGCAGTGGGGGAAGGGGACGAGCTGGGCTGGTTTTGTGATGCAGTGCGGGGAGGGGAAGAAATGGGCTGGTCCTCACCTATACTCTCCTCTCTACCTATCTTCTTTTCTCTCCATTTTTGGTCCGCCTCCCCCTCTATCCATATTTATTCCAATTCCCTCTCCCCATTCCCCTCTCTGATGAAGGGTCTAGGCCCGAAACATCAGCTTTTGTGCTCCTGATATGCTGCTTGGCCTGCTGTGTTTATCCAGCTTCACACTTTATTATCTTGGATTCTCCAGCATCTGCAGTTCCCATTATCACTGACACAATTGCAGCTTTTGATGTCTTGTTTAGGACAGGATTTACAAAGAGAGAGGAAATGGCTCTTTTGTTGGAGTTTAATTTAGATAAATGTGAGGTGCTGCATTTTGGAAAGGCAAATCAGAGGACTTATATGCTTTATGGTAAGGTCCTGGGGAGTGCTGCTGAACAAAGAAACCTTGGAGTGCAGGTTCATACTTTGTTGAAAGTGGAGTCACAGGTAGATAGGCTAGTAATGAAGGTGTTTGGTCTGTTGCCTTTATTGGTTACTGCATTAAGTGTAGGAGTTGCGGCTGTACAGGATGTTGGTTAGGTCACTATTGAACTGCTGCGTGCAATTCTGGTCTCCTTGATAATAAGAAGGATGTTGTGAAACTTGAAAGGGTTCAGAAAAGTCTTACAATGATGTTGCCAAGGTTGGAGGGATTGTGCTATAGGGAGAGGGTGAATAGGCTGGGGAATGGATAGGGTAATTGGGAAGGGCTTTTCCCTGGGGAGTGAGAATTCAAAACTAGCGGGCATAGGTTTAAGATGAGAGAGGAAAGATTTAAAAGGGACATCAGGGTCAACTTTTTCTTACAAAGGGTGGTGCATGTATGGACTGAGCTGCCAGAGGAAGTGGAGGAGCTGGTACAATTACAACAATTAAAAAGCATCTTGATGGGTATATGAGTAGCAAGGGTTCAGAGGGGTATGAGCAAAATACGCTGGCAAATAGGACTAAATCCATTTAGGATATCTTGTTGGCACGGACAAGTTAGACTGAACAGTCTGTTTCCATGCTGCATATCTCTAGGACTGAGCAACAATCACAAAGTCATAAATTTGCCAACGGGAAATTTTCAAAAGAAGTCCATCTTCTTTTGAAAAAAATACATTTTTCCCATGGGTTAATAGTTCAAAGTGCCACTTAACAATGACATTACACCATAAGAAAGATCCCATGTCCCTCAACTGTTGAATGATTGCAACATCACTCAAATGGTGGTGCTTGAAGGGTTAACATTTTTATTTTCTGCAAACCACAATTAACCCCGAGCAACAACTTGGATAAGAGAATGCAAAAGAAATCTGAAGACCTCGTAAGCCTCAGCATAGGTTAAAATTTGAGAGATTTAAGGGAAAGCTATTGAGCATCAGAAATAATAAACATATGGAGACAAGCTTCAGGAGTTTTTAAAAATTAGATCATATGTCCAGATCTCACAGATATGCAGTTCTGAAAAGATTACTGTGAAAATGATGCTGAAATCAAATAAAATCTGAATAAATACCAGTCACTATTTTGCTAATCAAGATTTAACCAGTTTTCCTGACATTCAAGTGAGGATACTTTCAGCAAATTGTACCCATTCTTTTAAAAAAGGGGAGTAGATGAATATTGGATTAAAAATGAATCATTTTTCTCTGCAGAAATACTGGTGAGGTTAACAAAGGTCACCAATATTGAAATATAAATCTGTTACTCTAGAACCACTGAAAGATGTTGAAATATATGCATGGACATGAAATGGTGATACTTACATGATTGATACCCTCTAGATACAACAAAAAAAAGTGGTCCTGTTAATTGGAGAACAACTATATTGTTAGCAGCACGGTACGTCTAAATTGTTCCCTTAATCTCAGATTTGAATGATTGATGGAGAATGGAAACTTCTTACCCTACATTTCTTGTTGTCACTTTTACTTCACTTGCTCTCTCTTAAACATGCATACCTTCTCTTTGTTTAATTTGCTTTTATGTGCCTTAATAGAAATTGGGCTGAATTTGACCTGAAGTTGTTTAAGAAGGATGTTGTGAAACTTGAACGGGTTCAGAGAAGATTTACACCGATGTTGCGAGGGTTGGAAGGTTTGAGCTGCAGGGACAGGGTTTGTCAAATACATGGACAGTTTCTGTACACGAGGTTCAGTGAGGTTCCTCACTCTATCTTACCAAACTCACCTCATCACCTACACACCACATACCTTTGGTACCTCTCTTGCCACAGGCGGCAATACTCCCCATTGCTTGCACTGCCCGAGATTCCTGGTTCAGGTGTCCCCATATTTAAACCACAGTTGTGAACCAGGTCAAACACGAGCAGGCTTGGAGTTGCCCCACATGCTTCATGTGAATTGTACTAAACATACTCATTGGAGGGAAACTGTGCCGATAAGGACCTCGAGGACTTGGTAGATGGGTGGGTGCAGAGGAGGTGCTGTCCTTCTCCCCCAGGAGCAGTAGGCCCTGCCAGCCTAGACCATAGTTGCTATCCAGATCAGTGCAGTACCCACAGTTTGGAGGAATGCCCAACAAAACAATGTAAATGACCTTCTCTGCTGCACGAGGGTAAATGCCATTATATTCTCTCTACTACCTCATACATGCTATCTCTGCTACTACACCCACCTCCGATCTAGGCTCATAGTTTACCACTGTTACATGCAACATCTTCCATTGCTTGCTGTCATCATTCCTCTCCCTCCACAGCTTCTGTGTTTCCTCCTTCTTTTATTCTTTATTCATTCACGGGATGAGGGTGTCACTGGCTTGGCAGCATTTATTGCCAGTTAAGAGACAACCACATTGCTGTGGGTCTGGCGTCACATATAGAACATAGAACATGGAAAAGTACAGCACAGTACAGGCCCTTCGCCCCACGATGCTTTGCTGTGGAATAATCCTAATCCAAAACTAAAATAGCCTAACCTACATTCCCCTCAATTCACCGCTGTCTATGTGCATGTCCAGCAATCGCTTAAATGTCACTAACGGCTCTGCTTCCACGACTACCACTGGCAAAGTATTCCATGCGCTCACAACTCTCTGGGTGGAGAACCTCCCTCTGATGTCTCCTCTATACCTTCCTCCTAACACCTTAAAACTATGACCCCTCGTGGCAGTCAATCCTGCCCTGGGGAAAAGTCTCTGGCTAAATTAGGATGGCAGTTAGGATGGCAGTTTCCTTCCCTAAAGGACATTAGAGAACCAGATGGGTTTTTCCAACAATCGACAATAGATTCATGGTCATCGTTAGATTCTTAGTTCCAGATATTTTACTGAATTCAAATTTCACTATCTGCCATGGTGGGAATCGAAACCAGGTCCCCAGAACATTATCTGGGTCTCTGGATTAACAGTTTAGTGATAATACCACTTGGCCATTGCCTCCTCACTTGGAAAAGCTTTTCCACCTTCTCCGCACATGCACCAGCATGAATCCACTTTTAGCTCCTTCAGTCCCTCATTTTCCCTCATTTCAGAAATAAACAGCTCTAATAGGGTGGAGAGAGCCAAGATGGATGGTGGGTGCCTGACATTCAGTTTCTCACCACTGAGGAGAAGGTCCTGCTACTTGAGGACCTTGACTGCCCAAGTAGCAATGCCGAAACCATCAGGTCGCAGCAACCAATTCAAAAACATTGCCCTTTGCTGTGCTGCTGTCCCACTATTACCACAGTGAATGTACTCTTAACATGACCAAACGTCTGCCTCTTGCTCATGATGGACTCTCTCCTTTTGTCTTTTGCATTGTCTAGGTGGCTAAGAGGACAGCCCCACAACCCCTTCTCATGTTACCACCCAATTCATCTATTTAACAGATTAACAACATCCCCCCGAGCCCCAAACATATCATTAAGTGAACTGTCAACCACATTGCTGTGGGTCTGGCGTCACATGTAGGCCAGACCAGTTAAGGATGGCAGTTTCCTTCGCTAAAGGACATTAGTGAACCAGATGGTGAAACCAGAGTGGTGCTGACTGTCAATGACCTCCTAAGTCACTTTGTCCCTTTCCCATGCATGATTTATCACCTTCCCCACAACTTATTTGTGGAGGTGCTGCTGTTGGACGGGGTTGGGCAATCAGAAGACACACACCAGTCCACAGGTTTATTTGAAATCACAAGCTTTTAGGGGAGCGCTGCTCCTTTGTCAGGTGAAATGCAGGTAAGTGCACAGGCACAGAATCTACAGGCAGAGAGATAATAGCCAGATCTCTTATAAATATTATTAATCAACCTGTTGTGACATTCCTCCAGAGCAGGCCTTCTGGCACCATGACAGGGTCCTTTAAAACTCCTGGCATCTGATGCTATGACACAAAGATGCAACATTTTGATCTGAAAACAAAATGCAGAACTCTTGCACCAGGAACTCACCCCTACTAACTGACGATATCTCCCTTATCTTAACTGAGGATGACTGCCCTCAGACCTTGAGATTTGGATGATACACACATAGTGTGTTTGCTACTGGTGCTAGGTGTGGGTGTGAGATTGACATAGCATGGTGCCATACAGTAACATGCCCACCATCTTCACTAATGACTGCTGACAACTGTGACAAGCTAAAAGGCAAGAGGAGACAGAAGTCCTGTGAGCCTTTAAGCTCTGGCTGGGGTGGGGGAGAAACATTCAGAAAAGCAGGGTAGGGCAATGCCCTGAGCATTCAAGTAGATAAAATGTGAGTGCTCACTAGGAGCGCACATGAGGAGCCCTCAAATGCACTTAGTCCAATCAATTAAATTGATTCTTGTTCCGGCGTGCAAAATGTCTTTGCAGCAGCAGAAGCAGCACTGCACTGAAAGGTGCCAGTGTGATTCCAAGTGCAGTGTTGAAGTGGAGAACTGTCTTGCACTTGGACTGGTGATGTGCCATGACAGTGTGTGAGGCTGGTATACGGCCCATACCAATATCTGTAAACAGGGTGCATGCCCATGGACTATGCCTCAAATTTTTTCTGATTGCGGTCCAAGCTGGAAGGACAGAGGAGCCAAGTAACAGTTCTGCATTTGGAATGGGGAATTGTTGCCATCTTGTCTCTATCCAATGGGTGAGAAAACAGGATAGTGCATATAAATGTGAGAAGATTAACTCATATGCAATTGGACCTCTCACTAGCCAGATCCATGTCTTGCCGTTCAACACTCAATTGGAAAGTGGAACTTCTTGCTGTTGACATCAAGGAACGTCTTACTGCTGACCTCACCTGATTTTCCCAACTTGGCAACTGATGAGGTATTGCACAAATTAAGAGCTTGTGATGGATGAGGTGACATATTGCCATGGATAGAAGATGATTGGCAAAAAGCAAGCTGAGGGAGGGCATAATGTTTTCAGGCCCTGCAAGATGTGGCGAGTGATGTGCCACAATGAGTGGTGCCCCATGGGGCCTTGATGGTTAACCATCTATGTCAGTGACTCAGATAGAGGGACTGAGCGCATGCTCGCTAAATTTGCTGACAATGCAACATTAAGGTTAGAAAGTAAGTTGTGAAGAGAACACAGGAGTCTGCAAGGGTATAGATAGGCGAAGGGAATGGGTAAAAAAATTGACTGATTAAGTATAATTTGAGAAGAAATGAACCTGGCCACTTTGGCAGGAAGAACAAAAAAGCAGCTTATTACTTATTGCCAAATTGAAATTGCAGAACTCTGAGACAGACAGAAATCTGATGTGTTGGTACACGAAACACAAAATGTTAGTACGCACTTGATCTGGAAAGGAAGTGGAATTTGTCAAGGGGAATAGATTATAAAAGTAAGGATGTTCTGCTACAGATGTGTAGAATGCTAGAGAGACCACATCTGGAGCATTGCATACAATTTGATCTACTTATTTAAGAAAGAATTAAAATCCATTAGACGTAGTTAAGTGAAGATTCACTTGACTGATATTTACAGTGGGGAGGTTATCTTATGAGGAAATATTAAATAGGCTGGGCCTGTACTGATTAGATTTTAGAAGGATGAGACATGGTTTTATCGAAACATCTATAATGCAGCAAGAGCTAGACTAGGTGGAAGCTGACAGGATGTTTTCCCTTGTGAGAGAGTTTAGATCCAGGTGATACAATTTAAAAGAAATGTCTCCCATTCAGAGGGCGGAATGGAAGAAATTTTTTTCTCTCAGTGTCAGAAAACATTTTAACTTAACTCTCTTGCCCAGACAGCATTGAAGGCAGGGTCATTACATACTTTTAAAGGAGAGGTGGAATAGATTGTTGACTAACAAGGGAGTAAAAGATTATCAGGATAGGCAGGGATCTGGATTTGAGGGCATAATTAGATCAGCCACAATTTTATTAAATGGATGAGCAGGCTAAATTTGTGTGTTTGTAATTGGTATGTTACTATTTATTATATTTTTTCAGCTCTTGCTGCTTTGCTAACATCTTGCAAGTATATCAATTACATCCAGCTTCTCACTGAATTAGCATGTTCAGTCATTTTCATTTTGTTTTAGTAACAATTATTTTACACCATTAATCCAAGAATGCTTTTAATGCACTTTCCTAAACACAGAAGACAAAAATGATGAAAATCAAAACAAAAATCTTACTGTAAAAACGGGGATTTAAAATATGTATTCAGAGGGTCTTGGTGGTTCCCAGAAAATATAATATCCATGAGTATTCTTATTTCATCAAATTTATTATGGTTTCATGAGATGAACCCAGTTCTGTGGGTATGGAATATCCAAATGTTGATTACTGACATCTGGATTCTCTTTATCTACTCACGTTAGAGGCTTGCCACAAGTTGGTGTGGAAACTTGGTCTTCAAAATGAGTCACAGGAAAATTCTCTGCTTCTACCTTAACTCCAGCTGTTGAGGGACAAAGGTAAACTTGAGAGATGTCAGTATCACTACAAAGAAACAACTATGTCACATTATTTTGCCTTTTCCCCAAAATCTCCACCTTATATTACTGAACTAAGGTGCCAGATGAAAATCCCACTTCCAGCATGCCAACTGTGAAGCCTGTACTAATACTGAGGTGCTGGTCTATAACAGCCAGATGCAATACATATGTATTGTATACCTGCATGTTAACCACAGAGTGCAAATTCCTCCTGTCATAATTGCATTCCTTCTGTATCATTTACAGCCTTTTGTGGTTCTCCCCCACTGCTACCATCTCAGCATGTTTCCTGTCTTAGACTGATTGAGTCATACAGTTCGACCAAGTTCCCAAATTAAGCTTGTCCCACCTGCCTGCATTTGGCCCTCCAAACCTTTCCCTTTCATGTACTCATCCAAATGTCTTTTAAGTGATGTATTTGTAACCACATTCACTATTACCTCTGGAAATTTGTTCCACACACGAGCTACTCTATATATAAAAAAGTCACCCCTCATATGTTTTAAATCTTTCTCCTCTCACCTTACAAATATGTTCACTAGTCTTGAAATCCCCACCCTAGGGGAAATACACCTGACATGCACCTTACCTATATCTATCATGACTTTATAAACCTCTATAAGGTCACCCCTCAATCTCTATGTTCCAGTGAAAGAAGTCCCAGCCTATCCAGTCTCTCCTTATAACTCAAATCCTCCATTCCCAGCAACATCTGTGTTGAGAGATAATAAAATGTGAGGCTGGATGAACACAGCAGGCCAAGCAGCATCTCAGGAGCACAAAAGCTGACGGTTCGGGCCTGGTCGACCCATCGTCTCAGCCTGCTCCTGCCCCACCGAACTCATCTCCACCTATCTGGACTCCATTTTCTCCCCTTTGGTCCAGGAACTCCCCACCTACGTCCGTGACACCACTCACGCCCTCCACCTCCTCCAGGACTTCCAATTCCCTGGCCCCCAACACCTCATATTCACCATGGACGTCCAGTCCCTGTACACCTGCATTCCGCATGGAGATGGCCTCAAGGCCCTCCGCTTCTTCCTGTCCCGCAGGCCCGACCAGTCCCCATCCACCGACACTCTCATCCGCCTAGCTGAACTCGTCCTCACACTCAACAACTTCTCTTTTGACTCCTCCCACTTCCTACAGACTAAGGGGGTGGCCATGGGCACCCGCATGGGCCCCAGCTATGCCTGCCTCTTTGTAGGTTACGTGGAACAGTCCCTCTTCCGCACCTACACAGGCCCCAAACCCCACCTCTTCCTCCGGTACATTGATGACTGTATCGGCGCCGCCTCTTGCTCCCCAGAGGAGCTCGAACAGTTCATCCACTTTACCAACACCTTCCACCCCAACCTTCAGTTCACCTGGGCCATCTCCAGCACATCCCTCACCTTCCTGGACCTCTCAGTCTCCATCTCAGGCAACCAGCTTGTAACTGATGTCCATTTCAAGCCCACCGACTCCCACAGCTACCTAGAATACACCCCCTCCCACCCACCCTCCTGCAAAAATTCCATCCCCTATTCCCAATTCCTCCGCCTCCGCCGCATCTGCTCCCACGATAAGACATTCCACTCCCGCACAACCCAGATGTCCAAGTTCTTTAAGGACCGCAACTTTCCCCCCACAGTGATCGAGAACGCCCTTGACCGCGTCTCCCGTATTTCCCGCAACACATCCCTCACACCCCGCACCCGCCACAACCGCCCTAAGAGGATCCCCCTCGTTCTCACACACCACCCTACCAACCTCCGGATACAACGCATCATCCTCCGACACTTCCGCCATTTACAATCCGACCCCACCACCCAAGACATTTTTCCATCCCCTCCCCTGTCTGCTTTCCGGAGAGACCACTCTCTCCGTGACTCCCTTGTTCGCTCCACACTGCCCTCCAACCCCACCACACCCGGCACCTTCCCCTGCAACCGCAGGAAATGCTACACTTGTCCCCACACCTCCTCCCTCACCCCTATCGCAGGCCCCAAGATGACATTCCACATTACGCAGAGGTTCACCTGCACATCTGCCAATGTGGTATACTGCATCCATTGTACCCGGTGTGGCTTCCTCTACATTGGGGAAACCAAGCGGAGGCTTGGAGACCGCTTTGCAGAACACCTCCGCTCAGTTCGCAACAAACAACTGCACCTCCCAGTCGCAAACCATTTCCACTCCCCCTCCCATTCTCTAGATGACATGTCCATCATGGGCCTCCTGCACTGCCACAATGATGCCACCCGAAGGTTGCAGGAACAGCAACTCATATTCCGCCTGGGAACCCTGCAGCCATATGGTATCAATGTGGACTTCACCAGTTTCAAAATCTCCCTTTCCCCTACTGCATCCCTAAACTAGCCTAGTTCCTCCCCTCCCCCCACTGCACCACACAACCAGCCCAGCTCTTCCCCCCCACCCACTGCATCCCAAAACCAGTCCAACCTGTCTCTGCCTCCCTAACCGGTTCTTCCTCTCACCCATCCCTTCCTCCCACACCAAGCCGCACCCCCAGCTACCTACTAACCTCATCCCACCTCCTTGACCTGTCCGTCTTCCCTGGACTGACCTATCCCCTCCCTACCTCCCCACCTATACTCTCTCCACCTATCTTCTTTACTCTCCATCTTCGGTCCGCCTCCCCCTCTCTCCCTATTTATTCCAGCTCCCTCTCCCCATCCCCCTCTCTGATGAAGGGTCTAGGCCCGAAACGTCAGCTTTTGTGCTCCTGAGATGCTGCTTGGCCTGCTGTCTTCATCCAGCCTCACATTTTATTATCTTGGAATTCTCCAGCATCTGCAGTTCCCATTATCTCTGAAACATCTGTGTTGATATTTTTAATGATTTGTGACTGTGTATACCCCTAAATCTCTCTCCTTGCAGCTCCTATCTCATTTACGTTATTTTCAATGAATAGATGAGTTCTTCTCAGCGGTATATGGGCTAGCCTTTTCCCAGCACTCGGAGCTGTGTAATACCTGCTAACAAGACCACTTTCAAGCATAAGCCTTGCGTATAAACTTCAGCGAGTAATCTCAATTGTACTAAATCCTCTTTGACATGCATCTTCCTTCTGAGCTCTCAGGATAAGGATCAAGGGTGGAAACCTGGATGGGGGCTCATTTTCCTTCTTCTCTATCCCAGTGTTGCTGAAACTAACTGCTGTTCCTATCTGAGAGCAGCTAATTCCACTTGGATCAAACCAAGGATGTTCACTGCCTTCCATCCATTCCATTCCCCAACCCACAAAGAAGAAAGAAAACAACGGGGCCTCAAATCTAAGAATCAGAAGCTTCAGTATACCTGGCACAGTCATCCATTAACAGGTCTGCCTTTGACACCAACCCTCAAGCCCTCTTCCACTACTTTGACTGTGTAACAAGTCTAAAGAGCTTGAATCATTCAGTTGCTTGTTTGACTCTCCCCCATTTCTTTGCCTATTAAACCAAACCAATCTTACCTGTACCAAAGATGATGCCTCAAATGGCGACATTCAACACTTTTCACTGCACTCCTGTACTTTTGTACTTGAGTACATGTGACAATAAAATCAAAACAATCAAAATCAAACCTTCCAATCCTCGTCCCACCACCTCTGAAAGCCCAATGCTCCCTAGTTTCTTTCCATTTCCCCTCTTTGCACACATCCCACCACAAGATTGACTCTTCCTCAAGGACAGTGTTTTTGATTGGGATCATGTTGGGGCAGTGAAACGAACACACATTTCTGTCGGATGTGGTGTCTGGCTTGGCAGAAGACTGGAACAAGGTCGAATGTTTCACTGTAGAAGTTGGACACAGCAGAAACTGCATGGAAAGTAGGGTGGCTGCCATTGAAGATCCTGGGTGCAATGGAAAAAGGAGCACTTGCCTCAGGGACAAGGAGGATCGTTTGGAAGTTCCTGAGTTGGAGACGGCATAATCACGGCACTTAATGATAGACATGGATAAACCAGGGAGAAAGCAATCCTCCTTGGAAATGGTGAGGTAAGGGATATAATCAGGCAACTGTTGGGAACTGGCTGATTTGTTATAGATATTAGTGGAATGAACATTGTTGAATTTAAAAGGTGAGAAGACTTCACTAAAAGAAGGGAGAGTTAGAGAAGGACAATCTAAAGGTAAGAGGTGGCGAGAATGAGGGAATCGGTTGAATCTCTTGCTTGAGGGTGAGAGCAAAAAGCAACATTAGAACTGAAGATCCCATTTGTTTTATTTTTGAGACATGTTTACTTTCTCCTCTATCAAATTTCTCCTCTTTTTCTTTAAGCCTTTCTATGACCTCTGTCAAGTGGAATTTCTGAGAATGAATATCATTAATATTTGCTCTCTTGAACACCACACCCAAATCTAAACTGTCCTCAGCAGAGGTACATGCATTTTCCAGTTAGGGACTTCTAATAATGATAATTAATAACAGTGCTGGTTAGTTTTCCCCTTGTGTAACCCACAGCAGCTCAAGCCCATGAACAAAAGTGAACTGAGGATCAATCCTGGGATCTTGCTGGTCAGTACTTATCAGTTTCACACATCAACTGAGCCATCAGCTACCCCTCGGCATTTTTAAAAGATGTCTGTAATTTTAAGTTCAGAAATGACTTTCCTTCCCTTGACTCAGTTTTATGCCCCTTCACATATATAAAAACCCGGGTTTACATGGGTTATATTTTCACTGTATAAATATTTAAGTGATTTATGACAATAAAGCTCTTACTTTCATTAAGCTGTCTGCTGGTTCGAACACATTCCAAAATCATTTCTCGATAACGTGCTGGGTTTTCCCTCAGCATCTCTACAGCTTCCACATTGACTGCATTTTCCAGGACTGGATTGGACAACATCACCTAGTTGGAGATTGGAGGACACTCCTAATCAACTTTCTATGATTAAAGAGTCAAAAACAAACAGTCAAATTCAAATAAACAGCAGGATGGGACCAAGTGGTGAATTAACTGATCGGTCATCATCCTGCCTCCTCTGGCTTTCAGGTTTGAACCTAAACTAAATTGACAGGGTAAAATTCACCTTTCAGTCTGGCTGTTACTGGGTCATGATCATGGACTATTTAATGGAAGTATTGTAAAATCATACACTGTCACCATTCAATTGATTGTCTATTAGCAAGAAAACAAGGAAATAAATCAAAAAGGTGGGGCAAGTTCAGACACTGGAAGTGAAGAACAAACAGCTTTCTTCCAGTGACAGGGAAAAGAGAAACTGAGGGTAGAAACAGAGGAGACAAAATTGATTGGATGATTAACATTGAGATGTGAACTGAGGGATGCAGAAGAAACCAGATGTGCCAACGTCCCTACTAAAGCTATTGCAAAAAGCAAAGAACTTAAGAAGGGTTGGGGAAGAGATGGAGGCAGCAGAAGGGGTGAAGGGACAAGGAGTCTGAGGAAGTGAAGAGGGGACTGCAAGGCGAATGACAGAAGAGAAGAGGCTGCAGGCGTGTTTGGGAGGGAAGGAGGGTGCTGGAGGTGGGGAAGGAAGGTGGTCGCTGCAAGACAGGTGGGTGATAATTATTGAGAACATTAATGAATTCTTCTCATTCTCCTCCTGTCCAAGTCCAGAAATGTCAAAGGTCAACACAAATGCAGATGGTACATGACTGCATCATGTTGGCTCAGTGGCTCGCACTGCTGCCTCACAGCACCAGGGACCCGGGTTCAATTCCACCCTCGGGCAACTGTCTGTGTGGAGCTTGTATGTTCTCCCCATAGGTTTCCTCCCACAGTCCAAAGATGTGGAGGTTAGGTGGATTGGCCAGGCTAAATTGCCCCGTAGTGACCAGCGATGTGCAGGTTAGGTAGGTAAGCCATGAGAGAGGCAGGGTTGCAGGGATGGCGTTTGGGTCTGCGCGGGATGCTCTTCAGAGGGTTGGTGCCGACTCGAAGGGTCATAACCCTATCACAGGTCCCTGCACTAAAGGGATTCTATGATTCTAGTCTACACATCTATCTCCTTCTGTGTAACAAGTAAATAAAAAGAGGCTTTTGAAAAAATACCTCACGAAGATCCTTCAAAATATTAATTTATCCTCTGGGAGCTGTCCCTAAATCACAATCACAGAGCAGTCTAGAAACCAAGCTACAGCAAAGCTTAAGGCAGCTGAAGGGTCATCACCTTCACCAAACTCCTCCTCACTCATATTAGTCCCCAAATGTCCCAGCACCGGGAAGTGGTGAGTGAGTCAGCTTGTGCCAGTTGTGAAAGAACATGGCAGGACATTAGCTGGTAGGATGTAGAAAAGATTTGAGATTTGTTTAATATGATTCGAGGTCAAGAAATATGCTGTGACAGATTTTGAAAGTACAAATGAAAGAAAGGAAGTTCAGACCTCGATCTAAGAGACATTAAGTAGAGTACAGGAGAAAGCAGAAAAATGGAAGTGTAAATGTGTGAGCACAAGAGTCAGAGAGAGAACAAACTAGCAGTAGGGGGGGTGTGTGTGTGTGAGAGGAAGTGTGGGTGTGAGAACGTGTGTGTGAAAGACAGAGAGAAGGAGAGACACAGAACACGTGCACTTGGAATGGAGAATGTGTGTCAGAGAGGTAGGGACAGAATGTGGGTGAGAGGGAGGAAGAGTATGTGTGAGAGACAGAAAGTATGTTTGCATGTGTGTTAGAGAGAGAGAGTGCATGTGAGAGCTGGAGAGAATGTGTAAGATAGAGAGAGTGTGCGTGTGTCTTTAATCCTCCAAACTTGTGATCTCTATTATAATAAAACAAAATACTGCAGATACTAGAAATCTGAAACAAAAGCAAAAATTGCCGGAGAAACATGGCAGTATCTGCACAGAGAAAGCAGAGTTTACGTTTCAGGTGCAGTGACCCTCAGGTAAAACCACCACCAATCGTTTCTCTAATGAGAGAGTAACCCTAATTACCCGGCATGACAAGGGCAGCAGATGCCTGGGAACACCACAGCCTGCAAATGCTGCTCCAAGTCATATATCATCCTGACTTGGGCCTGTCTCACCATTCCCTCACAGTCACTGGAACAAAACAGCACTGTGGGTGTGCTTTTACACTGAGTACAATGCTGGATGAAGAAGGCAGCTCATCACTATCTTCTCAAGAGCCATTAAGGATAGGCAGTAAATGCTGCCGTAGCCACTGATGTCCACGTTCTATGCAAGATTAAAATAAGAGGTTGATTATTATTGTCAGGAGAAACTGCGACAGAAAAGTGAGAATTAAAAAAGGACTGAAAAAAATAAGATTCATGCAATTATTTGCCTTTTCCCAAACTCAAAATAATTCACTGCACCAACCAAGCAGAACCTGATTACGAAATTCTCCGATATTGCAGAAAGGTGCGAGCAAGGAATGACGGAACGGACATTTGAAGGTGCTATCACTGGTATGTTTTGTGCCGTAAAATTTAATTTGCAGACAATGGCCCCCTCTGCTGGAAAGACTACCTATTACTTTCCAAATAAATGGCACCAGAGGAACTAGGTAAAATACACGATAAAAGCCGAATTGAATTGCGGATGCTGTCAATCCGGAACAAAAACAAAGTTGCTGAAAAAGCTCAGCATCTGTGAAGGAAGAAAACAGAGTTAACGTTTCGGGTCAGGTGACCCCTCCTCAGGATGCTGCCAGACCCGCTGAGCTTTTCCAGCAACTTTGTTTTTGTTGTGTTGTTGAAGGTAAAATACATTCTTTACAGGCAGTAAACTTGAAATTTCATAAAACGACAAAAGTGAAACTCCAGCTCTAGTTACATTTAATGAGTATATTTCATATAATCTTAATTCATAAAGCAGATGAAAAAGTGCAGCAGTCAACCACCATGTTCTACCTTTCAGTCTGGATATGAGAAACAGGCAATCAGTGTGATTTACCCAGCTTACCTCATGCCCATATATCGAAAGCCCAACTAAATATAAATACTAGGCAAATTATGAATGTGTAGAACGTCACCAAATAACTTTAAAAATGGTAAGGTTTTGCTTTAAACTTTATTTCTGTTTTAGCCTTAAATTTGAATTGACCCTTTTCCTATTTTGTGCAGATATTTTGTATTTTCTTTCCTCCGCATATTTTCAGAAACGCATAAGTGTGACAGCACAGGAAGAGGCCATTTGGCCCGCTGTGCAACATTGACCTGTTAAATGACCATCATTACCTGGTGCTGTGTTCTGCTCTTTCCCCATACCCTTGAACCTTATTTTTATCGAAATAAACATCCATATTCTAACAACTTGATAAGTGAAAAGCTTTTCCACACATCACACTTGCTTCTTTTGCAGATCACTTTAACTCTGTGCCATTCTGTTCTTGTTTCTCTTACAAGTGGGTACAGTTTCTCCTTATCTACTCTATCAAGCCCATTCATGATTTTGGAGACAACTAAGTGATCTCCTCTCAGTTTTTTTCTCTGCAAAAGGAGAACAGTTCCAACTTCTTCAATCTATCCTCATTTCTGAAGATCCTCATCCTGAAGCCATTCTTACAAAGTGCCTCTGCACTCTTTCCAATGTATTCACATCCTTCTTATAATATGACACCCAGGAATATACTCAATACTCCAGATGAGGTCTATCAAGTGTCTTACACAAGTTCAACATTGTCTCCTTGCTTCTATATTCTATGTTCCTATTAATAAAGCTGAAGATACTGTGTACTTATCATTCTTTCTACCTGTCCTGCCAATTTCAATGATTTGTGTATATATATATACCCAGGTCCCTCTGCTATTGCACCCCACTTAGAAGTGCACCCTTATTTTAGAATGTCTTTCCATGTTTGTCTTTCACCACATCACACTTCTCTACATTGAAACACATCTGCAGTATCTGCCCACTTCATCAACTTATCTACATCCCTCTGGACCTCTGCACTGTCTTCCTCTCAGTTTACAAATCTTTGAAGCTTTGTGTCATCTATGAACTTCAAAATTGCCCCCTGCACACCAAGATCCAAATCATTAATACATATCAGGAAAAGCCAGGGTTCTAACATCGACCCATGGATAATGGCACTACTAAACCTTGCTACAGCCCAAAAAATATCCATTGATTCATCTCTGTTACCTATCACTCAGCCAACTTTATATCTCTGATGCTAGTATTCTTTTTATACCGTAACCTATAACTTTCCTCACAAGTCTGTTGTTTGGCACTGTATCAAGCGCCTTCTGAAAGTCCATGTATACCAGGCCAACAGCATTGCCATCATTGCGCCTGTTACTTCTTCAATTAACTTCAGCAAGTTAGTTAAACGTGACCATTACCTTTAGAAATTCATGTTGAGTCTCCCTAACCAACCCACCTTTATCCATATAACTATCTGTATCCTGAATAATTGCCTCTATGAGCTTCACCACCACTGGTGTCTGGAATTGCTGAGATTATCCTTACAAACTTTCTTAACAGGGCCAGAATATTTGCAATTTTCCACTCTTCCATCACCTTGCCTAAGTGTAGGAAAGACTGAAGGATTGTGTCCAGTGCCCCTGTAGTTTCCACTCTCACTTTCTTCAAAATCATTGAATGCATTGCATCTGGTTCCAGTTCCATGTCAAGTCTGAGTAGCAATAGTCTATCTGACACTTCGGCCTGAACAATTTTGAATCATTTTAGCGACTGAGCTCCCGCCTCTGTCACCATGGCCTGGGTAACATCTCGCTCTTTGATAAAGACAGATGCAAAGAATTTGTTTAACACCTCAGCCATGACCCCTGCCTCCAGGTATTATACCCCCCGTGAATCCCTAATCGACCCTGCTGCTCCTTTTACTACTCATTTACTATTTATACAGTCATTGAAAACTTTGGGCGTTGTCTTTATGTTGCCTGCCAGTCTTTTCTCATAATTCCTCTTTGTCTCTCTTATTTGCTTTCTCACTTGCCCTCCTGAAAATTTGATATTCCTGTTGGTTCTGTTTATTTTATATCGACACTTGTACTAAGCACATTTTCTTCTCCTTATCTTAATTTCTACCTCCTTTGTCATCCAGGGAGCTTTGGATTGGCTTGTTCTATCTTTCTCATTTGAGCAAATATACCTTTACCAGACCCAAACCATCTCTTCTTTGAATGTAGCCCAATATTCAGTTAATGTTTTTCTTGCCAACTTCCTGTTCCAGTCACGAATGCCCAGCTCTGTTCTTGCCCCACTGAGGTCTATTCTCCACCAGCTGATTTTCCTCAATCTGGATTGTTGCACATCGCTCTGTCCCATCATCCTGCACCTTATAATACAATGATCACTGTCTCCGAAATGTTCCCGAATTGAACCTTATCCAATTGATCCAGCTCATTTCTGAGAACCAGGTCCAACAGTGCACCCTTTCTTGGTGAACTTGAAACATCCTGCTCTCGGAAGCTCTCCTGAATGCAGTCCAGGAGCACTTGTCCCTCACTGCACTGTACAGTATGAGTACCCTAGTGTACATTTGAGTAATTGAAATGAACTAAATAAACTCCATTACAACTATCCTATAATGTTGGCATCCCTCTGTAATTTCCCTGCAGATCTGTTCTTTTACATCCGTTCCACTAGTTGAGCGGAACACCACATCTAGGAATGTAATTGTACCCTTTTTGTTCCCTAGATCTGGTCAAATTGATTCTGTGTTTGGACCCTCTGAATCATTCCCAGGGCAGAAATGGCTAGCACGAGGGGTCATAGTTTTAAGCTGGTTGGTGGAAAGTATAGAGGGGATGTCAGAGGCAGGTTCTTTACGCAGAGAGTTGTGAGAGCATGGAATGCGTTGCCAGCAGCAGTTGTGGAAGCAAGGTCATTGGGGTCATTTAAGAGACTGCTGGACATGTATATGGTCACAGAAATTTGAGGGTGCATACATGAGGATCAATGGTCGGCACAACATTGTGGGCTGAAGGGCCTGTTCTGTGCTGTACTGTTCTATGTTCTATCCTGTTTCTCCAGCACTGCAATTAATTCCTTAAGCAATTCTGCCGCTTCTCCTTTCCTTCCTTTTCTGAATACCTTATAATCTGTAGCCTATGCTGTAACTCTCCAACGTTACTCTCACATACGTTCACATACATAAAAAGTAACTCTGATTTAGACTTCCATACTTTCTCCTTTACACTGACTTCCTTGATACCTCTGCCAAGTGTCACAGGGTAGCTATCAGGAAGGTGGATGTTAAATTGCTGGCCTCAACAGCAGACTGAGGAAAACTGCAGCACCCAACTTTCAGCCTCTTTGATTTAATAAAGTTCTGGGAATTGTATCTTAGAGTGTCTCACTCACTGAGACATTAGCAGTAGCTCCTCTCATTGCTTAGAGCAAAATGTTAACATTCTCTATTGTGACTATGTAACATTATGTGCAATATGTATTTCAGATGGAGTTAGTTACACTTGGCTACCTTAGAAAAATGCATGTTTGAGCTGGCAGAGTAGTGTCAATGTCATTGGATGAGTAATCCAGAGACTGACTGTGGAAGGCATCATAACAGGGGTAAATTCTTTGCTCAACCAAAGCCCGTAAAGGGAAGCTCAGATGGTTATTCACCTCCCTAATTAATGAGCATTGAAAGTATTTATATTCTCTAATACTGCCAAACTGTGATCAACCCTGATCAGACAGAATCTGGGGCCTTTTGGTATCTAATATTCAACAGCACAGGAAGGAAGCTGTAGGGAAAACACTACTGTTCCACCCCTGAAGAATGGTCCCAACCCGAAACGTCAAGCTTTCCTGCTCGGCCCGTGTTGTTCATCCAGCTTCACACCGTATTATCTCACTGTTCCACCCCAGCTGTTTACTGCAATGTCCCACCTGACTGTCTCCTTTCCCTCTAACCTACATAAGTAGGAATCACAGGAAGGTGCTGGCATACTTAGCATCACTAACAGAAATGGATCGCTTTCACTCAGTGACAGTGACAATTTGCATTTATTATTTTCAAGTGAATACCAATATTCCTCACATTACCTATCAGAGGTTAATTTTTCTAGCAGAATTGCTGTATCCCAGACAAGTTGAGTAGTGACTGGCAAGTTGTAAATTTTTGCTGCTTTTAGTGTTTTGTGTTGAATTCTATATTTGACAGTGAGTTTCCAATTTGTATTCTCAGGCAGTGGAATTGGAATGACACAACTTTTCAAGATTTTTTCTGACTTCCTCTTGTGCATGAAAGCATGGCTACACAGCGACAGAATACAATTGTGTCATACAGTTTCTGTATCCAGTCAAAAGTTCTTTTCTTATGTACAATTGGGTTTACTCGATTGTCATGATTAATGGCCCCATAATAATGTCAAGTTCTTTTTCTGACAAACATTGAATAGCATCCTTTCATCCAGTACAGTTTGTTCATGGCCTACAGCTCTACAAAGAAAGCATTCCATGATTGTTTCTTCCGAGTTATATATTGTACTTTTAAATTTCATTTTACAGTCTTCATGCATCCAACTGCACAATGGTTTAGTATCAGTATATTTCTACTGTCTGATTTTCGTCTTGCTTTATAGGTACCAAGTTCACTATAGCATCAGAAGTTTTAGCTCAGATACAGACTTTTTGGAAATGTTATCTTGCCTATTCTATAGTAAAATGAACTTTTTCAGATGAGTGTTTCACTGTTTGTTTGAGTAAGTGGATGAGTTTTGATATCAGGTTTTTTTCAAGCAGTGTGGTTTCTTGAATTAGTTTTGAATGATTTTACTAGAATTGGAGATTTATCTGATGCCGCTTTGTCTTTTCTTCATTCCAAAGGCTGGCATATCTGTTTTGGATTTTGATTACAAGTTAGTTCTTCATGTTAATTATTTATCCTTATTCAATCTATTCTTCCCAGAACTCATCTACTTGCCCCTGGAGCCTTTAAAACTATGTCTGCTGTCCTAACTCTACGATTTTATTGAAATCGTATGAAGTGAATTTCAAATTCAGCATTCCTGACCCTATTTTTCTCCTATTTTTACAGGCCAAGATATAATGCAGCTAATATTTCTTATATTTTGGAATTTATATCTCCAAAATCTCTCCCTGTTCTTTTCATGTTATTATTTGTAGATCAGAGGTTGATTTCCATGGTGCAATCAAGAAGTAATTTTCTATTGGCATCATAAAATGAGCAGTGAACTATTTCTTCACTCAGCCTTGCATTCATATCACATTCAGTAATCAGGGAGTTACGGGATGAAATGTACTTCAATTATTTTATATAATTCTTCGTAACACTTCATACTTTTGCACCTATGACTTGGTTTGTTTGGGCCATGCCAGGTTAATGTGATGACAAATGGGTTCAGGAATGCTGCAACCGATATTCTACTGTCAATTGTATCTAATTGTTCAATATATTTCACAGCATGTGGGATGATAAGGAATCCCGTGGGCATCGGCAATTTCTTTTGTTGTTAAAATCCACGCGTCAAGAAGATATCATTTCTTCACTTTCAAGATCGATCCTTCTTACGATACAGGCGATACTCCTTGTTACAGACATCCTCAAATACGTCATCACTTCTACTAATTTCTGTTTTTGGAAACATGTGTATTTAAATCACTCATGCTAACTGTAGACCAACATCTTGAGCGTAAGACTGATTATTGGTTTCAGGGACACCCACATCCCATGAACAATTAAAAAGAAAATCATGCTGTGATCTCATCAGTTCTGATTAAAATATGGCAGCAAGCATTGAATGTTCTCTGCACTTAAGTATCCTTCTACAAGGCAGCGTCGCAATAAATTGGCGCTGCATCCTGTCTGGTGGTTTAGCATTCTTCCTCAATGGCCTGAGGCAATCAGGAATGAGTGTCTGGTTCAGTCTTGAGTTGGCAACCCACAGCAATTACAAAATGAAGATGGGAACTGTGCTCGGGAATTCTGAGGCGAGGAAACAGACTGATGTGGTACAGACAAGAACATTGCGGGCCAAGGCAAAAATAGCTGTTTAGCGAGCCAACACCGACCCTTCACCAGATGCACACTGACGATGTTACCTAGCAGGGTGCGAAACATTTACAATCAAGCACACCAGCCTCAGTGAGTAAGTCCACAACCTCATAGTGCACTCTTGACAACTCCATTGAATAAACGAACAAGTGTGATTGATCAGCTTTTTCAGCATTGCACACAGTGAAAAGCTCCTAGGAATGAGGTTTATTCTCTGACTGAAAGTGCAGTCAGTGGCAAAGGTAACAGGACATACAGGCACCATTTGGGTGCACTATGTCAGGGTCTGGCCAAAGATGGCCTGACATGTCAATCCGCGCACAATCTGACAAAGTGCTTTCCTCAGCATTGGCCTGTGAGAATCTTGTCCCTCTCCACAGAGCTCTCTGGTTGCACGACAATTAATTCTTAACTCCAAATTGAAACTTAACTCAAAAAATGGGTGGGTTGGAATTAGATCAGAGGTTAAAATTTGAAATATCTGAAACAGGAATCCAACCTACCCACAGACTGTTCGTAGTTGGGAAAACTGCAAAACCAGCAGTAAAGATATGCTGAGGTTAAAATTGTATCAGTGATAATGGGAACTGCAGATGCTGGAGAAACCAGCACCCTCACCCCTATCCCAGGCCCCAAGATGACTTTCCATATTAAGCAGAGGTTCACCTGCACATCTGCCAATGTCGTATACTGCATCCACTGTACCCAGTGTGGTTCCCTCTACATTGGGGAAACCAAGCGGCGGCTTGGGGACCGCTTTGCAGAACACCTCCGCTCAGTTTACAATAAACAACTGCACCTCCCAGTCGCAAACCATTTCCACTCTCCCTCCCATTCTTTAGATGACATGTCCATCATGGGCCTTCTGCAGTGCCACAATGATGCCACCCGAAGGTTGGAGGAACAGCAACTCATATTCCGCTTGGGAACCCTGCAGCCCAATGGTATCAATGTGGACTTCACCAGCTTCAAAATCTCCCCTTCCCCCACTGCATTCCAAAACCAGCCCAGTTCGTCCCCTCCACCCACTGCATCCCAAAACCAGTCCAACCTGTTTCTGCCTCCCTAACCTGTTCTTCCTCTCACCCATCCCTTCCTCCCACCCAAGCCGCACCTCCATCTCCTACCTACTAACCTCATCCCACCTCCTTGACCTGTCCGTCTTCCCTGGACTGACCTATCCCCTCCCTACCTATACTCTCCCCTCCACCTATCTTCTTTACTCTCCATCTTCGGTCCGCCGCCCCCCCCTCCCTATTTATTCCAGTTCCCTCTCCCCATCCCCCTCTCTGATGAAGGGTCTAGGCCCGAAACGTCAGCTTTTGTGCTCCTGAGATGCTGCTTGGCCTGCTGTGTTCATCCAGCCTCACATTTTATTATCTAGTAAAGATATGCTGTAGTTTTGTTCTAGAAACCTCAAAGCAGTCCTCACACAGAGCAGACATTCGAAGCTAAAATCTGAGCCAATGTATAAATGGTTCCCAATAGAGATCCAGAAGGTCTCACTGCCCTTCTGTGTTAGACAGCAGCCACAGACCTCTGATTAACCTCCCAGAGTCAAAAGCCCACGCACAGTCCTTAATTACATAGAGAACCTATCTCACTGTCAATTGAGGGTCACCCAAAATGTTCCAATTAGTGACTGTTCCCTTTGCCTGAAGGAGGTTCCAGGACCCAGGAACAGTTCAACCTCTGATTTCTTCATGATTCTTGGGAAAACACAGCCTATTGTGTTAATGATAAAGCCTGAAAACTAGCCACATTGGGCTTTGATTTCTAGGCTATGCCTACTGATCTCGAACATCCATCCAACTACTATAATTGATCTCAGTATCACACTGCCCACAATACTGACTCAGGATCACATTACATGTTTGGCATCAAGTCAAACATGCAATCAACGAAGCTCAGCAATTCTACAAACAATGGATCAGAGCTAAGCACTGCTGTCCTGCCAAATCTACTCATGAAGGGAGGTGGATGATGAACTGAACTCACTGAACTAAGAAGTTCCAAAAATATACCTGTCCTCGATGTTAGGGGAGGGCTATTATTCACTGCAAAAGACAAAGTCAATGCACTCGCATCCATCTTCAGTCAGAACTGTGAATGGATAATCCATCTTGGCCTCTTCCTGAGGTCATCAGCATCACAGATGGATGTCTTCATCTAATTTGATTCACTTCACGTAATATCAAGAGCCAGCTAGTGATACTGCAAATACCGTGAGCCCTGACAACATACTGGTAACGGTACTAAAGACTTATGCTCCACAACTTGCTGTGCTCATAGCCAAGCTATTCCAGTACGGCTACAACACTGGCATCTATCCAAAAGTGTGGAAAATTTCTCAGGTATGTACTGTACATGAAAAGTAGGTCAAATCCAACTCAACTAATTACCAGCCAACTAATCTATTCTCAACTGGCAGCAAAGTGATGGAAGGGGTTGTTGACAGTGCTATCATGCAGCACTTGTGCTCAGCATTAACTTGTTCCCCAATGCTCTATTTGGGTTCCATCAGGGCCACTCAGTTTCAGATATCATTACAGCTTTGTTGCAGACATGGGCTGAAAGAGCTGAAAATATGGACGTGAGAAGAGAATGACTGTCCTTGACATCAAAGCAGCTATGACTGAGTAGGACATCAAGGAGCCCTAGCGAGGCAGGAATCAATGGGAATCGGTGAGGGGAAGCTCTCCACTGGTTGGCATCATACCCAGCTCAGAGGAATATAGACAATAGGTGCTGGAGTAGGCCATTCGGCCCTTCGAGCCAGCACCACCATTCATTATGATCATGGCTGATCATCCACAATCAGTATCCTGTTCCTGCCTTAACCCCATAACCCTTGATTCCACTGTCTTTAAAAGCTCTATCCATCTCTTTCTTGAAAGTATCCAGAGAGTTGGCCTCCACTGCCTTCTGGGGCAGAGCATTCCATATGTCCACCACTCTCTGGGTGAAGAAGTTTTTCCTCAACTCTGTTCTAAATGGCCAACCCCTTATTTTTAAACTGTGTCCTTCCAGATGATTGTGCAGAGATATCTCTGCAGGAGTTCCTCAGGGTAGTGTCCTAGGCCCAACCATCTTCAGCTGCTTCACCAATGACATTCTCGCTGTCATGAGGCTATGAGAAGTTTACACAATCCTCAGTATCATTAGCCACACCTCAGAGAAAGAAGCAGGTTGCGTTCGTGTGCAGCAAGACAACACTCAGGCTTAGATTGATAAATGGCAAGTGACATTTGACAATGCTTTAATTGATGCTTCCTTTAAGAACTAACCAGGACATGCTCCAGAGTTAATAAAGAGCAGCAGATATTCTCTAGAGAAAACATTTGTATTAATTCCCCACTACAGGGAAAAGGTGGTAATGACAGAACATGTTGTACATCGTACACCCAAATATTCGGAAATTTAGAGTCAGAGGGAGAGGATTAGAGATCAAGGGGTGAATGCCAATATATGTGTTGACCATGAAGTACAGGAAAAGGGAATCTCATCTAGGAACTGTCGGCCCAAAAATAGTTTTCCAGGTGGTATAACAGCCAGAAAAGTCAGATAATTTGAGAAAGACCACGATAGAGAGAAGACCAGGGAAATTTGAAGGCAAACACAAAAATTGATAAAATATTCAAGGGGACGGGCAAGAGATGAGAGGCACGGATTAGCAAAAAGGACCACAAGCAAACATATTTCAGGTTTGAGTAATGATTCAGGAGATACATCCAGGAGAAGAAAATGATTACAAACTGTGGAAAGAAGCTTTGGCAGGCAGTCTGACAGAAGTAGTCTAGAGAGACCTCATTTGATCAAAAGGAGTTTGTAGCCACTAACAGATTAGAAGAGTAATGAGAATGGCTAAATGAAGAGAATTAAATAATTGGAAAGAAATTAGGATATGTTCAGAAGTTGCAGAAAGAGGTCAAAAAGCTTTATCATATAGATGGATCTATACAGAACAAATCGTATCAGATGGGACCTTTAACATTGGTCGCCAGAGATTTTGAGAAATACTTTGGCAATTAGAAAGATCACAGGAGACTCATCTATAATGGGGAAAGTGACTTTGAAAACGGTTGTGGTCATTTGTAGGTACAAATTCATAGGGGTGTAAGTCCAAAGATATATGAGCAGCTTTCCAGTAGGGTAACCTGCTTCAAAGAGAAGCATTTCCCCAGCATCCACAGGAAGCACCCATTATTGAACAGAAATACTGGAAGTTAAATAAATGTGTTTGTGAATTAAATCATGCTTCCCTAGTTGATTACAAAGCAGCAAAGGTAATTCTGTCAAGGTTAGGCTATGCACCAGCTCAAGTTAGATTCTGCAGTGTGTTATGATCCCAGCTCATGTTGCTATTGGACTGGTCATATCCCAGACTGAAATCTGGCTTGTTAGATCATTTTTTAAAAAAATTAATGTGGCGGTCTATCACCGAAAGCACACAATGCTTCAGATTTTGTTTTAACAATAATATAGAAGTTTATTATATAAAAAAAGGTGAAGATAACATTAAACAATCGAAAAAAGTCATTAAATATGAACGATTTTAAAATGAATGGCAAAATAAAATCCCATTTACTCCCAACACTATCACTTTACATTATTTAAATATAAGGGAGCAAGTTTCCTTTTTTATCACTTCTGTAGGTTTGATTAACTGTTTCATTTAATTCCCTGTTTTGAGTACTTGAGATTTTTGATTATTTACACAACCAAGTTTAAACAGTTTTAGCTTCAAATAACCCCTTCAGGGTCCTAGCCAAACACTTCTGGTCTGGAATTTTCAAACTAAAACCCTTACACTTATTTCCCAAACTAACTTCTTTCTCCAAGTGAAACTGTTTTTACCTCTAACCCTGTTGAGGTCTTCTGCTAACTGAATTAAAAGCTTTCTTACCTATGGCTTTTTCTTGAATCAATTTATGATTCTTCTAAACCAAAAGCAAGCTAATGCCTTTCAATGTTTGCTGTTTCTAATTGTAAAAACTTACAAAAGAACCAAATTCACATCCTGTTAGTCCAGTTTCTGGCACCGTTTAATATTGTAAATTTGATGATAGAGCAGGTTGAGTCAGATGCAATTTTACAGTAACAATCTGACTTGGATTATGTCAATCCCATTATAATTGGTCATTCCAAGTCTACACAAAAAGAAATGGCTGCATAAGAAGATGAAATGGAATAACTATGGAGTGTGGTGGATTAGGTAAATTGTTTAGGTCTGATTTGATGCAAGCTTTCATGTATTAGCATTTAGTCTAGTGATGAGAAATTTGAAGGTTGAGGTCATCTTGAAGGTGAACAAAACATTTAAAAAATGAAAGACAGTGAAGTACAGAATGAAATTCCCAGATTTGGGTGAACTCAAGAACTGCAATTGTTTAGTCCAAATGCTAACTTTGATGAAGGGTTCATAATATTCCACAGGGGAGAAAATGGGATTAGTTGGTTTTTGGCTGAGCAAGTTGAAAAAAAAAATGCAAGGATGGTTGCATACCTCTCTCAAAGCAGTAGATATGGCTCTCTATTTATGTAACACTTTGAAAAAAGAATAAAATGTAAAGGGGACTGAAAGGACAATACGCATTGAATACTAAACAGATAATGGACCTGTTTGGAATAGTGTATATCCTACAACGTGTAAATGAGAAAAGACTAAGAACTGATGTAGAAAGTCTAAACAAATGTAAGAGAGAAATGAAATATCTAAACTGAGATGAGTAAATACAAGTAATCAATCATTGTATTGTCTTGCAAGAAGGAATGCCTTGAATGAAAGGTTGTTGTGGTATACTTCTTCAGGAATCTCAATACAAACTTTGAGAAGGGGAAATTTATTTCTAAATCTGTAGCTTTTCCTGTAAATACGTCTGTGTTAAAGTTTTAAGAATGAACCAGCATCTGCTCCAGAGTTACAGAGCAGCTGATGATGCTTATTGGAACATATATTGAAGGGACATATTTCCTCTTTCCTCTATTTTGATTTAGCCCCCTCTTTCTCTCTGTAACCTTTGATGGTTTGCATTGCCCTTCACAGGCTTCGCACATAAATTATTCAATTGGAAACATTCATG
Organism: Stegostoma tigrinum; assembly: GCF_030684315.1. Lineage (NCBI taxonomy): Eukaryota > Metazoa > Chordata > Chondrichthyes > Orectolobiformes > Stegostomatidae > Stegostoma > Stegostoma tigrinum. The sequence continues at coordinate 49,114,865 of NC_081361.1, read as the reverse complement.
ATTTATTGGTCATGGTTAAAAGATGGAAATAATTACTATGGGTGATTTAGTGATGGGGAAAAAGAAAACACATTCAGTTGTATAAGAACACTTCCGGATATAAGAAAAAAGGACTGTTTTTCAAAGAGCTCTTGTGGTACAGTATTAGTGTGCCTCTGAGTTAGGAGGCCTAGGTTCAAGTCCTACCTGTCCAGAAGTATGTCATAACATCTGAATAGGCTGATTAACAATATCTAAAATCAACAAAGAAAGCTGGTTTTATTGGTCAATGGATATGATTTTTGCTTTGATTCAAATCAGATCTGCTCTGGAAGTGTGTAATAACTTCCTGGAACAGGTTGATTAGAAAACATGAAGAAAGGTTGTACTTTGACCAGAGGTAAGGAACAGACTGGTGTCGGCATTGAATTATGAACTGCAAATAAACAGTTGAGGAAGACAAACCGAATCCTGCTTCTTGCTTTGTTGATTGGATGACTAGCAATATAACTTATCATACCACAGAAGTACCAGGCAATAAACATTTCAAACAACCCCTTGGCAGGGGTTTACTATAGACCAGAAACTGAACTGGACGAGCCATATAAACCTTGTGGCTATAGGAGCAGATGAAAAGCTCAGCAAAGTACAACAAATAACTTTGTTTCCCCAATACCTCTCTACAAGATGCAAGTAGGGAATGTGATGGAAAACTCTCCAGTTAGCTGGATGGGTGCAGTTCCAACAACATTTAGGAAGCTCGAAACCATCCAGGGCAAAGCAGCCCACGTGACTGGCTTCTTATCACCCATTTACAACATTAAGTCCCTCCCTGGCACACATAGCCCCAATGTAAACCATCTGATTAATGCATTACATTAATTTATCAAGGTCCCTTCAATAGCACCATCCAAACCCATGACCTCTACTATCTAGAGGAACAAGAGCCAGCTGATCTGAGATCACCACCAAATTCCCCTTGAAGTCAACATGAGCATGACATAGACCTGTATTATTTTTTATTTTTCAGTGTCAATGGATCAAAACCCTGGATATCACTCCTTCACAGGAGTGAGGGTGTACTATATCCCAAAGGCTGCAGCAGTTCTAGAGGGCAGCTCACCATCAACTTCAAATCAGCAGAATTGGGATGGGCAATAAAGCAATTAACATGGGCCAGTCAGTGATGCCTACATGCTATTGATGAATGAAATAAAAGATGTGAAAGAGAGTCATAGCCCCTGCTTTTGATCATTATCCAATAACTCCCTATTTGAATTTCAAAGCTGGGGAGGTTTCAACACCCACCCCTGTTCAATGCTATAATTATGCTTGTGCAGCCATTGAATGAGGTAAGGATTTGATTCAGTGATGATGTCTCTACCATCAAATAGCCTCTCACTGTGAAGGTTCACACAATGAATATTCATAGAATCATACAGAGCAGAAACAGATCCTTCTGTCCTACCAGTCCACACCAGCCTTGTTCTCAAACTAAACTAGTCCCACCCCACTTAACCACTCAAAAAATAAAATAATGTTGTTCATCTTCTCCTCTCACCATAAAAAAAATGCCCTAGTTTTAAATACCTATGACTTTGTAAACCACAATATAGTCACCCCTCAACCTACTACACTCCAGTGAAAAAAGTCCCAGCCTATTGTTATAAAAACCCTCCAAACCACAACCCTCTCCAGTTTAATAATATCCTTCCTAAAATAGAGGAGCCAGAACTGCACAGAGTACTGCAGAAGAGGTGTCAAAGTCCTGTATGACCTCAACATGACATCTCAACTCCTAAACTCAAAAGGTCTGAGCAATGAAGGCAAACATGATAATCATCTTAACTACCCTGTCTGTCTATCTTTGATGCAAATTCCAAAGAATTAATGTTCCTAAACCCCAAGGTCTATTCTACAACACTATCCATGGTTCTACCATTCATTATGTCCTGCCCAACTTTGTTTCACCAAAATGCCACACCTCACATTTATCCAAATTAACTCCATCTGCCACTCCTCTGCCCATTGATCCATTGGATCAAGATCTCTTTATAATCTTGAGACAGTTTTTTTTAAAAAACTGTCTACTATACCACCTATTTTGGTATCATCTACCAACTTATTATGCCTCCTATATTCTCATCTACATCATTTATATAAGTGACAAACAAATGTAGACCCAGTAACAATCTCTGTGGAACACTGCTAGTCACAAGCCTCCAGTCTTAAAAATAACTGTCCACTACCACCTGTCTCCTGCCATTAAGCCAATTTTATATCCAATTGGCAAGCTCACTTTGAATCACATGTGAACTAACTTCACTAGTGTGCCATGCAGAACTTTATCAAAAGGTTTTACTAAAGTCCAAGTAAACAATAAATCTATCACTTTTCCTTCAATTTTTTTTGGTTACTTCCTCTTAAAAAAAACCTCAATCAAATTTGCAAGACACAATTTCCCCTCACACAAAACTATGCTGACTATCCCTAATCATCCCTTGCCTCTTCAGTTTCATGTAAAACCTAACTTTCAGAGTCATCTCCAAACAACTTACCACCACCACTGAAATCAGACACACAGGTCTATAGTTCTTAGTTTCTCCTTACAGCCTTTCTTAAATAAAACCAGAACATCAGCCACCCACCACTCAACATGGAGACAAATCACAGCAAAGACCATCATCCAGCACAATATCAATGCATTCTGTTAGACAAGAAAAAAGTATTTAACCTCCAATAATCTATGCAGGTCAAAGTGGTAAACATCTGCTAGCTATTTAACTATGAGAGCATCACAGGTTCATCCAATCATGTCCCTCATCAGACACCACATACAGACCCTTTAGATGTTAGGTTTTGAATCCCAACAAATTTTCCCTCCTTAACACAAGGAGCTGAGATGAACTGTCTGACTTTAGCCAGGTTTCAACCAGCATTGAGGAGGAATGAAAAGAGAGACCTCTCTGGTTTATACGGCTCAATTCCATGCTAAGTGTTAACCAACTGAGTTGTCAGGCAGCAAACAAACCACTTCTATAAAAATGTCCTCACACCTGAATGGTAAGCAGGATAGTCGTCAAGGAAAAGTCTTCTTTCCATTTCCTGGGATTATCAAGAAAGTCTATACATGGCTTGCCTGTGACTGTGTCCACTGTAAGCAAAGGAGAAGCAGAAAAATAAGTAGATTGAATTGTCAAGCAACTGATGACATTTTTATTTAAATAAGGAGGACATGAAAAAAGTAGTAATAAAGAACAGTCCACATGGCAATTATATCCATAATGTTCCACATACTCCTAAACAAGTTATTCACTCATGACCTCTATGCACCAATTAATCTCCAAGAATGTTCTGAACATATACTGCACAATCACAAATGGAGACAAAAACTCCAGAACAGGCCTTTACTCTTGCATCTCCATGAAATTTTACTGTTCTCCATGGATAATGCTCTCCATTCCTCACAGCAACACAGTCTCCATTGTGCCTCCTGGAATACTGAATCATTTCAACTACGTCTATAGCTTCCAATCCTAATAACAAAACAGATTATCTACCCAATTTTATTTTTTTCACACAGTTAATGAACATAACCTCAATACGACACTGTTGTTCCCAGGTAAATGCATTAAGAGAAAGTTTGCAGTTACTCACCATTGGGATGAAAAGGAATTGTATTGAAAGTAACAGCTGGAGGGATTGAGCTGTAATCTTCTGTATACTTCAAGGAAACCTGAAGGACAGCACCTTAATAAGGTAAAAAACGCAGGTTTTAATCAATATAGAAATCCTGGCATACAGGAGCTCAAGAGCAGAGGTTTGAAGAACAAGATTGTAAGGCCATGTCTTTGTGGTCAGATATCACCTGAACACAATCTTTTCTGTTCCTGTTGGCCCAGAGGATTAACATAAAGGAACCCAGTGCCAGATTTACCATCATGTCCTTTAGGAAAACCTGCCGTTTGCTAAAAGTGTTCAACTTTCTACAGATAAAGTGGTGTAAAGGGCACCTATAACAGAACTCCCTAAATAGGCTATTTACTAGGGGAGACATCACAGCCGTACACAGTGTCCTCACTTTCCATCAGGGGTCACAGAAATCAAGAACAATGCAACTATTGCAGCTAAGATTAATAAACAGTGCACATTTGGTATCCCAAACTAACCAGTCCCTTGGGGAGTCCCTGGCGAATATTTAAAGTCAATTAAACTTACAAAAGGAAAATTAATAGGCATTGAGATCATTTTTAATTCAGCACATACAGTAAAAAAAATTCTTCCAATTAAGGATGGCTCACTGGTTAGCACTGCTGCCTCACAGCACCAGGGACCCAGGTTCGATTCCACCCTCAGGCGACTGTCTGTGCGGAGTTTGCACATTCTCCCCGTGTCCATGTGGACAAAGGGTCTGTTTCCACACTGTAGGGACTGTATGATGATTCAGTAATTCTTAATTTCTAATGCACACAGAAAACATTTCAATAATCTTTCCATTAGGATTACAAAACCCAGAATGCAAATCATTGCTCCAACCAGACACACAAAAAAATGAACTGCAGTTGCTGGAAATCTCAAAAAAAAAACACAAATTGCGAGAAAATCTCAGCAAGGTCTGGCAGCATCCATGGAGAGAAATCAGAGTTAACGTTTCAAGCCCAGTTAGTTTTCTTGCAACTGAAGCTCTGAAGAAAGGTATCAGAAAAACAAGGAATTAAAAAAACCCACAAAATTAATCCTTTGTGCAGAATACAATAAAAACCGAAAATTCATTGTCAACCTCCCTTCTTTCAGGAAAGAATTTACTTTATAATTTCAAGCCCATGTGTCACTCATTAAACTCTGGAAAGATGCTTTTTGAATTTACCATCTCATTTATCAATTATAAAACAAGAAAGAAAACAGAGGATGTGAAAAAGCTCAGATTTATTAGAATTGAAAACTCTGCACAGACAGGAAGAAATAGCAAGAAATTATGAACCAGCCAAAGATCTGAAACAGACGTCCAGGCTTTTATAGTAGACTTTTGATTTAAATTAATAATTGACAACATCTGATGTTAAAAGAATCACAATTATTGCTCTCTACTATACATGATTTTTCAGAAATTTTTTTTAAAAAATTTCTTTTAGATCACACTTACCTTCCCAGAGGGAATCTTTCAATCCCTGAACTGTGGCCACCCACTCTAACAGATCGTCCCTAACTGGGGACACATTAATGCCCTGCAGTTGTATAAAAGTATATTGTACTATTAAAGTGACTGTGTAACTTTAAAGATACATATTCATTAGAAGCCCTCCTCCCATCTCTAGATTCCATGTAACATTCAGCAACCTAGTTCAGCAGTGAGCAAGGATATCCAGGCTTCCACAGTAAAATAATCTACCAATTCTGTGGCATGGTGGCTCAGTGGTTAGCACTAGTGCCTAACAGTGCCAGCAACCCAGGTTCAATTCCAGCCTGGGATCACTGTCTGTCTAGAGTTTGCATGTTTTCCCTGTGTTTGCGTGGGTTTCTGCTGGGTGCTCTGGGTTTCCTCCCACAGTCCAAAGATGAGCATGTTAGGTAGATTGGCCATGCTAAATTGCCCTGTGGTGTCCAAAGATGTGCGGGCTAGGCAGATTAGCCTGAGGGGATAGGATGGAGACTGGGTTTGGAGGTTTAGTGCAGATTCAATGGCCTCTTTTTCTACTGTAGGGAGTCTATGACTCTACCATCCTGGCTCACTTGAATAGATGCTGTTACCCACACCACTGTACCAGAACATGAATCGTTCTCTTCAGGAAAACAAAGTTAAACAGGCAGAAAAGAAGTGCACTTGTACACCTTGGAAATCCTATTTATCAGTTAAATATAAATTCCTGCTTATCAGATAAATTATTCATTACCACACCTACGTTTTAAACATTTTGTCTCCAGTCCCTAATTGTAAAACATGGAAAAATGAACTGGCAGTCTGCATGGCAACAAATATTAGATTGCTTAAATTTCACATACAGAATGTTCACTGGCTTAAATTTCACTGAGATGGTCAAACAATTATCATCATTTTGTACAGACTGGCTCAACATTTTTATACTTACTTAAATACAAACAATTTAAAAATACCAACCACCACAAAACCAAACAATTCACTTAACTCATTCATCATATAACCATAAAACACTCTGTGGCGAAGCCAGTCTCAGGGGATACAAAGTGTATGAGGTCTAATAATAGGGTGGCAGAGGGAAGGGAAGATTTAAGAAATCAAGTAGGAGGAAGAAAAAGAACAAGGCAAGCAGGAATACAAAGGCAACAGTGAAATAACATGACATAATATTAGTGAAACTGAAAGGGAGAGTGGGTAACAAAAATAATTTGAGACTGGAAATTAAACAGAAACAGTTATTGGGCAAGAAAAAGAAAGCAGGTATGTCTGTGATCAATGCTTCAAAAGTTCAAGTTGACCAAATATGGAAATCCAAAGCAGGAAAATGACTGATGAGATCAATCAGAAAGGGGTCAAATCACTTTGCTCTGACCCCAGATTTGCTGTCAAATTGAGGGAGAAACTGAGGAAAGGCAGTCTGTGTGAAAGTGCAGTATTTCCGGTCATACAAGGTCGACTAATATTGCAAAATATTCAGACTTACTTACAAAGAGTCTAGTTTCTTGAAGTTTAGCATGTTCTCTTTCCAGTAATAAGTATGCCTTGGATTGCATGGCCTTGCAGCAAAATGACTCACCAAATGAATAATCTCCTTAATCATGTCAGTATAAAATATGGCACTGAATATTTCCTCCACCTTTGTGGTGTCAAACAAACCAGAAAGTGCAATTTAATATTATACAATATTTATATTAAATGAACAAAATACAATTAATACGTTAATGAAACAGTATCAGTCAGTCAGTTATTATGGGAAATAACAAAAAGAAAAGTGATTCGATATAAAATGGCAAGATGGCCATTTGAACTTTTGTGGAAACTTGGTTATCCAATAGTAAGAAGTTATTCTGCTTAATATTTTCCACTAAGTGCTCATCGTGTTTTGATTGACATGAGTTATGTCATCAAAATTAATATGAAATTATACTGTATGATGTTAACATTAGATTATTTTCATTTCCTACTTTGAATGATATTCTGGGATAAGATTATTTTTAATCATTGTATATTTGTCCCCTTTCTTTTCTCACCTTCAGGCTAGAGGCTCGGAGTTCTGCAGCAAGTAACTGACCTCCCAACCCGCCAAAGTTTGTCCACCATCTATAAGGCTCAAGTCAAGAGTGTGGTGGACTGTTGTCTGGATGTGTACAGCTCCAAAAACACTAAAGAAGTTTCATGCCACTGAGAATAAAGCAACCCAATTGATTGGCACCCTATCCACCACTTTCAACATTTCACCATCTATGAAATGCAGTGCAATAAACCACTAAGACTCTTCTAACAGCACTTCCCAAACCTGTGACCTATAGTACTCGAAAGGCAGTGGCTGCAGATCCATGGGAACAACCCAACTATAAGTTCTCCTCTAAGTCACACACCATCTTGACTTGGAATTATATCATCATTCCTATCCTGTCACTGGATCAAAAATCCTTCCTAACTGAACTATGGATGTCACTACGTCCTGAGGGTTGTAATGGTTTTAATGGTTCAAAAAGGCAGCTCACAATCACCTTCTCAAGAGCAATTAGGGATGGGCAATAAATGATGGCTCAGCTGGCAAAGCCCACATCTCACAAATGAAGTAAAAACCAAACCTTGAGAATTTTGTTGGTCACCACTTCCCATTTTTGAGGCCTCTATCAATTACATTTAAAAAGCAGCTTCAAGATTATGTTCCAAGGTTTTACACCACACAATATGACACAAGTAATTCACTTACATTTCAACAGCAAGTTTCTATTACAACTGAAATCTAAGGTGAGGGATGGTACAAGGGGTATTGAGCTGACAGGAGATGTTAAAAAGGAGAAATGTAGAGGCGTTGAGCTAAAGCAGTTGTAGGGTCATGAAGATAAATGTTGGGTTAATAGACTGAGGGCAGGTATAGAAGGCACTGTCAATAGTATAGGAGCATGAAAGGAGGGAGATGTTGCAGCCACTGATATTGGATGAAAGGGAACATTCAGTTGAAGTTAGACAAAAAGGGTAACAATGGTTAAGTACAGGGATATTGAGATGAGTGTAGTGTTTGATTGCCTGAGTCTTGCAGCGGGGAGTTTTTAAGCTAAAGGAAGTCATCAGAAGCACACATTGGGCTTCTATTGGCAGGAACAGAGATTTGAGACTGTGTATGGGGGGTATTAAAACTGTTCATGGGGATTTGGAGGTGGTGCAGGCATATTGAGGGTGGGTTTAATTAGCAGATATTAAAGGGGGTGATTGAAGCATGGGTGTGGGGGATTGATAGAGTAAAAGGTAGTATAAAATTTAGAGAACATTGCAGGGAGTACTGAGGTATTGAGGGCTGTTTTAGGGGTGAGGAGGTGTACTAGATACCAGAGGTACTGACAGGTATTTAGAGGGAAATGAGCAAAATTAGTGTAAAAGGAGAATTTCAGAGATAGTGTGGGGGAATCACAGTGTAGTGAGGGGATAACAAGATACAGCAAGGGTGTTAAGGGATAGTTGGAGGCAATCATAGGACCTAGGAGTAATGGAGTGTTTGGGCAGGATGTGGGGTTAGTGAATGATGAAGGGATGACGTGGGGACTACAGGATGATAAAGCATTGGGGGTGACAAGAGTGTTCAGGGTGACAAAAGATTTGGGGTGAATGAGAGGGATTAGTGCATGATGAGAGGGTTTCGAATGATAACAGGATTAGAATGATGGGGAAGATTAAAGGGCTGATGGGGGTTAAGAAGGTGATTGGGGTTAAGGAGGTGTTGGGGGTGATAGGGCAGATAAGGGGGTGATGGGGCAGATAAGGGGGTGATGGGGGTGATAGGGTGACAGGGCGAATACGGGGGGAGTGGTGATAGGATGGATATGGCGACGATGGGGGTTAAGGGGGTGATGGGGAGGTGATAGGGTGGATAAGGGGGTTATGGGAGAGTTAAGGGTGTGATGGGGGTTAAAGGACGATGAGGGGTAAGTGAGCCATGGGGAGGGAGATGTGGTTTGGGGATACTAACTGCAGTTAGAGGGTATTATTGCAGGATGATGAAGGACCAATCGGACCTGAGCTGCTGCCTTCCCCAGTTTCTGATTTCCGGGTGAATTGTCTCCTTTCCTGGTTCCAAGTCCAGTCTGTTCACTGCCTTCTGGATCTTCACAGGGATCCGCCAACACTTAATACAACTTTACTAAAGATAATATTCAAAGAAATCCACTTCCTTCAGAGAGTGAATGACAAAAATGAACGAAGCTTTAAAGTTTCACGACAATAAATACCTTGGGAAACTGACAGGGATCCCCACTCCATTTCCAGCAGCTCGCCTGCCACCTAAAGTGTTGCTAGTTGCCTGGTAACGAGGGCTGGGGCGATGCTCCCCGCGCCCCCTGCTGGTCCCACACTGTCATTGCAACAGAATGCCAAACAGGGCAAAGTCCCTCAATTCCATCTTCCTGTCCGCAACTCATTCTAACCTTGCTCTGAATTCCTCTCAAAAAATTAATATAAAATTTAAAAAAAACTCCCCACCAATCCCATCTTCACATCATCTATCATAACCCGAGAATTCAGATAGCAAACGCAGTATTGTCGAAATAAAAATAGAAATTGCCACAGAACTCTGCAGGTGTTGAACTTCTGTGGATCAGGAGAAAATAAGAGTTAACGTTTCAAGTCCAGTGAGGAAGGAGGGTCACTGGCTTCGAAATGCTAACTCTGCTTCTCTCTCCACAGATACTGCCAGATCTGCTGAATTTCTCCACAATTTTGTTTCAGATCTTCAGCATCCGTACTTCTTTGTTTTACAATATTGTTTCATGTTGTCATCTGTGAACTTTAACTTTGGCTAGTGTCATCAAACAAAGTAATAAATTTCAGTTAGATAAGCCTTGGATGAGAAGGGTCGTTGCTATGGCCTTGAAGTCAAGTATACCTGAAATAGGCAATGAGCTAAAGTAGGTAATATTAAGGCAATGCCTGTTTATTGTTTCAGAGACAGTAGGAACTGCAGATGCTGGAGAACCTGAGATAACAAATTGTAGAGCTGGATGAACACAGCTGGCCAAGCAGCATCAGAAGAGCAGCAAAGCTGATGTTTTGGGCCCAGACCCTTCTTCAGAAAAGGGTCTTCTTCAGAAAAGTTTTCTGAAGGAGGGTCTAGGCCCGAAACGTCAGCCTTCCTGCTCCTCTGATGCTGCTTCGCCTGCTGTGTTCATCCAGCTCTACACCTTGTTATTGCTTATCCCTCCTTATTTATTCATGTTTTATTCAGTCAGAAGATGTATTTGTAAGGCTAAGCCAGCATTTATAGCACATCCTTGCTTGACTCTGCAGAATATGGTGGTGAGCTGCCTTCTATTAGTGCAGTCCCTGTGGGTTTAATTTACTTAATTGCTTTACTTAATTGTACTGAACTGCCGGAAAACCTGAACAAAAAAAATGCCAAAGAACTGAGGATCCTGGACATCAAAAAAAAACTAAAATTGCTGGTTAAACTCAGCAGGTTTGGCAGCATCTATGATCTACTCCACATTGGGGAGGTGAAACAGACACTGGGCAACCACTTTGTGGAACACCTACGTTCTGTCTGCAAAAATGACCCAGAGCTTTCTGTTATCTGCCACTTGAATGCAACACCGTGTTCCCTGGCCAATGTCTCCGTCTCAGGCTTGCTGCAGTGCTCCAGCTAAGCTCAATGCAAGCTGGAAGAACAGTGTCGCAATTTCCGCATGGGGGCCCTGCAGCCTTTGGGACCAATATTAAGTTCAAAAATTTCAGGGCCTGAGCATCTTCTCCCATGTCCTTACTCCAAACCCCACACATACTAGACCAACATGAGCTGCTACCATGACCAACCAAATGTCAACTACTAACAGTCCCCCATTATCAGCTATTCATTCTCCTAGGCTGACCTTTAACCATTCCTGTGCCTGTCTGACAGTTTTTCTCTCTCTGGGTTCCATCTGCAGCTATCCTTTACTTCTTCCCACTGCCCCCACCCCATCTTCAGCATAGTTACCAAATTTTTCCCAGCGACAATCAGCTCTGAAGAAAGATCACTTGACGAGAATTGATAATTCTGCTTTTTCACCATAGATGCTGCCAGACCTGCTGAGTTTCTTCAGCTATTTCTGTCACTGTGGCTAGAAATCCTGAATAACTTGCTGAGCTTTTTCAGAAGACATTTAAGAGTCTGTAAGGCTAGAAAAGGTAAGGATAGCAGATTTCCTTCCATAAGGGACATTCGTGAGTGAGATTGTCAAGCACATTGACAATGGCTTCATGGATATCATTTGTCCAGGTTTGAATTTAACAAAATTCAAACTTCAACGGCTGTCATAAAGGAGTTCAAACTAGTGTCCCAAGTCCATTAATCTGGGCCTTGCCAGGGATATTATTATCATCCGTCCCACAAATTTGATGAAAACGGAAACAAAAATTAATGAAATTTTCCAGTTGGTGGGACGGCAGTATTTGGAATTGATACGTTGATTAATTGATACAATTGGTATAACTTCCTGGAGAAAAAGACAAAGTAGAGCATTCTTCCAAAGTGGTTGGAAAATGAGAGTCTTTATGGCGTCGACGGAGTGGGAGGAGGAACACATAAATGGTGACAGTGCCAAAGCAAAAGACAAATAATGCTGGAAAACAAATAGAGATTTTAAGTGGGTGTAAATTAAGGTATGCAAATGAGGAAATCGCTGCGACCAGCTGAGAACAATGTTAACAATGCACAGTAATGACAGAAAAATAAAACAAAGAAACTAAAACAGGAATTGCTGGCAAAACTCCGCAGGTCTGTCAGCAGGTTAATTGATACTGCCAAACCTGCTGAGTTTTGACAGTAATGTCTGTTTTCATAATAAAAAAGATAAGGCTGAATAGGGGAAAAGGGATTTAAGGAAAAAAATACAGGACAAGGGTAAAACTCTGAAGTTGTGGAATCAATTTTGAGTCCAAGAGGCTATATTTTGTATTCCCTTCCCTTCCAGTTCTGAAGACCATTATAAACAGACTCAAAATGTTAAATCTGATTCTCTCACTTAGATGCTGCCAGATCTATTGTGTTTTCCCAGCACCTTTTTATTAAATTTCAGATTTCCAGTGTTTGAATATTTTGCTTTTAGATGGATATATTTGAAAGTGAGTGAGGGGAGCAAAGAAATTGAGATAGTAAATGTCATGCTGCCAGATCTCAAAAAGATCTGGAAAGGTTAAGAGGCTGGAGCATAGGGTCTTGGTGGAATGAGAGTTTTGAAAATGGGTTTAAAAAATGATCCTTTGCAAAATGTGGAAATTCTGCAAAGAAGCAAAGGTGAGAGAAGAAGAGCTAAGCATTGAGTCAAGCTCAAGAAATTCATTCAGATGTATGTGCAAGGGTGCAGGCCTGAGGCCTTTACCACATATCATAATGACTGTGGATAGTGTGAGTTAATTCTTTGGAAGAAAGAGAAACATGCAGTTGGCTAAATGTGGCCTTCAGTGTGGAAGCTCAGGTAACAGAGAGGCCTATGGTTTAGACCATAAGTCCATAAGACATAGGAGCAGAAATTAGGCCATTCAGCCCATCGAGTCTGTTCTGCCATTCAATCATGGCTGATAAGTTCCTCATCCCCATTCTCCTGCTTTCTCCCCATAACCATTGAAGACCTTGATAATCAGGAACCCATCTATCTTAGTCTTAAATGTACTCAGTGACCTGGCCTCCATTGGCTTCTGTCGCAGTGAATTCCACAGATTCACCACTCTCTGGTTGAAGAAATTTCTCCTTGTCTCATTCTAAAAGATCTTCCCTTTACTCTAAGGCTGTGCCCTCGGGTCGTAGTCTCTCCTACCAATGGAAGCATTTTCCCAACATCCACTTGTCCAGGCCATTCACTATTCTATGAGTTTCAACTGGATCCCCCCTCGTCTTTCTAAACTCCATCGAGTATAGACCAGAGTCCTCAAACTTTCCATTTCTGGGACCATTCGCATGAACCTCCTCTGAACCCACTCCAGAGCCAGTATACCCTTCCTGAGATACGGGACCCAAAACTATACACAGTACTCCAAATGTGGCCTGACCAGAGCCTTATAAAGCCTTGGTGGTACATCCAAGTCCTGTCAAAATAAATGCCAAAGTTGCATTTGTCTTCCTGACAACTGACTCAACGTGCAAGTTTACCTTGAGAGAAACCTGGACTAAAACTCCCAAGTCTCTCTGCACTTCAGACTTCTGAATTTTCTCCTCATTTATAAAATAGTCCATGTTTCTATGCTTCTTACCAAAGTGCATGACGTCACACTTTCCCATGTTATATTCCATCTGCCACTTCTTTGCCCACTCTCCCAACTTGTCCAAATCTTTCTGCTGCCTCCCCACCTCCTCACTACTACCTGTCCCTCCATCTACCTTTGTATCATCTGCAAATTTAGCCAGAATATCCACAGTTCCTTCATCTAGATTATTAATGTATAAAGTGAAAAGTTGTGGTCCCAACACTAACCCTTGCGGAACTCCATTTGTCACCAGCTGCCATCCTGAGAAAGATCCCTTTATCACCACTCTCTGCTTTCTGCCAGGCAGCCAGTCTTCTATCCATGTTAGCACCTTGCCTCTAACACCATCGGCCCTTATCTTACCCAGCAGCCTCCTGTGTGGCACCTCGTCAAAGGCCTTCTGGAAGTTCAGATAGATAACATCCATTGGTTCTCCATGGTCTAACCTGCTTGTTATTTCCTCAAATAATGCAGCAGATTTGTCAGGCATGACCTCCCCTTGATGAAACCACGCTTACTATACCCTACTTTACTATACACATCCAAATATTCAGAAATCTCATCCTTCACAATGGATTCCAAAATCTTACCCAGGTTAGGCCAATCTGCCTGTAATTTTCACTCTTTTGTCTTACTCCATTTTTAAACAGGGTTGTCATGTTTACAATTTTTCAGTCCTCTGGGACCTTTCCGGACTCTAGCGATTCCTGTAAGATCACCATTCATGCCTCCACTATCACTTCAGCTGTCTCCTTCAGAACTCGGGGGTGTAATCCATGTGGGCGTGATGATTTATCCACTTTCAAGCCATTCAGTTTTTCTAGTGCTTTCTCCTTGGTAATGGCCACCATACTCAACTCTGCCCCCGACTCTCTTAAATTTTTGAGCTATCACTTGTAACTTCCACTGTTAAGACTGACGCAAAGTAATTATTCAGTTCCTCAGCCATTTCCTTTTTCCCCACTGCTATCTCTCCAGTGCATTTTCCAGCAGTCCAATGTCCAATTTCGCCTCTCTTTTGCCCTAAAGAAACTCTACAGTCCTCTTTTATTTTACTGGTTAGATTATCCTCATATTTAATCTTCTCTCTCTTTATTTCTTTTTTTGTTGCCCTCTGTTGGTCTTTATAAGTTTCCAAGTCCTCTGGTTTCCCACTGCCTTTCACCACATTACATGCTTTTTCTTTTGCTTTTACGATCTCCCTGACTTCCATAGTCAGTCACAGTTACCTCATCACCCCTGTACCATGCGTCATTTCCCTCGGCATGAATATTTGCTGTGTCTCCTGAAATACTCCTAAATACTCCTGCCAATGCTGTTCCACTGTCTTTCCTGCTAGGCTCCTCTCCCAGTCTATTCTGCCCAGCTCCTCTCTCATGCCTCTGCAGTTGCCTTTATTCAGCTGTAATATCATTACCTCCGATTCTAACTTCTCCCTCTCAAATTGCAGAGGAAACTCAATCATATCACGAACACTGCCTCCTCAAGGTTCCTTCATCTTAAGCCCCATTATCAAGTCTGCCTCATTGTACAACATTAAATCCAGTATTGCCTGTTTCCTAGTGGGCTCCACCACGAACTGCTCCAAAAAGCCATCTTATAAACATTCCACAAATTCCTTTTCTTGCAATCCACTACCAATCGGATTTTCCCAGTCCACCTGCACACTGAAATCCCCCATGATCACCGTAACTTTGCCTTTCTTACACACCCTTTCTATCTCCTGGTGTATAATGTGCTTCAGCTCCTGATGATTGTACAGAGGCCTGTACATAATTCCATCTATGTTTTTTTCACTTGTGTTTCCTCAGCTCTACCCACACAGATTCTACATCATCTGATCCTTCTTTGTTTCTTACTATTGATTTGAGTTCATTTCTTACTAATAAGGCAACCTCTCCCCCTCTGCCTGTCTATCTTTTCCAAAGAATGTATATCCCTGGATATTCAGCACTCAATCCTGATCCCCTTGCAGCCATGTCTCCATGATGCCCACCACATCATACCTGCCAATTTCGATCTGCAACACAAGCTTATTTACCTTATTTCTTGTACTACGTGCATTCACATATAACACCTTCAATCCAGTCCTAGCCGTCCCTCTTCTCATTGTCACTCGTTTATCCATTGTGCTTGAAGTTTGATCCCTAGCCCTCTCCAAACATTCTGTCCTATCTGTGTCAGTGCTGGAGACTTTAACAACTTCTCCTGAGTCTTCCTTTTCTGTAACTTTTTTCATATTTTTCCATGTAGTTGAACCCGCCACGACAGATGTTAGTCTGCTGTTTTGTTCCCCACTGTGGGGATGTTTTACCCTTCCCTACCGCACCCACAGTTTCTACTTTAAGGTCATATTGGCCGTCTATTTACACTTTTTTGCTGGAACATTGGTCCCAGCTCGGATCAGGTGGAGACCATCCCTGCGGTACAGATCCCTCCTGTTTCAGTCCTGATGCCAGTGCCCCATGAAAAGGAGCCCCACTTTCCCTCACCACTCTTTTAGCCACGTGTTTACTTCCTTGTTCTTGTGTCCCTATGCCAATTTGCACATGGCTCGAGCAGTAATCTGGAGATTATAGCACTCGAGAACCTGTTCTTTAATTTCATTCCCAGCTCCTGATAATCCATGAACAGGCCCTCTTTTCTAGTCTTGCCAATGTTGTTTGTTCCGTCGTGGACCACAACTAGATACTCCCTCTCCCGCTCTAATATCCTTTCAGGCCGGTCAGAGATACCCCGTACCCTGGCCTAGGCAGCCAACACACCGTGTGGAACTCTCGATCCTGCTTACAAAGGATACTGTCTATTACCCTACAACTGCCACTTGCTCCCTCCTCTTGAATGGCCTCCTGTACCACAGTGAAGTGGTCAGTTGTTTCATCCTTCCTGCAACACTTTCCCTTATCCACACAGGGAGCAAGTACCTCATACCTGTTGGTCAAGGTCGAGAGCTGATGCTGCTCTGTGCCTGATTGCAGGATCCCTCTATCTGCCTTATTTATGGTCACTCCCTGCTATCCCTGGCCACTAACCAAATTTGGAATACTTAATCTCCTGAAACACAATGTTCAAGACTTCTCACTCTCCTGGATGTGCCGCAATGTTTGAAACTCAGGTTCCATTTCATCAACTGTGAGCCAAAGTTCCTCGAGCAACCAACACTTGTTGCAGATGTGATCACTGCAGTTTGCAACAGGATCAGCCAGCTCCCACATCATACAGCTCTTGTTCAAATTTAGTGCAGATTCCCTCTAGCTAATCAGGTTGCAGCTTCCCAGTGATGTCACTCCAGTTTTCTTTCACAGCTACAATGTGCCCCAAGCTCCAGGAGGTTTACACTCACTCTGTGCTGCTCCTCCACCCCCTGACAAGGCCATGATCCCCAAGCTCTGGTAGGTTTATACTCACTCTGTGCTGCTCCTCTGCCTTCCAACAGCTTCCTTGCCAACTAGGCTGTGATCCCTGAGCTCTGGTAGGTTTATATTCATTCTGTGCTGCTCCTCCTTCCTCCTACAGCTTCCTGCTAATTAGGTGCGATCCCTGTGCTCCAGTAGTTTTATACTCACTCTGAACTGCTCCTCCCTCCTCCAACAGCTTCCCTCCATCCAGACCACATTCCCTGAGCTCTGGGAGGCTTTTATTCACTCTGTGCTGCTCATCCTTCCTCCTACAGCTTCCTGCTGACTAGTCCCTGATCCCTGAGGTCTAGTAGTTTTATACTCACTCTGTGGTGCTCCTCCAACTACCAACAGCTGCCCGCTGACTAGGCTGCAATCCCTGAGTTCTGGTAGGTTTATACTCCCTCTCTGCTGCTGCTCCACCCGATGACTGCTTTCCATCTATTTTTGGTTTGAGGAATGTTACGTATTATACAGAAATCCGTAAACATAGGTGATGCTGAGACATGAAGGTTGGAATTTTAATAGAAATCCTCATTGAATAAGTTGAGGTTGAAGAACAAAATGCAGCTGCAAAATCTGTTTTGATAGACTTAACAGAAAGGGGGGGAAAAAAGCTTCCACCTCCAACTTCAAGACCCCAGCGACTGCAGAAATCTAAAACTAAAAGTCCTGGTTCTGTGAGAGCTTGATCCCACTCATTCAGACTGCTTCTATTGTTCCAACTTAAGAAAAATCAAAGCCTGACCAGCTGCTTACTCTATTTACTTTGAGCACCTCTGTCTCAGTGTTTTTCATAACAAACCCAGGACAAAATACACCTCTTAAAAGACATTGTTGGTGATCTTTCATCCGTAACCATGTAAACATCATACCAAGGAAGAAAAGTTATTGCAAATACATGCTGTTAAGTAGCAAGTCTGGAGTTGTACATGCAAATGTTCTTCCATGGGTATTTCAAAGTTGAATCCATTGTACCACGTTATAAAAATTGATGAGATGCAAAAGGGTATTAACGTGGTTAGAAATAGACCTGACAAGTAGGTAAGTATCCCTAACAGCTTTTCTGAGATGTTTTCTCCCTAGAACACGGATTTCCCCTGTTCCTCACTCCCCACCCCCCATCCTTTTAATTTTCTTTGCCTGTTTTGGCTTTTGTCTTATTTTTGACTTCAGACATCAGCATATCTGTTCCAGGCACGTCTTCTCTTGTCCCATCACTATTTCATGGATGATTAACTCCCTGAGCATTCAATCTCTCCTATCCTCCATCCTATCACAAATTGTCCTTTGTCCTTGTCCCATCCACCTCTTGCTCAAATCCTTTTCCCAGTTTCCTTGAAAGGTCATCAGCCTGAAACACTGAATTTGTTTCTTTCTCCACAAATATAACCTGTTCTGCTGAGTACTTCCAGTATTTTTAGTTTTAGTTTTAATTTCCAGCATCTGTGGAACTCTGTTTTTCTGATAATAACTGCCTGACCATTCATTGAGCAGATGTACTTAAATTTGCAACTCTCAGAATTTATTGGGGTGAAATTGAGGACAACATTGCAATGAATGATCTTATCAGAATGAGTGTCAAAATGCATAGTTGAGGGAGAAATTCTGCAAATACACTGTGGCAGAATTGAAATATTGGATGGAGGCCTGAGACCAGGGAATTACCTGACAGTTTCAAATTTGATTAATAAGAGAGCTGAGGGAAAAGTAATGTTTGGGCATTGTGAGGTCTATTCAGGGTTTGAGAAAATTAGGATATGGGAACAGTAAGGAATTAACTACAGGAAAATGGAGAGATGTTGATATCAAGCTGAATAAGGAGGAGAATTTATGTAGAGGGTGAGACTAAGTGAGTTGCAGATAAATTAGCACTCGTAAGTTACTTTCTGAAATGTGTTGTCTAACAGTTCTCGCCTGTAATACCAAGACAGACACTTAGATTCTCCTGAGCCCTTTAAGCAATTTCTGTTGACTGATTTAACAGTCGTTCCATTGAGAGTTTTGTCCAAATCAATTGTTACTTTGACATTTGGTCTTTCGATGTTGAAGACAATGATTGCTGAAATGTCTGATCAATATGAGCAATAACCCAAATCTATCATGTAAAGTGAATCAACTAACCATTTTAAGGAGGTTGAAAGGTGTTTCAAAGCTGGCACACACAACAATACATTGTTGTATTTGCAGAAAGTTGAGACACGGGAACAATTTAAATGTTGCATGACCACTAGGAACACACAGAAATAAATATCACATAACATTGAATGATTTCCAATGTAACATCAGTAATGTAAAAATTGTTATATAAATTAGACCTATGGAGAAATTAAAGCATCTTATACTTTGTTTCATGATTGCAATATTAATTTAAACCCATTTTGTAACAGTTTTATTGCTACAGAAGAATGACCAATGACAGTAGTTCAAAGTATTTAGATCTCTGATAATAAAATGTGAGGCTGGATGAACACAGCAGGCCAAGCAGCATCTCAGGAGCACAAAAGCTGACGTTTCGGGCCTAGACCCTTCATCAGAGAGGGGGATGGGGAGAGGGAACTGGAATATATAGGGAGAGGGGGGGAGGCAGACCGAAGATGGAGAGTAAAGAAGATAGGTGGAGAGAGTATAGGTGGGGAGGTAGGGAGGGGATAGGTCAGTCCAGGGAAGACGGACAGGTCAAGGAGGTGGGATGAGGTTAGTAGGTAGATGGGGGGTGCGGCTTGGGGTGGGAGGAAGGGATGGGTGAGAGGAAGAACCGGTTAGGGAGGCAGAGACAGGTTGGACTGGTTTTGGGATGCAGTGGGTGGGGGGGGAAGAGCTGGGGTGGTTGTGTGGTGCAGTGGGGGGAGGGGACGAACTGGGCTGGTTTAGGGATGCAGTAGGGGAAGGGGAGATTTTGAAACTGGTGAAGTCCACATTGATACCATTAGGCTGCAGCCTAAACCAGCCCAGTTCATCCCCTCCCCCCACTGCACCACACAACCAGCCCAGTTCTTCTCCCCCCACCCACTGCATCCCAAAACCAGTCCAACCTGTCTCTGCCTCCCTAACCGGTTCTTCCTCTCACCCATCCCTTCCTCCCACCCCAAGCCACACCCCCATCTACCTACTAACCTCATCCCACCTCCTTGACCTGTCCGTCTTCCCTGGGCTGACCTATCCCCTCCCTACCTCCCCACCTATACTCTCTCCACCTATCTTCTTTACTCTTCATCTTCGGTCCGCCTCCCCCTCTCTCCCTATTTATTCCAGTTCCCTCTCCCCATCCCCCTCTCTGATGAAGGGTCTAGGCCCGAAATGTCAGCTTTTGTGCTCCTGAGATGCTGCTTGGCCTGCTGTGTTCATCCAGCCTCACATTTTATTATCTTGGAATTCTCCAGCATCTGCAGTTCCCATTATCTCTGATACTATTTAGATCTCTGAGTTGATTTTTCTATTTATGTAGAAATCGAAGAGTCTTTTAAATGATGGACAATGAGCACTCTTCAGTTTGATGGATGAACACACTTTCTAATGTGAAACTCCTTTGTACAAAGCAGGGAGTTTGCAGCTTTGATCCATGGTTGTGCTGAATTAGCTGATGTCAGCAGGAGTAGTAATAGGTCTTTTGATCAATTGATCTTATTGCCGATGGCAAAGAGAGGGAAACATCAATCAAAGGTCTTGTTCTTCATTGCTACTCATGCATAGGAAACTTTTCCTTTTTAATCATTCATGGGTTGAACTGTAGCTTGTTGTCCTTGAGAAGGTGGTGGTGAGTTGTCGTCTTGAACTAGTGCTGTCCTTGCATCCCAGGTTCTACCAGGTCCTGTCTGCTGACAACGTTTATTGAATGCCAATGCTTGTAGGGAGGCAGTGGCTAGTAGGCAGTTTCTCTGGCCTGAAGCCATTGCTGGATGCAGTGATGGTGGGACAAGGGTTGCTGGAGAGAGATTCCATGTGCTGCAGATACATCCCAGGTTCTAACAGGAAGATGGTGTCAGGTTTTTACTCCAGCAGTAATGAGGAGGTATTCCAAGTCAGGACGGTTTGTGGCTTGGAAGGCAACTTGCAAGTGGTGGTGTTTCCATGTATTTGTTGTGCTTGTCCTTTTAGAACGGTGGATGTTACAAACTCAGGAGGAGATGTTGAAGGACTGTTGGTGAGTTGCTGCAGTGCATCTTATAGATAGTACAAGCTGTTGCCACTGTGCAGTGAATGGTGCAAGCTATGGTTGGAGTGTTTTATCTTGGTTGTGTTGAGAGTTGTTGGAGCTGCACTCATCCAAAAAAGTGAGGATTGTACCATCGTACCTCTGACTTGTGCCTTGTAAATGGTATACATGATTTGAGAGGTCATGACGTACTTTAATGTTCAGAATTCCCAGCCTCTCACCAGCTTATGTAGTCACAGTATTTATATGGCTGTTCCAGTCCGGTTTCTGGTCAACAGTAACTGCCAGGATGTTGACAGTGGTGATTCAGTGATTGTACTGCTGTTGAATATTGAAGAGAGATGGTTGTACGCTGTTTTGTTACAAATGGTTATTGCCTGACAATTGTGTGGACCAATTGTTACTTGTCATTAATCATCATAGGTCTGATTGTTGGTCTTGGACAAAATCCCATGTCCTCCCCCCCCCCCCCCCCCCCCCAAATCACCTTTGTGACTCTACCCAATGAAATCCATGAATGGAAGACACATGCACAGTCTTTCTGCCTCAATGCCAATAGCCCTTCTAATGGCAATTAATGTTCATTTAAGGGGCTCATCTCACCTCTGCTGGTATTAACCCTGGGGTAAATGATGGGCTTCCTGTATGGGAGCACAATAAGCAAACCTGGCTCATGTGAGGGCCCTCATTCAAAGGTACTCAGTGTATGATTGAGGGATTTGTCATCAAGAAGGAGGAGGGCACTGATAATCTCTGGTGCTGAAGCTGTCCCCAGAAACCCCTGTCCCATCATCACTGGATCCAGCAGTGGTCCCAGGCTAGGGAAACTGCCTACCAGCCAAGTCCTCCCTAGGGGACCTTGACAGCAGACAGGAACTCTGTCCTGGGGTCCTTGATCTTCGGAAAAGGCTCAGCTCTGACCTGGCAACTGCCTGTATGGAAAAAGGTGTGGCGAGGCTTCCTCAAAAGGAATAATGTGGCTTTCTTGCACTTTCTCCAACTAGGAGTCAAGAGCCATGTAGCCTCCACAAGATTGCAACCTTAGGTCTTTCTGTATGTGGGTACAGACCCATTTGGGTTCTCTCCAATTTCTCCAGGAGCTGCATGGGCCTCCAAGTTTGATATATAGCAGCAGCTAGAAATGAGGAGGTGAACGTGTTGGGACAGTGTGAGGATGGTGATGGGTGTGCTCGGCCCATGCAGATTGATGAAGACTGAATGGTACTCACCACCTCACTAAGTGACAGTCAACTGGATTGAATTTGTCCAGCTTTATATGGATAGCATTTACCAAGGCAACTTTCCACACTGTCAAGTGGACGCAAATATCAACATTGTACTGGAATAGCTTGGCTAGAGGATGCAGCTATTTGGAACATGGGCATTTCAGATGAGGTCAAGTTCATCTTTGATGTTAAAGACCTCCGTATTCTTCAATCTCTCACTCAGTTTAAACATGAACGTAGTTACATTTGCACAGCACTCAAGTTATTCACAGCTCTGGAATTGTGTCTGATAAGGCACTAGTTAGATCACAGATGGAATAGTCATAGTCATACAGGTCTACAGCAGGGCCCTTCGGCCTAACTTGCCCATACCACCCAGTTTTCATAATTTAAACTAATCCCATTTGCTTGTGTTTGTTCCATATCCCTTCATACTTATCCCATCCATGTACCTGTCTAAATATTTTTGAAATGATGGAATTGTACTTGCTTCCACCACTACGTCGGCTTGGTGTCCTTATCTAAGAAAAATAAGTGGATATTGGAAGCAGTCAGAGAAAGTTCAACGGGTTGATTCTGGGTATGGAGGGAATTTCTTATGAAGAGAGGTTGAGTAAGTTGGGCTTATTTCCATTGGTGTTTAGAAGAATGACAGGAGACTTTATTGAAACACATTAGGTTCTTTGGGGGCTTGGTAGCGTGGATGCAGAGATGTTGTTTTCCCTTGTGGGAGAGGTTTGGGCTGGAGAACACAATCTCATTCTCACAAAGTCTTTTCTTAAGTGGTACAATGTATTTGTTAATACTTAATTGGGTTTTTGTCTTGAGAAAGATGGGACAGCAAGTCCCCGGTTATCAATGGAAATCAAGAAATTAGAGTTTTAAACAGTTTAAAATTGACTTTTTAAATACTGTCAAAATCGTAACTTAAACATAGGAGGGTAGGGTGGGAGAGTTCTCCATCTACCCTCAGACCACAAAAACCAGGGAGCAAGCAGGATGACATTGACCTGATAACAAACTGAGGCTGGATGAACACAGCAGGCCAAGCAGCATCTCAGGAGCACAAAAGCTGACGTTTCGGGCCTAGACCCTTCATCAGAGATGCCCGAAATGTCAGCTTTTGTGCTCCTGAGATGCTGCTTGGCCTGCTGTGTTCATCCAGCTTCACACTTTTTGTTATCTTGGATTCTCCAGCATCTACAGTTCCCATTATCTCTGACATTGACCTGACGTTAATTTCAGCAGGCATTACTTTCTCACATACATAAACCCACACCTTGTTCCCTGGGAAATTTCACCTCACTGTTTCACTAAGCTTCTCTTGTCCTTCCTCACTTGCTCATTAATCACTGGATCATCTGTGACTTTCAGAGAAACTGATTGCATGGATACCAATGTGAATCCTGTTGACAGTGACATTAATTGTACTTTAATATTTTTGCTAACCCCAGTGAACTGCAGGGTGATGACATACATCTGGTGCACAGTGACAGCAATAACTAAATGGGACAGGAAGCAGATAATGAGACTAGATTGCATTGTAACCAATGAAGCTGTCAGCAGCTTTAAAGCAAAACAAATTTTAATTGTGTTTGTGGCCTTCTACCATGTCCTCATCCTATTTTCCTATCCTATTTTCTCAAACAATTAAAATGCTGACTGTATTTCTCAATGGGACAGGCTCCACGTTCAAAAAGAACCATTCTTCATCATTGAGTAATGGAATTTTGGAATGCTTTTACATGAGAGTTATGGAGGATCTCAGATGGGGGAGATCACAGTTAATCTGGTCTTTGCCAAGCAAAGATGCAATCCAAAAAAAGTTGATGGATAGTGATCAGGAGTGGAGAACCCTGACAGACATTTTGTACTATCCATTTTAAGGAGACTGTAATCCAATGTGGCATAATGAATGTTGCTTACATGATGAATTGAACCTGGGATTTTCTGGTGTGTATATATAACCCAATAAACCAGTTAGAGAACAATATCAAATGATTGCAAGAGAATGTGTTCAGTTTATGTTAAAACTAACTTCAAGTTGGAGAAAATCCTTAATTGGCTTTCAGAAACAAAATCAAAAGGAAATTCATAGGTAAGTCAAAATAATAAATCCTGACCTCAACTTTGCACCAAACCTATTTCTATGTATAAAATTGCTGTCTACTTTGGTAAATACAGGAGGACCTGATGTAATTCATCTTTATACAGTTAAAAATGCATTCACAAATTCAGCAGTTATTTGAGGGCTGCTAAATTACATCTGAAAGGTAATTGAAAATGACTGATCTTTCAGAGGAAGGATTCAATCTTCTTCAAAAGTTTCAATTTAGAAATTTGTGTTGAAGTCTAGAAAAAAAAATCTAGGCTGATACTTCCAGGCAATGCTGAGGGAATACAACACTGTAGGAAATGCTGAGCTGCATCTTGCATTTTTTTGGTACAGTGCACATTGAGTTGCATTGAGTCTTTTGGAGGGATTTTCACTATGATTCTCAGTGAGATTTCTCACTGTATCTTAGCAAATGTGCCTCATTAACCACCTACTCTGGCCCGATGGTATCCGTTTTATCGACTTATCCCGATTATAACAGGAGCTGTTCCCAAACATCTCTCCACTCAGTGAATATATGGCAAACAATTAGCATTTCTCGCACCTGCATCATCTTTAAAAGCCCATTGTGCACCTGGTCCAGCCTGGTCAGTCTGGACCCTGTTATTGACATTTGCCCTGAACATGGAAGATGGTGAAATTCGCATCCCACTGTGGGCAGTGAGCCAGATGTCCTGCTGGTTGGGATGGTGTGGAGGCAGGACATTCTCTTCCCCAAGGACCAGCAGTGGAGGCTTTGACATCAGACTTTGCCATCCTGGTCTGAGTTTGCCACCTGAGTCAGTGTAGTCTCAGCCGCCTGGAAGAATATCCAGCTGCACGGGAAGATGGTCAATGTCTTTCTTCACTCTGCCAAGCTAAGTGCCACCATCTTCTATCTAGTACCTCACAAACTTTCTCTCTGTACTACTGTACCTATTTCTCTCCAAGGCTCATGCTCTACCACACTCACTGTTGCCTGTTACATTCAACCTCACTTACTGACACCCAGTTCAAACTACAACACCATTAAACTTGCATGCCCTCTGCGCTGCCTATTCACTTGCTCAGGACACCCCACCACCTGCACCCAGCTGTGCTGCCCACTATCATCTCTTTTAATACCTGCCTCTCTCTCATTCCAGGAGGAAAATAGCCCCAAATGGGCAGAAAGAGTCCAAACAGGAGGTGGACTGCCTGATATTCAGCTCCTCACCCCTTACGTGAAGTGGATTCTGACACTGAGCACCCCAAGCAAGTCTGGCTGTTACCAAGTCCCTAGGCTGGTATCACTAGCTGACCTTGACTGACTGTGCTGGGACACCCTGCTATGACTGATGCCTGCTGACAATCATGACCAAAACAGCAGTATTGTAAGCCCTGCATCTCTGGCTGATAGTTAAGTACAGAACCACACTGTGAGTAGATTGGAAATGTGCCATGGGGGTTTGTTAGAATTTGACACACGTCAGATGCCAATGTCCATAGACGTGATGTACATGTGGCTGGTGCCCATGGAGCATGCCCTGAGATGTTGGCGCATGGCATCCAACATGTATGTAGGTTGATTGTATGTAGCCAGTGGCAAGCTGATATTGCCAGGTACGCGTTCTGACTTCCAATTTGAGAATTTTTGGCAAACAAGTTATTTGCCATGACTGGTAAGAAGGGAAGCTGAATATTAATGAGGCAAGTTGCAGCATTAATATGATGTGTAACAAGCTATAATCCCCCTACTTGTAAACTCTCTGCTGGCTAGTGAGAAACTCTCCTCACTGCTTGGCAAATGCATAAAAAGTGGTGTGAATTGCTCCTGATGCTGAGATAGAGCTCACCAGACTTCTCATCTGATTCTGCCATTAATCTTGCCATTGTCCATGTTGCTCACATTCCTAGAAGTTTCCACCACAGTCTTTCAAACGAGATTTTAAGCCAATGCCTTGCCTACCCTCTGTGGATGTAATGTGGTCCTGTTTCAAAGTAGAGCAATGCATTATCTCCGTTGTCCTGAACAAAATGTATCCTTCAATTGATGTCACAAAACAGTTGTCTGGTCGTTAATACATTGTTACTTGCGGGGCTAGTGTGTACCAATTACCTGCATGACAATAATGATTACACTTTGAAAATATTTTTTGGCAGTTAAGTAACTTGGGATAACCGGGGTTGTAAAAATTGCTTTGTATAGGCCTTTATTTAATTCATTTCATCATGGCCAGGATTTCTTGGTGAAAGGAGCTGATTTGAATATTTTCTTGTATTATGACTATCACAGCATGCCCGAAGCATTTTGCCCAATCTTTCAGCAGCATTCAGCACTCCTTTTTTAAAAAAATTAACAGCAATTTTATTACACACCTCTGGAATAGGTATGAGTTGAACCTGGGTCTCTTGGTCTAGGGGTAGGGACTCTATCGCTGCACTACAAAAGGTCCCTTTCAGCACTCCTATTAATTGGTGCCTCTATAATATTACGGAAGTTAGCTTGGTACCCACAACACTGCTCTGCCAACTCTATATTCTTTAACATACCTGATTTACTCAGTGGTCTCTTGCCTTCAATGATGCAGCACGACAGGCAGGAATGCAAAAACAACCAAAACCTCACCTAAGATAACAAAATGTGAATCTGATGAAGGGTCTAGGCCCGAAACGTCGGCTTTTGTGCTCCTGAGATGTTGCTTGGTCTGCTGTGTTCATCCAGCTCCACACTTTATCTTGGATTCTCCAGCATCTGCAGTTCCCATTATCTCTGATCACAAAACCTTACCTCTTTTCCAGACTCATCACCAGAATACAGTTCCACAGGTACTGGCTGCCATATGGTATTTTGTTGAAGTATGGCTTTCTTGTTTTGTGATTCTATGCAGCAAGTTGAGGCAGACACTTTGATTGTCAAGAACAACATGATTGTTGTCTTCCTTTGACATGTCCATCAGATACTGGGCAATGATCAATTAAGGCCGACTCCACACCCCAACTAACACAGGGGTCATGTGCCTGGAATCATCAGTAGCAAATTAAGATATGATGGGCAAAGATCTTGCTTCACTATACATTGACTTTCTTTTCTCTTTTTTTAACCTATTCGGTAGCTTCCTAGTTTCTCTAGTGAATTTTATTTTACATTTTGAGACTGGATAGAAGGCTTACTCTAATTCCCTAGCCATTGAGATTTAACCACAATGAATTAAATACAGATGAAATTTCCATGTGGGTATATCCTCCCAATGTATTACCATTTGCTAAATCAAAATCTAGTAAGGAAATTATCTATATACATATTTGGCATTTTAAAATTCACTTTTGGTTCTCTTTTACTTTTTTCTGTCAATATCCCTATCCCTAACCTCTCTAATTCCCTCAAATATATCTCATACTTTCTTTACACGCTGCTGGCACATGCATTTTTACTGATCAGAATCTTCTTGCAGTTTTTAATGCTTACTAGGCAGCATAGATTCAGGCAATTTGTATGTTGCCTTTATTTTGTGTTAAAAAAGATAACAGAAGAAAATTTCATCAGCACTGGAATTTTACTAGTTTCTTTTCTGCCTTGTTTATTGGTAGCTGGTTGCTAAATTGCAATTTTTGATTAAGTCTTCAGAATTTGTGATTGGCACAATTTTTTTAACCTAATATTTTATAGTTTCTGACCTCCATAGTCGTCATTTGTATCTGACATTTGACAAATCAGATGTAACTGTGAGAAATGTGTTACATATTAAGTGTGATGCCTTAGGTATATTACACACGAGCAAATGCTGCTCGCAAGACCTTATCAGGCAGGAATAGATGTTCTTGCACGAGTCTTCAATAGGAAAGTTAATAACTTTGGGAAGCAGCTGCCTGAGATCCTCCCTACTAAGGCCATTTACATGCTCACTCACACACATGCATGCACGCACGCACACAATCCCAATTCACTCCCATTTGCCATTCCATGCAAATCTTGTGGTTGAATTTCTCCTGGTATGTCATTGATCATCAATTGAGTATTCTGACGGACTCCATCATATTCTCTCTTTGCCATGCATGAGGAAGTTCAAGTTTGTTTATTCTAAGGTATTTGTTTGGAATTTAACTCTCAACTTCTTTTGGAACACATTGTTGAATTTGTAATGTATCCATATTACATTTAAATTTACTTCTTGTAAGATAACAAATTTCCCATAAGGGTGCACTGAAGCGGGTCTGATGTACAAGTGAAAGACGGCGGTGGTTTGGACGTTCTCGGACATTTTTGCAAAGGAACCATTTCTTTAATTCAAAATTATGTGGAAGCAGTGGCAACGAGGGTGGGGTTTGGAGGAAGGGACAGTATAGACAACATAAAAGTAACCAGAATTAGAAAATACTTCTGCCGGAAATTGAAGATAAAGAAAAAAATTTGAGTTCAAAATTCATTCAGCAGAAAGCAAACATGGGCATTCTGAAGCAAGGCTGGATTAATTTCAGAGATTGTAGTTACGGAAATGGTTATCAACATTTCAGGATTCAATTGACAACAATGTGTTGGCAATAGAGAGACGATATTTTATTCTGCCCAGGAATACTGACGAGTTGAATAGCGGCTAGGAGGCAAAATAGCCCAGCCAGATTTACTTATGTGATGTCGATGGTAAAATAATCAGAGGAACACTTTGAATACAGGTTTACAAAGAAGATTTCTACGTAATAACTGTAGTAAATTGAAATCAAGAAGGGCATGCTGCCAAGTCCCCAACAAACATTCCTTGTGTAAAACCTCCACAAACTGTAATGAATAGAAGATCTAGGCCCGAAACGTCAGCTTTTGTGCTCCTGAGATGCTGCTTGGCCTGCTGTGTTCATCCAGCCTCACATTTTATTATCCATGAATAGAAGATAATGTGTGTGTGTGCCTCAACTCCTAATATGTGTTCCCAACTAATATAGCTCCATGCACCAGGAGCACAGACTCTTTACTAACTCTCATCTACACATTTTATGGAAATCTTGTGGCTTGGTGGGTAACATCCCTGCCTCATAACCAGGAACTTTAGTTTCAAGATCCACCACAGTGCTTGATGACCAAGGAAGATGCTCATAATCTGGCCAACAGGTTGAATATCAATCTCCAAATTCTTCCAACATGTGCTAGTAGTAGGCAGAAAGAGGAGAGATTCCTGGTCAGCCTTGTGATCAAAAAGATTTAGTCTTTGTACCAAAGTTCCACATTATACAGTCATGTGTAAGTGCACGTTGTCACTCCCTGACATCCAACAAAGCTTCTCCCTTCTGTCGAATTATTTATGTTGTCAGTGTCATTGGTCATCTCTAATAACACTTCAGCAAATTCTTTTAAATGACTATAGTTGTTAACCTGAACAGCCATACTTTAACTTGTCA
Source organism: Stegostoma tigrinum (assembly GCF_030684315.1). Lineage (NCBI taxonomy): Eukaryota > Metazoa > Chordata > Chondrichthyes > Orectolobiformes > Stegostomatidae > Stegostoma > Stegostoma tigrinum. The sequence continues at coordinate 49,085,266 of NC_081361.1, read as the reverse complement.
ATCCTATATGTACAGCAGCTCACCAAAGTGAGCAAATTGTCTGGAGTGACCCTCGGAAATACCTTCTTCATCTCACAAACTCCAACTTTCATTGAATTTCAAAAGCATTTTCAAAGAAGCCAAAGAAAACTTCTTTACCTCTTTGTACAAGTTAGAATCTTGTTCCCTGTACCATGTTCCAATGATGTGTGATCAGAATGTGATGTTTGGTATTCCATGATTCAAGTACCATTGTGTGTAATGTAGAATACAAATTATTCTGTTTTACGAACCTTCCCTTGTTAAGGCAAACTTGAACCTGATTTATACTTCTTGCTGCAGTCAAGTACTACTTAAATGGTTTAACGGATAGGTCATGTTTTGGACTAGAGTAATGTCACTGGAGTAGTATTCCAAGCAAATGCATCGGTTCACATTTCTCAAACGACACCCCTACCTTGCCCTGCCAGTGAAATTTAAGTTCACTGGATAAAAAATCTGGAATTCAGAGTTCTGTGTTCCTCCAGCTTTAGCCCCTTCTATATCCACTATTTCCTTTTACTTCATTGGTGACCATGCCTTCAGGCGTCTGGTCCTAACTCCAAAATTCCTTCTCTACATCTACTTTTTGCAACTCTCCTGTATAACCAAGCTTTATCAATCTCTCCTAAAATATCTTTCCTCGGCTCAGTGTTGATGTTCTTCTTATGATTTACCTTCCCTCATGTTTTAACCCTGCATTAAAGGATGTTTTTTAACAGATTCTTTGTGTAGGACTTTAGCCTCTGTTGGTTTCTGTCTCCATTTACTTAATGTTCTTATGGATTCAGTATTCTTCTAATGAGGCGGTGTGGTAGAGGCAGTATACTTGGCCGCAATCATCACTTTCTTTAACCTCCAATGTTTGGCCTCAGCCTAACACCAGTAAAAGTGTTCAACGTGCAAAGAGCCTTGGGTGTCAGTAATCATTCTGCATATGTGAGTGTCAGTCAGTATGTATCATCACAGCCAAATATGGACCCTGTCATATATTAGGTCATGCACAGGAATGGAAAACCATGACTAACTTTTCTCCAAGGCCAAGTGTAACAAATCATAATCATACAATTTTACAAGACAGGAACTGGCTGTTAGGACACGGGAACTATTGGTTTTCTCTACAAGATACTTAGTTCACTTCAGTTACCCTACCTACTCCTCATACAGCTGTATTATTCCCCCTTTCAAGAACTCTATTTCCACAAGATTTATGGTAGAGAATTCCTCGTTCTGACCATCAAGTATGTGAAGATATTTTCTACAGTTTCTGTGTAAATGAGGGTTATCTCACTGCTTTCGAAGTAATCATAATTCAGCAGCACAGAACATAGTTCATTTGTTCCTGAGGTTACAAAGAAGTCCCCAGTATGAATGTAGTGAAAAGCTGCTCACAACTTATTATAAAAATGACTAATGCAACTCATACGAATGCAGCAGTAAAATACACCAAGGATACAATGCAGGGATGTATTTGAAGTTCTTCATACAAAACAATTAAAAACATTTTGTGCAAAAAACATTTGTGGAGAAATAAGTCCTGTTACAATATAACCACACTGAATACTAGCCATTCCATTGATGCTGGTCTTCTGGTTACAAACAAATCAACAAGGCTGTGTCCTAATAAAATATACATACAACAGATAAAACAAGATTAAAGCACACCTCATCACAAGTTATTTGTAGGAAGTGGTTTTAAACATGAAAACATCTCCCAGAAGGACAAATCACACTAGGAGTTGGTATTGCTAGTTTGGTTATGTTTCCATTCTAAAAGAATTATACATCCTCAGTGACTGCATGACATGGCAGTTCACTTACTCAAGCAAAAAAATTGTCCAGTTTTTTGTAATGGAGCAAGTTGAAGTTCATCTGGATCATCTTTGTAGTCCAGATGCTTAGATACATGAAATTAAGGAAAAGAATTTCCTCAATGTGTTTTATGACAAGCTACAATATTCTCTGACCTTCCTTTCTTTCAGCATCAATTTCAATAACATTTCAAAGAACATTAGTCCTCACAACTCCCCCAACTCTTCCCCCAATTCATTCATCAAATTGATCTACCAAACTCAAATCTCCCTGTCAATAAAAGTTGATTGTCTTCAAAAAGCTTGCATTTTGAACCAATTTATATTAAATAGTTGCATAGCAACAAATATAAGTGAAATTTACTTACTATTTATATAAATTTAAATTCTAATTTAAAATGTGGCTTAAACCAGATATATGTTACAGTTATATTCTTTTATCAATGTCACCATTTGTATTTTATCAGAACCTGTGAACTTTGTGAAAGTTCAATTCAGTTTTGCTGGGAGAAAGCTTATTGAACCGCACATTTCAGAGATGTGTTTACAAAAGGAGGCATACTCGCTTCAAAAAGTGTCCACAGAATGTTATTTGTTTTTGTACTTTGTTAGAAAATTAAACTTTCCTCTGAAATATCACACTTTTGTTACTGGGTATGTAACTTCTTTTCATCAAACTCTCACATATTAATCACTTGTGGTGGAGTTAATTCTTCTCACAGAACAACAAATAGCTGAAAAAAGATCATTAATTCAAAACAAAATTGCCACAGTTCTCTGAAAGGTCTAATGGGTAAAGGTACTGCTCTCAGTATGGTACTGAGACTTACAGACCGGAACTGCCTTGCCTTTCCTATCCTCATCTCAGCCAGCAGTTAGAACACAACAACTGGTCTCAGTATTCTAGAATATGCAAGAGAGGAAACGAATATTAATCAAGGTTACTGCTGCTAATGACTACTCAGTGATGTTTGCTGAAAAGCGAGTGATTGTGCAGACATCACTTGAGCACGGAGGTCACAGTAATGAGCTCCTCTACTGTCAAACAGAGGGCAGGTTCACACATGATGAATGGCCACTTAGAACAGATAGAGTTTTGTACCGTGCAACCAGAAACAAAAGTACCTTCAGGATAAGATGGCAGGAAATAAGGGAAAAATATTTGCTGCAATAGTGCAGAGAAGTACTCTTTCACAGTTTGGTCAGGAAGATGATCATAGGTGGCTGACAGCTAAAGCTTCACTAATGCGTTGTCATGTAAATAAATCTTCTTTTCATTCCCTATTTTCTTTCTAAAATCAGATTATACATAATTATAAAAACTGTAGAAACAAGTTCTATATATATATTACAATTCTGCCCTGATAACAGATTCATTCCCCAATTGGCCATCACTGTCCCCCAGTAACGTTGTCTGTATTGGGTCCATTTGCATTGTTTTGTGGGACATATGTGCAAAGATTGGCACACTGGTTCCACTAGGATGGCTTGACATGGATAGATGATGAGATAGCAATGGAGTGTTTGCATCATGATTTGATCCTGAGGAAGGCAAGCTTGTCACATGGCCAGTGCTTGTTGATCCACTCCCACTGCTAGGTGATCGGCTCTTTGGCGGCGGACCATGCGGAATCATTCTTGGTGGCCCTTGTTGATAGTGGGTCGCTGTGTAGGCAGCAAACCCTGCCGGTACAGGATAACTGTTAACTTGGATGAATCTCTGATGCTGCGCTATCGATGGACCAATTAGGCCTCCAATTTGGGTCTGAGGTAGACCCTGTGCTTGATATATGTGTATTGGATACCTTGGATTACTGAGGTTACTAACTGGGCTTGCACTGAGAGATGTCGTCTGAGTTGTGGCATTCCCTCCAGATGGTGTTGTAGAACTGGTATGACTTGAAAGGCCTTCCCAGGACCTCAGCCTGGCATGAATATCCTTAAATCGTGGTCTTCTGGCTGGGATCTCGTGCCAAGTTTCGGTCATTAAATCATACATTCGAGGAGGACAATCTTCTGGGCATGGAAGTAACTGCCTCTTCCGTATCATTTCTATTACCTCTTGATTAGAAAATCCGTAATATGGCTGCAGTCCAAAACTAAAAATCTCCCATAGAACAACACCAAAAGACCAAATATCTGAATCACTGGAAAACTTCCCAAACATTATAGCTTCAGGGGGCATCCAGCGAATTGGGAGGAGGGATTTATTTTGCACTCTGTAATAATCGGCTGCATATATCTCTCTTGAAAGGCCAAGATCAGATATCTTCACTCGCAGTTGTTCTCCAATAATAATGTTACGCGCTGCAAGGTCTTTGTGAACAAAATAATGGCTAGATAGGTATTCCATTCCAGTTGCTATCTGTATGGAGATGTGCAAAAAATCAGCATGGTCCAGGCTAGATTTAACAGTTCCATCTTCATCGCTGCTGCAGCCGACGTCGGAATGGGGTGATCGCATGATGAGAAATTCATGAAGGTCACCATGGTTCATGTACTCAAACAGCATGCACACTGGTTGTTCCTGTGTCACCACCCCAAGAAGGCAGACGACATTGGGGTGATGCAACTCTGACATCAGGGATGCCTCCTGCTGGAACTCTGCCCAAAGCTGGGGGTTACTGAAGTCCTTCAGGGTCTTTATAGCAACAAGTTGGGCATGGTCCATTCCTGGAAGGTAAAGATGACCTTTGTAGATTTTCCCAAAGGCACACTCTCCTAATTCTTCCATAAACCGTACAGCAGAGAGAGGCAGCTCCTTAGCTTTACACTGCTGGATGAACGAAAACAGATTATAAGGTTTGGGATCAATAACATCAAACAAAATTCAAAATGAATTATATATGAATCCGTTCATTGATAATATGAGCTCAATAAGTCTATTTCAGGTACTTTGGTAAATTATTTAAGGAGTGGTTTGTTTAATACCATGAATGTAACATATGAGATATTTGACCTAAAATAGTAAAAATGAAAATCTGCAACAAATATGTCCCCAAACTACCCTAGTTTATTTATTTCTTTTGCTGTTCAAATTACACTAATTGTTGCACTGATATCCCATCATACCTTACCCTTAAGTGGCCAACTATAAGTACAAATTGTTTGCCTCATCAGAATATTACATAACATCAGAGCCAAATCCAATTCTCATTTGATGCCTATGATCACACCGCCAGACAGGATCAGGAGACGGAAAACTTGGTTCATTTTTCTGTTCCCTGGAGTGGAGTCACTAAAAAATTACAATAACCCCCATTAGAAATAGCTGCCTCAGCAAAGGCCAAGAATTTCCCAGGACAATGCTGGTCTGTATGATGCAGTTTAACTCCCAGTATTGCTTTTTACCTACTGAGTCAATTTAGCTAGCTGCAATGACAATGCTAAATTTTAAACAAGATCAGAAAACAGCTAGTAAGTATTTTGAAAAAGATAAGCCCTCCGCTTTATTCATGACACGGGAACTAAAAGAATGACTATACCACTTCAAATAAAATTTTGATTTCTCTTGAAAACATTGCAGGCTGTATTTTCTTACTGCACATACTCTCACTTTTCAGAGGGGCACCTCAGAACAAGGACACTAACAGCACACAATGTTCCAATCATTTAAGCAAACAGGAGGCATGTTGGGAGTCTCTCACACACACACACACTTTCTTGATCTGCGTAGGCTGAGACACTGTGCTAGGAGTGTGCAGTTGGAAATTTTACCCTTATAAAGCTGACATTTTATTCAGGAATGCTGTGCCATCAGGAAAAAGAGGGAAGAAAGCACAGGCGTTAACCTCTCTCATGACTTGTGCAGGTTTTTCCAAAATAACCTGCACAAAACTAACGTGCAATATGGCTTCTTTTTTCAAAAAATGAAAAACACGTTCTGTGCTTCTTACAGCAGCTCATAATTCAGGATCTTGTTTTAGAATACACTGTGGACTCTACCACTTAATAAACGCCACTAAAATACTTCCAAAGCTGCAATAGATTTGAAAAACGAACCCATGCATTGCATGGCAATGGCAGGAAATAAAGTTTCATTATAAATGCACAGATGGTCTGTATTAAGAGCAAATCCTCAAGGGCAAGGTTGTTTTAAACTGACATACACTATATTATACACCAAGTAATAAAAGAAAATTGACCTCTGCATGACTCTGAGTGGATTTTAGTTTTGTCTCTTTGCACCAAGACTGGGCGACAATCAAAAGAGAAAAGAGGAACCATAACTTTGGAGTTTCAGGAAAGCTTGTAACACGACAGGAGGCTATAAATCTGCTTTTCTTTGTTTGACAGACTGGTCTTGTAGTGAGACGATCAAACTGTACAGCAAATGTAAGATACACGCTCGGTTCTCAGCCAAGATAAACTGAGCCCAATGGAAAAAAAACAACTGACTCCAGACATGCCAGATTTCCGCATTTTCTTTCCCTCTTTCTTAAAAAGCCACTCATGTTAAGTACCAGGCAAGTCTGGGTTTCATTTACCACATTTCAAAAAGAAACAAGTAAAGTGACCATATTCCTTCTGTGTTCCGTTTACTGGACCTTCCTAAATTCTTTTCTTCAAATACTGAAATTAAAATTTTCCATGCATAACTTTAATTCACAAAAACTTTTCTCCTCTTTCACCTATCCGAAAAAACAAAATGGTAGAGAGTTAATCCTCAGTCCTGCAGTTAAGAGGCGTAAAGGTGAGACCTGCAGTCCAGGAATGACCTTAGACATCACTCAGTGTGTGCTAAGTGAGCTCATTCTAACTGAAGCAACTGTGAGATGCTACATCACCCTCTGTGATGGGGAAATGGGGGAAAACAGAAAGCTGTCAAGAACATGCTTTATTATCCAATTGTTCCCACTAGAATGCATGTTATTTTGTCGTGGGAGGAAGAAGGTCAGGCTTATGCTTTAATAGTTAAATGGGCTGTCCACACTTTCTGTTGACTGTTACCATGAGGTTTGAATGAGGTACCAGAGAGCTGTCGATGTCTATTGAACCATATTCCAGTATAAATCAGGCCCTGAGGAACACAGTGAAAAAACAGTTGCCAAAAACTGTATAGATCAATCTTACTTCAGCATTTAGGGAGTTATTGAGGATACAGCTACTATAAGAAGGACGTAAAACCTACAACTTGACAGGCAAAGTCCATGGATTTATAATAAAGACCAATAATACATGTACCAAATGTACCTGATGTTGCAACATGATGCCTTTTTTTTAACCTAATGATCAATGAATTCTTGGGTCTCCTCTGCCCCAGGTGAGAATTCCTTCCTCCCTTGTCTGGCCACAGTCAGCTCAATCCCTTGTCGCATGCCCCTTGCCAAGAACCATTCAGTTGAATTCCTGGCAGCATCCCATCATTTGGTGAGAAATTAATCCAGGCAATAATAACCTTTCATGGAGGCTGAAGAGCTGATGAAAGCTTTTTTTTGGGAAGGGCCTACCAGAGTAAGTGCCAATCAGGAAATTAAATGGCCAGCGGCAGGCCTTTGCCAGGATCAAGGAGCCTGGGGTTGAAAATTCTGCCCCATAATAGTCATTGGTCAGGGGCTGATAGCTTTCTAATTGCAGGCAGTGCTGCCTGAAGGGGTAGCAGGGGTTAGACCATAAGGCGTAGGAGTGGAAGTAAGGCCATTCAGCCCATCAAGACCACTCCGCCATTTAAATCATGGCTGATGGGCATTTCAACTCCACTTCCCTGCACTCTCCCCGTAGTCCTTGATTCCTTCTGCGATCAAGAATTTGTCGATCTCTGCCTTGAAGGCATCCAACGTCCCGGCCTCCACTGCACTCCGTGGCAATGAATTCCACAAGCCCACCACAAAATGCAGTGCACTCACCAGAAGTCCAGGGTGGCGGAGGGACTCTAGGCCAAAGGTGAATGAGGGCATTGCAGGCAAGATGGTTGCTGGCTGGGGAGAAGGCAGAAGGCTGGAAGAAATGGCTGGGCTGGTTGTCAGCATACCTCTCCCCATAACACCACCCCGACAGCCCCCCACCTTCCTGACGGTGAGTCCCTCGATCAGCCAATGTTTACCATTGAAGAAGGGACTCCCACTGTGACTTCAGCCTTAAAGAAACCCAGTAAGAGCTTGTTGTTAGGGCTCCGCACCCACCAACAGCAGCAGCAGAATGAGCCCTGAAAGTGAGTTTTAGTTCCAACTTAAGCATCTCAATTGGCATCAGGGCAAGAAGACTGTCCGATTAACCTTCCTCCCTTGGACATAATCAGGGTGGTGCTGATAAGTTAGTGGGGTTCACATCTAAAACCACACCATCCAAATAAATGTTCCCCTCCATTCTCACCTCAAACAAGGACATTAAAATGTGCCCTTATCTCTTACATCGTTTCCAGGACCTTCAGATAGGAGACAGTGAGATAGATACATTTCAAGCTGAGCATCACACTTTGCTCATTGTCGGTTTCCATCTCAGCCTCCAACTGTCTATCTTCACTGAGGTTACACTGCATTCTTGCCGAGGCAGTCTTTAGATGTTGCTGTTTTATTGTAGAAAACCACTAAGAGTAGAGACCCAACTGCTGAGCAACTGTGGCCGGATGCGGGTCTGTATTTGACCTTCCCAAAAGGAGGAGGACATGAGTCAGCTCCCATCAGCACAATCTTGCTGCACCTTTGCAGACTCATTCAAGGATGTCTGGACAGGGTCAGTCCTCTGTTCTCTCAAATACATGATCCAGTGGAACCTAGGGAAGTGGCTATTTAGGTGTCTGAGTGTTCAGTGATAAAAGAGGTCCACTGTGTCATACAGGTTAGGGAAGTCTGAAGCTCAGTTCCAACCCAAGATAAAATTGAGCCAATCACATATTTATACTGAACGAACTCAGTGAGCCTGCCTAAAATCAACTCACTTAGCATGAACAATTCTATTTTCTCATTGTTAATTAGGAAAATTGGTGTGAGGTGAGAATGTAGGATACTAAACCACAGGGTTTGAAAACCAACAGAAAAGAAAACAAGGAATTTAGAACGAGGTGATTTGTCATATGTCTGTGGAATCAACCATTGGCAGTTTGTGGTTGGGGGTGGAGTGCCATCAATTTTTTTGTACCGCGTGCAGAAGCCTATTTGATTAACAATAGTAGAGAATAAAACACTTAAGGTCTTAACAAGTAGAAGCATTTGTCCTGACCTTATGATGTAGCTTATTGCCTGATCGGAATAGGCACAATGCTAGTTAGACGTAATTGCTAATACTAACGCGGGTAGAGATGACACATTCAATGCCATTTAGAGCTGGACTCGTTGATCTCCACCCGACTGCATGATGTTGTCAAATGAATTCTTAAAACAAAGTCTGAAACATTAACTTTTATAGAACCATTACATTATCCAAAATCTCACCCCAAACTTTTTTCTCCATCGTGAACATTCATATATTCAGGTTATGTAACTACTTTAACAGTTACCACAACCTTATTGTCCTTAAAATTTGACTTCACAAATTCAGACACTTGGGGTTTCTCTACTCTTTCAGAACACATTTGCTTTAGACTACACATATTCTGACTTTCTACGATTCTTTCTCCATTGGAGGATCATTTATATTTTGAATATTGCTAAACCTGGTAATTTGTCTATTTCCATATCTGCAGCACTCTTAATCCACAAAATTTCGCTTGCAGAGAAACTCTTCCCAACTAACTCAAGCCCCATACATGTCTTCCAGGAACATGTTTTGAGGGTCACCAGACCTGAAACGTTAACTCTGTTTTCTCCTTCACAGATGCTGCCAGACCTGTTGAGTTTTTCCAGCTACTTTGTTTAGTTTATAGTCTCATGAAGGTCCACCAGGGACAATAGTTGTTCTGGTGTAATGTCCTGGATTTTCAGATGGGGGCATTACTTCTGTCAGACCATGTAGCGAACCTGAGCACATTGGTCTGGCTTCCACGAAGTTGCACGCAGCTTGTCTCAATTTCCTTCAACCAAATCTCTAGTCTCAATTTGTTAGTACTCCTCCTGTGTTCAAGTATGTTAACTCTTTAGCTCAGCTGTTTGAGCTGTTTGGATGTCAACATTCATCTTCTGTGAATGCCCTCCTGATGAATGAAATATTTTCTGCTAGAGGATACATTACCTTAGTCACTAGTACTGATAAACTTCTTTGAAAGATGAAGAACTAAAATGTGGCTTTTGAAATTGTCCCAGCTGTGGTGGCTGTTTTGCATTAAGTTTTTGTGAAAGTAAGTATTTGGCTTTCTGCTGCTCTGAAACAATGGCACTTGTTTAAATCGTCTAGAAGTGTCCGATTATGTTACAGATGTGCCATTCTTTTGTATTGGTTCAGCACTGCTTGTGCCTGCAAGTTTTCTGGTTCCACAGTGGTGACACTGACTCATTGTATATGCTGTTTGTTCTAGTCTTTGTATTGGTTTGTCACTTTGTGCTTAGAGCATTTGTACATTATAAAGTGAATAAGTTCTGTTGCTCTCCTGTGGTCATGTTATCCCTCTGCTCCCGGGATTTGTCTGCAAGTCTTCCTACTTTCTGCTTCATTACAAAGTGAACAACTTACTCCAAAGTCAAATCTTCTTTGGACTGTAATAAATCTGATGAAGATTCATCAATAATGCCAACAACTTATGAAACTGATTTCAAACCTCCACAGTCACAGTTTTCACCTAATCTGTAGAAGTCAGTAATGAAATTATCCATGTCTTCACCTGCACGCTGAAGTCTTCTGTTTAATTTTGACCTTTCAAGAATTTTATTTGTTCTAAGGTAAAGTAATGGTCAAAATCTTGTGGAATTTCTTCAAAAGCAAATATGCCTTCTTTTAGACATTAGTAATTTATAATGTCATCAGCTGTTGGATCTATTAAATTCAACAGTATATTTACTAGTTCATCTTGAGACCTAGTATTTAATTTTGAAGCAGTTTTGTATTTTAAGAATAGTTTCCTCCAAATGGTTAATCCTGCATTCTGTTTGGCTTAATCTGGCATTAAATCTTTGAGGTAATATTGTATCTCCTGCCATTTTCTTCTTCATGTGGTTATTTATTCTTAATACAAGACAATGGTTTAAATTTGTAGCATCTCCACGATGCTTTAATTCTCTTGATTTAATGTCTTTTCAAGCTTTTAAACTTGTGTTCTAAAAGATTACTAGCAAAACTGTATCCTTGTACTGATTGTTGAGTATTTTTTCTGTGAATAGTAAATGTCCCTTTTATCTTTATCCTTCCCAGTCTGATCTCTTATACCATTAATTTAAAGTTTTGTTTTCCTCATAGTTACAGGGCCTTTTATTCTTAGAGCTCTGAAATGATTGCTTTCCAGCCAAATGTCCATTTAGTACTGTCCTTATATATCCTTCTTCAAACATTTTGTATCTGTGAAGTGTGCCTAATCTTTATCAACTATATGCAACTACTGGAGCCAGAGGTCAGGGTGGAATGCTGCCACAAATCCTCCTTGCCATATTAACTGTGTTGAGCAAAATTACAAAGACTACCAGGAGCCAGAGAGGACACATCTTAGCCAATGGGAAACTAGAGTTGGACTCCTCATTCTCAATCCAAAACTGAATGAAGTCATCAGATTGAGTGGAGCCTACTGCAGTCTGTAACATTGACAATTTTGAAATTATTCATTATCTTTTACTATAGGAATGTCAAGCTTGGATTTCAAAAACTTGGAAGCTTTCTGGAGACGTTGCGAATTGAGGAAGTTAATGACGTGTATAATTTTCAGATTCTAGAAAAAATGAGCCTCAGTTTCTACTGAATGAGGATATATGGTAAAGCAGAAAGTGATTTAGGACAGCACTGTTATGGATAATTGTACAATAAAATTGTATAAATAAAAGATCTATGCATAATGGTGCTGGATAGAAACATGGCTGTGGATGAGAGAAGTGTTTTCTGTCAGATGACAATTTTGTTACATTTATATCTTGCCCATGTTTGTGAGGTGCTAAAACCTCAGAAATGGAAGCAGTCCTGGGATGGACTTGAATTTTACAAAGCATTACAAGATTCTATGGCAAAACAGTGTCTTTCTTTAAAAAGGAATGTGAACCCACATACTTCCTGGAGGTAGTTTGAGCAATGGAGGAGGTAAGAATTCTATGTGACACCATTCAAAGTGAATTCAGTGGCGGTGCTAAGATGAAATGTGGACCCACTAAGGGTAAGAGGTGACAGCTGTTGGTTAGATGAGCAAGCCACACAAATGCTTTTTGAATCACTGAAAACAAGATGAGTCTTCCCACTTCAAGGACAGAGGGGATCAAGATTCAGGCTCTGAACCTTCAAATGTCTGGGAGTTTTGAGGACTGAGGTCTAAAAATAAATTGATGAACATTTTATTTAATTATATGAAAAAGTGTGGATAGGTTATGCAGTGCGTGAAGACAGAATGATGAAGAAATAATGGGAAGGGGCACTACACATTGAGGAAGCCCCAAGGCATTGAGAAAAAAATTCAGTCAACAATACATAGGGACTGATCTGAGCCAAAAGTAGACAACTAATACGTAGATAATAAAATGTGAGGCTGGATGAACACAGCAGGCCAAGCAGCATCTCAGGAGCACAGAACAGAGCTTTGATGTGAGATCATGTGAAGAATTATACAAGCTTTGGGAATTCTGAGCAAATGATGAATAATCCAAGCTCTGCAAGAGCTTGCATAATATGCATAACGTGGTCTGCAAGTTCATCAATGAAATGGCTATGCCTTAAAATCATACATGTGATAGTCATTAGGTTTGAACTCTCAAATTATGTATTCCATTGAACATCAGCAACTGGTCTGATATGAGAAAGTGCTTTTTATGTGCAGCAGAGAAATTAGTTAAAAGGCAAGGATGTTTTGAGCAAGAGTAAATTTCCAAACAAGAAGAGTGATAAGATTGAAGAAAAGGGTATATTTATAAGGTGCATTTCTAGGCAAGCATCTTAAGAACAATGAAATGTCAATTACTACATTTTGTAGGTGCATAGTCAGCAAAGAAAAACACAGGTTTGAGGGATATTGACATTAATGTTTATAAATACTGAAGTAATGGCAAGTGATTCTTGCCAATATCATTAAGATTAGAGTTAGAAAATAACAATGAATTGAAATAATCATCTTTCCCATTTAGAAGAACTAATCATGTGATAAAGAGGATTCACAAAAGTTATGAAAAATAAATTTGCTTCATTATCACAATTTAGGAAAGCAAAAGGTTCTTTTGTAATTGAAAGATATTCCATTTGATTTTGAAATTTAGACAAATATTATTAGAAACGCAAAAGAGACAGCTATGCAATTTAGTGCAGTGAAGGCAAGACATTTATAGCCTTAGCTGATATGTCTATGATGTAAAGTAGTTTAGGCATACAGAAATGTAATTCTGTGGATTGGGATTTGGAATGTGAAGTGCTATGGAAATTGGAAGGGACAAGATCATTCAGCCTAAATACTGAGCAATGTGGCATTAATGGAATGATTATTTGGGTGATGTTGTGCTTCTGATGTTAAGTAGCTGGATTGAGAGACTTGCAGAAGATGTCTGGGTTGCTGAGCACCCCAATGTTATCCCAGATCCCGGAACCACGGCTTCATTGTTTGAACAAATATTGTATGAAATAAATCAACAGGAGGCCTAGCTAAAAAGTCAATGCATTAACTTTTAGATATCTGCGCTTGCATTAAAATTCTGTAACACTCTTGGAGCACAAAGCTGGAGTCTGGTGATCATCATTATTTCAGCAAATAAATTCATTTGTAGGCCAGGAAATTTGTGAAAGGCCTGCTGGGAGTACTCACTGACAGTCTGGTGGTAAAACAACACATTTTACATTCATTGTGAAAATCACAGGAATATAGACCAACATTTTTATTGTGTTTTGTGCCAATGTATTAGAATTAATTGCTCTCTCAACCTGTCCTGCCACCTTCAATAATCTGTGAACATATTACACCCAGCTTTACTCTACTGCTGTGCCCCGTTTAGAATCGTATCCCTCGTTTTGTATTATCTGACCTGGTTGAAGAGCAATCCAGGCCACAGGCAAAATATGTTGGCTGGGGGTGGGGGTGTTCACAGTAGGAATCACAGTGGGAGGGGGATAGGACTTGGCTCTCAGCAACCTCCTTCATGTTGATGTCTATTCCTTTGATCAGGCTCCCTGAGGACCTTTACAAGGGACTCTAGGCCCCAAAATGTAATGATAACAAAGTGACCACATGGTTTTAGCTGCTAAGCACTCTGCAGGACAACAGACCTGTCCAAGCTGGGTTAATTCTAGCAGCTGAAGGATGAGGCCTTTAAGTGGTCATTAATTGGCTAATTATGGTCTTCATGTGATTGTTGGGCTAGAAAATTATTTGGGGCTTCTCACCCAGAATGTGCTTCTCTGCACTCTGACCAACTCTACAACTCATAGCTCTGGCAATGCTTTGGCTGTTCTATCAGAGTGAAATGTGGCTTTTGTTTTTGTTTGTTCCTTCACTTTGAACTTGTCACTCACTTCTATTCTGATTTCTGACCTTAGAAGTTTTTGATCTATTGGCAAAGTCGTCTGGCTATGACATGACATTAGTCAGTGGAGTGGATTACTTGCTTTGCCTTCAGTACATGTGCTTCTCCATTCCAAGATTACCTCGTACACATCACTGTCAGATTGGGTTGATTTTTTATGATCCCTTTGGCAATTTGCAATATAGCATAAACTTTGCATTTGACAGATGTAGTGTGCATATGACATGTCATTCTGAATTTCTCAATCATTAACAAGGCACCTGAATTATTAATTCACAAACTGAGGACTACTGTCATTTTTGCAATGTCAGGAATGTCATATCTACTGAATGTGCCTTTGGACATTCTACACTCTTACTGATGGTTGAGGATGCCAACTTGCAAATGTCCCAGGTATCCAAATATAGTGAACTGTGACAGGGAAATCAATTCTCATGGGAGTGACGATATCTGCTCCAAGCTTCATCCACAGCCTGTTGAGGATATGATGAGACATGAAGGTTCTTTAAGCTTGCATAGTTTGATATTATGGACACACACAGCAATCACTGTAGGGCTTGTTGATCTCATCATTCAGGTTTAGTTGATGCTGCAATTCTCTTGTTTTCTGCAGATGAGATAAGATTCTTCAATGGTTTATATGGATATATTTTAGCATCTCTTTTCTTTTAGGGATAATGCTCCTAAACCCTCTATATAAGATACTACTTTCAGCCATCATGTCAACTCGAGAGTGGTTCATGTGTGACTGAACTGCCAGAGAAAGTGGTGGATGTGGATACAGTTATAAGATTTAAAAGACAATTGAATAAATACATCAATAGGGAAGGTTGGAGGGATACAGGACAAACACAGGCAAGTGGAACTTGTTTAGTTTGGGGAAAAACATGGCGTGGACTAGTGGGCCAAAGGGTCTGTTTTCATGCTGTATGACTCTATCTTTGTATGTCTAATACTGTCTTCCAGCAATTAGTGTGTCTTTGATGGCCAAGGTTTCAGGCCATCTTTCCACTACAATTTCCTAAGGTACATGAAGATTTGAATCATGTTGTATAGTTGGCTTAATCTGATTTTTGTCTGTCAGGCTCTGTTTAGCTGTTAATGGCTTGGCTTCGTGCAAAGCACTAGAAATCTCTTCTAATTGTGAAGGGTTATCAGTTCAAGGTTTTGGCATGTTTCAGCCAAAGTGAGGGGTTTTGCTTGGAACTGCTGATCTCCTTGCTCTGAATTGTTTTGGACTCTCAGCTTAGTTTGTCCTCTTGGTTGACTATTGTTCCATCAAAGAGCCTCAGCTTTAACGGCTTTCTTTTTGGCTCACCATCTTAATAACGAAGTCAGCCTGGTGGCCCTCATAAAATATGGGTTCCATGACTGGGGCTGTTAATCAGGTCAAATCAGGGGGCCCTGGCTGACAAATAAGACCAGGAGTATCAGACATTCTGTTCACTCTTAAAGTGGGCTGTGAGGGAGCTGGTTCAGTGTCGAGAACTTTTCACGCATAAATAAAGGGTCCCTTGGTGACAGGATACTGGCCTCTGTGGAGTTATTTGAATCTTGTGCAACTCTACTCAAGCCTGTGAGCCCATGATGTTGCAAGTAGCATCTGTGTCTTTCTAACACTTTTTATTAACTTTATGTTGTTCGTCTGCAGTCATCATTCCAACAGTAACAATCCATTCTTTTTTTTAGCCAAACGACTGGAAGACATCAACCTGTCTAGGGTGTGGAATGAATCAGAAGAATCATTGTTTAGCATCCAACAATCATTTTTACAGGTTTGCTTTAATATTTTTCAGGGAAACATTTGTGTACAAGGTTGTTGAGCACCTTGCAATCATAACATTGCATCCACCTTACCTCCCCCACCCTTTAAAATGCTTCCTTTTCCTTCATGTTATGTCCTCAACAGGTTTTACGTTTAAAACTGTGGCCTTGAGCTTTCTGCTGTGCACTCTGTAAACTGTGCTTCCATTATTTTCATTGGCTTATGCTTGGAAGCCTTGACTGCCTTTCATTGTGCAAATGTGTCATTTCTTCCATTAACACTCTCTTACTAATGCTTCAACACATTCATAGCTTCTGCACATCAACAGCTTTTTTGAGAGTTAGTTTATCTTCCTTTGACATACATGCTGTCTCGACAGGATTTCTTGTCCCTAAGACAATCCTTTTTTTTGATGAAGTCAACTTTCAGTTTCCCAAGTTCATTAGAATCAGCTAGACATCACAGTGTTGCCACTAATCAATATGCTATCTCTTCCTGAGCTGGATGTTAATGCTTAGCATTCATAAATAACATTAAGAGAAGGTTCAGAGGGGACTTTCAAAGCATATAAAATTTCTCCCACTTGGGTTTTCTGCTCTTGAATGAAGACTATGAAGAACACAGCTGGAAGAACATAACATAGAACATTACAGCACAGTACAGGCCCTTTGGCCCTCAATGTTGTGCCAACCTGTCATACCGATCTCAAGCCCATCTAACCTACACTGTTCCATGTACGTCCACATGCTTGTCCAATGACGACTTAAATGTACCTAAAGTTGGCGAATCTACTACCGTTGCAGGCAAAGCGTTCCATTCCCTTACTACTCTCTGAGTAAAGAAACTACCTCTGACATCTGTCCTATATCTTTCACCCCTCAATTTAAAGCTATGCCCCCTCGTGCTCCATCACCATCCTAGGAAAAAGGCTCTCCCTATCCACCCTATCTAACCCTCTGATTATTTTATATGTTTCAATTAAGTCACCTCTCAACCTTCTACTCTCTAATGAAAACAGCCTCAAGTCCCTCAGCCTTTCCTCGTAAGACCTTCCCTAAATACCAGGGAACATCCTAGTAAATCTCCTCTGCACCCTTTCCAAAGCTTCCACATCCTTCTTACAATGCGGTGACCAGAACTGTTGTCCCAGCATTGCTTAGAGAACTACTACTCTCATCATTTGAAGTTTCTCACTCAACTCATAGCAATCTTAATAATTCTGCCATTGAGATATGTAGGATCGCCAGTTCACCTTCAATTTCTCTTCCTGTTTATCAAAGCATATACTAGAAAATTCAAAGCTATTATGACTCCGCTGATGTCCTATTCAAATTTGCAAACTAAAGTTTTGATTAATATTTGCTTTCAAAAAACTACTAATTTTTCTATAAATGTTGAAATTAAATCAATTCCAGCTGCACACTTGCGAGACAGGTTCCATCTGGTGGGAAAATAGCTTTTGCCCTGTGACCCATGTTTACATATGATGACACAGACATCACGTGACTATGGTAACCCACAGTGTACAAAGGCATTTGTCCAAACACACTGTAAAGTTACACAATTAGAGCATCATTACGGATAATTCAACTTCGCATCAAGGTAGACATAAAGAAAAATGCAAAATTGAAGGATGCCAGGATAATTTATATTGGCAGAGATTAATTGATCTAGCTGCAGCCAAAATAATACAAGTGTTGATTCAAAATCTCAACATATAGAGGCTTATTTAAAACTATGTACTATTGTTGAAATGTAATACTTTACCATTAGGATAAGATTCATCTTATAGAAGATTGCTTGCTGACTATTTTACTTTGGAAAAATGCCACCGCAATATTAATCTGACACTCAACCACATGCATGTGAGTGAATGACCACACAGTGAGAATGATTTTCATCCCAAGCAAGAGAGAACTGGGCATAGACGGCAGGCCCACACACAGAGAGCGGCTCCCCCTGTACCTGGGAATGCATACTTCCCCCATCTTGTTTGCATTTCATGTTAATTGCACTATTGTCTGAACTCTTAATAGTACTCCATGATACACTGCCAATGATTTTTTTAAAGACAATTTATGTGAGGCAAAGTTTGCAGTAGCTTGCTTTTTAAACTTAGGGTTTCTGCTGAAAATTTATGCAGCCAACACATCACCAGTCACGTTACTATCTGCGAAAAGGATCTACTTCTTAACTTTGGGCTTACCCAGGTGAGGGGTGACAAAGACTGGGAAATAGGACACCTTCTCAACTCCAGCACCCCATGTCAGCATCAAGCATTCCTTGTCAATTATAACACAGGCCTGACTGATAGTAAAACCCATGCCAGATACTGCCCAGGGTCATCTCAGAGATAAAGCAAGTGGCGTACTGGCACACCTGGAAGCTTGTGACCCTAAATGCTCAAAAGCTGTTTGCAAATGTATCAGCTCCAGCTCCAAATGAACGATGTAGGGGCACAGCAGAGGACATCGGGAACAAACAGCGCTGTAGGGTGGCTGTTTATTAAAACAAATAGCTCCTTCCCTTGTGGGCCGCCAATTGGAGGCAGCACAGCATGCAGCCAGCTGCTTAGTTAAGAACTGATCATCCACATCAAAGGACCGCTGCATATGGTAAATAGAAAGTTCACCAACTTTCTTCATGGTAGACAGCCCAGTGTGGTACTGAGTCATACAGAACTGGAAAACATCAGCTCCTAAACTTAATTGAACACACTTGGAGTAACAGCAACTGTACTATGCAACTATGGCGCTCAAGAGAAGGGAAATGAAATCATCCAGCATTTCAATTCTAGCTCCAATGAAAAGGCATATTTGGGACTGTACGGGTTGTGCACCCTGCCGAGCCCCGCAGTCAAAGTGCTTACCATCAAACACAGTGTAAGTGCTTACCAAGACGTTGGGCCACCAGCATGCCCCCTGAAACACTGGCGAATTATACCCCAGCACAGGTTATTGACTTCACGAAAGGAAGGAAGGAAAAAATGCCCAGAAAGCTGTCCAACTGCAGGCTGAAACCACCAGGATGCCATTGAGAAGCTTTGTTTTAAAGTAATCAAGGTGATAATTTCATCAACTGAACAAATCCGTATAATCAGTTATATGCACTGAGTTGAACCAACGAAGTTGATATTTAATGTTGCAAATCTTGCATCGTGCGAGTACTTAAATTTCAGAGTGATCTGTTGAATGAAAAGTACTAACTGACTGATAATCCCAGTGTTATCCTTTTAATTATTTCCCTTTGCTTATGTTGGTTTGGGGTGATAAGCCTCAGTTAACACACAACGCACAATCAATAAGCGGGGCACATGTGGTGCAGTAGTCATGTCCTTACCTCTGAACTAGGAGGCACAAGTTAAAGTCACACCTCCTCCAAATGTGTGTCATAACAGTCCTGAAGAGGTCCATTAGAAAATATCTGTGGACTGGTGGTGTCCCTACCTCTGGACCAGGAAGCTTGAGTTCAAGACCTAGTTGCTCTGGGTATGCTATAGACTGTTTGAACAGGCTGATTAAAATAACTATGAAACTCCTTCCAGAAATGTGTCATTCATGTCTAAACAATTTGATTTAAAGAAAGTCTATGGAACTCTTGTGAGATAGCCATCTTATATGCCTGAAAAATCAAGCTTCCCACAAATGTGAGAGGCATTTTTTTTGTGGAGATCTGCTAGAGCTTACTGATTTGGGGTGTGATACACCAAAATGACCATCTTGACTTCTCCATAAATAACAAAGTGTGAGGCTGGATGAACACAGCAGGCCAAGCGGCATCTTAGGAGCACAAAAGCTGACGTTTTGGGCCTAGACCCTTCATCTGAGAGGGGGGTGGGGAGAGGGTTCTGGAATAAATAGGGAGAGAGGGGGAGGCGGACCGAAGATGGAGGTGCAATGGGTGATGAAGGGTCTAGGCCTGAAACGTCAGCTTTTGTGCTCCTGAGATGCTGCTTGGCCTGCTGTGTTCATCCAGCTTCACACTTTGTTATCTTCGATTCTCCAGCATCTGCAGTTCCCATTATCACATCTTAACTTCTCTATGTTGGTTAGGATAATTGAAACTCAGCTACCATAATCCTCCAAAAGGAGGAACAGCAAAATCTGTTTAGGTACACGAATACAGGGCGTTACTGAGGCTTTCCAAATGGGAATGTGATACACCAAACTGATCGCTAGAGTTCCGATTTTGATTAGAACAATGAAAGTATAATCTCTATAATCTCCTGGTTAAAAAGAATTTTCTTTGCATTAATTTTGTGGCACTGCATTAGCTGTTAGCGTACTGCACTTGGAACATGGCCAAATGCAGGAATGGTTCAGGGGGGCAAAAAACCAAACAATTTCAAAATGATCGAGCCCAGAAAGCTGGAAGAGCATTTGTTTCTTCCAACTGACAGCTCTTTTCACCCAACATTTGAAGCAAGTGGATTTGGATGTCTTCTTCCGATGGCCATGGAGAAAGATTAAGAAGGTGGAGGAATATCTCTGACAACAACTTGGGACTGTCCAACACTGCTGCTCCTGCTACAGCAAAAGCCCATATCTTGCTGTTACACATGGATAAGTTGGCATGTTTTCATTTGGCCTGTACTTTACTGATCCCTGTTTGATCAACAGTACAAATAGTTCTCATTCAATGTGGTGCTGATTTTTACAACTTTGATCCAATGGATTAACAGGCTAAATAGAAAAGCAAGCTGTACAGCCATTTTTTAAATTGGCAGAGGGTGCTCATGGGCACTTGTGAATGGGATACCATAATCATTGTTTCAAAGTCTATTTTGTCTTCTGATCAGTTAATGATGTTAATGTGATATATTGTATCTGCTGTTCCCGTTGTGGCCTCCTCTACATCGGGGAAACCAAGCGGAGGCTTGGGGACTGCTTTGCGGAACACCTACACTCAGTTCACAACAAACAACTGCACCTCCCAGTCGCAAACCATTTCAACTCCCTCCCCCCAACTCCTCAGACAACATGGAACTCTGCACCCCAAGGGTATCAATGTGGACTCCACAAGCTTCAAAATCTCTCCTCCCCCAACCACATCCCAAAACCAGCCCAGCTAGTCCCCACCTCCCTAAACATTCCTCCCACCTCAAGCCCCACCCCATCTCCTACCCACTAACCTCATCCCGCCTCCTTGACCTGTTCGTCCTCCCTGGACTGACCTATCCCCTCCCTAACTCCCCACCTACATTCACCTTCTCTGGCTCTAACCCGACCTCTTTGACCTGTCTGTCTCCTCTCACCCTATCTTCTCCTTTATCCATCTTCTATCCGCCTCCCCTTGTCTCCCTACTTATTTCAGAATCCCCTTTCCCTCCCCCATTTCTGAAGAAGGGTCTTGACCCGAAACGTAAAAACTTTCCTGGTCTTCTGATGCTGCTTGGCCTGCTGTGGCAATGCAGAAGGCCCAGGATGGGCATGTTGTCTGAGGAGTTGGGGGGAGGGAGTTGAAATGGTTTGCGACTGGGAGGTGCAGTTGTTTGTTGTGAACCGAGCGTAGGTGTTCCGCAAAGCAGTCCCCAAGCCTCCACTTGGTTTCCCCGATGCAGAGGAGGCCACAACAGGAACAGTAAATACAGTATATCACATTAACATCATTAACTGATCAGAAGACAAAATAGGCTTTGAAATCCAGCTTCACACCGTGTTATCTCAGGTTCTCCAGCATCAGCAGTTCCTACTGTCTCTGCTTCTTGTCACCTGTTCTGTTCCTGTTCTCACTTAGTGCCTTTGAAGAAAGATACATTTAATCTGCATGACCATTCTGTGAAGGTAAAGCTAGAAGGGTAGCAGTTCGATTGCTCCCAAAACTTTCTCTGGGAATCTTGTATAGCAGGGATGCTAACTGAAGAAGCTGCTTTTCTTTAACAAGTAGTTGGTGGTTTTCAGAACAGTTGAGGAACATGAGCAATGGACAATATTGCATAACTACTGATGAGGGCCAAAGTGTGCAATTTTGACAAATGGGAATGATGCAGCAAGAGTCAAATATATCGTAACCTTATCTCAAAAATCCTGTTGAAATGACCGCTCAAAAGGAATGGGGTTTGTCGGACTAAAAAGAAAGATTGTCAAAGTTGTCCATTAACCAACGGTCTATTAAATGTCTGGATACTGTGTTCAGGATTGGAAGGTATCAGAATGTAAGCAAGGTAAGAGTCAGAGGGTAGAGGCCAACAAATAAAGATTTGTTGATTCTTCACCCTTCCTGATTGTTGGAGTATATCAATTTTTGATGAAATAGTTCACACTTGAAGAAATTTAATGTTTTTAACTGAACTGCAGTGAACCGTCAGAAACAACCATTTCAGTCAACAGATTGTCTCCACGCTTTGAAAATGTTTATAACAGGCTTGGTTTATGGAACAGAATTATGCAAAATTCTTTTCAAGTTGTTCTTCTGGCTGAGCCAGTGATTCTAATAGTCTTTAATTGCTGATGATTTAAACCCTCAGACCTGTTTTCAAACATCATACATTTGTTTTAATATCGCATATATTTATGTCATGTGGGAATATGGCTACCGGGTTATTACAAGTTTGGTAAGTGATGAAATCCTATTGGACAACACAGACATCGATCAAAACTTTCAGTATATCAGTGTAGATATTGCCCTCTACTGGTCACATAATAAGTTGGTAACTTTTCTTTGCATGGAAAACATGGAGTAATTTTTACTGAATTATTTAGGATTAAAAAGCAAAATGGTGGCAAATATAGAATCTTAAGATTTAGCCTGTCTTTATTGCAAGACACCGCCTTGGTAAAGCAGTCAAAGCTAGCTACTTCAATTAGAAATGTTTTTTTTGGAAGCTCATTAAACAGCAGGTTATCACCTAAAATGCCTGCTAGAACTCAATAAAGAATTAAATGCGCTGCGGCATTTTGATTAGCTAAGGCCTTCATCTCACAGTTTGGGGAGCAAACACATCATTGATTTTGATTTCAAGAGCTACTTAAAAGGGATACTCACCATTTAAAGGGATACTCACCATTTCATGACCATTGCTGTTGAAGCTGTGATGGGCACGTCTGAAACACATCAGGAGACTTTCTGGGACACTTTATCAAGACTTCACCAACACCCGAGCAAGATTTACTTCGGAAATTCTTTGAGGACTTCACCTAAAAAGAGTAAGTGCTGTGCTACTCCACCTTGTTGGACACCTTGTAGGAGTCACCAGGAGAAAGGGAGTGCTGGGTCATTGGCATCTTTGATAGGGGCTCCCCCTTCACCCGGATAAGAAATGGGTTACTCACAGCAGCAACAGGCCGTACGTGAGAAAGGGACAGGAGCAGGAGGAAGTCGAGGAAACATCCCTCACCTGTGGGTATAGGACATTCCTCGTTTCAGGACTCCATGTCCAACAGCCTGTGTGTCCACTCCCTCTTTCTAATGCACTCTTATGTATATCATTCCACAAAGATTTGTGCTCCATCAGCACCTCAGTCCTAAATCTGAGGTTATGGTTAACACATCCAGACAAGTTCAAATTACTATAATCAGCAATTAGGACCAGAATTATGTGTTAATTCTGGAATTTTAAACAGCCCAGTCTTACATTACTAACATTGTTCCACCTTCATACTTTTCATTCTTTGGTCAGAATCACTGTAAAAGCATTTTGCACGGGAAAATAGACCTGAAAGGAATGTGTGACTTACACAGAATGTTTTTACAAGCAGGGGAAGGGAACGCATGTTAAATGTAGCATGTATTATAGATGTTTATTGCAATGGTGCAGCTGGGAAATGTCTCAGGGTAGTTTTGTCTGAAAAGCAGCACTGACCCTCCTGTACACGCACACAAACAGGAGTGGACTTGTATCAGGCCAATTGGCTGAAAGGAGGGAAGGCTAAAAAATGATGCAGGAAGACCTGAGGGCATATGCAGCACGGCCATGCCATTTCACCAGGGGTGGGAAAGTTGGCAGACATCGACCCATTATAAGTGCCTTAAATAGCCACCTAAAGGTCACCTCTCACATCTGTGGGCATTTTGCCCCTTGGCTGGGCAGCCATGACCATGTGGAAAGGCAGCCCAGTGAATCATGTCGCCAATTCGCAGTGAAGAAGGTGGGGTAGAAGCTCAGATTGGGAAGTGGGGGAACTATGAGCAGGAGCCTCTGTTTCTGAGTGCTCCATGGCCCACAGAGCGAGTCCCTGTAACAACACTCTGTGCCTTGTGCCTCTCAGCCCACCACAACTGCTAACAATCAATGCCCGTCTGCAGCCCCCAAACTCAATGACCATTCTTCAGAGCATCCATCCTTCCATGCTCTCCCATCCAATCACTGCAGCCTCAGCAATGGCCACCTCTATTGCAGGGTGTTGCCGAGTGGCTGCCATCTGCAGCAGTGTGCCTTCATGGGTCCTACTACCGGCTGAAGTGAGCTTTGGTGGTGGCATCCCCACTGCGTGTTTCAATTCCTGCCCACGGTTTTTACTACATTGCTGACAGCATAACTACAGTGGAACTAGAACAGCTCCAAGGTATTTTCTAGACACAGTTTCTTTATTTTTTTACTTAAGGTGACTTAAGGAAAGATACATTGTGGAGGGAAGCGATAACGTTCGTATGAAGAAATGTTAGATCGAAAATGGATAGAATAATAGAACAACACTTATAAACAAACAATAATTTCCTACCTTTGGTTTGTATGCATTCAACATGGACATTTCGACATTTTGCCCTCTCACAGGTTTCGGCTGTCTTTGGGTAACGGGCGTTGATGACTTTTGGTTATTCCGACAAATACAGATGAAAAAGAACAACAGGGCAATTGCCAGGGGAATTGTAACACTAGGGACCAGGATGTAAAGAATTTCCATCTTGTTGTTTTCTTTTGAGTCTGGTTTGTGAAGGAAGGAAAAAAAAGCACGTTAGTCCCTGTTTAACAAATTTCAATCCAGTCCACTTCTTTCGTGACTTTGGGAAATCTCAAAGTTTGCACAGTCAGTAGAGTACTTTTGAAGTGCTGTTGGGATTCAGGAAAAAGCAGCAAGTATTTGCGCATACCATAACCCCACAAACAACAACCAAATAAACTACCAGGTACCTATTTTAGTGGTGCTGCTTGAGGTGGTTCATTTTGGCAAGGACAGTAAAAGAGCTTTCCTGTTTTACTTCAAACTGTGCCATGGGATTATTTATATTTATCTGTCAGGAGATCCAGAGCCACAATTTATCTCATCTAAAAGAGAACACATCAAACAGTCTAGCAATCCTTTAGCATGGTTTTGAAGTCAATCCATTTGACACATTCAGAATCTCTGGAGTATGTCTGACACCCCAATCTTCTGTCTCAGGGGCAAGGGGGCTCACACTAAGCCAAGGCTGACAGATCATGAACAAACTGCAACCAACAGAAGGAATAAAACAACAGTTCATCATACGTCAAAGGTAAAATGTAACATTTTAAAAGTACTTCAGCTTAAAAATCTAACACTGTTCAATACTGTAGTATGGGAGAACAACACAAAACTCCTCCATCCTTAAGGAATAAATCACAACACACGTAATAAAGCATGCATTAACTGCAAGAAAAAATATGAATCATTATGAAAACTATACTGAATTTCAGCATTTTGTCAAAGTCACAAAATACAATCATGTCTCACTGGTGCATCACACACCTAAAAAATCAAGTGCAATTTATTTGCTTTTAAATTACAATGCATTTCAATAAAGTACAGCCTATTTCAGTTATGAAATTGTTTTCTCTTTACTGAAATAAATATTGGTGTTTGACAGTGATATGATTTCAGTGTCAGTAAGATCTGAGATATTACTGATCATCCAGTGAAACCTCTTATTTAAAGGTTCACTTTCAGAAATAGCTCAATGGGCAATCCTTCGCTCACTTCTATTCTGTTAATCTTTTCTTGTTTGACTTTATTTTAGCAATACCTCAATTTCAATTGCTCTCCCAAACTTTTCGCTATCATCCCTCCTAAGACTCAAAGATAATATCCTGCAGCTTGGTGCTGCTTACTGCATATTCCCTTTACCGCCCAACACTCTGATTTCTGTTTTCTCAGATCCTTCATAGTCTGTGGAACATTGATCCATCCTTGGCGTTCCTTTCTCTTGTTACGTCCAACTTTTAAACAAAACTCAGATTTTGTATTTCCCTGACCATTACTTGTTGATTGAAGTTAATCTTGTTATTGTGCAGGACTAAGGATCTTTGACCCTCTCTGATATTTCTCAGACTGAAAAATGATAGCGGTACTGTATACTGACTCATTGCATAATATCTAGTCCCCTAAAATTTCAATGGATGATCCTTACCACACAATGGAATTTCACACAACTCCAATTTCACTGATTCATCCAGAGTAAAGCACCATGGAGCATCCTTGTGGTTCCCTGGGTTCCGGCAATATGAGTGACCGCCATTGAGTTCAGGATATTTAACAGCAGTGTAAGAATGACTGTGTGGATACTGAGAATTCCATGGCTGACACTGACGGCCCGATTTGGTTACACTCACAGTTCCCCGGTAGTCAATACCGCTAATATTAAAACATTTGTGATCTGTGGGGGAGAAACAAAAGACACAGTACAGAAACAGTTGCTTGACAGAATAAAACTCAAATGATGCTGAAGAGACATACTGCTATACTATTAGATCATCATGACAAACACAAGAATGCCAAATTTCAAACAATCACAACAATTTATGTGACAGGAGGTATGGAATGTTGTTCAGTTAGAAACTTGACTCTAATAGGCTGGGGTGTTGCTATGGTGAAAGAAACAGGGATAGGGCCTCCCATCCCATGTTTCCAGGTGATTCAAGAGAACTAATTTTGTTTGTAGAGAATGGGTCCCTGCAAATGAATGTATGTCACTTCTCGGAAGCTTAAATGGGCTAAATTTTAGGTGCGAGTATCATTCATCATTGCTGTGTTGATACAGTTCCAAGTTGATTAGTATAAGTTGAACAGAGTGTCACTTGGAGGGGATTTTGCAGGTTTTGGAGTTCCCATGGATCTACTGACTCTATCCTTCGAGACTGTAGAGGTCATGGGTTTGGAAAATGGTTGAATTAATTTCTGAAGGTCGAATTAAATTTCGAGGCAAGTACCTAAGTCATAGACTATGAATGTTTGAGAGCTTGATCCTAATTTGTGTTCAATGAGAGGCCTAAACTCAGCTGGAACCACAAGAGATTCACTCAACTAAACTGGCCTTGGCAGCTCTGGGTTGGCAACGGGCACATCAGTCGGGATTCATCCTGTTGATATTGTTACAGCATCCCTGCTGGACAGAAATGTATCGAGATGGGTGGTGAGCAAAAAATCAGACTCAACTGTGAAGCCCTTTGTGGTTGAACAGTTTACCAATAGTGGCCAATCAATGAAACCGTATCCCAGCAGCACAGGTAAAAATATAATTTTTGTAATTGTGAACTTGTGAGTAGCCAAGTTTATATTAGCCATGACAAATTTGTTATATTACTTAATATCTTTCTAATTTTCTTCTTAAATATTGCTCCATATTTTTGTTTTTAGTCTAATCCCTATTGGCAAGATATTTGACTGTGAAAGCCGAATTTGATTCCCCAGTTGTTTAGAAGTATCTGAAGTTCTCTGCTCAGTGAACCGAGCTTAGCTTGGGCACTGCTGAGAAGATTTGCCTCAATGAGCCTGAGTTTAATGAGGAGAAAGAAAAGAATTAGGGTTTGAGCAGGTTGCAGTATATCAGATGTTCATGCATACAACAGCATGTACTGATCAATCACGGGGAATGGCCATTTGAAAATGTTAATTGCTGACACTCAGTAAATTAACCTCTGGCCACCAGACAAGACCATTAGATGTTGGAGCAGAAGTAGGTCATTCAGCCCAATGAGTTGGCGCCACCATTCATTGTGATCATGGCTGATCTGGTAACTCTCAATTCCACTTTCCTGCCTTTCTCAATAACCCTTGATCCTCTTACTGATTAAAAGTCTATCTATTTTTCAGCCTTGAATATGCTTGACGACCCAAACTTGAGAATGCTCTGCGATCAAGAATTTCACAGATTCACCACCTTCCAAGAGAGAAAAAATAAATCCTACTCTTAATTAAATGTGCAACCTCTCAATCTGAGATTGTGCCCTCTGGTCCTGGATTCTCTCACAAGATGAAACAACCTCTCTGCATCTGCTGCATCAAGACCGCTAAGAATCATATGTGCATCATGAAGATGTTCTCATTTGTTTAAACACAATGAACATATGTCAAAACTACTCAATCTCTCCTCATAAAAAAATCTGCAATCCACCTCGTGAATCTTCTCTGGAGTGCCTCTGATGCCACTATATCTCTCCACATACGAGCGTGCGCGTGTGCGCACATACACACACACACGCGCACACACACACACACACACACACGTACACACGCACACACATTCAAACTGTTGGACTGATCAATAGCCTCCTAGAGTCAAAGTTCTAAACACTACTTACTTTTATTGATGGGTTCTGCCATGGGAATTCCAATACGCATGCAATTTGCTGCCTCCAGACTGTCTGGCATGGGGAGATCTTCACAGTTTGGCAGTTTCAATCTCATTAGGATCAAAGGATTTGATCTGGCAAAAATATATTCTGTCTTGCAAAGGTCATTTTCCAGTATTTCACATTCATCTCTGCAAAGGTCACGGGGTTTTGGCACTGATGAGGTATCGTCACAGTATGGGAAGGCAAAGTGGCACAGAGAAGGGATGGCAAACTGGGAACAACGATCAGTGAGATGATTTGAGGTTCCAATCATTGTGAAAGCAGCTACAGGATAAATGAACAAGATTATTAACTTCCTTGCTGCTTTAAATCATTCTAATTTTCCAAATCAATTGCAATGACTATATCAAATAAAACAAATTGACTCAGAGCTCAATTTAACTCTAGAAAATATTCAATACTCTACATAATCTTTACTAATGACATCAACAAATGTTTATTTGAGGAACTTACTAGATGCACTGCTTTTCTGTGAAAACTATTCTAGGACACCTGATTCATTGTAAATGACTTGACCCTTTAAATTGTTTCTAAGTCCTCCTGATAGCTCAATGGGTAATTGTACTGGCAGAGGTGGAACAAAACCTGAACACACTGAAAGGCCCCAATATCATTCCAAATTTGTTCCACGTAACTTGTTGGAAAATGTGCCTCTTTGGATATCAGGTTAGAAAATAAACTGGACTTGTTGGCAGCATTTTCTCATCTATGTGATTGAATATTGCTCTAATTCACAGTTTGAAAGGCCTATTGAGTACATCATAAGAGTCCTTGCAAACATGTGCCTCAATGGATCAGTGCTTCTTGGCTATTCACTGAGGCAGAACGTTTAATTTACTAACTCCAGAAAAGGCTTTTCATTTTCAGTGTGATCGCAGCTTGCAACCAGCACTTTGGTTAAAGTACAGTACAGGAAGAGCTCGTCATTGTCATCCAATACCTCCCACACCTGTGATTTGATTTTCAATTTCCCCTTGCATCTGCAGTGAGTCCACATATATGCTGCTGTTTGCAATGAACCTTGCACAGGCAATACCCCTGTAGGGCTGACAAAAGCCATCTTCTTCAAATGTCACTCTACAGGACGAAAGGAGAGACAACGTAAGATTAATTTGGTTTTGTTCGTTCAAATCATAATTTAACACTCACTAGAGGGCACTGTTATCAACATCTTTACCACTTTCACACAGTTGTCAACTCGCAGCATTCAAAACTTGTCTGAGAACATCTTGAAAAGATTAAATTATTTGCAAAAAAAACACTTCAGTGAGTTTCTAATTTTAGCTTTTTTAGCTGACAGGAAAACCAAACTTCTGAACTGCTTTACTTTCATTGTATTATTGATAATATATTTCTTACCATTGACCTTTTCTTACAGCTTTCTTCATGTCAATAATTCTAAGGCACAGGCCACAGCACTAGCTCGGGGAATCACTGCTGTGAGTCTTGACCTAGTGCGTCCAGATGGTGAGCTGAAATGGGTTATTCATAGCCAAACCCAATCCTGCTGGAAGTATATGTAGCACAGGGACCACTCAAAGACATGGGCACATCATCTACCCCAATATGCTGCCTGATCAGTATGTCACTTTTTAGATAAGTTGTTAAACTGCCTGAAAGATCTAATGGGCCACGAAGTCTCCCAGTATCTTGGACATCATCACCAAAAACCGATTACCAGGCCATTCTTAGCATTCTGGTTTGAAAGATCTTGCCCTGTGCAATTTTATTGACATATTTCATAAATTAATAACAGTAATTGAATAAGAAAGTAATAGGTGTGAAACATCTTAAGACAATTCTTAAAGAGACAATAATGGTTACATAAAACTACGACGTGTTTTTTCCTTCTTTATGTGACGATTGGATGATAACCACCAACTCATGTCCTTACTGTGGTTTCTCCATGCTGTTCCAGTTGAGGCCAATGATAGTGCTGAGTTTTAAAGATACACAAATGTAGGCAGAAATGGGTCAGTAAATGATTTAATTTACTATTAGGGAAAAAGAGAAAGAACAACCAAGTTACTATTAAATAAAAACACAAAGAACTACAGATGCAGTTATTCTAACGTCTTCTAAAAAAGGCTTATAGTTATTACTCTGTGTCATTCAGACCAAGGAGCATTGTTCAATGTGGCCATATGTAATATTTGTATCACTTGCTTGAAGACATCAGCTAACATAGTACAGTTTGAAGATAAAGACATCACGACTAATATAGTTTAGTGCTTCATCAAACAATGCGTTTCTCAGTTGGAATTAGAAAAGTTCAGTACAACCTCAGATCATTTACTGAAGATAAACTGATGCATTTAATTCTCTTTTGGAATCTGTTATCTCTCTTGCTTTCAAACTGCTAACATATCTCATTAAAAAAGACTCTGTGCCTTTCTGAGGAATTCAGCATTGGAAAGAGACAAGCATATTCACAGTTACTCCCTCCTCTTACTGCTGACATCCCTCAGCCCACGTTCTGCAAACCTACCCTATGACACCGCCTCCCCAATCATTCATCTCGATCCTAGAGCTCCTAGGCCTCCAGTGGGTACAGAAACGGTCACTGCCTCCCTGCTGTTCCATAGAGTTCCAGGTCTCTGATCTGCTGGAAAACCTTGACAGCCAAGACACCCTCCTTCCAGGCTCTTGTTGCCAGGGCAGACATGCTTCTGTCTAATTCAGGGTCTGAATGACACTTAACATGGCAAGTACACTCTGAAAAGATGTGATGTGGGCATTCTGATAGATAGAAAGCTGGTGAATGAGAGCACTGTTTCCTCCAACAAGTGCCTCCCTGACTCTCCACTCCAGAACTCACCTCAGTGACATTGCTACAGTTAAGGACAGGCTGCAGCGCAAATCACTCTTACACTGCCCAGGGCGATATGTGACAGAGGCGTATCATTGAAAGCCCTTAAGGAAGGCTCGTTGAATTAGGTCCCACTTAACTGGCATTCAGGCCTGGCCTGGAATTCAGGACCCCAAAGGCGGAAGTCCCATCCAGCCAGAGCTACCAGTTAATTTCTTGAACAGTAATGCCATCATGGTGGCGACGGCTCCTGCCAATACCAGACTTATCCCAGGCCAAGTGTCATCAATGGATAGCAGGAGGGGTGTTCAGCATTGGGGCTGAGAGTGGCCACCATCCTCTCTTCAGCTTCTTCAATCAGACACTGCATGCCTCTGAACGAAGCACGTCTCCCTTGCTGTGTGCTGTAAGGCCAGGGGAGGTGGGATCAGATTAAACACCCACTTAAGGGCCTCAACTATTGCTAGGCTCAGACCATCGGTCTTTCCAACATGAACATAACTAGGGAGAAGGTGGGGAGGTGATAGTATCACAACTCTCCTACCTGAGCAACTCATCCCATCCCACCACCACATCCGCGGTTAGAGGAGTACATTAAATATCGCCTCTGGTGAAGGGACTGGGGAACCCATTCAGGCTGCATCTCAAACAAGCTCAAATTAAATGTATTAGTCATTCATTCATTCATTGTCACTCAGCTCTCCCGACAATGGGTGGTGCTGTAAAAACTTTCAAACTGGCGTCTCCAAAACCCAAAGAAATCTACCAACAGATCCTGGGCTCCTGTATGTCTTTGGATTTGTGTTTTTTTCAGGCATGTGGTTTTTATCATCCACACTGCTTCCATTCTAAACATAACAAAAAGATTTTGTGTTTCCAGTGAAAAGCTGACACTGCTGTTCCAAAAGGAATGTAAAAGGAAAAGCTTGTGAATGACTTCAAATGCAAAACTTATAATGTAATTAGTAACTGTCCATCCCTAGATTGAGTTGTACCAGGCGTCAACATCGAAATGAGCTACTTCAACCATGCAATTCACATTGCCACAGTCGGAGCTGCAGAGACTTTTATGAACCATGCATTTATACAATATGATTATAATAGCCTCTAAATCTTGGAAAAGCATAACAGAAAAACACTAAAAGCTCAAGTAATTCAAAGACAAATGAAAATACCACAGAAAAACCTCTAACTGAAAAAGTTGCAATTTGGGTAACCACTGATTGTTACACAACCAACATGGAATTAAAAATTACTCCCAGGCCCATCATTGCAAATTGCATCTTCCTGAAAAGCAATCACAATTCACTGTATCGAATGCAATCGACAAAAGGTTACTTTGTTTGAAATAAATGTGATTTTACAGCAAGGCTATAGATCTGAAAGTGGCAGGGATCCTCGGCAGTTCCAGGACATCACTGCAGAAGTTCTATAGTGTAGTGTCCTAGGCCCAAACTGTTTCAGCTACTTCATCATCGGTCTTCCCACCAACACAAGGTTCAGTTCCACTCACAACTCCTCAGATAATAGAATCATCTGTGCTCAGAAGCAGTAAGAATTGGTGAGGATAGGCTTAGGTTGATAGTAGTAAGTAATATATATGCCAGGCAAGTGCAGGAAATGACCATTTCCAACAGAAGACAGAACTTTGCATTGAACATTGGGCAGGACATGTCACTGATACCAGACTCTTGCTCCATTCTGAAGTCGACTCCAAGGAGGACAGTAGAAACACTTTTGGAATATTCCAAACCCTTCCAGAAGAACTCAAAGACAGCTGTGGACTCACTGAGAGCCCAGCTTATGATGGGCCAAAATGGAAAACGCTCAACTGGAAAGGCACTGAACACATGGACAGGCTTGGTCAGGAGCATTCAGGGGTGAAGTTAATGAGTTGGAGGGATTGCACAAGCCTCCAAGTAACCCACTGAGCTGACCACACTGATTCATTTCCTTCTGAAACAGCTGACAAGTCTAATGCATGATCTACAGACACTGCCAATGCAGAGTGGGAGCGAGTCATCTTCAATCCTGAGGGACTGCCTAAGTGGGAAGATCACTGTTAAACTGCTGAATCTATAACTGCCCTTGAAAAAGTAGATGGTTTAATGATTCTTTTAGTTTGGAAGAAAAATATGAATGTGTTTTACAGCTGTTTGAAAAGGATGAGGATTAATAGACTATTATTCCTCATTGTTTCCTTTCTCTAGGCAGCCAACTCGCAAGATGAGTATTTATTCCCCCTCCCTAATTGCCTTTGAAAGGTGGTGATAAACTGCCTTCTTGAGCTGATGCAAGCCATCTGGCATAGGTACGCCCACAATTCTGCAAGGAAGGGAATTTCAAGGTTTCCAACTCAACAACAGTGAAAGAACGATGTTTTGTTCTAAGTCTGCATGGCTTGGAGGAGGAACACTTGCAGATGGTGGTGTTTGTTGGTTCGGGTCACACTTCCGAAAGGGTGAATAGTAGACACTGCATTAAGCTCCAGCCTATCTGATGATGTCCAACAGGTTTTGGAAAAGACAGAACATCTGAAGATCTCATAGAATGAAAACTCAAATCCACAGGTCTCCCAATCATCTTCGTAACAATGTCGCATTTACTAATAAAGTACATCTTATTCAAGGGTCTCTTCTTGTTAAGACTCACCAGTGGTTTTCCCCTGCCTCTGTAAACCAAGTAAGCCCTTAGATCCAATCAAGGAACAAGGATGGTGGCAGCAATCTACCCCAACCCAAGCTGGTTGTGAACGGCATTGTTGCCATGCAGATGCTGCTCTTGTCTTTCTATTCAGTGCAAGTCATGTGTTTGGAAGGAACCTTGGAGTTTTGATGCACTGTATCTTACTCCCATTGACTGCAGGTCCTTTATGTCGTGGCCCAAGGACCAGCCTGATATCAGAGACTGTCACTCTCACCTCACCTTATCAGTACAACTAACACTTAAAAGACGGCTTGCTAGCTTCTGAGAGCTGTAGTTGCAATTAGATTAATTTTTGTGTTTATTCTGGATAAACATGTGGCTTGAGAGGACATTTCTGTTCCTCCAATAAACCCTTTGGGACATACTGAACTTTTGTGTGATACAGATTGTTAGTCTGTTTATGGATGTGCCATAAAAGAAATACAGTCAAAGCCCTGTTGTTAGACTTAATTGAGATATTCAAATTAATGCTTTTTTTGATAAATAAGATAGGGTCAAATTGTTTCTTCCAGCAGGGATGATTAGCAACCAATGGATATAGATTTAAGCTAATAGGCCAACATCCAGAAGGAAATGAGAATTCTGTTAACAATTGAGTTCTGATGACTTGGAATGCACTACATGAAGGTTTGGTGGAAGCTGATCCGATAGCAAGTTTCAAAAGGAGATATACTCATGCATGTATAAATTTGAAAAGGAAGAAACTTCCAAAGAGCTAGAATGAATATGTTGGGCTGAATGGTTTCCTTTCGTACTATAAATTGATGATTTGTTAATACGTGGCATACAGTCATTACAACAATAACAACTATTAGAAAATATGAAAACTGATACCAATAAGGCTATACAGTAATAGATACACAAGTCTCAGTAAGAGGTCACTAGTCAGATCCACATGAGTGACCAAAACTGATCTCACAATGTCTGACTATACAGACCACCTACCTGTGCGGTTTCACAATTTTCTTTAAAGAAGGATTACAGCTTAGAGAGACTTTAATTTTTTCTTGACAGTGCAAAAGAGCAATAAAAGTTTGGAATTATGGTTGGCAAGAGCAGAGGTTAAAAGCTTAACACTTTTTAATGGCATTCCTCTGTCTTAGATTTTGACGGAGACATTAATATATTTATTATTGCCTCTGCTAAATAGACAAAGGGCAGTCATAAAATGCCAAGTGTTCATCCACCATTACTGAGAGGGTAAATTCCATAACTGCATTGCTTCACACTATAGGGATGAAAAGTATTTTAAACGTACTGCAGATTACTCACTATAATAGGAAAACAGTTCAATGTTTGTAAACAATTACTTATTCTCAATTGCTGCTTCAGTGTATTGTAATCCAGATTGTCCCCACATTGTTTCAGAGCTGCCACAGGGGTAAGGTGTGACAATTACCCAGTTTTGTCCATTGACTGTAAAATACATAGCTGCCTGGGATGATGTGTGTGCTGTAAAATGTTAATTTGTAAACTGAAACATGACACATATGATGCTAGATTTCTATGAAAGAAAATGGACTCTGTAAAGCTATATTCATGATATTCCAACAATATTTAATGATTTAACGTATCAAGAAATACTATGACAAAGTAGTTTAATGACAGATGAGTGCCTGTATAAATTTGGACTCCAACCCTGTTGATGAAGAGGTGAAGAGATGATATGATTGAGAGGTTTAAAGTAAAGATAGTGATGGAGTGAATGGAAGAGCAAGCGGGGAGGGAGGCAGGACAGCGTGATAGGCAAAGAAAAAAGTACCTGGGAGTTAGTGGAGGTCAGATCATGTGCAGGTAAACATACCAAGAGGAAACATTCCTGCTTCTCATGGAAAATAGGAGTGTCAGAAAGTCAATTATCTCATGATTCTGACCCTTGTTGTTTCTTTTTAGCTACAAGGATGCCCATGAATCATTAAAAATAAAAATTCTGTTAAAATGCAGGCATATACCTTCCTTTATCAATTTCAATGACAACCTCAGTTACCCTCACATCAGCTTGGACTCATGTCCCTTGGCCTGTCTCTATTAAAACCAATGGAGAAAGATGTTACCCGGGCCAGGGTCATGCTTAATATTTAAATAAAATTTTCTTCCCACCTAGCCCCTGTCTTTGCACTACTAAAATTGTGACGAAAGTGTGAGAAATTGGCATTTTTAAAAAAAAGCTACTACATCTGACTAGATAGCAGAGGAATCTCAGTGAACAGTTGGCCTGCTGCTGTTCCTAACCCTTTCAGGAGAAGTTATTTACAGTCTGAAAGGCAGAATTTTAAAAAAATCTCTAATGAGCCAAAGAGTGTGCCAAAATATCCAAACACCTGAGAAAATAAATCTCAGACATGTAACTTTCACCAATTTTTAATTCTACCTCTGCTACCTCTCAAGTTCCCTCAGTGACAAAACAAAACTGCTGGAAGATCTTAGATAACAAGGTGTCGAGCTGGATGAGCACAGCAGGTCAAGCGGCATCAGAGGAGCAGGAAGGCTGACGTTTCGAGCCTAGAGCCTTCTTCAGAAATGGAGGAGGGGAAGGGGATTCTGAAATAATAGGGAGAGAGGGGGCGGTGGATAGAAGATGGACAAAGGAGAAGATAGGTGGAGAGGAGACAGACAGGTCAAAGAGGTGGGGATGGAGCCAGTAAAGGTGAGTGTAGGTGGGGAGGTAGAGAGGGCATAGGTCTGATCTTCTTACATTTACATAACACACACAGCTACCTGGAGCTCTACCTGAAGGTAACCATGGCAATGTCAGCAAGTACATATTGAGATAAATTTTCCTTCAGTTTATTGGGAGATGGTTCTGGTCTAAGTATGAATCATTGACATCTCAATAATCTGCATAATAGTTTTAAGTGAGGCTTTCTTACTTCTAATTTAAAAATTACGCTTTTTTATTGTGAAAAATGCATGCTGGAACAAGATTACAAGGCACCTGTGAGAAGATCTTATTAACTTAAAAGGCTATATAAAACTTCTTGCTTCCTTTGACTTTTCTCCCTTCCTCTTCAGTAAAACCTGCCTCTGGATTGAGATCCATGGATACGGACAGCCATGAACCACTTCATTGGCCATCTCCAACATAATTGGGTCTATTCACTCCAACATCCATACGGTTTTCAGTTGGCTCCATTTGATAACATAGAGAGTGTAAACTCTGCCATTTTTCACAATATCCGTCGTGACACAAACTTTTTTATTATTCACTCTTGGATGCGGGCATTGCTGGCTGGCCAGCATTTATTTCCTGTCCTTAGCTGCCCTTGAGAAGGGGGTGGTGAGTTGTCTTCTTGAACTGCTGCAATCCATGTGCGACAGGTAGATCCACAATGGGTCCGAGAGCAAGCGAATTCCAGGGTTTTGACCCAGCAAATATGAAGGAACAGTGGCATATTTCCAAGTTAAGATGGTGAGTGGCATGGAGGACAGCTTGCAGGTCATAATGGTCTCATGTATCTCCTGTCCTTGACCTTTGAACTGGAAGTGGTCATGAGTTTGGAAGGTACTGTTGAAGAATCTTTGATGAATTTCTGCAGTGCACCTGGTAAATAGTGTACACTGCTGCTACTGAGCGTCGGTGGTAGAGGGAGTGAATGCTTGTAGATGTAGTGCCAATCAAGTGGGCTGCTTTGTCCTGAATGGTGTCAAGCTTCTTGAGTGTCAATGGGGCTGCACTCACCCAAAATATTCCAACACACTCCTGACTTGTGGCTTGTAGACGGTGAACAGTCTTTGCGAAGTCAGCAGGTGAGTCACTTGAGTCCGCAATCCTAGCCACTGGCCTACTCTTGTAGCCACTGTATTTGTCTGGTGAGTCCAGTTCAGTTTCTGGTCAATGCTAAACCCAGGATGTTGATAGTGGGGGATTCAATGATGGTTACGCCGTTAAATGTCAAAAGTGCAGTGCTTAGATTGTCTCTCATTGGAGATGGTCACAGTCTGGCAATTGTATGATGCACATGTTACTTGCCACTTATCAGCCCAAGCCTGCATATCTTCCGAATCCTGTTGCATTTGAACATGGATTGCTTCATTATCTGAGGAGCTGCAAATGAGGCTGAGCATTGTGCAATGATCAGTGAACATCCCCATTTCTGAGCTAATGATGGAGGGAAGGTCATTGATGAAGCAGCTGAAAATAGTTGAGCTAAAGACACTTTCCTGAAGAACTCCTGCAGAGATGTCCAGGAGCTGAGATGGCTGACATCCAACAACCACAAGCATCTTCCTATGTGTCAGGTATAATTCCAACCAATGGAGAGTTTGCTCCTGAATCCCATTGATTCCAGTTTTGCTGGGGTTCCCTGATGCAACACTGAGTCAAATTCAGCCTGATATCAAGGGCTGTCACTCTCACCTTACCTCTGGAATTCAGCTCTTTTGGCCATGTTTGAACCAAGACTGTAATGAAGTCAGGAGCTGGGTGGCCCTGGCAGAACCCAAACTGGGTGTCACTGAGCAGGTTATTGCTGGGCTTATGATGATCAAGAGTAGACTGCTGGGGTGGTAATTCGCTGGATTGAATCTGTCTTGCCTTTTGTGTACAAGATGTATCTGGGTGATTTTCCCACATTGTCGAGTAGATGCCAGTGTATGTGTTTCAATGCAACTCAAGTCTTTGATTTCTCTCATATACCGCATACTATCTTATGGCAATACCACTTGTTCCATTTATCTATTGCCTCTTGTCTATTTAAACACTAAACAAGTCATTCTATCTGCTTTCCGGTGCAGATCACTGTTGTTTTCAAATACGGCTCCTCGTTTACCTCTTCTAGTTTCAATTAAGATCGCATTTTCATAATGACTTGCCAATTTTCTTCACAGAATCAGTCAGATTTGCTGAGTGTTTCCATCGTCTTCTGTTTTTGTTTCAGATCTCCAGCGCCTGCACTGTTATGCTTTCTCATTTGAGGGCCTTTCATAATTTGACGTTGTATTTACCCACTGATTTATTATAGGATGTAATGGAGGCTATGCGCACTGTGCAATGGGGTGGTAAGATGTGACTCCACATCAACGCGAGAGGAGGTCCTGTTCTCAGCAGGAGCATTTGTGGTCGGATGTGGGACTTCCCAACAGGAAGGAGAGGAAAGCTAGAGGGACAGAAGCAGCACCATTGCTCTG
Organism: Stegostoma tigrinum; assembly: GCF_030684315.1. Lineage (NCBI taxonomy): Eukaryota > Metazoa > Chordata > Chondrichthyes > Orectolobiformes > Stegostomatidae > Stegostoma > Stegostoma tigrinum. The sequence goes on along the minus strand of NC_081361.1, from coordinate 49,045,998 downwards.
AACGAATGACAGAGGACTGTCTGATAATGTTCAACCTACTGTCTGGAACGGAATTCAAAAAGGAGAAAGGGGAAAAAACACAGTCACTTTCAACATAAGTATGTATGTATTCCAGTGCTTCCAAAGTAATACAGAGTTCTCTTTCAGGGCACACAGTCTGATATCACAGGCTGCATTCACAGAAATAAACAGATATGACAGACAACACATGCAACATAATCACTGATTAAGTTTGGACTGTCTGAGGAAAAGAACCAACATGGGTTACTTAAGGAAAAATATTTCACTGAAGATAGTTCAGAGAAAGTTAACTAGGATGATCCCTGATGTGGAGGGATTGCCTTATGAGCAAGAGCTAAATTGCGACTCAACTCACTGGAGTTGAGAAGAACGAGAGATGATCTCATTGAAATGGGTAGAATTCTTACGAGGTTTGACAAAGTAAATATTGAGAAAATGTTTCCTCTCATGGAAGAGTCTAGGACCAGGGGCATTGTCTCAGAATAAAGAGACACCACCCAAGTCTGAAAGTATGAGAAATTTCTTCTCTGAGAAGGTTGAGAGTCTTTTGAACTCCTTGCCACAGAAAGCTCTGGGGGCCGAGTCCTTATGTATATTCAAGACAGAGAAAGATACATGCTTGAACAATTGGGGATTCAAGGGTTGAGGGAAAGGGCAGGAAAGTGGACATGAGGAATGTTAGATCAACCATGGGTAGAGCATGTTCAAGGGGCCAAAATGTTGTACTGCTGTTCCTATTTCCTGTGGTCTTGTGGAGTCTGAATAATGGTGTTACAAGCAGAGATATATATCCATGAATTTTCCGGAACTGTTTCTCAGGTAGTAATTCATCAAATGCAGGCTGTGAAGAAAATGGACTAAATGGGCTTTATTAACTTATTATTACAAAATTATCCGTTGCTTCTTTTTTTCCTATGTCGCTGATGTTCCCTATGGTGGAGTATGGTTTCATACATCACTACCGATATGTTGCCCAACTGGTGGTTTACTATGTATAGACAACAAGGCATGCTGGCACAGTGGTTAGCACTGCTGTCTCACAGTGCCAGGGACCGAGGTTCATATTCCAGCCTCGGGTGACTGTCTGTGTGGAGTTTGCACATTCTCCCTGTGTCTGTGTGGGTTTTCTCTGGTTTCCTCCCACAGTCCAAAGGTGTGCAGGCTAGGTGGATTGGCCATGCTAAATTGCCCCGTAGCGTTCAGAGATGTGGAGTTAGGTGGGTTATAGGGGTATGGGTCCGGGTGGAATGCTCTGCGGTTCGATGTGGACTTGTTGAGCTGAAGGGCCTGTTTCCACACTGTAGGGATTCTAAGAAGGGTGAATGACATCTATTAATTCAACAATGAATGCAGTTTCACCACAGAAATCCACACTTTTGAGCAGCGATCACTAGATGACAATGAAGAGTAGGAAACTTTTCTGATTATTTTCTCTTAGCTCAGGAGGTGCTCAGAGAATTGCAGCACTCTCCCATGATCTTAGATCAGCTAACCAAGCATTCACTAGTTTAATGGCAGCGCCCTTCCTGGTCTACATAATTCCATTCAAGGGAAGCACCAATTCATCCACAAAGATCTCTGAAATACAGTCATTTATTAAAGAAATACGTTGCCATGTCCAAAAGTCCTGATGTTCAGCAACACAGATTCACTGAGAGGCAAAACAACAAGATTTGTACACCACCATAAATGCAATTAAATGTTCCAAAGCTTTTCTTCCACTGGATATGGACAATGGTGTTTAAGCCAGCAAATACTGCCCAACCTTAACTGCCCCTCAGAAAGTGACAGTGAGCAGACTTCCTGAATTTCTACAATCTTTGCGCTTTTATGGAGAGATGTGTTCCAAATATTATTTCATAAACCATTGTACGGACTCATGCAATACATCTTGAATTTTTAAACAATGGACAATTTTGTAAGGACAGGGCATTGTGTATAATTATAAAGAACATTGCAACTGCAAGGAACAAGGAGCTCAGTTGTAGTCATACGGTCTGGATAACGACCAAAGAGAAGTCACATGGTTCAATTTGTGTGCAGGATAAAATACCTCTAGTTTCAACCCAGTGACAGAGAATTCCACCATCAAACAGCAAATGTCTATTACACTGTCTCTCTTTCTTTGCAACTCTTGGCAAAGTGTGAGAACTGAAAATCATCCTGGAGAGGATTTGTTGGACCCACCGTCTCCAGGATAGGAAATTCAGCAAGCTGTGAATGTTCCAAGAGAACACCTCAATGCCAGAAGCTTAGCTGCATCAAATTTTCATTTGTCAAATTTGCATTTGCTCTGCTTAGATGTTTTGGGATTTTATTTCCTTTTGTTTTGACATTCTGGAATTAGAAGTTTTAGATTAGATTCCCTACAGTGTGGAAACAGGCCCTCCGGACCAACAAGCCCACACCACCCCTTGAAGCATCCCACCCAGACCCAGACCCATCCCCCTATAACCCACACATCCCTGAACAGTACGGGCAATTTAGCATGGCCAATCCACCTAACCTGCACATCTTTGGACTGTGGGAGGAAACTGGAGCACCCGGAGGAAACCCACGCAGACACAGGGAGAATGTGCAAACTCCACACAGACAGTCGCCCGAGGCGGGAATCGAACCCGGGTCCCTGGCGCTGTGAGGCTGCAGTGCTAACCACTGAGCCACCATGCCGCCCCAATTCTCATTGACTGGTGGTGACAGTTGAAGAATGGTCAGCGATGTGGGAAAGTTATGACATTTTATAAGTTTAGCTTGGTGTTTTGTGTTGACTGGGCTAATGTAGTTAAAGTAGGAAGTGAATGGATTGCTCAAGATTTCCCCTCCGACAAAAAGCTCTCAGATTGGTTGAACACTGAAGTGGGTTACAGTGGGTCCAGTTAGAAATGGTGATAATTATTAATCCAGTTCTGCCTTGTCCCATCCATGCACAGCAGTGTCATTTAGCACAAAAATTGTTCCCTCAATATCTGCCAAGAGTGAAGAAAGATCTTCTGGAATGTGTTGCATGCTGAATTTTGTCCATGGGGCACTCTTCAGTACCAAAAAACACCATTTTGAGCAACAAAAGCTGGGTGATATTGACTTTGCCAGAGATATCAAAAGATGAGGTATACAAGATAATGAGAGGCACAGATAGAGTTGATAGCCAGAGACTATTTCCCAGGGCAGAAATGGCTAGCACGAGGGGTCATAGTTTTAAGCTGGTTGGTGGAAAGTATAGAGGGGATGTCAGAGGCGGGTTCTTTACACAGAGAGTTGTGAGAGCATGGAATGCGTTGCCAGCAGCAGTTGTGGAAGCAAGGTCATTGGGGTCATTTAAGAGACTGCTGGACATGCATATGGTCACAGAAATTTGAGGGTGCATACATGACGATCAATGGTCGGCACAACATTGTGGGCTGAAGGGCCTGTTCTGTGCTGTACTGTTCTATGTTCTATGTTCCATAACTTCAATACATATTGGGCTTTGTGAAGGTGTGAAGTCATGAAATAATGCTGACAGTTCTCGGATTATAAGGAAGTGGGCACTTATCTAGAAAGAATGTTTTGATGACTGCTTAGGCATAGACTAAGTTTGCAATTTTTCAGAATGCAATGATTAGTTTTCATATCCACGGCATTCAGTCAATTAAGCTCATGATACTGCCTACTTGTGATTTCAGCTCCTGTGATAATACCACAGCTTTTTGTCCTTTCTGTATGAAGAGAGGTTGAGACAGACAGTCTGTTCCAAGCCAATAAAGTAAACAGTGTGTGAGGCTTTGGGTTTTATTTTTAGTTGGAACAATAGAAGCAGCATGAATGGGTGAAGTCAGGCTCCCACAGAACGAGGGATTTAGTTTAGCCTTCAGCAGTTGCTGGAGTTTTCAAGCTGGTTGTGGAAGGTGTCTTTCTCTTTGTTACAGCTAAAAGCTGGAGTTCTCTCTGCCAAAATTTTCTCTTGATGTTCTTTCCACTTGGATTGGACAAACATATTCTCACCTGTAATCTATTTTACCGAAGTTTCCCTTTGCCAAGATGTCTTAGGGGATGTTACTGACAGCAGAACAGTTGTTGTTTAGTAGCTGTATGATCTATTATTCTATTAAGTTTTCCAACAGAATTAAAGTTAGACCAATTCTTCTTTTTTTTGTTTGTATTTAACTATAGAATAAGAATAAAGTGTGTTTTGCTTAAAGCCGAGTAGTGTAACCAACCAAATTACATCTCAAAGACAGCACTGGACACCTGTTTTTAAATAAGAAAAGGTTAGGGTCTAGGCTACCTCCTTGATATCTTTGAAGGGGGTTGGTCTGGTCCATAACACAACAATGTCAAGTTTTGTAAAACTGGCGCAATTAAATGCAATCAGAACGAGGGGCATGACGAAACGCTTTGATTTCCCAATCCAATAAACATGGCACGATACAGCGTATATGGTCTGCTCCAATCAAATATGCATTCATCTTTGTCTGAAATGGCAACCCCTTATTTTTAATGAGTGACCCCTAACTCTATTCCTCTAAGCACAACAGACAGCTAGAACAATGGAGAGGTTTAGGGAGGAATTAAAGAACTCGGGGGCCCAGCAACAGAAAGAGCAGTCATTAATGTTGGAATGGTTTGAATCAAGGTTCCTCAGAAGCCCAAAATTGAATGAACGGAGATATCTTGAAGGATTGTGGAGCTAGATTCGGGAGAAGGCAAAAGGTGCAGCAATGGAGACATGTGAAAACAAGGGCAAGTATTTTAAAATTGAGGCATTTGATTGATCTGGAGATAATATAGGTCACATGAGCACAAAGACAAGCAGTTTGACAATTTAGAAATGGCAGATGAGTCAAGAGAGATGCCGGTGAGATAGACCTGGGTATTGTCAGTGTACATGTGAAAACTAGCACTAAACTAGTACATACCTGGAGATTCAGAAATTGTGGACTTATACTGCAACTGAAATCCAAAATCACAAAACCACATAAAACTTTACAATGAAGTTTACAATTACTCTGAGTATTTAACTCAATGCTAATCAACCACTTTTTCCACTTAATCCATTCACATTATTTAAATAAACACAATCATCCAATTTTTCTCACATGCCTCATTTAAACCCGCCTCAACTACAGTTCCAGACTCTAACCACTCATTGTGTAAAACCAAGGACTTCACAAATGTTTACACTATATTGCATCAGGCACTTTTTGTTCTGAATTTATGGTTATCCTAAATCACAACATACAATGACAGACTGAACCTGCCTCATATCAAACACTATCATTATTGTGATACACACAATGGGTATATCTGAATGGAATGAAGATTGTGACAACAAGCTCACTGAATCCCTATTCAGCTGGTTAATAATTTTTTGAGCCATGTTCTGAGTGGGCATGAACAGCAACAACCTATTTCTATTGCTACAAACTAATAAATGAACAGCATGGACATCTCCAAATTTAATTATGGATAAGTGTTAATACTATCCATTCAGTAGAACCAGTCAAGTTTGAACTTAAACTATAAGGATGAGATATTTGAAAATACATAGCTAGGGATGGGAGCCAGGGTCGCTGAAGTAAGCATGCTGCTAAACCTCCAAATTCATTAAAAATGGTTTGAACTTGTAGCAAGCCATTAATCTAGGAGAGTCCAGGAAGCAGGGGAGGGTCAACACTTGGATTCATTACTTAGGTGATGATTGAGTAAAAGCCAGCAATCCCGCTCCATCCAAAGATGATGTGCAATCTACTTTAACCCAAAGGAAGATTAGAACTAACAGTCCCTTATCAACAAGGCCAATACACTGCTTTCAAAATAAAATATATTTAATGCTATTCCTCCTAGTGGTATCTTTAGCCCCAGACCCAAAAGTCCAATGCTCTTAATTATAAATTCATTAAAGGGAATGTACTGAAGAATCACCAAGAATAGAGTCCTTTGATGCATAATCTGCACAAATATATTTCAACAAAGCCTACAGCTTGTCTATCATCAGTGAAAAGTCTTTAAAAATTTCAATCAGCCTTCAGAGAATTAGGGTCAAAAATTTTAATTCTTTGTGGACTTTCTGCTAACCAAAAGTCTACTGAATTATATATGATGCACTGAAAAACTTCTTCGTCCTTTCTTTTAAAGCTTGGTTGACTTTTCGAAGTTGGTCTGTATATGTGCCTTCCTATTAAATAGTAGATATTCATGCAGCTCTTAAAATCAAGGATTATTTCCAAAAATACCATGTAGTAAATCTACTCTTCCCAGATTCCAGTGTGATAAAACGTTAAATTTAGTAATAATATTGCACAATATGAAGAAGCTGGAACCAGAAACCCAAAGACATTCATATTCCTAGACTAACCTGTTCTGCAATCTGCCAAATACAATCAGGAACTTGTCCCTTAGCGTGGTGCCAAGTCTGAAGCCACTGCTGATTGAATAAACAGCTACAGTCTACAGCTATACAATTGGCAGGATGCCCTCAGTGTGTTATCCTCAAATTAAGCAGTTTCTGAAACATTCACTCAACAAGCCCGAAGGAGGCACAAATCTGAGAGATTCAACACAAACATAACATTAATGTCAATTCTTCGTAAAGGAAGAAAATAAACCATGTGGCTATTCTCTATATTCTGCTGCAACTAATTTCAAATGTACTTTCATCAAGCACCACATGACCATAACTCATGGTAGAAAATATCATTAACACTGGGTTGGAATGCTGTATTTTTTTAAAAACTATTTGCCAGTATTATCCTTAGTGGAAAGTTGGCTGTATTACTCTGCATTGGTACAAAGATTTTCTTCCCCTCTAGTTTAAGCACTGGTATTTTATGAGACCCACTCATTTCAAAGATGTATATCTGGAAAGAAATAGATATAAAGTATGGCTTCTGATGTTTCAGGCTGATTTGCGACAGAGAAAATTTTATATAATAGCTAATTTTCTGTCTCCGGAAATAGGCATTCTGCACAAAGGAGCAAAACTTGAATCCCAACATTATTTTGGAAGAGTTGATGATTTGGCTCTGGCAGTGAATTTACATAGTAACCACTAGTATAGAGTCATCAAGAGGACAAGCTAAGCAGCTACAGAAATCAAGCACTATCATTGGCTGGAGAGCTCTGTGCCAGCTTCCTTAAGCATTTCACGAACCAGTGCCATATTTTTAAAGTCACATGTTTTAATGATGGGATCCTCATCTGAGAGCACAAAAGAGGCCAATTCCAGAGAATCAGCTGGATGCAGGCACTATGTAAATTATCCTGCCGGTACTTTCGAACAAATTGGACAGTCTTCCGCAGGCTGAGAGATTTTGACATTTCCATTCTCAAGGAGTACAAATACTCAACAATTTACATTCGACTCTAATTGTTCTCCTGCCCCTCTTTATGACTCAGACTCTTGCTGGGTTCCACTAGCAAAATGCTGACAGACTTTCCAATAGCTCTTGAAATGCCATCATTCATGAGTGGGACATAATAATGACAGGCAATTCAATGGTGTTGCCATCACAGCTAAGGTTAAACCTGTTCTTCTCAAAACAAGTATCCATACATACTGTCAAACAACAATTGTTGGCACAGGATCAGGACCAGGAAGCTTAGGTGAACATTTACCTCCCTAACAGTAGAGGCTTAATAGTGCTCCATTACCAAAACATTTATAGGTGGGAAGGGGATATTTATATTGATAATATTTCCCTAACCCCATTAGGTATTGGTGACATTTCAAATAATCTGCCTCTTCCAGCCATACCACTACGATCAACCACATTATCAAACGAATAGGCAAAGGAACACACTCCACTAGGTTATGGCTTCTGGACCTGGAAGGTGTTCCGGTATTTCTTTCAGAATTCTGTGCATGTATGGGTTATTCGAGTAAGTTATTTCCACTTTTTGAATTCTCCAGTATTTCCCCCTCCTCCTGAGGGTATTGATTTATACTGGGATACATCCTCGATCTGGACACTTTTCCATTAACTCATCCAAGCATCCATCTTTAGTTGTAATGAGATTGTTGGGGCTTACCATTAGGATTAACAGTGGGAAGTCAAGCCAAACTATTCCTATTCTCATCTAGTCTCCACATATTTGCATATTGTAGTGTGCCAGTGACCTGGGTCAGAAATCTGGCTCGTGATAACCAACTGATCTTAACCTGGAGAAGATCCAGCCCATTACAGCACTACAACCATTGCCTCAGCTGAGGTTAACTAATCAGCACAGACTGGGATTAAGTCTCAAATCTTACTTATTAACATGTGAAAATAACAGGCAGGAAAGTCTGCCCACACTTAATAAAGCCAGGAACATCATGATGAGACATCTTATACCCTTCCACCCCAGCCCTGCAGCCATATTCATTAATTTATTGAGAGAGGTAACGTGATTTCATGCAGAACTATTTAACCATTAAATCAGTATAAAAGCTGTTTTCTATCTTTCATGGCAAAAAAAAATGACAAAAGATTAGCTTTGATTTGTTTGCAAGATGGCAGCTGAATAACAGAAGGGAGCCAAAAACAAGCTTGTGCCAAGATTTTGTAATACTTTAAAAATCTATCATTGTCTTTGAATGTGTTTTATATGTGTTTTATGGAAGCTATCCATCCAAACTATAGTCAAAAACCACCTCCTCGATGTGTCTATGACTGGGGCAGAGGCCTGTTTCCAACTGTCTACAATTCATTGCATGTCAGAAGATAACTTAGTTGCACAATGTGAATCTGGTCAACGGTTGGGACAAAGTATGTGTCTTTTCTGTGGGAACTAAAAAAAATCCCGTTTGGACAATTGGTCAAAGGCCTATTGAATGACTGATTCTCTATACAAATGACACATGCTATGTTTTAGATGATGTTTTCGGAAGAGAAGAAAGATTGGCACAACATCATATGTGGCTCTGCGCATTTCGTCTCCTGTCCAAGTATATAAAGTGAAAGGCTTTTGACTCAAAAGGACAAATTGTATTTTATGCAATATGTGAATTTGGCTTTCAAAATCTTGAAGATTACAAACTGTCCACACCATATGCAGTATATCTCTTATTTTGTTGTGTAATTTGATGAGTGTGCTCATCCCTTCTATGCATTCCTAAGATAGGCACCGACCACAACAGATATCTGATATTCTGTTTCAAACATAATCCCACTTTTCATATCTTTCAGCCATAGTATTATAGGAAAGTTTGATAAGAAAAATGATTAGCTTGTTTTTAACAGTTTAGTTTATTATTCAAATATGTAGCAAAATCAGCCCACCAAACTAGAGATTGACGATTGACAGCCACGTTGAGTAAATTTAAAAAGAACCCTTTTGGAACAAAATCATGGAGCAGTTAAACAAAATAAAATAAAATCATGAAAGATATTTAATATGAAAATGAAGGTGATGTTTTACAAATCTAACTGACTGATTTTGTTTGCAGGAATGACAAGGGAACTTGATAAAGACAAGGCAATAGATGTGGTGTTAAATTTCCATAAGACATTTGATATAATTCCTATGGAAAGGTTGGAATTGAAAAAAGGAAAAAGGAGAAATCAATGGAAGATTTTAGATTTTAAAATGGCCACTCTCTTGGTAAACTGATAGCGATCCATGTACCATTGGCCTCCTGGTTCTATCAGCTTGGGAGAATGTTACCTGTGGCATCCAACAAGTGTCTGTTTTGAGAGCTTATTTGTTGAATATCTTCATAAATGATATGGTGAAGCAAGTGTCAAATTAAAACTCTGGGTTTCATGTATTGTACATACCAAACATTTAGTTTCAAACCTGCTACACTTTTTTAGGTCGCTGAACTATTGTAATTTGATCACCCAAGGATATTATCAAAGCTTTCAGGGTTATACCTCTTTCTGCTGAAAGCTTATAACAAAGTTTATAATAATTGTAGGTTAATTGAATCTGGTATTAGAGGATGACACATTTAGTTAACGAACAAATTCTCACTAATACGACAGAAAATTATGCAATGCAGTTCATTATGTCAGGTCTGAAATACTACATTGACACTGGTTTAAAACACAATGGTTTCATGCTGCAGCTGTTGTTTTTGGATTGTTGCATGATCACTCGTTACCAAACCAGTTGTGAACTGCATATAGCTATGTCTTCATTTACCTTCAAATCTGGATGTTAAATTTTATTGTTCACAAGCTAAACCACGAAGTTTCAGTTTTGGAAGTGGAAAATTGCATTTATCAACACTGGAATTAGCGAGCGTGCAAGAACTTACTGCACATTGACCATATTTGGTTCAGCATCTGGAAAAGTAGACATTACAGTTTATTCCAAATTTTTACCTAAAGGCATTCCCATTTTCATCCGAGCCAAGAAACTGTCCCATTATTTTTTATTCTGCTGTTACTCATGTCATACGTGAATAATTTATTTGCAAATCCCTGAATTAATGTTTGTCTCATACAGATAAATATTTTTTCTGATGCTGAGGTCCACAGAAAACCTTTGATGCAGCAAACAAAGTGTATTCTATACTATCGCTGTCTAAAGATCTGTCTCATGATTACTTTTGAAACGTCTCTCTGTCCAGTTTCTAATGATGATGTACTGTTTCTATGTGAAGCAATCTTCATCTAAACTAACAGTAACACCTTTGACTGACTGATCCATGAGCTGATCCTGGCGGTACGATCTTCCAGACCCATGTGGAGTTTTACAGGATAGGTGGGGCAATTTGATGGGGTGGGAGGCAAAAATGCAGCATCCTGAGGGATTACTGATTTGGGATTAAAGTCTCAGGACATTTCAATTGAGCTGGCTCTCCTGACATTTTTTGCTTTAATTGTCAGGCAAGGGATACTCATTTGCATCCTGGCCTCCAGGAATTATGTTCATGGGCGCCATCTGGTTTGGCAAAAGTGAGAAACTCTTGTGTTCAGACACCCATAAGGAGGTGTGAAGACGGCAGGCCAGGTGAAGTATACCCTGAGAAGAAAGGCACCACATTCTCACCAACAATGGTGATGGCACTAGTGGGTGGGGGGTGGTGGGAAAGAGGGGGAGGAATGGTTGTGGAATATTCAGCCACGTAGTAGCATTCACAGGCCACGTATCTGAAAGTTAAGGACATGGAGTGAATCCGTTTTGCCGGATGTAGATTCCAAGGTTGTAGGGCTGTATCATTGGGGTCAATGTGGCCACCAACAACAAGATTGCTTTCTATGCATTCAGTAATTAGCTCAATGTACAGACCAATGCTACAAAGATCTCGTGCACAGGGGAGGAATGGTGCAGTGGTAATATCACTGAAATAGCAATTCAGTCCTACTCCAATGGTTATGTTCTGGGAACATGGGTTTGAAATCAACCTTGCAGCTGGTGAAATTTGAATTAATTAAAAACATGGCTTAAGAAGAGATGGAGCAATGTAAACATTATCAATTATTGTTAAACACCCATCAGGGGTTCACTGATATCATTCAGGGAAGGAAATCTGGCATCTTGATCTGGCGTGGCTTACATGTGACACAGCAATGGAGTTCATACTTAACCACCCCCAGGCAGTTAGGGATGGGCTATAAATACTGATTTAGGCAGTGATAATAACATCTAATGGATGAATAAAAATAGAACATGGCAGAATGAAGAACAGGAGAAACAGTCCTGGGTCTTGGAGAGGGTACGTCACCATGTAGAAGATGTTATAGGGACAAGCTTTTACCCAGGACATCAGCAGCTGCTAAGGAACAAAGGGGAAGGGGGATGCTGCAAAGATCTCTGATCGAAAACAGACATCTCATTCCTGATATTTCTTCACAAACCATGATTTCAGTGTCATAAGTTTGACCGATTTAAACCAGAAGTTGCAGAAGCGTTGCTGATTGGATGGAGGAGGAGGAGAAAAACAAAGAATATCCAATGTGAACAGAAGCAGAGACAGGAGACTCAGGTTGGTGGGGGTCAGGGATGAAGCTGAAGTGGTGGCTAAGCATGTACCAACTGAAGAAGGGATTTTCAGTTCCATTGAGCAACGTAATGAGAAAGGATGTACCGAACGTATTTCAGCTGCCTGCGGATGTGTGAAAGGCAGTGGAGATGTTTCTGCATGAATAAGGGTCCTGTCATTTACATTAACCACCTTCTGCAGGTAGAACAGTACCTGCTCAGTTTGGGAGGCAGTATAGTACCCATGGCACTGAAGATCACACTGGCATATCACACATCGACTAGGGGCATCTGTGCCATCTCAGAATCTGCAGGCCACCTTCAGGCTTATCCGAGAGCCTACTCGAGCCCCGTGCGGGAAAGCTGTACAGTTTGTTATATACAGCATGGACCCAGCGAGCCAAGGTGTTCAAGTTGTCAGATTTGCATTCATTGCTGGGCTCCTTCAGGTAAAGGAGGCCATTGGGTGCCCAATGCAGTCAAAGTTCCTTGAACAGGAAGGGATTTCACTCTTCCAATGTCCAGCTTATTTCTGACCATTCAAAGAAATTCCTGCAGGTGTGTGCCCACATTCCAGGGAGTGGTCGCAATGCTCACATTCTCCACAATTCCCATGTGCCATGAATATTCTGTTCCCAATATGATCTCTAGGGTTGGCTTGTGGGTGACAAGGAACGCCTGTAGAAAGTATGGCTAATGATCCGGGCGCGCACCCCTCGGAGTGACGACATTGCAGCACATCCACAAGGACCAGCACTGAAGAGGCACTTCCATTGCCTGCACTGCTCAGCAGGAGCATTGTATGATGGGGTCCCCAGACTCACGATTGTTTGCTGCACCCTGCGCCATCTAGCTCAACGATGGAGTGAGAACGGAGAGGAAGTGGGGGAAGAAGATGGACCAACCGCCTGTCTCTTCAGGCAAGCAAGCTGCAATCTGATAGAGACGTGAGGGAATGTACGATGAGGAGGATTCTGAAGAAGCCAGTGCTGTATTGAAGCGAGGCAGACAAGTCTGAGGAAAAGTAGATAATGGCTGGATAAGGGGTGGAGGGGGGTGTAATTGCAAGTAGCTTTGCATTAACGTGTGTAGATGATCAGAATTCCAGCCAATTATGGAATAGAGGTATTCCTGCCCACAAAGGCATGCTTGTTTAATACTTTTAGAACATTGAGAACCTTTGTTTGCCATTAATTGTAAATTATTTTATTCACTGGCACTGTTAACTTTCTGTGCTGTTTCCTGGTCAGAGCATTAGGATGAAGTTCTGCAGATGTAAACAGGAACTGAGGGTATATGGTTCAAACCTCAGTTTGTAACAGGCTTTCGCTGATTACAGAGACCACGCGGTTCATGGAGGCAGCCATGCACTCACATCCTGGAGTCACAATACCAGACAGAACTTGTGCAGATTCCTCTGTCCACTTGCTACAGTCTGTGCATGATCTCTGTCAGCTCTGCCACACACTGGCCTGCATCTCCATCAGCTGACTGAAGGGTGAGTCCAGAGATTCATCGTCTGTACTGAAGAGTGAACTCTGGCAGATGTCTGAAAGATAGTGCCACCACAGAATGAGTAATACAATACTGGTAGCTGCATGGAAGTGACAGGCTTTGACTGCACATGAAGCATCCGATCTTGCATATGATTATCCTGTACGGTGACTAACTTACGATGCTAGGTCAGACTCATAGTGCCATAAAGCATTGAATATTGAGTGCCAAACATCATTGAGCAGCAACAGCAAATTATTCATTCTCAGCACCTCTGGGTGCTGTCCTCTGCTGTCACCTTGGTCCAGGCTGCATCTACCATTCAGGATAACATCTTGGTGCCATCTGGAGGGAGAAGATCTTCAGTGCTCACCCTTCTGGGGAACATCCTCAGTGGTGCCACGTTTTAGCTTGTCTCTGATATTTGCAGCAGTTGTTGAGGGGTATTGAGTAGAAGTTGAATGATATTTCTGGTTGCAGAGAATAAAGTGCCTTTTAAATAAACCTAACTGTCTAGTCTATAAACCTTCAATGTGTTTCCTATTAATGCAAACCAATTTAAAAGATAACAAAGTGTGAAGCTGGATGAACACAGCAGGCCAAGCAGCATCTCAGGATGGTGCCCCTGAGATGCTGCTTGGCCTGCTGTGTTCATCCAGCTTCACACTTTGTTATCTTGGATTCTCCAGCATCTGCAGTTCCCATTATTTCTGATACCATTTAAAAGATAGCTGCGCCTGGAGCGTTATAACCTGGACTGTGGGCGTGCAGGCTTTGGAAAGTGAGATTAGAATGGGCACCTGATAATTTTTCCCCATGGGATGCACAGACACAACAGGCCAAATGGTCTCCATCTGGGCCATCACTTTTCAAAATATAATGCCCAGAAATGTAACCTGGGAGATATCGTAGGGGCCAAATCTTCCTGTGCATTGTATCTGGCATTTTATCTGCATCACCAAATGAATTTAGCTGAGAAAAAGGAAATTGTGCAAGTTCCCCTCCAAATCACTCACCGTCCTGACTCAGAAATATATTGCTATCCTTCAGTGTCAATAGGTCAAAATCGCAGAATGCCTGCTTAAGGGCATTGTGGGTCTACCTGCAGCAGTTCAAGGTGGCAGCTCACCACTACCTTCTCAAAGGCAACTAGGGACAGGCAATAAATGCTGGCCAGTCAGCAACACCTACATTCCATGAGTGAAAGAAGAAAGCTATCCCTAACCTTTCACTATAGAATAGAATCCAGAGGGGAGGCAGGTCATTCAGCCCATCAAATACACACGGACCCTCCAAACAGCATCTCACCCAGACACGCTCCATCCCTGGAATGCTTCATTTCCCATGGCTAATCCACCTAACCTGCACATTATGGCCATGCTAAGTTGCCTAATCTACCTAACCTGTACCAGCGTGGGGTGAAACTGGAGCATCAGGAAAAAAATCCACGCAAAACACAGGAAGAACATGCAAACTCCACATAGACATTCAGCAGAATGTGGGATTGACCCTTGGTTCCTGGTGCTGTGGGGCAGTAATGCTAAACATTAAGCCACCATGCCACCCACACATTTTGTTCGTTTGCCTTCACACGTTTTTTTGAGACAAAATCCCACCCTATGATTCTAGCTCTCCTCAATCCACAGAATGCAGAATGAAGATACATGGATTACCAATAATACAGAAGTCATTCTATTCTTTGTCTGGTAACCTACCTCCCTGCACTAAGATCTATTTGCTTGTCAGCATTGTATACTTCAGAGGAAAAAAGACAGTCTAGACTCACAGTCATGACCCTTTCCAATGCTTCAACCCTACAAACTTGACAGTCTGTTGCCTCAACTCAGTGAGACAATGATTTACACCTATAACTTGTGTTTACAGAATAATCTTCTTGTTTATAATGAATTTTCAGAGTATTTTATTCTGGAGCTGGAAAAGGATATGATGGATGCCATACAGGGGAGAAAAACTGGAACAGTTGTGATTGCCAGGCAAAAAGCACAGAGTGGGGTTGGAGAGATTTCTGAAAGCAAGGAAGAAGGAGGCAAAGCAGGGATCTGATAAGAATTCCAGAGCTAGGAGGGTGAAGGCTGGATGATCAGCCATCAGTGATATAGTGAAGAAGGTGAAGGGTAAAGAGAAGCTCAGAGTGAGAACAGTAGTGAAATGAAGCAGGAGACGATCACGAAAATAGAATGTGTTTGAAAACATTTGGATTTTGAAATTGGTTCATCAGAATATGATGCAGTGAAGGAGCTTGGAATGTGGGACTTGGTACATGTGGGAACATGAACTGTGGTACTAGGGATGAATTGCTTCGTGTATCAGGTTAAGGCAACAAATCAGTTGCGGGAAATTACAGAAATAAAGGCCGGAAGTCACAAAGGTAAAACTATTGTTTCAGCAACAAATTGGTGGCAAATGCGGGGAATACAGGGCATTTTGAAGGAGCAGTTTTGCGAAGACTTTGGATAGGGGAGAAGAGAGTTAAAAATAATGTAGTTCAGCAGAATTCCAAATGCTCCCACCTATTCTGACTCAGTTTCTAATCAGATGATAATGAGGTAAAAGAGTGGGAAATATAAAGACACAACTTCAGAGCAGGTGTTGACAGAACCTTAAGAACATGGTCTCAAATTTGCTAAAATTTAGCTGCAGGAAGTTTGGCTCACCCATGGTTTGAAAACAGACAGGCAATTTGAGGTGTGGCAACTATCTTTGAGGCAATGAAGTAAATAGCAAGGCACAGTTGGGTGTTGTCAGTATATATGTACAAACTAACCGAGTGTGGACAGGCTGCGCACTGTGCATCCATACTCCCTGCTGCTGCTTTCTAGATCAAGTCAGAATTCTTGCTGATGGTGCCAGCCAAACTCTTTGAGATTGGGGCTGAGCACAAGGGTGTGGTTGAAATGCAATTCTTATCAGTGTACAGACATTGTGTTAAACAGGAGAAAATTTCCGAAGACTTTGCATGCACAGGCATATACACAACACACATTACACCCACTTACTATCAATGTGCTTCAAGATGTTAGATTTTAACTAAATTACTGGCAGAGCAGAGAGAGGTTGCAAAGATGTCTAAGAGTTATATGTTTATGCTACCTTTGCGTTTACTCATTGAAAACTGCCGAGCGGGATATTATGAGAAAACAAAACCAGAGCAACCCTAGCTTAGACAGTGTGTCACTGGGATGACTGAACCATCAGGAAAAGAAGGTGTCAGTTTTTGTCACAGTCTGAATGGAGTTATTTGAACTCTTGAAACTTAGTGAGCTGTTTGACAATGGCCTCAACACCACTGCAGAAAATGGAGAATGGGGGATTCCTACTGCTGCTGGCTGCCCTATGGCTCCCCTAGAAAGTCGGTCTCATTTTTGTTGATGTGGTGTGAAGGTCACAATCACATTTGGCTGATTTTCCCCTCCTTATATCCACAGTTGAATCATTTCCTGACCAATCACTGTCTGGCCTAAAACAAGAAGATAGGAGAGCTCCTGCAATCTGTGTAGCATAAAGGAGCACTTTCAAATTAGGAGAAAAATCTGACAGAACATTGGAATCGTCAAAGGTTGACATGAAATTGAAATGGCCCGGAAGTTGCTGGAAGGAGGTATTGTGCAACGCGTCCTGGCAAACGTTTTCTTGAATCCTGTGGGATGCGAGAGCTGATAATGGCATAGCAACCATATCTGTTTCAGTAAAATTCAGCATTTATAAAAGCTCCGGCAATTATTTACAACTTAAGGGAATGAGACCACCATTTCAATTGTTCGCTTTCTGGGCAAGAGGTTTATTGGTAACTAAAAAGACAGTTATGCGACAATTCAGATATTTTACTTATTGTGTGGAGCTGAATGGTCACAAAATATGAAAATAAAGCAACTTCATGGAAGTCACAGGGATGTTAAGGGCAAAATGCTGTTTTTGTGAAGCTAATGGAAGCATGGTACAAAACTATGAATCATAATACACAGGCTGTTGTTGCCTTGCTGATCTGTGCATGAAAGACTGTCTTTCAGAGTGTTCTGGCCCTGTAAGTATTGTGGTTCCCCCAATTAGTTCAGCAAATTTAATGAGTGTATAACTGAAACAGAAGATCACTAATTCCTGGTTTATTCTGAGTCAGTCACCAGCAGAATGTACTGAAGGGTAACTAAACCCCAGGTACTCAGTTAAATCTTCAGGACAGAAGTGAAAGTATCTAAAATCTCTTGTATCAGGCCTCCAATCGGCTGTCTATCAAGGTCCTTCCTATTTTTATTTTCCTGTGAATATTTCAATTAAATTTCCTCTGAATATCATTATCCTGCCGCTCCTAAACTTCAAACATGCAAATACTTTCTTCTCTGCATCTTCAAAACTAAGAAATCAGTGTTCACTACAGTGCCTAATTTATTGTTTACAGGGCCTCAAAAAGTTGGAACTCCTTAACTCTTGCAGCCTTCACCTTCATATTCAAATCTACAGGTTTTTAAAAACCAAGCTTGGTTTTGTGTAACTATTATTTATTAATCTGTACAGACTTTGCCCTGATCTTTTTAGATTTACCATTGATATTTTGCATCAGGACCTTTGCCCTTCACCAACTCATTTAATAAAACACAGTTGCAGTGATGAAGATAGGCTTAACTCATAGGTATTAACAGTATTTTATATCCATTTACAAATAGGAATATGTGTAAATAATTTGACAATATAATGGACAGAAGCCATAATCTTAGACAAAGCTATTTGTCACTTAGAAATATGGATTAGTAAATAGCAACTTGCACAAACTTGTTAAAGATGATATTTGGTCGATTAATTAATGAAGTAACCAAGAAGGTTTACAAAGGCAGTACGGCTGATATGGTGTCATGAGTGCTTTCAAAAGGCTTCGATAAAGTACTACATATTAGTCTTGTCAGAAAAATTGAAGCCCTTGGGATCAAAAGGAACATTGGCTGCATGGTCACAAAATTGGCTCAGTGACAGAGAAGACAGTTGTAATGAATCAGACTGTAGGGAAGTATGTAATATTGCTTCCAAGGGATTAGTATTAGGACCACTGCTCTGTTTGATCGATGTTGATCACTCATCTTGGGCGTATACAGCATGATCACAAAGGGTTGTAGATAATACCAGATTCAAAGTCAATTAAAAAGTGAAGATAGAACAGGCTTCAGAAGGAAATAGACTTGTGAAATTGGGCTGATATGTGAAAAACGTCATTAGAATAAGACTAAATAATCCATCTTGAGAGGAGACTAAGGAGAGACAATTCAGTTTAAAGACTACCACAGCAAAGCAGGCGCATAAAAAAGGAGATCTGGGGGTTTATGTACACAAGTTTTAGAATGTGTTAGGATAAGAAGAGAAGGCTACAAGGTTCATGTCTTTACAAACAGACAGAGGTTTAATACAGAAGTAAAGAAGTTTGGCTAAATCATTATAATTCACTGGTTGGATTGTTCTGTTCAGTTCTGTTCTTTACACATTGGAGTGATACCAAAACTTTAGCCTCTGTTAGGCTGGTTAACAGGAATGAGGGGTTTCAGTTTTATGGAGAGACTAAGAAAACTAGGGCTGTTCTCTTGAGAACTGAGAAGATCAAGGATATGTTTAAATTTTTAGGGTATTCAAGCTCTTGAAAAAAGCTCTCAGAATGCAAAAGCAGAAACAGTTTCCAACGCCAGAAGGTTTGGTAACTAGAAGAAGGCTAAGTTAATTAGCCAAAGACCACCAGGGTGATAAGAAACCCTCCATGCAGTGAGGTGTTATTATCTGGAATGCAGTGCCTGAGGGGTAATGAAAAGACTTTCAATGCTAACCTCTGAAACAGAATTGGGTGAATAGTTGAAATTGAATAATGTACAGGGTTATAGGAAAACATACATAAGTATAGCTATATGAACTAGGAGCAGAAGTAAGCCATTCAGCCCTCCAAATGCCCTTCACTATCAATGAGATCATGGTTGATATGTTAGTGTTCTGAATTCCAAAATTCCATCTACCTCCAATAACTATTCCCTTGCCTTAAAAACATTCAGAGGCAGAGTTCCAAAACTGCAGAACCCTTAGAAAAAAGAAATCCTCTTCACCTGTCCCATAAGGGAAACACAATTTTTAAACAGTGGCCTTTAGTTCTGGACCATATCCACAAGAAGAAATATCCTTTCTATGTCCATCATCATGACTGTTCAGGCACTTCAAGCAAATCACCACTCACTCTTCTAAACTCCAGCAGAAACAAGGCCAGTCTCTCCAGCTTTTCAGAATGAGACAATTCCTTCATTGAAGGGATCAATCTAGCAAATCCTCTCTCAACCACTTCCAAGGCATGTACATCCTTCCTTAAATAAGGAGAACAAAACTGCACAGTATTTGAAATGTGTTCTCACCAATGGCCTGTGTAACTGAAATAAAACATCCTTACTTTAATGTTCAATTCCTCTTGTAATAAAGGATAGCATTCTTATAGCCTTCCTAATGACTTGCTGTATTTGCACACTATCGTTTTGTGACTCATCCAATGGAACATCTAATTCCTCTGAATTCTTGGATTCTCCATTTAAATAATACATTGCACTTTTATTTCCTCTGTCAGAATATATGACTTCACATTTTCCTCCATCTACCAATCTTTGTCCACTCTCTCAATTTATCCACATCTGCCTGCAACTTCTAAGTGGCCATCACAACAAACTTTCCCACCTACCTTAACCATATTAAGTAGTCCAGGTTTAATTCTAGACTCACACTGGGGCAGCAGTATGAATATTGCAAAAAAGCTCAGTATTCTAGGCAATCCACTGATTTATGCTGAAAGATGTTTATAATATTAATTTGCTGGGTATTATCTGGGAATATACGTCTGTTCATATGAATGTAGGAGCACACTGAAAAGGGGACACTGGATTAAGTGTGCATGCTAAGCGACACGTCTTTATAAAAGTTTATGTTATAGTTTTTTATTCCCCACTGCCTGGGTATCTAAGTTTATCTTGATGAGCCAAAGTTTCTGCCAAGTAAATATTGAGATGACCGAGGTTATCGTCTTCAGCCTGCCTTATTCCCTCTGTTGCCGAAACCCTTACTGAAATAACTCCTGAGGCTGTTATCCTGTCACCAAGTCACTCTTTATTCTCACATGAGCAGTTCTTGATGATAATACTGCCTCATACAAAGTCTGGCACCAGAGTCTCAGCATCTCTAATGCTCACCCTTCTTATATGTCAGCCAGGGCTCCCTGATTGATATGTTAATCTGGTCCAATCAGGGAACTCATTCTGCGATGTCCAGCTGGCGACCTTGTTACAATCACTTCACTCACCTGGAAGTATGTATTTTTCAGATAACAGCTGCCCTCCCATTTTCCATACATTAATGTTCACCCAAAATGCTGTTGGTTGTATCTTAGCACACATCTTTCACCTAGTAATCCCATTTTTGCTAGCCTACAATGGCTCCTCATTCCCCAGAATCTTGATTTTAAAATTTTCATTGGGGTGTTCAGATCATAACATCTCTCCTCCCTACCTCTGATCTCCTCCTATTGTACAGCTCTTCGAAAACCCTGCTTTCTTCACATCTGGCCTCCAGTGCAAAGCCCTTTGCATTCTGGGATGCATCTTCAGCATCATGACACTGAGCCTTGAAATTCCCTTCAGAAACCTCAGGGCATCTCTCAATTCTTCTTTAAGCCATTTCTGGAAACTTACTATTTGACCACGCCTTTATTCATCTACTTCTTCATCTTAGTGTCAATTTCTATCTGAGTATGCTCCTGTGAACCATCTTGAGTATTTTAATGTGTTAAAAGATGCATGTAGGTTGTTGTTTATTTTGCTTTGATAATCTCTATGATCAGATATACCGTCAGTGTGAATGGTCTAAGTTTAAAAGAACAGTGTAATGAAACAAAGAACTGCGAACATTGGAGATCTGAAACAAACAAAAACAGAAGAAATTTTTGCAGCAACTTGGCAGATTTGGTAACATCTGTGGTAGGAAAACTGAGTTAACCTTTCTTTAGAAGCTCTGAAAATGGATGTCTAGGCTCAAAACATTAATACTGTTCTCCACAAATGCTGCCAGGCCTGCTGAGTTTTTCCAACAGTTTTTGTTTTTGTTTGTCTCAATAGAATAGTAGTAGGCTGATAGAATTACCTTGATTGAGAAACTTTAGAAAAGGAGAGAATTTAGGGGAGCAAAGAAGGATAAAAATTAAACTACAAAACAAACCGGCTCAACACAGAGGCTGTGGAGTGCAGTGGTTTAAAGGAGTTAGCTCATCACCACCTTCTCAAGGGCAACTGGTGATGGGTAATAAACGCTGGCCAGGCAGTGATGCCCACATCTCACAAGGGAGTGAAAAAAAATACAAAACAGGAGAGATAAAAGTACAAATTTTGTAGTTCAGTGTTTTAAAAAAAATGTGATTTTGAAGTTAATGAAGATTACCTTTTAGGTTCCATTGTCTGTAATCATTCGTTAGACTGCATTTTTTTTTAGCACAACCATGGCCATCATAGAAAATGCAATCATAGGAGTGACTCAAATCATCATCTGTGCAATTTGACCTTTTTTAAAATGATCTTTTAGCTAATTTATGAAAAGCCCATGGGTAATCTTTTGTACCCTTTACAAACAGGTAATAGTATAGACAAAAATATACTCACTGCGTTGCCTTTCCTGAATTTGGAGTCGGAGGGGGTCCTGTAAGGGGAAAAGAGGAAGTGTTAATATTTCGGAGTTAAGGCATTATTCTCTGCTTGCTGTTTGTAGCAAAGTGCTGCTTGTACCCAGTGCTTTGTGCTTTGATTTATACCTAAGCATAGAAAATTAAACTTTGGCAGAAAACGATAAAGTTTATCCGTGACAGATTTTTGATGGAAAACCATTTCACTGCTCAATGGACAAATAGTTAAATGTTTACCAAGTGTGGAACTGAGCCACTTAGAGGCAAGAAGCTTCCGGGTTTAATCCCACGTCTGTTCTGAGTTAATGGATCAGAGTTCAGTAACGGGTTTGTTAAAATTTGATTCTGAACATGAAGTTAGGGAGGAGAGAAGGCAAAAATCAGACAGACATCTTGTTAATCAGCAGTGAAACCTGCCAAAATATCGATGGATACTGTGCTTGTTGAATGCGCCCTCATGCAAACAATGATACAACAACACCAATACAGCCTGGTCCCATTTATATCAAATACCTGAGGAAAGAAAAGGCAGAAAATGGAGAAGTGTAACAACGGGGCATTAGAAATGCAAAAGAAAACCGCCCAATAGCCTCCCTGAGCTGAGCTGATAATTAGGCTTTTCCTGCCAAGCTCTGCGTGGCTGGCTTTATAAAAACAAAATTAAATCTGAGCAAAGTTTACAATCATGCCGCACGGGTAATTCCTCCACCAGGTGAAGAATATGCATCAGACTTGGAGTGTGCTGGCGTGATCACAGAAATCTGTTTGAGGTGACTGAGCCCAGCCGTTTTATTCAAAAGGCTAGTTATGGCAATTGGCAGGGATCAAGTTCTGAAAAAAAAATACCTTTTTTGGAATTAAGGTAAACATTTTTAATTTTTGCATTTTCATCTTCCTTCACTTAGCTTGTTCCTGTAATGAAGGAATCTAGACTCTCATTAATGGTATCATGTCAGAAAATACCATTGGTGGGCGAGCGTATGAGGATTTTCCTGACTGTTGCTTGGAAGAGGTTACTGCCACCAGTTTTGCTCTTCCCAACTTGAAGTGATTCAAACCCCAGGACTCGTGACCTGGCTGTTATGTGCTATTGATCAATGTCACCAGTTCAATCCCAAAAACTCATTTTAATGTTACATGCAGTATCACAATGTGTTACTGCATTATAATATAAATTATTCTCTTTTCTTTCCAATGGAAACACATGACCTACTGTGATAGTAAGGTGTAGAGCTGGATGAACACAGCAGGCCAAGCAGCATCAGAGGAGCAGGAAGGCTGACGTTTTGGGCCTAGACCTTTCTTTCTGAAGAAGGGTCTAGGCCTGAAACATCAGCCTTCCTGCTCCTCTGATGCTGCTTGGCCTGCTGTGTTCATCCAGCTCTACACATTGTTATATCAGATTCTCCAGCATCTGCAGTTCCAACTATCTCTGAAACAAACCTGACCTACTGTACTGATCAACTGTACCCTATTACTTGCTGCAGCGAGGCATATTTTGTGGTGGGGAATATCACAATTATTATTTCAATACGCAGTGACCACTGACAGTTTATACTTGTTCAAGCAGTGCAGACGAAAGTTGGAACTCTAGAAAGGATGAGCTAACTGAGCTGGACATCTCAGTACAAAGAGTAGTTCAAGTGAAGAAGAAAAGAGGAAGGCCGTTGTGGTCGGGGAGCAGTATAATTAGGGAAATAGACATCATTCTCTGCAGCCATCAGGAGGCCTGAAGGCTATGTTGTCAGCCCAGTACCAGGATTAGGGACATCTCCAGTAGTTGTCATCCATGTTGGTACCTAGGACATTGGTAGGGCTGGAAAGGAGGTTCTGCTGAAAGACTTTGAGTTAAATTTAAAAAGGAGAACCTTTAAGGTAATAATCTTCCAATTAGTATCTGAGGCATGCACAAGGTAAATAAAGTCAAGGGGTTAACTGTGTGAAAAATTGATGTCGGTTTCAGACATGGGCACGAGCACCAGCACTGGGCAGGAGGAAGCTGTCCTAGTGGGATGGACTTCACGAGAAATGTGCTGGGACAAGGGTCCTGGTGAATCAAGGATCCAGAGCTGAGTGAGGGCTTTAAACTAAATAGAGGTGAGGGATTTGGGACAGAAGAAATGTATGCTTATAGAGCAAGGGGATATGGCAGTATTCCAAGGCAGCTGCTTCCAAGATAACCAGAGAGGGAAGGAAATTACACCACGTGCTAACACAGAAAATCATCAGTAAGTAGGATCAAAGGGTGGAAAAATAATAAGAAAGACAAGGTTACTGGTTCTTTACTTGTAAAAGTAAAGTGGAGTCATAGAGGCAGGTTTACTCAGCGAAGTCATGACAAAGCAGGTCAGTTAGGTCGATGTCTGTTCTTGGGCAAACGATATAAAGGACATAATAGTAAAGCATTTAGAAATGCTTAATAAAATGAGGCAGTCAGCATGGCTTTATTAAGGGGAAATTATGTCTGACAAATTTACTAGAATTCTTTAAGGAAGTAACAAACAGAATAGATAAAGGGGAAGCAGTGGATGTAATATTTTTGGATGTTCAGAGATGTTTGCTAAAGTACCACACATTAGGCTACTTGATAAAATAAAAAGGTCATGGCGATGGAAGTAGTATATTAGCATGAATAGAGGATTGGCTAACTAATAGAAGACAGAGTTGGGGTACTGAGGGCATTTTCAGGATGGCAATCTGTAACTAGTGGAGTGCCATGGGAGCCAGTGCAGGGCTACATTATTTACAATACATATTAATGACTTGGATGAGGGAAGTGTGTGTACTATAGCTAAGTTTGCAAATGATAAAAGGAATAGGTGATAAGACAAATGGTGAAGATGACATAAAGAGTCTGCAGAGGGATATAGACAGGTTATGCGAGTGGGCAGATGGAATATAATGTGGGAAAATGTGAAGTTATTCATTCTGGCAGAAAGAATAGAAGAAGGGGATATAATTTGAATGGGGAAGACGGCAGAAAACTCTGGCACAGCAGGCCTTAGGAGACCGAGTGCATGAATCACAAAACGCTAGCAACCAGGTTCAGCGGCTATTAAGGGAGGCAAAGTAAAACGCTGGCCTTTATTTCAAAGGAAACGAGTGGAAAAGGGAATCTTGCAAAAACAGTACAAGGTACCAGTCAGAGCACAGCTGGAATACTGTGAACAGTTTTGGGCCCCGTTATAGAGGCAGTCCAGAGAAGGTCCACTAAGCTCATCCTGGGCATGGTAGAATTGTCTAACAAGGAGGGGTCGAGTATGTTGGGCCTATAATAATTGGAAATGAGAAGAATGAGAAATAACCGTGTGGAAACATGTAAAATACTTCGGAGGACTTGACAGTGTAGGTACAGAAAGGCTGGTCCACCCTGGGGAGAGTCTAGGACCCGACGGCATCATCTCAGAGGAAGGAGTCGCACATTTAAGATAGAAGAATTTTGTTTCTCAGAGGCTGTTTGTCATGTATACAACTGTTTGTGACAAGTCAGATTTTGAATCAGTAAGAGATCAAGAGTTAGATGGAAAAAAATCAGGAAAGTGGTGTTGGAGGATATCAAGTCAGCCATGACATTATTGAATGGTGCAGCAGACTTAATGGGCTGAATGGTCTACCTCCACTCCTATGCTTTATGGTCTTAGAATCATCATTCTGCATTTATTTATTGACAATTTAGGGACAGTTTGAGCTGAAGGCTGTTAGATTGCAACTGCCCAAACTCAACATCTGGATACTAATTACAGCTTGGATTAATACAGCACTTCCAACATGATAAAATATTCCAAGGGTCTTTACAGGACCATTATGAAACAAAACTAGACAGTGTGTCACATAAGGGATAACCAAAAAGCTTGGTTAAATAAGGAGGTTTTGAGCAGTGCCGTAATAGAGAAAAGTAAGGTAGAAGAGGTTTGGAGATGTAATTCCAGAGGTAGGCCCCTCGACACCACTGGTGGAGTTACTAAAGTCAGCATGTCCAAGAAGTCAGAATTGAATGGGTGTAGATTTCCCTGAGGAACAGAATGGGATTACTAAGACCAAGGTGGATTTGAAAGCAAGAAAGAAAATGTTAGAATCAAGTTATTGTTTCTTTGAGGGCCAACGTACATCAGAAAACTGCAAGATGATAGGTAAATGGGACTTGGTGTGAGTTAGGATATGAGCAGAAGAATTTTGGATGACCTCAGGCTCATAGAGGTTATAGAGGTCTGTGTTGAAATAATCAAATTTTGAGGTAACGAAGGCAAGAATGATAGTTGACACAGCAGATGAGCAGAAACAAGGAGCATAATGTTACAGAAGTAGAAACAGGTAGCCTTGCTGATGGTACAAATACATGGGGAAATTTCATCTTAGGGCCAAAGATAACAAGGTTGCAAACTGCCTGGTTTAATCTTACATAGTCGCTAGGGAGTGGGTTGGAGATGGTAGCCAGGGAGCATAATTCAAAGTGATACCATAAACAGTGCTTCTGTTTTTCTACTGCTTAACTGGAGGACATTTCTGCTTATTTAGTAATTGATGTTGAATACGATCATTGAGGAACAGTACAGAAATCAAAAGAGATGAGGGAGACCTGGGCTGAGGAACAATTACTGGATTTTAACTTGACTGTCATGGGAAAATGTCAATACCCCAAGTGCCTCTTTCCAATGAGGTGGCAGATGTAATTGGCAAGTTAGTAACTGATGGATTGCAGATGAGGTCCTGTCTTGCTGAAGTGTTGAAATACTTTGATTGGATCAAAGGAAGGGGCTTCAGGCAGTGGTGGGGGGGGTGGTTCGGGAGGTGGGAGGTGCATCTGGATTTCAACTCCTTCTTTCATTTTTTCCGAGCCCATCTTTTAAAAAGAAACAAAAATTGAAGACATCTATTCTCCACCCTTAAAAGTACGTCAGCCAGATGAGCATTCTTCACATGTAAAGATTTACAGAGAGCGTTGGCAGGCTATTCATACTATTTAACCTGTCAGTCAAAACCCATTCCTGTCCAATGTATACTTTCCCATGTGAATCACAATAAGGCAATTGGGAGGGACTTTTTTCACCACTTTCCAACCCCGTAGCATTAAGACCACCAGCATCTTGCCAGATCAGCCAGCTTGACACAGACTATCAATAAAAGTGAGG
Source organism: Stegostoma tigrinum (assembly GCF_030684315.1). Classification (NCBI taxonomy): domain Eukaryota; kingdom Metazoa; phylum Chordata; class Chondrichthyes; order Orectolobiformes; family Stegostomatidae; genus Stegostoma; species Stegostoma tigrinum. The sequence continues at coordinate 49,018,776 of NC_081361.1, read as the reverse complement.
CCCTGACTGACCTCAATTGTTACATCTCCTACTCATTAATTCATTGATCGAGCCATTAGGGAGCAGTTACTTTAAGTGCTTCAAGTGTTGTGGTAACTGAAATAAGAAATAGTGCTGTGGCACTAAAAGAGCACTCCAGTCACAGATCTAGTGCTTTAATTAGTTTTCTCATTGCATTTGTATCAATACATTTTAGGAAAAGTTACACCGAACACACTCTATTGTGAGAAATTTACTTGCACAAAACTTTAAGCACCTTAATTAATTTCACATGAAGACCACCAATAATATTGTAATAACCACCTGTCTTTCATTTAAACTCAAAATGACTGGTATAATCATCATGTAAATCTTTTTATCCTTCAGCAGTTTTTCCACAGTGGACATACCAAAGCTGGAGCTTTTTGGAATCCTAACGACCATATCAAGAATCAACATATTAATTCCACTTCACTTTGTCCTGTGCCATCCATTGCTCACTGCAGAATATGGGACTGTATTTTGTCTCCCCATCGGCAGTGCAAACTGAAATAACTGGGTGCAGAATTTTGTGCAGTTGGCCTTTGGAATTGGAGCACCAGCACATCCTAATCCAAGGCCATCTTCCCAGACGTGGGTTGGCAGCGTGGGCAGCAGGTACTCAATTCCATTATATTATTAATTCCCGTTGTTGGAAGCCACCCAGAAGCAGTAGGACATTCTGAGAAGCGGGTTTCCCCATTCCACCAAAGAGAGGGCCTGGTTGCAAATGCCTTTTTCTTCTTCTGAGGCATCTTACCAGTGCTTTATAATGGCCGAAAGGCGGTCATGAATAGGAGTTTAAGGCTCAATAGGTTGGGGCTATTTTGCCTGGAGCTTCGGAGATGGAGGGGTGACCTTATACAGGTTTATAAAAATCATGAGTGGCATGGATAAGGTGAATAGTTAAGGTCTTTTTCCCAGGGTAGTGGAGTCCAAAACTAGAGGGCACAGATTTTATGGTGAGAGGGGAAAGATTTAAAAGGGTCCTAAGGAGCAACTTTTTCACACAGAGGGTGGTGTGTGAATGGAATGAGCTGCCAGAGGAAGTGGTGGAGGCTGGTACAATTACAACATTTAAAAGGCATCTGGATGGGTATATGAATAGGAAGGGTTTAGATGGATATGGGCCAAATGGGACTAGATCAGTTTTGGATATCCTATTGGCATGGGTGAGTTGGAGAAAGGGTCTATTTCCGTGCTATACAGCTCTAAGTACTGCCTGCTTGACACCCTGGTGCCAATATTAAACTGCCTTTTGAGTTAGAGCTGCCTGTCTTACTTCCTCAAGTATATAAAAGAATGTAATGCTTCTCTGTAGATCTTACCAAATTTGACAAAAAGCACACCCGTGGTTGAGACAGATTTTTGTCCATTTGTAGCTACGCATTGGAAGTAACCCGTGTCTGTGGTATCAAGGTTTCGGATTCGGAGGCGGGAGCCATAGCTGGTCAGCCGGTACGATATCCTCCGTGGTTCCTGGACAACTGGTGCGTCATTCTTCAGCCAGCGGATGGTCGGAGCCGGATTGCCGGAGACTTTGCAGTACAACTCTGCAGTCTGGCCAAGTGAGGTTGTGATATTATTCATTGGCTCATCCAGGGTTAGATAGTAATCTGAAAAAGAAAGAGTCTTTCACAATTATCTTTAGTTGCAGGTCTGCGAAAGAGCTCAGTCAACACAGAAGAATCATAAAATGCATTCAGTGACAAGGAAATCAAATACTTTTGACATTGATCAGCAGCTAAATCCATCACAAAGTTTCATACTGATCCTTATAGACCACAAATATTTTAAATTGAATTAGTTTGTTCAGTGTCAGTGGATGAGAGGGAACGGTGAAGATGCCCAATCCTTTTAAAGCTTGGCTCAAAGGAAGTGAATTCACTTTTCATTCAGGTGAAAGTATCAGGCCCTATTCCAGCTTAATCTGGGTCGATACTTCAAGGCATTGCAGAAGGAGTATTGCATTGTTAGAGGTGCTGATATGTGTAAGTGAGTTGATCCTGTGGCAATATTCAAGGGGCATTCTCCACTGCACTGAGGAATATTCATCCCTGAATCAAGATCACTGAAAATAGTTGAAATGTTCATTATCTCATTCATGTTTCCTGGTCCTTGCTTTGTTGAAATGATGATCACGTTGCCCTGTTCAATGACGATAATCACTTCAAAATTACTGCACTGGCTCCAAAGCACTCTGGAACATAAAAAGGCCCAAACATATGCAAAATAGTTGTAGAATCATAGAATCCCTACAGTGTGGAATGGCCATTGAGCCCATCGTGTCCACACTGACTCTCTGAATAGCATCCCACTGAGACCCACCTCCCAACCCTATCCCTGTAACTCTACGTTTTCCCACGGTTAATCCACCTGACCTGCATATCTTTGGACTTTGGGAGGAAACCCACGCAGACACAGGGAGAATGTGCAAACTCCACACAGACAGTCACCCAAGGCTGCAATTGAACCCGGGTCCCTGGCACTGTGTTACCCACTGAACCACTGTGCCACCCCGATACTTACTTTGTTGCATTGATGCCTCCCAACAAATGTACTTGCGTGCCTCAGTGCCAGGGAAAAGATCAGGCAAAGCTGACATAGGATCTAATAAATGGTATTACGCTGTGGTCAAACAGGCTGAATACATTCATTTCTTAGTTTGTGAAGAATATTGAGGTAAGGAAAATAGAGTTGAGGCCACCATCAGATCAACCTTCATCTCACTGAATGGTGTAGCAGGCTCAAAGGGCTGAATGGCCTTAACTTGCCACTAATTCTTGCATATTCTACTTAAAATTGTCTGGTGCTCCTGAAATAGTCTCCATCATAAATTAGTTTCTCCAGTGAAGGGCAAAACACAAAAACATTGAAGAGATAGTTCATTTCCTAAAAATAAAATTGATAAATAACTCGACATAAATGTGATTATGTTATCTTGATATCTACAGAAAGAAATTTCCTGGGTTTGAAATATTTGACTCCTGTCTTAGCGTGTCCTTGTTTACAAACTCTCTCTTCAGACAATTCAGCCTATGTTATAAAACACAGAGCAAAGAAAGCAAAATCTCCAAATATGTTCGAAATTTCTTTTTTCTCTGTCACAAAACACTTTTGACCTCCATCCTCTCTTTAACTATAATTTCTTAAATGTTGCAGCTTGTGCTTCTCTTGGCAATGTTAACTGCTAATTGCTTTGTAAATTCCAAATACTTTGTTACTTTCTTTCAAGATGAGACACACCGCTGATAGTTCGACACGGGAGCTTGTGCGTTCCAGATTGTACTGGCAAATCCAGCAGAGTCATTTTATGGTCATGAATCATCAAGGCTGCCTGAAGGTACTGCACACGCAAGGGATTGGCAGGCTGGTGAGAGTAAATTAAAATTTCAAAACCCCTTAAACACGAGTCTTACAAATAATAGACTGTCTGAGTTTTAATAGCACTGATTGGGAATTAATAATACCAAGCATTTAATGAGGTGTATAACCACCCAGCATTCTCTAGAAATTACATCTTATGCCCTACTTATATTGCAGAGCTGGTTCCAGAACAACCTGCACAGGCATTTGCAAGTCCTAATCTAGTTTTATTTCTGTCCACAGTGCACTCTCTAGTTTACAGGCAAGTAGAAACTGGTTAGTGAGTAAATAGCCACATTGTTGACCTGTTTGCCAAGGCTGAGCCAAAAAAGGTCACCACCTCCACAAATCAGGCTCCTGCCCTACTATGCATCTCACTGCTCGCAGCAGCTCCATAAGTAGCAATGCGACCGTCATCAGCGTGCTAGTGGTTTCCAAGTAACTGAAATGTAACCAATGTCTAACCAGCATCATTTTTAAACATTTACACTGCTTTCTCTTCACAGATGCTGCCAGACCTGCTCAGTTTATCCAGCAGTTTCTGTTTTTGTAGCAATATCCCTATGTTCGTCTTCAAAATCAGCAATAGAATCTTTCCATGTCCTGCAGAGAAAACTGGTAAGGCTTTGGTTGAACATCTCATCTGAAACATCTCAAACACCAGAGCACTCCCTCTACATAGAACATTGAACAGTCCAGCACAGTACAGGCCCTTCAGCCCATAATGTTGCACCAAACTTTTACCCTAATCCTAAGATCTATCTAACCTCCACCCCTACCTTATACTATCATCCATATGCCTATCTAATAGCCCCTTAAATGTCCCCAATGAGGCAGACTCCACTACTCTCTCCAGCAATGCATTCCATGCCCCAACCACTCTCTGAGTGAAGAACCTACCTCTGACGTCTCCCCTATATCAACCTCCACTCACTTTAAAAGTATGCCTCCTCGTAATAGCTACCTCCACCCGAGGCAAAACTCTCTGGCTGCCCACTCTGTCGATAGCTCTGATCATTTTGTACCAATGCCTTTGCCTGGACTATGGGGAATGGAATCCAAACTCTCAACCTGACCCACAGACCAATCTACTACAGAACTACAGCTGGATGCTAAGCCCAAAAATGTTGTACAGGATCCATTTAGGTCATCACTTTTGATCCCTTGGTATTCAGCTCTCATCTCAGAAAGCTGTGTTTTCTTTCGCTATCTGCCAGATAATTTCTGATGACAAAGAACGTGATGCAAAGTGCTGTAAACACAACTACCACCTTGTTCCAATATCAGAGGTGACTTGTCAACATATCGAACATAGAACAGAACTGTACAGCACAGGAATGGGTTCCTTGGCCCATGATGTTGTGCTGAACATGATGCCAAATGAAACTAATCCTTTCTGCCTGCCATTGGTCCATATCCCTCCATACTTATGAGCTTATCTAAAAGTGTCTTAAATGCCCCTATTGAATCTGCCTCTACCACTGTATTCCAGGCTCCTACCACTCCGTAAAAAAATTTGTCCCTCTCATCACCTTTGAACTTCTCCCCTCTCGCCTTAACTACATGGGCCCTCTAATTAGACATTTCAACTCTGAGGAAAAGATTCAGATTGTCAACCCTATCTTGTGCATCTCAATTTTATAGACTTCTTTCAAGTCTGCTCTCAGCCTCTGCCATTCCACAGGGAACAACCCAAGTATTTCTAGCCTCTCCTTACAGTACATACCCTCTAATCCAGTAGCATCCTGGTAAATCTCTTCTGCATCCTCTCCAAAACCTCCACATCCTTCCCGTAACGTGGCAACCAGAACTGAGTGCAAAACTCTCAGCATGGCCTAATGAAAGTCTTGTAAAGCTGCAACATGTCATCCCGATTCTTGTACTCAATTGCCCGACCAATAAAGGCAAACATGCCATCCGCCTTTTTTACCAACCTGTCTACTTGTGTGTCTACTTTCAGGGAGACATGGACTTGAACCCAAAGGTCCTTCTGTACATCAATGCTGTTCAGAATCCTGCCATTAACTGCATACTTTTCCTTAACATTTGATCTCCCAAAGGTGCAGCACCTCATACTTACCCAGATTAAAACTCCATCTATCATTTCTGTACCCATATCAACAACTGATCTATATCCTGCTGTATCCTTTGACAATCTTCTACACTATCTAAACCTCCACTGATCTTTGTATCATCGGCAAACTTACTAACCCATCCACCTACATTTTCATCCAAGTCATTTATACATATCACAAAAAGCAGATGTCCCAGTACCAGTGGAAAACCACTAGTCATGGACCTCCAGCCTGAAAGACACCCTTCCACGGACAAGCCAATTTGGAATTCAAGCAGGCAAGTCACCACGGATCCCATGCATCTTAATCTTCTGGATGAGCCTACCATGAGCGACTTTGTTGAAAGCCTAACTAAAATCTGTGCAGACAGCATCCACGGCTCTACTCTGATCTATCACCTTTGTCAACTCCTTTAAAAATTCAGTCAAGTTAGTAAGACATGAAGCCATGCTGACTGCTCCTAATTAGGCCATGTGTTTCCATATGCATGTAAATCCTATTCCTAAGAACTCTGTCCAATAGCTTCCCAACCACTGTTGACTCACTAGTCTGTAGCTTCCTAGATTGTCCCTATTTCCCTTCCTGAACAGACGAACAACATCAGCTACTTGCCTGTCCTCCAGAACCTCTCTAGTGGCTAATGAGAACACAAAGGTCTTGGTCAAGTCCCCAGCAATCTCCTCTCTTGCATCTCTCAACAATCTGGGGTGGACACTATTGGGCCCTGGGGACTTACCCACCTTAATGTTCTTCAAGAATCCCAACACCACTTCTTTCTTGATCTGAAAATGCCCGAGCATATGAGCATGCTCCACACAAATCTCACTGTCCTCCATACCCACCTCCTGGGTGAATACCGATGCCAAACATTCATTTAGGATCTCACCCACATTCTCTGCCTCCAAGCACAAGTTCCATCCTTTATCTTTGAGTGGTCCTACCTTCTCCCTAGTTATCCTCTTGTTTTTAATGTTCCTTTAGAATGCCTTCGGATTCTCTTTAACCCTACTTGACAAGATCAATTCATGGCCCCTTGTTCTCCTAATTCCCTGTTTTAGTACTTTCCCGCATTCTTTACCTTCCTCACAGGCCCCGCAAGATTTTTGGAACCTTCAGCAATTTAGAATATTCAGAAAATCAAAATGAGAGATTCTACCATCTAAGACAGAAATTCTTTATACTGTACAACTGAGTTTAATCAAAATCAATTGGAAATTCTGTTCCCATCATCTCCACAATCACCACCCCCATCCCTGTTATTTTCTGTTGAGAATTAACCCCAGAACAGCCATTCTTTGTTTTATTACTCAAAGAAATCCTTTACATTTTCCATGGTAGCTTTATACAGAACATAAACTAAGCAGAGAAATTAGTTTATGTTGGCAGGCTATCATCTTAGCCTCCTCACTTCAGACTTATCTGACTCAGCAGGGACTCTATGCTTTCACAGTTACATAATTAAAAAAAATACTTTACAGACCTTAGACATCCTAGGAAATTCGACTTCTTTCTGTCAAACTTTTATCTCCAGCTATTTCCTTTCATGAAGAGAGTCTCATTCTCAGACACAGATCCACACGGCACCCTTACATACCACACCCAATCTGCTGTTGTTTCTGTCTGTATCTGGACACAGAATTCCAGCAGATTATTGGACTGTAGTGGGCATCATGGAGAAACAAAGAAATTGTATTTATTTGGTGCTTTCCACAACTTCAATGCATTCCAAACAGCTATAAAAGCCAAAAACACACTGCGGCAGCACAGAAAAAGACAGCAGCCAATTTTGTGCGCAGTGGTCATGTGCCACAGCTGAATTTTCCATTTCTGGAGGAGGTAGACCAGGGGTCACAATCTCTCATCCCTGGCCAGCCTGCCTGTCTGCCATCACTTTCCTGTTTCCTCCTCCTCACAAGGAGTGGGCCAGAGCTTCAGCAGGTTTGATCCAAACCACTCCCTTCAGCCAACCTTTGGAGATGACCATTGCCGGTGCTCCACAATGGACAGATTCGATTTGGAATTATCGGTCTGACAGCTGAAGTTGGCATTGATGTCACCTTCAGTCTTGAGGTAGTCTCCCTCTTTTAGCTTCAGACAGAGTGGCTGCTGAACTCTCAGAAGTGCAGAGTCTCTTATTGGCCTGCCAGTCTTGGGAGACTGCCCACTGCCCTTCAGTCTATAGTGAACATATTCCCGAGATGTTAAATATCCTGTGCAATGAAAATTGTTTTGGGCCTCAGGTGTCAATTCAGTGCGGAACCAGGACTTAGAAATAGTCCACTGCAAGGTCCCAAACCCAGAACTAAAATTTAGACCTCTATCTTGTCCACAAACTTAATGCACAAGAGAGGTTGCAAAGGAGATTAAAAGGATGTTGCCATGACTGGAACATTGCTCTTATGAGGAAAGACTGGATGGGCTAGGGTTGTCTTCCATGGAAGAGAGGGTGACTGAGAGGATGTTTTCATTGACGTGTGCAAGGTTGTGAGGGGGCTGCATCGAGTGCATGTGCAGCAGTGTGACATGTACTGGTCACCTTACTGAAGGCAGGATATAGATATGTTGAAGGTAGTTCAGAGAAGGTTGACTAGACTAACTGTTGGAAAGTACAGCTAGTCTTATGAAGAAGGCTTGTAATTTGTGGTGTTTAGAGGAGTAAGAGGTGACTTGATTGAAATATATCAAATCCTAATGGGTCATCACAGGGTGGAGAGGATGTTTCCTCTAATGGCAGGATCTAGAACTAGGTTTAAAAAAAATCAGGGATCATCTATTTGCAACTAAGATTAGGGCTGAGCCTTATCACTGAATCACAGAATTGTTAAAGTGCAAGAAGAGGCCATTTGGCCCGTGATAACAAAGTGTGGAGCTGGATGAATGCAGCAGGCCAAGCAGCATCTTAGGAGCACAAAAGCTGACGTTTTGGGCCTAGACCCTTATGTCTTCAATGATTTTTCAATTGAACATCATTAAATATGGCCAATCTCCCGAGGTTTCCCCATCCTCTTGTACATTATTTCTTTCTGAATAATTGTCCAAAATCCTCTTGAATGCCCTTAAGTGAACCTGCTTCCACTTCATTTCCCACCAGTGCATTGCTTATTTGAACTACTCGCTCAGAGAAAAGGATTTTTCCTCCTATCACTCTTGCTTCTTCTGCAAATCACATTAAATCTAGGCCCTCTTGTTCTTGTTCATTTATGGGTGGGAACAGTTTCTCCTCATCTATGCTAGTCAGTATGTTCATGATTTTGAAAACCTCTGTGAGATCACCTCTTAGCCTTCTTCAATTCACCTTCACTGAAAATTTCCATCCCTACAGCCTTTCTTGTAAATCATCTCTGTACTCTCTCCAGTGTATCCACATGCCTCCTTTAATATGGCACCCAGACTGTACACCATATTCCACGTGAGCTCTAACAAGTGTCTACTTCACCTCCTTGCTCATATACTCCACGCACCCATTAATAAAGCAGAAGGCACTGAATACTCTACTTGCTGTTGTCTCGACCTGTCCTGCAACTTTCAATGATCTGTCTACACATACACCCACACACTCCTGCTCTGCACCTCCCTTTAGAACTGTATTTCCTATTATGTATTGGCTTTCAATGTTATTTCCACCAAAATGCATCACCTCATACTTTACTGCTTTGAAATTCCCCTCCCATCTATTTGCCCAATTCACCAAACTGTCTTTCTGGAGTTCCACACTTTCCTCCTCACACTATACAATCTTTTCCAGGTTTTGGGTCATCTGCAAACTCTGAAATTGCCCGGGTTTATGAATACATATCAGGAAGGCCTAGGGTCCCAATACCAAACCTTGGAAACTCCAATGCCAACATTCCTCCAGCATGAAAATAACCACTGATCATTACTGTTTCCTACTACTATGCCAATTTTGTATTCACTTTGCTGCTGACCCTTTTATTTCAAGGCTTATAACTTTTCTCACAAAGCTAAAGCAAAGAACTCTGGATGCTGGAGATCTGAAACAAAACAGAAAGTGCTGGAGAAACTCAGCAGCTCAGGCAGCATCTGTGGGGAGGGGAACAGAGTTAACGCTTTGAGTCCAGCGATCTCTTGTCAGACCTGCTGAATTTCCCCAGCACTTTGGGGCAAGTCATAAAAGCAAAAGCCTATAGTGTGGCACTGTATTAAACACCTTCTGGAAGTCTACGTACAGTGCATCAACAGTGTTACGTGTTACCTCCTCAAAAGAAAACTCCAGCCAAGTGCCAGTTGCTGCACACAATGTTTGGAGGATTAATCACTGCGAGGCCTAGTGAGTTTTATCACCATATCTCAGCAAACTTACTTCATTAATTGTCTACCCCACTGCATGGAATCCCTCCTGTGTGATCCTAGCCCCACCCAGCCAAACATGATTCCTAGAACAACTCGTCACTCAGCTGGAATCTCTCTGATATGGTCAACACCTTCATGAAGGAATCGAAAGGAAAAAGACTGGCAGGTAGAGGCAATATTTTCCACTAACAATTTAAAATAGAATATTCAGGGCCCAATTTCTCACGAGCGCTCTCATGTATCAATGACAATCAGTCAGTCACTTTTGTACTGTATGCTGTTAGTGAGTGGGAGATTCACCAATACCAGTCTGTAAAGTTCCCTAAGGTAATACAGAGCCCATCAAATGTTACGCTTACACTGTGTACAAGTATCCTTAATTACGCAGTGTAGTATGGGTATTAAATGCTGATTGTTTGAAGAAGGAAAGTCTGGTGAAGAAGTATTTGAGGGATTGTTCACTGATTTGAAGCTGTTCATTGCAGGAAGAACGATTAATACTGGCTGTGTAGTGTTGCATATTCAGTTGGTGCAGTATTTCCCATGATTAGGTGATTCTGGATCAGCTCCCAGACAAGTCTAAAATTCCAGCCCCCTATGAAGTGAACAGAGCAACTTTGTGCTATAGCCAATTCATCCCTGTAACATGTCACAGGAATGCTTGTGGGAATAACAAAAAAAACCTGATGGAGCCGGTCTCCAAGCCTGCAAAATCAATGTTATTTTAACAAAGAGTGTAGGGGTTTGCTTTTGATAAGTGAAACTTAGAAAATTAATCCTGAGATGTAGTTTTACTATCTCTCACTGGGGACTTCTTATAGCAACTCAACGAGCTAGTATCACTTGTAGCTTGCTAAGGATGGCCCAGAATGTGTTGTTTTTTTAAAATATAAAAGTCATCTGAAAAGTCAAGCAACTGATTGAAATAGTGACTCCATCATCATTTTCCTTTGATTTGTAGGGGTGCAATAATTTGCAGTCAGTCTATCATAAATTATTACATTTGAACAACAATGTAGATCATTTTGAAAATGATCTTTTGGCTGAACCATCTTTCAAGTAAAAATCAGCTCACTCCTGATACCTTTGCCATCTGATCTCTCAAGTTCTAAGTAAAAAAAGAAACAGTTTGAAACATTGCAAATTTCTGCTCAAGTGAAAGAACTCACCATTTCCTTTTCTACTGTGGCAGACTTTCAGTTTTTACAGTGTTAGGAGGATTTTAAATAATAGATCAGAAAGAAAAAAGTTCTGGTTTTTGTATTAAGAAAACAAATATTTTCCACCAATAGGTTTTCCTCACTCCTTTATTTTTTCTCTTTCTCAGGGAGACAGATCTGATTTCTGATCATTTCTTTCCATGTTCTCCATAACATTTAAGGTCACATTTAAGCCAGTTACTGCTGATTTACACAAATAAAACAATAGAAGCATTTTAATTGCCCTAAAGCACATTCCCTGACGTAGCTCATCATTATCATTTTAGGTCAACAATAAATAGATAACATCACTGAACAGGCTGCTATTTGTCCACTGAAGCCTCAACAGACAATGTGCACTGCCAGCATGGGCCTGCATCACGTCAATTATTGCTGCTGTGCATGGGATGGTTCATGCAAATATTTTGGCATTCTCTCAGAATAAGGGGAGCACCAATAATACAGCAACACAGCCCACTAAAATAAAACAAAGCACTGGGAATGCCAGTGGTCTGAAATAAAAACAAAATATTGGAGAATATCAACAGGTCTAGCATCATCTACGGAGAGAAAACTTCTCCATAGATACTACTAGGCCTGCAGATTTTCTCTTGCACTTTGTTTTCGTTTTAGTACAGAACCATTGTGTGCAGCTGAGAATTCTTAGCTGAACAGCTATGAAATATTGCAATTAATCTCACTCATGTGGTCTGCTAGAGTCAAAAGCAGACAGGACCCCACAACCCAAGTATTCTCCAATAGATATTCTGAGAGTGTGAATACCAGATAAGGAAAGCCATGAGATTGGGCCTTGTCCTGCTGTAAAGACTATCCATACAGAACAGACTCTTGACTGCAGTAAAGAAGGGACCTGGCATCTGCCAAATTGCTCGAACAAGGGATAGGAGAAAATGAATGGGAAAAAGACATAGATGGAAGCTAGTAAATGTATAAGAAGTGGATTATCAGTCACATTTTTGCCAAGTGAAATCTTGCACAATGTTATGTGATGTCCTTGCCAGTAAATATGATCAGATAATGAATGACTGATCAACTTTGGCGGGTTGTATGATACTGTATAAATACTAGGAATGCCATTACACATTCATTACCTTTCTCCCACAGAATGGGGTTTGATCAGGTGTGTTGCTAAGCGCAGTCAACATGTTTAGTGTGACACAACCAGCTCACTGGAAGCTGGTAGAGAGCAACTATATTTTTTTTAAAAATCGAAAGTGGGAAAGTAGATTGCACTTCTTTCTTTCAAATCTGCTAATTATGCCTGAAAAGATAATGGCTGAACACAGTAATCATGCAGTGGTTTGTGTCCCCTTTATTGATTTCTGTGCAGGGGATAGTTAAATCATTACTTTACTAACAAAATACTTCTTTCAAAATCTATAGGACAATGCATCAAAAGCCTCGTCAAATTTTTTTTACTGAATATCAACACCAGCTCACCTGAACCCTTGCATGCCATCAACCATACATATGTAGCTTCCGATTCCCCATCATACTGAAAGATCTGCAATATATTAAAATATACAGAACTACAGTAGGGAACGAGTTGATAACATGTAACTATTATTTTAAAAAGTGTGCTTTTTGTATCAATCACACTCAGCTTGTGCCAGATGCAGGACAGAAGATTGTTTGACCAACAGAAAGCAAAAAAAGAGGCACCAATGTTTTTTTCCCCAAGATGTAACGAGTGCAGCGCTGGGATCTCAACTGATAATGATTTGGACAAATTATTTGGATGAAGGATGGGAAGTTTTATTGTTAAGTTTGTAGATTAAAAAGTGGGCAAGAATGTGGGAAAATGTAAAATTGCCCATTCCAGCATGAACAACAAAAAAGAAGCATAATATTTAATGGTGAGAGATTGCAAAGCTCTGAGATGAGAGGGATCTGGCTGTACATGTGCACATTCTACAAAAGGTTAGCATGCAGCTCCAACAAGTAATGAGCACTGCTAATAGAATGTTATCCATTATCATTAGACAAGAGACAATAGGTGCAGGAGTAGGCCATTCAGCCCTTCGAGCCAGCGCCACCATTCATTATGATCATGGCTGATCATCCACAATCAGTATCCTGTTCCTGCCTTATCCCCATAACCCTTGATTCCACTATCTGAAAGAGCTCTATCTATCTCTTTCTTGAAACTATCCAGAGAGTTGGCCTCCACTGCCTTCTGGGCAGAGCATTCCAAATGTCCACCACTCTCTGGGTGAAGAAGTTTTTCCTCAACTCTGTTCTAAATGGCCTACCCCTTATTTTCAAACTGTGTCCTCTGGTTCTGGACTCACCCATCAGCGGAAACATGCTTCCTGCCTCCAGAGTGTCCAATCCCTTAATCATAAAGGGAATTGAATATAAAAAGTAGGAAGGTTATGTTTCAGTTATATAGGACACTGGTGACACCACACCTGGAATAATGTGCACAGCATTAATTACCTAAGGGAGGGTGTAAATGCATTGGAAGAACAGAATAATATTTGGATGAGTGGGGTGTATTATGAGGAAATGTCGCACAGGTTAGAATTGTAGCAGAAGGGAGTAAGAAGTGACTTGATAGAGACATACAAGTTCCTGAGGGGGTCTTCACAGGTAGATACGGATAGATGTTTCCAGTTATAGAGATATACAGCATCGAAAGAGACACTTCCAATTCATCCATGCTGACCAGGTATCCTAAATTTAATCTAGTCCCATTTGGCAACATTTGGCCCATATTCCTCTAAACCCTTGCTTTTCATGAGTCCATCCAGATGCCTTTTAATTGTAATTGTACCAGCCTCCACCACTTCCTCTGGCAACTCAGTCCATACACACAACACACTCTGCGTGAAAAGGTTATCCCTTAGGTCCCTTTTAAACTTTCACCTTAAACCTTTGCCCTCTAGTTTTGGACTCCCCAACCCAGGGAAAAGATCTTGTCTGTTTACCCTCCACGGCCCTCATGATTTCAATAAACCTCTGTAAAGGTCATCCCTCAGCCTCCGATGCTCCAGGGAAAATAGGCCCAGCCTATTCAGTCTCTCCCTACAGCTAGTTCTAGGAAAGTTTAGGAATAGAAGTCAATGTATAGAGTTCAGGTGATTATTTTTCTTTTACAGGGTCCTCAGTCTTTGGAACTATATTCCTGAAAATACAGTAAGAATAGAGTTTTTGAATAATTTTAGGGTAGAGCTGAAAACAATCAGATCAAACATGATTTTGTTACTTGGTGACTGGCATGTCCTGCTCCTTGACTGGCATGTTTGGTAAACTATATAAAGTACATACATTATTATAAATTATATACGAAGACTCTGGTTCTCATGATCTCCCACAGTTGACCTAGAAGATCACGTTTTGTCTTTAATGCCCGTGTGTGGTGACATGAAAAATTAACTAATGAATGTTGGGTTGTCAAGTTAGGAACAGCAAGTGGAAAAGCAGAATTGTGGAAGGGCCTGTTGCCATGCTGTATCACGCTACGACAATGACTCTATGACTGTGAAGACATCAGCCATGGTCAAATCAAATCGTGCAGCAGGCTCGAGGGGATGAATTGCCCACTCCTGCTCCCAGCTCCTAAGTTATTACATATGTAGTCCCTTTGTAGTGCACAATTTGAGTATTATAAAAAAAGACACTTTGTCATAACTTTTTGTCTTTCATCAGGACCATTTGCAAGAATATCAATTTAAGAACAAAACCAATAGTGATACTGTATAAAAGAAGAGTGCTGATTGATTGACAAATGGACTCTGTTTAGTAGAGATAACAGACATATCTGAGCCTAATATTTCTTAATACTGTTGTGCATCAATTTGCGATGAGATTTTTATGAGCTAAGGAATGCAAAAATAAACTGAGCTCCAACAGATTTAAGCCTAACCTGTTCAACCTTTTCTTGTAAGGCAACTTTTCCATTCTAGATACTAGTCAGGCAAACCTTCTCTGAACTGTTTGCATCCTTCGGAAAAGAGACCAATGTTGCACAAAGTACACCAGATGTGGTCTCAATAGTGGTCTGTGTAGCTGAACTACAACTTTGGTTCCATTAAATTGAATTCCCCTCGCATTAAATGGTAACATTCTATTAGCTTTCCTCATGACTTGCTACACCTGCAGTCTAGGCTGAGAGATTCAAGCATAAGGATACTTGGATCCTTCTATATTTTAGAGATCTGTAAACTGTCTGTGTTCACATAATATGCTTATTCTTTTAATTTTCATGCTAAAATTGACTACTTCACATTTTCCCAAATTATAATCCACTTGTTTGATCTTTTACTATTCACTTAGCCTATCTATATATTTTTGTAGCCTCATTATTTACTCTTCACGACTTATTCCTATTCTTCTGTCAGCAAACTTGAAAACCATACTTTCCCCTCATCCAAGTTATTCATTCTTTATTTTATCCTTTTATTCCTGATGCACTACTAGCTTTAACTGTTGATTTGTTCTTAGATTCATACACTCTATTCCTTCCTGTCACCATCATTTTAAAATCAAATATTCAATGCGTCATGTTGCATTATCCATTGGTTTAACATATAAAGAGTTATGGCAACTCAGGAGACAGAAATGAGTTTGTGATTATAGCATCGCAAACTGACTTTGCTAGATTTCACTATAAACATAGCTGGAGGAATCGAAAATGGAAAATAATGACACAGGAAGTGCATACAGATGTATGACATTGATATATGTATATATCATAAATGTAGCTGTGGTATGTAAAGGGGATAAACTGAATTATTTATCTAACCCCAGGGGTAAGTAAAACACTTTGGAGGGGAACTCCCATGGGGTTTTCTAGGTCTTCTTTCTCAATCCCTGGAGAAACAATATAAACAGAAGTTGTTGGTCATTTATGTGGTTTTCACCACTTCTACACTAGAGAATCCCTGTGGAAGCTCCAGGAAGTTTTATTTTACAGAAACTAATCAAAAAACAGTTACTGCCTCTCTGAGGAGAATCCTCACAAATTTCCTTCCAAATACTTGCAAAATTCCTTCCAAATCCAAGAGAGTTACAATGTGCATCAGCCATCAACATCATCATTCCAGCAATGACACTTCCTTCCTCCGTTACAGCAATGCTATGAGCTGCTGGTAAATGTATCATTCTCTCTATAATTTCATGTTGCCTGTCCCGAGACTGATGACACACTTTTGACCAGAATTCCATCAGTGCTGGTTTACTTTTGTGAAGATGTGCAGTTGGTCATTTTTCTGTGGAAGGCATTAAAGACAAGTCTGCGTTCTGCACATGTATATTTTCCAGCACAGCCTCATGCGATGACATCAGACTCAGAATTGGTACGGCACAAGAAAAGGCCGTACAGATGATCGTGTATGTACTGGGTCTTCAAATGAGCATCGTTATTTGATGTTAACCTCCTGCTTTTACCCCATATCTTGCACATCTAAATAACTATCCAGCACCCTCTCAAATGCCTGCATTGAACCTGGGTCCCAGGTGAGGGTCAGAGATGAGCATCCTAGTGGGTTTTCCCCTTCCTCTTGTAGCTTCAATGGAAGTTGTAATAAACTTTCCTTTCTAAGATCAGCCAACTTATTACAGGCTTACTGAACCTGAAACCTTCCCACTTCAAGCAGTCAATATCACAGCAGAAGCTGCACTTACAAACTGAGCTCCAGACACCACTTTTAACATTATCTTTATATTGGACAGCACTGCTCTTAAGGATTTTCCAATGCATTCTGGCATTAGTCTTCTGTATGTATGAAAAGACAATAAGTTTTCTTTTATGGCGTTGTTTTTTTTAAACAGCTTTTGTTCACTGTTCAGGGACATCGTGGCTATTACTTCACAACACAGCTTCAAATCAGTAATTTAGGGCAGGATTCTATTTCACTCTTGCAAATTCATCAGCTAAGTACCTGCATCATTCATATTTGTGACACAGAGCTTCAAAACATCTAGTACAGAAGCAGACAACTCAACCTAAAAAGGTCCAACCCCATATTTATGCTCCACAGAAGCATTTGTTGACCTGACATGTTGATGTAGAGTCTCTTTCAATGCAGATATTCTAATTTTCTCGACAATTTCATATGACAGCAAGTTCTACATCCTACCCATTCTCAGAGTGAAAAGATTTTTCCCGTATTTTGACACTGGATTCGCTGGTGACTGTTAAAGATTTTTGGATATTAAGGCAACTATAAACATTCTTTTGGTTTCCCCCCTGTTGAATCCCTCCATGTAGACATTGATCAGGTTATGGTTCAGTCTTCTCTTTAGGAGAGAAAAACTACTAGTCTGTTAAACCTTACAACTATCATAAGCAGAAAAGCAACAGAAAAAAAATTATGGGTGTTGGTTAGCAATGCAGTTTGAAGACTTTTTAAAGAAAACTGCAGACAATAAAGCCAATAGCTTCAATCAGGAGATGGAAGCAGTTAAGGCTTCCTGTTGTTTTAATGAATAGAAGAGAAAGATAAATGAGAGGCCTAGAGGATTGTACATTACAAGATTTATAGTCTTTCCACATAAAGTTATGTATTTCAGAATCAAGACTGTTTCATTTAAACCCAGACAATTTCACAAGTTTGACAGCTACAGAAAGCTAAACTACTCTGTTCTGACAGCATCAAAGCTCCAGAATTTCAAGGAAACCTTGAAACACACATCCTGTTTGAATTACAGTATCATTTTGGTGTCCCAGCGTCTCCAACCAGGCTCCAACAAAACAAATATTCAGCAAAATCACTTGCAGATGTGGACCATCGCCGAAGAACTTTTCACTCCTTTTTACAGAGTGTCTTCCAGTTTTACTCCTAAAGTTGTAAACAGCGTGAATGCTGTTGTACAGTGTGGAAGATACATATGTGTGAAGGCTTTGAGGGCTGGGGTGAGCACATTCTGTACACTGGAGTTTTACTGTTTGAAATGGTTGCTTGCCTGAGTCACTGGAACTGTTCCATGCTGGCGTGGAAGGCTGCAACTGAGTTTCATCTGGTAAATCCATTCCTGGAGGAAACCGAAAAGAAACACTTAGTAATGTCTGCAATATGAAGTCTGAATAGAGCAATGTACTTACAAAGACATTTACACTCACTCCTACTGTGCTGGTGAATATCAAAAGCTTTTTACTCGTCTTTTTTGTTTAGTGAAGTTGCATTGTTAAGGTAATACAAGGCAGTATTCTCTGCATCTGCAAATCAGCATTAATACATAACCACTGTTACCTACCAGAAGTATACCTTAAACTAATTCAGTCCAATAGCTATACCGCAAACTTCCCCATCAGTCTTCTCTTTCACTTATCAGAATGAGATTACTAATCATCGTCAAACCAAAGATTGTTTTATAGCGTGTCATCATTCACTAGTAAATGGGTTGAGACAGCCTAAGCTGATTTCACACTGGATCTTTATTTATATCCATCATCAAGTAGCAATCTTCAGTTCATCAAGCCCAGCTGGAATTGATCCTAGGTCCCGGAGAGGAAAAGACAATGCTGCTAACTCACTGCATTAACCAATGCTTTACATTTCACTCTTTAAAATAAGGGCCACTCATTTATGTTAGATTTGTCTTCTCGATATTATTAGTCAACGTATTCAGATGTGTTACAACATAGCTCTGGACAGGTAGGACTTGAACCTGGGCCTTCTATCGCAACACATGGGCCTGAAAGATTGGTCTTCTAAGTTAACAGTCAAATAGTTCTTGTTATTTGTTGCTTAAAATGTAGTACAATGAACCGGTGGCCCTGTATTGATAGGCTGTGATATCACAGTGATAGACTACATAAAGATATGATTGGTAGACATTCGACAGTCTTTACATATTCAAACTGGGGATCTACTTTAGCTCCAAATGAGGTGAGAAACTCACTGTTCATTTCCTGCTTTAATCTGGTTGGCTGCAATTTTAATTACAGAGACAGGAACATTTATTTACACAAGCCACTAGGCGGCTCTTTAAAATATACAGATCGGATATTGAAGATGTCATCATGGTCTGATCTGCTGCTTTAAAGTTATAGAGCCAAAGAGATATACAGCATGGAAACAGACCCTTCAGTCCAACTCATCCACCTCAACCAGATATCCTGTATGAACCTAGTCCCATTTGCCGGCATTTGGCCCATATCTCTCCAAACCCTTCCTCTTCATATTCCCATCCAATGCCTTTTAAAGGTTGTAATTGTTAAACCTGAAGGAAGGATCATTTCAGGCTCTCACCAGGAGAAACCTGCCAGGAACACTGCTGAGTGCCCAAGCAGAAACAAACTTGGTAAGTTTGTACCAAAGACAGGAAGTGCTGAAGAAACTCAGCAGGTCACAGATCAGATTTCAGATCTCCAGCATCCACAGTTCTTTGGTAAGTTTGTAATTTGTTTTTCAGTTTTCTTGGAAGCAAGATGATCTGGAGTACTTTAATCAAAGTTAGGTGGAGGGACAGGTAGTACTGAGGATGTGGGGAGGCTACAGAAAGATATGGACAGGTTAGGAGAATGGGCAAAGATATGGCAGATGGAGTACAACATGGGAAAGTGAGAGGTTGTGCACTTTGGTAAGAAGAATAGAGGCATGGACTATTTTCTAAATGGGGAGAAAATTCAGAAGTCTGAGGTGCAAAGAGACTTTGGAGTTCAAGTCTAGGATTCTCTCACTGTAAACTTGCAAGTTGAGTCAATAGTCAGGAAGGTAATGCAATGTTGACATTTATTTTGGAAGGACTTGAATATAAAAACAGGGATGTACTACTGAGGTTTTATAAGGCTCT
The DNA here is from genome assembly GCF_030684315.1 of Stegostoma tigrinum. Classification (NCBI taxonomy): domain Eukaryota; kingdom Metazoa; phylum Chordata; class Chondrichthyes; order Orectolobiformes; family Stegostomatidae; genus Stegostoma; species Stegostoma tigrinum. The sequence goes on along the minus strand of NC_081361.1, from coordinate 48,999,044 downwards.
GGTCAGACCACATTTGGAGTATTGCATGCAGTTTTGGGCCCTATATCTCAGGAAGGATATACTGGCCCTGGAGGGGTTCAGAGGAAGTTCACGAGAATGGTCCCAGGAATGGAAAGCTTAACATATGAGGAAAGTTTGAGGACTCTGGGACTATACTCAGTGGAGTTTAGAAGGATGAGGGAGGATCTAATTGAAACTTTCAGCATACTCAATGGCCTGGGCAAAGTGTATGTTGGGAAGATGCTTCCATTGGTAGGAGTCTAGGATCCTAGGGCACAGCCTCAGAGTAAAGGGAAGACCTTTTAGATAAAGGAGAAACTTCTTCAGCCAGAGAGTGGTGAATCTGTGGAATTCACTGCCACAGAAGGCAGCGGGGGCCAGGCCATTGAGTACATTTAAGACTGAGATAGATAGGTTCTTGATTATCAAGGGGATCAATGGTTATTGGGAGAAAGCAGGAGAATGGGGTTGAGGAACTTATCAGCCATGATCGAATGGCAGAGCAGGCTTCATGGGCCGAACGGCCCCATTTCTGCTCCGATGTCTTGTGGTCTTATTGTCGTGATGATGCTTCTGTCTTGTGGCGTAATTATGCTAAAGGTGCTCTGCAATGCAAATTTTAAAAGTTTTTGTGAATGCTCTCCAAGAGGAAACCAACGATCAGGCAGCCAGTTATCTCCAACTATCTGGTAACTTTGGTCAGGACAATCTGTCATTTTAACTGAAACCCAGCACCTATTTAGGTACCAAGATGATACAATGTGAGGCTGGCCAAGCAGCATCTCAGGAGCACAAAAGCTGACGTTTCGGGCCTAGACCCTTCATCAGAGAGGGGGATGGGGAGAGGGAACTGGAATAAATAGGGAGAGAGGGGGAGGCGGACCGAAGATGGAGAGTAAAGAAGATAGGTGGAGAGAGTGTAGGTGGGGAGGTAGGGAGGGGATAGGTCAGTCCAGGGAAGACGGACAGGTCAAGGAGGTGGGATCAGGTTAGTAGGTAGCTGGGGGTGCGGCTTGGGGTGGGAGGAAGGGATGGGTGAGAGGAAGAACCGGTTAGGGAGGCAGAGACAGGTTGGACTGGTTTTGGGATGCAGTGGGTGGGGGGGAAGAGCTGGGCTGGTTGTGTGGTGCAGTGGGGGGAGGGGACGAACTGGGCTGGTTTAGGGATGCAGTTGGGGAAGGGGAGATTTTGAAACTGGTGAAGTCCACATTGATACCATATGGCTGCAGGGTTCCCAGGCGGAATATGAGTTGCTGTTCCTGCAACCTTCAGGTGGCATCATTGTGGCAGTGCAGGAGGCCCATGATGGACATGTCATCTAGAGAATGGGAGGGGGAGTGGAAATGGTTTGCGACTGGGAGGTGCAGTAGTTTGTTGCGAACTGAGCGGAGGTGTTCTGCAAAGCGGTCCCCAAGCCTCCGCTTGGTTTCCCCAATGTAGAGGAAGCCGCACCGGGTACAGTGGATGCAGTATACCACATTGGCAGATGTGCAGGTGAACCTCTGCTTAATGTGGGATGTCATCTTGGGGCCTGAGATGGGGGTGAGGGAGGAGGTGTGGGGACAAGTGTAGCATTTCCTGCGGTTGCAGGGGAAGGTGCCGGGTGTGGTGGGGTTGGAGGGCAGTGTGGAGCGAACAAGGGAGTCAGGGAGAGAGTGGTCTCTCCGGAAAGCTGACAGGGGAGGGTATGGAAAAATGTCTTGGGTGGCGGGGTCGGATTGTAAATGGCGGAAGTGTCGGAGGATAATGCGTTGTATCCGGAGGCTGGTAGGGTGGTTCTCACACACCACCCTACCTACCAGCCATATGGTATCAATGTGGACTTCACCAGTTTCAAAATCTCCCCTTCCCCTACTGCATCCCTAAACCAGCCCAGTTCGTCCCCTCCCCCCACTGCACCACACAACCAGCCCAGCTCTTCCCTCCCACCCACTGCATCCCAAAACCAGTCCAACCTGTCTCTGCCTCCCTAACCGGTTCTTCCTCTCACCCATCCCTTCCTCCCACCCCAAGCCGCACCCCCAGCTACCTACTAACCTCATCCCACCTCCTTGACCTGTCCGTCTTCCCTGGACTGACCTATCCCCTCCCTACCTCCCCACCTACACTCTCGCCACCTATCTTCTTTACTCTCCATCTTCGGTCCGCCTCCCCCTCTCTCCCTATTTATTCCAGTTCCCTCTCCCCATCCCCCTCTCTGATGAAGGGTCTAGGCCCGAAACGTCAGCTTTTGTGCTCCTGAGATGCTGCTTGGCCTGCTGTGTTCATCCAGCCTCACACTGTATTATCTTGGAATTCTCCAGCATCTGCAGTTCCCATTATCTCTGATACTACCTATTTAGGTACCACCTACTTCACTGTATTCCCACCTGGAAGTTAAAATTTCATTCCCAATCTTAAATGGGCCATCACCAGGACATGCTGCGTTTAACTTTTGACAAAAAAACATGAGATGGAGGTATCTGAAGATCCATTGGCCCAAGTTGCTCTCATGAACCTCTATGGAATGCAGCATGGATCAGAAATGAAAAACAAGTTCTTTGTTGGCTGCTCAGTTGGTAAATGTGTTTGGAAGAAAGCAAAGTGAGTAGAAAATTTTCAAGGGGCGCCATTTACAGAAAATTAAAATCTTCATTGTATACTCAGGTCTCTGGGGATGCCCCTCAGGCTCACACAAGGAAAAACATGAAGATCGTTTCATTCAATGAGTGGAAGAGAGATGGTTCACTTGATAACTTTACATATGAGTAAAATTAAAATACTCCTGACCCATGGTAATTGGGACATGGCCTTTTCTCATTCCTTGCTTTATGTCCTAATATCATAGTCGAGCAAGTCTCCCTGAGCATGTCAATTGTCAAGATGTGTAGATAAACACCTGTGTGATATTATACTCGAACTGAATGAAGGAAAATACTCAATGTTATTGTGATTGCTCTCCTTTACACCAAATCTCAGTTCATAACTCATTTTTAAACACATCATTCCTTCCACGTATCAATGCAGTAAACTAATCAAAAAGACAGAATTGATCTTATTAGTTAAGGTTCTTCTACCCAATGAGACTAATATATACAACAAGTTACAAATTCTCCATTTTGCTTTTTAATTGTCCTGAGATTTGCAGCTTATTGGGTTGCCTGCATAGATACGCACTTAGCTGCAGCTCAAAGCAATACAATAATATGTTTAGAAACCAAATTTCTCCCAAATCACAATTTCTACAACAGTGGTCTCGACAAATCATCCTGAGATTACTTTAACTGTCATTGCCTACTCAGGGCAAGATGATTTATAAGAGCTTTCTTAATTTTATTCTTAAGAAATTATGGTTATGCACCGTTCGATTAGTTGGAAAAAAAAACAAATTGGAAATTAGCTGTTGAAAATAAAAATAAGGGCAAACATCCACATTAGTGGACAGCACTCACGTCCTCATTAAAACATACCGTCTGAAAGGCTCCACAGAAAATTAGTCAGTGTATCAGGCAGATACTCAGTAATGGACATGTGTTCACTTGAAGGAATTGAAATGAAATTTCGTTATGAATTGGTTGAGATTAACTTCAATGAAATCATTTTGTTGTCAGTTGTCATTTGTCAGCAGCTAGCCAATCAGTAAGCAGAAAATCCAGCAGGACTGCAGCTGAGCAGCATCTTTGAAGGAAGTGCTTTTGTCAGCGATAATGGGAACTGCAAATGCTGGAGAATCCAAGATAATAAAGTGTGAAGCTGGATGAACACAGCAGGCCAAGCACCATCTCAGGAGCACAAAAGCCTAAACCCTTCAGAGGATTTTTGTCAGTGCTTTTGTTTTTGTTTTTGTCAGTTTGCTTTTGTCAGTGGTGGATAAGGAGCAGAGAGTTTGTACAGGGACAGACAAGGTGACGTTGAGCATAACATGCAGACTTATGCAGCAGGAGGAATCCTCAGAAACCAGCTAATGTCAGGCAAGAAATCCTCTCATTCTCATAAACAATGGATGCCAAAGGAAATTTTAGCCAGGTAACATGGAAAGAAATATCACATCAGTCTGCAGTGTCACCAGGACCTAGCTGTATTCAAGGATTAAATGATTCATAATATAAGCAAAACTATTAAGGTAAGAACCTTAATTGTCCCTCTCATGCTTTCAGCTAAACCTATTTTCCCTTCTCCAATTCCTATTGTTTTATTCCAGTCACTAAGGAAGAATTCACTGCTCCACCTCTCTCCTTGCATTCACCCTCAAAACCTACAGATGCTCAAATCAGTGCTTCCTCCTTTTGGTTTTGCATGTTGTTTCCTCCTGTCAGCAGGCTGCCTGATTTATTTAAACCTCTTCAACAATGTACATATTTATCCACTTTCACTCTACATTCAGAAGAAGCTGACATTCAGGTGGAATATGCCAGAACAAGAGGAGCACCTGTTTTTTTTTGTTATGAACACAATTCAACAATGATTCTCTTTGAAATCTTCATGTACTGAGTGTGTTCCTGTATCAAGATTGATCTTTGGTCAGATGTAGTTTATTTAAGGAATGGCAACAATGTTAGAGATCACTGCTGATGCAGGAGAGCAAGAAATGTACAGCTGACCTGCTCTGCAATGAGATATTACCAAAGAGCTTTGGCTTCACAAAACTCTTAGACAACCCTCTCCCAGACCATCTTCCGTTGCATTAATAGCATTGCCACTGATCATGCTGAAGATCGTCTCCCAATAAAGTTTCCATATACTGTCCCTGTTGCAATGTTACGCATTGAACATATATGTGAGCTATCTCAGAATGCCATCAAAGCCGTACAGCGCCAGGATAATTGCTCATTCACTCGAGTCAGCTCACTGAGAAATCTACTTGACTTGCAGTTCAGCAGTTGAGAATGGGTCCTGAATGGAGTCGTAAACCAAGTGTGGAGAGGATAATTACTGTCCCAACACAGCTAGACTCTGATTTGTTCTGCAGGATCCAAGGTTTTGTTAGATGGCAGAGTGGTGCAAGATGAAACTGTCAGAAGAACTGTCAGACAGGACAGCAAAGGTCCGCAGATCCCAGATGTCACCTATTCCTAATTCCTCCACTTCCACCGCATCTGCTCCCAGGATGAGGCATTCCACTCCCATACATCCCAGATGTCCACATTCTTCAAAGACTGCAATGTTCCCCCCCCCGCAGTGGTTGAGAATGCCCTTGACCGCGTCTCCTGCATTTTCCGCAACACATCCCTCACGCCCCGGTCCCGCCACAACCGCCCCAAGAGGATCCCCCTCATTCTCACATACCAACTCACCAGCTTCCGGATACAACGCATCATTCTCTGACACTTCCGCCATCTACAATCTGACCCCACCACCCAAGACATTTTTCCATCCCCACCCTTGTCCGCTTTCCAGAGAGACCACTCTCTCCGTGACTCCTTTGTCCGCTCCACACTCCCCTCCAACCCCACCACACCCGGCACCTTCCCCTGCAACCGCAGGAAGTGCTACACTTGCCCCCACGCCTCCTCCCTCACCCCCATCCCAGGCCCCAAGATGACCTTCCATATTAAGCAGATGTTCACCTGCACATCTGCCAATGTGGTATACTGTATCTATTGTACCCGGTGTGGCTTCCTCTACATTGGGGAAACCAAGTGGAGGCTTGGGGACCGCTTTGCAGAACACCTCCGCTCGGTTCGCAACAAACAACTGCACCTCCCAGTCGCGAACCATTTCAACCACCCCTCCCATTCCTCAGACGACCTGTCCATCATGGGCCTCCTGCAGTGCCACAATGATGCCACCCGAAGGCTGCAAGAACAGCAACTCATATTCCGCTTGGGAACCCTGCAGCCCAATGGTATCAATGTGGACTTCACAAGCTTCAAAATCTCCCCTTCCCCCACTGCATCCCAAAACCAGCCCAGTTCTTCCCCTCCCCCCATTACATCACAAAACCAGCCCAGCTCGTCCCCTCTCCCCACTGCATCCCAAAATCCGCCCAGCCTGTATCCGCTTCCCTAACCTGTTCTTCCTCTCACCCATCCCTTCCTCCCACCTCAAGCCACACCTCCATTTTCTACCTAATACCTCATCCCACCTCCTTGACCTGTCCGTCTTCCCTGGACTGACCTATCCCCTCCCTACCTCCTCACCTATACTCTCCTCTCTACCTATCTTCTTTTCTCTCCATCTTCGGTCCGCTCCCCCTGCCGTCTCTCCCTATTTATTCCAGAACCCTCACCCCATCCCCCTCTCTGATGAAGGGTCTAGGCCTGAAACATCAGCTTTTGTGCTCCTGAGATGCTGCTTGGCCTGCTGTGTTCATCCAGCTCCACACTTTGTTATCTATGTGTGATCAAGGGGGCTGGTTATCACACACCCGTTCAATTTGAATAAAGTGGAAGACCCTGTGATTTAGGAAGACCCTGGGGTTATATACAGGAGCCTGCAGGGTAATGTGGCTGCAATCAATGACATCTCAACCTGGGGGTGACTCCTTCAATCCTTATGAACATTAGAGCTCTGCCTTTCGGCTTTTAGCTGTCTGTCTGGAAAACATTGGAAAAGTTTGGTCAAGTAAATCTGGCATCAGAAACTGAGCCATGCCAGCTAAGCTTGCAGAACAGAATGATTTACACATAATGCCTTGAGCTACAACAGCTTTGACTGTAATGGCTATGGAAGTTTCATTACCGGAAATGATGAAATTCATGGAAGCTCCTGTGTGATATGTACACTTCATTTTATGCCTCATGGTCATTTTAAAAAATATTTTTAAGAGAATAAGTATGTTAGTATACCTTTAAGAAGTATGCTCATGATGTTGCTTGTGTGTCATGGCAGAGTAGCAATGAGCATAAAGGGCACATACTCCATCTTAATTTGAACGATTTGAAGCTTGACATACTATTGAAAGCAGGCTGCTGTGTTGGAATCTTATAGCTTAATTTTAAACCAGGCAGTTAAATGCTTGTGAATGTAATGTTTATACATCATCTCTAGCTATAACAAACATTTATTGGATTCTTGTTATTCATGCCTAATTTCTTATGTGATGGAAATAGCATTAGCGTTTCCACAACTGATAAAATACTCTGCTGGAGGCAAAATCACATCAGCCCTGAATCTATTAGCTATGTGGGATATCCCTGCAAACTGTCCTCCTGCTATTAGCCATGTGGGATATCCCTGCAAACTGTCCTCCTGCTATTAGCTATGTGGGATATCCCTGCAAACTGTCCTCCTGCTGTTAGCTATGTGGGATATCCCTGCAAACTGTCCTCCTGCTGTTAGCCATGTGGGATATCCCTGCAAACTGTCCTCCTGCTATTAGCCATGTGGGATATCCCTGCAAACTGTCCTCCTGCTATTAGCCATGTGGGATATCCCTGCAAACTGTCCTCCTGCTATTAGCCATGTGGGATATCCCTGCAAACTGTCCTCCTGCTATTAGCCATGTGGGATATCCCTGCAAACTGTCCTCCTGCTATTAGCCATGTGGGATATCCCTGCAAACTGTCCTCCTGCTATTAGCTATGTGGGATATCCCTGCAAACTGTCCTCCTGCTATTAGCCATGTGGGATATCCCTGCAAACTGTCCTCCTGCTATTAGCTATGTGGGATATCCCTGCAAACTGTCCTCCTGCTATATGCTTTTCTGCCAGATGAGCTCTGTTTCTACCTTTCTCCTGTTCCTCGTCCTCCTGTGAGACTAGAATTCCCAAAACTGTCCCATAAAGTAAAGAGATGCCAGAAGCTCTCTAACTGTTCAACCATTCCATGACAATTACTACTATGCAGCAATGACTCATTCCCAGAAAAACACTGGGATCCAAGCAAAATACCTCCTCATACTTTCAAATGATTAGAGAGCAGTTAATAGCCATAAATATGGATGAAAAATGGCTGCTACATGTTTAGTTATGAAGGTTAAAAAGAAATGGGTCTGGTGGTAGCAAGATAATAAAGTGTGAAGCTGGATGAACACAGCAGGCCAAGCAGCATCCCAGGAGCACAAAAGCTGACGCTTCGGGCCCAGACCCTTCATCAGAGAGCTGAAGGAGGGTCTGGGCCCGAAGCATCAGCTTTTGTGCTCCTGGGATGCTGCTGGGCCTGCTATGTTCATCCAGCTTCACACTTTATTATCTTGGATTCTCCAGCATCTGCAGTTCCCATTATCACTGGTGGTAGCAATGTGGGCAGAAACAAAACGAGCAGATTTTTGCATGAGTCTAAGTGAGCTGCTTGAATATAGGAGCATCACAGGTGAGCACTTCCCTATTCTCAACCCATTTCCACATGTACGCAAGTTTTAGGAAGGGCTACAGGACAGTGATTAGAAGGAAAACCCACTTTTTCTCCCCCCAGGCATATCAAAACTAAATGTGACAAACCAGTGTCACTCCAGCTGAGATCAGCAAACTTTAGAGACCAGAAGTTAAACCAGGCACCTCCACATCTTTATAACTTGTATCAACACCTGATATGTATTTACTGACCAATATACCTCCAAAAGGTTAGGATAGTAAGTGTTACATAAGGATAGGTTTTTAATGCTACAGATAAACAGTAAGGTAAAGATGAATTGGGTCAGACTAAGAGTGACTCTTAGACAGTCTTAGTCCTGGGTACAAATAAAGAAGTGAAATAGCTTACAAACAGCACAGAAACTCACAAAAGCCTAACAGGCAAAAGGAAAGATTTTAGATAAAATAGAATAGTCAAGAAGAACACCAAATACACTTGTTTTTATCACTGAATGCTTTCCATAATTATAATGTACGATTTGAAATAAATGGTATTACTTTGTCCAAAAAAAGTGGCTTGAACGCCAACACGGCCATTAAAATGGCTGCCAGTCGCCACGTATGCACAGCCAGGGTCAGTGATGTGACAATAACTTTCTCACTACGATGTGAAGTCTATGTGTGGATACCATGGACAACGTTTTACACAATCTGTTTGTTGTGATGAGTTTCTTTCTGTTAGAAAGACAGCCTCCTGTGCCCCGTGGCACAGGCAGTCCACTACATTCCCCCCCAGGAATTTTCAACGGTCTGTCACGGTTTATGATACTTCAAGATTTCTGGAGACTTTTTCCCTTTGGAGATCAGATTGCACGTTGAGTTTGGAGTGGGGGTGGGATATTGGACAGGAACTATTTTATTAAATGCACAGATTGCATTAATCTGATGGGACATCACTCCCATATGAGCAGGCCAAAAGCAGGCTCTGTATGGGTCAGTAATTACATCAACTAGGGCATGGGAGAGGGTCTCTATAAATTCAGGGAGACATTTCTCCACACAAAACAACCTCCTTAGGACTTCTTCCAAAGTCTGACAGTTTGTCATGATTTTTTTAAAAATGAGCATTACAGCAGTCGATGAAATGTCCAATCATTCCAGTGAGCCAGAACTCAAAAGGTTTGACATTACACTGCACTGCGAATACATGGGCATCCACCTTTGTTCCAGGACTGTTGACATTTCATTGACAAGCTGCATTTCTAATGCATGTGTCATTGCTGTGTCACCAATGACATTCAGGATAAAAAGGAGCTTACCTGTTTGTTAACTCCCTGCCTAACTACTTCCTGTTGACGTTTCCATTTGACTTACTGGTGCCTTTTCCAAACAAAAGCATCATTCGTAGAAAAGTAAAATATTGTGGATGTTGGAAGTCTGGAATTAAAAACTGAACCAGAGTGCATTCCTCCAAAGGTCTAAAGATTGCTTAATCTCAGATGCCAACTGCATACCAGCCTGGCAAAGGCTGATGCTGTGGCCTTTATTACTCGTCCTGGGGGAAGAGGAAGCCCTGCCCGGGCACCACCCTGTCCAGCAGGAACTCCAGGATCATGTGGGCATTGTCTGGCACTGATTCTCCCCCTAGCTGCCACGTCAGGAGAAAATATCAGGAACTACGTGGGACCACTCTGGTCTGAAAGCCCTTAATGGTGGTAGTGAATTCTGTTTGGTTTTAATTTGGCTAGGCCAGCATTTATTGCCCACCCTTAATGGCCTAGAGGATAGTTTGAGGGTCACATGTAGGCCACACCAGCTAAAGATGGTAGTTACTTTGCCTAAAGAACTTCAGTAAGCCAGATAGGGCTTATTTTTCTGACAATCAGCAATGGATTCATGATCATCATTGGACTCTTCATTCTAGACTAGTAAATTAACTCAAATTTCACCATCTGCCACGGCAGGATTCAAACCCCAAGTCCCCAGGGCATGATCTGGATCTCTCAATTTATAAGACCATAAGACCATAAGACATAGGAGTGGAAGTAAGGCCATTTGGCCCACCAAGTCCACTCCGCCATTTAAATCATGGCTGATGGGCATTTCAACTCCACTTCCTTGCACTCTCCCCGTAGCCCTTGATTCCTTCTGAGATCAAGAATTTGTCGATCTCTGCCTTGAGGGCATCTAATGTCCCGGCCTCCACTGCACTCTGTGGCAATGAATTCCACAAGCAATCTAATACCCGAGTGGGCTGAGTAGCACGTTGTTCCAGGAGCAGTTTATGGTGAAATGAGATGCAATTCAGACATGAGAGATGACACACAGATGTATTAAGTAATTATAGAGGTAACTTTGGTAAGATACAGTGACAAACCCTCCAGAATCTCAACACAACTCGGACTCAGCCAAACAAGGGTGTAAGATTCAGCCAAGGGTTAAAGTTTCCAGTTGGATAATGACTCTTCCTCAGAACTGGTCACTCAAAGCCATTCAACTCATCAGCAGCACAAGTGGTGTCCAATGTTATCTCCCAAAGGTTTTAATACATTTAGAAGCTAGTCTCCAGAAATTCCATGTAAACGTATAGCGTATAACGCTCTGCTTCCATAGTTCTAGCAGAACCTACTACACATTGTATTCTGCCATCTTTATTCTTTATTCAACATTCTCATCTTTGTTTCCATTATAACCTACTTCCTCCATTTGTTTTGTTTCCAGAGGATTAAACATACATGGATTGAATTGCTTTCTTAAGGATTCCATTACACATCTGGAGAGAGATAACATTATCATAGAATCCCTACAGCATGGAAGCAGGCTATTTGGCCCATCGAATCAACACTGATGCTCTGAAGACAATCCCACCCCATCACTGTAACACTGCATTTCCCACCTAGCCCGTACATCCTGGACACCGAGTACTATAGCATGGCCAATCCACCTAAGCCACACATCTTTGGACCAGGGAGGAAACCGGCAACGCTTGGAAGAAACCCACACAGACATGGGGAGAACATTCAAACTCCATAGAGTCGCTCGAGGGTAGAATTGAACCACTGAGCCACCATGCTGCCCTCTTCTAATTTCAAGCCTTGCAATTTTAAACTTGCACCATCCAGTTCTACACTCTCAGGAGCTCACCATGCATCACCACTTCTGGGCATAATGAGAAAAGAATGGAGATAGGTAGATGAAATGTGGTGAGCTAAACCTTACCTGTCCATTGAGAAATGGGTCGCGTACAGAGATGATTTAACATTCAGCCAGATTTTACTCTTGTCAATTCCATGATGGAATAGTCTTGGACGGTGTGTCAAACTGGTGTTCCACTTTTTGATTCCATGTGATTCCCATCGGTTAAAGTTACCCCAATCTGTGACGTCATATGCAACTCCTGCTGGTGTCAGTTGATTGTATATTGACCAGAAATTAAACACGGACCTGTGTGGCTCAACTACTATCTACAGTGAACAGCTGAGTCATCAGTGGAACTGAGAGTTTCTCTCTTATGCACAAAGAATTAAAATAAATAGTTTGTCTTTTACATCTGTAGACAGTTTATATAAAACAGTTAGCAACATGTCAAAGGAACCGCAGCAAGAACACATCCTAAGCGTGCTGACAGTTAATGACATTCCTTACAGTGAATGGAAGTAAATATATCCAACAACCATCCCCTGACATTACTCAAGTTAATGGTTAAAACCAGCCACTCCAAAAGGGTGAAGAGTGAAATGTTAACTAAACCACTAATCTGTAAAAACGATAGGATTTTTGCACTTGTCTTGGTATTAGGCTGGATTATATTTGGCTATAGGTCAATTCGTGCTCTTCACTATGAATTACATGGTAAACTGCTAAGTAGCTGCTAAATGGCAGTGAAGGGTCTAATGTCTGTCCGGTGTTTTGTTTGAAGCAGCCAGGGACCAGCTTCCTGATTGCTCGAGTTAAATGCAGAAATAAATGATAAATTGTTTACTTCTGGAACTGCTCTGGTGTGTCAGCACCATCCTTTGGGGCTTGATGTATTTTGCAAAAGATCTCAATGTGCTCCATTGTTGTTCCTCACCTCAATGTTCAGATGCCTGAACTGCATTTAAAAGGAGTAGGAAGTCATCCTTATTGCACAGAATTTATCTTTTCATCCGAGTTCAAAAGATCTGAGAGGATAAGGGTTCAGTTCTGAACCTGTTATGCCAAGTTAATTTATTCCAGCCAGGCCAACAGAAGGTTTATTCACACGCCAAGATGAGTGAAGATAAAAATGGATATTCTACTTCAGCCCCCAAGGGCAAAGGTAAGATTGCACTCCATCACAACAGCACTAAATTACAATTTGTATCTTCCGTTCTGGCCCCTCGATTTTATCTAGCTATAGCCAAACATATGATACCTTAGCTGAATGGTCAACACTGCTGCCTCCAAGGAACTGGGAAAAACACCATCTTCAGATTACTCTCACCATTTTCTGGTTAATAGCACTGCCACTGAAGTCCAGATTATGTTGCTTGTTGGGGACGAGAGTTAACAGACTAATGATGCAAGGAACGTGTCAGCCAGGAAGTCTGGGTTCGAGTGCTCCAGGCGTACGTCACAACATTTGAACAGGATGACTGAAAACAATCTGTGATGTAAAGGAAAGGGGAGAAAACTTGTCATTATATACACTACAACAAAATGTGAGGCTGGATGAACACAGCAGGCCAAGCATCATCTCAGGAGCACACGCTTTTGTGCTCCTGAGATGCTGCTTGGCCTGCTGTGTTCATCCAGCCTCACATTTTGTTAGCTTTTGTGCTCCTGAGATGCTGCTTGGCCTGCTGTGTTCATCCAGCCTCACATTTTGTTGTCTTGGATTCTCCAGCATCTGCAGTTCCCATTATCTCTGATACCATTATATACACGAGCTTGCTTTGTAACTGTACCAGGCGCTATATAGGCCAGGAGGTCCCAGATTCTAACAAGACTGTGGAAGTTCGCTACCCCACAGGAACAGCAGCAGCTTAACACCATTTTCTTGTAGGCAATGAAGGATGAGTGACTATTTAAATTCTTTTGCGGCAATTGAGTCTTCCATGGTCTACCTGACTTCAGTTGCAACAGCAATTTTAATATTGGTTGGCCTCAGGACTGCTGGGTTCCTGCTCCTGATAGGTATCCAGGGACTCGCACTATAAAATATTCACGTGTCAACAGCTTACAAGGCTCAAGGTTAACTGTGACTTCACCCTGATTTTAAAGACTTGCTCAGAAATCACACGCTACCAGGTTATAGCCCAGCAGGTTTATTTGAAATCACAAGCTTTTGGAGTGTAGCCCCTTCATCAGGTTTTGTGTGACTTCTGACTTTGTCCACTCAATCCACCACCAGCACCTCTACATCATAACTTGATGACACACATTTTCAAAGTGATGTGTTTGAGAACTACTAGCATCCAGGAAGCTTGTTGTATTGACACAAGAGATAGCTCATCAAAGTCAGTAGGTCTTGTTATTTTCATTAGGATTATGTACTCCTTCCCACTTTTCTGATTATTTACTCTTGAGGAAAATGGGCTTCTCATGCCAAAAGAGCATTAAACAAACTGTTACAGCAAATAAACTGGCTGAGGACTAATGGTTGATTTACTACACTTAAGCAGGCAATGGAAATATTAAAACAATGAAACTTCAAGAGTATGTTGATGGATAAATTACATCCAGTAGAAAATAGCTGAATGTCGTCCAAAAATCATGATGCATAGAAATTCTGTAGCATTTCTTTTGGATTTACCAGGCAAATCAAGAATTCTGCATTGATATTCATACTACAGTGTTGATTTAAATATTACACAAGTGACACCTATTTATTATGCATAGGCAGTTAATGTAAATAGCTGCTCAAAGATTTTTCATGCTTTGGTCATTAGAATACTCATGGAATTAATCAATGATCACCATTCAGTAAACTGCAATCAAAATCTCTTTTAGAGATGACAGTCCAGCTATTCGATTTAAAAATAAATTCACATTTACAAAGAATTTATATAACATCATAAAAGTCTTCATTTCATCCAAGGAATTCATAGGCAATGGCATATTTCTGAAGTGAAACCAAACTGCACACAGCAAGGTCACATAAACACAAATATGATAACAGGCAGATTTTTTGGTGATAAATATTGACTTAAGACTCTATAGAGAACATTTTAAATTCGTGGTCACTGGACCTTTTAGCCCCACAAGAGGGCAGGGGACACCCTTGGTCGAATATCTCAGCTGGAAGCTGCATTGTCAAACAGTGCACCCAACTTAGTCATAGCTGCCACGGTATAGCCCCTCAAAAGCAATAAAACGCCAAGACATTTCACTGATGACTACCAAGTCAAACGTTGACAGCGTGCCAGAGGGGAATATTAGGATAGACAACTAAACACTTCATCAATGATACAAGTTTTAAGGACAGTCATTAAGGGTGAGACAGGCGAAGAGACCAAGACTCACTTGAGAGTTTCAGAGCTGAGCGGGAAGGTGGTTGAAGGCAACTCACTAAAGTTGGCTGAATGGGGGGGGTGGGGGGGGGGGGGCGGGAAAACGGGGTCAGGGAAAGGGAAGTAGAATCTTTGGAGGGTTGGAAGGCTGGAGAAAATCACGGGAATAATGTAAGAAGATGCTTTCATGAAATTCAAACATAAGAATTTTTCTATTCACTTGTGGGATGTGAGCATTGTTGGCAGGTCCAGCAGTTATTGCCCATTCCCTAGTTGCCCTCGAAGCTGGTGGTGAGCGGCCTGTCGAACAACTGCAGGCCAAGTGTTGTGGGTTGATCCACAATGCCCTCAGGGAGGGATTTCCAGGACTTTGACCCAGTGAAGTGAAGAAACAGCAATTTATTTCCAAGTCAGGGCGGGAGTGTTTTGAAAGGGAGCTTGTAGATTGTGATGTTCCCTTGTATCTGCCATCCTTATCCTTCTAGATGGAAGTGGTCATGGTTTTGGAAGGTGTCTAAGTGCCCTTGATGAATTTCTACAGTGCATCTTGTAGACAGTACACACTGCTGCTACTGAGTGTCAGTGGTGGAGGGAATGGATGTTTGTGGAGGTGGTGCGAATCGAGCGGGCTGCTTTGTCCTCGATGGTGTCAAGCTTCTCAAGTGTTGTTGAAGCTGCACCCATCCAGGCAAGTGGGGAGTATTCCATCACACTCCGTGACTCATGCCTTGTAGATAGTGGACAGGCTTTGGGGAGTCAGGCGGTGACTTGTTGCAGTATACCTAGCATCAGACCCACTCTTGTAGCCACTGGTTTATGTGGCGAGCCCAGTTTAGTTTCTGGTCAAAGATCACCCCAGGGTGTTGTTAGTGGGGGATTCAGTGATGGTAACAACATTAAATGTCAAGGGATGGTGGTTAGATTGTCTCTTATTGGTGATGGTCACAGCCTGGTATTCTATAGTGCAATTATTACTTGCCACTTGTCAGCCCAACCCTGGATATTGTCCAGATCTTGTTGCATTCGAACATGGATTCCTTCAGTATTAGGATTTGCAAATGGTATTGAACATTGCCTAATCAGCAGCGAACATCCCCACTTCTGACCGTATGATGGACGTAAGATCATTGATGAAGCAGCTGAAGATGGTTGGTCCTAGAACACCACCCTGAGGAACTCCTGCAGAGATGTCCTGGAGCGGAGGATGACTAACCTCCGACAATGACGAGCATCTTCACTTGTGTCAGGTATGCAATGATTGTAGAGTTTTCCCCCGATACCCATTGGTTCCAGTTTTGATAGGGCTTCTTGATGCCACATTTGGTCAAATGCAACCTTGATGTCGAGGGCTGTCACTCTCAACTCACCTCTGGAATTCAGCTCTCTTGCCCATGTTTGTACCAAGGCTGTAATGAGGTCAGGAGCTGATGGGCCCTGGTAGAACCCAAACTGGGTGTCACTGAGCAGGTTATTGCTGAGCAGGTGCTGATTGATAGCAACTTCCATCACTTTCCAGATGATCAACAGTAGACTGATGGGGTGGTAACTGACCAGGTTGGATTGACTTTTCTTTTATATGGGACACACACAGACAATTTTCAGAATTGTCATGTAGATGTCAATGTTGTAACTACTGGAATAGCTTGGCTAGGGAAGCTGCAAGATCTGGAGCCAGATGAGTTTATTTGGACAATTGACAATGGTTTCATGGTCATCAGAAGATTATTAATTTGAGATTTTTATTTTATTGAATTCAAATTTCACCATCTGCTGTGTCAGAATTTGAACCTGAAGTGAATTTCTGAATTAATAGTCTAGCGATAATACGACGAGACCTTTACTTCCACCATTTTAAAACAGGCATTAAAATAAGCATTTTAAGATCACAATGTTGTTGGTTCATCGGTCAACATGGTCAGCCAGCAGAGGGATGACATACATCTTTGAATGCATGCACTGACATTTTGGAAACGCTGAAAGAGTGTGGCTACAGAGTTGGCCAGCCTGTGAACCGCAAAGCAGTACTCTGGCAGCGGTGGTATGGTGTGGGCTGGGGAAGCCCAGGGTGGCACTCTGGTGGCAGAGTGGAATGGGCGAAAGAAGCCCAGTGCAGGACTGGAGCAACAGAGAATTTGGCCTCTCTTTAAATTATTGTGTTCTTTAATTTTACTTTTAAGTTAATGAGAGTGGCACTGGTTCATGGCAACAGTATAAGTTTTTTGCTGTATTTTTATTGAATACACGTGACGATAAATGATTCAATTCAAATTCATGGGAGGATGGTGGATGGCAAGGAGATCTCTGGAATAGAGTGTAGCACAATAGGTATTCAGATAGTAGTCTCTCTTGAAGTAGGTCTGCAAAAACAATAAGCCATCAATCAACCATTATGTATCTTCCGTGTCCACAGAGTGGGCCACAAGCTCAACGTCACAGACAAGCCCAAATCTGCAGTAAAGATCACAAGCACTTTTCAGAAAGATGGGGTTAGCTGGCTGTCAGTTTGATAGTCACTGACATGAAGTGGCTGACTTTTGTTTTTCCTTTCTACCCACACTTTAGGTCAGCGTAATGAGACTTGGCTAACTCGTCATGGATCAGAAATTGGGCATGGGACACTACTTTTCAGTTCTGTCAAGGGTAATGTACACATCTGATTAGGTGGAAAGAAGGGGTTTGCTGGGTAAAATGATTTTCCTACTGCTTAAATTCTTGTAAAGATTTCAGATAGAATCTGAACACATCAGGAAGACTTATTATGGAACATTTGATTTAATGTTCTCTCAGCCATTAAAAGGTGAATTAACATTGATCCAAACATAAGCAACATAATGTCCCTCCCCTCCTCCCTTGCATGAATTTCACTGAATTCTAAATTGACTATTTCACTCAAATGCCACCATCATAACAACAGTGTAGCCGGGAGAAGTGAGTTTTGGGGTTAGGCATGCTATTGACTCAACAATAGCAGTTTGTGTCATATTATAGTTTTAATGTTTGTTAAAAGAAAATCAGTCTCAAGTGCTTCACATGGGAGTATATCAGGAAAACAGATACCAGGTCACGGTGAAAGAAACAGGAGACTAAGATTTTTCAAAGTAAAGAGAAATAGAAATTTGGATTGCTTTAGGAAAAGAATTCCAGAAACAGGGCCTAAGGTGACAGAAGACTCTGCCACCAAACTAGCAATGTTGTAGTGAAAGACAGGATTCACAAAAGGTCAGATTTCTCTCCATCTAAACCCTGCTGAATCTTGGGTGGGAATGATCCCTGCTATCATTTGACAATGAAAAATTAAATTCTCTCGTATTTCACCTTGCCGAGCAAAGTCAACGGACTCTTCAAACGGAGTTAATATTTTATGGGAGGAGTACTGACAATTTTAGTTTGCATGCCATTGTGCATCTAGTGGCAAGATTCTGGAACCTGAAGTGCATAAAATGCTAGACGCACAATGTATTTTTACAAGCTTCTTCCAGATTCATGAAAGCCCTCAAAGTTTAATTCAGGATCAGATCCCATGATATGGCTGGAGTAATTTCATTACTCATTAGGTCCTCATTAGATCTCTGTTATTTATAAGGAACTCATTCATTAACAGTCACAACTGGTACCTACTGTTTACTTTTCTAACTCTTATCACTTCTTTTCAAATTGCAATTTTGCTGGTTTTCCACAAAGGAAATTTCAGTTAACCTCTTGTTTGGTTTCTTTCTTCTGGGATGTTTCATTCAGTGCTGTCTCTGTAATTATCCATCTGAGCACTCACTGGAGTTGCGGGTTTTAGCAAAGATGAAAATGATCATCCAAACAGACGTACCACATCGTTGCTCTTGAACCAGTGTGTCAGGGCCCAACCTACTTGGGCATATCTGAAGTCACCTCCATCATCAGCCCTCTTCCTATCTCCAACTTTGTCCAAGTCTACAACACTGGGATAGCTGCACTCCCCTGATTCAAACCCAGTGCAGTTCTTTCTTGTTCCCTTGCTAGTGGCCTTGCCTTCAGCTGCAAGTCCTAATCTTTGGAATTCTCTCATTAAAATTCTTTGCCTTTCTGCTGCTTTGTCCTCTGTTACGGTTCTTCTAAAAACCTACTATTTTCACATAGGAGACCAAAGGTTTAGTCAATGTCTGGGTCAAACGTTTAATAATGCAGAGAAATGCCTTGGGAACATTGTACACAATGAAGGTACTGTATAAATGCATGTTGTTGCTGTTATGGTGCCATTGGTGAAAATATAATTCCAAAGGAAACCACCATAAACCAGTGCACATTCATGGAAATAATTTCCACCTTGGTTTGCAGAGCATATTTGTTTACTCAAAGGCTGTTAATTGGGTTTAAAGTAGTGTGAAGTTAGGTAAACCATGGATGAAGGTAATTATTAGAGGAGTTATGTTGAAGTTCAGGGTTGTGTTCAATGCCAAATTAGGTATTAACAGTATTTAATTATAAACAGGTGGTGGGCATTAACTGGGTACACTTGCCTTTAGAAAGACGACTCTTCTGGTACAGCAGTAGTGTCCCTACCTCTGAGCCAGGAGACTCTGGTTCAAGTCCTACCTTGTTCAGAGGTGTGTAGTGACATCTCTGAACAGGTTGAATAGAAAATATGTACGCCCCTAGAATAAGAAGTTATACTGAATCTGAAGGTTGGGGGTGGTGTTGAAAAAAAAACAAACCCGAGCTCAAAAGGTCAAAGGTTCAGATCTCACCCCGGACACCTGTGCAGATACTCGAGAAAAATCAGCGCAACATTGAGGGAATACTACAATGCTAGCGAGTTTTGAGAAGATTTGTAGCTCAGGCTGAGTTTCTGGATGTGAGTTTGCTCGCTGAGCTGGAAGGTTAGTTTTCAGACGTTTCGTCACCGTTCTAGGTAACATCATCAGTGAACCTCCGGTGAAGTGCTGGTGTTATGTCCCGCTTTCAGATAAATAGAAAGCAGGACATAACACCAGCGCTTCACTGGAGGCTCACTGATGTTACCTAGAATGGTGACGAAACGTCTGAAAACTAACCTTCCAGCTCAGTGAGCAACTCACATCCGGAATACTACAATGTCAAAGGCACCATCTGCCTGTTAAATTGGATATGAAAAATCACATATTAATAAAAATCGGGGGAATTCTTCTTTCATGGACCAATATTTAGCTTTCACCAACACCAATCAAATTGATGGTTGGGATCCTATTGCTATTCCTCAGAACTTGCTATGCACAAATAAACTACCTGATTTTATTATACTAGAACTGTGACTACACCTCAGGGAGTCAGAGATCTACAGCATGGAAACAAAGTCTTTGGCCGAACTTGCCCATTTTTCATACTTCAACTCGTCCTCCATTTTTTGTGTGTATTTGGTCCATATCTCTCCAAACCTTACCCATCCATGTAGCAGCCTAAATGTTTCTTAAATGCTGAAATTGTACTTGCTTCCACCATTACCTCTGGCAGCCCATTCCAGACACTCACCACCTTCTATGTGAAAAAATTGCCCCTCTGGACCCTTTTGTATCTCTCCCCTCTCACCTTAAACCCATGCACTCCAGTTTTTGATGCCCATACCATAGGGAAAAGCTGTTGGCTTTCTACCTTATCTACGCCTGCCATGATTTTATAGACCTCTATAAGGTCACGTTTCAGTCTCCCACGCTCCAGGGAAAATGTCCCAATCTATCCAGCCTCCCATTATAGCTCAAGCTTTCCATCCAGGTGGAATCCTAGTAAATCTTTTCTGTAGTATTTCTAGTTTCACAGACCTCACCACATTCTGAGATAACCTTCTTCGCTGTCCACTATATCATCAACCTTGGCAAATGTACTAACCATACCTCCTAAATTCTCATGCAAATCAGTCACATAAATGACAAATAGCAGTGGACCCAGCACCAATCCATGTGGCACACTGCTGGTCACAGGCTGCCAGTCAATCAAAAGTACTTCATTGGTTTTGAGGAGCTTTGGTAGAGTCTGAAGATATGAAAAGTGCTTTATAGATGCATATTTATTTGTACATAATAGTTCAATGGCCTCCTACATCCACTTAAGAATATAAGAAATAAAAATGTGAGTGACTGATTTGGTCCTCCAGCTTGTTCTGCCATTCAATAACTTCATGGTTGATCTAACGCAACATTCAAGGTCAGTTCATGGAAGTGACAAAGTTGATAGATGAGGGAAGAGCTGTAGATGTCATACACATGAACTTCAGTAAGGTGTTTGATAAGGTTCCCGATGGTAGGCTAATGGAGAAAGTGAAGTTGCAAGGGGTCCAGGGTGTACTAGCTACGTGGATAGAGAACTGGCTGGGCAACAGGGGACAGAGAGTTGTAGTAGAAGGGAATTTCTCAAAATGGAGAACTGTGACCCATGGTGTTCCACAGGGACCCATGTTGGGACCACTGTTGTTTGTGATATACATAAATGATCTGGAGGAAGGTATAGATGGTCTGATTAGCAAGTGTGCAGATGACACTAAGTTTGGTGGAGTAGCAGGTGATGAAGGGGACTGTTGGAGAATGCAGCAGAACATAGATAGATTGGAGAGCTGGGTGGAGAAATGGCAGATGGAGCTCAATCTGAGCAAATGCAAGGTTAGGCAATTTTGGAAGATCCAATTCAAGAGTGAACTATATGGTAAATTGAAAAGCCCTGGGGAAAACTGATGCATAGAGAGATCTGGGTGTTCAGCTTCATTGTACCCTGAAGGTTGCTACGCAGTTCGACAGAGTGGTCAGGAAGGCATACGGCATGTTTTCATTCATTGGACAAGGTAATGAGTACAAGAGTTGGTAGGTCATGTTACAGTTCTATAGGACTGTGGTTCGACCACATTTGGAAAACGGCGTACAGTTCTGGTCGCCACATTACCAAAAGAATGTGGATGCTTTGGAGAGGGTGCAGAGGAGGTTCACCAAGATGTTGCCTGTTATGGAGGGTGCTAGCTATGAAGAGACGTTGAGTATATTAGGATTATAGTAGATTAGGGTCACGATTTCAAGGTGAGAGGGGAAAGTTTAAGGGAGATATGTGTGGAAATTTCTTTATGCAGTGGGTGGTGGGTGCCTGGAATGCGGTGCCAGCGGAAGCGGTAGAGGTGGGCACAATAGCTCATTTAAGATATATCTAGATGGATACTTGAATGGGCAGGGAGGAGAGGGTTATGGATCCTTGGAAAACAGGTGACAGGTTTAGATAGAGGATCTGGATCGGCGCAGGCTTGGAGGGCGAAAGGGCCTGTTCCTGTGTGCTGTAATTTTCTTTGTTCTTTGTTCATACCAGGCTTCCATAACCTTTGACTTTCCCGTAGATGAAACATCTGTCTAACTCAGCCTTCAATACATTCAACAACCGACCTGCTTTGCTCACTATTTCTCTACTTCATGAAGTATCCAGTGTAATACTGAGCTATACAGATAAACAATTTCCAACATGGATTACTGACATGGTGTTCAGGAACATGACCCTGACTGACTTAACTTTCTCCATTCTTTATTTTACTAAAGCACAATAATGAACCAGATGATGAATAATTGACGAGGAGTTTCCAGACTTTTTAAAATTCAAACTACCCCCCCATCTTCCATGGCATAATTCAAATCTTAATCCACAGAGCATTGTCTGGTCTCTGGATTACTAATCCAACGATAATAATGCTCCACCATTGTCTCTCCACTGGCACTGATTTCGAGGTAGAGTCGACAGCATGAAAACAGGGCCTTCAGCCCAACCATTCCAAGCCACCCAGTTCTCACAATTAATCTTGTTTCATTTGCCTGCATATGGTCCATATCCTGCCATACCAATCCCATCCATGTATCTGTCCAAATGTTACTTAAATGACAACATTGTACTCACCTCTACCATTACCTCTGGTGGACTTAACATTGGAGCACAGACTGAACTGGAGACCTTGCAGTTCCTTGTGGTTTGGTAATAAACTTGTGAACTGTATTTATTCACTTGTGAACTAGAAAAGTCTATTTATTAAAAAATAGTTTAATGCATCTTATGCCTGAAAGTCATTGCAGAACATCTAAACGTGGATGTGTGCGATTGAAGCAACACTCAAGAAACTCCAAATCATCCACAGGAAAAAAAAAAGCAGAGGTTGCTGGAAAAGCTCAATAGGTCTGGTAGAATCGAAGTCCTGGGGAAGGGTTACCAGACCCGAAATGTTAACTCTAATTTATCTTCACACATGCTGCCAGACCTGAGCTTTTCCAGCAACCTCTGTTTTTGTTCCTGATTTACAGCATGCATTCTTTCGGTGTTTATGAAGTATCGTCCTTGAGTGGCATTGTATTTGCCACTTTCAACATCCGCTCCCTTCAATGCCGTTGCACATTGTACAAGAAGCACTGCAGATACACACCTACACTTTTTTTGTCAACATCTTCCAAGCTCTCAACTTCCACCATCTGGAAGGTCAAGGCTAGCAGATATATGGGAACACTACTACAGCCAAGTCTCCCACCAAGCCAACACCATTCTGAGATAGAAACATAGCACTGGTTCTGGGTCAGAATCCTGAAACTCCTTTCTAACAGTGCTGTGGATGTCCCTACAAATCAAGGCCAACAACTGATCAAGAAGGCAACTCACCATCAACTTCTCCAGGGCAGTTGGGGAATGGATAATGAATACTGGCCTGGTCAGCAACATCCATATCTCATGAATGAATTAAACAAAAAGTCTTTTGCAAGAAACTCCTTAACAATGTAATTTTCATAATGCAGGTTCAGCATATTTCTCCAGGAAACCTGGATGCTGAAATTGGTGTCTCGTTTTGCATTTGGCTCAGTATTTGTTTGCTCCAGGGCACTTCTAACCCACCAACTGTTCGAACTATTTCAATGCATCACCTCCTAGATGGGAGTTTGCTGTGATGATAGCTGTATCTGATGCCAAAAAATCTATTATCTTAATGCATCAGAGAATTTCAATGATAGACGAGAAGAGAATAAACAAACCATGCTTGAACAAGTGCCCTAGAAGAGTTCAAACAGGCATTTCCACTATTCAGGAATTGTATCTGACAATCATTTCCTGAATCAGTGAAAGAATTGTGTTCCATTGCACGCATGTGTAATATACTCTCTTACCCCTCCTTATGAGCAGAATATGAATGTTGTCTGGAATTTAAGGAAAGATAAAATTGAATTTCTTCGGAAAAAAACATCTTATTTTTTGAGATAACGAGGTGTAGAGCTGGATGAACACGGCAGGCCAAGCAGCATCAGGGGAGCAGGAAAGCTGACGTTTCGGGCGTAGACCCTTCTTCAGAAATGGGGGAAGGGAAAGGGATTCTGAAATAAATAGGGAGAGAGGTGGGGGCTGATAGTAGATGGATAAAGGAGAAGATAGGCAGAGAGGATACAGACAGGTCATAGAGGTGGGAGTGGAGCCAGTAAAGATGAGTGTAGGTGGGGAGTTAGGGAAGGGATAGGTCAATCCGTGGAGAATGGACAGGTCAAGGGGGTGGGATGAGGCTCGTAGGGAGGAAATGGGGGTGGGGCTTGAGGTGGGAGGAGCGAACAGGTGGGAGGAAGGATGCCACCGGAAGGTTGCAGGAACAGCACCTCACATTTCGCTTGGGAACTCTGCAGCCCAATGGTATCAATGTGGACTTCACAAGCTTCAAAATCTCCCTTCCCTCGACTGCATCCCAAAACCAGACCAGCTTGTCCCTGCCTCCCTAACTTGTCCTTCCTCCCATCTATCCCCTTCTCCCATCTCAAGCCCCACCCCTACCTACTAGCCTCATCCTGCCCCCTTGACCCGTCCGTCCTCCCTGGACTGACTTATCACCCCCCTACCTACACGCACCTTTACTGGCTCCACCCCACCTCTTTGACCTGTCTGTCTCCTCTCCACCTATCTTCTCCTTTATCCATTTTATATCTGCCTTCCCGACTCTTCCCTTTTATTTCAGAATCCCCTTCGCCTCCCCCATTTCTGAAAAAGGGGCTAGGCCCAAAACGTCAGCTTTCCTGCTCCTCTGATGCTGCTTGGCCTGCCCTGGTCATCCAGCTCTACACCTTGTGATCTAAGATCTTCCAGCATCTGCAGTTCCTACTATCTCTGAAACATCTTATTTTCTGTTGGTTTTGCCTGAGTTCCTGACTGTGAGTAAAGTTTATTGAGCATCATATACAAGTAGGATTTAAAAGAAGACAGGACAGATTTGGATACAAATACTCTTTAGTCCAAGATCTGTTCCTTGCAGAATACCAATCCTTACCATCTTCTCATTGTGTAAATTAATTGTTTCATAATCAATCCCATGCCCTGGCTCAAATACACTTGCTTGCATCTGCACTAGCTGGTTATAACCTTGCTAGAAGGAAATAGTTCACAATGTCTTTCGTTAACTTAATTCTTTGCACTGTTCCTATTTTTCTGGCATTTATAATTTCAGGAGTACTCTTAAGTTATCTCTAACAGAAAGAACACTCACTTATTGAGTACCTAGATCTGGATTTAGTTAACTGATTACGTCAGAAGACCAGTTACTGGTACAGAGGCAGCTAATTTGCACACAAGATTCCACAAACAGCATTTGAACACATTATCAGATAACACTAATGAAGTCCCCTCTAAGAACGTCCTTGCAGAAGATGTAAGGTTTTAACTTATCAATCTATTTCTTATTGCTTGTCCTTCTTGGAACAGGAATTAACTTTCCAGTTTATTACACGGCACTTAGATTGTGGAGAGATCATTTATCGACCAAGCATGCACAGTGAGTGGAATCGTTGCACAGGGAGAAGTTCAGCTCCTTTCTCCACTTTGGCAGCATGCATGCCAGCAGCTCCACTCTGACATTGCACCTACCTCCCACCAAGGCTCATGCTCTAACTCTCTCACGAATGCCTGCTACATCCTCCCTCACTCACGGTCAGTCACCTCAAGCACTAACCCTGCCTGCCCTCTGAGCTGTCCACTCTATCATTGAGAACACTTCCCCACCCATACCAACAATAACAGCTGGGCCACCCACATCCATCTCCCTGAATGCCTGCCCCTCTCATTCCAAGGAGGAAACAGCTCACAATACGGCAGAAACAGTCAGGACTGAGTGGTGGGCTGCCCGATTATTCAGCTCTTCACCCTCTATGAGGACAGCATCCTGGCTCTTGACTACCCTGACTGTCTAACTGACAATGCCCAACCCCCTGGGCTGCCCAGGACAGACTGAACCAAGAGCCCTGAGTGGAGGCCACTTTCTACACTTGACTGAGGCCTGCAGACGACCATGTCAAACTTTCCGTCTGTGTGAATATGGTAAATGGCATGGCAAGACAGCAGCTAAGTGAGTCCATCCAACTACCATGCACCCCCACCACCCCCACCACGACTGCACCACCCAATGTCCTCGCTGCAGCATTACAATGAGAGTTGCTACAGTAGTCTGAGATGCAGCACTGAAGTACTGAAGCATCTTGTAAGTGGATCAGAGATCTATCTATCATATGTTGGATGTCAATGTTTGTGGATGTGGGGTGCATGTGGCTGGCACTCATGGATTCGCTGCCTGAGGTATAGCTGCCTGGTTTATCAAACCCAAGTCATTTGGAGCAAGCAGTGAGCTGCATATACTGGGGTACCTGCTCTGACTGCCATGTCAAGAATTCTCAGTGTCTGGCTTATGTGGCAATTTTGACAAGAAAGGAAGCTGAATATTAATGAGACAAGTTGTTTCATTACCAAGCAATAAACCCTCTCAATCCCTAGCGAGTAAGCCAGCTTGCCAGTCAGCCAGTGCACAAAAGACAGAGTGAGTTGCTTCCATCATTGAGGTAGGCCCTGTTGGATTCCGTGTCCAAATCTCACCACAGCTTCATTGCTCAAGCTCCCACAAGGTTTTTCCAGCACAGTCTCACAGTTCAACTATTTCCAGCTTGGTATCTGTATTGTTAAAATCAATTGATAGACAAGAGCAACTCTGCCTGCGGAAGGACTTGCTTCAGCAAATGGTATCATTTATCGTCACCTCCGAACTACATCAGGGGTTTACGTCCCTGACTCCAGTACATATTTGCATGACCTTCACTCACTCCTCCCCCATTACCAGGTCCCGAGAATAAAGATTCTGCCATTCAGGGCACTTCTTTCATGACATCCTTTCAATTATCAAATCAAAGCTTGAAGTTTTAACAAATTATTTGCCTCTACAGCGACCCTTAACAAACATTTATTGGCTTTTTGAACTAAACCACAACAACAATTGGTTATGGATAACCACTCCATGCTTTAACAAATTTTTGTGCAACGAAATTATTCGGACCTATTTGCAGTCAGCAATAATTTTAAGTCATTGCTGCTTACTCATTGACATAGGCTGGATTTCTCTTCGAGCTGCCCCTCTTCCATCAGTTTAACTGTATCAGGATTGTGATTCTTGGGAATGAAGCAGCTTTGAGGAATTTCTCAGCTTTTTATTTCCCCTATTTACTGTCAGAATCCTTCATAATAGTCACAGTACCTCAAGTCTCACTACAGGAAAAAACTCAAAAGCAAATGTGTAGGCTCAGCTGTATCTTTGTATACCTCATGATGATATACATTATTTGACTGTCATTCTCTAAAGCAAACACTATTCCACATGTTTAAATTATTTTACAATAGGGCCAGAGAGGCTGAGCGAGCATTACACAGTAGCAGTACACAATATTTTCGGTTAGCATAGGATTGAGAATATAAACAGAGAACACTGGTGAGAAATAAAGAAGTGCAAAGAAGAAATGAAAATGTGCATTATAGTAGAAGCACTAAATGAATTTGAAGCAATAATGTATATTCATGGAAAGCCCAGGACACCAATTTTCTTAGAAAAACAATTTCTTCTGTTACTCTCCTCTCCTGAATGTGTCAACTGTTAATGTGAAGTGGCTCAATGGATGTGAATAATCTTCCAGTGCATCCGGCACAGCACTATCCTTCCTTCATCAAGTTTGACAGTGAATGATGACAGCTTGTTAGATTATGGAGCCCAGCCTAAACCTGTCCTCACTTGACAGCCACCCACCTGCACATTGTAAGAGCACAAGAACCCTGGCTCATTTCCCCCACTCCTTACTCCAGAGGACACTGAGACTTATTATAGTTAACAAACATTAACCTATGTAACATGGGGATTAATATTAAAACCTGCATGGTACATGTAACTGAGCACCATATTGCAGGGTTTATTCATTTACTCACTAATTCAAGTGCTTCCATCTCCACAAAGTTCATGAGGACGCATGCATCTTATGCACAGACACCAATACTTATAAGATCAAAAAGATAATTACAGACAGGAAGGCCTAAGTTGGTTCACAAATCTCCTCACTGAGAAAAACACTGTGCGTCAGGGGGATTGCTGTTTTAGACGTTTTCTTTTTACTGTATCGATTATACTGAGGCATTAATTTGTCTGGAGGATTTCTCTTTGGGAAAAATGCACTGTTCACTTGGAACTGGGGAAGGATCACTAGACCTAAAACATTAACTCTGATTTCACTTCACAGATACTGCCAGTCCTGCTAAGCTTTTCCAGCAATTTCTGTTTTTGTTTATCATTTTCTATCCTTTTGACATCCTCTGTTTTGAAACTGTCAGCACTTTTTATACTTCTTAACTTTTCTCTGGTTGAACTTTTTGTACTGAAACACAAAAATTCTCTCTTTGATCTTCTGATCATCTTTCCAATGTGCTTCTGCATTTTCTTGTATTCATTTCAGTGAGTGATTTCCCACTCTCACTGCCAGATGTGCAGAGGTCAAAACATTGCTGATGTTCACTGACAAAATATGCTCGAGGGTCTCCAAAGGTTTCATTTTTATTTGTCACATATGTACTTTTTCAAGGTGTCCTGGTGAAAAAGGGATAAAGCAAGAAAAAAAAGAGGGAAGCCAAAAACCAAATAGCAACACCAGTCAGACAAATATGAAGTCAAACAGTAAGTTATCATTTTCTCTTATCTCCTATTAGGTTCCCGATTTCCTTTCCTGAAGGAATTAACTCTTTCCTGGGACACTACGTACAGTTCTATGGGCACTAGTAGGAATATCATCCAACTAGTTCTCTTTGATAGATAAGCCTCCACAAGAAATGTCAGCAGACAACTTGACCTCTGAGTGATGATAACCAAGGTGAAAGCATACCCTCAACCAACTAGGAATGCAAGCAAGAGATAGCTTTCTGTGTGATTTTCAGTTCCCTAGGCTAGTGAGTGACACAGTCAATGTCACTGATCTAAATTAGTGGAGATTATCTTACAACAGATCCAGGATTGAAGCTGAGAGCAACCTCATTTTCAACATTCAACAACGCAGTCACATTTAAACCATGGTTAAATATCTTAATATCATCATCAAATAAAGTTTTTCCTGCACAGAAAAGTAACATGAGGGTTACAATTGTATTGTTCCTCTCTTTTGTCTTCCGGCTTCTGTGGTCATGATTAACGTCCAGTTATCTTGATAGCACAGTGGCTAGATTCTCACAATCACAGAACTGTTAACATGCAGGAGGCGGCCATTTGGCCCATCATGCCTGAATTAGTTCTATCACTACGTGCCAGTTTCCTGCCTTTTCCCCATATTCCTGCACACCACTTCTTTCCAAATAATCATCCAGTGCCCTCTGGAAAGCCTTGCCTCCACCACATTCACAGGCAGTGCATTCCATATCCTAACTACTCACTGTGTGGAAAATATTTTTCTTGCACCACTCTTCCTTCATTTACACGTTATTTTATAACCATGCCCTCATGTTCTTTCTTTAAGTGAAAACGATCTCTCCCTTTTTATTCCGTGCAGCCTGCTCAAGATTTTGAAAATTTCCATCAAATGTCCTCCTAGCCGCCTTGTCTCTAAGAACAGTTCAAACTTCGCCAATCTTCCCTCATAATTCAAGTTCCTCATTCCTCATATCATTTTTATAAATCCCTTCTGCACCCTCTTCAATGCATCACATCTTTTCGACACTGTGGCACCCAAAACAGTACATAAGCTTCCAGCTGAGCTCTAACAAGGGTCAGGTCCAAGTTCAACAGCAACTCCTTTCTCTTCTATTCTATGCCCGTATTAATAAAGTCCACGGCACTATGTGTACTCTCCACCTATCATGCCACATTCAATGATCTGTGTACATATGTATCCAGATACCTCAGCTTCTGCAGCTCCTTTAGAATTGTACCGTTCACTTTATTTGTCTTTTGATGTTCTTCTGACCAAAGTGAAGCACCTCACACTTGTCTTTGCATTGAACCCAATCTGCCAATTATTTGCCCATTCCACCAATTTAACTATGCCCTTTGGAGTTCCACACAATCTTATTCACAGTTTACAATTCTTCCAAAAGCATGTGCAAACTTTCCTCCTCTGCATCTGCCTTTACAAAAGAGGATGATTCTGCCCAGGCGATGATGACAAAGTTATTAAGCACCTCTGCTATCCCTCTATCCCAATTCATAAATCCCTTCTTTGGTCTCTAACTGGTACCTTTAACTACTCTCATTGTTTCGATGCGTAGCTCATAGAATCTTTGAATGCCTACAGTGTGGAAGCAGGCCAGTTGGCCCATTGAATCATAGGAAGGATATAACTTAGCTGGAAAGGATTCAGAAAAGGTTTACCAGGATGTTGCCAGAAATGGGCGGTTTAATTTATAAAGAGAGGCTGGATAGGCTGGGACCTTTCTCAACAGTGTGTAAGAAGTTGAAGGGTAACATTATAGAGGTTTATAAAACATGAGGGATATAGATACGGTGAATGGCCAGTGCATTTTCCCTATGGTGGGAGGTTTCAAGACTAGAGTGTATGTTTTTAAGGTGAGAGGAGAAGGATTTAAAAAAAATATAGGGGCAACCTTTTTTTTTTTACACAGAGTGGTTCGCACGTGGAATGAACTTCCAGAGGCAGTGGTGAATGTGGGTACAGTTACAATATTTAAAAGACATTTGGACAAGTACACGAATAAGAAATGTTTGGAGAAATACGGGCCAAACACAGGCAGGTGAGACTAGTTTGGTTTAGGAACATGATCGGCAGGGACTGGTTGGATCGAAAGATCCATGCTGTCTGACTCTGAGCACCACCCCTTTGAAGAACATCCCAGACAGACCCACCCCCCTACCCTATCCCTCTAACCCTGCATTTTCAATGGTTAATCCATCAAACCTGCACAGCCCTGCATACTAAGGGCGATTTAGCATAGCCTATCCACCTAGTCTGCATATTCTTGGACTGTAGGAGGAAACCAGAGGACCGGAAACCCACTCTGACACCGGGAAAGTGTGCAAATTCCACACAGTTGTCCGATGGTGGAATCAAACAGAGGGTATTCCCTGACACAGTGAGGCAGCAGTGCTAATCAATGTGCCCCCCCCAATCGCTCCTAGTTTTACAAAATTAGTTTTTGTCATAATTACACTCAACATGTCTCGGTTGGGAAAGGGGGAGAAAAAAAAAATCAAATGGAGGTATGATTCTGATTGCCAGAGTGGAAAATGCTTGAGTGACAAGACTGGAATAAGACAGCATCCGGTGGAGCTGGGATTCTCTGCTGGCAGTCACAAAGTCTGCGATTCTTTATTATCCAGGAAAACCTGTAAAACTGGTCACTTGAGCAAGATTCAAAGAAATGTTTATGTTTGCGGAGCTATATCCGGACAGAGGTGGCTACTTATCTCTGGTAACTGAGCTGGAATATAACCAAGATCAGAAGCAAAGAAGTCTCCTCCATTGGTTAATAAATTCTTTGTGAAGTAACATTGGAAATGCATTGACATTGCTCAAAGGGGACTGTCCACAATACAAAACTATCTCTAAAATTACCACGTACAAGCATCTCACTGGATGGCTGGTGTGGCAAAAGGAAAAAGAGTCTGAATGGTGCAGTCGAAAATTATTTTTTGAGGTTAAAGTGGAGACACATTATTAGGCCAGAGTGTCTTTTCATTTCTCTTGAGACCGCACAATATTTGAGCTTTGCATTGCTGAGGGAACATCTCCAATCTTTAGAAGCGAAACCAATTATACAATCATTAGCAAATAAAAAAAAACAAGCAAAGCTGAAAAGGAGAAGAAAAATTGTGATAATGAGGAACAGTCTGGTTATGATACAGCACCAAGGAAAATGACATCATGTAGGATAATGTTTTGAGAGAATGATTTGTGTAATCAGCTTTCAAAGTCTGGCAAGGTAAAACAAAATCAAAACAGGCTCTCTGCAGAATCAACTTTCAATCATACAATCTCTCTATTGTGTGATTTCAGAAAGTGGATTTAAAAACCTCAGACTCACGTATGCCCCAGATGGTATACATTGGTAGATCTACATGATGCCTTTTGTTTTAAGTTGCTGTTAACAAACATCCATGAACCATTATAGTAATGTCTTGTGACATCCTTGACAGAATGGAAATTACATCAACTTCTGTTGGCACCGATCAGCTCCTCTGCTCATGGTAAGTGGGTCTGGGACTGATTATGTGCCATTAAATTCACAGCCAATATTCTTCCAATAAATCTAAACTATTTTGCTGAAGAGTTCCCTCAGGTAAATTATACACACATGTTCATGCAATCACAACCTTCCTCGGATTTTTTTTAAGAACTTTTTTTTACTGATGAGAAGTTAAGGAATTGATATGGTTCAATGCGTTAATATTTAACACAAAAATCTATAAATGCATTTTATAAAGCAAATTAAACATATTTTCGAAATTATAGATGTAATTACAAATGTAATAAAGTGACAGTTTTTTTCCCTGCAAAGAAAGTGGATGTAAATTAATGTTGATCAGCACCTGAAAACTATGATGCCATTACATTTGCCTGATCATTTAAATGTGTGGCATTGAGTTCCAAATTATATAGTCCAGTCTTTGCTGAGTTAGCTGCTCTCGGCTGAAATCCTAGTAGCCTAAACTAAGCAAAAATGAAGGTTGATATTCCATTTATGACTGCTACCCAGTGACTATTGATATAAGCCTATTAATTATAGGCAACAACAGAATAAGACATATCACCACATTCAGCCCCGAAACTGCATCACAACACTCAGTGTTTTTAGGAATAAAAGCAGAAACTGGGGTGGAAAAGACATCACTTCATTTGAAATAAGAATTGAAGATTGAGAATTCTTTGAAAATCAAATCGCTGCA
Source organism: Stegostoma tigrinum (assembly GCF_030684315.1). NCBI lineage: Eukaryota > Metazoa > Chordata > Chondrichthyes > Orectolobiformes > Stegostomatidae > Stegostoma > Stegostoma tigrinum. Next base: position 48,966,194 of record NC_081361.1, on the reverse strand, counting down.
TGAGCAACCATAACCTGGAACTTCCTACAGGGCACTTGTGAAAACAGAATGCATCGCAGCAGTAGGGGAAAAACTACAAATTCTGTGGACCATAGTTGTTTTTGGGCTGTGTTTTGCTCCTGATCACTTGCAAGGTGTGAATGAACAGGAACAGTCAACTTCTGAAATGCTGCCATCGTCACTGTTTATGAGCTGTTGTTGGAAAGACTGATCTGTTCTAGAGCAAAACCCTCCAATTTTTTTTTTAAAAGAACACCACAAATTGCTATTAAAATTGATAGTTGCTTAGGCAACCAAAACTGTAATCTCAAAGAATTACTTAGCCCCATCTTGCCCTTTGCTGACAATTTGAAAGAGCTATCCAATTTGTCACTTTCCAGTCTCTTTCTAATTTTATTTTGACAGTTACTATTTAATCAGCTTCCACCATGCCCTGGGCAGTACATTCTGTTTCATCACAAATCACTGCTTAAAACTATTCTCAGCTCCCCTCTGGCTCTTTATCAATGATCTTAAATCCAAGTTGTTGGGCTACTGACTGTCTGACTGGCCAGTGGAAACAGTTTCACTTTAGCAATTGCGTAAAATTTCCTCCATTTTAAGACCTTTATTACTTATTCCTTTAACATTCTCTGCTCAAACGGGAATCTTTTCAACATTTGGTGACAAACTAAGTGTCCTTGCACTTGAAAATGGCCATAAGAAAGGGAAGAAAAACAGCAAGAACTGTGCATCAATCTGCATTTCAGCAAATTCCATTTAAACGGGGTCTGGACTCTTGCCTTCTTGCCTTCACACCATCCTAGTCCTTACACAATCACGATCTTTTCCGAACAAATTAAGCTGCAGTTACAGCACTTCAGAATGAGGATCATCAAATGTGGATGAACTCTCTGTTTCAAACCTCGCAGATGCTGACTGGCCTGCTGAACATTTCAGCATCTCTGTTGTTACTTTGATTTCCAGCTTCTAATTATTTTGATTTTATAACGAAGCATGGATTCAAATGTAGTTCCTTAATATGTCACACTCAACTAGATGGACCAGGGCACAATTTGTTTTTTTTAATGGTCTGATCTTGACATAATCTCAATGGTCTATTAAAAATGTTTACGTGCTTTTTGTTTGATTTTTTAAATGGTTTGTACTTCATTCTCACTAGCTCGTGTATTAGGTAATGCAGTCACATTGTAATAATCGTTTCAGCATTTGTGTGGGCATATTAGGTATATCAACTCACATGGATGGAAAATTAGAGTTAATCATACCCTCAATTATAGCTTCAATAAACTTAAAGCTGCAACATACAAGGCAGGTATTGATTTTTTTAAAATAAGCACAGTATTTAAATTGGCACAAGACAATAGCCACAAATTAACAACTCTTTTTCAGAATAACTCTACACACGGAAAAAATCTTTTAACCTAAGAACATATTTTTGCAGGTTGAGAAGGTCACAGTTAATGCATTTCCATCAGCCATATGGAAGGATGAAACAGTTTAAACAGGTGTTTACCACCCTTTTATTGCAATTCAAATCTCAATCTCAATTTTAATTTTAACAACTGACACAGTTCAAAATCCTGAAGAAGAGTTATTGGATACTTTCGCCTTCTCTATCCATAGATGCTGTCAGACCTGCTGAGTTACATTTTTCATTTCAGAACTCCAGCATCTGCAGCACTTTGCTTTTATACTATTGTTTAGTTTTTCATCCAGCTCACAATTACTGAAGTAAGAAAGGTTTGTGGTCAGGAAGAATGCGTAATTAAAAGAGTTTAACTTTTATTATATCAGACATATACAGTATCATCATATCAATGCCTGCTTTCTGTTCAAATTGGTGCTTTTGTTTTACAATTTACAGGGCTGTTAATGACAGGGCTCCAATATAAACACAGTAAACATTTCCCAGCAATGGAAAATTAGGTATATTTCAGATCAATAGCATATACTAAAATAAACTACACAAAGTCAATTCAACCACCCTAAACTAAAGCCCCAGAACCAATCCCCATTAACTCAAACCAAAGGTTTTCACAGCGTAAATTCAACAATGGGCAGAATGAGCAAACTCCACGTCGACAGTCACATGAAAATGGAATTGAACCCAGGTCCCTAGCACTGTGAGGTAGCTCTGCTAACCACTGAGCCACTCACAGTGTTGCAAAGATTGCCATAATTGAACGGTCTTATATCCACCCCATACTATAACCTGTGACTTTGAAATGGCATAAGATATTGTTAAGGCAGTGCTTTTTAAGAAAAGCTACGCTGTAAATCATTGTTGCATGATTGTTCTGTTAAAAGCCAAAATTAAATCTGAACATTTAACTTCATGATGGTCTTGTAGCTTAAGACAATTTAGCTCAGACTTGTGCGATATGACAATTTCTGTAGGTTTCCTGCCACAATTCAAAGTTGTGCAGGTTAGGTGGATTGGCCATGCTAAATTCACCATTGAGCCTAGGGATTTACAGGTTATGTAGATAAAACATGGGAAATATGGGGTTACAGTGGTGGGGGAGTAGTTTGCTCTTCAGAGGGTCAGGACGGAAGGGTCAAATTACCTGGGTCCACAATTTAGGGATTCTATTATCATAAAGCAGCAGTACTTTTACTGACATTAATGGGAGAGTTTACAATAACTATTTTCCTTAAGTGTTTGAAATAGGGTAGCCATTCAAATGGGATAATTGGGTTGGTCCAACATATAATGACAGTCTTCGGGACAACTTCCAAAAGAAATTCAGGAACTTCAGACTCTCTCAGGATGCTAAATAAGCCATTGGAATATGGAAACTGCAGACTTGCACCCAGGTGAAAACCAACTCCATTAAACAGGAAGTGCCATGCATTCCTAAGGGTCCTACTCAGAAGATTTTCTTTATCAATCTGTTTCATTTGTTCAAGGATATGGACATTGCTTCCAAGGTCAGCAGTTGTTGCTTATTCTTAATTGCCCTTGAAAGGATGATGGTGAATTACTTTCTAGAATCACCACAGTCGATGTGGTGTGAGTACAGCCACAGTACTGTCAGAAAGGGAGAGGAAACATTTGACTTTATCAGCGGTGCACCACAATCACGTAAGCCTTTGCTGAATTCGATGAATCTGCTGGAACGCTGACTCCAATGCAGATTGTAAAACCTTCGCCCAAATTGTACAACTGCAACCTAAAGAAAAGCAAAGTGAGAACTCGGAAGTGGGCATTCAGCCAATGACTGTTCTTTCCATCGACCACATGCAGTTTACCCTCGGATAGGACCTGAGCTACATTTTTCATCTCCCTCAAGATTCTGCAGTTCTGGTAAATTACACTAAAAGTCTTTCAACCCACAAGTACGTCTAAGACCGTTTCTCTTCCTTGGCATAACATTTCAGTGCTATTACAACTCAGGAACCATAATTTTCCACATAGCTTATTATCATCTTTCAAGTTCTTACAGATGTTCATTTTTTCAGAAAAAAGTGTTATTTGACATAATATTAACTGCTTTTGTTATGAGTAATTCCTCATTTTTGTTAACTATTAGGAAAAAAAATTACACTGTCAGATGGTACTTAAATCTCAGAAGCTTCAAAGTGGCAATTAAGTGACTTACTTACTTCTAGATTATCTATTCCTCTCTCTTCTAAACAAATCTGGATCACATATCAACTTAATTTTATTTTTTTCAAATGATTTCAGTTCTGTCAGTCACTTCTCATAAGTTAGCCAGTGATGGAATGGCAATTTCATGCTCTTTAATTCTCAACATTGCTACAATAAGAATTAAGCCTTTTGGCCTCTGATTTGGCGGGGGGGGGGTGGAGTTTGCATTTCCTTAATACTTTACAGCCAGTGAAGTGCACTTGAAGCTTAATCACTGTTATGATGTATGAAATGCATTAGCCAATGAATGCTCAGCAAACTCCCACAAACAGCATTGCGATAGAAACCAGAAAATCTGTCTTTCTGTGAATCGAACTGAGAGTTAAAATTTGGCCAGAACCCCAGGGGTAATTCCCCAGGTTTTTTGTTGAAATTGTGCCAGTGAATCTTCACATTTACCCAATCAGGCAGTCAAGGGCTTGGTTTAGTATCTCATCCAAAAAGAAGGTACCTCTGACAGCATTCATTCAGTGCTGTACTGGGCTATCAGCCTTGATTTCTGTGCTCATTCTGTGGATCTCAAACCCAGGAGCGTTATAGGTGGGAGTGCCACCAACTGAGACACATGTAATAGCCACGGCTCAGTAAATGGACTGCAACAAACTTGCAGAATCAATGGTGTATCTCTGAAAAGACCCCAAGTTCTGTATCCTAGGATCAATAAAGTTGCATGTGGAAGCCCCTGATCAGAACCTCAGTCATCAGTCATTATCTAGCAGCTCATCCAACGGCCCCTTGGCCTAGGGGGTACATTTTGGGTGGATTGGGTTTGAGAGGAGTAATATCACTGCTGACCATCTATCTGTCCGTATGCTATACTTACACAGTGATTACTCCACAACGATCCGGAACTAACTGATTACTTGTCCAGCCCGCTCCCTTGACCCATTTACAGTTACTGCAGTAAACTGTAGCACCTCTCCGTTTAATCTGACTCAGATCAGCTACACAGCACAGACCAGGGATTAAATATTAGCCCACTATGAGCAGAATACTTGCACAGTCACGTTCTTGTTCCAATTCAGACTTTAACAGCTTACGCTTATAAAGGTGCCTACAGATGTTTTTGAACATTTAGCACAAAATTCCAACTGTTAAGTTATTGGGTCAATTCCATAAACATGAAAAGCATGATAAAACATTCTTAACAAAAAAAAGTTAAGTATTGCCAAAAGTTTGCATTCCACAATACAGTACAATCTAAGTTATCCCCAGTTTTCTGCACTTGAGCACTCCACTCATTGTTTCAGATGCCTCATGAGTTCAGAGGTACTGCATGAAAATCAAGAGAGTCTCATTCTACACATCAACCTCATCTAACAAAAAAAATTCTCCTTATGTTGCTGAAACCATCTCACAATGCTCAGTAGATTGTATTACCAAGCTGTAAAGTGTCAGGTTTCGTGGCAACTCTATTTCTTTCCCCAGAGATGCTGCCAAATCTGCTGTGTAGTTCTAATATTTTCATTTTTTATTTCAGATTTTCAGGGTCTTCTACATTTTGCCCTTGCCTTTCGTAAAATCATACTTAATTAACTCACATTTTTCCAATTGATTGTTAATTTTATCCCAGATTATTCTTCCTAAAGCTTTCCCTACATAGCACATAGAACATTACAGCACGGTACAGGCCCTTCGGCCCTCAATGTTGTGCCAAACTGTCATACCGATCTCAAGCCCATCCAACCTACACTATTCCATATACGTCCATATGCTTGTCCAATGGCGACTTAAATGTACCTAAAGTTGGTGAATCTACTACCGTTGCAGGCAAAACGTTCCATTCCCTTACTACTCTCTGAGTAAAGAAACTACCTCTGACATCTGTCCTATATCTTTCACCCCTCAATTTAAAGCTATGCCCCCTCGTGCTCGCCGTCACCATCCTAGGAAAAAGGCTTTCCCTATCCACCCTATCTAACCCTCTGATTATTTTATATGTTTCAATTAAGTCACCTCTCAACCTTCTTCTAATGAAAACAGCCTCAAGTCCCTCAGCCTTTCCTCGTAAGACCTTCCCTCCATACTAGGCAACATCCTAGTAAATCTCTTCTGCACCCTTTCCAAAGCTTCCACATCCTTCTTATAATGCAGTGACCAGAACTGTACACAATACTCCAAGTGCGGCCGCACCAGAGTTTTGTACAGCTGCAGCATAACCTCTTGGTTCCGGAACTCGATCCCTCTATTAATAAAAGCTAAAACACTGTATGCCTTCTTAACAGCCCTGTCAACCTGGGTGGCAACTTTCAAGGATCTGTGTACATGGACACCGAGATCTCTCTGCTGATCTACACTACCAAGAATCTTACCATTAGCCCAGTACTTTGCCTTCTGGTTACTCCTACCAAAGTGCATCACCTCACACTTGTCTGCATTAAACTCCATTTGCCACCTCTTAGCCCAGCTCTGCAGCTTATCTATGTCTCTCTGCAACCTACAGCAAGCTTCATCACTATCCACAACTCCACCGACCTTAGTGTCGTCTGCAAATTTACTAACCCATCCTTCTATGCCCTCATCCAGGTCATTTATAAAAATGACAAACAGTAGTGGACCCAACACCGACCCTTGCGGTAAACCACTAGTAACTGGTCTCCAGGATGAACATTTCCCATCAACTACCACCCTCTGCCTTCTTTCAGCAAGCCAATTTCCGATCCAAGCCAATTTCCCTGTGCTGAGGTTAAACTGACTGACTTGTAGTTGCTAGGTTTATCCCTACACTTCTTTTTAAACAGTGACATTACACATACAGGCAGCAATCCCACTACATGAGAAGGATTGGGAGATCATTGCCAATACCTGCACAACTTTCACCTGGGGCTTCACTCACAGGACCCTTAGATGTATTCTATTCAAGCCTGGTCACTTATAAATTCTAATTATGCCCAGCCTTTCTGGTACTTCATTTTTGTCAATGTTTAGCCCATCCAGCCTCTTAAATACCTATTTTTACACAATGACTTGGTAGTATCTTCACCAGTTGGTAAAGACAGATGCAATGTACTCTTTTGTAACTCAGCTGTGCATTCACATATACAATCTCTTTCTGGCCTCCAACTGGCCTCTTGGATCCTGTTTCTATTTCTAAGCCTATGGAAGATGTCTAGATTTCTTTTTTATGTTTATTTCCAATCTCTTCTCGTACTCTCTCTTTGCACCTCTGATTTCCTTTTTAACTTCTGCTCGCACTTTCTATATTCTGGCATGTATTGTCAACCAGACAGCTATCAGGTACAACCTGTTTCTGTTGTGTCCTACTCTCCATTTCTTTTCCCATTCAATGAGATCTGGCTTTAGATGCCTTACCTTCCCCCACACTCATCCACACATACTTTGATTATACCGGAACCATTCTCTCTTTAAAGACTGTTTTGACTGTCAATGTTTGATTTGGATTGACTTGGGATGAACCTGTTCTTATCCCATTGCAAGTAGCTCTCCTTCAGATTGCTGCAATCCCTTTTCCATAGCAAACCTAAATTGTAAAATGCTATGATCACTGTCACCTAAATATTCCCACAGGGTCATTTCACTTACTTGACCCAGCTGATTCCCAAGAACCATATCCAGCAATGCCTTGTTCTTCCTTGGGTCATAAAGATACTGATCAAAGATATTTTCAGACACAGTTCTCCCCGTTCTCTACCCTTTACACCTTCAAATCTTGATTAGGGTAAATATCAGAGTTCTATCGTTTTACATCTCTTTGGAATTTACCTGCAAATATGTTCCTTCATTTTTTTCCCATTAGCTGGTCATTAGCAGAGTAAAATCAATTGAATAATAATGCTTTAATTGCTTTTGAACTCTAACTAAACTATTCTCCACCCCTCCAGAACATCCTTTCTTTCTTGAACTGTAATGTCCATCATAGGGACTGGTTAGTGCAGTTGGCTTGCTGGTGTAGTGTGTGCAGTTTGGAAAAATGCCAACAACACAGGTTGAATTCCTGTTTCAGCTGAGATAGGCTTGGGATTCTCCAACTTATCCTGCTCCTGACAGTGAAAGGCAATAGAAAATTGCCACTGGGGAAAACCATGAACTGTCAAGGAAACAACTCAGAGTGAGGCATCAGCAGACAATGAGCCATGGACCTGTCTTTGGATATTTTAAAACTTTTATCTCAAGACGGTTGGAATATAAAAGCAGCGATATGCTTCCGAGACTTTATAAAGCTTTAGTTAGGCCCCATTTAGAATACTGTGTCCAATTTTGGGCCCCACACCTCAGGAAGGACATACTAGGCCTGGAGAGTGTCCAGTGGAGATTCACATGGTTGATCCCTGTAATGGTAGGTTTAACGTACAATGAACGTCTAAAGATCCTGGGATTGTACTCATTAGAGTTTAGAAGGTTGAGGGGAGATCAAATAGAAACTTACAAGATAACGTATGGCTTAGAAGGGGTGGATGCTGTGGAGTTGTTTCCATTAGGCGGGGAGACTAGGACCCGTGGGCACTGCCTTAAAATTAGAGGGAGTAAATTTAAAACAGAAATGAGATGACATTTCTTCAGCCAGAGAGTGGTGGGCCTGTGGAATTCATTGCCACGGAGTGCAGTGGAGGCCGGGACGTTAGATGCCTTCAAGGCAGAGATCGACAAATTCTTGATCTCACAAGGAATCAAGGGCTACAGGGAGAGTGCAGGGAAGTGGAGTTGAAATGCCCATCAGCCACGATTTAAATGGCAGAGTGGACTTGATGGGCCGAATGGCCTTACTTCCACTCCTATGTCTTATGGTCTTATGGTCTTATCACTTATCTGGAAGTCCAGTGGACCTGGTTGATACATTGCACCTATCCGTAGCCCCTTTATCCCCAGAAATAATATAACATTATGGTAGAAATGAAGGTCATGTCATTGGCAGTCTGTGGTCTAGTGAACTTTCTGCATTCCAGAGGACGAGCGTGTTTATTTAATATCACTGACTCAGTGTTTTTCAAACAATGAGCCAATTTCCTTCTCAATCTTCTCCCAGCAGTTTCTATTTTCAATTGCTTTTAAAAGAAATCTAAAGAAATTTTTGGAGAAGTCTGTTCCAGTGCGTAGAAAATTTCAGCGTCTCTACACTAAATTACAGAAAATCTGGACTCGTGAAACAGGTCTAAGCCGGTTTCTGTTGATGCTTAACCTTCACACAAGGAGCAACCCTAATCTCATTTGTTCAGCCTGTTTTATATTCCTTTATCCCCCTTCCTTTAACCACTTATTTGATCTCATTTTACATGATGACATGGTCTCCGCTACAATGGTTATGCTTCATAGCCATCAGAGCTATGTACTAAAACGTTCCTCGTACTTCCTTGTCCTAAATGTTTTATATTTAACTTCATGTCTTTGTGCCTTCATTCTAAACCCCTCAATCTCTGCAAACACTCTACTTCTTTCTACTCCACCCCATCTCTTTATCATTTTAAAATATCTCAATTGCATCATCCCGTAATCTATGTTTTGATGAAAAGAGACTCCATTTTGTTTTAACTTGTCCGAGCAAAGTCCCTTTTCCCTTTCTGCTGAGATGTCATCAGCATTGAAAACCCAAAAAACAATTCTTTAAAAAACTCAGAAGTGTCAAGGTAATGTGAAAGTTATGCCAGTTTCTCAGAAAAAAAAACAATGATGTCTAACTAACTTCTCATGGTTTTCCAGGGTAAAATTCAGTTCTTTAATACTCAATTTTACAGAGGTGCAGTTACCTTCTTCATGTTTAGATATTAAAGGCACCATTAAGCTGGCAGTAAAAATGTTTCACATTATGAAAGAGGGCTGATAAGTTTATAGCGGAGCAATGCTACTAATGACATGAGCCCATAGGCAGTTAAGCTTTTCAGAAACTTGATCCATCATTTCAGTGTCTTTTATGTGCCCTCCAATTACCCTGGGTAACCTTATTTAATGTTCACATCAGAAATTTTAACACAGGAAGGATGCATAACTGGATCTGATTTCTTGGTGTGGCTCAGTAAATATGATGAAGGAAACCATATCTTCCCATTTACAAATTTAAATCGTGCTTGTCAGTGATACCCAGATTATAATAACCGGGTTTGTCTTGATATTTCGGATTTGTTTCAGTCTTGGGTTCTAAATCTGCAGAAAGCAGCTTTTGTAAGTTAGGCCTACAATTTCTTAGAATGTGTGACACATTCTTGGGCATGTGATATAGGAACTGAACACATGCAGCGACACAGTCATTAAGTAGTAATTAAAAGTCCCAGAACAAGCACTGTTCTGGTTTTGGTTGTTCTTTGATGTGAGACTGCAATTTGGAAAATGATTATGGGCTGAATCTTAACTTGATACAACACTTAAGTCTTTTTGGAAGGTGTTTTTCCGCGAGGCCCAGCAGGTTTTCTCACTGTAACTTAGTAAACTTACAACATTAACACCTACCCTGCTCCCTATGGTGTCTCATTCTGGGCCTGACTTTTCAGTGTCAGGGCCAGAAAAACTTAGCACCAAAAGATTGTCATCGTTTTCCTGTGCTATCATTGACAGGCTGCTGGGAGCCAGACTAGCATTGGCAATCAATATAATTGCAGTGTTACCACAATGCCATGCTGTGCCTGGCGCAGTCGGTATGGCTGGCACTCCCTTGCACGTGTTAGAAACAGAATTAGAATTCACTGTACGGGAGTACAGTGAAAAGTGTACAATGTCGCCATTCCCAGCCCCATCTTAAGTACAAAGGTACCTAAGCACAAAATCTTGGGTACAAAGTTGAAAAGTAAGGAAGTAAAGTTAAAAGTGCAACATTACAGTCCTTCTTTGATTTGATTTATTGTAGTCACATGTGCCTAAGTACAGTGAAAAGCTTTGTTTTCGGAGCAGTACAGTACTTAAGGTACTTAGCCATGCCAGTCTTGCAGTCCCCACAAGGATTCAATCTCTTCCACAGTGGGCTCAATCTATAATACCATTCTCTCATCCTAGTTACTGTTTAACCAACTTTATCCTGTCCAAAGCTGCGTGTTCTCTGAACACTCTCTATAAGCGACTGCTACAAGTGTTGTCAATACCCACTGAAGACCCACATTATCATTGTCCAGGAGGGAAACATTACATGCAGACAAATGTAAAAATGAGCTTTTATTTACAAATAGAGAGACAGAACATCAACAGAACCAAGTTCGCCCCCACTATACAAAACAAATTTGGGAAAGATGACCAATGCCTGTGTTTCATTTTATGATGATCTGTTATCCCCAGCTCTCATCTGTTGGATAAAAACCAAAAGAACTGCGGATGCTGTAAATCAGGAACAAAAACAAAGTTGCTGGAAAAGCTCAGCAGATCTGGCAGCATCTGTGAAGTAGGAACGTTAACAGAAGGACAGTAACAGAGTTAACGTCTCGGGTCCGGTGACCCTTCCTCGAAGTACAGTGCGGTACTATGCAGCTAGGAACAGGATAAAGTTCTGAGGAAGTGTCAATGCACCCGAAACGTGTTTTCTCCTTCACAGATGCTGCCAGACCTGCTGAGCTTTTCCAGCAACTTTGTTTTTGTTCTCATCTGTTGGATGTGCATATCAATGAGGCCCTTCCTGGCTTCCAGCACTCGATACAGCTGAGCTCGGTCAGGAACCAGGGCAGTTTGGTCCTCCTTGGGAGACTGCTTCCATTTCCCTGGCTCCTCAGTGTACGATGGTACCTTGTTGTCAGATCGCATTGATACAGCACAACACACTAGGATGATGCAACACACTCTGTCTGGATTACACCAGAGGGCCCATACCCCCACCCCAGACCGGTCCAAGCGGAGGAACTGCATTTCCAGCATCCCTATTGTCTGCATCACCATGCCCTGGGCCAAGACATTAACTCTGTGTTGGTTCAGGGGCTGTACAATGGTGGCAATGAGCCATGGTTGTAGTGGGTAGCTCTTGCCCTTCCATAACCAGTGTTGTAAGGCAGCTGGGCCGACAAACATACCAGGGACAGAAGACGGCACCAAGCGTGGCAGCTGCAGGAGCAGTGGTCAGGGCACACATCTCCAGGAAGTGGTAACACTAATCACTGCTTACACAGTCATTAACTGGGTGTAATACCTTTGTGTTGGCAAATTTTGCAGCATTGTGCTATGGCCCTCTCAGCCCTATGTGTGTAGAGTCAATAGTGCCCTGCATCGAGAGGAGGCCAGCAATATTTCTGAATCCTACTGTCCAGGCTGCAGCACTGGCCTTATCACTGGGGAGCAAAATGATCCCCTGTGACCTTGCTCCAATGACATGGTCTCTCTTCTGATAGATTTGTGGCTGTACGACTCAGAAGTCCCACACAGGTCACCCATCACTCCTTGGAATGATGGAGTCACATAGAAATTCAAAGCTGCTGTCACCTTCACAGTGACTGGGAGTGAACGGCCTCCCACTCCTACTGCCTCTGCTCCCAAACCAGTGACTGGGAGAAGGTGGTCTCCACTCCTGCAGTTTCCAGTCCCCTTCCAGTACCTGACAAGGATCTGTCACTGTGTCTCAGAACAAATGCATCGTGCTCATCCCCAGAACTGGAGTCAAGACTAAGAAACCTCTGGGCCTCCCGCAAGCCCCACACATGCTAAAGGGTCCAGAGGCAGCAAAAACCCTTCCTGAGCTGCTCCTCATTCTCCACGTCAGCCTGCTGCTGCTCCTGGGTTTGCTGCCAGCCCTGCTCTTCCTGCATGCACCTTCATAGGAAGGCAGCCACAACAACCAGTATCCCACCTGCAGCAGGGCACAGGACCCCCTGTGGAAATGACCTTCATTGGGAACACAAGGAGCAAGACAGGTTCTTAGGTGTCGGGGAGTCATGGTTGGTACTCCCTACAGAGCTGAGTGCACTACTGCACACAGCGAGACATGTTGCACCCTGGTAATGAGGGCCATGTCTCCATCCTTTATCCAGTTTCAGCCTCAGCAAGTTCACCAACTTAGTGAAAGTGCTGCACAGTCTGAATGACCAGCACCATTCATCAACTCAGGAGTGTCTACTGAGCTCGGAAACTCTTCGTATCCCAGATCCATGTCAACTGGTCAATATCTTACTGCATTCAGTACAGATCATTGTTAAACATACCTGGCAGATGTGGAAGTGTTGGTGCTCAGCTCCCACAACACACCCTTGGAAGTTACACAGGTAATGGTTCATCTTTGGCCAGCTTTGGCCTTTTTGAACATCATTGCTGCTCACTTCATCATTGTTGAGATGCCCATGTACAATTCACAAGCAACACCAACAGTAGGTTAAAGTCCAATATCTTGATGAAATATATGACAGTAATAAGAAGCATTTGGTTCTGTGGGTAATGATAACATGGAGTAGATGGAAATTCACAAAAAGTGGAACTAAAACATCTGCTTCGATTGGTTTGAGGATTAAGAGCAGTTCGGGTAACACATGGCACAATAATCATATTTTGAGCTTCTTAGAGCTTTTTTACAACCTGTTTCCAACTATGTAGCTTCCTCTCTTACATCCATTAGATTTAGGCTATACAATGAGAGGAAAATGCAGCACCAGTATTCTGGATTTATTGTTCCAACAGGAAGTGTGAAATGCATGGTTGTAGGTATGAACAAAATGCTATACTCGGGTAAAATCTGTCCCTCATGAAAACAGTACAGTCCAAAGTCAGAGGTTCTGTAATTTACACTGTGATAAAAGCAGGAACTTCTCATTGGAACTGTCAGGATTATGTGGTATGGAACGTAGAGTTAGGAGTCTGATCACCTTTCCTTGCAAATATAAACAAGATGATACATCATTTTGCAGCAAAAGTTTTTTTTTCTGTGCCTTTCACGGCCTGCTGCCTTCGTATCAGCAAGACAGAGCTAAGTGAAAGCATGATATTTTGCTTGTCTCTTGATGACTTCCTGTCTAATTCTCAACATTTATCTTCCCTCTTTAATATCACCTGTAAACGCAGAAACACAACTCTGACTTCCTTCATCCAAGTCAATCATATCTGCAGAAGTGAAAAGATGCCATAGGTTTAAGGTGAGAGGGGAAAGATATTACAACCTTTTCACGCAGATGGTGGTGCGTGTATGAAATGAGCTGCCAGAGGAAGTGGTGGAGGCTGGTACCATTACAACATTTAAAAGGCATCTGGATGCGTATATGAATGGGAAAGGTTTACAGAGATATGGGCCAAATGCTAGCAAATGGTACTTGACTCATACAGGGTATCTGGTCGGCATGGACAAGTTGGCCAGAATGGTCTGTTTCCATGCTGTATATCTCTATGACTCTATGAGGTCCCAGTGTGTGTGGCATCTGTCAGTCTCGAGAGGCTACTGCGACATCTTGGAAATCAAGGAACTTCTTTTTCCTCTCCCCCTCTGCCGCTTACCTCCCGATTAATTACAGTATGCACATGACAAAGTTAGCTTCAAATCCTTGCACACTTACTCTTGATCAATTTTGTGAAATCTTTTCAAATGTTTCCCAAAGTTCATAGACAACATTTTCAAAAAAAATTTAACACAAGCTGCCCTTTGCAAATCCACACTGACTGTCCTTGATCAGCTCAGAGATGTCCACATTTTCCAGCACTCCCTGATGAGAGAGTCCAAAAAGTGTAAATGTTTCCAAGGGTCCCTGACTCTCAAATCACTTGCACTCCTACTAAACCCCATAAAAATACAATCTGTTCACCCCTTGAAGCACTTCGCAGGAAAGTGATTGCAGTGTAAAATAATGCAAGCTGTCTTCTTGCTGCCCTGCAATGGTTTAATTGAAGTGCGTCCTGTCTGTGACTCACTATATGCCTTTTCCTAAGACGTTTTTCTCTGGTGGTGCAAACTATTAAAAAGCACCAAACTACACTAAGTAAATTATTGTAGACTTTTATTTTCAAGTATATCTTGCCTTACAGAATGTATATAAGTACAGATAATGGAAATTGCCTTGTGTACGTATGTGAAGTATTGGGAGTTGAAATGAAAATTCAGGAAAACCTACTCTAGCTAGGAAATGGTTAGGATGCAGAAGTTGCTTCCAATACTTGAAACAATTTGCATTTAAGTATTTAAGGTGAAACTAAATATGAAGAGCATTGAAGAGAAAATTTCAGCTGAAATAATGGGAAGAATATAATGACAGAAGTAAATGTTAGTAAAACTGGCAAATGTGACTTACTGGTCTTGTATGCTTTGAAATGAAGCTCCATTATGGCCAGAAAGTTCATTCACAAGTATTAGTTTTGTTTTACGGGTTTTTTCCGAAATGAGTTGGTTGAGAGATGGTTCATGTAAACATAAACAGTTGCATAGACCCGTGGGGTGAATGGCCTGTTTCTGGGTTATAACTTAGCGCTGATCACCCGTACAATCACCCCATTGTCCCTGTAAACAGCGTTTTTGTTTCTCATGTCTCCAACAGTAAGAGGTATCACGTGAGTTTGCTGTGGGGAATGTCAAAACACATGGCCACTTCCATCCAAAAGTTCAAACCCTCCACTTCCCTCCAATTATAGGGCTGCAAAATATGATAGGAAAGAATTGGACACATTTTCCATTTCTGATCTTGATTTAGAAATCTTGGCTGCAGAGTGCGCGTGTATTTTGAGTTAAGACCAGGCTGGTTATACACGTGTTGCCTTCCATGATACAATTCTCAGCAAAACCTACTGTTTTTCGTCACTTGGGCAAGATAGTCCACCCACTGTCACCATACACCAGAGGAAGTGAGCATGGTCCAGAGAGCAAGGAGCAAACTGTGGAGACGAATGCCAGAGAAATTGGAACAGGAACTTGTAAAGGTACTTCTATGCTAGAATCTCTGGGGGAATTTTCCGAAGCCCATGGAAACAGGCTAACCCAGACATGAAGGTGGGGCAAGGAGGATATTCCAAAATTAAGCTGTTAAGTGAGCAGCCTGACACGCTCAGCAGAGTGGCTGGGGGTCTGGGGGCCCATTGCCAACAGCGTCAGTTTGGTAGGCCCCTGGATGCAAACTGCTGATAGCTGGTCCAGTGGTCCACAGGGAGTATACACTACTGCGCCCCCCCAACACACACACACACACACACACAAACTTACTAACTGGAGTTACATAGATCAGTGGAGTACTGGTCACCTTGTGGATGAGTTTCCCCTCCAAAGTGTCTGATGGCTGTGGTCACAATTTATTGGTACAATATCAAGAACTCTTCAATTGGGCCTGTGGCCACACAAATCCATCATTGCCCTTTGTTCATGCTGGCAGCAGCTGCAGGAGCAGGACGCAGAAGTAGTCCCAAACTGCGAATGTTTTTCAAGGTAGTGAAATTTTGATTTGACTTGATTTATTATTGTCAAGACACAATGGAAAGTATTGTTTTGCATGCTAACCAGACATAAGAACATCACAGTAATGGAACAGAATGCAGAATATAGTGTTACAGCTACAGAAAAACTTGCATAAAAAGATCAACTCTAATATATGAAAGGTCCATTCGTAAGTCTGATAACAGCAGGAAAAAGCTGTATTTGAATCTGTTGGTACTACTGTCAAACTTTTGTATCTTCTGCCTGAGGTGAGAGGGGTCTTTGATTATGTCGGCTTCTTTCCCTGGGCAGCAGGAAGTGCAGACGGAATCAACGGAAGGAAGGCTGGTTTGTTCGATGGACTAGGCTGTGTACAGAACTGTCTACAATTTCACCCCATGCTTTTACAATTCTATGAAAGCAGTGCAGGCCTTCAAAAGGCTTAATGTCCAATCCGAATTCAATAGGCCACCACTACTTCAATTACCTAAAACCTGAGAGGGTGGTGACAGACAGGTATCAGATAATAAGTACATTAGAACAGCAGGAGATTACACTATAAATTACAAAAGATGTCTAGGGAAAAGAGCATAAGCCAAGGAGATCTAGAAGATCATCTAAGCTTCAAGAAAGAGGATTTAAACTGTGCATTGTTTGTGGCTGAGCTTGAAGGATGGAGCCCAAGGAAATAAAATGACAGTCCCTTTAAGGCACTTCAGCGCAAAGAAGGTGGTATGATTAAGTGGGGACATAGGTATAAAGGCAAGTCAGAAGGGTTGGGAGACAATTCCTGAACCGAGGGCTAGAGAGCTGAAAATACAGCTGCTGATGGTGGCCTGAAGAAATCTGAGAGAGCATGAAAGGCTGGAATTAGAGGAATGCTGGGCGCAAAATGTTATGGAAAAGGTTATATAGCTTAGGATAGGCAAGGCCATTGGGGGATTTAAATATGAGATCAAGCTAATTATCCATTTATCTGACAGACAGTGTGGCATTTGTCCGCTTAGTTCACTAAACATCCTTTAGGCAAGTAAATCTGTCATCCTTATGCAGTCTGGCCTGCATGGGACTCTGGACCCACTGCAATGTGGTTAACTCTTAAGTACCCCAACAAGCCAAATTTTTGGGTTTCACCAGGGACACTCAGCTCCTAACCTCATTGCAGCCTTTGTTTAGACGTGGACAAAAGAGCTGAATTCCAGTGGTGAGATGAGAGTGACAGCCTTTGACATCAAGGCTGCATTCAACCAAGTGTGGCATCAAGGAGCCCGAGCAAAACGGGAATCAACGGAAATCAGGAGAAAACTCCCCATTGGTTGGAGGCATGTCTGGCACTATGGACATTTCTGCAAGAGTTCCTCAGTGTGGATCTTTTTAATCACTCTGTTCAGAGATGTTACAGCACACCTCTGGAGCAGGTGTTACTTGAACCCAGGCCTCCTGGTTCAAAGCTTGGGACATTAACACTGCACCGCAAGAATTCTCGTTATAGCATCCTAAGCCTAACCATCTTCAGCTGCTTCACATTGACTTTCCCTCTATCACAAAGTCAGAAGTGGAGATGTTCGTTGATGTTTGCATAATGAGTAGCACCATTCACAACTTGTCAAATACCGAAGCAGTCCCTGTTCAAATGCAGCAAGGTTTGGACAATATCCAGGCTTGGGCTGACAAGTGCCAAATAACTTTCACACTGCACAAGTACCAGGCAATATCCATCTCCAACAAGAGAGAATCTACCCACCCACCCACAGCACTGACCACTGGTTAACTTAGTTGGCTGGCATCTGGTTTGCAATGCAGAGTGATGTCAACAGCATGGGTTTAATTCCTACACTGGCTGAGGTCACCATGAAGGATCCTCCTTTTCAAACTGTCCCTCGCCTGAGACATGGAGATATTCAGGTTGAACTCCCTAATCGGAGAGCAGCTCCATGGTCCAGTAGGACTATGTTGGTTTTATTTCTTACTTTGTTCAAAGTCTAGTTCCTTTCACACATGCTCAGTAGCTATGTAATACAGCCATCAGATCACATTGAAGACTTGTTGATTTTGTATCCACAAAATGTGGCCATAGCCAGCGGACTCTTTGGAGGGGAAACTCACCCATGAGGTGACCAGTACTCCACTGCTCTATGTAACTCCAGTTAGTAAGTTGGTGTGTGTGTGTTGGGAGTAGTGTACACTCCTTGTGAGGCTGCCTTGTGAGAAGATGCTCTCTCTATCCATCCTGTCTTTCTCTCTGTTCACTAAAGCCTGCTACTGTTCACTCACAGGTGAGTATGGGTCTTGCAATTCTACAGTGGTTTTCGATTAGTTGGCTATTCTTTCAGGGCGGAGATTTCTATTTCCTGTGGTCCTTGATCCCAATGAAATCCCAGTTGATGTGGAGGTCCTTCTCAAAAGGACATGACACAAGGCTCTTAGCAAGAACCCCATTGCCTGGAGTGCACTCTGTCTGTTATGATAGAGTCGGAGGACGCAGAGTTAGAGAGCTAGGCAGTTTAATGGAGATCAGGGTTGATCTGAAAATTCGCAAATGTATGGCTCCATGCCACACTGTGCAGTACATTTACCCATTGCAATGACAGCATGTATTTACCTGCCTCAACACTGGCACAACAAATTACAAGTATACAAAATAAAATGAAAGGCTTTTGTTTTTTGTCACTGCGGTTGCAAACAGGACAAGTGGGTGGGGAGCACTGTATGAGCACGCAGGATCATCACGCAGGGTTTGTGAAAGAAGAAACAGGCGAAATACTGATGCATTAACAAAGAACTCAAAGGGTTTCTTTTTTCACAAGTTGTCACATCTTCATATAAAAGCAAGTCCATCACAAAAAAGCTATAAATTATAGTGGTTATATATTGAATTTCATATATTGCAAAAGCAGCCATAGAAAATGACATTTAAATGCACCCATTTTGTAATGAGTCCTCTGATTTCGGCTGGGGCTGGCAGAATGACTTCATCTGTGGCAATTAATTGCAACAAACCTTGAATACTGGCCACCTTTCAAAAGTAATTTATTATGGGCTGAGGTGTAGCATGAGGAGTTTAGTTTACATAAATGTGAGGTGCTGCATTTTGGAAAGGCAAATCAGGCCAGGACTTAAGGTAAGGTCCTGAGGAGTGTTGCCAAATAAAGACACCTTGGGATGTGGATGCATCATTCCTTGGAAGTGAAGTCGCAGTAAATAGGAGAGTGAAGAAGGCGTTTTGAACAATTGCTTTTACTGGGCAGTGCATTGAGTATAGGAGTTGGGAGGTTGTGTTGCAGCTGTACCGGACAATGTTTAGGCCACTTTTGGAAGACTGCATTCAATTCTGGTCTCCCTGCTATGGGAAAGATGTAACTGACCTTGAAAGGGCTCAGAAAAGATTTACAGGGTTGGAGGGTTTGAGCTATAGGGAGGGGCTGAATGGGCTGCAGCTATTTTCCCTGCAGTGTCGTAGGCTCAGGGGTGGCCTTACAGAAGCTTATAAAATCATGAGGGACATGGATAGAGTGAAGAGTCTAGGTCGTTTCTCAGGGTATAGGTTTACAGTGAGAGAGGAAAGATTTAAAAGGGGCCTAAGGGGAAACGTTTTCATGCAGAGGGTGGTGCGTGTATGGAATGAATTGCCAAAGTGCTGGAGGTTGGTACAAAATTACAACATTTTAAAGGCATCTGGATGGGTATGTGAATGGGAAGGATTGAGTGGGATATGGCCCAAATGCTGGCAAATGGGATGAGATTAATTTTGGATAACCAGTTGGCATCGACATGTTGGACCGAAGGGTGTGTCTCCATACTGTATATCTCTTTGACTCTATAACAACAACTTTGGTGGTGCGTCACCTACTCCAGTCTCCCTGTACTGATACCCATTCCAGTCATCAATATTAAATTCAACTCTAGAGGCACTGGTGTCTGGGAATGCTGAAAATTGGGATCATCCAGCCTGAATGGCCTCTTTCGATGCTGTAAATTTATATGACCTTAAAGGGAACACCTGAACAATGCAAAGCTGAAACATTAATCGTATCTGAAACTGACCCACAATTTATTGTCAATCCTGGGATTAATCTCACAAATATTTTTAGAACTTGTAAAGTTGACTTAACATTTTTATGAATGGAAAGATATTTATTTCCCTTAAATGCAATTTCAAATGAAACCAGTAAATGAAGACACAATCAGAGGGTTTCCATATGGACTTTGTTAACTTATTAATGTACACCAAGGAACAGAATAGTGGAGCATTTAAAGATGCCATTTTCCAAAGCTGGGGTCAATAAATTACTTGTGAGAGTTGGCCAATATTCAAGGTTTGTTACTGGACCAGGACTAAGTACTCCAGTACATTGAGGAACCAAATATGCAATAACTTCTCAGCTGGAAATGTCGAACTTTTACAGTAATGGCGAGTGTTATGGAAGAGTAATCCTCGGGGAGAGGGCCAGCAGCTGGCAATGAAAGGACGCAGTGGAGTAGACAAATCTCATTTCCTTGTTCCACAGACAAGGTTCCCAACTTCATCTGCACTGATCTGACTGACCTCATTTGAAGTGACGATCAGAACATTTAATTGGCCTCGGGTTGGGGAATAAGTCAGAAAACATTGGCTGGACTTTTACCGTGAAGCCTCCCCCCAGTCAACAATTGATTTACATTCACTGGGAAATGGTGGGTGTGGGGGATGGAGTGGATGATGGTTGACAGAAGAGGAAATTACTCATCTCTTGTGTCAATGTTGACCTCCACTGTGTATGTTTATGAGCTCAGTCGGCTTTAATCCGCCCTTCCCGCCCCAAACATCAATTGCCTCCCGAACATGAAACACAAGAAGTAATTGTTTCCATGAGGAATGGTAAGGAGCTATGATCAACTGCATGGAAGTTTGAAAGAGCAAAGCACATGACCCATTCCCCACCCCCACAATTCACTGCTGTAAAATGCACTTTAAAATCGACCTCCTTCCCCAAACTTTTGGCCATCCATCTTACAGCCTCTCTATGTCTCACAGTTTCTAGAGGTTTGAAATAACAACAATTTTAAAATCAAATGAGGGGGCTTCATTGAATGGATCGTTCAGATCCAACCATGTGCTGCAGACTGATACAGACCATAACGTACCTCCTGCAAACCCCTGGAGGAAGAAGGCTGTGCCATCGACTTCATTGATGTGTGCCCTGACTAGGAGTTGGTGCCCACTCCATTCATTGGAGGCTGATAGACTCAAGGAATCCCCATCCCACCTCTTCTCTGTCTGGCACTCCAGGGTGGACAAGGGTTGGAAATTGAGCTGTCTTAACATCACAGAACTTAAGCCAACAGGTGCTGCGCCTACGTATCACTCATCCACACTGGAAAACCTTAGCAGGTGCTTCACAGCAACATAGTTTATGTCAAATTATCACCATGCCACAACAGCGGCCAGTATTAACTTATTCAAGCTTGAGGGTACGTAATGATCCTGAGAGCCACATCACTCACCATCACACTGCAGTCTGTGTGTTGAACAATGGATGCTGTGTTTGCTGCCACCACAACTGCAGGGGGCACACTCACCACCAATACAGTCACACTGCCTGAAACCTCACTGACAGCATTGTCACAGGGAACTGTATATTTACATCAAAGAATACGGCCAAGAAATGGCTTTATTTTCAAACCATTACATTAATTCAATTCAAATCCTGCAATAGCAATATTCTCCGAATGCTTGTCCAGCCTGTTCTCTAGCCCTCCCCATTTTCCCTCCTGGTCCTTGCCCTGCTCCATTGCTGGGAGGGAGGCAGTGAGGGGTTGTACCTGCAGATTAAGGAGTGGAGAACTGAGTGGGGCACTGAAGGGAGCAGTGAGCAAAGTGCCAAGCAGGAACTGAGCAGGGCAGTGAGTACTCCTCAGGTATCTAACTATCAGGGACAAAGGACATGCTTATAAGGGCGCTTTCAGGTGCACTTTGTTGATGTCAACAGCACCAATTTCCTGCTCCAGTGAAGCGGCAGGAGATTCAGTGGTACACGAATGTGAATTCTTGTTACTGCTTTCTTCTAAGTACACATGTGGTTCATGGTGCTGGTAGGGCTTGGAACAAGGTCAGTCAGGTGGAGCTCATAGAATATGAGTTTCCTGATTGGGGCTGTTAACCTGGGTCCAATCAGAGAGCCCTGGCTGACAGAAAAGACCAGGGGTGTCAGAGGTTCTGTTCACTATGCCAGCTAGCTCTGAGGAAGTTGGATCGGTGCAAAGCTCATTCCAGGTGTAAATAAAGGGTGACTTGGTGATGGGATTCCAGCCTTTGTGGAGTTATTTCAGTGGTGATACTAAAGGAGTGCTAACTTCAGCAACTCCTGGGAGGCAATGGCCTAGTGGTATTAGCACTGGACTGTTAATCCAGCGACCCAGATAACGTTCTGGGGATCTGGGTTCAAATCCTGCCACTGACAAATGGTAGAATTTGAATTCAATAAAAAAAAACCTGGATTTAAGAATCTAATGATGACCATTGTTGATTGTCAGGAAAAGCCCATCTGGTTCACTAATGTCCTTTAGGGAAGGAAGCTGCCATCCTTGCCCGGCCTGGCCTACATGTGACTCCAGGCCCACAGCAAGGTGGTTGGCTCTTAACTGTTAGGCATGAGCAATAAATCTGCCTGGCCAGTGCCACCCTCATCGGTGTTAGTAAGTTTTAGTAAAAGTTACAGTTATATGCATTAATCGAAGGGACATGAACTAGAACTAAAAGAGCCAGGCTGTCACACACAGTGTCTCACTGCCTGTCACACAGACACAACAGCCACTTTAATTTGTAAAGATCAATGAAATTAATCATGCTTTTAGATTTGTTTCAGTTGTTCAGTGTTGATATTGCAGTTTCAAATCTATTTTGGATGTCGGAATAGCTTTATCACTAATCTTTGTTGTCAGTTTATGCTGACAGCAAACAAAACCACTTGGCACAAAAATCTGGACACCTCCACACCTCCTGAAATCTGTCAGCAGTCTAACAGTTAAAACCATTAGGCTGATATGAACAAAATCTGACGAAAGAGCGATAAATTTAACAGACACTGTTACATATTAGCAAATGACTGGCTCGGATGTCATTACTGTAGTTAATTGGAAACACAGGATTGTTTTCACTGTAAACATTTCAAATCAATGGTTCTACCCAAATTTAAATAAAGCCAGACTGGGCTCAAATCCAAAAAATGCTGAACTGCTCAAACAAGAAGGTAGGAATGCACTGTCATGATAACAGAAAACGCAGATCAGAAGATCACACAAGAGTTGGCTGATCTTAACCAAGGCTCCAAAAGAGGGCCATACTTTATTCGTGGCACTTCTGAGTGAAGGAAGAATCTGTTGTAATGTGCTTGTGCGACGATATTGGTTTGAAGCCAGGTCTAGCCTCAGCTCTGATGCATCTAATGCTCATATTGAATGGGCACTTGTTTAAAGTTCCAAGTAGTATCACACCACAAACAGAATCAGATCTCTTCAAGGAATTAAAGTCACTTGTAAATTAGGAAAAGAGAATCTTGGAATGGAAATGGCTTGGAGTAGAGTGAAATGGGGATGTAAGCATTACTTACTCCCCACCTTTTGGTCCGAACACAGCTCACAGCCCAAGTGCCCATGTAGTTTTGGCGGATTCTAGTTTCAAAATCCTAATCAGACTTCTGTAATATTCAGATGTCATACGAATAGGCGAAATAGTAGAAGAAGTAGGCCACTGGTCGCTATTCAATGGCAGATCCATTTGTGTTTCAAATTCCACATTCTCGTTTACCTCTGATAAACTTTGATTCCTTTGACTGCAAAAATCTGTCTTCTTCTCGTTTAAAAAATATTCAATGGGCCTCACAATCACTACCTTCTGAGGTAGAGAGTTCCAAGCTCACACAACCCTCAAATTAAATTTTAAAAAAACTCTCCTTATCTCTGTCCTAAATTTTATTTTAAAAAAGTGCCCCTTAATTATAGCCTGACCGATAAGAGGAAACATCCTTTCCACATCTGCCTTGTAAAGATCATTCAGAATTTTACGATTTTTTTCTTAAATCACACCTCACTATTCCAAATCCAGTGGAAACAAGCCCAGTTTATCCACAAGACAACCCGCTCATTGCAGGTATGAATCAAGCAAACCCTCTACGAACCACCTCCCATATCATCATATCGTTCCTTAAACAAGGAGGCCAAAACTGCTCACAGTATTCAAGATGTGGGTCAGCAATGCCCTTTATAACTGAAGCATAATATCTGGCAGCCCCAGTGGCCCAATGGATAAGGTTCTGGTCTCCAAAGCCAGGGATTACGGGTTCGAGCCCTGGCTGGGATGTAGGTACATTTATTACTGGCTCAGTGGCTAGCACTGCTGCCTCACAGCAGCAGGGATCTAGGTCTGATTCCATCCTCGGGCGACTGCCTGTTTGGAGTTTGCATGTTCTCCTCGTGTCTACATGGGTTTCCTCCAAGTGCTCCAGTTTCCTCCCACAGTCCAAAGATGTGCAGGCTAGGTGGATTGGCCATGCTAAATTGCCCGTAGAGTTCAAGAATATTTAGATTAGATGGGTCTAGGTGGGATGCTCTGATGTTCAGTGTGGACTCGTTGGGCTAAAGGGCCTGTTTCCACACTATAGGGATTCTATGATCTTTACTTCTATGTTCAATTCTCTTGTCATAAAGGCCAGGATCCCATTAGCCCTCTAGATTGTATGCTGTACTTATAGTCATAGAATCATAAAGATGTACAGTACAGAAACAGACCCTCCAACTCATCCATGCTGACCAGCTATCCTATATTAATCTAGTCCTATTTGCCAGCGATTGGCCAATAAAATCTATTTACCGACTACCTGGTTAGCCGTCTGTTTTAAGAGCCTAGAACAAAATCTATCTGGACCCCGTGTCTTGCCAACCTACAGCTTAATCAATTTACATATTAATACCACGTGCCTGGAGTTACAATTCGCTGGGTTAACGTACTCGAAATTCAGCTCCACTATTCCTAGAGTCGTTACAAATGTGAACATTTGATTAAACCACAAATTGTCCAATTTTACATATTGGTCTAATTCAAGTTAAAAGACTATGCGCACCATGAGTAAGTACATGTCTAGGACAATAACTGCTTTCAGCCAATGGCAAGATAGAAATGTGAGTTTCGAATTTATAACGTGAGCTTAAAGTTTACCCCTTGTTTACAATTCCCACACACATACAAAAAAAACACACACAAAGAGACAAGACACAAATATTGTGGTGGGGAAAGAAAAGTCAGGGCTGTACAGTTCTGGCACCACTTTGGATCACAGATGTCAATGAGTTGTTTCCTTTCTGTTCCTTTTCATTCCTTTCAATTCTTCAAAGATGTTGTGGATATCCTGATACTCCAATTTTCATTCATTGGTTAATAATTCAGCCTTTCAGTGGTAATTTTTCCCTCTTTCCTTTCAGTGCGGGAATTTGTAGTGGGCAGTTTACAGTGAAATAATGAGTATTAGCAGCAACCAGAAAGTTTTCTGATACTTTTCCAAACAGGAGGGGGAGACTTTGATTAAAGTGTTTTCTTTCCTCAGGCTAATGTTCCTACTCTGTTGTATTCACATTCAGACCTGCAACCTCTTGCCCAGGAAACAATCAAGTGGCTGTCACTATGTCGAACACTCCCCAGCCCACAAGGACTGCTCAATTTAAAACCAATCAAAAGACTGTCTCTGCAACAACTATCCTGAGTATAGATCCAGGAAGCTCTTGTAACTGGCATCCTTCACTTCCCCCATCCAAGCATACCACGCGTGAGTAAGCCAACATTGTACATCCAACTCAATGTGTTCCAGTAGCTCACTTTAAGACTATAACATCTTCCAGTTTCCTCAGCTTAAAGCAGCATCTTTTCCCACTTCTTAGTCCACAGTCCATACAAAAAATTGTCAGTGCATCAGCAATGATAGTTTCACCAAGCTTATCTTTCCATTTCACCTTCTGATTCACAGGCAATATTGGAATGTTTTTGAACCCTCTACACTAAGACAAAAGGAAAATATTTGTTCATTTCTCCTGCTATTTCTTTTATTGATAACTATTAACGCCCCACTCACTCGTGAGACAATGAACTGTCACCTTACATATTTTAATTTTTTGAATACACATAGAAATTCTCGCTACGCACTTCTATATTTCTAGCTAGTGTCATCGCAAGCTCTAACCTTTCAGTTATTCTATGCTGTTTTTTATATTCTGGTAATCATCTGACCTGCTGTTCATCTTTGTACAGCTATGTTCTTTTCACCCCAAGTTTGATGCTTTCCCTAACTTCTTTACAGATGACAGGTACTCCCCTAGGAATTTTCCTTTAGAATAGGAATATACTTATCCTGGATATTCTATAATATGCCCTAAATATCTGCTACTGTGTCTCTATCAATTTAATACCTTAGTATGGCAGTTTATTTATTTTAGCTCAGCTTTCACGTCCACGTAGTTGCCTTTATTTAAGTTTATAATAGTAGTCTTAGACCCAATTTTCTCTGTTTCAAACTGGACATAAAATTCAATCATTGTAGTCATTACCATCTAGTGGTACCTTAACTCAGACATCATTAATCCTATCTAATTTCACAATATCAAGTTGAATACAGCCTTGTCTCTGATTAGTGTCAGGTTGTTTCTTAGAGCAGCACAATCTGGAAAGCAGTGTATGAGCAATTCATTCAGGCTAATCTCCTCAGCAAAATTTCTAATCTGAGTCTTCATGTTTACATGTAGAGTAAAATTATCCACAATTATTGCCACCCTTTGTCACAAGCACTCGATATTTCTTCTTGTATACTTCGTTCTACTTTATATTGGCTGTTAAAGGGTTGTAGATCATTCCCACTATTGAATTATTTCTCCTACTATTCCTCATCTACCCCCAAACTGATTCTACATCCTCTCCTCCTTAACCAAAATCATACCTAATTACTGAACAAATACCATCCTTGATTTACTGTACTACTCCTCCACCTTTACCCAGTTTCATTTTCTTCTTGAATGTCATTTACCTCTCAACATTCAGGATCCAACTTAGGTGATTCTCCGGCTTCATTTCCATAATGGCTAATGGGCCACATATATTTACTTTGATGTGCACTATCTTACTTTACTTTATTAAGAATGCAACATACATTCGTACACAGAGCCTTTAGATTTGTCTTTTTGCTTTGTTAGTAACATGCTGTATTGATTTCTGGTCTTTGGTTAGGTTTTTTCCCTCTGTTCCTTCTTGCCGGTCTTGAAATCTCATTTCCAATATTTACCTCTCTTACCTTGTCTCTATTTTTTGATATACTGTATCATTCCACATTTGAACCTATGCCCCCTCTACTTAGTTTGGAATCGCCTCTACTACCTGAGATAGATAGTTTGGAGGAACACTGGATGTAGCAAGGTGCAGGTGTAGGTCACACCAATGGACTGCCTCCACTTCTCCCCAGTGCCGGTGCCAGTGCCCCACAAACGAGAACTCACTTCTCCCACATTACACTGTGAATCAAGCAAGCATCTCTCTAATTTTATACACCCAAGCCAATATGCACATGGCTCAGCTAACAATCCATACATTATAATCTTTGAAATTCTGTTTCTTAATTTACTGCCCAGGTTCTCATACTCTCCACGCAGAACCTGTTTCTTAGTCCTCCCGATGTCACTGGTGCCTGCATGCGGCATGAACTCAGGGTCATCCCCACTTCCCCACAGCACGTTCTTTTCCAGCTCAGAGCAGTTTATTAAATCCTGGCACCAGGCAGGTAACACATCCTATCATTGCTGTATGGATCGGTATAATCCCCATCACTAGGCTATCCCCAGTATAATCCTTTCTGCTCCTCTTATTGAATGGCCTCCTGTAGCACATGCAGTTCGCACAATCAGCCAGCAGCCCACTCTCATCCAAACAGGCAGAGAGAATTCCGACATAACTTCTATAATTGCCCACTGGCACCAGGTATTGAGAGACTGGATGAACAGATCTTAAAGGAATCTCTCAGTGAAAAGCAAGTTTGGGCTTGTTTTTTTACAAAAAAATAGATTTCTGAATGGTCAGGATGAGCAGCAACGACTCCTATCCATACCCATTGGTGATCCTGAGAGTGATGGCTCTGCCTGTCAGAGAACAATGAAGCCCAGTACTCAGAAATGCTGGCCTCATACTAAGGTGGCATAATTACATTATCAGCTTGGTTTTAAATCATTTAGATGTATTTAAAAACAATATTAGAGAGAATTCTCAACTTGCGAGGTAGTGAACAATAAAAACATTTATGCTACGATCCCAGCTGATGTTTCCGTTCATCAAGTCAGATCCAGTCTTAAATTCGGTCTGATAAATAAAAAACATCTAATGTGGTAGCCTTTCACTAAAGCATGGGCACACAATGGACAGATTTGGTTTTAACAATGAAGCAAGGTTCATTACATAAAAGAAATTACGTTTATATTACAGAAGCCAAGTTACTTATTTATAAGTGATAACGGGAACTGCAGATGCTGGAGAATCCAAGATAATAAAGTGTGAAGCTGATGAAGGGTCTAGGCCCGAAACATCAGCTTTTGTGCTCCTGAGATGCTGCTTGGCCTGCTGTGTTCATCCAACTTCACACTTTATTATCTTTACTTATTTATAACACACTTTGAAAGTATTCAAAACACGCAAAAGAAAGTTTCATCTATTCCCAAAACCATCACAGTACTCAAATACTACAGAAAGAGTCTTCTTTTCTATCACATCAGCTTAACATTATTGTTTCCTTCAATTCCTGAGCTTCAGGACTTCTTCCTTGATTATTCATACACATAAGCTTAAGCTTTCTTAGATTCAAATGAATCCTTCAGATTTTGAACAAAACACTCCTGATCTGGAATTTTCAAACTAAAACGCTCATGCTGAGATAATCGTTTTTCCAAAAGAAACTGTTCTTACACCTGGCCTCAGTCAGATATTCCGTAAACTGAATTAAAAGCTTTACAATCTGATTTTTCTTTCCCCAAGCAAAAATCTCTGCTTGATTTTTCTAAAACGAAAGCAGGTTATAATTTTTCAATGTTGACTATCTCTGATCACAAAAGGTCAACAAGCCGTGAGGGCCACAGATGCCACTTATTTAAAATCTTGGCTTCAGAAATTGAATCTGTTCATTCAAATAGACCAAAACCTACATGCCACCAGTTCAAAATCCAACCTTAAATTAACATATTAATTTTTACAAATTACATATTTTAAAGCACAACAGACAATAGATATTTAACATTCCAGATTTAGTACAAAGTAAGGTTTCTTTATAAAAAGTAAAATTAAATAGCAGAGCAATAGACCAATTAACATGGGTGTTTGGAAATGTCATCAGTTGACAGCACAATGCATGTTCAGACAGCTTAATATCATTGCCTCTGGGCTACATCTTCAAAACATTTCATTTGATTGTCAAGACTGGTACTCTATGTTTAACTTATTGTTCAACCCTGGAAGGATTCATTGTAAATTTCCTTTGTCCACATACTGCATTACACAAATGTATCTGTGCTCTACATATCAAGGAGAATTTGGAAATTAAGAAGTGGGAAATTACTTCTAGGGTACTTTATTCATTCATAAACATGAGTGAACATCATGAGCTTTTGCCACATAGCTAATATTTATACATTCATACATACAACTAGATTTGTTGCCACCTCATCTTCCCCTCCACTTCAAATTTCTCACTTCACAAATTCAGGTGGAATCAGGTTTCACAATTCTTCCTGGAAATTCTCTTCAGACTTGAATGATTAGTTTTTTGGTTTGAGGATTGTTCACCTTGCGTGGTCTGTAAAGTCTCTCTCCATTGGAGGACCGTTTATCTTTTGAGAATATTAAGAATATCGTTGAGAATATTGTTCTTGGTAAACCAAGCAGTTACTCCATTAATTTATCCGAAATATGCTTAATCTCCTTTTTTAAAAATTTATAGAGGAACTCATTCCCAATAAATCAATTAGAGGTTCAATGAGAAATCAAACAAACATTGTTACGACAGAATCTATTCTGAGGGTATAGAGGCAACGTGTGACATGCCAATAAAAAGGGTAGGCCAGGCAATACATAGAAGAGTCATCGTCAGTGCTGTGAAATAAAGAATCCTCAGAGGTGCAAACATCTACCCAGCTATTAAAACAGAATGCTGTATGTTTGAAAAATTATGGGTCACTTCCAATCAATGTGTAGAAATAGGACACAGTTACAGTCCAGCAAAAAGCCAAATGGCTACACATACAAAAGTGTTAATGCAGTAGAACCACCTACATTAGAAAAAATACCCCATACATTCCTATGAGAAATTAATGATCCAACTAACTCTGGTTTGACAGAACATCTTTGTCAATAGACTTTTCACTAACTTTAAGCTCTGTCCATGGCTGAGTGCAACTTAGATCGGTTACCTTCGATGACGAAACCGAAGTTACAGTTTACAGAGATGAAACTACATGTTGCAGGTGGAACAGCTCTCAAGGTTAGAACATAGAACATAACAGCACAGTACAGGCCCTTCGGCCTTCGATGTTGTGCCGACCTGTCATACCAATCTGAAGCCCATCTAACCTACACTATTCCATGTACGTCCATTGAAGGTTGAAGGTATACTACAAGCAATACCGCAAACCAGAGGCTGCAAGACTGTAAAGGATGTCTGTGATTCATAATCAAGTAACATCAGTCCCACTTATGCCTTGACTTTGACTTTGCGGTAGCAAACGAATTCAGCTAGTTTTTGTAGACAGCAAACAAGTTCAGAGAGACCAGGATTTGTTAGTCCTCTCCAATGATAAGGCAGTCAGGGAATAATTGTCCAGTAACAACCAGTCACTGAGCAACTGGTCAAGTGGTATAAGATTCCATTGGGCCAAGTAAACTGATGCAGAACCCAAAAAAGAAGAACGAGTCGTTTGCAATTAGGTATGATGCAAAAAGAAAATTCTTCATCTCATTGGGAAGAACCAGTGGCTAACAAGTCAAAATAGGCATAAAGAAAAATTTCAACAAGAACAGAAGACTGACCAAGAATGTGCTACCATTCGCAGTTTAGTGTTGATGGATTACTGGTCCAAATATCCATTGAATTGGGAGTGCATACTTTGAATATTTATAGGCAACTTAGTCACTGGGTCACAGCTTCCAGGGCATTCATATCTCTGCTTAGGAGATCTCTGTAAGAAAGATATGAAAATGGCAGATATTTGCACTAATGACTCAGAGACAGCTGCGGATGGCTGTAATCTCTACGGCTGACTGTTTAAAAGGGATTTCGAAGAGACTATCAGAAATTAAAAGTCCTGTCACCTGAGAAAACAGCCTAGAGAAAGCAGCGCTAAAGAATGCTGCACCTCTTCCTCTGCAGTAAATGAGTCAGAGACGAGCTCACCAGAATGGGGCTCCTGAATCGACCCAGATTATGCTAACATAAGAATTAACCATCATGATACATAACATCGCCTTCCAAGACAAAAGTCTGCCAAATAACCTTTCAGCAGGATAATTGTTCAATAATCTTGATTGAAATGTCTAATGAATAAATCAGAAAATACCATGGACACTGGAAATTTGAAACAAAAATAGGAAGTGCTTAGCATCTTTAAAGAGAGAGAGAAAAAAACTGACATGATATTTCAAGTCAAATTTAACTTCTTCAGATCACAATAGGAATATGATAGGAACTGACTTTTAATTTTATCCTATCAAAGAACAAGGCTCGTTAGAAATTGATGACATCTGATGAAATGAGGTAGATTTCTTCAGATAACAGTCATGTATGCATATCTATTTATTGAAGAATAATCGCATATTATGACATTCAGGGTGGTGCCTGGAATAAAATATGATATTTTATTCCTGTAACTTCTATTCTCTCACCCTGCAGGCACACTTAGACTGAAGCTGCTGGCAACTCGTCACACTTCCCTTCTACATGATCTATTTTGACAACTTCTTTACCTGATACTAAGTACTAAATAGCAGCTTTTTCACATCTATCCTCAGTTTGTCTCCTGAAGGCACCAACAAACGACTGTTGGAAAGCAATGCAACAGAGACAAATAGACCTTCCTGGAAAGTGACCCAAATAGTCATTCCATGAGGATTATCATGGCAGAGTTTGACTTTCATGTCATCTGGAAATCCCTTAGACAGGCTTCCAGGAAAAGTCAAGGGCTTGATGTCAGGTTTGGGACCCTTTGGCAATTCCTTCCCTCTTCCTGGTCTCGAGATTTTGAGATCAATTGTTGTATTTCTCCCGCTTTCATTACTGCAAAAAAGTAACTTCATCACACAAACCAAACCTGCCTTCCTTCTGGGCTGCACTTACCACCTGAGCAACAGAGGGAACTTCACCCATGAACTCATAACACTAAAGATTTTACCTAAATCACTCAAGCAAACTAGTCATAAAAATAAATGTCACTGTTAATATGGAAAGGAACACTTTTTTTATGAATTCAATGCACAGCTAATGAGTATCGGTCTCTATGCAAAAAAAATGTTAATCTTGTCAGGTCCTTGTTAGATGTGCAAAACTCTTAATAATGTCATGATTGTGAGGCTAATTAACAGCCGTGACCCACTGGTCAGCTGCATAATTTCAGGGATTCGCTAAGAGCATGGAAAGAAAAGAGCTCATTCT
Organism: Stegostoma tigrinum; assembly: GCF_030684315.1. NCBI lineage: Eukaryota > Metazoa > Chordata > Chondrichthyes > Orectolobiformes > Stegostomatidae > Stegostoma > Stegostoma tigrinum. The sequence goes on along the minus strand of NC_081361.1, from coordinate 48,933,613 downwards.
GTGTGAGGGAATGCTTTGCATGGCCAATTGATTCCTTTCCTTCCCCATTTACAATATTTAATCAATTAAAGAAGATCAATCTTCAGCCAATGGCTTACACCATGGAAACACAAAACAAACAAACAGACAACCAATCGAGGACAATTACAACCTAATCCTCTCTGCATGACAGCGCGCCATTATTCTTTCACTGTCATTCCTATCAGCAGGTACCCCGGGTGAGATCCCAGCCATTGTTTGGCCAGCTTTTTCTCCCTCCTCACCAGATGTACATTTTTTTTAATCTTAGGGAAGGGACTCTTTTACTATTGAAATCAGTTTAAGAAAAAGAACCTTGGAAAGATGAAGCTCTAGCAGTCAAATAGTCTAGGTGGCCCTTCACATATTTCAAAAAGCTGTGTAGAGCAAATGAAAACAAAATAGATTCTTTGGGCGCAAACTTGACTTCTTCATTATTTCATGGAATTCCCTTCTACAAGGTTAAATGAAGCTGCTAAAGCCTAATACTGCAATTACATCTTATTTTTATTATAACAGGCGCACAGCAGTAAAACCGAGAAAGCCCTGAAGACCCGCCCTACAAGAGGTTGCTTTATATCTGAGATAAACTCCAGCCACAGTAAGAGTATAACTGGCAGAAACTGTCAGTGCATATTTTCTGGTTGACCCTACTCAAGTTTGTCAGTTATGCACTTTCTGGTTTGTTGGTCTATAGATATCTTTGTGAGCTGATATGAAAGCATGATGGTCAAAGTTAAGATGAAGGGTCTAGGCCCAAAATGTCAGCTTTTGTGCTCCTGAGATGCTGCTTGGCCTGCTGTGTTCATCCAGCCTCACATTTTATTATCATGGTCAAAGTTAAAATGCAATTGAAATTTACAGCATAACAAAGTGTGGAGCTGGATGAACACAGCAGGTCAGGCAGCATCTCAGGAGCACAAAAGCTGATGTTTCGGGTTTAGATCCTTCAAGGATTCTCCAGCGTCTGCAGTTCCCATTATCTCTGAAATTTACAGCAATTAAGATTATAAATCATGCAAAATTAACTGCAAATATGGAGACCATTCAACATATTCCTTTCATGAAAGCAGCATAAAATAGCTTCTCAAGTAATTCCAGAGCCTTTGCCTTCTCTACCCGAGTCAGAAATCATTTGAGATATCAAACAATTTGTATTACACTTGTCCTGGTCTCAATTCTAAACTTACCTGCAGCTAATTTGGATAGATCTACTGGTTTTACTTCAACTGCTTATTTCCCACTTTCACAACTCATCCTATACACCATGGAGGGGCCAACTTGGACTCAATGGCATCACTCTCATCTCTGAGTTAAAGACCATGGATTCATTCCCCACTCCAGGCATTTATGTACATAATCAAAGCTGGCACTTTAATGCAATACACAGCAAAGTGCTGCATTGATGGTGCTGTCTTTTGGATGAGACATTAATCTGAGTTCTGTCTACTCACCCAATTCAATCTAAAAGATGTCATACCAGGGTAGTTACCCTGGTATCCCGGGCAACCAAGGAAACAATAACCACCATTATTAAAGCACATTAATCCCATTGCTGTTTGTCAGATTCGCTGAACACAAATTCAATGCCTTGATATTCTGCTTTACACCAGTCTTTACTACATTTAAATGTACTCATTCTGCTGGTAAGCACTTTGGGACATCACAAGGCCATGAAAGACACTCTATAAATGCAGGTTCTTTCCTTATGGGCACCCTTCATTCATCTCCAACCGAACTTTTCCGATTTTGTGACCGAAATGGATCAATTTACAGGCACTAGCCTCAAGACAAACAGAATTTACAACTGTATGAAATTGTTTACCTCCAAATGAATTGGCATTATAATTATGAATGAAATGGTTTGTGGCATAGAATATTTCCTATGCCTTCCAGTACAAGCTATTCCATGAGACAAGTAAGGATGAAATATTCTTGTGTTATTAAAATCACATTGAATTTGTTCCCCTGAAATCGCATTTTCGTCAGAGCATATCACAATGTTGAGAAGAGACGGAATACAGTCTGTTCTTTCAAGAAGCCAAACCTGATCTAAAATCGACGATTTTCAGAAGGAAAGAAATAAGAGGGAGAAGTAAAATGGAAAAAATTTGACAAGGAAAGAAAAATCAAAATTTGATCAATAAGTATCATATTAGGGGAAGCCATTTTACAAAAAAAAACAGCTCGAGTCAGAAAATGTGCACAAATATTAGTCTTGGGGAAGTCTGAGCAGGATTGCATACTGATACTCCAAACAGGAAGGAAGAGCTTTTCACAAGAGAATGAAACAGTTCCCTGCCAGAATTTTTTGAAATCATGTCATAACAGTAAACACATGATATGCTGAGCTGACAAAATAGAATTAACAAACAATTTTCACTTGTCTTCTGAACTGATTTGTGATATGAGAAATTTTACATGAGCTGCACACGAGCAGGTAATTTATTTTATAGAAGTCCTTCCAACAGCTTGCTGACAGGCCCTCTACATGCTTCACTTTCCACAAACAACACTGCAGTATCTCTTTCATCTTTGATGTGGTCAATGAAGGAATTGGGAGTCTCCTACACATTAAGCACCCTGAAATCTGCTTTACACTAAACAACATAAAGACAACCGCAAGTGTGACTTTGTCTTTGGGCTGTGAATTTTAGACATGTGCATTCATGCTGCAAACCTATTAATATCAATGAACTGGCAAGCTCACTGTGAAAATTCACACATCCTATAATCTTTCTTTTGAGAACATGGAGATGGAATTTATCTGCCAGATGGTTTTTGATGTGAAACTACTGGTTTGAGTTATTTTCTTGCTGGCCCACTCGTGGCAATCTGTGACCACGGCCATTATAATCGATAGCATTGTCACCATTTTGCTGGTCGTGAGAGAGAAGTCACCCTTCAGAAAGTCGAGTGTTGCCTGGCAACCTGTTGACTTTTGGTATAGGTGGTCCCAGGGCAGAGGGGGATCATCAGAAATCTGGGCTAAGGGAAACCTATACTTTCCACATTAGGCTTGGAGAGGACAGATTGACAGTAATATCCTTCTATCATCAGTCTTTTCAGCTCCCAAACCCTTCAAGCTCATTCTCACCGAACAGGAAAATCACAGCAGCTACCTCACTCAGGCTAAATTAAACATTTCAGTCAGGGCCAAGTGATGTCATTTGTAAAAATGAATATTAGGGCTGTCCACAGAGATCTGTCAAAATCAGATCCTGCCAGCTTTATAGTGAGGAAGTCACCCAGGATAATCACATACCCAACACAGCAGCAAATTACTGCAGATGCTGGCGTCTGAACTGAAAACAATAAATGCTGGAGACCACAGCACGTCAGCGAGCATCCGTGGAGAGAGAGCAAGCTAACATTTCGAGTCTAGATGACTCTTCATCAGAGCTGAAGTGAAATATGGAGGGAGCAGCATTTATGCAATGGTGGGGGAAGGTAGGATTGGAGTGCTGGGGATGGTGATAGTTCAGATTAAGTGATCAGAATGTAAGAATGGCAGAACAATGGTGTGTCTAACTGTCAGACTGGAAGGAACAGACAGTCCAACTGTCACTGTGATGGGGGAAGGGGTGGGAGGTCATGGTGATAAAGAATGTAACCAGCAAAGTTAAAAGACAGGAAGGAATGGGTTCACTATTTGAAGGTGTTGAACTCAATATTGAGCCCAGAAGGTTGTAAACTGCCTAGTTTGAGGATGAGATAACAAGGTGTGGAGCTGGATGAATGCAGCAGGCCAAGCAGCTTCTTAGGAGCAGGAAAGCTGGCGTTTCGGGCATAGACCCTTCATCAGAAAAGGGGGAGTGGAAGAGGGTTCTGAAATAAATAGGAGAGAGGGAGAGGTGGATTAAAGATGGAGAGAGGAAAAGATAGGTGGAGAGCAGACAGACAAGTTAAAGAGGCGGGGATGGAGCCAGTAAAGGTGAGTGTAGGTAGGGAGGTAGGGAGGAGATACTCCAGGGAGGACGGGCAGGTCAAGTGGGCAGGATGAGGTTAATAGGTTGGAGATGGGGGTGGGGCTTGAGGTGGGAGGAGGGGATAGGTGGGAGGAAGGACAGGTCAGGGATGCGGAAACGAGCTGGGCTGGTTTTGGGATGCAGTGGGGAGAGGGGAGATTTTGAAGCTAGTGAAGTCCACATTGATACCATTGGGCTGCAGGGTTCCCAAGCAGAATATGAGTTGCTGTTCCTGCAACCCTTTATTGTTCCTCCAATTTGTGCAGTGATTCACTGAAACATTGCAGCACACGGAGGCCATGCCAGCAAGATGCGGCTTTAAAATGTCCCGCTATGGGAAGGTCAGGGTCAGGCTTGCACACAGGCCGGGGGTGGGGGGGGGGTGGGGGTGTTCTGCAAAGTGGTCACCCATCTGTGTTTAGTTTCTCCTTTGCAGAGTAGGCCACATTGTGCACAGAGAATACACTACACAAGATTGGAGGAAGTCCAGGTGAAACGCTGCTTCACCTGGAAAGACTTGGATGGTGATCAGGGAGGAGATGATGGGGCAGGTGTTGTAGCTCCTGCAGTTACATAGGAAGGCATCATGGGAAAGGGGGAGTAGTGTTGGTAGTCGAGGAATAGACTAATGTGTCCCAGAGCGAGCGATCCCTGCAAAATGCTGATGGGAGGAGTGAGGGGGAGATGTGTTTGGTGGTGGCATTCTGCTGGGCTTGTCTGAAATGGTGGAGAATGATCCTTTGAATTTGTAGGCAGTATTGACAATTTCCAGTCCCCTGTCCCTAACTGCCTCCTGTTCATGATGGATGTCTAATCCTTGTATAGTTCCACTTCCCACCAGGGTGGTCTGAGAGTTCTTGGCTTCTTCGTTCACCAGTGGGCTGAACAATCCCCATCCACCACCACTCTCCTCCGCCTGGCTGAACGTGTTCTCTCACTGAACAATTTTTCCTTCCATTTATCTTATTTCTGCCAAATCAAAGGAGTGGCTGTGGGCACCTGCATGGGTCCTGGTTATGCCTGCCTGTTTATGGGGAATTTGGAACAATCCTTGTTCCAGTCCTACACTGTTTTGGTGCCACTTCATGTTCCTGCCTGGACCTTGAAAGATTTGTTCAATTCGCTTCAATTTCTACACATCTATAACTTTCTCATCGTCCATTCCTGACATTTACCTTCCATCCATTGACCTCTCCATCTCCATTTCAGGGAATAAAGCGTCCACTGCCATCCACGGCAAAGCCATCGACTCCCATAGCTACCTTCACTACAGCTCTTCACACCCCAACATCCTGCAAGGATTCCATCCCATTCTCCCAATTCTCTCTCGTCATTAATGCTGCCTGACTTGCTGTGATCTCCAGCATTTATTGTTTTCAGTAATCACATACAAAGCATATCTCAATAATTATTTCAATATTTTACAGATCCGTATTAAATCATTTGAACTTTTCATACTTTGGGGTAATCTTCAGAAATGTTGCCAACATTCTGTTTCTCAAATTCTCCTCTCAACGTTCCTTCCTTACTTTATCCAGCGATTCCCTGGAGAGGCGTGAACATTGTGAAACCATCTTTGTCTGGACAGTCTTCAGTGCATTCTCTGTGTTCTAATTGCAACATCTTACAGCATGTAAAGATACTATTCAGCGCATCATGCCTGTGCTATCTCTTTGAAAGAGCTATCTATTTAGTCACAGTCCCCTAGCTCTTTCCCTGTACACCTATCCAATTCCCTTCTGAACGTTATTTGTGAATCTGCTTCCACCACTTGTACATGTATCATCCTGAACACAATTAGTTGTCTGAAAAAACTCTTATTCTAACACAAAACCTTGACATTTTGACATCGTTTTTAATGTATGGTTTTCAAAACCTGAAACAAAACTGCAGTTAAGCTATAACCACTGATTTATAAAGGTTTGTCATAATATCCTAGCTTTTGTCATTTATGTCTCTGTTTATAAAGCCAATGATGTTTGAGAGTTTAGGCAATAAACCATCAGCAACATCTGTGGTGATAAAAGGAATCCAGCCTACTTCTTACAGACAGTAAGAACTGCTGATGCTGGAGTCAGACAATACACAGTCTAGAGCTGGAGGAACACAGCAGGCCAGGCAGCATCAGATTAAATTAGATTCCTTACAGTGTGGAAACAGGCCCTTCAGCCCAACAAGTCCACACCACCCCTTGAAGCATCCCACCCACACCCACTCCCCCGATAACCCACATACCCCTGAACACTATGGGCAATTTAGCATGGCCGATCCACCTAACCTGCACATCTTTGGGCTGTGGGAGGAAACCGAAGCACCCGGAGGAAACCCACGCAGGCATGGGGAGAATGTGCAAACTCCGCACAGACAGTTACCCGAGGGTGGAATTGAACCCGGGTCCCTGGCGCTGTCCTAATGTTCGCAAGATTAAACTCACTTGCTCCATGGGGGTTTTGTAGTGCAGTGGCAGCAACCCCACCTTTGATCCAGGAGGCCTGGGTTGAAATCTTATCTGCTCCAGAGATGGGTAATAACATCTCCGAACAGACTGCTACAAAAATCTACATCCATCTGTCCTCTATCACGACACGTCATTTCTCTCTAATGAGGCAGCCCTATGATCCACTGGAACAATGGCAACTTTACCTTTAGGCTCTTGTGATGCAGTGGTAGTGACCTTACCTCCAGGCCAGGAGACATCTGCTCAAGTCCCACTTGCTCCAGAATATGTCATAACATGTTTGAACAGGGTGATTAAATATCTCCCCAGAAGTAGATTTTGTTAGTCTCTTGAATCAATTTATAATATATGCTCTGTTCCTTTTACTTTTTGGGTAAAAGTATTTTATTGGACTTGTATTCTTACTCCTCACTTTGTGAATTTTAGCTAGTTTCTTTCTGCACAGTGAATCATTTGTTTGCGTCAACTTGTTCAACCACAATAGACTACTTCTTGGAAAGTTGCTCCATTATTCAGTTGGTAATATCTATGAAAAGGAGAGGCTTGGCTGTGTAATGATATTCCATCAGAGGATTTTCCCTTCTGAAATTAAGAATCTGTGAATTTGCACTCATTAAGTTTCAAAATTGTGAGTCTAATGCACGTAGAAGCTGAAATCTACACCTGCGTCCATTCTCACTCCAGCAGTACGCCAGAATAATGGTGAGAAAGTGATGTAACAAATGATTTGATAATGCGCAAAATAAATGTACAAGTGTGAATACCTATTTTCCCTTTCTCTCTTTCTCCCCTCTCTTCCCCCACTACAGAAAATTTGATGGTTTGTAGCTAAATGATGTGGAACGCAAACAATGGCCTGACTAGGTCCTCTGGAACTGAAGAAACCCTCACCCAGAAATTGCACTGTTGCCAAATTGAGATGCATATGCTTAGCAAAACTATTCAGGCAAACAGTAAGACTGGAATAATCTGATCAGTCACTTTCATTATTATAGCAATGGTGATAGTTGATTATCCATCTCTGTTCACAAACTCTGCATTCACACTTCTTGATGCTAATTTGTCAATAACTCAGTAACACAATAGCGTAAAATTAGAATTCAAAGCATAAGTGATGCAGTTTTGGGATTTGATGAAAATCCAGATTGTGTCTTTCAAAAACAATTAGTAGCAAGTCGGGATTCTATCCAATCAACTTATGGATCACTTTGGACCAGGCAAGTTACAGGGAAAGATAGAATCAGTGTTATGTACAGTTCAAACCTAACCCTGAAATTTGCACACCTAAATCAATCTCAATCTGTCAGTCAGCAATCCACACAGGCAAGCTTTCTTCAGCAGATCAGAATTCTCCTTGTTGTCTCGCTGCTAAGGGCATGCATCTCTGAGGTCTGATAACAGTTACAACTGTTTAATACGAGTCAACCATGTCAATCTCCTCCAACATCTAGCTGTCTGCGACTATCCTCATGCGATTCTATTCCGAACTGTTCAATCACAGCTAGTGTTTCTCCAAGAACGGCTATAATTTCTATTCCCCATCTCCATCCCACCATCACTGTCAAACAAACCACAACGGAATAGTCTAAATCATCTCCCAACGTAAAGAGTGTTATGTGAATGTAACAATGTGAAGAGTTCACATTCGATTCCAACCCGGGTGACTGTGCAGAGTTTGCACATTCCCCCCGTGTCTGCATGGGATCCCACCAGGTGCTCCCCGGGTTCCTCCCACAGTCCAAAGATGTGCGGGATAGATGTACTAGCCATGCTAAATTGCCCACAGTGTTCAGGGATATGTACGTTAGGTGCACTAGCCATGGGAATTGCAGGGTTTCAGGGATAGGGTAGGGGGATGCATCTGGGTGGGATGCTCTTCAGATGGTTGGTGTGGACCTATTGGGCCAATTAGCCTGTTTCCACACTGTGGGGACTCTATAATTGGCTTCTGCTTCAATTGAGCACTCAGCTTCAAACTCCACATCCTCTTTCAATGTTGCTGAATTCAACCTCTATCTCATCTTTTTCCCAATTGTTAAATTCCTTACCCTTCTGTTTTTACCATCTGAAACTCAATTATTCCAATGTTTTTAATGTAATCTCATCCTGCAGCTACCAGAAACCCAACACGTCGAAAACTAAGTTGGCGATAGCATGTCAATGTCCTCAAGAGGAAAATAAATTCTACAACCTGGGATCCTCAGCAATGAAACAACCTTCAGAAAAGCTGACTCAAGCACATTTTAATGTTCAATTTAGGAATCTTAAACTATTTATTGCAACTATTTCAGAGAGATTGGCAGTTGCATGGTTTTAGGAACCTGACAGACAACTCCTATAAGAAAGTTCAAACAAAGAAACAGCAGAGCTCCAAGTAATCAAAGCTTCAGTTTGTTACTATTTGAGAAGTTCTTGTCTATCCTACGTTCATGTACCCATGTCTTCAAAAGTGTATTGGGAATTCTAACAGAGCCACTTTACATTGTTCGTTTTATCTCCTCATCAGCAGAGAGCCATGCTCAAAGTCTGCATATCACTTGATACCCATTCAATCATTTTTTTTCACATTCCAAAGGGTTGATTATGCTTGCAACAACTATTAAATTTGTTCAATAGGCAGTCCAGTTATAGAAAGACAAATCCAAATGCTCAGAACTGTATTATACGGCACAAGTTATACAGCTTAGTTGCCTCTCAGACAATCTTAATAGAAGCTGTGAAAATATAGCATTGATAGCAAGAATAATGAATCCTTTTTGAGTTTCCCAAGTACACAAAGGAATATATACATATGAGTCAGAAATGGGTAAAGTGAAACAATTATACTTTTCTTCCAAAATGCCAAAATAAATGCTTTAGCTCAGTGTTTTGAAATTGTTCTCCTTCATCATAACTCATATGAATGTTTCAACTTCATCTTCATGCTCCTTGGCATAACCTGGGTTAGTCTGCTAGCCCTTGAGCAGCAGAGTATACTTGTGGTACTCCAAGAGACAATTTCTTCGACCTTGCCACTGGGCTGCTAGCTAAAGGTGCAAAGAGTTCTGTTGGACCAATCTGGAGCATATTTAGTCTTTTACATATTGCACATATCCAGAAATTGTACCTCCTTTCCAATGTACAATTGTGCAAAATATGAAAATGATTCCTTTTTTTGTACATAAGGAATATTTACATTGCAGGAAAATGATTGAGGCTGAATTCGTTTCTTTCTTGCATGTGATGTTCACTTGCATGCAGGTCAATTTCCAGTCCGTCACAATTCTCCTCAATTTATTTCCAAATACTGACTTGCATTTGAGCATGGATACTAACAGTTCCCTGGCACCTTACGCAAGTTCTTCATGCAGAAAGCCAGTAAGTTATTTACCCACAGGTAAATGACAGTGGTGTCGGTATTCATTTTGTTTCTTCTTCCAGTTCTCTTTTGTTTCCAATCTATCTCCTCCCCCCAGATAGTGATCAATGCTGGCATGAAATTCCATGAGTCACAGTCACCTTGCCTATCTCAGACTTACCATTCTGCACATGCAATTTCCTCAGGAGATAAGTAGAAAAGGGGCATCCAAAAACAAAAGCCCTCTCACTTCCTTTTCTTGCCTCTTTTATTGGTTTAAGAGCTGTTCATCTCTAGCATCTTTCAGTTCCGATGAAAGATCATTAACCTTAAGGATACATCCTGTTTCTCCCTTGGCAGCAGCTGGCCGACATAATGACTTCTCCCAGAAGTTCCGACTTTCAGTTTAATAAGAAAAGAAAATCAGGAGGGGCAAGTGACAACATTCCTGTACAACACTGTTTTAGGCAGGATATTCACTACTACAAGGCTGGCGGCCTTCCAATGCAATGAACACTATTCTTGAAAGGTTAAAAGGATACCAAATAGACCTGCCAGTCCACAGCAAATGGGGAATTGATTTAAAGCATATTCTGTGCCTGATATCCTTAACTCATTTATCATTTTAACAACAATGGGACATTGACCACACCAAGGTTTTGAGAAAATAGTTGAGAAGCTACTGAAACAAAACCCCACATGCACATTTGGTCTTTGAGTATTATTTGTGATATACCTGAAGTGAGGCCATTTGGAGGCTGAGATTTTCACTGCAGTGACTAATCACAAAACGACGCACATATCTTGTAGCCGCTACCTTTTATTTGCTCTTCCCTGGCCCCCGTCTTTAGTATGTCACTAAGAAAGTGCTTACTGTTACCAGTCCACCTCAAAGACGGAATGACCAGCAGAGTGATGAAATTGTAACTATCACCTCTTTCTCCAGTTTCCCACCAAAACCAAGTGATAACCCTTAAACTTCTAGTGCAACCATAATATATTATGGTGGTCGCTTGATAACAATGTGCCCTGTGCAATCCAGTTTAGTGCATCAACTTCTATTCTCATAATACATTGAGAAGAATGAAAATGGGACTTCCATTTGTAAAAGGTGATTCAGACTGTTCCTTCCTACTCTGAGTCAGTCTGGCTGGCCGTAACTCTGAGGAGAGTCAGCATGTTCCAGCTGGACTGAGAAACCCTGGACTGCACCAGTGTTTCCTCACTTACAAATCCATGGTTGACCTGACTGATTTCCATTCTCATAGATTCCTCCAGCAACATGTAATCTCCACTCTTTCAAAGCTATCCCCCTGTGAATCATAATTCCTTTATCCTGATAATCACCTTTATTATTATTACCTTCCTTTTGCCCTTTTAAAAGTGTCCCTGAAGTCTCTCACCAGTTTCTCAGTCACCTGTCTTAATCCTTCTGTTAAGGAGCTTCTCTGCAAAAACAATGGCCATCTAGATGCAAGCTACTACCAACAGTGACTTTCTGCTGCGAAATGTATCCCAGTGGACATGCGACTGAGCAGGCTCAGCAACAAACTCACCGTGGTGCACCGTCCTGATGTTCATTGCCTCACCTCACAAATCAAAGATGCCTGCTTCACCAAGATACTAGATTTATGAGAACTTAATCCTCGGATCAAACTGCATCTGAGGTGTGATGAATGTGGAATCAGAGAAAACTGGCAACGTTTCTTCTAGAAAATAAAATCTCTGGGCTTTTTTTTGGCAACATGTTAGTTGTATTCAGTATTTTGCAGGGCTTTACGCAGTAAGATCTCTCACCATATCTCATCAAACTTGCCTTGAGGTGGGCTTTTGTGACTTCTTGGGAAATTCTGCCATAAACCTTCATAATGTCTACATCATTCATGCCCTAATTTAATTTTGCCCCCTGTTTCCACACTATTATGTTTCTCACCAATATTATTAGAAGACTTTTTTTTTCTCTGCTCCAAAAACTGGCAATCAAACATGACTTAGTGAAAGCTGTATCAGTGATAATGGGAACTGCAGATGCTGGAGAATCCAAGATAATAAAATGTGAGGCTGGATGAACACAGCAGGCCAAGCAGCATCTCAGGAGCACCTCTCTGATGAAGGGTCTAGGCCCGAAACGTCAGCTTTTGTGCTCCTGAGATGCTGCTGGGCCTGCTGTGTTCATCCAGCCCCACATTTTATTATCTTAGTGAAAGCTGTATTTGTTTTGTTTATCTGGGCACAGGTGAACATCTCACCTTGAATGACCATGTATTCTTTTGCCAGGAATCAGAATGCAACCAAACTAAATAACCACTTCTAGAGCAGAATACAGACAACACCTGTTTATGAGAATGTGAACATAATTCAAGATGCATATTCTTATATTTACGGAAGGTGCTCAAGGTCAGCAACATTCATTCAGCCAGAATTAAATTTGCTTTATAGTTGCATTATATATAATGGATGTTGTCCCCTCACCACTCTTGTTAATTCTGCAATAATGTTCATAATGAATGATCACAAACTTCATGATATTTGGTTAACATTTTTACACACAGAAAGTACAGGGTCCAACTGGTCGTGGCCAATTTACAGACTATTAGAAACCTTTTCTCATATTAAAAATTGACTCAATGCTCCCAGTTTATATTTTAACATGAGTGAGGTGATTCAATGGCTTGTCTCATTCCTCTGAGGACCAAATACAAATCCAGCCAAGGGTGACAATAGTACGCGTGCTCCAGTTGGTTGCAAAATTTCAACGTTAATTCATCCAAGTAATCTCAGATCAATGATCAGGCAGAAGGATGCACAGATCAAAACTGCTCCCAGTTATGGTACAAGTTGACAGAATTAGCATATAAATTCAGAAAAGCAAGGTTAACTTGAATGGTTGGTTGAAAACTTCATTGTATCTCTGTAGGCAGGCCAATCAAGATGGCAGCAGAGTAGAGATACTGAGCCAGGGTTATCCTGCACCAACCAATTTTCTTTCTTTTCTCTTTTCTTGTTTTTTTCCCTTCTCTTTTTTAGTTTTTTATTCCTTGGTTTTTCCTTTACTTACCTCTTGGACAGCATCAGTAGTGGCAAGTGAGCCTAGGCCCGAAACGTCAGCTTTTGTGCTCCTAAGATTCTGCTTGGCCTGCTGGGTTCATCCGGCCCCACACTTTATTATCTTGAGCGAGCCCTTACTTACTTATCCGGGGTGAGCAGGGGAGCTGGCATCGGAGTTGGTGGCTGCTACATCGGTGGAGGTGTAGGCGGTGTCGGTAAGGTAGGCCACATCAATGAGGGAGGCCACATCAGTGAGGGAGGCCTATTGGTTGGCGTAGTGCAGCAGCAGTGAGGCCGTGGCAGAAGAGTATCATGGCCCAGTGGCAACAAATGCGACTCTGATGTTCGTGAGTTCAGCCCAGGTGGTGGCAGAAGAGAGTTGGCCTGGCAATGAAAGATGGCACTTGAAGAGTGGCAATTTCAACGCTGGTTGGCTCCACGGTAGATGGCGGTGAGGTAGTGGAGGAGGGATAGCAGCGCAGGCTTTGATGATGAGTTGGCTCAGGGCTAATGGGCTCTTTTTAAGCTACATCTTTCTATTCTTTTTTCCTATTCCGCAACAATTCAAAATGATGGAGGATCATGGCAACAATGGAAAAGCTCTTCACTGTATTTTACTGTTTTTCTCACTGTAAGATACATACAACAATAAAGTCATTCAAAAAGCCCTAGGATTATAAACCATTTGCATTATCAGGATAGTACAAATAGAGTTCATTATGAACTTTGCCTGTTCTAGTCTTGTCCTCTCTATATTTAGAGAATTATAGTATCTTACAACATTGAAACAGGCTATTCACACATCACAGAGAACATTGGAGAAGTTCAACAGGTCTGGCAGCATCTGTGCACAGTGAAACAGAGTTAATGTTTCAAATCCAATATTAGCACCTGAAGAAGTCATACTGGTGTTGGGGTGTTAACTCTGTCTCTGTCTTCACAGATGCTGCCAGAACTGCTGAGTTTCTCCAGCATTCTCTGTGGTGGTTTCAGATACCCAGCATCCACAGGATTTTGCTTTATTCAACGCAAGAAGTCTGTACTGCTGGTTTCTGCCACATGACCCATCAATCTTATCCTAACCTTGAACTCAGTTTCCCTTTCTTTAATGTTCCCCTTTTGCCACAAAAAATTCTCTTTTTCAAATATTTTGGGTCTGCACTTGCACAGTCTGTGGGGGGTGAACTTCTCATTCTAATCACATTCTGTCTTAAGCAATTTTTTTAATTTTCTCTTTCACTCTTAATCACTATCTTAAACATGTGCCCAAAATCATTACATTGCTACTGAGTATTAAATGTTATAATCCTCAAAACCTTCATCAAGCACCCATTAACTTTTCACGCCAACTTGTCAATTATCTCTGCATAACTCTTAGTCCTTATCCCCAGTAACATGCTTGTCAATCAACTGCATATTTTCCATTTTCATTAATTAACCAGGAGTGTTCTGAACCTCTAAGGTCGTACACAAGCTCAATATTTTATTCATCTCCTGGCAATGTTCTTTCAAATACAAAACTAAGATTTTTTTATTGCCTCATCCACTGGCATTGCTTACACTAATCATCTTTGACTTATACATCATGCTCTCTCTGCTTCTCTACTTCATTTAAAATCTTACCATATGATGAATACTTTCTTACCTTATTCTTACTTTCAAAATGCATTATGTTACATTGCACTGAATGAACCAATTGTTTATCCCTCCCAAGAATAAGGGTGCATGTTACTAAGTCTTATATCTATTGGCATTAATATGGCCTGCAAGAATAAAAACCATTGACTTTACCTAGAAACCACTCAAGCAAAACAAAATGTACTTTGAGAATCAGAAAGTGCTTATTTTGAAAGTGAATATCAGAAGGGGGCTAAGTAACAGAAAATTCCACTCACTCATCCGTAGAGTTCTTAGCCCCTTCGCTCACAGCTTTAACAATGCAAGGCTTATGCAATGCTCTTGCTATTTAGTCTGAAGTAAAATGATAAGAAACAGACCATCCATTTTGTTGGGTTAAAATAAAGTAGTTGTGATCATTTCCTGCAGAGCTGGTTTAAAATTATACAAACTGATTGCATTTTTTAAAAACACGCTCTGCTCCAACACTACTGAAATATATATGTATATGTATTTGACAGGCACCAGAGGGATATAAACTTAGGACTGTTTATTTTTTGCTGAAAATGTGCAGAAGTCTTACCACGATACCCTGGCTATATCCGGCATGGAAACATCTGTAAAATGTATTCTGGGCACTGTTGGTGATAAGGGCGTTTGCAGGCAGATACATGAGGGCCATCAAAACTGAAGAAAATATTGCCTTTGTGGAATTTTGTGGAAAATACATTCTCCTTGACTCTCTCAAAGGACCTAAATGTATGCTAGTGTATATCTGTTTGAATATTGCCCTTGCCCAAGTAACTATTTCCAGCTCCAGATGGAATAATTTAACAGACCCTTCAAGTGTGGGAGTACGATCAATCATGACCACCCATCCTTTTACCGCCTTGCTTATCATCTAATTTCACACATTTTCCATTCAGAGCCATTTCTTCGTCATTAACACTGTTGTCCCTTGTTAATTTTTCTGAAGCCAATTGGAGCATTTTGGCTGCCACCATGATAAAAGTCAGCTCCCTCAGTATACAGGACATGATCTAACCTGGGACTCTCCCGGTCTACATGACTGTTACACGTTGCAAAGTGACACGTCTGTGAATTGCAGTGCAAAACGACTTCTATTCTTTCCTGATTCAATGCTCGAACCCATAATTCTGTTATTCTTCCAACTATTTTGATGAATCAGTGATGTATTTATCAAGCATGCAAGAGAAATTTAACCATAGGCCCTTTCCTGCCACAGTGTGTGTTGCGTGCATGTGCATTTAAGAAACCTGGTTGAACTTATTGAACAGACTGCATTAGTTTCCTTCAGGTGTGCTTTTTAGAACGTGAGTTCTCTGATTGGGGCTGTTAATCTGGTCCAATCAGGGAACCCTGGCTAAAAGATAAGAAGAGGAATGTCAGACATTGTGTTCACTCAGAGGTGACTCTGAAGAAGCTGAGTCATTGACCAGGTCTCTCCACTTGTAAATAAAGGGTTACTTGGTGACAGGACACCGGCCTCTCTGGCAGAGGCATGTGACTTTGCTTTAACCCTTACTGAGATACTGAGAGACTGTTTGATATGTGGGACTACTGATATAACCATGCAAAAGTGCCCACTAGCTAAAGCCCAACTGGACTTCAAAGAGGCACTACGACTGGCTTTATCATTGAAAAATGCAAGAAAAACCCTCACCAGGCTGACTGAGCTTGCGGAGCACCACTTAAGTGAAGGTAACAGCACAGCCTCTGCAGGATACATTCTGAACAGAGGGACTCTAGGTTAGCCCACAGCAAAACAAAGCACGGCCTCAACCAAACACTTAAAATTTTCTTCAGAACCCGGACCAGCAAGCTATTATCGTTGCTGCCAGTATGCAGACTCGAGACAGCAAAAGAGTCCCACTGGACCTAAACTGAGAAAGAGAACTCACAGGCCAGTAACCAGGTGAGTGCAAGTTGCCCACTGACCAGAAAGTAATTCTATGATTCTGCAAGGCCCGCCCAGTGCCATTTGCTTTACAGGCAATAGTAGAGGCAGAAATCAGGAGGCTGGAAAGCAAAGGAATCATCAAGCCAGTACAGTTTACAGAATGGGCAGCACCGCGTTTGTACTGATTGTGAAGTCTGACAGATTGATGTGCCTTTGTGGGGATTTTAAACAAATGGTAAACTGCTTTTGGCAGCTGGAGAAATACCCAATTCCTCGCATAGACGATTTATACGCAAATCTGGCAGGGTTCTGTCCTTCACAAAGCTGGACCTGAGCCGTGTGTACTTGCAACTGCGATTAGATGAGAATTCCTAGAAGTTTGCTACAATTAATACCCATAAGGGTTTGTACCAATGTACGAGACTGCCACTTGGGAAATCATCAGCCTGTGCAATCTTT
Organism: Stegostoma tigrinum; assembly: GCF_030684315.1. Taxonomy (NCBI): domain Eukaryota; kingdom Metazoa; phylum Chordata; class Chondrichthyes; order Orectolobiformes; family Stegostomatidae; genus Stegostoma; species Stegostoma tigrinum. Next base: position 48,916,787 of record NC_081361.1, on the reverse strand, counting down.
CAGCGGATGATGGAGGACATTTGACAATGTTTCCCAGGTTGTTATTTATCTAGATGACATGCTAATAACATGAAAGACCAACAAGGAGCACTTAGAGAACTTGGATATAGTCCATAAATGTTTCTCCCAGGCAGGCATATGCTAAAGGAGGAAACAAAGTGTGTTCCTGGCACCCCAAATGACCTACTTGGGCTACAGAGTCAACAGGACAGGGTTACACCCGGTTGGAAGGTAATGTGAGGGCAATCAAAGCTGCACTGGTTCCCATGTCTGTACCAGAGCTTCGGGCTTTCCTTGGTGAGTTATTAAAGAAAGTTCATACATAACCTGGCCTCCATCCTTGCACTTTTGCATCAACTCTTAAAAAGGCTCAGCCTTGGAAATGTTCACCCAGCCAGGGCATAACGTTCAGGGAAGTGTAGAAACAAGCTATCATCCTCTAAGGTGTTGGCACACTATGAACCCAAACAAGATCTGGCATTGACAGGCAATGCCTTGTCGCATGACATCGGGGTCGTAACAGGTCATAGATGGCCCAATGGAGAGAAATACCTATTATCATATGCATCCAGGACGTTGGCTAATGCAGAGTGTAAATTTGCCCAAAGAGAAAAGGAAGCTTTAATAGTCATATTTGGAGTCAAGAAGTTCTACCAATACCTTAATGAGTTTAAATTTGTAATAATAACAGAGCACTACCCCAGCTAAGTCTACTTAAAAATCACAAGACAGTGTTACCCATAGCTTCAGGCTGAATTCAGCAGTGGGCTCTAATACAAAGTGCATATAACAACAAGTTGGCACAACGTCCAGGAGGCCAAGTATAAAATGTGAATACATTGAGCTACCTCACAATGGCAGATACACCGGCCATTGTACCGCCACTAAAAGTGTCCGAAATGGTTTTAAATTTTCTGGACACACTTCCAGTCACAGCTGACAATATCAGACTTTGGACACAGAAAGATCCAGTCCTGCCAAAACTGGTAATGATCAGGGAAACCAAAGGACTGTCACAACCAGATTTAAAACCTTTCTGGACCCGGAGACACCCAATTACAGTACAGGATGGCACATTATTATGGGGAGCAAGAGTGATTGTCCTGAGCAAAGGTCACCACCAGATACTGGCTGAACTCCACCAGATCATCCAAGATGAAGATGTTGGTGCGAAGTCATGTCTGGTGGCCAGGACTGGATGCAAACTTAGCTGTAATGGTGGGGCAGAGCCCACAGTGCCAACGAGGACATAAATTATCACCAGGAGCTCTCCCACATTCATGGGAATGGCCAGGTACATCATGAACTTGGTCCCATGTCTACTTTTCAGGTCCTTTCAATGTTCTCATTCATTGTGGACACCCATTCAAATTGTCAGGGCATGCATAGAGTTCTTTCATCAAACATGGGGATGACAATAGACAAACTGCACATATCCTTTGTAATACAGGACTCTTGGAAGTGTTGGTCACAGATAACAGGCCATCATTTACCAGCAGGGAATTTGACTATTTCCTAAAGTCAAATGGTATTCAACATATATGAATAGCACCATACCGTCCATCATCCAACGGTCTGGCAGAAAGAGCAGTCCAAATTTTGCAGACAAACTTAAAGAAAAAGCCTACAGCTTCACTAGATCCCAAACTGTCACCATTCCTATTTGATTCCAGGACCACTCGCATGCAGCTACAGGGACACCTCTAGCACAGTTGCTGATCAGAGAAGATTTTGCACCACGTCAAATCTGATCTTCCCAGACCAATGCCGGACACAAGGCTCCGCTAAGTATAGAGATCGCCTACTCTGGGGGGAAAAGTTTGGTGTAGGTCCCACGGGAATAGCCCTGCATGGGTAAGGGGCATGTTCGATGTGAGGTCAGGTCCTGTGATGTATGAAGTTCCGAAGGTGTGCGAAGGTCCTGCACAAGCAGGTGGACCTTATGAAAGCTGCAAATTCACAGAAGGTGTGGGGGCAAAATATGTCTGTCCCCTTGACAGCCTATCCAACTGTTCCAGAACCCGCGGGTTACCCTCTCCATCAAGTGTTGAAAATATCTTGGAATCTATGATGAATACTGCAGATGTAGCCACTTCGACACTTTTGCTGCCTGAAGATCTCAATGAATTTCTTCCAAGACACTTTGGGCACAAGGGGTGAGCTACTGAGCATTATACTCCACCCATTTCTGAGGTCGCACTGGAGGAACCTGACCCTGCGCTAAAACATCACAGGAGCGGCTAAAAAAAACCAGCCTGTGTCTTTGGACTCAGAGGGAAGGGATGTAGTGATTGTAACGTGGTCAGCCAGGTGTACCTCTTAGGGTATCAGTGCTCTGATTGGGGCTGTTAATCTGATCCAATCAGGGTGCCCTGGCTGACAGATATAAACAGGACTGTCAGAGATAACACCATGTGGATCTGAAGGAACACAGCAGGCCAGGCAGCATCACAGGAGCAGGAAAGTTGACATTTTGGGTTGGGACCCTTCTTCAGAACATCCTATTCACTCTGAGAGCTGGCTCTGAGGGAGCTGGATCAGCGTCAAGGATTCTCCACGTGTAAATAAAGGGTGACTGTGGTGGGATACCAGCCTCTGAGGAGTTATTTCACCAGGCTTCTTGTTATTTAGCAGCCTATTACATTAACCAGAGCAATGTGCAATCAGGTGAGAATGAGGTTATTACTGGTTTGAAACACTTGCTGGAAGAATCTGTAATTTATCTGGTGCTTTATGGGAGACTTGATGGATTTTCAGCGCATTCAAACTCAAGTCATTACTCAACTGTCTGAATGGAATTTCATAATGTTTCCTCTACAATCCAGATGGTAAATATTTTGTCAACTGGATGAAGGCCTCTTTCCTGCTTGCTAAGGTTACTTTAATTGCTGGGTGACCGTGACAGTATAAGCATAGAAGGGCTGGGGATTTGGGTGGGGGTGGACGCTTTTCCACTCTTTTACCATTCACGTAATCACCAATTAGAATTCCATTACAGTTACAGAAAAAGTTACTGGTGGCTCAGTCAATGTTGAGGTGTCGAGTATGAAACAGAACCACAAAGCTTCCAGGTTTGACCCAGTGTCTAAGCCGAGTGCACTGTCTACAGTTCGCTTAGCTCTGGGAGCACTACAATCAACCAATCCCCTGGGGTACTGAATGGAAAAAATTCAGCCTGAGTGTTTGCTTCTGATTACTATCCAGTGATATTTGTTAAAAAGCGTGTGTGAATGTGGGGAAAAGAGGATCAAATCCAGGCACAATGTTCCCATTAGAGAGATTGCTGACGCGCATTGCTACATTATTTACTTCATATCATCTAATGTTCCCGAGTACCTCAAGCAAATAATTCCTTTTGCTTTACTATGTAATAACCGAATGGCTATGCATTTCTCCTGGTGTTCCTTACTTAATGAACCATCAACTTAACCAGGCAAAACGAGATTACAACTGTACCCAAACACATGTAGGAAAGTGAGAAGAGTATTGAAAAGGCAAATAAATAAAACAGATAGCACGCTTAGCAATTAGACTGTATTTTTCAAAGTCTGTTCTCACCTTGTTATTTTGGGGGCAGAAGTCTAAATTATGAAAGGTAAACATCAGGGTCATTGTACACAGGATATCCTTGTCAGTTTGAGGGAGGGCTTGGGAAGAATGAAGTTAACTTCAAAATAAAGTCAGTTTGTGAACCTTCCAAGTGAATGAAGGACATTCTGACCCGTTGGTGCCTGATCTTGATGGAAATCATGTGACTTCATTCATTCCTCAGCCGGCTAACATGTACACTGCTCCACAACTCACAGGCTTATACCTCATAAACATTCACAGCTGAGGGCACCTCTCGCTGTAAAACTACCGTCCCTCACTGAGCCCACGACCCCATCCTTACCCCTTATCCAAACTTAAATAAATTTAGCAGAAAATTATGTTCAAACTCTATAAGGAAGAAATAGTCATACATTCACTAATAAATCAGAAGAGATGGCTATATTTGGTACTGCTATAATTGGAGACCATACTCTACAGCAAATCATAAATAATTCTAACTTGCAAAGACTGCTTTACCTCATGTCAGTACACAGCCTTGTTGAGACTACTGTCAATCACCTTACATCTGTGTACAGCTCAGTAAAGTACCATAAAGTTCATAAACCCTTTGTTTCAAATTACGGACAGCAAATTCCACTGAGCATTATGTTTCACACATATTCATACAATTGTATTTACTATTTAAACAAAGTCACATCAACTCATTTAAAAGCAGCAGGATTCACTTCTCTCCTCTTTGACTCACATAGAGGGCCCTGTGCTCCTTTTATTCACTCGCAATACAAAGGCATTGTTGGACAGGATAGCATGGTCCCAGAGAAGGTGACGGTGCAGCTCCAGTCCTTGTGAAAGCACACCAACAGGACTTTTAGATGGGAAGCTCCCAGCCTTTGGCTCAGTGAATATGATGAAGCATAGATACAATTTCTGAATCAGAATCATGTGCAATCTGGAAGGGAATTTGCAGGTGTTGTTGTTTCCATCTGCTTGTTGCTATTGTCCTTCCAGGTGGTAAAGTTAGGAGGTGGGAAGGTGCCACCAAAGAAGCCTTGGCAGACTGATGCTAGATATTGCAGCCAATGATGCCCTGTTGTTTAAATGAGTGAATATTTAAGATGGTAGATGGTACACTTTGCCCTGAATGGTGTCAAGTTCCAAGAGTTCTTAGAACTGCATTTATCTGAGCAAATAGAGGGCATTCCTGACACTTCTGACTTATGCCTTGTAGATAATATGCCGGATTTGATGAGTTGGGAGGTAAATTATTCAATACAGGATTCCAACCTCTAATGTGCTTGTGTAGCCATAATATTTGTAGTGCTGGCTGAATTAGCTTCTGGTCAATGGTGGACCCCAGAGTAGTGAAGGGGATGCCGGGGGTTTGGGGGTTGTTCCGCAATGATAATGCTTCTGAATGTCAAGGGAAGGTGGGTTTGACACTTCCTTGTTGGTGATGCCCATTGCTAGTCACCTGTACCATGCAAATATTCACTTGTCACTTATCAGTATAAAACTGAATGCTGTCTGGTCTTGCTGCAACCAGACAAGGGCTGCCTCAGATCCACCAATGGAACCAAACAGTATACAATCAATAAGCCACCCCATATCTAAGTTTACAATGGAGGGCAGGTCATTGATGAAGTAGTTAACAATAGTTGGGCCAACGTTATAATCTGAGGAGTTCCTGTTCCTGGGCTTGAGATGATTGGCCTCTGACAACAGCCGGCTTCCTTTGTACTAAGTAGGACTCCAACCAGTGGAGATTTTTATTTTGATTCCAATTGACTTCAATTTTAGTAAGGTTCCTGGTTGGCACACTTGTTCAGATGATTCTGATGTCAAGGACTTTACTTTCTCTCTTGAATTAAGGTTTTTGTTCATGATTGAACTAAAACTTTAATGAGACCCAGAGCAGACTATTCACTGAGGTTCAGTGATCAGTTTCTTGCTAAATGCCACTTAATTGCACTGTCAAGGACACTTTCCATTACTTTGCTGATGACTGAGGGTAGAGCAATTGGGTGGCAACTGACTCATTGGATGTGTCCTGTTTGTTGGGAATAGGACCTAGAAATTTTCAACATTGGTTCTGGTTAATGACTTCAAAAACAAGCTATTGTCTCCAATAACTTCCACAACAATCACCTTACCAACTCAGACTTTCAAACAGTGGATTTATTACAAACATCTGGAAAGACATTGACCCAACAATGTCACTGCAATGTTTTGATGATATCTGCATAAAGAGTTTTTCCTTCTGATTTTCTCCCTTTCATTCTCCCCTTCTGCAGTTGCTGAACTAAGCTGCTGTACATTCCCACGGGAGCAATCTTACCTAGCTGAATTTCTTCAGGTGTACACAGAGACAGTACGTTTGCAGTTTATGTGACTAAAAGAAAGGTGGAGGTTGGCGAAGCTCACAGTCAAGGTTAGTCCTCTCTGACCCTAACACTCACATGGGGGTTGTCAGCAATGACTATTACCTTGTGACAGCAACATCAATGAAAGCATCACAGCTAAGCTTGATAATAAAATGTGAGGCTGGATGAACACAGCAGGCCAAGCAGCATCTCAGGAGCACAAAAGCTGACGTTTCGGGCCTAGACCCTTCATCAGAGAGGGGGATGGGGGGAGGGAACTGGAATAAATAGGGAGAGAGGGGGAGGCGGACCGAAGATGGAGAGTAAAGAAGACAGGTGGAGAGAGTGTAGGTGGGGAGGTAGGGAGGGGATAGGTCAGTCCAGGGAAGACGGACAGGTCAAGGAGGTGGGATGAGGTTAGTAGGTAGCGGGGGGTGCGGCTTGGGGTGGGAGGAAGGGATGGGTGAGAGGAAGAACCGGTTAGGGAGGCAGAGACAGGTTGGACTGGTTTTGGGATGCAGTGGGTGGGGGGGAAGAGCTGGGCTGGTTGTGTGGTGCAGTGGGGGGAGGGGATGAACTGGGCTAAGCTTGTCCCTGTCCTCACAATGTCCTTGCACAAACTGGAAATTAAACTAGAATTGAAGCCCTGGCATGGGACTTTAACCCTTCCTAGTTCAGTCAACTCCCCAACTGAGATCACTAATTCAGTCCAGCCCAAGGAATGACCCTTATACATACAGCTCAGTTTTACTTCATAGTGGTCAATGTTTTAAAATATTGGGTGCTCTCCAACGGTGCACATATTTTCAAGCTGTAGATCACTCTTTCCCAACCGCAAAAATAACTGCCTGAGTCTTGACCCTATTTGTGAACTTTTAATAATTCTTCCACACCACTCACCTCTGGCAGCAAATTTGATTTACAGCCCTAATTTTTATAATGTGTTTTCTTTCCTCACTAATAATCTTCTAATGAAAGTGTTCAACCAAGCAAATCTGCTGGTTAGAATGCTCTCTCCAAACTTGCTGTCAGTTTGATGTATGGTCGAGGTAGGTGACATAATGACACATTTAATTACCTTCAAAAGCAATCCTTCATGTCATCTTTTTGGACAACAATTCAAAGATTAATTGTTTCCTCATTTCTTGGCCCCGTTACCAGCCTCAGCTTTTTCACATTGTGGATTTATTACAAACATCTGCAAAGACACTGACCCAACAATGTCACTGTGATGTTTTCATGTGATCTGTGTTAAAGGATTTTCCTTCTGATTTTCTGCCTTTCATTCTCTCTTTTTGAAACTGGGGAACTGAGCTGCTGCTGCACACTCCCACGGGTATAAAGAGTTCTCTGCAGCCTTAGCCAAATGTAATCCTTGAGGTGTGAGACTGGATGGTGGCTGTTGGAAGTCTAGGTAACCATGGGAAGGGGGGGGCAACCAATTCTGTTTCAACCCAATATTTATACTCGCGCACTCAACAGCGAGAATTACAGTACTTTAGTTAAAAGTTGGTCATTTTCCCATTTTACAGCCTAACAACATTCATCTATGACCATTGGAAGAGACCACAGATCAAATAGAGTACAATTCAAACTGTGTCCTCCCAACAGCACCTTCCAAACCTGTGACCTGCACCGACTGAAAGGACACCATGGCAGCAGATGCATGGGGAGATGAGTAACTACAAGTTCCCCTCCAAGCCACACACCATACCACCTTGGAACTATAGTGCTGTTCCTTCACTGTGACTGAATCACCATCTGGGAACTCCCTTCCTGCTAACATGGTGAGCATGGGCATGCTGCAGTTGTTGAAGTAGGTAGCTCACTGCCACCTTCTCAAGGACAATTAAGAAAGGGTAACAAATGCTGGCCTCACCACCAATACTCGCAACTCAAAAGGGATTTAAAAGAAGACATCCCTGATCTGTAAAATCCATTATTACTCCGTTAACTTATGCAATCACACAAAAGAGATAGAGGCCAACCCATCCCAACTTGTCCGTGCTGGCTCCCTGGTAGACCACGTCATTGGTTCCACACCATAATCTCTTTGTGAGACTTTTATGCCTTCAAGTACTTGTATTGTTCCCTTTGGAAGCTGTTAATGAATCTGTTTCTATCAGCCTTTCAGACAATGCATTCCCGATCATAACTCCGAGCATGAATTCTTTTTCCTTCATGGTACCTTTTACCTTTCAGTCGAGGAGCCAAGGATGTGGTTTTGTTTTACTCGCCTTCTGCTGTGGTAGACCTACTCACAACAGAAACCAAAGCATTGCTTTTGAAACTCAAGGTTCCCCCTTCTTTTATGTCAATATTTACAATGCCCATACAAAGAGAGCTAAATAATCACGACTAAACAAGATATAGCTGTGACGGGTGGCATGCTTGAAGTCTTTGAAATAAAGGGCAAGGAGCTGAGCTCTCTGCAAACTCTGCAGATAAAAGCAATTCTGGATTTATGTGCACCTAAGCTTCCAAGCAGCTTGGACTGTCAAAAGTTCATTCAAAATCCACTGTACAAGTTGAAGACAAAGAACAACATTTTCAATGGAAGATATAAGACAATCCCATTTTACAGCAATATCTTCAAAAAAGCTAAGTATTTTGGGTGAATAGCATAATTTGAGACATTAGGACCCAGTTGGATTCACAAACTTCAACACTGACACTGCAGAGTGCTGAAATGGGAAATTACTGCATTAGAGAAAAAATAAATTTTAAAAATGTTAAAAAACAGACAGTGTTTAATTCTACTCAGGTACTGTAAAATGTTTGTCATGGCATTTGTCTTTCTATTGTGGAAATACAATAATAACTTGTATTTATGAAGTACATCTAGTATAAAATGTACTCAGACGATATTAACAATGGGTCAAAAAAGGATACATGAGGACATGGGAACAGAACTATTGGTCACTGAGACAGCTTTAGAGCAAAGTCTTAAAGGAGGAGAATATAGCAAACTTTGAAATATAGAATTGGAATAGAGATTGTACAGAAGGATTAAAAAGACAAAGCTTGATCTGTGACAGAAATACGACAAACACAGCAGTCACTGGGTTAACAGACCTAAGCCCAAAACGGAGTCTAAACCCAGATCTGCACTCGCAATATTCCACTTTTTGTTGCTTCTAGTTCTAAAAACTGACAGAGATAAACCTTGGTTTGATGATGATGGGAATAGTATTAAATATACTACAATTATATCAGACACATCAGCCACAGACCAACATCAAACACATCTAGAGAAATTTTGGAGGGAATCTAGGGGATGGTATGGATCTACTTCCTAGATGCTGAATAGGTGGGGAGGGGAGGAGGAGTATGTGTGGAGGTGAAAAGGAGAAGGCACCAAGGAATCAGTTTGTTTTCTTCTGTATGTAAAATAGAGCAGCCACACAGTCACAATGATGTCACCTACAAACTGGAAGAGCAGCACCTCATGTTCCGCCTTGGGACCCCACAGCCCAATGGTCAAAATGTGGATTTTACCAGTTTCAAAATCTCCCCAAACTCAGCCTCATCCCATGACCAACCCTCCCTCTCATCCCTGGCTCACTGACCCGGCACAATCTGTCTGTCTTCTCTCCCACACATCCGCTTCTCCCACCTCACTGGCCAATCCCCACCACTCCCTACCTGCACTCACCTGTCACCATCCCACTTGCCTTCCCCAGCCCCATCCCTCCTCTCTCCATTCATTTCTGAGCTCCCTTCCTAATTCCCATTTCTGAAGAAGGGTCCTAACCCGAAACATCAACTTTCATGCTCCTCTGATGTTGCCTGGCCTGTTGTGTTCCTCCAGCTCCTCGCTGTGTTATCTCTGACTCTTACTGTCTCTCAGTGGCATTACAATGCTACTTGAATTTCATCAATAGATGTTCCTGAACAGTCAGACTCTCAGTGGCTCAGCTGCATAATGGTACTGATCCAGATAGACCATGTGAATATCATGTTCCATCTCTAGTCTGTGCTGTGTTAGCTGATCTCAGACTGGGCTGACTGGCTCTGATGGGAAGTGTTCAGAGCTGGGGTGGTAGTGAGAGTGAATAGAGCTGGATATACACTTGTGCCACAAGTTAGTACCTCTAGCAAAATGTTCTCAGCTGGTCAAATGTCAGAGGATAGAAAGAGAGAATATTATTTGGAAAAACATGAAATTTGAACCATAAATTTCATTAGATAAAAGGCAACATGTTGGAAACGATGAGTAATTGCCTTGATTATACCAAGTTACGCAAAGCTAAAGATCCCAGGTTCAATTATCAGGATAAGATGAATTAACACATTTTGAGAATGCTATGTAATGACGATGCCTGAGACAGGGGATTTCCGTTGCTAATCATCCACTGTGCTGGCTGTAAAGTGCACCGACATGAACATTAGTTAGAAACAAACTCACAGAAGAACAGCTTAGAGTTACCCACTGTAGGATCCAAACAAGAGCAAACGTCACGTTTTCAATAAAAAAATAGGATCAGAGAATCATAGAGATCTGCAGCACAATAAAAGCACAGAAACTGGCTTCCATGCCAGTCAAAAATAACCACATAACAATTCTAATCCCATTTGCCAACACTTGGTCCACAGCCAATATGCCTTGCCATTGCATGTGTACATCTCCATATTTCTTAAATGTTGTGAGGGTTTCTGTCTCCACTAGCCTTATAAGGCAGTGAGTTCCAGATTCCCACCACCTGGTGGAGAAGAAAAGAGGGCAACTGGACAATTGGATTTCTGATGAAGGGTCTAGGCCCAAAACGTCGGCCTTCCTGCTCCTCTGATGCTGCTTGGCCTGCTGTGTTCATCCAGCTCCACACCTTGTTATCTCGGATTCTCCATCATCTGCAGTTCCTATTATCTCTGACACAATTGGACAATATGTTTGTTATCCTACAACTGTGTAGCACAGATGTCACATACAATCTCTTGAGGTTGACGAAGATCTGGCTATGGTTAGAAAAAGATATGCCGATATGTACAGTCTGCATTGAAGGTAGCATAGCCCAAACAGGTTTCCATCAGTTCTGTAGATTATCTCTACAACTGTGACTAATTTGTTGGAGACGGGATGCACTATTGCAGTGAGGGAATTGAAGTGGGTTTTCGCAATGACACATCCCTGCTTGACCCCAGCATTCAGTGTGATGAGGTTTGCAGTAGTTTTATTGGTGAGGATCACCATGTTTGCAAAGTCTTCATGGAGTAAGCAGAGGACAGAGAAACATTTCTGGGGACAGTGAAACTTGATGAGGATATCCTTTCGGCCTTCTTAGTTGACAGAGTCAAAGTGATTTATGATATTGAACGAGACCATGTGGGCGGCTATTGTTGTCCCTTACATTTTCTGTAAGTTCTGCTGCTCAAGTCGTAACCAGCTCACCTGTAACCTTTGTGCTTGTTGGCTTATACTAGTTCCAAAGCAGGCAATGTTTTGATTTTAGAAGTGCTCTTCCTGGGTTTCAATTCCCTGTCTTGCCTTTGCTCCTCTCTATTTCTGTAAGCTCTTCCAGCTCGACAAGCCTAAGATCTCTTGGCTTTTCTAGCTCGGGCCTGCACAGCATCTTCAATTTTAATTGGTCTACCAATGGTAATGATATCTTTAGGCGCAATGGTCCTAAGATCTAGAGTTCCTTCTCTAAACCTCTCCACCTCACTTTCTTCCTTCTGAACGCTGCTTAAAATCTAACTCTATGACCAGCTTCTGGTCATCTGACCTAACATTTCCTAATGAGGGCCAACTTTTGCTTTATAACAATCCAATAAAGTGCCTTGGAAAGGTTTATGCTAACGGTGCTAAGCAAGTACAGCTTGTTATTGAGATAGACTTGCTAGGTCAATTTGAGACATTTTTACTTGAGCACTTTTTGTGTAAATGGACAAATGTCTACTGTTAACTCAACCACTTGTCTGATACAGCACGGAGTACAAAGGAGCCAAGGTTAAATTCATCAAGATATGTCCGGTTCACAGCATTCAGGCTGTGACAAGGATATAGCAGCTTCAAACTGGAAAATTACTAACAACTGAGCAGTTGAGGCTGAGGCTTTGCTCATCTGCTTCTGGAATGTGACCCCTTGTCACATTCACTCCTGCCTAGATACATCACAAATTAATCAGACCATCATAATTAGTCTGCCACAGGATTGGGAGATTAGACAGAGCCCCAGCCTTTCTTCAATTCCTTAACACGTACAAGCAGAATGCAGGCTTTTCACAGGGGTAAATTATCAATGTGCCGCACAAGCTTTAAACTAGCCTTGTGGTGGATCAGCTGTGTTTACAGCAATGGAAATGAAAGTCAAACTTTCCATAACAGGTATGGCAAGTTGCAAATCTATTGCACTGAAAAATGGTCAGATTTAGTTTGTAAAAACTGAAGAGCCATTGCATCTAATATTACACTCTGAGTGATTTGGCAGAAATTTGGCAGGGGTTTTTGAAGTGACAATGTAGTTGTCCATCCCAATGGAAGTTGTATTGTGGTCTGTGGAGATGGGCAGCATCAAACAGAAGCAGCTGCTGATATGGGAAATGTTGCAATTTCAAAGAAAAGTCTTACCTCTCCTGTTGCATTTCTGGTTCTTGCCAAAGATTTCCACTGAGCACTCTTGTTTCGAGTTGAAGCTGCATAATGTCTGAACTAGGGAAATTTAACTTTCCTGTACATTGGTTCAGCTGAATCTGAAAGTATTCCTAAGAATAGCAGCAATTTCCAATTCTGTTCAGAAATAAGGAAGATGCACTCTATCTATACCCTCTGACAGGCATCAAACATTCCCAACAGCTGCCCAAGACGCAAAATTGGTATCACAATCAACAATTCCAAACTCTTTGTTTGGTGCCACAGCAATATAAGTATGCAAAATGGGTTAATGAACACATTTTAAAAATGTATTAAATGATGTACATCAGATCATCAAATGAAGAGACCATTCAATCCCTACTCAGCAATATTGATCTCAGGCTACAATCACTATCTTATTCTAAACTACTTTAGGCACATCAGTTTCTGCAGTGTTAGAATTATTGCCAAGGCATGGGGCTGGGAAGTCAGATTGGGGGGAAATTAAAGATCAGCCAGGGTTCCCAGTCCTAATTGTGACCAGCAATCTTCATATTCAAGCTGGCCAGACAATGTCAGGGGCAGAATTGATACAGACGTGCTCCCATGAAGAAAAGCTTGTGTTTCATTGTAAAGACCAGTTGAACAAGTTACTGGAAAATTGCAAATTTCTATGTACAAATACATAGCATGAGTTAATATCTTCAGAAATGGAGGAAGGGGGAGCAACAGGGGAGAAATGCAAGAGGGAACTATCAAGGGGAATAAAGAATATAAATTTCCTTCAATAACATGCTCTGAGTTTTTTGCTCAATTATGAAATCATCAGTCAAAAAGAAAGTAATGTCAAAACAGATGGATAATATAATATTTATAATTAACATGATGACAGGAATCATAATTCTGATTTCTTCCTCCCAGTTTCTTACAGTAGAATTGCCCTTTTATAATAAATGTTCATCAAATTGTCCTCAGCATACAGCTATTTCCAGTATAGAACTATATGTCATCATGTGTCGCCTCTTTCTGTTGCCAGAAAAACCTATTAGAAACATTTAGGCATTGTTGGTAGTTGCAACATATCAAGAGTTCACAAGACAGTTTTCCTACCCCTTAATGGCATTTCTACAGATCAGAATTGTCTTCTCTCAATTCTTTGCAAGCTACTGAAATGATGAAAGTGTGTATCATTAGCACTCCTCAAGTTCAATGACTACTGCCAGCCCACTGCACTGAATCAATGCTTCATAAAAATGTATCTTTAGTTGTTTACTCCATAAGCTCCTTAAATCAGCACTCATAATTAAAGTGGAACCCAAGCGTACTTATTGAGCTGTAAAAGAAAGCCTGCAGAGAAATCTAAAAATTAGCATGTTTCTTAAAGCAAATTTTTCCTTGTGTATGCTGGTTTCTGCTGGAACCATCTGGGAGGCCTTGGATCAATTCACAGCCACCAATTCCCCTTGTTGGGTTCAGTCTAAGCTATTGATAGCACATGGGAATTTTCAGCAGAATACCGGCTCAATCTTGATGAACAACAAATTGTTTATAACATATTAGCTAATTTTATTCCATCCGAGAGTCTCACAATAGACAATTAGGCGCAACTTAAGATCAGGTACGTATGATAACTTTAGCTACATGCTGCCAACATTTCGAACAATCACTTGCTGGTGTACACATGTAGAACTTGGAGGACACACACTGAGCTCCTTCCAGGAACATTCTGATGAGCACAGCTTATGCAATGTCATTTAACTCTTTCAGGAACTGCCTGCCAAATATCAGCAAACAAGTAATGAAACATTTAATGCTATTGCAAGTATAATCACTTGGCATTTCTTCAAAAACAGTAAAAGTGTAGTATTGCAATAGTGTAACTTCGGAATCAAATGCAATAAAACAATTGGGTAAAACTCTCCTTAACCAGTTGTCAGGATCCTGCAGAGTGATTTACATCTGGCAAGTTCCCATTATCTCCTATGTCTCAGATTGTGCATGTATAAATAACTGCAATGATGAAGCATGTGGACTAGAAAGAACCCAAAGTTGATCCTTGAGTGGTGCTGAGTTTGGAGATCTCAGTTAGACTGGTGGTATCTCTTCATTTAGTAAAGGATTTTTTTTTGGAGGGGTGTTTTGTATTTTAAAAATTCCTCATGTGACGGCTCATAAAGATCAGAAATGTTCGAAGAAGAGCTAGTAGATATCTTTTTTAAGAGGAAATGTTCCAGAATAATGGAAGAAAACTGGAGGATGGGAGTAGTTTTAGATTGCACCAAAGACATAACAGATATTATGAGTCAAATGGTTTCTTTGTGAGCAATAAACCTGAATGGTTCTACACAGATCCTTTCATGCATTATTGAACAAAGCAAATGTGATCATTACCGATGCTCCATATGTTCACTTACTTTGAAATAAAGCGGCTTAATGATTCTGAACTTCACCCTTGGTGACCAACCATCTGAGATTTGGTGGGATTGCTTTGTCTGTCCCTGAAGAAACTAAAGTAGTGCCAGAGACACAATAGTCTGTGCAGGTCACAAATGGTATTATTGCGATGTTATTGTTATCAAGTACTTTGCTTCATGACTGCAAGTACAAAAATGACAATTTGACTCAACTCCCACAAAGAGACCCTCAGACCACTTGAAGCAGCAACTGAAGTATCAATGGTTCACTTGAACTTGTAATGCCAGACGATACGTGCTTCAAACTCCCAGTCTCCAAACAGCAATGCCCCAGCACGATGTTTATGCTGCCCACACCAACCGTACATGCGGAGACTCGGATCAAAGACATTTTGTGCTGTCCCATTTCGAGCACTGTGCAGCGTAATCCTTTAAGAGGGCCAGAAAAAGAAATTGTTTAGCAGACGAGCACTCAAAGGGATCCACAGAAATGTTTCCCTTGAGGACGCTGATTTAACAAAAATGATTTTGGAAGTTTGGGCAGGCATCAAAGAATTTAACTGCTTAAGACAATAACTGGATTGTTGGTTTCTTAAGCCATGTTGCACTGCGATGGATTTAAATGATTAAAGCCCAGCTCTATCCTCAATGTAACTGTAGATGAGATAAAGGAACTTTCATGAAAAATTGGAGTTTGTGTCCAATTGCTGTACAAATGAAACATATGCACTGTGCTACAGGGCTTGTTGGCACACCTTACCCAGCACATTCACGATGTCAAACTGAGCCATGGCTGTCTCTATTCATACATGTCAGTGTAAGGAGTAGAGAGGTGGACATGTTCACTCGTACTGGTCTACGCCCTTAACCTGGAGCCATTACCATTCACACTCACCTTCCAACAAAAAAAAACTCTCAGGGATGGTAATGGCCCTTGGCAAACTCTCTTTAATATTGATCGAACAACACCAAGAACAAAAATACAAATAGCACAAGGAGCCCTGAAAATCTAATAGCGACAGAAGAAAACATGTCACACTTGGAAATTGTTGAGACTTTTCAGGTCCCCCTTGAGCAATAATTCATCATGTAGCTAACAACCCCGAGTACTTATTTCATCTGATTTGAAGCACTTTGTCTGCAGCGTACACTGAACCTTTGAAAAACAGGGCGAATGCAAACGAACATCAGCCAGTCTCCAACTCCAATAAACCTCCTCTGCCTACTCTTTCTTTGTTTGGATACAAGCCACAGAAGCCTGGTGTAATGGATTTGTGTCAATGTAAATCTTTTTGATTTTGGTAGTGCAGGTTGATAGTTTCTGGCTGTAGGCAGGCTAGATATTCCGCACTCTCACGCAGGGCAGCATGTTTTTCTGATACCGGCCAGCAAGTCTAACTGGTGAATTGTTGCCAGAGTCAAGGTTTTTACAATGTTGCTCTATTGTTGCCACCAGGGACACAGATGGGTGCTGGTGCCTATAATGGTTTGTACAGAAGTGCAGCGTAAATCAATATGTCCTGTAAAATAAGATTTTGTGTGAAAAAGCTAAACAGGTTTTCTCAGTAAGGTGAGGGGGAAGGGCAGAAAAATGACAATTTCAACATCAATCAGAAATTCCTGGTGCAAACTCTGTATAAACGAACTGAGGATGGGGAGTTAACAAAGAATGCAGGCCTGGTGGTTGAATGTTTGTACTTAACAGCTGATAATAAATCAAGTTGACAGATCTATAAATCCAAAGTACATCCCTTACATGAATTGGGATCTAACGTTTCTTTTTAAACTTTTCTCCTGAAATTGCCATCCCCCGCACAACTCACCCCCAGATATTCCCTTCTTCCCTCTCTGACAGCAGTGTCCCTCAATTAGACAGTCAGCCCACTCATTTTTTTAGGGAACATACCAAGGGCAGGATTTTCCCTCCAAGGGTGGCAAACTGAGATGGGAATGCTTCCTTGGTCCTGAACTTTCCTCCCAGGGCAGACAGCCACACATCACTGATTTTCCTCAGGCAGACAAGTAATAACAAAGGGCTGGCTCCCTGTCCATTTCAGGATGTCAGGCAGGCCTCGTAAGAGCTGGAAGGTCAGTCTGAGGGCCCCCTCCTGCCTCAGGCACAGAGGTGGCATGGAGTGGGGAAACAGAAATGCCAGCCAATGGGGCTGCTCCTAGCTTAGTTCTTCGTAATCCCAGCACCAGTGTGGTCAAAACTCCAGTGCCAAACGTCTGCAAACTGATTGGCATCATAACCCAGAATGACTCAACCCACTGTCCACACTCCCATTTATTCTTGATTATTATGAGTGACCTGCAATTGAATGTTTTCACCCTCACTAGAGAACCTATACAGCAGCCAACTGTACCCGCTCTTCCCCTGCTCCAGTTAACTCAGCATAGACGTAGATCTTTGCTGGCATGTTCCACATTGAGCAAATTTACTCAGTGAGCTGTGACTGAGGACACAAAATAATTTCATGTGCCGTTTAACAGCCTAATTATTTCATTTCATTGTCAACAGATGTGCTCCCTCTTTTTTTTAATCTAATACTGATGATCCATGTCTGATAAGGCAGCCCTTTGGCCAAAAAGCTTCCTTTGAAAGTGCAGATGTTCCCAAAAGTCTTCACTAAATTCATACAAATGTTCCTGAGAAATCCACTACTACCTTGCGTCTTCCCAATTGACCCAAAAAGCAAAGCACAGGTGTCCACTGGCTTGCTCAAAAGGAAATACCTCACTGATTAAAACTCAAATCTTAACAAGAATCAAATCTCAAAGCGTAACTAGATCAGTCAAAATGATATATCCTAGGCCCTGCGTTCATAGTCCCTGCATTGAATAGCCCAGTTTTTTCACGGAACCTAATGTAACGTTAGCTTTACACAGGAAACAACGTACTCCCTAAGGGAGAAGTGCAGGAACCTACATTTTTCTGCACAAATCCCAGGCAGAGTTGGGAATTTCTGTGAGAAAAACAAATTGTTTGATCACAGTAGAAAGGGTTGCTCCCAATCAGTGTCACAGTCTTCTTAAGAGAAACTTGTAAAAGAAATTATTTAAGCATGGTTCAAAGTTAGTCTACTATCAATACCCTCTAATGATTCAATTATTACTGCAATGTAGAACTTAGATAAACAGAACAGGAAGATTTCCAGTTGTGTCTTGAGTTAACAGATTAACATGGGTCATTATGATTGGCCTTATTAGCATTGGGCTAAATAAAGGGGAAGAGGGAGAAATATGGACAGGCCCTTACTTCTGACTGCAGTCTAGTGGCTCTTGCTGCGTAAATGACAGCAGATGATGGGTAGATAGTAGATGAGTAGTTTTCTCGGAGAGAAAGAGGGAGGAATAGAGAAAGAGCGAGGAAGAAAGGAAGGGGGGATAAGGAAGGAGGGAAGGAGTTGGAGTGAGAGTGAAACAAAGGAAGAAAAATAAGGATTGTGCTCAGCCATGATGCGCCCACAACTGCTGAACCTTGCAGCACGCACTGAGCAGGTTTAAATATTATTGTCTCCTAACAGTTACTTTGGAAAGTAATGCTTGAAGGTGATGGAAGACAAATATATGAAAAGAAAAGAGGTGATGTCATTTCACAGCCATTGCTTAAAGTCTGGACAGGCTAAAGTCAATGAAATCTTCAGTTTTAAATTGTATTTTCATTAAAGGATGGTCATCATCTGACAAGTTTTCATGCAACTTTTCTAGCAGCTCCAATCTCATGAAGATGCAGTCCTTTCACTATGAAGTACCATTGTTTATGTAAGTGTTTTTATCATTAATAGATAGCTTGCATCATTTCTGTCCTTGGTCCTTCTCCAAGAAAGCAATGATCTCCTTTCAAAAAGCTTTTGAAGTAAAATTCTTACAATTGCCCACAGATTTGTTTCAATGTATAACCACAATCCTGTCTCCTAGTGACCATTAAATGTTATTCATAGCAATACCACAACTTATTTTTCATGGCCCTATAAACTTTCAACAGGATTCACTAAACCACTCTGAGGTTACTTTTTGGAAACAAAACACTTCGCAACTGTTTTTTGCCAACTACTGCTTCCCTTCTCCTGAAGGAGATGACTCTTAATTGGAACACCATTGGACAGACATTGGCAGTTATTCAGTACTACTCCCAATTTGCAGCTTTTAAAATGCAAGCCAAAAACATAAGAACATGCTATTCGACTATGGAGTGCATTGCCACAGAACACAATCCTGTCCTCACCCAATGGTTGCATGTGAACTTTCCAGTGTAAGTCACTGAACAGTGATGAAGAAAAGCACGCCTGAGAGCAGTGGGAGATTTTCAATGGGGACACCTGCCTCACCACAGAACCTGGTATATGCTCTCACACACTGCAACAATAAAATTCTGCTGTCTTTCAGTGAGAGAAGAGAAACCGACTCTGGTCAGCCAGCTGCATCGGTCTGAGCAAACCTGGATTGTATTTCCATGCTGCACTGTTGAGCACTATTACTGAGCTTCCTGTGCCCTGGATTTCTCAAAGGAATGTTATTAAAATATCCACAATTCTCAGCATTACCCGCCCAAATCCGACCACCCAAATTGCTAGGAATTTGATAAAACTCTTTGCTCATTATTGGCTCCTGCTGCCCGTACCCCACATTGTAGACAAATACCGAGCCTCTAATGTAAGAGAACAACAATTTCCTACAGATAAAACAAATAGGGAATGGCTTACAAATGAAAAATTCACTCCACATCAACAAAAGGTTCTAAAGTATTGCAATACTAAATAATTACAAACACATTGCCCAAAAGTATTATCTCATTGTTTGAAAATGTTACCCAGTTCATGTAAAGCCTTTAAGCTCAGCTGTCTTTTTTTTTGCATATCCTCTAGTAAGCTCTTTCTCCTCAAAAGGTTGTTTTCTTTGGATTCCTGGGAGTGCGGTCAAGCCAAAGCCAAATACAAAAACTGTCCAATCAGAGCTGATTCTTGATCTGTGCTCTCCCAATCCACCCAGCCTTGATTTTATTTCCCTGCTGCTGTCACTAGAAACAGATGCAGCTCACTTCTCACTGTGGTCCCTTGCTGTTTCACCAACAGTGCATGAATTTCACACAGATTACCTCCAAATTAAAGATTTGGACCTCTGTACCAATGTCATTGAGCTATTAAATGTGTGGGGCTCAATGCACCTTTCCATAGCTACATTACAGAATCGATTTCTTCCATTATTTCCCCTTTTCTCCTCGTTGTGGTTGGATTCCCATGAGTGTCTCCCTGGCTAAGCAACTATCCTTCATGTGCTCAGACAGCAGGCTATTTGCAAATGAGGGCAGAGGTTAGCCCCATCTTTTTGGTGCCTAGTGTCCACTTTCCTAAAGGCCTCACTGCGTAGGAATCTGGAGCTGGACACTGTCCAATTCTTACCCTCTTAATCAGTGGTATTGAGGCTAACTGGTGTGCCCAACTGTTGTCCAGGCAAAGAATTGATAGTTCAGCCTTTTTTTTGCTTTTATTCATGGCACATGGGCGTCACTAGCTGGCCAACATCTATTATCATTCCTAATTGCTCTTGAGAAGGTGGTGATGTACCGCTGCAGTCCACATGCTGTAGGTTGACTAAGTTGCTATTCTAGGCTCTGCAGTTTCACATCAAATGGTGCAAGCAGCCATTAATCTGCCACAGATGTCAACAGAAGAGTTTTCATGAGAGTTAGCAGGAGACTGGAGTGGGGTTACTACACTGACACAACAGCTCTGGTTACGTCTTGCAGCTGATATGCGGTATGGTGGCTATAACGGACTTGCTCATAATTTCATCCCTGTACAACATGTGACCTAATGCTGTAAAGCTCCCAGGCTCCATCGTGCTGAGCTTACTCTCTTGCAGTATGGCGAGCTGAGGGAAGCATGCTGCATTACATTTGAATTGCTTAGCTTGAGTCAGACACACGGAGACTGCGATTGTAATGTACACATGCAGATATCAGGGGCTGCAATAAACGTTCATTGAATTCTTCAGCTATGTGAACCACGGCCTGTCCTTATATTATGGGAGCTAACATAAGTTCATGGAAGGATAGTGGTAGATCAGAATCTCACACCATTTCCTGTCATGGCAACATATCACATCAGCTTTGGGACCAATGTTCAAATCCAGCTCCAAACGGCTAGCAGGGCACTACATAGAATGGGGTTGGGTTGTTTCAATCCATGTGGCCTTACAACCCAAGAGAATTCACACACGTTATAGAATTGCAATTCTTCAAATGAATACAATCTACACACATTATAGATTTGAATGTAAGCTATGTTGGAAGGAGTGTGCACAAATATAGCATGCAATGCACACATACAGCATATCTTGGTGTTACGGATTACCTGATTTTCTAGGTCTTCATTTTACACATCTTGAGGGCCTACCCAAAAAATAAAATGGATGGAGTATCATACTTTGAAAATTAACATTCTGAAAGATCTGAGATCAGGCTGGATTGTGAGGAACGTGTCCAAACTGGGAAGGTTTTACAAGGTGACCTGGTCATTTCTTTTAAACTTAAGACTCAGATAATTGAATTTGTAACACCGCATTCAGGCTGCTTATTGTGAGTATGTAGTACAGGTACTACCCAACACAGTGGAGGCATCTCTAGGCGTGATCAGAAGTATCTACTATCAAGGAAATGTCAACTATTCTGATCCAAAATGTTGCTCCTTGTCTAGGGGTGGCTGGCTTCACGTGTTGCATCAGACACCACTGAAATCTCAGCGGCACCTAACCAACACTGAAAGGATACATAGATAGGTGACTCCTGTCTAAACATGTCGCCAGTTCTCCTGTCTATTACTTTCTCTTTTCTCAACCTTATTTTGAGCATTGCAGTACAAAGATTAGATTCAGAAATTGAGGTTGATATGTTAGGTACTCTCATATTTTCTCAACAAGCACATACCGTATCCCTCATTCATCAAAAATGGTCACTGCACTTCATTGGTTCACAGCTGGTGTGGTTATACTAGGGAGGCATTCGCTCTGTACCTGTATTATAGAGCTGGCTCCAATCTTTGTCCACTGCTGTTCTTTATATTTACACTACTGCTTGATCATTTTCTAAAAAATTGTGGGGACAACTTCTATCAGCCATCAGTTCAAGCACCAGAACTGTAGCTACATTGGTCGACATCAAGTTCTGGAAATAATTTTCTGCAACAACATTAACTGATTGAAGTCATCTGATTAGATTTACTTTCCCTGTACATTAGCTCTTGGTGCAATTTACTTACCTCAGCACAAACTCAGTATCACATTTCACCCTGACTAATATTCCCCTCATTATCAAAATCCCCACTTCACTCCGTAACATTACACAGCTCCAATTGCTGAATCTCTCATCCATGCTGTTATCACCGCCATCTTAAATTTTATCTGTCACAAGCTTATGAAGCAATTCACTCAGTCCCTCAAGCTTTGACATTTTTGGTGCTTTTCCTACTCTCTTTTGAAAGCTGTAACTGAATTAATACTACCCTCTCAGACAATGTATTCCAGATCCTAACCCACTCACTGTGTCAAAGTGTCTTTCCTTATTGCCATCCTTGACTTTTCTGTGATTCACTTTGAATTGGTATCCTCTGATTCTCAATCCTTCTGCCAATGGGGCAAGTTTCTCACTTTCTACTGTGTTCACTCCCTTGTGGTTTTGAACACTTCCGTCAAATCCCCTCTCTACCATCTCCCCTCCCAGAAGAACAGTGCAAGTTTCTAAACTCTGTTCATGAAACAGGAGTTCTGCATCCCTGGAGCCATTCTTGTAAATCTTTACTGCAACCTATCTAAAGCCTACACTTCTTTGACACTAAGTCAGTGTTGTAGAAAGATTTTTGTTTTTGCTCTCTATGCCTCTAAATTATTGAGCGTACCATCCCAAAAGCATTTTTAAGTGTTCCATTAAAAATTCTGTCATTTTGAAACTTATACCCATAAGCCCCTTAAAGAATTATAGCCTTTATCTTGTGTTGTCACTGCTCACTTTACCATATCACTTGACACATCACTGCAATAAATTGCAACTGCCGCACATACGCCAGTCCATAAGCATGTCCATGTTCTCATGAAGGTGGCCACTATCCACAACACAGTTCACAATAATTCCAAGTTTTATGTCATCTGCATATTTTGAAATTCTAGTCGGCACACTCAAGTCTAGGTCATTAATGCAGATCAAGAAAAGCAGTGGATCTACCACAATCCCAGGAGCACCACACTGTACACCGTCCTCAAGTCTAAAACAAAACCGTACACCACTACTGTTCCGCCTGTCACTATGCTACTCTGCATCCATGCTGCCACCATTCTCTTTGATTCCACATTCTTCAAACTCTCCAGCAAACTTGTGCGTGGATCTCTTGCCAAGTCACTTGTGGAAGTGTAAGCTCACTACATCAACTGCGTACACACATCAACTCTTTGTTACCTCATCAAAAAACTCAGTCAAATTAGTGAAACAAGATTTGCCTGAAGCACAAATTCTAAGTGGCTTAATTTATGAATTCACACTTGTCTAAACAGCTGTGAATTTTGTCTTGGATTATGAATCCAAAAATGATGAATACCATTTCTATCACCAAGATTAAGTGATTATCTTGTAGTTGGTGAGTTTTGAACAAGGCTGTAATATTTTCAATTCTTCAATACTCTTTGTACCCAAGAATGTTTGGAAGATTATGGCCAGTGCCTCCACCATTTCCACTTTTATCTCCTTTGTGCATCCATCCTAGTCCTGGTTACCTATCAACTTTTAAGTATAATCAGTCTTTCTAATACCTCTTCTTTGTCATTTGGTAGGTCATCCAATACCTAAAAGATCTCCTCTTTCACGATGATTTCAGCAATATTTTCTTTATCAAAGGAAGAGACAAAGTACCAATTCAGTATCTCAGCCATGTCATCTGCCTTATGCATAGATCATTTTATAGTCAGTCCCACCCTTCTCTTGCAGCTCTTTCTACTATTTAAATGACTTTACAGTCTTTTGAATTCTCTTTCATTGTAGCTGTTAGCCATTTTCTCAGACTCTCTCTTGTCTTCTCTTATTTCCTTTTACACTTTCTCTCTCAACTTCCTACAACTTATTTTTCATTTGTAATAGCAAACTGACATCTACTATGACAAGCAATGTACCCCAAATTAATTTACCCAGATTTTTGTGTATGGACAATGAAGTTTAAAATATGAAAATAGTGGAAGTAAACTGAATGGCACTTCTGGTTACATCAATAAAAATCTGCTATTCTAATTGCAAGCAGATTCATTTCAGTTCTCAAACTCATGAAGCCTACTTTATATAAGAAAAATTAAAGAGATGGTCATTTAGGTAACTTGACAGTTCCTCAAATGTTCACTGTCCTTTATGAACATATACATTTACTCTTAAAAAGATTATAACTCTCACATTGCCAGTCAAGACAATTCAGCAAGAATGTGATCTGTTTGAACTCAGCAATAAATTCGAGTGGTCCTGGATTACCCTGTCTGACAGTCTTTCTGGATCTAGGTTCCCAGTTCAATTTTACCTATGCTATGAAGTGTGCATGACTTTGTGAATATCTTGGCCCTTGTAGCCAGGAACATTTAGTAATGAATCTTGTACTTCTTTTCAGCAGGTCTCTATTATCACTGCAATATTTATTCCTGTGAACCTAATTTTGATCTATTCCATTCCCCTCTTACTCTGGCCCCCACCTAACATTTCATTACTTTTTACTTTAGTGTTATCTGTTTCTCCAAGATACGAGTGCCGCTGATCTCTAATCCTACACCCTGGTTTCCACCCTGCAGCCAATTGAGAATAGGAATAGTTTAATTATGTACAGCAGCCTCACCACAGCAGTAGAGATACTCAGAGGCATGAACCCTTGGTCAGCAGGTTATAATAATGTAGTCTGTAGTCAATGGAAGTAGCACAGTCAATGGATACACCAGTATCAGACAAAGAATAGTGGTAGCTAGGAGACTTCACCGTCTCTGTGAACTGTGCTACAGAACAGATTCCACAAGGAACAGCAAAATGAGGGCAGTCTCCAGCTGATCAAAAGAAAATGTCAGAAGGCTTCAATGAACCAGTAGAAGAAAAATCAGAATATTTAGGGAAGGTGACAGCCCAATGATATTATCATTAGACTGTTAACCCAGAGACCCGATAATGTCCTAGGCACCTGGGTTTGAATCCTGCCATGGCAGCTTGTGGAATTTGAGTTCAATAAACACCTGGAATTAAGAGTCTAATGACAGCCATTTTAATTGTTGGCGAAAAACCTATCTGGTTCAGTAATGTCCTTTGGGGAAGGAAAGTGCCATCCTTACCTGGTCTGGCCTACATGTGCCTCCTGACCCACAGTAATGTGGTTCATTTCAATTGCCCTCTGGGCAATGAGAGATGGGCAACAAATGCTGGCCTAGTTGGTGATGCCATCATACCATGATTTTTTTTTAAAAGTGCTTGGATCATTGGGTACAGGATCTTGATGGGATGGCAGCACCAGGTAAAACACTACCATTGCCACAGCTGCTTGAGAATGTCAAAGGCCCACAAAGTGGTCAGAAAGAGAACCATGGAAGCGACATTTTGGAAGATGTTCACCAACATCAGGCTAAAGTGAGAGGCAGCAGAGGCATCATGTTAGCATGTTCTGCAATACAGTATGGACCTCCTCATGAGCCATGGTGTCAAAGCATTTGTACCATCCATTGTCAAAGCATTTGATAAGCATTTTGTTCCAAAGTGGAACTGTCTGATACCAACGGGGTCGCTTGCCCATTCTATCGACAAAGTCATTCCTTGGCAACCTTTCCAGATTAGCAAGATGCTGTGGATATGGAGCACCAAGAGACAAACTAGATGTCATAAACATCTATGATAAAGGTGTATTGAATTTTCTCCAGTCAAAAGAGCAACGCATGTTGATCAAGCTCTGTCAGTACATGACCCAGGCCAAGGCTTGAGCGCAGAAGGGGGCATTCATTCAAGACAACACTGAAGCTTCCTCCAAGCTGGATGGTTAGGTAGGCCCCAAGATGGTGTCATCATCCTCCAATAAGCTCAGAAAATTGCAGAAGAGCAGGTTACAAGCTCTACACCCATATTGGATTGTTCATCTTGTGGTGCAAGGCAAAACCACAAATGTCAGGAGTGCCCAGCAGGGGGAGCTAAGTGCCACCAATGTGGAAGAATCAGACACTTTGTGCACTTTGTTAACTTGGAAATAATTCGCGGGCGCAGAGAAGTCTTAATCAGGTGGGAATTTCTAAAACAAAAGGGAAAACACTTGGAGAGTAGAAGATCCAAGAGATTGATGTTGAAGCCCTACAAAGCAATAAGATGTTTTTAGGCTAAGTCAAAGATGGCCAGCTTGGCTTCTGGACTGTCACCTTACAAATAGAATTTAAATTGGATATTAGTGCAACTGTTTCTATTGTGTCTGACAGATTTCTGTGGCTAAAATCAGTGAATGCTCAACCAGTAAGCATCCAATGGCAAGGTCCAGGGGGCACAGGTCTCAGGGTACAAGGGCATTTCACTGCCATACTTAGCCACAGGCAGTGAGACATCAACAAGACTTTGTATGTCTTCAAGAGGCACAGCTTTTAAGCAGAGATGAGTTTGGCAAAACTAACCAGTAGCAAACTTAAGATACAAACAGCCATCATGGAACACACTCCTAGGCTACAAGTCAAAATTGTTAACCACTTCTGGAATTTCATCAGCATGAGAAATCTTTCAGCATGTAATATCTCATGTCCTTGAAGACTTTATGTATGAACTATTGTATGAATGACATACTGGTACATGATATGACAAGGGGGAGGGGATGGCCTAGTGGTACTATTGCTGAACTGTTAATCCAGGGACCCAGGTCATGTTCTGGGGACCCGGGTTTGAATCTTGCCATGGCTTTTGGTGGAATTTGAATTCATTAAAATATCTGGAATTAAGAATCTAATGGTGACTGTGAATCGATTGTTGAAAACACTCATCTGGTTCACTAATGCCCTTTTGGGGAAGGGAAGTGCCATCCTTACCTGGTCTGGCCTACACGTGACTCCAGACCCACAGCAATGTGGGTGACTCTTAACTGCCCTTTGGGAAATTAGAGTTGGGCAATAAATGCTGCCTGGCCAGCGACATCCTCAGCCCATGAATGAATAAAGGAAACAAAAGGCACAATCCAGGAATCTATGCCTTGAAAGGATTGCAAAGGTACAGGTCTTAACTCAATGTCAATTCATGAAGATTAGAATCATGATTTTTGGACCATACAACAAGAACAAGGAGTCACAGCGGGTGCAGAAAGAAGACAATAAGTGAGTTCCCACAGTCAAACAGTGTCAACGATGAACAATATTTTTAAAGAAGGGTTAACCAGATGGGAAGTTCATTCTAAATCTAGCTACTGTCACACAACCTCTAACAGATCATTTAAGAAAAGATGGTTTTGGAGTATATAGCAGACTATTGCATTTCAGAAATTGAATGCAAATCTCCTTGGATGTAACAAGGTATAAAGCTGGATGAACACAGCAGGCCAGGCAGCAGCAGAGGAAGGCTGGCGTTTCGGATCTGGACCCTTCTTCAGAAATGGGGGAGGGGAAGGGGATTCTGAAATAAACAGAGAAGTGGGGGGAGTGGACGGAAGGTGGATAAAGGAGCAGATAGGTGGAGAGGAGGCAGGGATGGAGCCAGTAAAGGTGAGTGTAGGTAGTGAGTTGGGATGGGGGTTGGTCAGTGTGGTGGGAGGAGCGGATAGGTGGGAGAAAAGATGGACAGGTCAAGGAGGCTCATCCCCGCCTCCTTGACTTCGGGCACCAATCCATTCCTCCCACCTCACTGACCAAACCCTATTTCCGTCCCCTACCTACCAGCCTCATTCCCGCCTTCTTGACCTGTCCGTCTTCCCTTGACTGACCAACCCCCATTCCTAACTCCCCACCTATACTCACCTTTACTGGCTCCATCCCCTGTTCACCTGTTCATCTTCTCTCCACCTGTCAGCCCCTTTCAGCAACTTCCATCCATCTCCCCCCCTCTCTATTTATTTCAGAGCCCCCTTCCACGCACACCCCCCCCCGCCCCATTTCTGATGAAGGGTCCAGACCCGAAACATCAGCTTTCCTGATCCTGATGCTGCTTGGCCTGCTGTGCTCATCCAGCTGTACACTTTGTTATCTCAGATTCTCCAGCATCGGCAGTTCCTATTATCTCTCCTCAGATGTATTTGCTCTCTAGTACCCAGATTGCCTGCAGTAGAGCTGTGGATGCACGTGATTTGGGGTTGTACTCATTCAAGTTCAGAATGATAAAATCAGGAAACCTGTACACTTCACATGAAGAGCACTAATAGAAATAGGGAAAGCAACAATCAAGAAAGAGGCTTCCAAAGTTACATGAGACTATGAGTGCTTCACTGATTATTTCATGGGATTGTGATCTCAGGTAGAAACCAACCACAAACCTCTACCCTGCAATTAATTGGGATTAAAGGAAATACCAAAAACATAATTGAGAAATAAGAGGTTCAGCCACAGGAGTTCTGAGGAAAGGTCACTCGACCTGAAATGTTAACTCTGACTTCTTTTCACAGGTGCTGCTAGATCTGCTGAGTTTTTCCAGCCATTTCTGTTTTGGTTCAGCCTCAGATTAGTGAAGTATGTTTACTCCAAAGTTTAATCCTAAAGAAGATAGTGCATCGGTGTAATCATCATCCAACGCAACATGGGATCAGGCTGAAAGGGAAGATTTAATCTTCACTGAACAGGAGGAGTAATTTTCCACAGGAGTAATGAATTCATCACCAGCTACAGAGACGAAGCCAAGAGAAATTCAGAAAGCAAATGAACACACCAAAATTGGGCCACATGATCTAGATGGTTGGCCAAGGTCACACAGACTAGAAGTTAAGTATTATGAACAGAAGAAACACAACCACAGAAGATGACTGACTAGGGTTTGACCACAGCTGGTAATTTTTGGACTACTGCATGTAGAACTCAACATAGTGCTCAAGCATTTCAAGGGAAACAGAACATTTCATATAATCATGAAACACATGTCTGAGTATCATCAGTATTCAGGTACAATAGCGACATTAATATCAGCAACTTTCCCAGACAAACCTTGGTAAAGGCTGGGATAAAACTCTGTTAGATTCATATTTCAGGTGGATAAAAATTTCCAGACTTCTTGTGACCTCAGCTGAGTCAGCGATTAAAATGCTAACAAGAATTTGTGCTATGCACAGTTTCACAGATAACATGGTTTCAGACAATGGTCAGTAATTTGTGATTGAAGAGTTTAAAAAGTTCATGACAAAGCCAAGTATCAACTAGGACAGAAATTCCCCACTTCAATCACTAGCAAATAGAGAAGTAAAGACAGAGCTCAAAGTCATCAAGTCACCCATGAGGAAAACACAGATCGCCAGTTAGCGTTATTAAGTCATAGATACAGTCATAGTCATAGAGTCACCATCCACCCATACCCCAAATACGTATTCATTGGCAGTGTTACTCCATGGTAGAAGATTAAAGATAGAAATTCACTTATTAAAGCACAATGTCAAAATGCAATGTTTCAAAACCATGATAAAGTCAGGTAAATAGGAAAAGACCCGCTGACGAAAGCCGATGTGGTACAATTGCAAGCACAGAGCAAAAACTTTGTCAAGTCTATTATCATGTCAGAAGGTTTGGATATGGCACAAACAGAGTGTATGGCACTCAGAAAAGCAGAGCAGCTGTGGTCTTACATTGTTAAAGGTGCATGCCGCAGAAACAAAGCAGTCCTACTTGAACCAAGAAAAGACACCAAGAATAATTTGCGCAGAATGTAGGACAAGGGAACATAATGACATGAACTACCTCACAGAGTGGTAGCAGAGTTCTGGAAATGATGGTAGATCATTATGCTCATACAGTAATCACGTGAACCAGATCAGAACTAATAATCAGTGTTCCACAAAGATACAAGTTCTGTCAGACGGACTTGTCAGGGCGGATCTTGTTGATAATGTAAATAGTTTAGATCAATTGTCGAAATTACATAAAGAAAGAAATAGAGTGAAACTTGAGCAGTTATGTACTATGATAGAGAATATGTTAAAGATAGTGTATCTTTGACATCAACGATCACGTTTTTGAGGTGCTAACAGGAGAAGAATGGAAGAATGAATGAGAGAACTGTAATCAGTATTCTGTACATTAGAATTTAAATGAAGAGCTTAAAAACTTACTGGCAGTCTTGAAAGTTAGTTTTGGATAAAGTACAGATAGGAAAATACAAGAGTAGGAACAGTCTAGCTAGATAGAGCAGTCTCAACAGTATAGCACAGGTCCCAATATCCAGACCCATGGTCAGCAGAATCCATGAAGGTAAAATAATGCAGAATCTACTTCACAGAAGCAGCACAATCCATGGATATGGCAGTATTAGCACAAAGCACTCGGGACTCTTGTCCAATGACATTCCACGACTCACTTTGGTAATTACCATAGATACATTTACGATGAAGCTGATAAGTACATGTAGGAGAAAGGAATTGAAGAATTTATTGATAGTGAAATGAAGTAAGATGGAAAAGACTTTCTGGGCCATGCACACCGAAGACCTGCCGGACTAAACTATCAATGCCTGCGCTGTAAAATATTACGTGTCTTCTGCAATATAAATGACCTTTTCATTTATGTTTCCCCACACTTGCTAAAGCTCTATCAGTTGGACCCCCTTTCCAAGCATAAATTCTTTAAGAAACAGGCAAAACATTAAAATGCTTTGATAAATAAGATTAAACATCCAATCCATAACAGGCATCCGATGTAACCATCAATAACAGACAGGCTGAAAACCAATTCAACAGCAGGAACTGAGAGACAGAAAAGCGAACAGTACTGTTTATCTGGGGAAAAAATATTCAAACTGTCATAATGCGTCATGATATGAGGGCTTGATAAAACAAGGCTAGGGTTCGCATGAGTATCCGTCTGTCTGTAATATTCTAACATTTTATGGACACATTAAGCACGTTGTTTTACCACAAATTAATTAAGCTTCGGTGAATTCCTATGACATTTAGGAAAATACAGAAGAGAGAACATTTCAAAAGGAAAAACATGTGAACAATTTATCCAGACTTCTGTTTTGATGTCTCAAGGTATATAAGGCTACAGTATAAACGCAATCTTGTCTGTACTAACATGTCCCCATTTAGTTACTTCCTTCATTGGTGAAGTCTGCGTCTTTTTAAGACAAACTGAAAAGTTCAACTTTATCTCCTATTATTCTGCTTTGCTGATAGATGTAACCCAATATGATAACCAAGCCAACAATGCTTTTAAATTGGCTAGGAGCTGGGATTGTGTGCTGCTGAATTCACTCTATCACTCCTAAACAATAAAATAGAAGCAATTCAACCATTTAGTACTGAAAAGAATTAACTCATTTAACATCTTATAATCAGCAAGGCCAAGATCAAAAGCTATAGCAGGTTACATTATGAAACAGATATTGGCACAAGAGGTCATGAGGCAGCTAACTAACTTTGCAACAGCGGCTATTCTAAGAATGTGAAGATCAACATTTCCGAAATTCATCGCCTTCTTCCACATCATCCAGAAATAAAGCAGGGGGAAGGAATAAGCCACTCCAAACAATAGAAAGCAATATATCCATGAGATGCGCTTTGTTCACCGAAGCTAGGACATTGACTCATTGAGCAGGAATCCCAATAGACAAGCAGGCTTTGTATAGCAGGTTGAAAAGGGTCCAGCTGAATTGCCTGCCTTGCTCGAGATGAAAAAAGATTGGCCATTTTGCTGGGCCAGTGTTTGTTTTTAACATCATTTGTTGCTACATCAAGCACTCTCTCTTTACGATGTCCGAGAATGCATTTGTACAAGTGCCAGACGTCTGAGTGCAAGCACTCGATACAAAAGGTCAAAGACAGCAGCTTGGAGAATGGCAAATGGAGTAATGGTTAAGAAAAGAGTTAATAAAGCAAAATAAGCCCTCCACACGCCAACAATAAAACATATTTGGCTCTGTGCTCTCAGCTGTACAACAGCAAAGCAGACCATTGTGAGAACCATTCTAAAAAGCTTAATTACAACCTGTTTCACAGTGTACAGTGCAAGAATGTTTATTCATAGGCAAACTCATATTCTTTCATAATATTAATCAATATGTTTGTTCCACTTTAGCTTCTGCCAGTTAGTAGTCAGGCACATCGAAACTTTACATGTAGTGAGTGTATCTGATGAAAGTGAAGAACCTGATGTTCTCATTAAACATATCGCACTCTGTTAGTTTCACATGCTAGAGAACAAGGGAAAGCTGCAGAGACAGCATTAACCTGGAACAGAAAGGGCTCTAAGAAATTCCACACCTTCAGCCCATAGTTTTATTTTACACTTCATAGAAAACGAAAATGAGGTATATTTTAATGTCACTTTTCCAAAACCCTGTGTTACAGCCAGGCAGCAAGGGTACAGAATCTTATCCCGTTTCTCTGCACATCTTCATTCCCTGCCAGACACTGCAGTGACTGGAATATTTCTGTATAACAAACACAATACAGGCTTTTGGTAAAGTTCAAGTCAGAAGAAAAACTACACATTTATTCACATAACATTCTGGAATGTAAATACAACAAACAGACTTCCTCACACACACGCACAGGTGAAGATGGATGCCAGAGAAAAAGCAGGCAGCTTGGCAAGAAACAAACCATGTGGTTAAGTCAATGTTTTGTGCCGAAACCCTTCGTAAGGAAGGGTTGACTTCTCTGCTCCTCGGATGCTGCCTAACCAGCTATGCTTTTCCAGTGCCACATTTATTGGCTCTTGCTTCTGGCACCTGCAGTCCTTTCTGTCTCCACATTGTTCGACTGCCCTTTAAGACGCACATGGTGCAGATCCAGAAGAGTTCTCTCATTCTTCTCTGGAAAAGGATGGAAGCTAGAAGTGTTTGGATGGTTGGCCCCTCACAATTCCTGAACTGACTGGTTGTTAGGCAGGTTCTGTTCTTCTGGCCAAAGGAATAGTCCCAGTTGGCTTCTAGACAAACCACTTTCTTCCTGACTCAGGGAAATCAGATTCATTGTCCATAGTCAGTTTTGGTCACATGACCAATGCTTCTATTATCCAACCCAGAATGATCTAAAGTTAGAAGCCATTGCTATACAATGCGCAGTGAGTGGTGGCCTCCTATA
This sequence comes from Stegostoma tigrinum, assembly GCF_030684315.1. Taxonomy (NCBI): domain Eukaryota; kingdom Metazoa; phylum Chordata; class Chondrichthyes; order Orectolobiformes; family Stegostomatidae; genus Stegostoma; species Stegostoma tigrinum. The sequence continues at coordinate 48,883,657 of NC_081361.1, read as the reverse complement.
CCTTGTTATGATTTGACTAGTTCCTTTTCAGCTCTCATTGCTAAGTTTTAGCTTTGGTGATAGTAAGTACAGGAACTTTTGAGTTTTCAAATCCACCAATAATAAAAGGTGTGATTTCCACAGATCTTTTTTGTCTTGGCATGTCCATTCTCGAAAGAGCACCCCAGCCATGATGGTTTACTGTTAAGAACATTCCAGGAAATGTTCAGACATGAATCAATCATTTGTCTTTGCAGAAGTCACAAAATTTCACCTGACCCACATGCAACCATCTTCGGATAGCAACTTGTCCGTTGCTGCATCACTCTTTTATTTTTGAACGGTTCAGTTCTGCAGAAGGGTCATTGGACTCGAAATGTTGACTCTGCTTTCTTTCCACAGATGCTGCCACACCTGCCAAGTTTTTCCAGCAATTTCCGTTTTTGATTCAGGACTCTAATGCAGGTACTGTTTTCGCCACTACTTCCATGTAGATATGAGTTATCTACCCTGATAACTGAAATAAATTAGTGACTCCCAGCAACCATATCAGTAGTAGCCAAATAGGAACAATGGATGAAATCAGAGCTCATTCAAGCATAAAAAGGTCATGCCTAAAAAGGTCATGCCTTTCTGTTTGTGAGGGATGCCTCATGAATTTATGAAAACAAAATTTACAAACATTAACAACTCTGCTTATGCTTCTTCATGTTTGGACCTCCTGTTGTGTTTGAAGAAAGATCAAGCAGAAAACATTCATCAGCCCTCCCCCAACATCTTACCTATGATACTGTCAACAGTTTATAAAGCTGATTGTCGTTTTCGGTTTAGCCTGTCAGATCATCCAAGTTTACTTGCAAAACCATTCCTTTCATTAAGCTACACAATTTTTCCAATTTCTTTTTCTGGAGTCAGAATATATCTTGTCCACTTTATTCGATCAACATTTGTAATGCTCAAAGCAATTAAACAACTCAGTCTTGTTACAAATAAAGAAAGGCCTTTATGAATTTGGCTTTTTTCCCCTTCTTACTTCAGGTATTAACTCATGTCAACAAACATATCACTGATGGATCTTGAGTATCTTATCCAAATGGTAACAGAGAAAGATTAAGGCCTCAAGGAGCCCATGTGGCCTATAAGGTGCTCATCAGGACAACACAGTTTGGAATCTGAGATAACAAAGTGTGGAGCTGGATGAAGACAGCAGGCCAAGCAGCATCTCAGGTGCACAAAAGCTGACGTTTCAGGCCTAGACCCTTCATCAGAGAGGGGGATGGGGAGAGGATTCTGGAATAAATAGGGAGAGAGGGGGAGGCGGACCGAAGATGGAGAGAAAAGAAGCTGGGTGGAGAGGAGAGTATAGGTGGGGAGGTAGGGAGGGGATAGGTCTTGGAATACTGTTGGGGTACTGGGCACAGTAACTGTGAATAAACATTGCATGATCAATTCAGCATTGTTTTATAAAATGTAGAATGAGGCATTCTTCCATTCCACCGTACAACTGATCTAAAATGATGCAAGCTTTTGTCCCTGAAAGCGCAGAGGCATCCAAAGCCAGTGTCAAACAAAGGAGCAAAGAAAAACTGACAATAAGTAGGGGGATATATTTAAATTTGTGTCCATTACTGCAACATCTTGCATATGGCACACACTACTTTTTGTTTATTCACTCATGGGCATTGCTGGCTGGGCCAATGTTTATTGACCATCCCTGGTTGCCCTTGAGAAGGTGGTGGTGATCTGTCTCTTGAACCACTGCAGTCCACATGCTACAGGGAGACCAGCATGCCGGGAGACCGCCACACCAGAAGACCACCACTCCAGGAGACTGCCACTCCGGGAGATCACCCCGGTGGGAGACCGCCACACTGGGAGACTGCTAAATCGGGAGACTGCTGCACCGGGAGACTGCCACGCCGGGAGACCGCCACACTGGGAGACTGCCACACCTGTCCGAGACCACCTTTCTCCTCCTTTAGGCATCTAGGCCTAGCTGCAGATCTGGGGCCTCGGCCTAGCCTGTGAATGCGGGTTAGGGGAGTGTTGGTGGTGGGCAGAGTGGATGTAGTGCTAATCAAGCAGGCTGCTTCTTGAATATTACTGGAGCTGCACCCATCCAGGCAAATGAGGAGTATTCCGTCACACTCCTGACTTGTGCCTTGTAGATGATGGACAGGCTCAGGGGAGTAAGGTGGTGAGTTACTCGCTGCAGTATTCCTAGCCTCTGACCTGTTCTTGTAGCCACTCTGTTTATTTGGTAAGTCCAGTTCAGTTTCTGGTCTATGCTTACACCCAAAATATTGATAATAGGACAAAGAAGGTAGATCAGTCAAATAAAACCATATTTATTCTTATGAAACTGATCCCAGCTCAATTGGAGTGATATTTTTGATTTAGTAACCGTTCTAGCAGTACAAAAAGGGCCTTTTATGTAATTCTGATATCTTTTTCAGACCATGGCAGAAACAGAACAGATTTCCATCTGTTTGAACTTTGCTATACTGTCAGGGCTTCTTTTGTTGCTGGCACATCAGAAATTCTTGAATACAAACAGCAAGCAGCATAAATGAATAAAGATGGTGATGAAAACGGGTGTTAACATAAACTCGAAACAAAGATACTCTTCAACAATTTAAGGGAACTAGTGATGAGGTGAATTTTTAAAAAAGGGGTCTTTTGGGACTGGAGATGGAACGCAGTACAGGCTAAAACAAATTAAAGTCTCTCTCTCGCCTGCAGTGTCCTACAGGACATAAATTTGGAGCAGGCTCAACCCAACTCTGAGTAAATGTTATTTCACAGCACAAAACCTCCCACAGTTATGCTCTAAATTGGCAGACTTAGCAAGGGTCTCACTGATCTTTAAAATGGTGCAGGAAAAGGGAAAAAAAATGCCACTGATTCAGTGCAGGATTGTTTTTCTGCAGATAAGAAGCCAGTACTTGGTCAGCTGTCATTCTTGGCTCTAGGGGTGCTCTTTTGTCTCTTCTCTCAGATGATAACTGATTCAAGGAGCTTCAGAAATGGACCTTACAATTCAGTGCAGCAGTAAAGGAGCCCTGCACTGTTGGAGGGACTGTGCAACATTAAACTGAGGTCCCACCATCTATCTCAGGTGGGAATAAAATGTCCAGGGGAGTATGCAAAGATGAGCGGGGGAATTCTCTGGATATCCTGATTAACATTTATCTTACAGCCTGGTTATTGTATCCCCACAATTTATGGGACTGTTTTGTTGCACTTCTTACAACAGCTACACCTGCAAAGTATCTGGTTAATTGTGAACACATTGGAGCATGCAAACAAGTTCTTTTATTACATTCATTCATGGGATGTGGAAGTCACTGGCTGGGCCAGCAGCTGTTACCTAATCCTAGCTGCCTTTCAGAAGGTGGTGGCGAGCTACCTTGTTAAGGTGCTACAGTCCATGTGTTGTGGGTAGACCCACAATGCCATGAGGGAGGGAATTCCAGGATTTTGCATCAGCGACAGTGAATGAATGACGGTTTATTTCTAAGTCAGGATGATTAATGGCATAGAGGAGAGCTTGCAGGTCATAGCGTTCCCATGTATCTGCTGCTTTTGTCCTTCTAGATGCAAGTGGTTATGGGTTTGGAAGCTGCCATCTCAGGACCTTTCATAAATTTCTACAGTGTTTCTTTTAGAGGGCAGCACGGTGGCTAGCACTGCAGCCTCACAGCGCCAGGGACCCGGGTTCGATTCCAGCCTCAGGCGACTGTGTGGAGTTTGCACATTTTCCCTGTGTCTGCGTGGGTTTCCTCCGGGTGCTCCAGTTTCCTCCCGCAGTCCAAAGATGTGCATTCTAGGTGGATTGGCCATGCTAAATTGCCCATTGTGTTCAGGGGTGTGTGGGTTATAGGAGGATGGGTCTGGGTGGAATACTTCAAGGGGCGGTGTGACTTGTTGGGCCGAAGGGCCTGTTTCCACACTGTAGGTAATCTAATCTAATTTTAGCTAGTATACACTGCTGCTATAGAATGTCGGTGGTGGAAGAAGTGGATGCTTATGCATCTGGTGCTAATCAAGTGGGCTGTTTTGACCTGGGTGGTATTAAGCTTCTACAGTGTTGTTGGGGCTGCACTCATCCAATCAAATGGGGAGAATTCCATCACACCCCTGACTTGCATCTTGTAGATGGTCACTTTTGGGAGTCAAGAGGTAAGTTACTCACTTTAGTATTCCGTACCACTGACCTCCTCCTGTAGACACTATGTTTATGTGGTGGGTCCAGTTCAGTTTCTGATCAGTGGTAAACTCTAGGATGTGGAAAGTCATATAATCAGTGACTGTAATGCCACTGAATGTCAAGGGATGATAAACCGATTTTCTCTTGTTGGAGATGGCCATTGCCTGGAACTTGTACGGTAAAAATGCTATTTGCCTCTCTTCAGCCTAAGCTTGGATATTATCCAGATCTTGTTGCATTAGAACACGGACTGCTTCAATACCAGAAGAGTTGTGAATGGTGCTGAATACTGTGCAATCATCTGCAAAAATCCCCACTTCTGACCTTATGTTGGAGGAAAAGTCATCGCTGAAGCAGCTGAAAATGGTTGGCTCTAGGACACTGCCCTGAGGAACTCATGCAGAGATGCCCTGGAGCTGAGGATGACTGATCTCCAACAACCATAACCAACTTCCTTTGTACCAGCTGGTTAGTCAGTCCCTTCCCTGATTCCTATCGACTCCAACATTTCTGGAGTTCCTTGATGTCACACTCAGTCAAATGCAGCCTTGATGTCAAGGGCTGTCACTCTCACCTCTCTTCTGCCCATATTAGAATCAAGGCTGTAATGAGGTCAGGAGTTGAATAACCTTGGTGAAACCCAAACTGGGTGTTAGTCAGCACATTATTGCTGAGCAAGTGCATTGTTTAATGATACTTTCCATCCATTTTATTTAGGATTGAGAGTAGACTGATGGGACGGTAACTGATTGGGTTGGATTTTTCCTGCTGGTTGTGTGCAGGACATACCCGAGCAATTTTCCACATTGCTGAATAGATGCCAGTGATGTAACTGTACTGGAACAGCCTTGCTAGGAGAGCAGCAAGATCTGGAGCACAAGTCTTCATGACTATTACCAGAATGTTGTCAGGGCCCATAGCCTTTACGTTACCATGTGCAGGGAATTGAACTGACTGACAACTAAATGAACATTGTAAATCCAAGATTTTTCTTTACTCTGGATGTGACGTTCTGCATATCCTGGGAATCCTTGATGCCATCACTATGTCCAAAATGAAAAACTGTGTTGGACATATGTAATTTTCAGAAGCAGAACGCTTAAGCACTAACGGGCCCACGTGGTAAGGGTCTGTCCCCCACCCTCCCAACTCTTTCAGTGGGCTGCAGATAATTATTAATGTAAAAATTAAATGGGAATAAATAGAAACAGGTCATTCAGACTGATCAGCTTCTCATCAAGGACAGCTCAATGTGTAAGATGCACAGTTCCCTGCCGTACATCCACTGGAGGTGCTTAGTCAGCAGACTATCAGTACAGGTACAGAGTTCCAGACAGTTTACAAGCCTCAACAATTTGCACACCCATTCAAACCAATGCCCCAAAATGTCAGAAAGCACACCTGAATGTTTCAGCACAGTTCCTTGGATTAAAACACAGCTCCTTTCCTGATGTCTGTAATGAGCCTGAAAGGCAAATCTGTCAAATTTTGCAATATCAAGCATAAAATTCATAATTCGTCAAACCCTCACATCAAAGTGCTGTGACCTTGCAGACTGACTTTATTTACTTAAGGTCTGCATTTATATTATCAAGTTCCCACAATTAAAGTGAATACTCCAAGGCCTCTAAGAGGCAAAATCTACCCCATTTATTCTATGAGACTACCTCCCCAGAGTGGAGTACAGGGGAACAGCCATGACTGTCTGGCTGTAATGGCCAGTTCTGAACAGCTCAACATGCAGTACTGGTGCAATAGAAAACCAGGAAGTGGAAAGTGAAATCAAAACATCATGGATCTGAAACATTGGAAGCAATCTTACTGATGTGGATGTTGGCGAAATATGTGGCAGAATCATGTGAGAATTGTAGCGAGGCCTTTCGCAATGTCGGGAACAATGTGCTGGATCTTTCACACATCTGCCAGGCAGCAAGGGAATTCTCACTAGGCTCTGGTACATTGCCAAGTAAGGGGGATTGCAGCTTGTTAAATGCTTTATTAATGACATAACTCGTCAATATTCAGCTCCCAATCTTACCAAAAGCACCAACAAACGAGATATCGACAGATCTCAGGACGGAGGTCACAACAGGTACCTGGTCTCTTTAGCTTCCTGCTGGCTGTGAGGAGCTGCTGTGTTGCTCAGCGCCAAACAGCATCATTGGGCATGACCCAACGGGGTGCGCATGCGTTCCCCCACACACACACACACACACACACACCTGTAAGTCAGGTGGCCTGGTTCAGTAAATCAACAGCAGCTTCCTATACTGGTTGGTCACACACCAGGTCAGGGGAGTTCTCAGAATGAGGGTCTGTCCCTCTGTAGTCAAGGAAGTGGGTCCTAGTCAGTCCTGTAGCTCTAGAGTGGCCAGTCCCATGAGGGGATAGGGCTAACACAGTCCATAGGACATACAGCCATCAGCCAGGGCTCAGGACACTACTCACCTGGAGCTGTCAGTAAGGTCACTCAAAGGGGTTGGTCGCAGTTGTTTGGCTGGGCCCATCCAGAATACTAAAGGGTAAGTGGGAGGGAGGTACACACCAGGGCTGCTGCCATGAGGAGGAGGCATGAGATTAGGGTTTGTAGGCTGGCAGTGAGGGGATATGGAAAGGCGGTGATAATTGTGAGGGGAGGGCAGGGGGAGACTGCAGTTATAAGTAGGATAATATGGTAAAGCCTGGATGGGAAGGGGGCCATGTAGGAGGGGGTTCACTAGTATCAATAGCACCGTGGCTGCAGGATGGGTCAGCGTAAGAACACACTTGGCCAGGTCACCTGACATGCCAGGGGCTGTGTGTGGGAGGCGGTTGGGGGTCATGAAGGTGGGCTGGCTGTGGGCCTGGGGAGGTATGAAGTCTATAGGGATCATGGGAAAGGTTACCAGAAAAGGGATATGGATGTTCTCACTCTCACTGTCATGTAGACATGGAGGCTGCAGTCCACTGGCCAAAGGCTGCTCCCTGTCGCCTTCCATTCATTGTGGAAAGTGAAAGTGAATGAAGGGGAAGAAAATGGCTGTGACCACACCCAGATTGAGCAGGGCAAGTGACTCAAGCTGATGGGGAGGAGAATGCAGGATGTGCCAACAGGCCTTTTAAAGGGAAACAACATTACACACAGACACCACTATACAGGACACAGCCCTGTGAGCTCCCTCATCCCTGGCTATCCTAATGCAGGTGTCCCTTGTTTGCTTTGCACACCACCGTCCCAGAATGACCACCTCATTCACACCAACACTTTTGGACAAAAAGACCACGGGAAGAATTGGGATGTTAGTATAAAGGGCAATAGTGTGTATATACACCTTAATAACAAAGTGTGAAGCTGGATGAACACAGCAGGCCAAGCAGCATCTCAGGAGCACAAAAGCTGACGTTTCGGGCCTAGGTCTAGGCCCGAAATGTCAGCTTTTCTGCTCCGGAGATGCTGCTTGGCCTGCTGTGTTCATCCAGCTTCACACTTTCTTATCTTGAATTCTCCGTCATCTGCAGATCCCGTTATCTCTGTATATGCACCTTGTTCCTCTTCTTTCCACCGAATGATCCATGGTACAGCCTATATGGACACGATGTCATGCATCACATTCTTCCAGTCACATGTGAGGTCACACTGATTCGCAAACAAACAGATTTGTACAAACATGATATTTTATATATCATGTGCTGTGCCATCAAAGTCCACTCAAAAGAATTTTTCTTTCTTTCCCACATTTTACACTTTCAAGTAACCACAGGTTCCAAAGCTGGGATGGAGGCTTGAAAGTAGAGCCTGTTGATGTTATTGATTTACTCAGGTGATCTCAGGGGCGTGGGACAGATGGACAGATCTTCTTGAACTTCAGGTTGGAGTATGGTAGGGAGGGTGCGACCAGCCATCTCTGGCATTCTGTCAAGAGTCTCCTGGGGAACCCTGTGTGTGGCTCCTCCTGGCAACGTCCTCTCTCTCTCTCTCTCTCTCTCCTTGTGAGGATAGTCAGTAAGTCATGAGTTTGTCTTGGAATGGTGAGTTGCAATAATGGGAAAGAATTATAGACAAGAGGAACACGGTGGTAGCAGATAGGCTTTTTTTAAAATTTAAAATTTAACCTATTTTTCCCCAATCAACCTGTCAAAAGATGTTATTGCACAACTTTGGAGTAGGTAGGACTTGAACCTGGGTCTCTCACCCCTGCGGTAAAGGCACTACCACTCCCACAAAGGTAAGTAGTTCATGAGGTGAGTTTGATTTGATCCAGCAGTATTCTCGTTAGCCCTCATTTGGCCACTTAGCCTCAATAATGTTAAATTCAGACCATTAGCTTTGCTTCACTCCCCACAGATGCTGCCCAATATGCTGGGTGCTTCCAACAGAGCGCATTTAACGGTAAAACTGCAATCCCAAGTAGTATTTGGGAAAGCTACCTTCACGCATCCAGAACCTTGCTAACTTCATACCGAAGCTGTTATGTGACTGAAAGGTGAGTTGGACTGGAGTAGGAACCTGACCTAAAGAAAGATTGCAGATTTTCCTTCTTTGCGACTGACAGCAAATGTTAAAACACCACGTACTTGTGAATTGCAATAACTCCACACTTAGACTCAAAAGTGTACAAAGACTTTCTGAAATGTGCCCATTGCCCCTGACTCAAAAATCAAAGAACTGCGCTTGCTGGAAACCAGAAATAAAAACAGAAATTGCAGGAAAAACACAGTCCTGAGGAAGGGTCACTGGACCTGAGATGTTAACTCCACCTTCTCTCCACAGACGCTGCCAGACCTGCTGAGTTTTTCCAACAATTTCTGTTTTTGTTTCTCATTATTCCTAACTGTTGAATTCACATTTAACAAAAATAAATCAGCATAAGTCCAATAGCTGCCACATTGTTTCCTGATCAGAGCCACTCAAAGGCCAGGACTTTTAATACTTATTTTTCTGGCAGATTCAAACAGTAATTTTTAAAAAGACCTGCATGTATGTAGCACATTTTTATGGCTGCTGGGCATCCCAACAGCACTTCAAAGTCCTTTTGAAACATACTATACTCACTGCTGTAATGTAGAAGCTCAACAGCTAGCCTGGGGTTAGCAAATCCCACTAACAGCAATGTGATAACAACCAGATAATCTGCCTTTTGCGATGTTAATTTAAGCATAAATACTGTCCAAAACACTGGTGATAACATTGCTACTCTAAATCATCCCTCATTCTATCTTCTGAACTTCTCAAAGAAAGACCATCAAGCAGAAAACTAAGGCTTAAACTGGGATTCTAAATAACGAAAGAGGTGTAATGTTCATGTTTCACATGAAATTTGTAAACTTCCTCTCAACGTGAATGGGTCAATTCAAAGAGGAATGTTCTCTTTACAGCTGTGTGGAAAGTGTAAAATCACAATGAATGTACAGCACAAAGATAGGCCATTCAGCTTTACTGAACAATCTCAGTGCTTAAGTTCTTCATGAGCCTCCTCTCAAATCAATCTGCACGTTGGATGGGATGTGAAACTTCCAAAGATTCTACGACACTATTCCAAACAGAGCTATCTTCAAGAACTCTGGCCAATACCTACACTTTAATTTACAACTGCTGGTCATCAGCACAATATTGTATGTGCAAGCTTGCTGTGTGCAAATTGACTGCTGCCTTTGCTACGCTACAATAACATTGTATTCAAAAGTATTTAATTGGCTGTAAAGGGCTTTGAGACATTGGTGGTCATAAGAAGTTCAAAACTGATGCTAAGTTGAGTAGTGTATTTGTGAACTGGAAGGCAGGGCACGCGAATTTGTTGTTTGCAAAATGCTAGGGGAGAAAGCAGTTTGTGGTCCCTTTAAAAGATGATGTGCTTTTTCTACGCTTAGAGATTCAAAAAGGATATCTGTGGGCAGCAGGTTGTGGGTTTGTAGTTGCGCAGAGCACCTGAATTGAAACATTTGTATCAAATGGCTGTTTCGTCAGCAGGTAAAGCAGAAGTTTTGTTTTGATATTAAGACAACAAGTTTTGATTTTAGCCAATTAATTTGAACCAGGCACCCAGGTACCAAAAACTAATTAAATTTAAATCTGATGGTTTTGACAACTTCGGACAAATCCTATTGTAACGAATATTAATCTGTTATCTGTCATCAAAAGAAGGGGCAGTTGGGGAAAGATAGGAGAGCAAAGTGCCACCTGCAAGAGTTAACTGCTCTCATCTCTCAAGACAGAATCACCGGCTCTCACAGTCTTCTCCAAGTTTTAGAGAAAGCATCACATAAATAAAAAGTACCTACAGTGTAACCATTTAATACTCCTCACAGAACAATTTGATGGAGAAGGTGTTCCTGACAGAATATTACATGGAGAAGGCACAGAACATTCTGTAAGGCATGTAACCTGACTGAAATTTCGAAAGACCAAATTCTAGTTTTATTATTTTTGTTTTATGTATGTGGGACTTTTATCTATTGGAACAGCACAGTTAGAATCTTGTTTTATTCAGGAATAGTTAGTAGTTAGAAGAGATTTATTCGGTTTGTTAATAATTCAGTTAATCTGTTCACTGTTAGAGTTAGATAAATAAATTGTTACTTGTTCCATATAAAGTGAGTGACAGGGGTTTATCTTACCTAGCCACTAGAAGTTGTTGAAAAAACAGACTGCACTCCTTCTCACACACCTTTTAACAAGATTATAGGATGAGGCACTCATCGCTGGGTGTTTCAGTTTTAGTTATCAGAGGGGGGTGTCAACTTCCACTTTATAACAATATAAATGATGTCTTTTTTTAATATCCTCTTGTCAAACCACCACATAGCCCTGTATTCTCTCTCCCGCTCCATTCTGTTGTTCGCCTATTTGAAGATGTGAAGGATGCCTCAATATTTCCTTCCCTTCAGCTGAGGCAGTGACAAGGCTACAAATGGCCTCATAGCCTTGGCTTGGGTGGAGTTTGAGGTTAATGAGATTGCTCAGCAGTGGCTTCTGCTGCAAAGTCATGTCGAGTACAGAAGGCATCAAATTTGGGTTTGATGTTTATGTGCCACCTCTCTCCTGGCAAATCCCCAAGTGTCAAGCAAGGGCAGCAGGGTGAGGAACCCTCCACTATACCCTATATCCAACCTGGACACCCAGTCTAGTTATTTCACTCAGTCCCCAGCAAGGCCCACGGGCACCGTGAGGGGAATGGAGTGAAGGAGTCACTTGGGGATGGGGGTGGAGGGGCAGGGAGGGAGGTGGGTATAGGATATGACAGCTGGTGACTTGGGAATACTGTCTGCTAGCCCAGAAATGCAGTCGTCAGGAGAAGAGCACATTCTTGGAAACAGCTCAAAAGTTTCTGGAAAATTGATTTAAAAAAAAGCCCAGCATAAGAGATGTGAGGTATCTTGAGGAATTTTCTGTAGGTCACTTTCTTCCTTCACATTTTCATTCAGCTCAGCAGGATGTTGCAGTGGAAACCAGCATTCCTTCAATCAACCTTTTTGTTCAGCATTAAAATGGCTTCCAGCATTTGTCTTGACCCTCAAGAAACGTTTTAGACCTGGTTAGACACAAAAGCCAGCATGCAGAGTCTTCTGTCAGCTTCAATTGAAATCTGCTTCCTTAGTATTTCTTTCCTGACCTGGGAAGTTGGGGGTGGGGAGGAGGCGGTGGGAGCAAGAGGAGGAGGAAGATAGCCTCCTCCCCACTCTCGTCCCTCCCCCACACCCCCTCCACCCCTCACAGCCGTCATTCCCATCATGTGGTGACACATGGGTTTTAACTTAATGAACAGAGCGGCTAACCTTTGTGACCTGAGCCCCTCCCCCCATTCTAAAGGAAAAACAAATTCGCTTAGACCCTGGCGACATGCAGCTTGTACTCAGGTTTGGGAATCTTAGTTTTACTTTGCCAGAGTGAAAGGCAATGATTTTGGACTTGCCACAGAATGAAAGCAGATGACCCAAACTGGCAAAGGAGGGGACTTGGAGCACTGCAAAGGCAATCACAGTAACTGCCTTTTTTTGGGCAGTTTCCTCATGTTTAAAACTTGCAAAAATGCACAGTGTGTTAGTCTGCACTGTGACCTGTCGGATATTCACTCCTCCTCATGAAGACAGTCATGCTGGGGCTGCCGTTCCAACAAAACTGGTTGCTCTCTGCACCTCTGGGCCAAGTGGTCATTTATTGTCCATTTGCTTGGATGGAGAGGATTCCCGGGTGTGTGTGTGTGTGTGTGTGTGTGTGTGTGTGTGTGTGTGTGTGTGTGTGTGTGTGGGGGGGGGGGGGGGTGTTGGTCACAGCCAAGCCCAATTCCATCCTCAACCAACATCCATGGATGTGCATTCCTGGTCGGAGCTCTTGGACACTGAGCAGGGTGCTGGCCGACTCGTACTCCCTCCTCCAGCCCTCCCTGGTATCTGGGCTGCTAGAGCCAAATGTTAGCCCCCCCACCCTCTCACCAACCCAGGTCAGATTAGCAAATTCAGCTCAGACACAAATTAGCAAAAAAGGACCTTTTAAAGCTGAACAGAACACCAAGTAATGTGTTCTTAGAAAAACGTGATACCAATATACTTTTAAAAGGGGGGAAGATTTTTGGCACTTACTCCCACATTTTTCACAGAAATACAGAAGCACGTGCTGTAAAATCTCCTCCAGTTACACACATTTTAAAATGGATACATGGTGTAATAAGATTCAGATCACAGAGCGAAACAAGGGCACTGCATTTGCTAAACTAATGCAAATGACACTATCTGCACAGAGTGCAGAATAACTGCCTTCAACAGCAATGCATTAAAAACACTTGTAAAGACCGCGGATCGGTTTGTATTTTGGTGTAAATTAGGACTCCAGCCACTTTGTAACAATTTGATTCACAGAATCAGTCAGCTGCACAACTGTAATTAATCTTTAGGTAAATAAATCAAAATGAGTTTACGGAAGTAACTGAGTTGAGAAATTTCCAGATCAGCTGTCCACGAATCAGGTAATTCCTCCTCCCTTGTGTGTAAATGAAGCCTCAGCAATGAGATCCCAGCATTTCCCTCATGATCACTGCTTTGTTAGCTGCTCAATTACTGTTTTAAGTTGCTCCTCCTACTGTTGTAATAGCTGCAGAAGGACCATGGCAGTGACTGTGGGCCTGCTTTCCATGCCTCATTTCCACTTTCCAGAACTACCCCTCCTTGGTAAACATTGTCATGCATTAGTATGGTCCTCTCCAGAATGACTAAGCAAGTAATTTGTTCAACAATAAATGCAGCAAAGTCACAACTACAATTTCTGTTCTGTGGCTGTGAATCTTCCACAATGTTTGGAGGCAAGTTAGACCAGCGTCTATGCTGAAAAGGCACATTATTAGCCTCCTTAATGCTACAGCTACAGTGACGGTAGCTGCTTATGTTTAGCAGCAGACCTATGGCTCTGGGGAGATGGACCCCCAGAGATAATGGGAACTGCAGATGCTGAAGAATCCAAGATAACAAAGTGTGAAGCTGGATGAACACAGCAGGCCAAGCAGCATCTCAGGAGCACAAAAGCTGACGTTTCGGGCCTAGACCCTTCATCAGCTGCCTGAGTGGTGCATCATTTAATTCACATCCAAGTCCCACTATTAAAATGAAGGCTATTCCAGTGGCTTTGCAGCAAAACTGTGAGAGAATTAGATTTTTTAAATGCTCTAATTTGAAACAATTGAAAAAGCATGAATAAATGAGGCCCCACTCCACAAACAGCCACAAGCAATTAGACTCACTGGTAGCTCTAGAAACATTTATGGAAGGTGTATTAACACACAGGACACATGTATTAGTCCACCGTGACCTGCTTCTGAAACAGGGATAGGAATGCTTGCTATGGTAAAGTCAATCCCAGTCAACTCCACAGCCTGGGTTTTAACCAATAACGCACCCTCTGGTTAAAACTTCCCCTCATATTCCTCATTCTCTCTCCTCTGCAACAGGACTGAGAAATCATTTTGGGTGAAATAGGCAAACATAAAATAACAGGAAACATAAATGAGAAACAAAGTGGAGCCTAATGCAGCCCACACTCAATAACCATAGAGGGTGCTGGCTACTGGGAATGTCTCTTTTCTCTTTACTAACCCTAGGTAATCCAATGATACTGAGCGACAACTAGTCAATCCTGTCCCAGACAACCATCACTGGATCAGCTGGAGGGGAGACAAAACTAAGGAGGTTTTATGATGTCTGGCTTTGAACCACATAACAGGGTTCAGTTATCGACAGGTGATTTTCTACACCATTTTGCCCAACTCTGGTGAAATGTTTTTGCTTACTCATGGGATGTGGGTGTCACTGGTTGGCCAGCATTTATTACCAGACCCTAGGTGCCCTTGAGAAGGTGATGGTGAGCTGCCTTCTTGAATCACTGTAGGTTGTGTGATGTTGGCTGACCCACAATGCCCTCAGGGAGGGAACTCCAGGACTTTAACCCAGAGACAGTGAAGGAACAGCAATGTATTTCCAAGCCATGATGGTCAGTGGCTTGAAGGGGAACTTGCAGGTGATGGTGTTCTCAGTATCTGCTGCCCTTGTTCTAAATGGAAACGGACATGGGTTTGGAAGGTGCTGTCTGAGGATCTTTGGTGAATTCCTACAGTACATCTTTTAGCTGATACACACTGGTGCTACTGAGCGTCAGTGACGAAGAGAGTGATTGTGGATGTGGTGCCACAATTGAGTGGGCTGCTTTGTCCCGGATGGTAACAAATTACAAATATAGTGCCTGCAAAACACTTTTATTTCTGCTGCCATCATATTACCCTGTAGGCAAAAAGCTCGATCTCTTTCCTAGTTCCTGTGCTAATAGGTTTAGGTCATAACATGCTACTGGGATCATGTTCCACTAGCCAACCTTTCTTTGTTCCCAGTTTATCGGCAAACCAGTAGCATATTTTCTGATTTTATTCGTTTCCTAAAGTGATGTGTGATACAACTGTCAAGGCACCAAGCCTGATCCAGGGCCATGATCCAGGTGTGACGTTGGATACAAGGTATCTGGATAGAGGGAAATGATACAGCAAAGCTAATTAGAGACTAGAGGGGTGATGTGGGGCAGAGGAAACAAGAAAAGTCAAAGGAAGAGGGAGTTGGGAAAGAGGGTGCAACAGACTGAGCAAAGCAAAAAGCCTTTGAGAGCTAATTAATGGGGAACCCTGCTCGGGGTTCATATTCAATGCATTACCCCATTACACTTTAATCTGCAGTTCCTCAGAGGACAATCATTTCTTGTGTACAGCGCTCCAGAAGTTAGTGTGACACAGGCAATTCATTCCTGGGCAGGGATCGCAGGGAGCCAGCATTGACAGGGTTAATGATAAGCACAAAACGCTGCCTGTTCAGTGAGCTGTGGGAGGTGTGCTATGAGCTTAACTGGAACAGCAGGAGCCCTGATGGAACTTCACATCAACGTTCAATGCTGTCTCGTCGAGCATCTTAACTTCCCACTGTGACTGAGTCTCTATTTTCTTTTCTGCTGTCTATCCCCAGATTTCCCAGTCACAGAGAAATCATATTCGCAGCAGGAAGCAGGAATGGAAAAATTTAACAAACTCAAATTACTGAAAGCAAATTTAATTGACTGAAAGAACCACAGCTAACTTGATCAACTATTTCCACAAAGTAACTGCATTTATGGAGAACTGAGTTAAACACAATGGAAAGAAAATGCTACATTAAAATGAAGACTAATTATCCAGCACTCCCTCTAGTTAAGTTCCTGTTCAGCTAACCAGGAATTAGAACTAACTCCTAAACATTTTATTTTGTTTGGTAATGTGACTGGATATGAATTCTTTTTGATTCCCCTCAGTGCACCGCAGCTCCCAGTGATCTGCGTAGTTTCAGCAGTATGTGCTTGGGTAGTCTGCTCTCTAAGGCTTCACTGCTACTCTTCCATTACTAACTGGAGGTTGTGTGCCAGCTTCGCAGTATCTCTCCTTCTCCTATTTATCACTACTGCTACCCCCACCCTAGCCTCCTACACCACCCACCCCCCCAGCAGAATAGCTCTGCTGCAGTTATGGGGGTGGGAAAAGGAACAATCACAGCAGTGTTGGCTAAATCACTGAACTGGGACCGAGCACTTTTCAGATGAGATGTTATCTGATGGCCTGTCTGCATGTTGGTTGGTCTCAATTCCACGGCACTATTTTGAAGAAAAGCAGAGGAATACTCCCTAGTGTTTGAACAAATATTAATCCCCTTATATCACTAAAATAGGTTATTGGGTCACTATCACATTGCTGGCTGTTGCTCTGTGATCACTGTCCTATACTGGCTCCCAGTCAAGTAATGTCATCATTTTAAAATTCTCATCCTTGTTTAAAAATCACTCACTGCCTCACCTCTCCCTGCCTCTGTAATTGCCTTCAGCAATACAACCTCAGATACCTAAGTTCACTTTATCATTGGTGGCTGAACCTTCAGTTTCTTTTTATTTCCTTCAATAGGAATTCCCTCCTTAACCTGTCTATCCTGCTTTCTCCCTTTAAGTCATTACTTTAAACATACCACTTTTTGACCAAGATGGTAGTCCTCTCCCGTAATTTCTCCAATTGTACCATAGCAAAATTTATAAATAATGCTAAAATAAGTGGAAAGGCAGGTTGTGAGTAGGATGCAAACAATTCACAGAGGGTTCACCGCACCTGGGCAAAAAGTTGGCAAATGAAGTATAATGTGGGAAAATGCAAGCTTGTTCATTTTGGAAAGGATAACAAATGAGCAGATTATTATTTAAATCAAGAGAAACTGCAGAAAGCTGCAACACAAAGAGATTTGGGGTTATTGTGCATGATGCACAGGAAGTTAGCACACAGATGCAGCAGGTAATCAGGAAGGCTAATGGAATGATGGCTCTTATTTTGAGGGGATGGAATATAGAGTAGGGAAATCTTACTGCAATTGTGCAAGATGCTGGTAAAACCACATCTGGAGTATTATGTGCAGTTTTGGTCCCCTTATTCAAGGAAAGATATCATTTCATTGAGGCAGTTCAGAAAGGGTTCACTTGGATGATTCCCAGTATGCAGTGATTGTCTTAAGAATAGAAATTAAACAGGTTGGGATTCAACTTACTGGAGTTTAGAAGAATGAGAGGTGATCTCATTGAAACATATGGGGTTACCACCACAGATGCCCTACAGCTTGGAAACAGGCCATTCAGCCCAACATGCCCACACTGCTCTTCCAAAGATCATTCACCCACCCCTGCATTTCCCCATGTCTAACCCAACTAACCTAAACATCCTCAACACTACAGGCAATTTAGCATAGCCAATCCACCTAGCCTGAGGATCTTTGGACTGTGGGAGGACACTGGAGCACCCGGAGGCAACCCACACAGACACGGGGAGAATGTGCAAACTCCATACAGACAGTTGCCTGAGAGTGGATTCGAACCCGGGTCCCTGGCACTGTGAGGCAGCAGTGCTAATCACTGAGCCACCATGCCACCACTCACAGTTTGTAAGGGGCTTGACAGGGTAAATGCTGAGGGGATGTTTCCACTCATGGAAGAGTCTAGATCCAGAGGGCACAGCCTCAGAATAAAGATGTTCCAATTTAAGACTGAGATGAGGAGGAATTTCTTCTCTCGGGGTTTGAGAGCCTTTGGAGCTCCTTGCCACAGAGAGCTGTGAGGGCAGAGTCCTTGTGTGTGTAAGGTTGAGATAAAGAGATTGTTGATCAGTAGGGGAATCAAGGGTTACAGGAAAAGGGCAAGGAAGTGGACCTGAAGAATTTCAGATCAGCGTTGATCCTGTTGAATGTTGGAGCAGGCTTGAGAGGCCGAATGGCATACTCTTGTTCCTATATTTTATTGTCCACTGGCAAGAGGGACTTGGATCCAAGGGCACAGCCTCAGAGTGAAGGGGTGACCCATTTAGAACTGAGATGAAGAGGAATTTCTTCAGCCAGAGGGTAGTTAATCTGTGGAACTCATTCCTGCAGAAAGCTGTGGAGGCAAAGTCATTGAGTATCTTTAAGACACATAGGTTCTTGTTTAGTAAGGGAATCTAAAGGTTATGGGGAGAAAGCAGGAGAATGGGGTTGAGAAACATACTGGCCACGATCGAATAGTAAAGCAGATTTGATGGGCCAAATAGTCTAATTCTGCTCCTATATCTTATGGACTTTTTGTGCCTTGGAGTCTTGCTTTGTTTTATAGCACTCCTTTGAAGCACCTTCTGATGTTAGTATATTAATTAGGTTATATAAATACAAGTTGTTGTGTATAACTTTGGCTGTGTTTCTTGAAGTAAAACAGTGTCTACACTTCAAAAGTGCTTCAACCAGCTGTATAATTCCTCAGAGCGTCCTGAGTTTGCGAAATGCACTGTGTAAATACAAGTCCATTTATTCCTTTGCTCCATATTTGGATAGTTTGCCCTGTAGGTTGATGCCAAAAATGTGTTTTAAACTTTTCAATCTTTTAAACATTCCTTCTTTACAAACTGCTCGCATTAATATTGAATTACTTTCTGAACCGGTCATATCACAAGGTACATAAATAGAGGCCCCGTGTCTGTTAGATTTTCACTGAAGCTCAGCCACAACAGGTCAGCCTCCTACTAGATGTGCAGATGCTTCCCACCACTGGGCCTGTAGACAACCCCTCTGTTTCTGATCATGCCTCTTGACCCCAGTGTCATTTGTTTCACACAGCTCTCTGCGGTATGACTGATCTGACAAAACAAAACTGCCTCATCTCAGCTTTCTGTGAACCCTCAGTTGGAAGCTTGCTTGCATTTTATTGCAATGTGAAATCTGTGAGATGGAAACCATGCACCCACGGACTGCTGGGTAAGTTAGTGTAAAGAAGTTAATTTTTCCAGAACGCCTTCAGGCCCCTGTTGATTTTCTGACCCGAGTGAAAAGACTAAGTGGAGCAGAAAGCCCCAACAGGGTTAAGTGGAGGCAGGTGTTCAGTGATAAGCCTCCTTTCACAAGACTCCAGAAATATTTAGCTTTCTCATTTAGAAACAAAGCAAACCAGACTTTCCTCAGCATTTACTGAAAGCAGATAGTCTTGTCTTTGGATTGCTGTGAGTTAATTCCTCAATAATACTCGCAGTCCCTAATTCACAATTCAGTACCTAGTAGATTTAACAACACTCCTGTACAGAAATGGACGATCTCTAACCAGTTTGGTTTTTTTTTGCACTTGTTAAAGTGAGGAATGAACCATTATACATAGCAATGGTATTAATTGTCAGCAAATAAAATGTCCAGCTAATTGTTGGATGCACACAACACATGTAGGCAGATAGTAACATTACTGTTGCTCTACTGAACACGATGTACCAGCCCTAGTCTCAGAAGGGCACTATAACAATGGTAATTTTTTCCAAAATCATTCTTTAGCCCACAATGGATACATTCCAACATTGCTATTTGCATATAATCCTAAATTGAAAGAGTATCATTAGGAAGGTGAAAGACTATAGCAACTGACTCAGTCTTCAGAGTATATCCAAATGAATCATTAAATAGTAGTAGCACATGTTGATAAAGTCATAAGCAGTACAATCAAAATATTGGAATCCATTTCCAGAATAATAATATATTTAAAAAGTGGTTAATAAGTTTATGTGGAACCTTTTTTTCTTTATTCTTGTACGGGATATGGATGTTGCAGGCAAAGTCAGCACCTGTTGCCTATCCCTAGTGGCCAACCACCGACTGTACTACCCCTACACCAACGACTGTGCAGCCAAATTCCGAACAAATGCCATCTACAAGTTTACTGACATCACCATGATAGGATGGGTATCAAACGACGAGTCAGAGTACAGGGAGATAGAGGGCATGGTATCGTGGTGCAATGATAGCAACCTCTCTCTCAATGTCTGCAAAACAAAAAAGAGTTGATCGCTGTGTTCAGGAAGTAGGGAGAAGAACACGCCCCCATCTACATCAGCGAAGATGAGGTTGAGAAGACTGAGGGCATCAAGTTCCTCGGAATGACGATAGCCGACAACCTGTCCTGGAACTCCCTCGTGGTTGCAACCGTAAAGAAGGCACAACAACAATGCCTCTTCTTCCTTATCTGGCTCTGGAATTTCGGCATGTCCACAAGGACCCTCACTAACTTTTACAGACACACCACAGAAAGCATACTGTCCAGGTACATAATGGCCTGGTACAGCAACTGCTCTGCCTAGGACCATAAGAAACTACAGAAGCTTGTGTGAATAGCCCGGACCATCACGGAAGACAACCTCCCATCCATGGAATCTACTTACACTTCTCATTGTTTTGGAAAGGTTGCCAACATCATCAAAGACCCCTCCCACCCAGTAATGCTCTCCCACAACTTCTTCTGTCAGACAGAAGGTGCAGAAGTTTGGACATACACACCACCAGGTTCCAGAACAGTTTCTTTAAATAATGTTGACCTTATTAATGTTGATCTTGCTTTGTGCACCTCCTATGCAGTGTAAACTACATGCTTTACTCTGTCCAAGCACCTTACGATCTCTATGCCCTTGTTTACTATGATCTGCCTGTACTGCTTGCAAATCAAGCTTTTCACTGTATGTAGATACACGTGACAATAAGTCAGATCATAATCATCATCACCACCATGAACTCATTAGATGATTAGGTTATTTCAAAGGGAAGCTAATTATCAGCTTCATTGCTGTGGGTCGGGAGTCACATGTAGGTCAGATCAGGTCAGGATGGCAGGTGTCCTTCCCTAATGGATATTATTAAACCAAATAGATTGTATGACAATGACTGCCATTGGGCTACCTTGTGTTATAATGTAGAGGTTAGCCCTCCCTCTGGGAACTAAAACCAAAATACCCAAACAGAAGCAGCTCGTCCTATAATCTCTAAAAAGAGTGCAAAAAGTTGTGCCAGCTGCCTTTCAGCAACTTCTGGTGGTTAAGTAAAATAAATCCCTGACAGTCTCTTTAAGATTAAAAAGTAACAATTTATTTATCTAACTCTAACAGTGAACAAATTAACTAAACTATTATCAAACTGAATAAATCCCTTCTAACTACTAACTATTCCTGACTATAATAAGATTCTAATTGTATGTTGTTCGAAGTCTCACCTTTATAAAATAAAATAGAATTTAGTCTCTCGAAATTACAGCCAGGTTAGTTGTCTTCTGGACTGCTCTGTGCCTTCTCCATTGATTCTTCTGTCAGGAGTATTGACTAGGTGCACTGTAGATACCCTTCATTATTAATACAGTGCTCTCTCTAAGGCATTCAGGAGGCTGTGAGGGCCAGCAATTCTCTCTTGAGAGCTGAGGGCTGTTAGCTCTGATGGATGGCAGTTAGCTCTGGGGTTTTGATATAAATATTTCAATTCTGGTGCTCTCTGTCTTCTTTCAAATTTTCAAGCTGCTGCTCAAAGACATGCATTTTAATTCTCCTAGCACATCATCTTCTAAAGGGACCACACAATGCTTCTCCCCTAGCATTTTACAAATACCAAATCCTAACTCCCTGCTTCCAAATCCACAAGTACGCTCCCCAACTTGACAACACTCAAGGTGCCAGATTTTTATTGAATTTAGCTCACACCATCTAACAAGGTGGGGATTGAACACATGTTTCCAGAACATTAGCCCCGGGTTCTCAATTTCTAGTCCAGTAACACCACGAGCGACTGCCTCTCTCCATTATTCCAAAGCACTACAATACTGTGCACAGTTCTGGTTTCCGTAATACAAAAAGGATATTGAAACCACTGGAGCAAGTGTCAAAAAATTTACAAGGTTGTTACCAAAAATTAAGAGGTTGTATCTTTCAAGATCTATTAAACTGGCTCTTTTCTCTGGTAAAGAGGTGACCTGTTAGGCTCTTAAAACAAGTAAAGGACTGTTTATGGTGCCTGTGTAACTTCTTTCACATGTGATCAGTCCAAAACAGGGAGCCTAAAAATGATCTAGCTAATAATAAATGGAAGAAAAAACTTGGGAGAAGTTTTGAATACTTGGTGTAGTGGGAATACAGAACTCACTGTCACACATAGTTTCTTACAACGACATATCTAAGAGAAGCCTTGGTGCACATGTCAGAAAAAAAAGAATCGAAAAATAGGGGCACAAGGTACTGATAGTGGAAAAAGGCTTGTGTGGAGTGTAAACACTGAAAAAGATCAGTTGGACTGAATGTCCTTCATGTGTTTTACGTTTTAGTTATGGGGAAATGTGACACTCTCTCATTATTACCATCAAGTCTCCAGGGTCTTGAGCTGACGACCTTCAGATTCAGAGGTATGAATGGTGCTACTGAGAGAGACAAAGCTGGTACAACTGGGACTGATATGCAGAACGTAGCATGTAGCTGACCTCTACTCAGAACTGAGTTACCCACGGTACAGCAGTGGTTAGTGGCATCGCACCAGTACACCAAACATAACGAGAAGATCAAAATCCTTCTAATTAATAGCCACTGGCTCTATTAGGGAAAGCACGTGTAAATGTCAGGGTAGAAGATGACACGAGAGTGACACCGAGGCTGCATTTGACCATATATGGCATTTTATGTTAGATCTTAGGTTTGATTTATTTATTGTCACAATTATTTTGTTACAAAATACACTGAAAAGTGTATGGTGTCGCCATACTCCGATATCGTCTTCAAACACAGAAATATAAACCAAAACACAGAATATAGAGGTAGAAAAATATAGAAATAACGAAATAGTGTTCAAGTTTACGGTCCTTCTTGTTAAGTGCTCTGCCATGGATCTGGTGGCCAGACACAAAGCCCCTGTGGTGCGCCACTGCTGCTGGAACAAAAGTTGCCACACTTCAGCGCTATCTTGCATCCATCAACGCCCTTGCCACTATGAGTCCTCGCTGGACCTCACTGACGAGCATGCCGCCATACCACACTGGCCCGGACTCGACTGCACTGTTGCCATGAATCCACTTCAGGCCCAACTTGGCGACATAGCTGCTGCTGATGTCACCAGGTCTCATACTGGACCCAAACCCGTCTCCGCCACCGGCCCCATGAATCTGTACTGCATTAAGGAGCTCTAATGAAACTGTAGACAATGGGAATTATGGAAATAACTCTGTTGGTCAGAATCATACCTGTCACAAAGATGATGATTATGGTTGTTGGAGGTCGATCATTTCAGCTCCAGGATATCATTACAGGCCGGGTATTTTTAATCAAATTGTCCAGAGATGTTATGACACACCTATGGAGCAGGTAGGAGTTGAACCCAGGCTTTTTGATGCACAGGTAGACACACAGCTACTCGACTAGAACAGCCCAGTTCCGCTGGGTAATGTCCTCAGCCTCACCATCTTCAGCTGCTTCATCAACGACTACCCCCACGCCCCCCCCAACCCCCCGCATCGTAAGGGCAGAACTGGGGATATGCACTGATGATCGCACCATGTTCATTTTCATTCTCATCTCCTGAATCTGTGTCCATATGCAGCCATTCTTGTACAACATCAGACTTGAGCTGACAATTGGCCACAGTTTTTGTGTCACACAAGTACCAGGCTCACACCAGGCTTGATGTAACCATCTCCCTTTGATATTGCTGGAAACCCATAGTCAATGTTCTGGGGGTTACACCTTACCAGAAGTATTGAACTGGACCAGCCATTTAATAGAGTGGCTAAAAGAGCACGTCAGAGTCAAGAAATTCTGCAGATAATTCTTGTCTTTCCAAGGTCCAAGAATCAACTAAAAACAGTCAAGACCACAGCATTATGGAATACACTCTATTTGATCGGGTGACTCTGGTTTTAACAACACTCAATCAGATTGGCATCATCCAGGAAAAAAAGCAGCCTGCTTGACTGGCACCTCATTCGCCACTTAGGCATTCAATCCCTCCCTTGCCAACACGTATGCACCATCTACAAGATGCCCTGCAGCAACTCACAACACATTTTCCAAACCTGTGACCATTGCCATCTCGAAGGAGAAGAACAGCAGAACCATCCATAAGTTTCCTTCTAGATTTTGCACATCATCCTGAGCTACATCACCATTTCTACACAGTCACTGGGCCTGAATCCTGGAACTCCTTTCCTAACAGCACTGTTGGTGCACCAGCATCACGTGGGTCTGAACAACAGTTGAAGAAGGCAGCTCCACATCACCCTTTCAGGGGTAATTCAAGATGGGCAACAAATGCTGGCCTAGTCAGAGATGTTCACATTCCCATGAAAGCATTTTCTAAAAATGGGTTAGACTGTGATGCACCCCAATGCAAAATCTTTTGCCAACGAAAGTAGGAACTGTAGATGCTGGAGAATCTGAGATAACAAGGTGTACAGCTGGATGAATACAGCAGGCCAAGCAGCATCAGAGGAGCAGGAAAGCTGACGTTTCGGACCTACATCCTTCTTCAGAAATGGAGGAGGTGAAGGGGATTCTGAAATAAATAGGGAGTGAGGGGGAGGCAGATATAAAATGGATATAGGAGAAGATAAGTGGAGGCGAGGCAGACCGTCAAAGAGGCTGGGGTGGAGCCAGTAAAGGTGAGTGTAGGTGGAGAGTTAGGGAGGTGATAGGTCAGTCCAGGGAGGACGGACAGGTCAAGGGGTGGGATTAGGTTAGTAGTTAGGAGATTGGGATGGGGCTTGAGATGGGAGTTGGTGACGGTGGGAGGAAGGACAGGTTAAGGAGGCAGGGACAAACTGGGCTGGTTTTGGGATGCGGTTGGAGAAGGGGACAAGCTGTGTTGGTTTTGGGATGCAGTGGGGAAGGGGAGATTTTGAAGCTTGTGAAGTCCACATTGATACCAATGGGCTGCAGGGTTCCCAAGCGAAATATGAGTTGCTGTTCCTGCAACCTTCGGGTGGCATCGTTGTGGCACTGCAGGAGGCCCAGGATGGACATATTATCTAAGTGGGAGGGGGAGTTGAACTGGTTTGCGACTGGGAGGTGCAATTGTTTGTAGCAAACTGACCTTAGGTGTTCCGCAAAGTGGTCCCCAAGCCTCCATTTGGTTTCCTCGATGTAGAGGAGGTGACATCTGGAACAGCGGATACAGTATATATATATTAACAGATGTGCAGGTGCCAGTGCCTAGTTTTCTAGGTTCAGCCATGAAGCAGGTAATTTGGACATAAGACCAGATTGGATTTGGCACCTGCAGAACTTTAATTAACAAGAATTGATAACAGCAAGAGAGGAGAGGAAAGGAGTCAAAATTAAAAAGAAGCTTCATTTGTATTAGTGTAAAATTTTGTTACATTCTCTCTTTCACCGATGTAGCAGATACACACCAAATGCAAGACATCGTTCCGAACCAGTAAATACTTTTATGTACATAACCTTATGCTCTGGAAACATGATAAAAGCGGTGTTCACTCTGCCAGAAATTAAACCAGGGCCTACTTTGTTAAAAAGAATTTGTCAAAGTAAATGCATCACAAAGGAATCTTTATTTTCCCGTTCTTCAATAAATGTTATTACGGAGAGAAAAAAAAATGACAAGAACTGTTTTTGCAAATGAGTGCTTCTGCTACCAGGATTTGCATAACTTGGAAGAAAGAACAAAGGGCACTTTGACCCCAAACTCTGAGACCTGTGCACTCATTAAAACCCAAACCCTCAGGCTCCAAGGGCAATGATGAGGGATGGATTATTAGAAACGACAGCCATAATGATAAGGGCGAACACATAAACAGCCCAAAGGGAGCAAAGAAGGGGAGACTCATAACAGAAGCAGATTCACATGTGGTAGTTCAAAGTCTATTGCTGTCCCCAAGGACTGACTAAAAACAGCAGTATGTTTAGAGGATTGGCAAAGGGAAATACGATAAGAGATGGGAATGCAAGGTGAAAGCAGCAGGTTTTAAGAAGCACAGCAGGGCTTAGTGGTAGAACTTGATGAAAGAATAGATAAGTAGTGACATCATCAAAAGCTTTCCCTTTTCCATGGATCTTTGCTCCTCTTTAGGCTTCCTCTTTCCTATAATTCGTTTCATTTGGACAGCTATTCCATTCGATCACAGATTCTGTAAGACGGAATCCTGGCAGTCTGCTTTTGCTGCTGAAATGTGTTACACATTTGTCTTGTGCTGCAGTTATTAGTCTTTCTCAGTCATACAATGGACTATGTATCTAGAATCAAACCTTCCATGTCCTCTGGCTGTCCCTGACTGTGTCATAACCACAAATAACTTCTGAAACTCATATTGTTGTAGCCTGGTGTGGCAGCGAAATTGCCCTCGGTCAGATCCCACAATCAGCAGTCAGTTTGTCTGTTTTGGTGGGATAAATGTCACATGGGATAATGAAGAGAATCAAGTTCTGAAGGACAGTCACATGCCAGTTAGAACATTAACTGTGTTTCTCTGTCTACAGATGCTGCCAGACATGCTGAGTTTCTCCAGCTCTTTCTTTATAAATTGGCAGAAGGCTCATGTGCTTCTTCAAATGACCATGGGATCTTTCAGATCCACAGTGGAGATCCTGACTTCTATCTCATTTAAAAGACAACCCTGCAAACAGAGCAGCACAGCCTTACTAAGGATAGAGTCACCATAAAAATCATAAGAACTGCGGATGCTTTAAATCAGGAACTAAAACAGAAGTTGCTGGAATTCTGAGGAAGGGTCACAGTCCCGAAATGTCAACTCTGATTTTTTTTCTTCACAGATGCTGCCAAACTTGCTGAGCTTTTCCAGAAACTTCTGTTTTTGTTGTTGTTGTAAAGTCAGTCTCTCATTAAAAAGATGATCAAGTGGTACTTTAAGCTGAGGGTCACTACACCTCAGGTAGAGGACGAGATTGAGAAGGAGGGTCCTTTACAGTGACCACAATGGTGTGGGAATTGAACCCATGCCGTTGGCTTTATTCTGTATTACAGATCAATCCAGCCAACATCCAGCCACACCGCCCCCCCATTTCCAGCTCACTTATGACTGCACTGTTGTCTCAGTCCAGATGAGGTACTTGGGTAGCTTGGCTTAAACTTGTAATTTTCCATCTCAGATGTAAGAATGCAATTACTGAGTAGAGAGAGAGACATAAATAAGTGAAATATTGAAACAGTATTTTTACATCTATGCTTGAAGCAGCACCGTGGTTGGAAAACTCAGTTTCACAACAAATCTAAAGCAGGAGATAGCAGATACTGAAAATCTGAAATGAAACCAGAAAATGCTGGAAATACCCAGGTTAGCCAGCAATCTGTGCGGAGGGAGAAAACAGATTTACTGTTTTGGTTACGTTGAAAGGGCAATAATCTAAAACATGACGTGTTTTCTGTCTATACAGATGCTACCAGAGTCTCACATTTCAGAGTGCTCCAAATCTCCACAACTCTTGTTCAGTTCACAATTGGAGCTATTGTGAGCAAGGAAATGCAAGATAATGGAAGTGTAGGTTTATTAAAGGAGAAGGAACAACAAGGTATGGGGAGCAGTGGAAAGAGAGGATATCGCTGTTGGGATTTTCAATTTGCTGAATCAGAAGCCGGATCCTGAGTGGGCCTGTACTCATCGGAGGTTAGGAAATTGAGAGGTGGCCTTGTTGAAATATATAAGATTATTAGGAGGCTTGAGGGGATAAATGTGGAAAAAAAATTCTCCTTTCATGGAAGAGTCTAGGACCTGAGGGCACAAGCCCAAATTAAGAGGTCTCACAATTAACATCGAGATGAGGAGGAAGTTTTTCTTCCCTGACAGGGCTGTTGAAGCTGGGTTGTTAAGTATATTCAACGCTGCACTAGACAGATTTTTAATCAGTACGGGAATCAAGGGTTACGGACAAGGACAGTAAAGTGGAGCTGAGGACTGTCAATCGATGATGATCTCATTAAATAAAAAAGCAGACACAATGGACTGAAT
Organism: Stegostoma tigrinum; assembly: GCF_030684315.1. Classification (NCBI taxonomy): domain Eukaryota; kingdom Metazoa; phylum Chordata; class Chondrichthyes; order Orectolobiformes; family Stegostomatidae; genus Stegostoma; species Stegostoma tigrinum. The sequence goes on along the minus strand of NC_081361.1, from coordinate 48,855,689 downwards.
GAGAGATAATGGGAACTGCAGATGCTGGAGATTCCAAGATAATAAAATGTGAGGCTGGATGAACACAGCAGGCCAAGCAGCATCTCAGGAGCACAAAAGCTGACGTTTCGGGCCTAGACCCTTCATCAGACCTGATGAAGGGTCTAGGCCCGAAACGTCAGCTTTTGTGCTCCTGAGATGCTGCTTGGCCAGCTGTGTTCATCCAGCCTCACATTTTATTACAATGGACTGAATGGCCCACTTCTGCTCCTATGTCATATGTTACTCGCAGTTAGAATCTATTTAATTACAATAAATGATAGCTCTTGTTAAGTAAAGAAACCTGCTTTGTGCTTTCTGTTAACCTGAGTTTAAAAGACAGGGTGAATTGGGACATTTTGAACTGTGTTTAATTTAGAAGGATCATCAGAAAGCTGGAGGATGGAGGTTTGATTGCTGCCTCGCTATTTTCCCATTACAAACGGATTGAAAGTTCAGAGAATAAAAGCTCAGAGAATAAAAGTATTAGGTAAATATTCCTCAGAGCCCACTGGAAGCTACTTGCATCTATTGGTGTCTTTAGAAACCAAACACAAAACAATCCCATGTGCCTGTGAGGTTATGGATTGTGGAGTCTGCTTACGTGAAGTGGCCGATTACATCTCATTTATATTTTTTCTTTGATTTATGCCTTAATTGTGTCTGTTTGGCTCTCTTTCTTCATCTGAGTGAGGGTGAGAAGCAAAGAAATTTGAGTCTGAGTGATACACAGTAATTAGTTACTTAATTTTAACCTGTTAAAGCTACCGTATTAATAATAAACTGTTAGTTCTTTTGTTCAAGCTATGAACTTGGTGTCCGATATCAATTATTCACAAAATCTGGTTCTGGTTATTCAAAAAGTCTTGTCAGGAATCATTGGGGTCAATTTTGATGGTTATTGAATTTTTTTTGTGTTGTGAATGCAGAAACAGGAAGGCTGATTTGATTTTGCTGCCTGTGTTCGTATCGTAATAGTAATTTCAGTGAAATAGTCTCCACAACCCTCTGGTGTTGAGAGTTCCAGACATTCACTACCCACCAAGAAGAAATTCCTTTGCATCTCATTTTAAATGAGTATCCCCTTATTCTGAAATGACATCTTCTGGTTTGAGAGTCCCCCAGTTGTGGAAGCATCTTCTCATCATCTATTCTATCAAGCCTCCTCAGAATCTTATATGTTTCAATAAGTTCACCCCTCATTCTTGTACACCTTGATGAATAAAAGCCAAATCTGTTTAGTTGTTCTTGATAACTCACCCTCTTTATCCCAGGAATCTGGCTTGTGAATTTCTTTTGGACACACTCTACTGCCAGTGTATTCTTTTTCAAATGGGGGACCAAAACCAAGCATAATATTCCTTTCGCAGCCTCACCAACAACCTGTACAGTCATAACATGACTTCCCCATTTTTAAATTCCAACCCCATAGAAATAAAGGTCAAAATTCCATTTGCCTTCTTAATTACTTGCTGCAACTGTACGCTCACTTTTAAGTTTCTCACACAAGGACACCCAGGTCACTCTGCACTGTACTTTTTTGGAGCTTCTCTCCATTTAAATAATAGTCTGCCTTTTGATTCTTCATACCAAAGGACATGACCTCACACTTTCCTACATTAAACTCCATCTACCATGTTCTGTGCCCACTCTTTCAGCCTATATCCTCTGGCAGACTCCTCACATCCACGTCACATGTGCTGCAACCTACTTTGGTTACATTACACTTTTCTACCTCTTCCATGTCACTGACATATATAGTAAGTAACTGAGGCCTGAGGGTTGAGCCTTGTGGTGCTGCATGAGTTATGTCTTTCCAACCTGTAAAAGGCCCATTAATGTCGACTCACTGTCTTCTGTGTGTTGACCAATCCTTAATCAAAGCCAACACATTATCCTCAATAACTTGTGCTCTGATCTTGGGTGATAACATTTCGTGTGGCACCTCATCTCATCAAATGCCTTCTAAAAATCCAAATACTTTACACTGAGCAAATTTGCAAAACATGATTTCCCCTTTAGACACAGTAGGAACTGCTGATACTGGAGAATCTGAGATAACAAGGTTTGGAGCTGGATGAACGCAGCCATCAAGCAGCATCAGAGGAGCAGGAAGGCTGACGTTTCGGGTCTCGGCCGTTCTTCAGAAATGACAGCTTTCTTGCTCTTCTGATGTGGCTTGGCCTGCTGCGTTCATCCAGCTCCATGCCTTGTTATCGCATGATTTCCTTTTCACAATTTTTCCAGCTGGCTGCACTACCGCAGTAGGTACTGTTGGGGCTCCTGAGCCCATCCAGTCCAGGCCGGTGGCATCCTTTTCTCTCTCTCCTTTTCATCTTTTTTCCCTTTTTCTTTCTTCATCTTCGAGGCTGCAGTGTTGTCGGTGGGATTGCAGCTGCAGCATCAGTGACATGGATCAGGATTCCTGGCAGCAGTGGCAGTGTAGGAACCAGGGACTCCTGGCTGCATGTGTCCTGGGCCCTGGACTATTGGTGACAGAGGCGGGGTGTCAGCTGTGATGATGCCAGTGCCCAGAGTGGGGACTCCTAGCTGTAGCAGTGCCTGGAACAGGGACTCCAGGCTGCAGTAGGCCCAGAGCAGGGTCTCTTAGTGGTGTCAGTGAGGCAGTGGCAGCAGCAGCAGAACCGGGCAACCCTGGGGTATTGGCTTCATTGTTGCTGTACCCTGAGCAGGGACCCCTTGATGCATGGAACACCCTGCAGAGACCTCAGAGAAGCCCTGGAGCCGTGCTTGAGATCTCAATTTGAACAGAAGATGAACTCTTGTTTAAGTAAATTCTTCTTATTCTTTCTGTAACTCAAAATGGCAATGGATTGTGGCAACAAAACATTTGCACCGTATCTTCCTAGATATATATGTGACAATAAAATCATTCATTCATCCAAAACCATTTTCTGTTTGATTGCATTCAGCTTTTCTAAATATTCTGCTATTTCTTCCTTAACAATGGACTCTAGAATTTTGCTAAAACAGATATTAGACTAACTTTTGTTTCGGTCTCTGCTTGCACAGGGGCATGGCATTATCTGTTTTCTAATCCACTGGAACCCTTCCAGAATCCAGTGAGTTCTGGAATATTTCAACCAATGCCTCGACTATCTGTGCAGCCACTTCCTTTAGAATTCTTGGATGCAGGCAATAAGGTCATCAGGTCGTAACATTTCAAAAGTTGATATTTGGATATGCACTTGAAGAGCCGATATCTACAAGGCTACAGGCCAAGCGCCAGAAAGTGAGATTAAGATGGATAGCTACTTGTAGGGGCTATGATGAAGCATGATGTAAATTTTAATTATTTCCTTTCTAAGATGTTATCCAAGCAGCTATTATTCACTCAAGATAACAGAATGTACAGCAGGTCATTCACCCATGGTAGGATTCTCACAGAATCACTGAATATTACAGCACAGAAGGAACCCAAGCAGTCATCATGTCTGCCCCAGCTCTCCAAATGAGCATCATGACTGAATTTTCCCTTAGCCCTTGCAAACAGTTGCTATTTAAATAATCAGCCAATAACCTGTTGAATGCTTCAGTGGCTTTTACTTCATTCAAACTTCCAGGCAGATCGTGCCTGTAACTTAGTTAGCATCTATACATGTCCTTTATGAAAGGTGGGGCTTGGTAACAAACCTCAGGGGAGTGAGTGCTTGACTGACTGATTAGTCGCTCAAGGTTCTTGGAAACTGAAGCCCATTTTACTACCTTAAGTGTTGCCCCAGTGAAATCAGCAATCTCAGTGCAGACCTAGGACACCCTCTGGTCTGGACCGTACAATGTAAAACCACATCACACAAAGCAGTGAAAACTGACTTTCAGCAAAGACGTATGTAGCAGTTAACAACAGATCCTTATTGCTCTGGTTGATACATGTCAATCAGGCCATATCTCTTTGATCTAACAAAAACACAAGAGCCTATACTTCACTGTTTTCATAAAAGTATTAAGCGGCTCTCTGCGTTTCAATCAGCCTCAGCCTTAAACCAGACATTGATTTCAAAAAGCACAGAGAATATGAGACCGATAACGATAAACAGTAATTAAACACAACTTCAAAAACAAATGCATAGTTCAGATTCCAGACAGAAACAACTCTTTCCCAAACTGGATTTAATTCTCTTTTAGATTTTAAAGCAGAGAGTGATTAAAATCTTGGAAGAAAAGAGAAAACTAAAGTCAGTGTACAAATATTTATTTCTTCCAAGTCAGCCTGCACAAAGCAGGATAAATCCAACCTGGCCTTACCGCCTGTTGATGCACTCTTGGTCCTCAGTAAAGTGATGGCATGAGTCATCAACGGTGCTATGAAGCAGCACTTCATCAGCAGTAACCTGTTTGGGGGCGCTGAGTTCCAGATCTGCCAGAGCCACTCAGTTCCTGGCCCCATTACAGCCGTGGTTAAGACAGCTGAAGTCCAGAAGCAAAGTGAGAGAGATTGCCTTTGATGTCAAGGCAGCACTTGAGTGTGGCATCAAAGAACCTCAGCCAAACTGGAGTTGAATGGCAAGTAACATCTGAGCCGGGCTACACCCGTGCTGATCCTTTGCTGTGACCCTACACTCCAAAACTGTAGCAGTCAAGAAATCAGCTCACCAGCACTTTCTCTGGAGTAGTTAGGAATGGGTAATAAATGATGTCACAGCCGGTGACACCATGAAAGAATACATTTTTAACAACCTGTAGCTTCCCAGACATGATTAAGTTTCTCTGTTTGGCACATATTCACTTTCCTCCTGCTTGCTGACCTCAAGAGACATTGCTGCAGATCTGACTCAAACTCATTCCTTCCCAGAAACGGGGGGATTGCTTAGCTTCCTCATATTTCCAATTTCCTGCAGTCAGGCAGTCCACTGGGTTTCACAGTACAGTATGACTGCAGGAACGGGGGAGCTGCAGAGATGCATGGTCAGGTAAGTGCTCAATCTTTTGGAGTAGAAGCAAAGAAGCCAGAAGCAGCCCTCAATTCTGGGGAAGTAACAGAAAGATGACAGCAGTACCGCTGCGAGGTGGGGGAAGAGATGGGGAGGCAAGCCTTTGGCGAAACAGAAGGAGGAAAAAAGAGAAGAGCAGCCAGGAGCCAATGTTGAGGACTGAGAAGTAGGAGCAGCTGGCTGGGAAAATGGGATTAAATGTTAGAACGATCACAAGAGACAGCGATGCAAAGCTGGCAGTGATGAGAAAACTGGATTCCTAATATTTAACAAAGCACAAGAAAATTATTTTATGTAAAACCCAGCAACACTGGAATCTGTAAAGTACTGGTGAATGTAATGAAATGAAATGTCACCCGTCTGGTTGAGTGGGCATGTCCCCCAGCTCCCCTCTGGAAAAGAGACCTTGTGTTCTCAATGCTTGCCTCCTTGTCTAGCCTCCCTGTATTTCATACGAAGGAATGTCAGGCACGACTGCTTAAATTACAACTAATGTACCACTTCACTTTCATTTGCTCTGACAATTCAAGGATCTTTTTTCTTCAAGGCTATCTTTTAGATCTCAGCTCTTTTTGTTGAGGAGGGTGAAGGTAGGTGCTATGTCAACTATTTTGGAAGCGGTCAATCAGTTTCTGTCAGTTTGGCATCCCCACTCCGCGTCCCACATTCATTTGTAAACTCTGCACAATCATGAGTGAGGGAAGGACTTCAGTCAGAACAACTTCCTTATTTCGTCTCAAGCACCTGATCACGGGAACATTACAACCAACTCTGAGACAGGATGGGGGGTGCAGTGGGGTAGCAAATGGCCCTAAAGGTCTTGACCCCAATCCAATGGCATCTGCTGAAAGATGTAACCTTGCGTCCCTGGACTTATTTTGTTGTGCCTCTTACATTCTAATTGTACAGTATTCATGATCGAAGCTGACACAAGGGTCTAGGCCCGAAACGTCAGCTTTTGTGCTCTTAAGATGCTGCTTGGCCTGCTATGTTCATCCAGCTCCACACTTTGTTATCTCAGATTCTCAAGCATCTGCAGTTCCCATTATCTCTGATACATGGGCGACAAATCCGCTTCTTCTAGATAACTTATAAGCAGCTTTGACCACTCATTTAAGTTTATTTAGGGATAGTGCCATTAAAATGTTTTGCAATTCCTAAAAGATAACCAAAGAAAACTTGAAAGCTCCCCCTCTATTTAATCCTAATTGGTTGTCTCCCATGGACATCTTGTCTCTTGACTAATTATTGGAATATTCCAATGCAAAGTACGGCAGCCAGAGGGAGGGAACGAGGACTACCATCGCACGTGAAATCGTACTTCAACGTTAATTTACATGGAGAAGTTGAAAATTACCTAAAATGTTGGGATTTAACTCATGCACCCTTCTAAAAGTTGGTGTTCTGCTTGGTCACATGACCCAGGAATTACATTTATCACAAAAAAATCGCATTCCTAAATGTCAGCTTCAACAATTTTCTTTGGAATTCCTTTGCTTAGTTTGGAGCGAGATGCTTCTGGATCACTGTTTTATGTCAGTCTCTTCAGAGAATTTGCTTGTCATCTAAACAAAATGGGGTCAAATTGCTCAATCCTTGTTTTTTTCTGCTGATCTGGAGCAACAGAAACAGATAGCGGCTTGCCAATTTAAAATACTCCTCTTTCTCCGCTCCTAAAGAAGCCGACACTAGGGGTTTTACTGGTGGCTCCAACTTCCTGCATTAACTCAGCTAAATAGCTCTTTTTTTTGCAAGTAAAGCTTATGTGTGTTGACACGCATTTTGGATTTGAGCCCTGAAACTCAGCCATCTACATAGAAACAGGCTGCTACTTTCACAACCAAGAATGGGAACCACGGTCTTTTTCTCTCCTCCGTAGCCTGGGGCCAATTCCTGCCATGCTGAGATCAGCTAACTCAGTACATCGAATCACAGAACCCCTACAGTGTGGAAACAGGCCCATCTAGTCCACGCCGACCCTTGGAGCATCCCACCCAGACCCACACATCCCTGAACACTATGGGTAATTTAGCATGGTCAACCCACCTAGCCTGCACATCTTTGGACTGTGGGAGGAAACCCATGCAGACACGGGGAGAATGTGCAAACTCCACACAGACAGTCGCCCGAGGGTGGGCTCGAACCCGGGTCCCTGGTGCTGTGGGACTAAAGTGCTGACCGCTGAATCACCATGGTCTTCGATTTTTCTCAATAATCTTGTGATGTGGTACAGTATCAAATGAAGGACAGTGCATATTACAGTTGTGGTTTTCCTTTGTCCACAATGAATGACACCTTTTCAAGGAACTCCAATGTGTTGATCGAAAGCTCGGTTCGACATTTGCTGCTACGCGTTGATTGGTTTCTGGGGAACACCTGCCCCTTTCTTTCAAAATATTGTCTCGAACTGCAGCTTATTTTCATCTCTTGCTCACTTCAAGTCTCTTCCGCCAAAGTAGTGTACGCATCTCCCCAAAACTCCCTTTGTTCAGCAAAGTTGGAGTATTTTCTTGTATGAACGGGGAACCCTGGGCCCTTCAACTCTGCTTCACTATTCAATAAAGTAATGACCGATCTGATTTTAATCTCAACTGTACATTCCTGCATATTCCCAATAATCTTTTATCCCCATTGTAATCAAGAACCTGTCTACCTCTGTCTTAAAACAGTTAAAGACTCTGCATGAAATAATGTTGGACAGAATCATTTTAATCTGACTTCAAAGACAATCCATATTCAGAGAATCTGCTCTTTCCATCTTCTCTGTCTTAATATTGCAGTGTCTAATGTTCCCTCCTTCCCCTAAAAGTACTGGTCCAGCTGGATCATGATTTCATGACTACAGCCAGCCCTCGAAATAGCTTTGGTGTGTAGTAAATGTTGGTTTATTGTCCAAGCACAGGCATTCTTGTTGATAGGTAAATATGTCAGCCAATTTGTTCACAGAATGGTCCATAACCAGCAATGAGGTTAATTCAGTGTTACATTGTTTTGGACGGTATTTCGTGGGGAATAAATACTGTCAATCAGATCAGTGGAATTCTCCACTTTACAAAAAAAATTGCTCTTTGAATGCACAATGGCTCAATGGCTAGCACTGCTGCCACTCAGTGCTATGGACCTGGTTGAATTCCAGCCCTGGGCGAATGTCTGTGTGGAGTTTGCACATTCTCTGCATATCTGTGCAGGTTTCCTCTAGGTGCTCCAGTTTCCTCTCACAGTCCAAAGATGTGCAAGCCAGGTGGATTGGCCATGCTAAATTGCCCATAGTGTTCAGGGATGTGTAAATTACGTGGATTATAGGAGGTTGGGCCTGGGTGGGATGCTGTGAGGGTCAGTATAGACTTGTTGGGCCAAAGGGCCTGTTTCCACACTGCAAGGTATTCTATGATCTTTCTGAAGGATGGTAACACCGAAAGTTCAACCCTCCTGTCTTCCAACACTAGCATTTCTCCTTAGATTATCTGGTCAAAATCTCTGCAACAAGATTAGAACCGGAACCTACATTTAGGAATGAGGGTGCTATTACTAAGCTGAAAAGTCAATAAATGCATACCTCTGAGGAAATCCACTATCTGCTGGTGTCTAAGACGGTGGACCTTCATTCAAAATTTCAACAGAAGATCAGCAACTAATTCAAAATTTTGTACTAAAATAAATAATAATTATGCAAAAAAATTAAAATTCCACATAAATTGTAGTGAGGAAACAATCTCATTTTCCATCCTTAAACCACAGGGAAGTGGGAAGATACTGTGGAAGATGTGGGGAGAGAGAGTGTTTGATGCACAACAGATGCATCCTGTTGATCTCAAAGTTGTTAGCATTACATTTTCGTTATGTAAATTGCATGATTGTCTTAAATCCAAAGTAGCACCAAGGCATTGAATAATCTCCAGGGAATTGCTAGCAAACAGCCCTCACGTTCCAACATTGCTTAACCCCCCACCCCCATCCTCCACAATTTTCCCCTCACCTCTCACACCATTAAAATACTCAGAAGCTAGGAATACTGGGGTGAGTAACTCACCTCCTGACTCCCCAAAGTCTGTCCACCATCTACTAGGCACAAGTCAGGAGTGTGATGGAATACTCCCCTCTTGCCTGTTTGAGTGCAGTTCCAACAACACTCATGAAGCTTGACACCATCCAGCACAAAGCAGCCCACTTGATTGGCACCACATCTGCAAACATCCACTCCCTCCACCATCAATGCTCAGTAGTAGCAGAGTGTTCTATCTACAAGATGCACTGCAGAAATTGACCAAAGATCCTGAGACAGTGCCTTCCAAACCTACAACCACTTCCATCCTGAACAACAAGGGATGCAGATACATGGGAGCACCATCAGCTGCAAGTCTCCTTACTGCAACTCACTATCCTGGCTTGGAAACATATCTCCATTCCTTCACTTTCACTGGGTCAAAGTGCCAGAATTCCCTCCCTGAGGGCACTGTATGTGTATCTATAGCACATGGACTGCCACGATTCAAAAAGTCAGCTCACCACCACCGTCTCAGGGGCAACAACAGTTGGGCAATAAATGTTGACCAGCCAGCAACTCCCATGTCCTACGAGTCAATTTTTCAAAAAATACACGACTCAAACACTTTTTTGGCAATGGTGAAACCAGCTGGACAGGACGCAAGGATTTAAAACGCAATTCAGGATGGGAGATGCAGGGAATTGGATGTTGCCTGTGGTAAGTGGTGAATGGATATTGCTGGGAGCAGAGGGCTGGGTGAACATTGCCGAGGGCGGTAGGGGTGAATATTTATGAGTGCTAGAGTGCGTTGATACTCCAGTTTATTTCTTTAAGAGTTATGCTAAGTTGGCTCATACCTGCTATGAAAAGCTCTCAGTAAGTCTGTGCAAAATCCAGGCAAGTTATTGTGCAACTGGGCCAAGTCTGCATGATTTTGGCCACCTGATCATACTGTCATTGAAAGTGCAGAGAAATCTAGGACAGGGTAAAACCCTCAAATCAGAAGTTTAAATGTCCTGCCTAAGTATTCTACATGTGGGACTTCCTCAAGGTCCTACTGTACATCAGTACATAAGCTGAGTTGGAGGCTGTCCCCATATCTGAAGATTTGGTCCTATGTTGTGTAATTCTATAAAGGAATATCATGATCTAGCTCTTTCTATGAAATGCAATTTCTACCTCTGAACTTCAACTTACAATACAGACACAGTGTTGACAGGAAACCTGATCAAGTAAGGTAAATTCATTGATAGTGCAAAGAGTGTAAGATCTGAGGATGAAATAAGCTCATATGGCTAAAAACAATTTAACTTTAATCTTTTTAAGTTATTGTATCTTCATACTTCGGAGTAACCTAGAAGTTTAATTTTAAAAAGTAATAAAACTTATATGTGGAGTTATTAGGAGCAACTAGAGATGTGAGACACTAACAATTGATAAACCATTTTCCAATACAATTAAACAAAGAACTGCAGATACTGGAGACCTGAAACAAAATCAGAAATTGCTAGCAGCATTTGTGCCGAGAAAACAAAGTTAATGTTTCGCATCCAGTGAATCTGCATCAGGAATATTTTTCAATGCAGAAATTAAGAACATAACAGTGCAAACTAGAAGTACAACATATTTATAGCAACATGCTTAAATAGCTACAGCCCAAAACATTTGAGAATTGTCTTTCTCCATTCTATCATTATTTAACAATCACATAACCAGGGAATATGTGGACAGCGAGCAGAGTTAAACTCCTTTCTGTATATTTACCCATCACTACTGCCACATCATTGGAGATTATCTATGCAGAGATTGCAAATGAAACAAAAGAGTCAAAGTGTTTCCATCCACAGCTGGTTTATTATTTACTGATTTTCTTTGGTAGAAATTGCAAGTGACAGAGCTTGTGTGCCTGCTGTTAACTAGATTTCAACTGTTTATGTTTGTACCAGGAAATGTCACTCTTACCCGTCACAAAATCTCAGCTTTTTTCTATTAATTCATCAGCACCATTTATCAGGGCAAAAATAATCAGTAAATTGTCTGCTGGATGCAACAGGACACTATTACCTAACATATTGTTATCGGGAGCATCTTTAATGCTTTCCACAAGTGGCTCGGCGAGATTCTCATCGGGCAGCTGCAAAACACCAATGAGGGTGAGTACTGATAGTTAAATACCTTGTTAACAACTTGACTCCCCTCAGTAATCTTCAGCCTATCTTACCGCACAACCTTGACATTTAGAAAACTCAACAAGAAAACCAGAGGAGCACCTGGCGCATTCAGTTTATACTGAACCACCTCCAGTGTTGGGAACTCATATCATTACATCAGAGTACACTTCATGGCCACTGACTACATGCAGCTCACATTCACAGACATTGACACACTCAAAAGTCACTTGTACTCCAAGCTGCACCTCGGGTTGGACCAGGAACTTTCATTGTAAAGCTGCAGACACCGTGCTCTCAGGGACATACACCTAGCTCACAGAGAGCACCAGGCAGCATCTCCAGGCTCTTTGCAGGCTGTCATGGCACACATTCACTGTGAGCCTACTTGGGTTCTCCCAGACAACCTGCCCTGCCTTGCTTGGTCTTCCTTTTTTTACACTTTGCCTCCTCAGCCAGAGCTACCAGGCTCACAGTTCTGCTGCCTTGTCGTTCCACTTACTGCAGACTCAAAGCCAGAAAAGTTTGTCATAGTTATTGCCAGCCTCAGTCCAGTCACCAAGCGGGGGGCAGGGCGGGGGGAGTAGTCTTCACTCATGGGGTTCCCAGCAGAGCAGGTCCAGAGCAAGTCCAGCGCAGCCTCTGGTGCCTGCCGAGGGTCTGCACAGAGCAGTCAGAGTTAGGATCCTATCCTCATAACTAGGTGAGAAGCCGCACGACGGGCAACACAAGACCCATGTTTCTGCCTCACTGCAGGCTGTTTCCCTCCTGCAGTGAGTGAGAGGCAGGTTTTATAGGAGACGAACGAGAGTGGCCCAGATGTTGGTGCAGGTCAGGAGGTGCGCTGAGTGAGAAGGCATTGCAGAGGGCATGCAGGGTTCATTGGTGTCAGGTGTTGGGGTGAGCGAGAGTGAAGATGTTGCCGACAATTGTGAGAGGGGTAGAGCACGAGTCCTGGTGAGAGGTGGGTGCAGTAGCAGAGATACGGTGAAGTGAGATATAGGATGGTAGCATTTCCCCTGAGCAGACTAGTCATTTTTTCCTTCAGTGCTGGGCATTACTCCACACAGCTGAGACTGCACTTGTTAGGGTGGCAACCAGGCTGGTATGGTCAGGTGCCCTCGCCTCCATAGCTTGTTCAGGGGGAGCAATGAGACCCATGTGGCACCAACCCAACAGCCCACAAAGCAGGGCACCAACTTCCCCTGCTTGCCATGTCTGGGATACCTGTATAGGGCAGCTCCAGACCGACAGTGCTTATCCAGGTGTCGAACAACATTCCTCCAGGCTGCACACACAGCCACGCCCATGTTCCACGCACATCGATTGGCATCGGCACACCCATCACGGCTCTGGCATCCGGCTTCTGAAAATCGTTGTCACGCACCGACAACGGAGGCCCGTGCAGTTGGAAAGAGCATCAGAGGGAGCACCAGCACATACACAAAGTTAGCCGGTACATTCCGGAATATCCGCTGAGTGGTGAGGGGTTTTGGGAACACTATGTGGCAAAACTGGATGGAAACTGGATATGAGGGATGCCACAGGAACAAGGGCTGGGTAATCTATGAGGAGTATTTGGTAAGATACGAGATAAAGCTCACTGGGCTTCACAGTGACAAGCTCTCAAAATAAAATGTGCTGCGGCTCAGGCACAGTCAAAAAACATAAGATTTGGCCCTTTGTCTCAATTTCATCTTTCATTTGAAGAAGTCCCCTTTCTCTTCTTCAGGCCCTTCTTTGGCTCCTCCCGTCCTTCAAAATACTTAGCAATGCTGAAATTTGAAAGCTCACAAAGCCAAACAACGATGTACTCAAAGAACAGTTGGAACATAACTTCTTCATTCACCATAAAGCAAGTAAAGTAAACAGAGGCTGGTGTCTGATTGTGAGCCACTGTTTGTAATGAGCAGACAATGACCTCGGACTAAACAAATAAAGTTTTCTCCACTGCCGGTTCAGGCATCCCGCATCTGTGCTAGTGAAACATGAGCTCCAATATCATAATCCCTAGACAACTGGTTTATAACTGGATTAGTTGGAACTAGTCTAATTGGTAGTTCCTGAGAAATTTTCTTGCTGGGAGATTAGCTGGGGCTATTTGTCTGATAAGATAAGGGATAAACTCTATCCTCTGCTTATAAACCGAATGCTGACAATCCAATTATTTTTCTGTCTGCAGGGCCTACATTTGCTACCAGATCTGCGCTGAGCTAGCTGATCACAGTCAGAGTGGTTGAAGAGGTGCGTCTATTGTCTTTGAGATGCTTGGTGGGGGTGGGGAGGAATGAATAGGTTAGCCAGAAATCCTGCTGGGACAAGTACACATATGGGCATATCTCATACATCAGGATTGGGCTCAGCTGTGATGCTGCCATAGTTGAATTACCCTTTAACAGTGTCTACTCAGATTCATTCTTAGAGATGAGCAGCTTGGGAGAGGGTCTAAAAGATACCTGAAACAATGCAGCATAATAACCTCTTGTCTTGGAAATGACATAAAATTAGAGGAAGGACTTGTGAAAGATTTTAGATCACAGAATACCTACAATGTAGAAATCAGTCATTTGGCCCATCAAGTAAACATCAACATTCCAAAAAGCATCCTACCCTATCCCTGTAACCCCATACTTCCTGTGGCTAATCCACCTCACCTACACATCACTGGCCACTATGGGCAATTTAGCATGGCCAATCCACCTAGCCTGCACGTCTTTGGACTGTGGGAGGAAACCAGAGCACCCGGAGGGAACACACACAGACACAGGGAGAATGTGCAAACTCCACACAGACAGGTGCTCCAGGGCTGAATCGAAACCAAGTCCCTGGTGGTGTGAAGCAGCTGTGCTAACCTCTGAGCCACTGCGCCATTAGTGGGCCATATTTTGAATTTTTTTGTCTACAATTTTGTGTGTTTGGTAAGATTGGTGCCCAAGAAAATTTCATTAAAATACCTCTACCCTTTATCCGGCAGTGAGTAAAGAGAACAGTTGAGATGACTTGCCAGCTTATGCCACCAGTAGGTGAAAGAGGGAAGAGCTGGATTCATGAGCAATCCACTGTTTACACAGCACAGATCGCCTGGCTGCTGCAACCATCGATAGATCTGAGGGTGGGAAAAGTACAAACAAAGCCACGTTAACTATCCTTGTTTGTGATACAACATATTCTCACTGTCCAACCGATACAGCAGATACCTCCACGTACAATGCTCCATTATGAACTGAAAAAAGCAAAATCACACCAAAATTACGGAGAAATGAGGAAATAGAGATAGTTGCAAGATGTGAAAATTAATTCACTTCATTTCACTGTATATATTGCATGAAAGATGCCCAATGAATAAGGCTGTTCCCCTGTTTTCCAGTCAAAACTCCTGCAAAAATCTACAGCACCCTGAGTCAGAGAGTTTAAATCTTAGAATTCTCTATGCCAAGGGGGCCCCTTTCAATACAACATCTGCAATGGTTCAAGGTGAAAGCTCATCACAACCTCATGGACAATTAGGGATGGGCAATAAATGCTGGCCCTGCCTGTGACACTTACATCCATGAATAATTATAAAAGATGTCTCATCAATCAGTGTGACTTCATAGACAGCGGCAAGTTTCATTTCATCAAGCACTGATCTCACACATGCTGTCACAGTTGTATGTGCATTGGGATAATACGAGGAGCTCGATGAGAGTATAAATGAGGAGACTCTCAAAGAGATAAGTTGGAGAGAAGGAATTTTTTTGAAATTCATTTTGGCATATGGGCATCACTGTCCACCACTGTCAACATTTATTGCCTGTATCTAATTGCCCACAGGGTAATTAAGAGTCAACCACTGCTGTAGATCTAGAGTCACATGTAGGCCAGAGCAGGTAAGTGCCAGCGGTTTCCTTCACTAAAGGACGTTAGTGAACTGGACAAGTCTTTCTGACAATCAACAGAGGTTTATGTAGGGCTTGAACCCAGGTGTCCAGAACATTACCTGATCCTCTGGATTAACAGTCTAGACCTCTGCCTCCCTTAATATTCAGGTGGCAAGGACAAAAGGCCACATTATAGCAGTAGTCTTAGAATGGACAGTAGGCTCATAAAGCAAGGTAGTAGGAGATGGAGGAAATGAATAAAGTGAGAATTGAAAAGGAGGGAATAGCCCAAAATAGAACGGACTGTAGAACTTAGCTCGAAGCAGCAGAACATCATTAGAATGTGCTACAGTGCCATCCATGAGAGGGCCTTCTGTCTGACAGAATACACCTACATCAACCAAACAGTTAAATTTCTAACTGTCTTCCTTTGAAAAACATTGTTAAAACAAATCAAGAAATTAGACAGTGAAATTATCAAGTATGACACCAACATGACTCACATTCGAAGGAGAAAAGGGCACAAATCAAAACTCACACTGCAGCCTTTGCAAGAATTACAGATATGGTTCTGGAGTGGCTGAGGCAAAAATAGAACTTGCAAGGGACAGTGTTATCAAGTGATGCCATTTATATTGAAACATGTGCACTGCCAAATTCCTGATGCATTGTGGTCACTTAGAGGTGATACTTAATCTACACAAAGCAAAGCTGATTATTAAGCCAACTTTGCTCCACTAAGAGAAAAACTGGGCTTACTCCAACACAGGCCTGCAGGAATGAATACAGTTTTTTTTTAATGAAAGGTCTCTTCCTATAGTGATAAAGGCACTGACAATAATAAACAAAATGCATTGAATATCGTAGAATTGCTACAGTGTGGAAACAGGCCCTTCAGCCCAACTAATCCACACTGACCCTCAGAGAATCCCAGCCAGTGCCATCCCCTGATAACTGACCTAATCTACATATTCCTGGACATTATGGACAATTTAGCATGGCCAATGAACCTTGCCTGCGCATCTTTTGACTGGGAGGAAACAGGAGCAAACCCACACTGACACGGGGGGAATGTGCAAACTCCAGACAGACAGTCACCTGAGGATGGAATTGAACCCACGTCCCTGGCGCTGTGAGGCAGCAATGCAAACAAGCGAACCACCACGCCACCCCAAATTGTGTTCAAAATGTCTCAATTTACCTTTTCCGGTTGTAACAGCCAAAACTAGAGTGAATTTTGGAGAAATAATAGTCTCTTCCAATTATTCTTCTCATTCTGAGGCTGCCTGCTCTGCCAAGAGCTATGGGCCCCACATCCCAATGACCTCCTATCTGGGATCAATTAATGGAGTTAGGGTTCACCTCTAGGAGTTTGCTAAAGATCTATTTTCATGTCACCTTTGCTGATGGTACTGCTCCATGCAGTGATGCGGTTCCAAAAGCATCAGTGCTACCTACAGTATCACATTCAAATGGGCATTACTCATAATGAGCCCTGGTAATGAGCATCGATAGGTTTTTCAATTAGATTATAGTCGGGGGAAACAACAGGTCACGTTCTCACCTCACCCTCACGCACCACCCCACCAACCTCCGGATACAACGCATCATCCTCCGACACTTCCCCATCTGCAATTCAACCCCACCACCAAAGACATTTTTCCCTCCCCACCCTTATCTGCTTTCTGGAGGGACCACTCTCTCTGGGACTCCCTTGTCCGCTCCACACTCCTCTCCCACCCCACCACACCCAGCACTTTCCCCTGCAACCGCAGGAAGTGCTACACTTGCCCCCACACCTCCTCCCTCACCCCCATCCCAGGCCCAAGATGACTTTCCACATCAAGCAGATGTTCACCTGCACATCTACCAATGTGGTATACTGTATCCGCTGTACCCAGCGTGGTCTCCTCCACATCGGGGAATCCAAGCAGAGGCTTGGGGGCTGCTCTGTGGAATGCCTACGCTCAGTTCGCAATAAACCACTGCACCCCCCCCCCCCCCCCCCCCCCCCCGTCGCAAACCATTTCAACTCCCCCTCCTATTCCTTAGATGGCATGTCCATCCTGGGCCTCCTGCAGTGGCACAACAATGCCACCCGAAGGTTGCAGGAACAGCAACTCATATTCCGCTTGGGAACCCTGCAGCCCAATGGTATCAATGTGGACTTCACAAGCTTCAAAATCTCCCCTCCCCCCAGTGCACCCCAAAACCAGCCCAGCTCGTCCCCGCCTCCCTAACCTGTCCTTCTTCCCACCCAACCCCTCCTTCCACTTCAAGCTCCATCCCCATCTCCTACCTACTACTCACACACTGACCCCTTGACCTGTCCGTCCTCCTTGGACTGACCTATCTCCTCCCTAACTCCCCAACAACACTCACCGTTACTGGCTCCATCCCCGACTCTTTGACCTGACTGTCTCCTCTCCACCTATCCTCTCCTTTATCCATCTTCTATCCGCCTCCCCCTCTCTTCCTATTTATTTCGGTACCCCCTTCCCCTCCCCCGTTACTGAAGAAGGGTCGAGGCCCGAAACGTCAGCTTTCCTCCTCCTTTGATGCTGCTAGGCCCGCTGTGTTCATCCAACTCTACACCTTGTTGTCTCAGGTCACAGGCCATCTTGTCTTTTGTGGATATTTGTACATGATCACTTCTGCCAGCAGACAGCTTTCACGCTTCATGTTCCCTTTCCTTATTAAGCGGCCTGCAACTGACCGGAGTCTTCAAAACCACCAAACCCCGGGTGACAGCACTAATTCAACAAAGATCGGGATCAACTCTGAGGCCTTTCCAGACTGCACGGCCCAGCTACAATACACACCAGATAAACTTACTGAGCTGTCACAGAGAGTTCCTGAAATTAATTTGCTTTGGTTCATCCTTTTAGTAAGTGAACTGTGATCAGAAGGCAACTCCCTCATTACTGAGTGAAAACAAGTTATCTACATTGCACAGAATTAGAAAATTAGCCAATCACATTCTTCGCATTCTGCTTTGATACCCAGGGCAATGTTTATTAAACCACTGATCTCCAGCTAAACCCTCTTAAAGGCAAAGTAATCTTCAAAGGAGAAGGATTTCTTAAAACGCTTACTGCCAGAGGGATTATACACTCTATGGATACTGAAGTCAATTACTGTACAAAAGCCAGTCTGAAACTGAATGAATTAAAATATAATAAAACTTTTACATGTGGCAAATAATAGCAAATAGACTTCTTTTTTAAAAAAAGGCCTTTACTTTCATGAAAACGTGCTCCAATGACCTCATCCTTTGTTAAAAGCAGAAGAGCTCTACGACATCCTGTCTATGCGATACACTGAGTTTTTGAAATGATTTCTGTCAAATTTATGCAGTTTCATGTAAAAGCCTTCAAGAAAGGAAAGATTGTTGGATTGTTAATAAGATGGGTACAGGTTGATAATCAGTTGGCCCCCGTTGCTCTTTTTGATTGTGAATCAGCTTTGGTTCAATCATCAGTATCTTGCCTGGGTCAGAAAGTTATGAACCAGTCTGATTCCAGGATGTGAGCATGAAATTCCTGGTAGACGGGCTGCTCCACTGTTGGAGGTGTCATCTTTTGGGTGAGATGTTAAACCCTATTTGAACTCTCACATGGACCCCCAACATTTTTTTGATGAACAGTATGAGAGGATTAAATATTGGTCAGGACATCAGGGTTAACTCTCATACTGTTAACTCTGATGTCCTGACCAATATTTAATCCTCAATCAATGTCACAAGAAAAACAGATGATCTATTCATTATCACATTACGTTTTAAGGAGCTTGCTGTGTGGAAACTGGCTGCCATGTGTATTACAGTAGAGCACACCCTTAACAAATCGATCTGGGGAGAGTGTCGGCAAACACATTGAATCATATTAAATGGCAGAGCAGGCTTTACTGGCTGAAAGGACATAGGGATAAGAGTAGGTCAATGCTCATCGACTGTACTTGGAGACATCTGATGGTTGTTGAAAAGTGCTCTGTAAAAATGCAAGTCTTTTTTTGAGCACTGGTAGCCCTGTGAAGTTCCAATCTCCACTCATCTGTTAACATTTCCGACCTGAGTGAGATAACATCACGGAGGGTGCAGTGCCCTCCTGGTGAGTGAGAGGGACAAAATTTCAGAGAACATGCTGTACCCGGTCTGCCTGTAGCTTCATAGCCTGTAGGCTATGAAACAGATCAGACACTAGTTTTGTAGCTGTAAGGTATCAGGGAAAATAAAAACAGAAGGAGATCCTATACTGACCACTACTTCTCAAAGGCATTGGTTCGTTGACTACTGACCCAGGAGCAAAATGCTTGCAAACTATGTTACGTAAATAGAGAGGTTTATTTCAAGAAGGTGCTATTTATTCCGAGTGCTCACTGGTGTTATAAAGAACAAGAGAAACAACTTGTATTTACGATGCATCTTTCATGATCTCCGGAAATCCCAAAATGTTTTGAGCCAATGAAGTACTTTCGAACAAAATAAGGAACTACAGATGCTGGAAATCTGAAACAAAAACTGAAAATCTTTTTATTCATTCACAGAATGAGGGCATCTCTGGCCAGGACAGCATTTATTGCCCATCCCTAACTGCACAAAGGGCAGTTAAGAGTCAGCCACATTGCTGTGGGTCTGGAGTCACACGTAGGCCAGACCAGGTAAAGAAGGCAGTTTCCTTCCCTAAAGGGCATTAGTGAACCAGATGGGTTTTTCTGACAATCGGCAATACAGCCATGATTATCCATGGACTCCTATTTCCAGACATTTACTGAATTCACATTCCACCATCTCCTGTGGCAGGATTCAAACCCTGGTCCCCACAACATTACCTGGGTCTCTGGATTAACAGTCCAGCAATAATAAAGACATTACCTCCCCTAAATCATCACAGAAGTTCTCAGAGGGGTCAGTGGGCTCAAAACATTAACATCATAGATGCTGCCTGACCTGCTGAGTTGCTCCAGCAATTTGTTTTTATTTCAGAAGTACTTTTGAAGTTTAGGGTATTAAAATAATCAGTTGAGCTTGAAACTTGGTTCAGTTTTATTTGCTAAAAATAACATACAATACATTCATAGACAGGGACACAATCTCTACGAATGGAAGGACTATGTTCGAGCCTTTCATCATTTTTGAGAAGATCATGCGCTAAGCTACTGAAACTACTGCAGTCCATTTTGTTTAGATGCTGTTAAGGATGTGACCCAGTCACACTAAAGAAATATTGATACATTTCCAGGTTTGTGTCCCAATCAGCATGTCTTTTCTCATCTAGAATAAATTATTGTAATCATCTGAAATTTGGCATTCTTGCATTGACCCGACGAGTGCAAGATGGAAAATTTTGGCAACAAATCTCTCTTTTGAGCAACATTCAAGTGTTATATTTCCAAGCGACAATTCATGAAACCATTCACGACATAATATTGAAAAAAAATGTTGACATATTTACTTTTCAACAAAATGAACATTAATAAAGTTCCTTTGCTGAGATGCAAATGGCTGAATTGGAATGTGAGAGACCTAAATGATAAGATGGCCATGAATGTAGGAGGAACTCAGCAGGTCACCAGCATCAATAGAGAGAAAAGCTGAGTTAACAATTCAAATCCAATATCACTCATCTTCAGAATTTCAGATTTCCAGCATCTGCAGTCTTTTGCTTTTGTTATGGTGGGTTGGCTACTTAGGCTGGATGACACGTTTATTGCCTGCAGCGATAAACTCAATTATCATTAATGCAGCTGCAATGCAGCTCTGCCATTGGGACCCATGTGGGGAGCTAAATATTTGATGATACAACCGAAATCCACAAATACCTACATGAATATCTACAAAATTCTTTTGAAATTTTGTTGGAAGAGTTTAGAACCTTTTTGGAGGTCAATCATCTTAGTTCCAGGATTGCAGGATTTCCTCGGGCTAGTATCCTAGGCCCAACCGTCTTCAGCTGCTTCACCATTGGCCTTCCCTCTATTGTAAGGTCTGAAGTTAGAATGCTTGCTGCTGATAGCACTATGTTCACAACTCATCAGATACTCAAATAGTCCATGTACAAATGCACACAACAGCTGTCCAACAAGAGACAACCTAACCAATACCTTGACATTCAACGGGCATTACCATCACTGAATCCACCACTATCAAAATCTTGGGATTTAACATTAACCAGAAACTAAACAAGACTAGTCATATAAATACAGTGGCTACAAAGCAGTTCAGCAGAAAACCTGCAGCAAGTAACTCACCTCCTGACTCCCCAAAGCCTGTCCACAATCTACAAGGTACAAGTCAGGAGTGTGATGAAATACGCCCCATTTGTCTTAATGGGTGTAGCTCCAACAACATTCAAGGAACCTGGCACCATCCAGAACAAAGCAGCTTGCTTGATAGGCACCATATCTACAAGCATCACTTCCACTAGTGTCAACGTTCAGTAGCAGCTGCTCAGGAGGCACTTTCAAAATCCCCAACCTCGCTGGCGGCTCAGTGACTCAGTGGTTAGCACTGCTGCCTCACCATGCCAGGGACCCAGGTTCAATTCCACCCTCCGGCAACTATCTGTGTGGAGTTTGCACATTCTCCCTGTATCAGCGTGGGTTTCCTCCACGTGCTCCAATTTCCTCCAACAGTCCAAAGATGGGCAGGTTAGGTTGACTGACCATGCTAAATTGTCCATAGTTCCCAGGATGTGTAGGCTTAGGTGGGCCAACCATAGGAAATGTGGAGTTACACGGATGGGGTGGGTCTGCATGGGATGCTCTTTGCAGGTTCAGTGTGGACCCGATGTGCTGAATGGTCCACTCCACACCATAGGGAGTCTGTGGCTATTTCCATCCAGAACGATAAGGGCAGCAGTTACATGGGAACACCATCAGTTACAAATTCCCCTCTAAGCCACTCACATCACACCTGACTTGGGAATACAGCACCATTCCTTTAGTGTCACTGGGTCAATTCCTTGAACTCCTCCCTTAACAACCTGTGGGTGTACTGACAGAATATGGATTGCTGAAGTTCAAGAACACAGCTCACCACCTCCCCCTTAAGGGCAACTAGAAGTGGGTAATAAATCTGACCCAGCCAGTGAAGCTCATGTCTCATGAGTGAACTAAAAAATATATAATAAGCTTTAAATAAAATGCTCTCCTCTTTGATGTTCTTGCCTCTTCAAATAGAGAAGTAGACCATTGTTGCACAATACTATGGGTTTATCTGTAAATAACATGAAAGATTGAAAATAAAACTGTAACTGTTCATCTTAGCACAGCATCTTGCTCATGTGCTCAGCATGCCGCAATGCTCCAGTGAACCACAGTACAAACTGGAGGAGCAACATCTCATATCCAAACTAGGCAGTTTACAACCTTCTTTGTGCAATATTGAGTTCAACATCTTCAAACTGTGAACCCATTCCGTCCCTTTCTTTTAGCTTTGCTTGTTACATTCTCTGTCACCCTCTCACCCCTCCCCTAACCCTACCCCAGTGGGATTGGCTGTCCTTTCCAGTCTGGCAGTTAGGCGCACCATTGTTGTGCCAGGTTATCCGTGGGCTTGCAGCAGAGTGATGCACTGAGGTGTCCATTCTTGATGGACAGTACCCATGAAGACAGCCTCAACCGTGATCTTGGGTTCATGTGGCACTACATGAGAACCCACCACAATGTTCAGTATCTATATAATCTTCTGTACTATTCTGTTTTGACCATCACTTTGTTAACTTATTATGGCCTCTCTACCTTAATTAGTTTGTACAGTTTTGGATTACTTGTTACTTTGGTTAGACCCTCAGCATGCGACTCTTATACCTACCTTGTTATTCCAGTCGTTTGGTTTGTCTTCAGCACCATCTTATTTTTAATGTTTTGTAATTATCTCTCTGCCTCAATTAATCAGACTATAGGTCAACCCTTCAATTGCTAATCAGCTGCTAACACTTTACTCACAGTGTCTGACACTGTCGAGCACCTGCAACCTATTATTCAGCCTGTCAACATTCCACTCGCACAATTTGTATGATCTTTTTATCTCTCTGCCTATAAATTCTGTGCCTGTGTGCTTCCCTTCACTTCACCTGATGAAAAAGCAACTCTGCGAAAGCTTGTGAATTCAAATTAACCTGTTGGTCTAAAACCTGGTGTCGCGTGACTTCTGACTATCTCTTTAATGTTAGCTAATTGGAGTTCTTTAACCTCATTGAAATGCCAGGCCAGGAGCCTGATGCTTCTAGTCACACCTCATGCTGCATGGCCATGATATATTGATATATAACACATAAAACTGACCATGATACATGAAGTATGGTACAGTAGAATATATTTTCATTGTAGAGAAAAGCAAATTCATTCATAATAGAACAGCAACTTCTGTACTCAAGACCACCAGAGTTACTTTGCGTCCAGAATTTAGAGTCATGCCACGCAAAGGAGTCCGTGCCTCCAACAATTTCTGTGCCCTGCTGTTTATATTACGGCAATGTCCTCAACATTATAACCAGGGGATGAGAGAAACTACCTCTCTAGGAAAGACAAATAATTCTGCCCGCATAGCTTCTAGGCGAGCGGCATCAGATGACATGTCTGACTATTCATGTGTTAGAAGCAGTTATCAAAGTGCCAGGGTCTAAAGGGCAATGAATGCTTGTGTGTGAAATCATCAGATGTGACATTTCTGACAGGCAATGAATTGTGACTGTGATCCTCCTGTTTGGGAATTAGGGGATCAAATATCAAATTACGAGGTATTTTGAGCAGAGACGATTTTTTTTAAAAAATAAGCAGCTGCTACCTCTCCTTCTATCATTACTCAAAAAGCTTTTTTTGGGTCCCAGGTGACCGTTAAAGAGAGAACTCCTGTGTGTCACTTTTACGAAGGGCTTATGGACCTCAAAGGTTAAAAGCTAGACAATCTGTGAATTGTGCTCCACTCGTAACAATCGCTGTTGGCCAGATCTAATTTCCACCAGCCCTTTGAAAGTCCTCTATTCTTACCTTCAAAACAAGGTGGGATCCAAAACAAAAGAAGTTATTAAAGGACTGAATACTTTGGAGCACTTTGAATCCAGAGAACTTGTCCCCTTCTTGATAGGCAGCATGAAGGATGCTGATCCCTGGAGAAGGATTTTTAATTGAGAGTAGACATTCTGTATTAGAATCCCTACAGGGAGGAAGCAGGCCATTCAGCCCATAAAGTCCACACTGATCCCCCGACCCACTCCCCTACCTTCTAAACCTACATCTGCCATAACTAACTCACCTAGCCTGCACATTCCTGGACACTATGGGCAATTTCCCACAGCCTAACCTGTACATCTTTGGACTGTGGGAGGAAACCGGAGCACCCGGAGGAAACCCATACAGACACAGGGAGAATGTGCAAACTGCACATAGACAGTCGCCCGAGGGTGGAATCAAACCCTGGTTCTTGGCACTGTGAGGCAGCAGTGCTAACCAGTGAGCCACCGTGCTACCCCTGTATTTCATAGAAAGTGCCTTCTCTAGCAGTTTCAGTGTTTTCTCCCCAATAACTTCATTACACTTTCAACTTGTGGTACTTCCGAGTAAATCTCATTTCAGGTCAATGGCTTCACATCAGAATTACTTTCATGTTTCTCGTTCGTTTTTCTTTTCTTTGGAGACTTGGGTGGTGGGTCTGTCGGTGAAATTGGTGTGGCATCCACCACAGGCTGTGTGCAGAATGGCCTCTCCTCCCGACGATTAGAGGTGGCAGCCTCAGCAGGGATGTTCTCCCACTGTTCAGGCTGACACTGGCAACGACAGCAAAGCTCCTCCAGTGATAGGAGGATGCAGCGAGCTTTTCAAGATGGCCGTACCAGCAAGGCACTGTCTCGGAGGTGGGGTGGGGGGGGGGGGAGGTGGGGAGCACGGCTGGAGTGACACTCCTGGGAGGCAGTGGTGGAGGACTGGTCTGGCAGCAAAGCGGGGGAGGGGTTGCTCCTGGTTGCATCAGGCCCAAAGCGGGCATTCTTAGCATTGATGAGGCAGTGGCTGCAATGGCTGCAGCATGGCATTCCTGGGGATCCTGGTGTCACTGAGGTGGCAGCAGACCCAGGGTCTCTCAGTCGCGAATATGTGTGGGTTCGGCGTGGCACCTAGCATCTGCATTGGGCCCAGCAGCAAAGAGATGGCGCATGAAGTGTGGCAACTCCTACGATAGTGTGTGCGGCGCAAGGAACAGGGAGGCAGTAAAGAAAGGGTAGCTGTACACATGCCATTGGTGAGCTGGCACGGGAGTCAGGGCTGTCGTTCAGTTATATCTTTTATTCCTTCTTTTCTTAAACTATTCAAAACGGTGCTGATTATGGCGACTGTTGAAGCTTTTCAACTGTATTTTACTCTATTAATCACTGTAAAATGCAAGCGACAATAAACAATCGAAACCTACAGTTTGGAATTTAACAGTTGAACATTTATTGTAAATGGCAATATGTAAGGCAAGCCTCACAAACACATTTCCGTGTATACGTGGTGTATAGGTCGACCTTCTCTATAGCCAAAATATGTCATACTCCCATTAGTAGCAGCTTCAAAACTCCCACACCCATGAATGCATTTTTTACTTACTATACTTTATATATGGGCACAAGGGATCAATAAAGTAATAAAGGTTGTATTGAGAAGATGTGTAGGAGTTAAAGACAAACCCACTCTTTATGTTCGATGCCAAAGACATTTTCAAATGGAGACCGATCAAACCCACTTTTACACTCAGTGTACAAGTTGATCCCAAATATCTTGAGGTTTCAAAGGTCTATTCATACAGCAACATCCATAGTAACAGCAAGGTTCAAAATCTTACTTAAAGCAGCAGATGCACACAGGTTGATGGTAAAGAACAAGGAGCAACACGAGGAAAATCATTTTCCTGTGTTCATCCAGCTCTACACCTTGTTATCTCATTTTCACATAGTCAGTTTTTATGAAATGGAATGGAAAAGGTGGTAGAAGCAAATTGAGCAGTAACTTTCAAAAGGGAAGTGAATGCACATTTGAAAAATGAAAAGGTGCAGAGTTACGGAGAAGAAGCTGGTGATTGGGGCAAAAAGATGACCCTCATATAAATCTGCATCATGGGCAGTAGGAGCCAAACAGATTTCCTCTGAGCAATATCATCCTATGGTTCATTGCAATACAAAGAGTTCCCAGAATTGCATTGATTTAACTGCACTCATTCAAGTTGTTGCTAGTGAGTGGAATGCATTTCTCAAGCCAAAGGCAAAGAGAAGTCCAGATTATTGCTCACTACTGTCCAATGGTCCCAGCAGGTACATACACTAGCACGACTGTGAAGCTGGGGGGAGAAGGATCAGTTCAGTTGAAGCATTTCACATGAATAACAATTCTCAAACCTCGCAGCCTCCAAAATGCTACTAAGCTGAGCTGACAGCATCCATGACATTCTACACCGTCCCTCAGAAAGAAGGAAACAAATCCTAGAGAAAAAAGATGCAGCAGCCTCTTGGAGTTTCCACTGTTCCTGTCTCCCGGAAAAAAGTGAGGGATGCAGAGTAATTTTCAAACCACTTTTGTCTTATATGGATTCATGTAACCTGATACACTCACTCTCCACGCAAGGAACATGGTGAATCGTCCAATTAAAAGTTGATGAGACATATAGCTGTCATCATCTTTATCCAATGGTCTTCCCTCTGTTTCTGGAGAGGCTGGCACATGATTCCAACAGCAGCAGAAACCTAGTCATTAAGTGTAAATCCTAAATGGATGGGTTTCTGCATGGCCATGTCGTTTCATTCAATTTACTTGAAATCACTGAAAATAATACAAATGATGTGGAATTTCAAATGCAAATTAATTTTCCATGCTCTTTTCTGCTAATTTAAACAAAAACATGACAAAAGCAGACCTTGCCCTACAAACTGGCTGCACCCCACGATGCAATGCCCACCACAGGTAGCCTCCACTAACTGTGTCTGTATGCTGGCTTTCAAGGTGTCTCTAAGAATTAAATTAGTTCTTCTGGGTACAAGGGCAACAACAGGGACACTTTATAAGTTTTGAACATGTATTTTAATTTACTAAGAATCTGAGTATATACCTGAATAAAGCTGAACTATTGTTTAGTAATTTCTTTTTAAAAAATCATTTTCGGTCTTTTAAAATTGGGTTACTCACAGGAGATGAAAATGCTATTTTTGTTTGTATTAGCCCCATTTTTGGCAGGTTAATCAAACTGCACCAAGTCACGATTCAAAGATATTTTCCAAAGCAAAACGCTGTCTGATTGCAATCACTCACGCCAGAATTTTCATTCAGAGATATGCAAATGAATTTGAGGAGAAAACTGAGAAAAATAAAACACTTTTCAAAATAAATGCAGACTTTCCCTGATTGCATCCAAAGCAGAAAATCTTAGCCTCAATGTGCTTTGGAATTTCAGACATGGGCCCAGCACCATTTGAGCCTTATCCTATACTAGCCAACATTTGCAAAGACATACTTTTTGTTGCAGATATCGGATAATGATCTAAAGCAGGAACCACGGTTGTTTTTAACCCCCTGTCTGACGCTAACAGAAACCAGCTACACAAATCAAACCATTCAAGAATTCTGCACAGGATGATGAATGAGACGAAGCAGAATGAGATAAACTGAAAATAATCAGTACACTTTGCTTTTAAAGATTTGTAGAATGTCGGGACTTGGGAAGGGAAATCTGAGAGTTGAGAGTTTGGACATTCTGGCAGCTGCCTGTGTAACAGGGTGTGGTAAACACTTTTAGAGAGAGGAAAAAAGATTTGGGGACTAAACATACTCAGCTGAAGCAAAGCAGGAACAGAAAGTTCAGAGCCGACAGCAGCACCCAAAAAGCAAATAAAACAGGGTGAGGATGGATGAAGTGGCGGAGAAGGAACAATTATTGGACAGCTTTCCTGTCTGTCTGTCAAGTTGAGGGAGATAAATGAATGCATATTTTAAATGACAAGATAACTGATATATCCTGGTTTAATGGCTTGTTTCTACAGCAGGTAATTCAATCCCCAGTGTCCACACAATTTCAAACACAGTTTAAAGAAAGAAAGACATTTATTACAAAAAAAAACTTTAAAAGGTAAAGTTAATTCTACCTTTTTTCATATGATTCCATAGTAAAATATATTAGAAATGTGACACATCATTTTTAGAAACATCTTTAAGAAACAAATATTATTGTGCATTGCAAAAGCTCAGTAGTAAGTACACAATCCAATGTTGTGCCATGTTTTATAGACCAGGAAGGACGCTTGTTAGTAAGTATGTCCGACACCTACCCTTAATGTCTCTGGACTAGGAAAGGGAATTGCAAAAATATAATCAGCCGATCAGCCTGATTGTAGTCTTTATCCAGTCATTCGTTCTTTTGGAAAGTACAAATGGACTTTGGACAAAGTCAAGACTGATGCTTTGTCCCCATCAAGACTCTCTTGATTCCCTGCTCCAAACATTTTACCCCATATCTTGCCTGAGAAGCTATTCTCCTAATATTGACTATCAACAATTTTTGATATTCTATTCTGAGCATAAACGTCCACAGTCCAGTGAAGTCCTGCTCCCTCCTAAAGCACATGTACACAATGTGCAGCAGGGGTAATCTAGATAGTGATAGCTTTGGGTTTCAAATATTGAACAGTATATGACATTCAACAAAAATACAAAGCTAGGCAAAGGTGGAAGGATGGCACACTTGAGCAAAGATGCACTGGTACAATAGTTGGATATGACCTTAGTTTATCAGACCAGGCTGCAAAACTGGTTTGGGTGGCATGAAAAATAGTAGGGGAAAGAAATCACTCCTGGAAACAATTGACAGGTCCTGTACAGTAACCACAATGTGGGAAGAAGTATGTAAGAAAAAATATTGGAGTTTGTGATAAAGGACAGCAATAATCACGGGTGACTTCAATCTACATGTAAATTGGAAAAGATCAGATTGGTAAAGGTAGAGAAATGCAAAGTGTATACTTTATTCACGCTTTAACAACATTTATTTTAGATTTTTGAATTTTGAACTAGTGGTACTGAGTTTTCAGTGTATCTAAAAGCATTTAATGATAAACTGATGTGTATTTCTGTAGACACGGTGTTTTCCTTTTCGTCTGAGAGAGGTAGTTTGGGAAGTTTAATGGGGATTTGTTTATACTGGGAGAGAGTATGAACAAAAACGTGAACAGCGTTTTGCATTAAGCCCTCAGGTTGTAGATTCTGAAATTTTTGTTGGGCTTAAGGGCAATTCCCAAAACTTGGAAAATTAAATATTTTGTTTCAGTTGGGGGAGGTTTTGCAGATGCTTTGGCTGAAGCTGGATATATAAAACAGTTCCTCCTAAGAAAAGGGGGTTGTTTAGTACTGATAAGAAATAGGCTACCTCAGTGTATGGGGTCAGATTAAAAATTCAATACCAGACGTGCTTGATCACAACCCTGATGTGGCTATTTGAAGCTGAGAAAGTCTAACCTAAGTTGTAGGAAGATTCCAGGGAGAGGCAATCAGAATTCCAAGACAGCGAATTGAAGTCACTGCTAAATTACCCTGTAGAGGCAAAAAGGAAAAAGAAGGGAATTCTCTTTGATGTGCATACTGTAAAGGAATGCTTTTCGGATTAATCGGAATTGTAATTTGCCGTGTGATTCAAAAACTTTAAATGGTGAAACACGTAAATAGTTTGGTTTATTCCGTCTTCATTTTTTTAAAATCCAAATCAGCAACATTTCAATGAAAGACCACCTTGTTAAACCAAAAAGAAGAAAAATAAATATGATCTACCAAGCCAGATTTCAATCTGGAATTTCACTTGTTCAGTAATTACATCATGTTTTATCTGAACAATTGGGCCTCCTGGTGGGATTTTTTAATTCACTCAATTTAAGGGGAACCTGTGCTTTTCTGTTAAAAGTAACAGCTATATGGTGGATCTGGACATAAACTAGTTATACTATGGTGATGTTTATTGCATGGAATTTGGAAATGGCTTTGAGTGTGTCTAAGTTTTTCTGAAGTAGAAGATAAGAAACCTTGGAGTGCAGGTTCATAGCTCCTTGAAAGTGGAGCCCCAGATAGATAGAGTTATGAAAAAGACATTTAGTATGCTTGCCTTTATTGGTCAGTGCATTGAGAACAGGAGTTAGGAGGTTATATTGCAGCTGTAAGGGACATTGGTTAGGACACTTTTAGAATGCAGTGTGCAATTCTCGTCTCCCTGCTACAGGAAAAGATATCGTGAAACTCGAAAGGGTTCAGAAAAGATTTACAAGCATGTTGCCAGGGTTGCAGGGTTTGGGCTATAGGGAGAGGCTGAATAGGCTGAGGTTATTTTCCCTGGGTGTCGGAAGCTGATGGGTGACCTTAGAAAGGTTCATAAAATCATGAGGGGCATGGATAGGGTGAATAGCAAAGGTCTTTTCCCCAGGGTAGCAGAGTCCAAAACTAGAGGGCATAGCTTTAAAGTGAGCGAGGAAAGATTTAAAAGGGACTGAAGGGGCAACCTTTTCACGCAGAGGGTGGTGCATGTATGGAATGAGCTGCCAGAGGAAGTGGTGGAGCCTAGTCCAATTTAAAAGGCATCTGGATGGGCATCTGAACAGCAAGGGCTTAGAGGGATATGGGACAAATGCTGGCAAATGGGACTAGATTAATTTAGGATATCTAGTCAGCATGGACGAGTTGGACCAAAGGGTGTGTTTTCATGCCATACATTTCAATGACATTTAAAAAGCATCTGGATGGGTACATAGGAAGGATTTAGAGGGATCTGGACCAAATGCTAGCAAATGGGACTAGATCAGTTTAGGATATCTGGTCAGCATGGACGAGTTGGACCAAAGGATCTGTTTCCATGCAGTATAACTCTACGACTCCATATAACTGCAGATTATTTGAAATCTTTGACAAAAGCTAAAATGAGAGAGTCAGCAATAAAGTGAACATGTAAGTAAAAGCAGAAATTGGTAAGGACGGATACTTCAAACAAATATCCCACATTTAGAATAGGAAGAAAATAAACTTGAAATTGAGATAATACAACTGGAATTAGCCAAGATACAGTTAGAAATGAAAAGATTTGAATTAGAGAGAGAGAAAAAAATAGAGGGACATGGAGTTTAAAAAAAAGCTTGAAATGGAAAAGGGAGGCAAAGCAGACTGAACCGAAAATTGAAGAACAACAGTCTCACCGAGAAATTCCATAGAATGCTTTCGTGTTAATTTATTGGAGTGGCATGTTCTGGAACCAACCAGCGAGCAGACTGTACTAGACTTGGTATTGTGCATTGTGACAGGATTAATTACTGATTTATTGATTCTGTCACAATGCACAATACCAAGTGTGGTAGCAGCAATCACAATAGGATTCAGTCTATATTCCAGTTTGAAAGGGAGAAGAGTAGGTCTAAGGCAAGTATTTTATGTTAATAAGGGGGATCTATGTGAGCATAAAAGCTGAACTAGCAAAACTGAATTAGCTGAGAGGCAGGTCATGGGGATGAAATGGCAAAATCTAAAAGGGACGTTTCAGAACACTGAGAATAAATAAATTACTATATAAAAAAAAGGGAGGACCCACCATGCCAGAGTGACCAAGTAAGATAAGGAGAGCGTTAAACCTAAAATAAAAGCATATAATTATGGAAAGATGAGCGGTGAGTCAGGAGATTGGTAAGAATGCAAAGAGCATCAGAGAATGACTAAAAGGTTAATCAGGACAAATAAATTAGAGCACGAGAGAAAGCTAGCCAGAAATGCAAAAACATATAGCCAGAGTTTCTGTAAAGTGACAGTTGTCATCAAGAAAATGAGAATATGGAACTAATAATAGATACTAAAGAGATGGGGAATGTACTGAGGTAAATACTCCGCTTCTGTCTTCACTACGGGGGATACAGTAATACCTGTAAAACAGTAGACTGAAGAATAAGACAATGTTCGGAAATTATCATCACTGGGGAAGCAGAGCTAAGCAAACTAATGCAGCTGAAAGTTGATAAATCTCCAGGTCCTGGTGGGCTTTGTCTGATGATTTTTAATGAGGCAGTCAATGAGCAGAAAATCCACTGGTGTTAATTTTCCAAAATTCATCACATTCTGAAAAAGTTCTAAGAGACTGGAAAAGAGGAACTATAATCTCATTATTCAAGAAGGGAGGGAGGCAGCAAACAAGAAGCTATAGGCCAGTTAGCTTCATGCCTATCATGGAGAAAGTATTAAAATGAATTATTAAAGGAGTTTATAACTGAGCACGTGGAAAAAGTCAAGGTAATCAGGAAGAGTCAGCATGGTTTTGTGAAAGGGAAATCGTGTTTAACCAATTTATTGGAATTCTTTGAGAGAGTAACACACACTGCAGATAAGGAGAAGCCATTGATGAACTGTACTTGTGTTTTGAGGAGGCATTTGAAAGGGTTCCACAACAAAGGCTATTCCATAAAGCAAGAGCTCATGGTGTGGGGAAAATATACCAGCATAGACAGAAAACTGGATGCTAGAAGTAAGCAGAGAGAAGTGGATTGCTTTCAGGCAGGATTTGACGTGTTGAGTCCAACAGCAACCCTTGCTGAACAATACAGATATATATGGAATGTGATAATGGGAACTGCAGATGCTGGAGAATCCAAGATAATAAAATATGAGGCTGGATGAACACAGCAGGCCCAGCAGCATCTCAGGAGCACAAAAGCTGACGTTTCGGGCCTAGACCCTTCATCAGAGAGGGGGATGGAGTGAGGGTTCTGGAATAAATAGGGAGAGAGGGGGAGGCGGACCGAAGATGGAGAGAAAAGAAGATAGGTGGAGAGGACAGTATAGGTGGGGAGGTAGGGAGGGGATAGGTCAGTCCAGGGAAGACGGACAGGTCAAGGAGGTGGGATGAGATTAGTAGGTAGGAGATGGAGGTGCGGCTTGGGTGGGAGGAAGGGATGGGTGAGAGGAAGAACAGGTTAGGGAGGCAGAGACAGGCTGGACTGGTTTTGGGATGCAGTGGGTGGAGGGGAAGAGCTGGGCTGGTTGTGTGGTGCAGTGGGGGGAGGGGACGAACTGGGCTGGTTTTGAGATGCAGTGGGGGAAGGGGAGATTTTGAAGCTGGTGAAGTCCACATTGATACCATTGGGCTGCAGGGTTCCCAAGCGGAATATGATTTGCTGTCCCTACAACTTTCGGGTGGCATCATTGAGGCACTGCAGGAGGCCCATGATGGACATGTCATGTAAAGAATGGGAGGGGGAGTTTAAATGGTTCGCGACTGGGAGGTGCAGTTGTTTATTGTGAACCGAGCGGAGGTGTTCTGCAAAGCGGTCCCCAAGCCTCCGCTTGGTTTCCCCAATGTAGAGAAAGCCACACTGGGTACAATGGATACAGTATACCACATTGGCAGATGTGCAGGTGAACCTCTGCTTAATATGCAAAGTCATCTTGGGGCCTGGGATAGGGGTGAGGGAGGAGGTGTGGGGGCAAGTGTAGCATTTCCCACGGCTGCAGGGGAAGGTGCCGGGTGTGGTGGGGTTGGAGGGCAGTGTGGAGTGAACAAGGGAGTCACGGAGAGAGTGGTCTCTCCGGAAAGCAGACAAGGGTGGGGATGGAAAAATGTCTCCCGCAACACATCCCTCACAACCCGCCTCCGCCACAACCGCCCAAAAAGGATCCCCCTCGTTCTCATACACCATCCCACCAACCTCCGGATACAACGCATCATCCTCCGACACTTCTGCCATCTACAATCCGACCCCACCACCACCCCCCCCCACATTTTTCCATCCCCACCCTTGTGTGCTTTCCGGAGAGACCACTCTCTCCGTGACTCCCTTGTTCGCTCCACACTGCCCTCCAACCCCACCACACCCGGCACCTTCCCCTGCAACCACGGGAAATGCTACACTTGCCCCCACACCTCCTCCCTCACCCCTATCCCAGGCCCCAAGATGACTTTCCATATTAAGCAGAGGTTCACCTGCACATCTGCCAATGTGGTATACTGTATCCATTGTACCCGGTGTGGCTTCCTCTACATTGGGGAAACCGAGCGGAGGCTTGGGGACCGTTTTGCAGAACACCTCTGCTCGGTTCACAATAAACAACTGCACCTCCCAGTCGCGAACCATTTCCACTTCCCCTCACATTCTTTAGATGACATGTCCATCATGGGCCTCCTGCAGTGCCACAATGATGCCACCCGAAAGTTGCAGGAACAGCAACTCATATTCCGCTTGGGAACCCTGCAGCCCAATGGTATCAATGTGGACTTCACAAGCTTCAAAATCTCCCCTTCCCCTACTGCATCCCAAAACCAGCCCAGTTCGTCCCCTCCCCCCACTGCACCACACAACCAGCCCAGCTCTTCCCCTCCACCCACTGCATCCCAAAACCAGTCCAGCCTGTCTCTGCTTCCCTAACCTGTTCTTCCTCTCACCCATCCCTTCCTCCCACCCTAAGCCACACCTCCATCTCCTCCCTACTAATCTCATCCCACCTCTTTGACCTGTCTGTCTTTCCTGGACTGACCTATCCCCTCCCTACATCCCCACCTATACTGTCCTCTCCACCTATCTTCTTTTCTCTCCATCTTCGGTCTGCCTCCCCCTCTCTCCCTATTTATTCCAGAACCCTCACCCCATCCCCCTCTCTGATGAAGGGTCTAGGCCCGAAACCTCAGCTTTTGTGCTCCTGAGATGCTGCTGGGCCTGCTGTGTTCATCCAGCCTCACATTTTATTATATATGGAATGTGTCCTGATTGGGGCATGGAAGAGGGAGCGGAACGTTGGAGTTGCCAGATTATTACTCAGACTTTTGTGCTGGGAACTGCGCCATCTGGTTTCTACGCAGTGGGTAGAAGAGTGGGAAGCTGTGAATAAGTGAAGCAAGATAACGCAGT
The DNA here is from genome assembly GCF_030684315.1 of Stegostoma tigrinum. Lineage (NCBI taxonomy): Eukaryota > Metazoa > Chordata > Chondrichthyes > Orectolobiformes > Stegostomatidae > Stegostoma > Stegostoma tigrinum. The sequence goes on along the minus strand of NC_081361.1, from coordinate 48,820,832 downwards.
AATGAGGATGGTAATGCCCGCAAACCACCCTCTCACTACTTACTGGCAAGTTTCTCATCTTGCCGCTCAACATTTGATTCCGAAATGGGACAGTTGGCTCTCGATGACAAGTAACTCCTCATGGATGATCTCATGCAGTTCTCAGAGTTTTGTTTCTGATGCTGCCATCGTTCAGGGGCTGGGAAGATTTTGCCCAAATGTTTCTACTGAAATAACTGACAATTCGAACTTCTCAGCCACCTTGTTAAATACAAAAATCTGAATGATAAGCGTATGTAGTTCATTCAGCTTTTCAAGCCGATTCTATTATTCAATAAAATCAAGGCTGATTTTAATGTTCCGAATTCCATATTTGCAAACACTCAAAAACCTTCTGCTTCCTATACCAACAAGAATCTATTTACCCCTGCCTAACGCAAAGTTGCACAGCAATCAGTGAAATAAAATTCCCCTCCTCTGTTGTAAAATCTTAATGTTAAGAGTGTCCCATGGTTATGGACTCACCCACCCACCCAACATCTTTTTCACAGTCACCTTGTCAAGACCATTCAGGATCTTATAAACATCCATTAAATCAAGCATAAAATTCTTACCTTTATGTTCAGTTCCTCTCATAATAAAGGATACCTGCTTAATCACTTGCTGTACTTGCATATTCACTTTTTGTGATTTATGTACTAGAACACCAAGATACCTCCAGACCTCAGCAAATCTGCAGTCATTTTCCATTTAAATAATACGCTGCTTTTTTTATTCATTCTGCCAAAGTGAACAACTTCACATTTTCCTACTTTATACTCTATCTGCCAGATTTTGCCCGTTCACTTTATCCAGCACTCTGCTTGCTCCCTTGGGCTTCTATCAGGACCCACTCCATGCAGTAATCACTCACACCTTGCCACTCCCATCCAGCAGGACCATCAGTCTCTGATGGCAAAGCAGGATGTCAATGAGCCTCTCCCATCAAAATCTCCATTTAGCCTTCTCCTCGCCCCTCTATGGCCCTGAAGAAAGGTCACTGGACTTGAAACATTAGCTCTGCTTTTGCTCCACAGACCCTGCCATATCTGCTGAGTCTCCCAGCAACTTCTGTTTTTGTTTCATCTGTCACCAATCTGCCCAAGCCAACTTGGCAATGTCCTTCTGAAGTTCTGCAATGTCCTTTTTCCCAAGTTCTTTTTATTGAAATGTATCACCTCACATTTCTCCACATTGAACATCATCTGCCACGAATCTGCCCACATTAATCTGAAAATGTCCTTCTGAAATTCTGCACTGTTCTTCTCATGGCTTACAATGTTTCCAAGCTTTATATCGTCTACAAACTTTAAATGATGAATTGCTAGCCCAATGTCCATAGCACTTAGGGGTTCAAACCCATCCTGGTTATTGCTACATTTAAGGCCTTAACACGTTGTTTCCAATGCATGTAGAGAAAATCCCCCGGGGCTTGGGACCCATGCTCATCAATAGAGGTTTTAAGCATGAAAGGTATAGTATTTTGTGATTACGTTAGTAGAATCATTACCCAGAGGCATGGTCCAATAAATCACAGGTTCAATATTACAGCAGTTTGGGAATAACTTAGACAGAGATCAGCCACAGCAGTTCATATTGACTTCCCTCTCCCCCTTCCCCTCCCTCCAACTAATCTGGGTTTATTACAGACCCAAACTATCACTTGGGTTGAGATCTGAGTTCCGTGGCTACTTGGCTCAGCTAATCACTGTCTGAAGTGATAACATTGGAATGACAAATTTGGAATTTAATCTATGAAATTCAAAATTTCTTTAAATAACCAATCAAAGATTAAACCTGCATAAGAGGCAGTAATGTTACCACAATAAAATGCGTGTGTTTAATACCATTGAAAAATAGCTCTGTCTTTGAAGTTCTCAATCATACAATCATAATTACAGGTAGCTATTTCAGGCCTATTTGGAAACAACCTCAAAGAACAATCATTTAATAGTTAGCTGCGGCTCAGCTAGTAGCATTCTCGCCTCTGACTTGGAACGTTATGAGTTCAAGCCTCACTCCAGGGCGTTCAACACAAAAGCTAAAGAATGCAGCAAAATTGGAGGTGCTGACTTTCAGGTGAGGCTTTAAACTGAAATCACTCATTTCAGGTGGATGTAATAAAGCAGGGAAATGTCCTGACAAATATTCAGCCATAAACCAACATCACAAATAATGAATCTCTGGTCATTTATCCTTCTGTTGTTTGTGTGATTTTATTGTGTGCAAGCTGTCTACCTCATTTCCAACATGGCAACAGTGGCACCATTTTAAAAGAACTTTATTAGTAGAAAACTGATTTAGGACTCTTGCTTTTACTCTCTTTATCTTCTGTGTCTCTCCCTGAGTAACATCCCCTGTTTCATCCAATGCTACGACCACTGATTCTAATTCACCCACACTAATAACGCCATTGGAAAATGGACTGCTCAGATCTGGGGTTATTCATTGGTTTGTGCTCTGCTATCTGGCTGTAGTCAGAGTATCATTTAGAACATTACTGTGAACAGCAGAGCCACAAGTTAGAAAGTGAACAATCATTGCATTGTGAGTCATTTTGGAACGCCTGATATGCCGCAGTCAGATGAGGGCAGGTTCTTGCACCAATATAACTTCTCCATTGAATTTTATCCAGTTATTCAACAATGCCCAGGCTTTATAACAATGACTGAACACTGGGTGATATTCCAGGTTAACACTCCAGGACGATATTACAGGCTAGCATTCCCATGTATCTATGCATCAACATCTTCCAGACAACAGTAAAACTGCTTGCGATGACACAAGTCCTTGGATTTCCAGGAGCAGACGAAGCTATCTCTATCCATCAACACGCTGACTGATGTATAAGCAATGTGCAAACTTGGCCAGTTGCACGATCTGTGTATTCCATTAAAGCCCTGTTTACAGTTCCGGTCGGAATGCTAATCGTGCCTTCCTCACCTCCCGACTACACAAGTGCCAATTTATAAACTATTTTATATAGAAAGAAATGGAACACTGTGCAGTATTAGAGTGAGCTAATGGTGACACAAGATCCATGCCAAGAAAAATAACTCTTGGAAGATAAGTTTGCCATGCCAAGTTTGTATTTTCAATCAGATTATTGAAAAAGAAAAGTCATTGAGTTGGTTACTAGCACGTTAGAGCCATGATACAGGAGGGGAGGAAGCTCAAATCCCAATCTGAAACTGTATTTCGTATAATTTGTTAGTTTGTAAGCTGACAACAGAGAGAGAGAGAAAAACAAAAGGAATAAAGCTGTCACGTTGTCATAAAAATCCAACTGGCTCAGCTCAGCTATTTAGTGAAAGGAACAAAACATATGAGCACAAAACTTGGCCTTCTTCGGGCCTTTGAATCGGATGTTACCAGCATCACCCACATCCTGGAAACAAAATGCGAAAGGAAAGCTCTGGCATTTCCCTTGTGGAAGCAGCCCTTATATTTGCATATACACTTGACCATACAGATGATCGAACTAGGGGCATGATGCCCAGTCACCAGAGCTGGCAGCGATTCCGGCGAAATGAGAAAGAGAATATACATTTTATAAACTGAGCAGGTAATGAATATAAAATTTACCGATTCTTTGGAAACAATTCTTTCCAAGATTCAATAATGTTTTGATCGGGAACCTTCTTCGGCACATTTCTAGTGTTTTTTTATTTTTAGATCCTTTTCCACTCTTAAGGACATATACAAACAGATGTGGGATCAAGCTTATTAAAATGCAGAGTTGGGGCTGGGTAAACAGTCAACTAAGCATAACTCTGATGCAGGCTACAAATACCAAGGGACAAACCTTACTCATTCCATCTATGGACAAATCTGGATCCAAGTAAAACAGTTCTTTCTGAATTAGGTGTTTATCTGAATCTGACTGACGGTATAATCAAAGTTTTCACTTCCTTGCCCAATACTCTTCCTGTTTTCAAGTTTTGTTCCCCAGTCCATTTAGCCAATATGCTTCTTTCTCTCTCGTGCTCCATTTGCCTACACTTCCATCAAGATCATGTCTGTACACAGTGCGTGACAATCAGTGTTATTAGTTTTGAAGAACAGTCATACTGAACTTGAAACGTTAACTCTGTTTCTCTCTCCACAGCCCTGCCAGAGCTGCTGAGTTTTTGTTTTTATTGCCGATTTTCAATGCTTTGTTTCTGAATGGGTCTTGCTAAGCTAAACAGCAAAGCCAATAACAATCTTGTCCACATCCTAAATCCAAACTAACATGGAGGTGCCAGCCGCACCTCAGTGTTTAGCGTATTCACTTTTGTGCCACAGTCTAGCGAATTCAAGTTTCCCCTTTGAAGATCTGAAAACAGAATCTAGGCTAACATCCCGGTGCAGTGCTGAGGGAATGCCATACTGTGGAGGTGCCACCTATTGCATGAACCGAGACCCTGCCCATTTCTCAGGTAGTGACCTCCACCACCCACCCACATCCTACATCAAGTGTCTTGGCCAACGTGTAGCACTCAGACACAAAACAGATTATCTGATCATTTGTATCATTTGTGTTTGTGGGACCTTTCTGTGTACAGAATTTGCTGCTGAGTTTATCAAAAATACAACAGTTTCGACACTTCAAAAAATACTTACTTGGCTGTGAAGTAACTGGGGATGTTCGGAGGTTTTGAAAAGTGCTACAAAAATCGAACTTTTTGTTTTTGAACTGTCCAGTTGCAGACATGGACCAATGATCAAAAATCCCCACTGGAAAAGTCCTATTGCCCACTCAGTGACAACCAGAAGGCACCACAGACTGTACGTAACAACATGGGACCCTAAGTACTTTTACCTCATCTATCCACTGAGCCAATTAAGGAATCCTAACCATTAACGTGAAAGAAGGGAGAGATCATGGGAATGATAAGACAAACCTAGTGACACAAAAATACTGAAACTGGGCCATCAGAACTCAGCAAAACACAAGTCAGTGTATAACACAGGAAATTCTACATGGGATAAAACGACACCCAAGAAGTCACTGATGCCATATCTGAACGGAAGAAAAATAATAACAGAATTTTATCAAAATATATTTTAAAATAAAGTAACATGGTAATTTGTCATAAAAGAGTTTTGAATATGGGATTTAGGGAATATCTTAGCTGCAAATGCAATAATCCATTCTATTTAGATTGTTACATGGGCTATAAAAGAATAGAGGCAACAGCAGAATTGGGAAATCGACAGCTTAAATATCACAATTGGGTTTTCTAGCTGAAGATTTTCCTCGTTGTTGGAGAGATTTGATCTGAAACTGCCGACTAACACAGGCATTCTGACTCAGTTTTCTGTACAATGGAAAAAAACTACCTTGAATGCTGGGAACACATATCTCTCAAGACAAGGGCTCATTGTCCATCAGAAGAAGTTCAGCCAACTCATTTAATCTGTAACGCTGCCATTGGGTTGGGTCTGAGGAAGGTACAATATAGCATTGCTCGCAGCACTGATTGTGTCAAAAGATGTAGTTAAAGTAAATGTGTAAATGAAAATGGCAGTAAGTGAAACTCTATGACTTAAAGAGACCATATTTTACCAAAGAGAAAACTGATGACAAGAACCAGTTAAATAAATCACAACAATTAACAAAAGAAATAGTCAGCAAGTGGAGGCAATTCAAGGACAATAATTTAGATCCACCAACCTTTACTATTAACATTCTATAAACAAGGAGAAGGTATCATGCTGTTTGCGGATTTGAGAAAAGGCATTACTTTCTTGCCTCCTCCAAGATGTTTACTGCTCTCCAGCCACTGCTTCTAGATACAGCCTACATAACTGTGAATGTCTAATTGACTATCTTGAGATGTCTTACCCCCCCACCCCACTTCACTTGCATGCATGATCTCACAATTGTATGGTACACTGGAGAGTTCAAATAGTCAGCATTCTACCCTCGGAACCTAGACAGCTCACAAGAAACTTGTATATACTGTATCCATTGTACCTGGTGTGGCTTCCTCTACATTGGGGAAACCAAGCGGAGGCTTGGGGACCGCTTTGCAGAACATCTCCGCTCGGTTCGCAACAAACAACTGCACCTCCCAGTCGCAAAACATTTTAACTCCCCCTCCCATTCCTCAGACGACCTGTCCATCATGGGCCTCCTGCAGTGCCACAATGATGCTACCCGAAGGTTGCAAGAACAGCAACTCATATTCCGCTTGGGAACCCTGCAGCCCAATGGTATCAACGTGGACTTCACAAGCTTCAAAATCTCCCCTTCCCCCACCGCATCCCAAAGCCAGCCCAGTTTGTCCCCTCCCCCCACTGTATCACAAAACCAGCCCAGCTCGACCCCTCCCCCCACTGCATCCCAAAACCAGTCCAACCTGTCTCTGCCTCCCTAACCTGTTCTTCCTCTCACCCATCCCTTCCTCCCACCTCAAGCCTCACCTCCATTTCCTACCTACCACCTCATCCCGCCTCCTTGACCTGTCCGTCTTCCCTGGACTGACCTATCCCCTCCCTACCTCCTCACCTATACTCTCCTCTCTACCTATCTTCTTTTCTCTCCATCTTCGGTCCGCCTCCCCCTCTCCCCCCATTTATTCCAGTTCCCTCTCCCCATCCCCCTCTCTGATGAAGGGTCTAGGCCTGAAACATCAGCTTTTGTGCTCCTGAGATGCTGCTTGGCCTGCTGTGTTCATCCAGCTCCACACTTTGTCATCACAAGAAACTCTCACCAGCAATGTGTAAGCAAATAGATGATGATGCACATCAAAAAATATAAACAAAAATTGTACTGAACTATTTCAAATTGTACGTTATCCTGTTCAAACAAGTGATTGACCATTTATACCAGTAAACCTCAAATCACTGACAGACCCCTACAGTGCACTTGTTAATTTACTTGTTTTCATTTACATCAATTATTAAAAAATGCCTGAAGAGATGGCCCCTTTGAAATGGAGATGGCTTCTTTGAAAGGGCTAGCCATTTCTTTTCCCCATTCCTCTACTCCATGGCCCCGTAAACTTTCCCTCTAAGTATTTATCCAGTCCCCTTGTGAATACTGCCATTGAATCTGCTTCCACCAACACTGCAGTCAATGCATTCTAGAAAACAACAACGCACTATGCAAAGGAAAATGTTTTCTCTTGTCAGTTCTTGTTCTTTTGACCTTAAATCTGTGCTGTCTGATTACTGATTCTTCATCCACAGGGATCAGAAGGAACAAATGACAGCAGGTCATTTGGCAAGTGCAGCCAGTGAAAATGGGTGGTCAGGGGCAAAGAAAAGTCTAAGGTTCCATCCTGTTTAGCTGGCTCCAGCCAGGGATTTGAGTACGGATATGTCTGGGTGGAGTGGCGGAAAAGGCAAGGAAATGGAATGGTATCAGTGTCCAAATGGGGGAGTGGGGGTGTTGGGGGAGGGGTGGGGGGTGGGGGGTGTTGGTGCAAGAGACAAGCGGGGATTCAGCCAAAGGTTTTGTTCTTGACTGTTTTGTGCTGACTATGCTCATAATAACCCACAGGCACATACAGGGTGGCACAGTGGCTCATTGGCTAGCACTGCTGCCTCACAGCACCAGGGAGCCGGGTTTGATTCCACCCTCGGGCAACCTCGGGTTTGGAGTTCACACATTCTCCCAGTGTCTGCGTGGGTTCCCTCCAGGTGCTGTGGTTTCCTCCCACAGTCCAAAGATGTGCAGGGTATGTGGATTGGCCATGCTAAGTCACCCATCGTGTTCAGGGTAGTGTAAATTAGGTGGATTAGACATGGGAAATGCAGGGGTAGGGGAATGGGTATGGGTAGGATGGTCTTTGGAGGGGCAGTGTGGACTCGTTGGGCTGAAAGAACTGTAGGGCTTCTATGATGACGGGTGACGACATGATTCAGTCAGATTGTGAAGGTCCCACAGTTAACAAGTAGGTCTCACTTACTGGCTGGACTTACATATTTTAATTGCAAGGTGTCAGATTACCAGCAGTGTCAGTAAAACAACAGCCATCACGAGTCCTCTTGAACACAGTAACAGGAAACTAGAGTACATAAGAACTCGGGAAAAAAACGGAAAAGATGATTCCAAAGGAGCCGTCAAATAAAAGGAGACAATTTGTTTATTTAGAGATTAAATTATGCAATCATAGGAACATAATGTTTAAGTATACAGGTCAACAGAACAAGATCATTTACTCTTCGCCCAAAAATGCCATCTATTAAACCTGCTAGAATGAAGCAATTTTTAATTAGTGCACAATTGAAACTTTCTTAAGAGTTCATTACAACAAATCAAAATGTTTCCTAATTTCTCTTGACTCTTTGCAACCAATTTGAAATCCGGGCAGAACTCTAATACACGCATGAGACTTTGCAAGTAAATTTCTAATGGTTGTTTTGTTGGCTTGTGCGAATCCAAACATCTAGTTCACACTCATTCACGGAATGTTAAAGAACAGGAATGCAAACGCTTTGTTGCCCTATGTCAGAATTAACACCCTATCAAAATTCATTGCACTCAAAGCAAAAATAATGCTACTTAACATTTCACAAAATTAATGTGCACACGAGGCACAATTCTAAAATGTACAGCTCATCAGAGAAACAATTATTTTAAAAGCAAATTATTTTGTGCAATTTTTAAGCAACAACATAGTTATATGTGGCTCAAGGGGAATCAGACTTTAAAAACATCAATGGGAAACTCGCCAGCACACTTGCTGTTCACCTCTGGCCCCTTGAGCTTAATGACCACAGAATCATCCCATTCAACATAACGTAACTTTGATCTTTTAATCAGCTCCAATCAATATTAAGATAAGGCTGTTCAAAGTCTGACTATTTTAATCACAAATCATTCTGTTCTGCTGAAGCAGTTCTTTAATTAATGATCCAGCAATACTCTGGAGTTTGAAGCTCATATTTTTAGTAGCCCAACTGCACAACCTTAGGGACTAAATGTTACATCCTTACAGGTGGTTGCAGCCTGCCACCCCTGAAAAACAACAGCAACCCGTTTCCAAAATTCATCGTATCACCACCTTCCATATTGCTGATGGGGCCATTCCCAGGAGAAGGGCTTGGTCCATTAGCCACGGGGATTGGGGTAGGGTAGCTTTCCAAACCATGACCACCCGAACATATAGACATGTTCATTTTTGAGCAAGTGCCCTAGATGATAAAAAGGAGCAGGCATCTCCTGGTTTTTATCCCCCTCGCTTGTTCAGCCATTTCTCATTCACCACACAGCAGGCATTACTTCATTTAGTACAAAACAGGTATCAAACTTGGGATCTTCCCACCTTGTACCACTCAGTACAATAAATAGCCATGCATTTATTGACTGAATCATGGCAAGGATCTCATTCAACATGCCTTTAAAGACTTGATAAATTACAACCATACAGAAACCCAACTACAATGTATAAACGCTCATTAAAAAGTTGAATGAGGAAAAGACAGGCAATACCACAATGAGAACATGAAGTGATGAAAAGTAACTATGCTAATCTTTAGGAGATGAAGTACAAAGACAGAGGGACCTTTTTGTAAACATTTTAAAAGCTGATTGTTTCCTATCCATTGAAAGTTCCTTCGGAAACTGAGCAGCCTCACTTTATTTAAGCCTCTACTTTAGGCTTACAACGATCAAAATCAGTCAGGAAATCCTTCATTCTTCCTTCACAGCTCACCTGAATATGACAAAAAGAGCCCCAAGGTAGAAACCCAGAGGCAACAACTGGAGACTCAGTTAGACCAAAAGGCGTAGAGACCTCGAGAGAACATTAAACAGACATACATATCCACAAGCTATTGAAAACAATGTACAGAATCACAGAGCATTACAGCAAAGTTTGCAGCCATTAAGACTGTCAAGTCTGAGCTTGTATTGTTCTTCGCATGATTGTCTCCTGTGCTCTCAAACATTCCTGTCTTTTAAACAACAGTCAAATTCCCCCTTAAAAGGATTTTGGTTTACGATTGCGCAGCTGCAAATCCGAGAGTGTCTGCATGAATGAATGAGTGTGGTTGAGTAAAAGGTGTGTGCAGTTGGGCAGGTGAATGTGTGTTTGCATGCACGTGGATGGGCGAGAGAGTATTCAAGTCTGTAGAAAGCACATGAGTGAAAGTGGGTGGGCAAATGCATTAATATCAGTGAAGGAAAGTAAATGAGTGTGAGTGAGAATGTGCATGCAGTTGAATGAACATGTGGGTGAGTCAGTATGTGCATACGGGCAAACAGTTCATGTTCACTGTGTGTGCCTAGAGGTGCATGTTGGGCAGGTGACGGAGTGAGAGTCTGTAAGTATAAGAGTACAGAGAGCACATGTTAATGCTGTGTGCAGTTAGTCTGTTTTCTCACTTAGGCTGCTAGCAACCCCCCAAAACAGCTGTTATAAAAACTCATGTACACTGCGCAAGCATGATAGCCAGGCAATATAAGGTTAGAATGGTGACTCTGTGGTTAGCACTGCTGCCTCACAGTACCAGGGGCCCAGTTCAGTTCCCCCCTCAGGTCACTGTCTGTGTGGAGTTGCACATTCTCCCCATGTCTGCTTGGGTTTCCTCCCACAGTCCAAAAGATGTGCAATTTAGGTGGCCTGGCTGTGCTAAATTTCACATAGTGCCCAGGGATCATGGATTAGATTAGACTACCTACAGTGTGGAAACAGGCCCTTCGGCCCAAAAAGTCCACACCGCCCCTTGAAGCATCCCATACACCCCTGAACACTACGGGCAATTTAGCATGGCCAATCCACCTAGCCTGCACATCTTTGGACTGTGGGAGGAAACCAGAGCACCCGGAGGAAACCCACGCAGACACGGGGAGAATGTGCAAATTTCACACAGTCATCCAAGACTGGAGTAGAACCTGGGTCCCTGGTGCTGTGAGGCTGCAGTGCTAACCACTGAGCTAGCATACCGCCCCTGGGAAAGCCATGGGAAATTCTGGGTTATAGCTCTTCAGAGGGTTGGTGTAGACTTGATGGGACAAATGGCCTGCTCCTACACTGTAGGGATTCTGCGAAAAGTTGACATTTTACTTTGAGCACAAATTAGCTTCACCCAGCTGCAAGAAGATCCAACCACACATTTTTAGAGATAAGAGCTGGAGAAATCTGGTGAATTATTATGATGGCCTGTGGTATCAAACTCTACAGACCTAACAGGACTTAGCTGCCATTCTGCAAGTAACGTCTTAGCTACAACTAATTCTGTAATTTTATCCTATTCTGCTCCCACTCTCTACATAGTGCAGCACAGATTGGACATCTGCACAGACACATTTTCTGTAAGTAGAATTAACATTAAGTCACAAAATTGTTCTCAATCAGGCAAGGATTGGGAAGCTAGCAATGCAGCAAAATGGCCAGTCTGAAGGCCCAGTCAGATTGGCAACTTTTGTTCCTCATGAGACAAAAATAAGCAGGAGCAGCTAATGAAATGTTTTTCTGAGGAGATGAACTTTGTCAGGTAATGAGAGGAAGAGATTCAATTCCCACTATCAGGTTAACCAAATCAGCCTAACAATGACATTGCAATGAAGAACTCACTTCCCACTGGAAGGGCAGTGGGATGGTAATGGGGGTAATTTGTGGGGTTCCATCAGGGAAACTAGAAAAAGGGTAAGAATAATAAAATCTTAGTGTGGAAACAGACCATTCAGCCCATCAGTCTACGCCAACCTTCCAAACAGTATCCCAAGACCCACCCCTATCATATCCCTGTAACTGTGCACTTCCCTTGGCTAATCTAGCCAGTCTAGCCATCCCTGGACACTATGAGCAATCTCGTATGGCCAATCTGCCTAACCTGCACATTTTTAGACTGTGGGAGGAAATCCATGCAGACACAGGGAGAATGTGCAAACTCCATACAGACAGTTGCCCAAGGGATGGAACTGAACCTGGGTCCCTGGGGCTATGAGGCAGCAGTGCTAACCAGTGAGCCAGAGAAGAGAAAAGAATGCAGATACTTCTGTTTTTGTCTATGTAGGTTAGTCACCGAAAGGATTAGGCTCTGTGTGAAGCTACCCATGTCTGAATAGTCAATTGCTGACACCATCTGCGTAAATGAAGAGTGGCCCATTGGGCAAATTGCCCCAGGTCAAAAATTGTTGTGGGACTCCACCCCAGAGACAGTTTACAAGTCAGAAAAGGTGAAAACTGCCAGAACGAGTCCCACTAATGAAAGCATGTTATGCGTGTTCTTGTCTCCCAATGATAATATCAGAAAGTGAATATGATCCACACTAACCACAAATTTAGCAGAAGCCAAGAACTGGCACAGTGTCTGCAGAACACCCACTCACTCCATACCAGCCCTCACTTTGTGTCTGTTAGTTTTCCTGTGGTCAACTCCATTTTATTTTGTTTGCTTGCTTGAATTATAAACTTGAAGTGTCTCAAATTCCAATTGTATGATATAATTTAAAATATCTTTTAGTGGTCACCCAGCTTTATTATTATAAGTTGTGAATTTTAATTCTGCTTCATGCTAAATAGCAGCATATGCAGAAATACTATCCGTTCTTCAGAGGCATGGAATGTTAACCCTTACTTTGCCGAATAACCTGTGGGAGAATGTTCTACAAACTGCACCCAGCCTGTTACATTGGAAAACTTGATGTTTTTGTTTTGGAATCCTGATGGTTGCTCAAGGGAATTTAAAAAACAAAGGTCAAAAGTTTTAAAAAGTAAAGACAAAAGATGATTCCAGGTGTGGTAACTGAATGATGGTCGGGAAACAAGGGAGATAGATTGACAAGACACAATGGGAAAGAATCTTGAGAAACTCACCTTTTAGTTGGGAAAATTATAGAGACATAGAGACGTCCAACTTGTCCATGTCGACTAGATATTCTCCATTTATTTAGTCCCATTTGCCAGAATGAGCCCATATCTTTCTAACCCTTCCTCTTCAGATACCCATCCAGATGCCTGTTACATGTTATAGCTGTACAAGCCTTCGCTACCTCCTCTGGCAGCTCATTTCATACATGCACCACCCTCTGCGTGAAAACGTTGCCCCTTCGGTCCATTTTAAATAGATTTCCTCTCACGTTAAGCCTTTTGGACTCCCTACCCTGGGAAAAAGACCTTGGCTATTCAGCCTATCCGTGCCCCTCATGATGTTATAAACCTCTATAAAGTCACCCCTCAGCCTCTGGTGCTCCAGGGAAAACAGTCCCAGCCAATTCAGCCTCTCCCTGTAGATCAAACCGTCCAGACCAGGCAACATCCTTGTAAATTATTTCCGAACCCTTTCAAGTTTCATAACATGTTCCTATAGCAGGGAGACCAGATGGTGAAAATTCCGAAGAAGACTGACAGTGGCCTCGAAAAGTAAATTCTGTTTCTCTCTTCACAGATGCTGTCAGACCTGCTGAGCTTCCCCAGCACTTTATTTTTGTTTCAGTTTGCAGTATCTGCAGTATTTTAATTTTATTTAATTCTTCAGTCAACACTGTCAGGATTTTTTAAACATCTGTTCTAGGGATAAGGGTTTCACTGGCTGGGCTAGTATTTGTTGCTCGTTCCTATTTGCTCTGGAGAAGAAGAGCAACCACCTTGTACTGCTGCAATTCTCAGGATGCAGGGATACATGTGGCATTGTTAAAGAGGGAATTCCAGGATTTTGACTCAGCGACATTGAAGAGAAGGCTGCATATTCCCAAGTCAAGATAGTGAGTGGCTTGCAGGGAAATTTGAGTGGGTTGGTGTTCCCATGTATCTGCTGCCTTTGTCCTTCTATATGGTGGTGGTCATGGCCTTGAAATGTACTCTCTAAGGAGCTTTGGTAAATTTCTGCAGCGCAAACTCTCCTGCCACTGTGTGTCAGTCATGGAGGAAATGAGCACTGAAGGAAGTGACTAGCTGCTTTGACTTTATTGTCAAGCTTCTTCAATGCTGTAGGAGCAGCCCTCTTCCGGACAAATGGGAAGTATTCCCTCACATTCCTGACTGGTGCCTTGTATGTACAGGCAGTCCCTGGGAAGAATGGGGGCCAAATGTTATTCCTAGCCTCTAATGTGCTCGTATGGCTAGGCCAGTTTGATTTCCGGTCAATGGTAAACCCCAGGATGATGATAGTGGAGGATTCAGTGAAGGAAATATCATTGACCCTTGAAGATTAGATTCTCTCTTGTTGTCAATAGTTATAGTCTGGCACTTGTTTGATGTGAATGCTACATATTAGTTCAATTACTACTGTCATTATTAGTATGTTGTCCAGGTGTCGTTGCACTTGAACATGGACTGTTTCAATATCTGAGGAGTTGCAAATGGCGCAGAACATTGATGATTGCACAATGAACTTACCAACTTCTGGTCTTATGATGGAGGGAAGGTCATTGATGAAGCAGCTGAAGAGGGTTGAGCCTAGAACATTGAGCCTGAGAAACTGCTGCAGAGATGTCCTGGAGCTGAGATGGCTGACCCTCAATAATGACAAGCATCTTTCTATGGGACAGGCATACCTCTAACCAGTGGGGTGCTGTCCCAATGATTCCCATTGATTCAAGTTTTGCCTGGGCTCCTTGATGCTGCACTCGGTTAAACGTAGCCTGGGTGTCAACGGCAGTCACTTTCATCTCACCTCAGGAATTCAGCATTTTTTTCCATGCTTGGGCCAAGGTTGTAATGAGATCAAGAGCTGAATGGTCTTGGCAGAACACAAATTGTACCTAATTGAACAGGTCATTAATTTGAAATTGCTGCTTGATCACATTTTTGATAACACCTTCCAGCATTTTGTTTATGATTGAGTAGGCCGACAGGATGATAGGTAGTAGTGTTGGATTTGTCCTGCTTTTTGCGCACAGGACATATCTGAGCGGTTTTCCACATTAGTCAGATAGCTATCAGTTTTGTGGGTGTACTAGAACAGCTAGAAGAAAAGACAACTTTATTGAGCTCAGAAGAACCAGACAAATAAAAGTTCAAAACAACTGTGACATGAGAAATATCATGAGTCTAGAAAAATTCAGAGAGATTGCATTGTGACTAAAGGTTTGAAATCATCACTTATAGAAGGCAGGTGCTGAGTTTAATGTACATACTCTAATTGATGTGTAAACCATCCAGGAACTTGTGGGGAGGAAGAGGTACTGTGAACACAGAATGATCAGACGTTTCCTTCTGATGCCAGCCTCAGACAAACAGCTGATCATCTTCAACCAGCCAGTCAGTTGCATAAAGTTGCTGCATTTATACATTGATTGTTATTGGAACATGCCATAACAAGTTAGAGCTAGTACTTAACAGCGCAGGTACCTTTTCAATAACAAGATCTGTATTTCTGCATTGCCACTCAACCTTGCTGGCTCAGACATGGAACAACTGAAACTGGAATCTCATTCTCACTGAGAGCTAATTCTAACTTAACAAAATTGTTCACAATTTAAGGAAATTACCTTTTGTATTTTGACCCAGTCTTTCTTTCCCTCTCTATTTCTCTGACTGTATCATTTGACTTTAATTCAGTATTTCCTTCAGTTTTTTTTCTCAATTCTTAAATCTCATTGGTCATTCACAAAGATTCAAAATGCCTTGTTGCCTTTACCCTTCGGCTATCAGTTCACCCTTCAAACATCTGTCAGGCAAACAGATTTGAGTTGAAGGTTCCACATAAAGTCTAGTTAATGGGGAGCAATGATGACCAAAGCCTGGCTCTATGCTGACTAAGTTGCATTTAATCAGCATTTCTACAGGTACAGGTGCCAAATATTCAAAATAGATCAATTAAACAGAGCCAAAACAGGCAATGATAGAACTTTCAAAAGTTATCTTACTGAAATACTAAATTTTGCTTCTCTCTCGGCAAATCCTGTTTGAGCTGCTGAGTTTTTCCAGCATTTCCTGTTTTTATGTAAGACTTCCACCATCTACAATATTTTGCTTTTGCTTAAAATTCCAACAAAACTAGTTACTCTTCAAGCTCAATAGCTTGCAGAATCCCTGATCCAATGTGGAACTGTAGGCCAGGGTAAATTGTATATTTGATGTCCAGTTGCACGTTGCCCACTCACACACACAGAATTAGGTCAGTTTTTTTCCTCAACAAAACCAGCAAATAAATTGACTGTAAGGACCCCTTGTAAACATATCCACTTTCCCCAGCTTCTGGCTGTAGTAACAATAAGCTTAGTTGAATAGTTATCATCGGCGGTCCCTTGTAGACTAGAAAATAAATAACATGTAAATACATTTTACAGGGAGAAGTACTGGTACAGTATGGTATTCTACAAAAAGTAGAATGAGTATACCTTGATTAACTTTCCCATGCAACTCAATTAGACCAACAGTGACAGGACTGACCCTCCGGTGGATCTCTCTCATTTGCAATGGAACAGAACAGTAGGTGATTGTCTTCACAACAGAGGAACACACATCATGTTTTTAATTTCGCTTAATCCAGTGAGTTTACTATAACCATACTGGGTCATTATTGTCTTTTCATAGGGCAATTTTTAAGAAGCATAACCTCCATGTTGACATTTTATACTAAGTGACCTGTTATTGATGATGATGATTTTAACTGAACCACATTATATCCCAAGTACCAAACACATTTACATTATTTAAGGTATCGAACTTGAAAGAGTTGGAAATCATCTTAATCATTACATTTTAACTTCCAAGCACTGACTAAAATGCACGGATAATCTTCAAAGGAGTTGTAAAGACTCTTGAGTTCCACGGTGTGTGATTTAATTTTTAAGTTTCATTCACTCTAGCAATGGTTGGGGCATTTTATGCTAGTCAACCAGAAGAATTCACACCAGACTGTCGAATCTATTTGCACGGACTGAGTGGGAGACAGATCTCAAGCTGAGAACTCACTCATCTCCGACACAAGCGTTAGATTGCATTGTACACCCTCAGGGATACAGGCTGCCAACTTTGGCACCCCTGGGAGGCAATGGGGGGGGGGGGGGCGTGGTGAGGGGTGGGTGAGGGAGAAGGGTTGAAACGCCTGATCCCTTTGCAGTTTGGACACTTAGCAGGTCTGACAGGTTATTCGTAAATTAGAGCTGTGCAAATCGCTACTGTGAGCTGCATTTTTCAAACTGAAAAGCAAAAACCAATTCCAACTTGAAAGGCTGAATGTTTGCAAAGCCTGGTGCCCGTTTACAGAAAGACGATTGAAAACAAAGATAAACCTTCAAAGGGGATTTTATTTACAAGTACAGAAGTTTTAAATCGGATTCAAAAACAAACAAAAAGTCTGTGCTTGCTAAAGTTTGGTCTGAAATCGACACCGTGTTCATGTCAGTGGCTTCTCTTCATTTACTTAAAGTTAATGACAAGAACAGTCCCAGGAGAATACTGGGAGAAAGAAAAATAATATAATTATCATTCTCCGTGCATTTATCATCCAAAGTTCTGCAACGTCCACACAACGTCGAGTGCAACCGCGCACACAGATTTGCACCAGATTTATTTCCATGAAAAAAAACTCTCTAAAGTCTGAATAATTCGAGATGCGTTTTAACTGTAACTAATCCTCAGCAAATATTCGAAGAAAAACTGCCTGAATTTGCAGATGATGTTGTTCCCTTACCGTTAGCGAAGCGGTGAAGCACCAGGTTTGATCCAAGGAAGAGGAGGAGAGTTTGGAAGTTTGTAGCCCAGCCTGGGGGATGTTTAGCCCCGGCATGGTCCATTGCTGGATTCGCTACTGCTTTTCGGCACATCCACATTCAGCGGAGCTTTATCTTATCTCGGGAGTTGTCACAGAACCAGAGGGATTCTGTGTCGTTCTCTTTTTTTGTTGTTGTCGTCGCTTTGTTGCCTCGCCAAGCCTGCTTCTGCTGCAGCCCCTCTATAAACTCTGCACCATCGCCGCTGTCCGCTCGCACACGGCTTGTTGCTGCTCCGACTCGGGGATGTTGCAGCCAGACTCCACCGGCTCTCAGAGCCCTCTCAGTCCCTGCAGCTCAAGCTGGGCCAGCCACACAACAGCTCAGCTACGCCACCCTGAGCAGACAACCAGAAATTCAGCACCACCCCATCGAGGTCATTTCATGCCCCAAGAAATATAATTGGCCACTTTGCGTTTCTTCTCTCACATTTAGCGCTGCAGGAGGCAGGCTTACTTACCTCTGTTTCCATTTTCCTGAAACAGGTTCCTAAACCTGTCGTCAGAATCCGCTGGGAAGAAAGACAAACCAACGCCAGTATCCTCGACCAAGCCAAAACGCCCAGCTTTGAGGCACTGACCACCCTTGATTGCCCACATGCCCAACATGAGACTCCCCAAGCGACTACTCTACTCCCAACTTCAAAACGGCAGGCTAACCCCGGGTGGGCAGAGCGAGCGATCAAGGCCTCATGGGGAAGTGCAGCATTCCCACAGAATCCTGGGAATCACTGGTCCACGACAGTCTAAAGTGGAGGAGGAGAAGATGTCAAGCACCTTGAGACTTGCCTTGGGGAAAAATTGGAAGCCAGATGAAAACATCAAAAGGAGTGCGCTGCCACAGTGATGCCCCACCCACCGCTTGCCGTGACCACCTTCTGTCCCAAGTGTAACAGAGCCCGCGGCAGCTGCACCAGTCTGTGCAGCCATCTATGGATTCACCCTGAGTGAGGAAGAGAGTATCAGAGATAATGGGAACTGCAGATGCTGGAGAATTCCAAGATAATAAAATGTGAGGCTGGATGAACACAGCAGGCCCAGCAGCATCTCAGGAGCACAGATGCTGCTTGGCCTGCTGTGTTCATCCAGCCTCACATTTTATTATATTGAGGAAGAGAGTCATCTCTGTCTGCAAGGGACCGCCGACGATGACGACCATTCAGCAACAAGCGTTACTGACCAGGAGACTGTCCCACTCTTAGCACCACCCACAAGCTGATCAGAAACATAGACAGGCTGCTTAGGCAGGTTACTGTTGCGAAGTTGGGTAGAGGACTTGCGCATTGGAAGGCAGGATGTTGGAATTTAGTATTTGTAAAATATAGATGTTTATAAAATGATAGGAAGGAAAGAAATGTGTGGTCTCTTTAAAAGATGATGTGCTTTTTCTAAGCTTGGGGATTTTAAAAAAATTTGTGGGTTTGCAGGTGCACACAGCACCCGAATTGTAACATTTATATCAAAAGGCTGAATGGTTAGCAGGCCAAGCTGCAGTTTTTTTAAATAAAGACAACAAGTTTTGATTCTTATTTCTATTCTCCTGGTCATTTTATTTCCTTTTTTACCTTTCCTCTTACACTACTGCCATACAGCAGTAGTGCTTATTTTCCCCAGCACCCGTGTGTGTGTGTGTGTGTGTGTGTTTGTGTGAGTGTGAGGGTGCAGGATACAGTGCAAAACACCAGGGTTGTGTGGATAACTTTATTAATATTGCACCACCATGAAAAACACCCATGTGGCCCAAAATACCAGAGACGAGCACAATGCTATAGGGGCAATACCTATGCGGAAGAAAGATTGAAGGGGAGGGTAGGGATCAAATCAAAATAGAGTTCGACAGGAAAATAAAGCACTCCACTCCCTGTGGTCCCCACCTGTCCCGAAAGACATCAAGGTGTTGGTGGACACCACATGCTCCTTCTCCAACGAAACACCTGGGCTAGAGCATAGCCATGTAAGAGGGGCAGGAAACAACAACTTTTGATTTAGCCAATTAATTTAAACCAGGCACTTAGATACTAAAAACTAATTAAGTTTAAATCTGATGGCTCTGACAATATAGGGCCAAGACTATTGCAAGAAATCGATACGTCATCAAGGGTATAAGAAACGGGGATGGTTGCAAAATCGGCAGAGAGCGAACTGCCAACTGCTAAGCGATCAGCTCTCTCAGCTTTTAGAGAAAGCACCATCTTAGTAAAGGTACTGCGGCACTCTTAGTTAATATTCCTGACAAAAGAATTCGACAGAGAAGGCATTTCTGATAGTAGATCCACGGAGAAGACACAGAACATTCCAGAAGATGTAACCTGGTTATAATTTTGAGAGACTAAGTTCTAATTTTTTTTATTTTGATTTATGTAAGTGGGACTTGTATTTATTGGAACAACATACCATTAGAATTTTGTTTTATTCAGGATTAGTTAGTAGTTACAAGAGGTTTATTTGGTTTGTTAATAATTTATTTGATTTATTCACTGTTTATTCACTGAATGCAGCACATTCCATCCTGACTGGCACTAGCCTGCAGAAAACAAAGCAGAAAGCCTTTCACTTCTATATAGACCGTTTCATCAACCACCAAGCACTTCAAGATGTTCTGTGGCCTATGAAAGATTTTTGTAATTAGCCAATATATGCTCAGCCATCCCTCACAAATAGCAGTGAAATGATGATCAGGTTTCTGTCATGTTGACTGAAGTTCAAGTGGATTAGGACAACTCCCCTTTTGAAATAGTGTGTGGGATTTGTTACATCCACCTGAACAGGGAGATGGGGCATCAACTTAATATCTCTCCAGAAAGATTCCACTTCCAAAAGTGCAGCATTCACTCAGTGCTGCACTGATGCAGACAAGCAGCAGATCCCTCCTGGCTGCAAAGCAGGCACTGTCCTATGCAAAGGGATGGGCAGCACCACATTGTGGGGCAGAAAGGGTGAGCAAGATAAAGTGCCACCTCATGGTATAAAGAGAACCAGTACCGACTCAATGTGAGTGAGAGGAAGACAGAGCTAAGGAGACAGGAATAAAATGGAAGAGGTGATATGATCTAAAGGGAGAAAGAGAGCGAGATATGAAACTATGCCCTGAGTGACAGATAGCTCCAGTCTGCAGAGTTAAGCAGAGAGAAGACAGAGAGAGAAAGAGAGTGCGCAAACATAAACTTGTAGGGGAAAAAAGGGAAGAGTCAATCAATAACATGTTAATTTGTTAAACAGTCCGAATGATCTTTTGACACTTGGGATTACTTTCAGCTCTTGCTGCAAGGTTTGGAGCTCCATGATTGATTTTCAAAAATGGTGAGACATGATGCTGCAAGCATGGGCTGGTACAACATCCGCAGAGGAAGTTGTGCTTATTCTGTTCAGTAAGAGTTTAGCTGACTAGAGAATAGTGCAGATAACAGAGCACAGACCACTGTGTGGAAGACTGATATTATAGCTGTAAATGAGATGTGGTTGAAAGAAATGCAAGAATGACAGCCGTGTCCGGTGGCAGTGACAGAGTGAGCACAGGCCGAGTCCAGTGGCAGTGACAGTGTGAGCACAGGCCAAGTCCAGTGGCAGTGACAGACTGAGCACGGGCCGAGTCCTGTAGCAGTGACAGAGTGAGCACAGGCCGAGTCCTGTGGCAGTGACAGAGTGAGCACAGGCCAAGTCCTGTAGCAGTGACAGAGTGAGCACAGGCTGAGTCCGGTAGCAGTGACAGAGTGAGCACAGGCCGAGTCCTGTGACAGTGACAGAGTGAGCACGGGCCAAGTCCAGTGGCAGTTACAGAGTGAGCACAGGCCAAGTCCAGTGACAGAGTGAGCACGGGCCGAGTCCTGTCGCAGTGACAGAGTGAGCACGGGCCGAGTCCTGTCGCAGTGACAGAGTGAGCACAGGCCGAGTCTGGTAGCAGTGACAGATTGAGCACAGGCCGAGTCCTGTGGCAGTGACAGAGTGAGCACAGGCCGAGTCCTGTGGCAGTGACAGAGTGAGCACGGGCCGAGTCCGGTAGCAGTAACAGAGTGAGCACAGGCCGAGTCCGGTAGCAGTGACAGAGTGAGCACGGGCCGAGTCCTCTATCAGTGACAGAGTGAGCACGGGCCGAGTCCTGTGGCAGTGACAGAGTGAGCACAGGCCGAGTCCTGTGGCAGTGACAGAGTGAGCACGGGCCGAGTCCGGTAGCAGTAACAGAGTGAGCACAGGCCGAGTCCGGTAGCAGTGACAGAGTGAGCACGGGCCGAGTCCTCTATCAGTGACAGAGTGAGCACGGGCCGAGTCTGGTAGCAGTGGCAGATTGAGCACAGGCCGAGTCCTGTAGCAGTGACAGAGTGAGCACGGGCTGTGTCCGGTAGCAGTAACAGAGTGAGCACAGGCCGAGTCCAGTAGCAGTGACAGAGTGAGCACGGGCCGAGTCCTGTAGCAGTGACAGAGTGAGCACGGGCCGAGTCCTGTGGCAGTGACAGAGTGAGCACGGGCCAAGTCCAGTGGCAGTTACAGAGTGAGCACAGGCCAAGTCCAGTGACAGAGTGAGCACGGGCCGAGTCCTGTCGCAGTGACAGAGTGAGCACAGGCCGAGTCCTGTAGCAGTGACAGAGTGAGCATGGGCCGAGTCCGGTGGCAGTGACAGAGTGAGCACGGGCCGAGTCCTGTAGCAGTGACAGAGTGAGCACGGGCCGAGTCCTGAGGCAGTGACAGAGTGAGCACAGGCCGAGCCCTGTGGCAGTGACAGAGCGAGCACGGGCCAAGTCCTGTAGCAGTGACAGAGTGAGCACGGGATGAGTCCTCTATCAGTGACAGAGTGAGCACGGGCCGAGTCTGGTAGCAGTGGCAGATTGAGCACAGGCCGAGTCCTGTAGCAGTGACAGAGTGAGCACGGGCTGAGTCCTGTAGCAGTGACAGAGTGAGCACGGGCTGTGTCCGGTAGCAGTAACAGAGTGAGCACAGGCCGAGTCCAGTAGCAGTGACAGAGTGAGCACGGGCCGAGTCCTGTGGCAGTGACAGAGTGAGCACGGGCCGAGTCCGGTAGCAGTAACAGAGTGAGCACAGGCCGAGTCCGGTAGCAGTAACAGAGTGAGCACAGGCCGAGTCCGGTAGCAGTGACAGAGTGAGCACGGGCCGAGTCCTCTATCAGTGACAGAGTGAGCACGGGCCGAGTCTGGTAGCAGTGGCAGATTGAGCACAGGCCGAGTCCTGTAGCAGTGACAGAGTGAGCACGGGCTGTGTCCGGTAGCAGTAACAGAGTGAGCACAGGCCGAGTCCAGTAGCAGTGACAGAGTGAGCACGGGCCGAGTCCTGTAGCAGTGACAGAGTGAGCTCGGGCCGAGTCCTGTGGCAGTGACAGAGTGAGCACGGGCCAAGTCCAGTGGCAGTTACAGAGTGAGCACAGGCCAAGTCCAGTGACAGAGTGAGCACGGGCCGAGTCCTGTCGCAGTGACAGAGTGAGCACAGGCCGAGTCTGGTAGCAGTGATAGATTGAGCACAGGCCGAGTCCTGTGGCAGTGACAGAGTGAGCACGGGCCGCGTCCTGTAGCAGTGACTGAGTGAGCACGGGCCGAGTCCTGTAGCAGTGACAGAGTGAGCATGGGCCGAGTCCGGTGGCAGTGACAGAGTGAGCACGGGCCGAGTCCTGTAGCAGTGACAGAGTGAGCACGGGCCGAGTCCTGAGGCAGTGACAGAGTGAGCACAGGCCGAGCCCTGTGGCAGTGACAGAGCGAGCACGGGCCAAGTCCTGTAGCAGTGACAGAGTGAGCACGGGATGAGTCCTCTATCAGTGACAGAGTGAGCACGGGCCGAGTCTGGTAGCAGTGGCAGATTGAGCACAGGCCGAGTCCTGTAGCAGTGACAGAGTGAGCACGGGCTGAGTCCTGTAGCAGTGACAGAGTGAGCACAGGCCGAGTCCAGTAGCAGTGACAGAGTGAGCACGGGCCGAGTCCTGTAGCAGTGACAGAGTGAGCACGGGCCGAGTCCTGTGGCAGTGACAGAGTGAGCACGGGCCAAGTCCAGTGGCAGTTACAGAGTGAGCACAGGCCAAGTCCAGTGACAGAGTGAGCACGGGCCGAGTCCTGTCGCAGTGACAGAGTGAGCACAGGCCGAGTCTGGTAGCAGTGACAGATTGAGCACAGGCCGAGTCCTGTGGCAGTGACAGAGTGAGCACGGGCCGCGTCCTGTAGCAGTGACTGAGTGAGCACGGGCCGAGTCCTGTAGCAGTGACAGAGTGAGCATGGGCCGAGTCCGGTGGCAGTGACAGAGTGAGCACGGGCCGAGTCCTGAGGCAGTGACAGAGTGAGCACAGGCCGAGCCCTGTGGCAGTGACAGAGCGAGCACGGGCCAAGTCCTGTAGCAGTGACAGAGTGAGCACGGGATGAGTCCTGTAGCAGTGACAGAGTGAGCACGGGAGAAGACATGCGGTCGCAGTGGAGCAGGCCAGACCAAGAATGGCGACCGAACGGGTCCTGGACAGAGGCCAACACATGTAGGCAGCATGGTCTCATGTTCTGAGGCTGGGAGGCATGGATTCATGTTAGAGAGGGACTGGAACTCAAATACCTATGGTCACTTTTATTATCACTCTGGACTTTTTAAACTCTGTTTCCACTTTAACCTGTCCCCTGGTCAAGTGAAATGTATCATTCCCTGTTAAGGGAAGCATGAGGAGAAACTGTGTCCAGTATTTTCCCATCTTCTCTGGTTACAGGACTGGAGAGAGGCAAATGTAATTCCTCTCTTCAAGAAAGGAAATAGGGAAATCTCCGGCAATTACAGACCAGTAAGTCTCACGTCTGTCGTCTGCAAGGTGTTAGAAAGGATTCTGAGGGATAGGATTTATGACCATCTGGAAGAGCATGGTTTGATTAAATGCAGTCAACATGGCTTTGTGAGGGGCAGGTCATGCCTCACAACCCTTATCGAGTTCTTTGAGGATGTGACTAGAAAAGTTGATGAGGGTCAAGCTGTGGATGTGGTGTATATGGACTTCAGTAAGGCATTTGATAAGGTTCCCCATGGTAGGCTCATTCAGAAGGTCAGGAGGAATGGGATACAGGGGAACTTAGCTGTCTGGATACAGAATTGGCTGGCCAACAGAAGACAGCGAGTGGTAGTAGAAGGAAAATATTCTGCCTGGAAGTCAGTGGTGAGTGGTGTTCCACAGGGCTCTGTCCTTGGGCCTCTACTGTTTGTAATTTTTCTTAATGACTTGGATGAGGGGATTGAAGGATGGGTCAGCAAGTTTGCAGACAACACGAAGGTTGGAGGTGTCATTGACAGTATAGAGGGCTGTTGTAGGCTGCAGCGGGACATTGACAGGATGCAGAGATGGGCTGAGAGATGGAAGATGGAGTTCAACCTGGATAAACGCGAGGTGATGCATTTTGGAAGGTCGAATTTGAAAGCTGAGTACAGGATTAAGGATAGGATTCTTGGTAGTGTGGAGGAACAGAGGGATCTTGGTGTGCAGATACATAGATCCCTTAAAATGGCCATCCAAGTGACAGGGTTGTTAAGAAAGCATATGGTGTTTTGGCTTTCATTAGCAGGGGGATTGAGTTTAAGAGTCGTGAGATCTTGTTGCAGCTCTATCAAACTTTGGTTAGACCACACTTGGAATACTGCATCCAGTTCTGGTCGCCCTATTATAGGAAAAATGTGGATGCTTTGGAGAGGGTTCAGAGGAGGTTTACCAGGATGCTGCCTGGACTGGAGGGCTTATCTTGTGAAGAGAGGTTGACTGAGCTCGGACTTTTTTCATTGGAGAAAAGTAGGAGAGGGGACCTAATTGAGGTATACAAGATAATGAGAGGCATAGATAGAGTTGATAGCCAGAGACTATTTCCCTGGGCAGAAATGGCTAACACGAGGGGTCATAGTTTTAAGCTGGTTGGAGGAAACTATTCAGGGGATGTTAGAGGCGGGTTCTTTACACAGAGAGTTGTGAGAGCATGGAATGCGTTGTCAGCAGCAGTTGTGGAAGCAAGGTCATTGGGGACATTTAAGAGACTGCTGGACATGTATATGGTCACAGAAATATGAGGGTGCATACATGAGGATCAATGGTCGGCACAACATCGTGGGCTGAAGAGCCTGTTCTGTGCTGTACTGTTCTATGTTCTATGTTCTATGTTCTATGTTCTATGTTCTATAAAGCCAGAGCACTCGAGGACAGTTAATATTGTACCATGGTTTAGAAAGGGAGAGAACAAATCATTACAGGCCAGTCAGCTTTATGTCAGTGATGTGAAAATAGTTGGAAGAAATTCTGATGGACAAGATAAATTTGCATTCAGAAAGACACAGTTTAACCAAGGCCAGTTGGCATGAATTTCCAAATGGAAGTACAATGAAAGTCTATAACATACCAACATTAATATTGTTTGGGAATTTGATTCAAAGTCGAGGTAAATGTTTTTTTGTTTTTCAGTTTTGTGTCAGTGACTTGTTTCTTTTTCAAGGACCTGAAACATTTTTTAGCAGTGGGTCAAAACAGCCTTTCCAAAAAATAATGTGATTTGAACCAAATTCCCATGCAAGCTAACTGTTGAGACTATTGCTGAAGTGTTTACTAATTAAAAGAGAGAAAAGCAGATCAAGAGGGACACAAGAAATCTAGCTCATAGAGAAAAGATCCATACAAGCAGGAGGAGAGTTTAGTTTTGGCAGTCTGTAGGCCATCAGAGCTGGAAAGATATCTTACAATGATTTGGGAGTCCAAGTAAACAAGGCTAGGCAAAGCCCTGAGCTTTTTCATAGAATTCCAATGAATTAGCTTCTCTCTGTGTATTGTGTGGTAAAACAATAACATAGTGAGTCAGATCAGGTGAACGTGCAGAAATTTGCCCAAAAAACATGACTCAGGACTTTGTCAGCTGTGTAAGAAATTAAAGACTAAAGAAAGAAATGACTTTTCTTTTGGGTTGAGTGTCTGTAAATGATTTGGTGGGAAAATGGTTGAATCTTTTTTTTTGCTGTTTATATTGTAGTCTTTCCAAATTGCCATTTAGTTATTCCCTTGTTTTGTATAATAAGCGTATGCTCTTTTGTTAGAAGTACATTAATAGCATCTTGTGGATATGTTCAATGATTGGCCATCAGAGTGACTAAATTGCAAAGATAAAACTTATGGTCCATCAAGCTAGGTTTCACACTGAGATCTGAGTTGTCCATTGTTGCCATCAGTTAGGATCATAACAGAAGGCTTTTTCTAAATTACATGATTGAACTTTTTAAAGGAAGTAGCAAGGAAGATCAAGAAGAGTGCACTTGATGCAGTCCAAAGAGATATTAATGAGGCTTTCAATAAGGTTTGACATGGCAGACTGGTCACAAAAGTGGGTTCCAAGACAAAGTGACAGATTGGACCCAAAGTGTACTGAGCGAGAAAGAAAATGGTAATAGCCATTAGATGTTTTTGTCATTGGAAGGCTGTTTCCAAGGAGTTTAACAAGGATAAATACTGGGTGCCATGCTTTTTGTGGTGTATATCAATAATTTGGATTTGAATGAGGCGGTGTGAGCAAGGACTTTGCAGAAATGCAACAATTTAACCTATGATTGATGATGAACAAGATAGCTGTAAACTTCAGGAAGACATCAACAATGTTACCGCCAAGGTTAGAGGAATGCGCTGACTTCTTTACAGTCCTATCCCTCCCCTATCATGACAAATGTAACCAAGGCAGTATTATGGACAATTATATAGGTGTTAGATGGTGTCAGGGTCAGTGTTAGAAACAATTCATCAGGTTTCTTTAGTCAACTTGTTGGAACAGTCTGTTATCTAAATGTTACAACATTCATTGAATGTTGACTTTGACAGCAACAAAGTGCAAACAAAAAGAATATAATGTATCACAATATACTAGTCAGGTAGGCAGAACAGTGGCAAATTAAGATCAGTTTGAATTAGTGTGAAGTAATGTGTTTGGGGAAGGCCAACAAAGCAAGGAAATACAGAATAAATGAGAGGATACTGAGATGTGTAGAGGAACAGATAAAGATAGCTGACCAGGCAGGTGAAGCAGTTAAAAAGGCATACAAAATACTTAACATTCATTAGCTAATGTATAGAACATTAAAGCTGGTGGGTTTTGTTAGCACTGTATAGAACGGTGGCTGGGCCACAGCTGGAGAATTGCATGAAACTTTAGTCATCGCACTATCAGAGAAATGTGATAGCACTAGGAAGGATGCAGGGGAAAATGACACTGAAAGCCAATCTCCATTTCTAAATCCATGCTGCCTGGTTCTAATTCGGTTACTGCTATATAGTTATTCCTCAGGTTGGCTCCTCAATCATTCCATTGGTTTACCTACCGTTGATATTAAATCTGTGAAATCACAATGGTCCTCAATGACTCTTCCATAGTGATCAGAGATAATGGGAACTGCAGGTGCTGGAGAATCCAAGATAACAAAGTGCGAAGCTGGATGAACACAGCAGGCCAAGCAGCATCTCAGGAGCACAAAAGCTGACGTTTCAGGCCGAGACCCTTCATCAGAGAGGGGGATGGGGAGAGGGTTCAGGAATAAATAGGGAGAGAGGGGGAGGCGGACCGAAGATGGATAGAGGAGAAGATAGGTGGAGAGGAGAGTATAGGTGGGGAGGTAGGGAGGGGATAGGGCAGCCCAGGGAAGACGGACAGGTCAAGGAGGTGGGATGAGGTTAGTAGGTAGGAAATGGAGGTGCGGTTTGAAGTGGGAGGAGGGGATAAGTGAGAGGAAGAACAGATTAGGGAGACGGGACGAGCTGGGCTGGTTTTGGGATGCAGTGGGGGGAGGGGAGATTTTGAAGCTGGTGAAGTCCACATTGATACCATTGGGCTGCAGGGTTCCCAAGCGGAAGATGAGTTGCTGTTCCTGCAACCTTTGGGTGGCATCATTGTGGCACTGCAGGATGCCCAGGATGGACATGTCATCTAAGGAATGGGAGGAGCAGTTAAAATGGTTTGCGACTGGGAGGTGCAGTTGTTTGTTGCGAACCGAGTGGAGGTGTTCTGCAAAACGGTCCCAAAGCCTCCGCTTGGTTTCCCCAATGTAGAGGGAGCCACACCGGGTACAGTGGATGCAGTATACCACATTGGCAGATGTGCAGGTAAACATCTGCTTAATATGGAAAGTCATCTTGGGCCCTGGGATAGGGGTGAGGGAGGAGGTGTGGGGGCAGGTGTATCACTTCTTGTGGCTGCAGGGCAAGGTGCCGGGTGTGGTGACGTTGGAGGGGAGTGTGGAGTGGACAAGGGATTCCTGGAGAGAGTGATCTCTCCAGAAGGCAGACAAGGGTAGGGATGGAAAAATGTCCAGGGTGGTGGGGTCGGATTGTAGATGGTGGAAGTGTCAGAGGATGATACGTTGTATCCAGAGGTTGGTGGGGTGGTATGTGAGGACGAGGGAGATTCTCTTTGGGCGGTTATTGTGGGGGTGGGGTGTGAGGGATGTGTTGCGGGAAATGCGGGAGACACGGTCGAGGGCGTTCTCGACCACTGCGGGAGGGAAGTTGTGGTCCTTGAAGAATGCGGACATCTGGGATGTGTGGGAGTGGAATGTCTCATCCTGGGAGCAGATGCGGCGGAGGCAAAGGAATTGGGAATAGGGGATGGAATTTTTGCAGGAGGGTGGGTGGGAGGAGGTGTATTCTAAGTAGCTGTGGGAGTCAGTGGGCTTGAAATGGACATCTGTTTCTAGCTGGTTGCCTGACATGGAGACTGAGAGGTCCAGGTAGGTGAGGGATGTGTTAGAGTGGAAGGTGTTGGTGAAGTGAATGAAATGTTTGGGCTCCTCTTGGGAGCAAGAGGCGGCACCGATTCAGTCATCAATGTAACAGAGGAAGAGGTGGGGTTTGGGCCCAGTGTAGGTGCGGAAGAGGGACTGTTCCACGTAACCTACAAAGATGCAGGCATAGCTTGGGCCCATGCGGGTACCCATGGCCACCCCCTTTGTCTGTTGAAAGTGGGAGGAATCGAAAGAGAAGTTGTTGAGGGTGAGGACGAGTTCGGCTAGGCGGATGAGGGTGTCAGTGGAGGGGGCCAGGTCGGGCCTGTGGGACAGGAAGAAGTGGAGGACCTTGTGGCCATCTGCATGAGGAATGCTGGTATATAGGGACTGGACGTCCATGGTGAAAATGAGGTGGTGGGGACCAGGGAATTAGAAGTTCTGGAGGAGGTGGAGGGTGTGGGTGGTGTCACGGAAGTAGTTGGGGAGTTCCTGGACCAAGGGGGAGAAAATGGAGTCCAGATAGGTGGAGTTGAGTTCGGTGGGGCAGGAGCAGGTGGGGACAATGGGTCGACCAGGGCAGGCGGGTTTGTGGATTTTGGGAAGGAGATAGAAGCGGGCAGTGCGGGGTTAGCGAACAATAAGTTTGGAGGCTGTGGATGGGAGGTCACCGGAGGTGATAAGGTCATGGATGGTATTGGAGATGATGGTTTGGTGCTCGGGGGTGGGGTCATGATCAAGAGGGCAGTAGGAGTAGGTGTCGGAGAGTTGGCATTTGGCCTTGGCGATGTAGAGGCCCCGCCTTCTTGACCTGCCCATCCTCCCCAGACTGACCTATCCCCTCCCTACCTCCCCACCTATACTCTCGTCTCCACCTATCTTCTTTTCTCTCCATCTTCGGTTCTCCTCCCCCTCTCTCCCTGTTTATTTCAGAACCCTCTCCCCATTCCCCTCTCTGATGAAGGGTCTAGGCCTGAAACGTCAGCTTTTGTGCTCCTGAGATGCTGCTTGGCCTGCTGTGTTCATCCAGCTTCACTCTTTGTTATCTTGGACTCTTCCATAGCGTCAGCTTTGGCTCATCAGGCACTATCATAGTCTGATTCAGAAGCTTTAAGTCTTACTCTGGGTTATTGAGCCCAGCACCTAGGCTCACATCTGAATGCAGCAGAGGGAATGCTGCACGCGTGGAATCACCATCTTTCAAATGAGAAAAGGTCTCGTCTGTGTTAGTTGGAAGATAAAGGTTCCATGACACGATAGCAAATAACAGCAAAGGAGGTTCCATCATTTTCCGACTAATATTTACCTCCCATGCAACATCCCTAAAACATAATACCAGCTCATTTATCAAAGTGCTGCTTATTGGAGTTTGCTGTGCTTAAATTGCTTACTGCATTTTATAAGTTCCACCAGCGAAATAAACTTTATCTGGCCTGTGCCAAGTTAGTTGAGTTCAGTACAGGAGCAGTGATAATGGGAACTGCAGATGCTGGAGAATCCCAGATAATAAAATGTGAGGCTGGATGAACACAGCAGGCCACGCAGCATCTCAGGAGCACAAAAGCTGACGTTTCGGGCCTAGACCCTCTCTGATGAAGGGTCTAGGCCCAAAACGTCAGCTTCTGTGCTCCTGAGATGCTGCTGGACCTGCTGTGTTCATCCAGCCTCACATTTTATTATCTCAGTACAGAAGCAGTTGGTCTGGTAGAATTGGTCCCAGCGCTCTACGTAAGGGGCAAGCTTAAAGATCCTGTTACTAATCACAATTGTTTAGAAAAATGTATGTGTTTAGGCTGAGTGAGAGCATGATTGAGATTATGATGCCCACTGTAGTAGTGCAGTTTCCAACTCCCACCATCTTGGTTCATAACTGAAGGATGGCAAACAGCAGATACCGTGTGCAGCAGGCGTTAGGACCTTACATGAAGGAGTACAAAATATTTCAAATATTACATTCTTGGGCAACAGATTAATGCATAGTCTTGAGAAAGGAGTTGAGCAGGGTATCTGATTTACCGCTCAGTTAAAGATTTCAATTTATTTTCATTTAAAGTTGTTTACATGCTCCGTACACTGCTAATATAATTGAGTAATACAAATCCACACAGGTTGGCATCAGAAAGGAGTAAGAAATGTTTAAAATATGTTTTTTCCATTTAATTTGTCACTGGCACCTTAAATAGGTACTACTATTGCTGTAAAAGCAACATTGTCTGTAGAAAACACACTTCAAGACATTCTGAAAACTTTTTCAGCGTGTACTGAATACTACACACTCAAAGTTCAACAGTGGATCAAGGAGGCTCTGGAAGAATTTGCTAAAGGCATACTTGAGCTGGTGTCAGAAATGCTACAGCGGAGAAATATGTAGATCATCTCAAGTGGTATATTCTGGTGATTATGCTAAACACTAGTCTCCTACCACCTAACCTTTTCTAATCCTATCAGCATGCCTTTCTATCCTGTTCTTATTCATTTATATATCTAGCTTTTTCTGAAAGGTATTGTGCTATTTACTTCCGCATTCTGGTTAGTACCTGGATAAAGCTGTTTCTCCTGAGTTAATTAGTGACTGTTGCATATTTATGGTCTCTAGTTTCAGCGAGTTTTGAGAAGATTTGTAGCTCAGGGTGAGGTTCCGGGTGTGAGTTTGCTCGCTGAGCTGGAAGGTTCATTTTCAGACGTTTCGTCACCATTCTAGGTAACATCATCAGTGAGCCTCCGGTGAAGCGCTGGTGTTATGTCCTGCTTTCTATTTATCTGTTCAGGTTTCCTTGGGTTGGTGATGTCATTTCTGGTGTTGGTGATGTCATTTCCTGTTCTTTTTCTCAGAGGATGGTAGATGGGCTCCAAATCAATGTGTTTGTTGATGGAGTTCCGGTTGGAATGCCATGCTTCTAGGAATTCACGTGCATGTCTCTGTTTGGCTTGTCCTAGGATGGATGTGTTGCCCCAATCAAAGTGGTGTCCTTCCTTATCTGTATGTGAGGATACTAGTGATAGTGGATCATGTCGTTTTGTGGCTAGTTGATGTTCATGTATCCTGGTGGCTAGCTTTCTGCCAGTTTGTCCAATGTAGTGTTTGTCACAGTTCTTGCAAGGTATTTTGTAGATGACGTTCGTTTTGCTTGTTGGCTGTACAGGGTCTTTCAAGTTCATTAGCTGCTGTTTAGTGTGTTGCTCCATGAAGAGCAGAAGAAAATCACCTATACAGCGTATTCAAAAAGAATGGGTACCCAATGAATGCAGTCCGCCAATTTCTCAGCAACAAACCCAAACAAACAGACAAAACGCGCCCAGAAACCATAACCACTGTCCCCTACATCAAAGACATTTCCGAAATGACTGCCAGACTACTCGGACCTCTTGGCATCAGGGTAGCCCACAAACCCACCAACACACTAAAACAGCAGCTAATGAACTTAAAAGACCCTGTACAGACAACAAGCAAAACGAACGTCATCGGCAAAATACCTTGCAAGAACTGTGACAAACACTACATTGGACAAACTGGCAGAAAGCTAGCCACCAGGATACATGAACATCAACTAGCCACAAAAAGACATGACCCACTATCACTAGTATCCTTACATACAGATGAGGAAGGACACCACTTTGATTGGGGCAACACATCCATCCTAGGACAAGCCAAACAGAGACACGCACGAGAATTCCTAGAAGCATGGCATTCCAACCGGAACTCCATCAACAAACACATTGACTTGGAACCCATCTACCATCCTCTGAGAAAAATAACAGGAAATGACATCACCAACACCAGAAATGACATCACCAACCCAAGGAAACCTGAACAGATAAATAGAAAGCGGGACATAACACCAGCGCTTCTTCGGAGGCTCACTGATGTTGTTACCTAGAATGGTGACGAAATGTCTGAAAACTAACCTTCCAGCTCAGCGAGCAAACTCACATCCAGGTCTCTAGTTTTGAATATCCTAACAAATAGAAACATCTTGTCCAAGTCTACCTTATCAAATCTCTTCAAACTTCAAAATATCTCTGTTACATCAGCTCTCAGCCTTCTTGAGACTAGGAGGTTCCAATCTGGTTTCTCTTTCTGGACAGTCCAGCAGTCTGACTTCTGACATAGTCCTTGCAAATATTTGTGCACCTTCTGAAGTGTCTCTGTATGATTTTACAATTTGGAAACCACAGAGCCTGGTCTAACAAAGGTCCAAAAAAAGTTTAACGTAAATTCCCACATCAATCATATCACTTTAGGAATGAATCCAAGTGCTCTGTTTGCACTATGGCTTTGGAACGTGTCTTGGTATTTTTAATAGTTTCTGTAGCTGTACCCCCTAGATGCTGAAAATTATCTTTCAAAGAGTGCAAAGTTCCAGTCAGGGTAGCAGAGATCAAAACTTTGGAGTCGCTGAACAGTTAGATGGTGTAAAGAGTGACCAATTCCAGATGAATGAGCTAAAATGAATCTTATCAAAGATTTTAATGCAGGGAATGGAATGTATCTTCCACTTTGCAGTCGTAGAATGTTGCAGCACAGAACCAGGCCATTTGCGCCATCAGTTTGTGCTGATGGTTTTCTCCATATCAGCCAAGCTGATTCATCCCATCCTTCCTACTCTCCATACAATTTAATCATTCTTTCATAAAACCAACTAATTCTTTTCAAAAGAATTTATAGTTTTTACTTTAACACATCTCTTCAATGTGACAATTCTATATTCTATTCATTTTTCCTGTAAAGATTAGTTTTTTTCCTACACTTTAATTCAATTTTTGATTATCTTAAATTTGTGCTGTTTAGTACAATGTCGGCAACTATTAGAAAGAATTTATCAATATCTACCTTACCACAGCCTGTCAAAATCTTGTAAACACTTTCAATGGAAAAAAATACCAAACTCCTCAACTGTATCTTCATAATAATCATTCTTCCTCCTAGTAACATCCCACTGAATCCATGTTGCTTCACAATTTATGTATCCTTTCTGTCATGCAGGGTCCAAAATTCTACAGAGCACCCTGTAAGAAGTCACAGAATAGTGAAATGTGTGTGAGGGCGACTGGGGACAAAATCATAATACTGTCAGACTTCATTTGTTTAGCCAAGTTACTGCTGAAAGGATCGAATGTAAATGCCTGATTTTAAGAAAACACTGCACAAAAATGAAGCAATTTGAGCGAGGTTAGATGTGGGATGAAACAGAGGAGGGATACTATCTATGAGTTAATAAATGGAGTGCGTAAGACCAACAAAATCATCTGTATCGATTAGATTAAAAAAAAGCAAGTGCTTGATAATATGCCTTAATGGTGTAGCATGAGATCAAATAAGTAAAACAGAAGTACTTTATCATATTAATGGAGATTAGATCCCAAGGTAATAGGACAGGTAGAGGCTAACTGAAAGTAATACAAACATCTACTACTGGATTGGACTAAAAAGCAAGAGGGATGAGGACTGTCAGTAGGTATGGCAATTATAGGGATGCTGTCTTCATTTCAGCTCAGAGTCAGATTGTAATCAGGAGCTACATAGGATCTTTGAGAAAAATTTGCACAGCAGATTTGGGCAGAGTTTTGAGAAATAGCCAAGGTGCAAATGACAGCATCTTTGTTTTATCGATTCAGGTGATAAAAGGAGCCATGATGACATGAGGAGAAACATTTTTGTACAGTGAGTAGTTAGGATTTAGAATGCACTGCCTGACCTGTGATGGAGGCAGGTTCCATTGAGGCATTTAGGAAGGAATTAGATTGTTATCTAAAAAGGAAGAATCCACAGGGTTACAGGGAGAAGGGAGCAGTGCAGCACCAAGTGAGCCGGGCATTTGGAGAGCTAGAACAGACATAACAGAACAAATGGCCTTCTTCCATGTTGGCAGAACTCCGCAACACGTTATTGCTGATGTTAACTGAAGCGATGACACTCCAGTAAAATGCATTGAAGTTGATATGGAATTAGTTCTGACAAGGATTAGGACTTTTAAGGCAAATTGGCAACTGGCCCTGATGGTATTTACCCTATTGTGCAAAAAGAAATGGGGATTTGTTATGTCAGCTGTTGGATCACATTTAAAGCAGTTTGTCAAGATTGCTGAGATTGTGAGCCATAACATCAAAGCAAACAGGAAACAATAATATGAAGAAATATACTGGTGATTAAAAAAATATAAAATTACAGGCCTCATCAGCAAAACCAATGAATACAAAAAAGCAAAATGCTGCCAAAGAAAATCTAAAAATGACAACAATAAACCTCCTCACTTTAAGAGGCCTGGTTTAATGGGAAGGATCCCAAACAGCACATAATTTTTATATGGGCTTGTGCTTTGCACAGAGTCGCACTGAGGCAGTCAACTTTGCATCCAGCAAGTTTAGCCCATGACTTTAATGCAGTAATGAAGCTACAAATTTAGGAGTGGAACATTGCAAAATTTACTCAAATGACTTCCTCAACACTGTCTCATTAAGGTCTGATAGACCATCACAATAGTGAGTCATGACAGCAGGCTGAATCTAACATATTTTTGGATGAGTCTGTGTTGTGTTGAGTCCAAGGGAGGAATTTTCACACAGCAAGTTGTCATACCCTAAATTACTAAATTCAGTACATTGGTTACCCTGTAGCGTCTCTCTCTTACCTGATTTTTGCCCTATCTTACCATGCATAACATGGCGACTCAGCAGATAGCTGCCAAATCACCAGTATCACTTACATTGGCACCATCTCTAAGAGGAGACGGCACACACACTGGAGTGGCATTCAGAAGCTGCCCTGCATATGCAACGGCGTTTGCACAATATTTCAGAGAATGGGAAAGATGTCACTGCCATTCTCCAATTGGAGGTCCTGGTCAAGTGGGTGCTGGAACAAAGAGGATCGCTAGAAGAGGCCGTATCACCAGGCCTTGCCACCGAGGTCTCCGGTGACCACCCAAGTCAGTGCTGGTTCCCAGGGGCAGAGAAATTGCCAGTTTTGCAAATATTTCAACGTCCTTCCCTGCTTTGTGAGAATAACTACCACACTCTTCTCTCTACTACTTCACACACACAACTCTATCTCTACTTCTGCACCTACCTCCCACCATGGTTCATGCCCCACCACCTCGCTATTGCCTGCAGCATCTTCCCTCACCCACGCTCCCCTCCCACATCACTAAACCTGTGTGCCCTCTGTGCTGTCTCCTCAGTCCTTTGGTACATCACTCCACTGTTCCCCCATATGCACTAGCGCTAACTGATGTGCCACTCACTATAAACTTACTCATAGCCACCCTCTTTTTTCCCATTTTAAAAGAAGACATCTCATAACAGGTTAGAGAGAGCCTGCACAGGCAGTGATTTGCACAACATCCTCACTTCCAATGAGGATATAATCCTGGCCCTCACAGGGGAAGACCTGGCTAGCTCCTGTGGAGAAGCTAAAGTTGCAGCATGCTACTGTGTAGAGGGGCCTAGGTGTCCTTATGCATGAATCACAAAGGGTTGGTTTGCAGGTGCAGCAGGTAATTAAGAAGGCAAATGGAATATTGTCCTTCATTGCGAGGGAGATGAAGTTTAAAAACAGGGAGGTTATGCTGCAGCTATATAGGGTGTAGGTGAGACCACGCCCATCTGCAGTTTTGGCCTCCATATTTGGGAAAGGATGTACTGGCACTGGGGGGGAGGGGGGCCACAGAGGAGGTTCACTAGATTGATTCCAGAATGGAGGAGGTTGCCTTATGAGGAGAGATTGAGTAGATTGCAGCTGTACTCACTGGAATTTAGAAGAATGAGGGGACGGTCTTGTAGAAGCATATAAAATAATAAAGGGAATATATAGGATAGAAGCAGTGAAACTAGAACTAGGGAGCATAGCCTCAGAATAAGGGAGACCAGATTTAGGACTGAGTTTAGGAGGAACTTCTTCACCCAAAGGGTTGTGAATCTGTGGCATTCCCTTCCTAGTGAAGCAGTTGAGGCTACCTAGTCGAATGTTTTAAAGGGAAAGATAGATAGATTGTTGAACAGTAAAGGAAATAAAGGTTATGAGGAGCAGGGATGTTAAGTGGAGCTGAGTTCACGAGAAGATCAGCCATGACCTTATTGAATGGCAGAGCAGGCTCAAGGGGACAGATGGCCTACTTCTGCTCCTATTTCTTACGTTCTTATGTTTTTATGTTCATTCATGACCTATCAAATGAGTAAGTATCAGCCTACATACTTCTGCCTCTTTGCCATTCGAACCCACTGTAACTCTCACTTGTTACACACCACTGCTAAACCTAGGCTGTGGTGCCTTCTGTCTCTTCAATCCTGGCTGGTGAGCCAGCCTGCCACTGCCTTGTGCAGAGGAACACCCAACACATGCAGATCCACAATCCTCAGCCACTGAGGACAATGTCCTGAGGCTGCAGAGAAAGCCCTTAGCAAGTCTTCCGCCCGCACCATCTACCAGCTCAGATAATAACACCTCAGGGTGAACTATTGAAGGAGAGAGTGTGGGAGCACACAGCTGGTTAGCACCTCACTGTGACAGTTCTGGAGCTGGCTGTGGGAGAAATGCCCCAGGCAGCTAGCACTGGGAGCATGCCCAGCGACCCGGCATCTGCTCAGCCTCAGACAGGAGAGGAGCAGACCCAATGGGGTCAGCAGTCTGGGACTTTATCCACAAGCACAGGGGGGAACGGAGGTGGTCCATGTTTTTCGGGGGCTGCATGAGAGCAGCAAATAATACAACTCTTTGGCTACCGCCCTGGACAGATTGATGGCTGCCATGGAGAGCCATGTCCAGCCCCCTGAGGTGTCGGTAGCAATGTGCACTAACCTGCACTCCATCACCCCAACCACTGGTCGTCAGAACAGAGAGGCAGGGCAGCTTGAGCCGAGTCCAAGAGTGCTGTCCTCTCAGGGAGATGGGGTCGACGCTAGGAGGCCCCCAAGTGAGTGTGCTGCCACAGACAAGCCCCTCGTGAGTTTCCACTCAGCGCATTGTAGAGGTAGCTGGACCCTCTGCCTCCATTTTGCCTGACCCCTCTGGCCCTTGGAAGTTCAAGCCAAGGTGGGTCAGCTCCTCTCTGGCAAGAGGACTCTTGTCACATCTGGCCTGCCCAGGCACAGTGCCATTGGCTTGCCCGAGCAAACCTCCAGGACCGCAACAACTCCACGAAGAGTAGGTTCCCTCCTCCCCAGCTGTGGTACAGTAGGGGAAACTAAAATGAAGTGAGGCAGAGAGGAAAAGGAAAACCTATTGAGGGCACTTTGGTGACATGGGTGAAAAAGGCCTGTTTGTAAGTATCAGTTGTTGCATAAATATTCCTGATGTTATCTTTCATGTATGTGTTTGTGAGTCTGTTCTGTGTACAGTCTAAAAACATTTTCACGTGCTCTGGCATCACATTATGATCACACATGACAGCCAAAGGATGGAGGTC
Organism: Stegostoma tigrinum; assembly: GCF_030684315.1. Taxonomy (NCBI): domain Eukaryota; kingdom Metazoa; phylum Chordata; class Chondrichthyes; order Orectolobiformes; family Stegostomatidae; genus Stegostoma; species Stegostoma tigrinum. The sequence goes on along the minus strand of NC_081361.1, from coordinate 48,782,121 downwards.
TGCACCAAGTCCCTACTGCGCCATTCAGAGGCAGAGGGACCAATGCGTACACTTGGCACCTTTGGCTGTCCTTGTCTGAGATCCCTAATTTTTGGCTCCCTCTGTTCATTAAAGTATGGTTGTTACAGGGAGGTGCAGCAGTCACTGTGCTAAGTGAGTGAGTGCCAAGAGAGCAAATGACAGGTGAACTGGATACCCGTAACCAAGTGAAAAATATCCCTGCTGCAACTTTTCAATGCTAGTTACTGTTGTGCCCTGTGATGTAGGTCTGTGCTCCCTGAGAGCATTGTCAGTGCCTAGGAGTGGTGCCTGGATGGTCACGATAAAGTGGGCAGATGCCAATGTCGATGAGGAAGATTGAATTTGGCTCATGTCCATTGATCATGTCTGGGGCTGTTGATTGGGCACAGGTAGTATGAACGTTGTTCAGGGTAAGTGGTGAACTGAATCCACTGGGTAACCGCTCTGGTTTCCTCGTTGAGTTTTCCTCATGACAAGTCGACTTGGTGAGTTTGGTAAGATGCAGGGCTGACTATAAATGAGGCAAGTTAACAAGGGACTTTACAAGCATTAATCTCCAGTAATTGGCAGCTCACCATCGCCGAAAGAGAATTTCGCTATGCCATTTGTGGAAGGCGTACAAAATAGAGCAAGGGTGATCTCGATGTTGAGGTAGGCCTTGTCGGACTCTTGTTGCCTGATTCTGCCACAAATCTTGCCATTTTCCACATTGCTCAGACCCCTTTAAGCTTCTGCTCAGGGTCAAGTTGCATCTACCAGAAGACAATCTCGTTTGTGTGTTTGCCAACATAAGGATTAAATTTTGATGCTATAAACTGCAGGTGTATGTGTATACTGAAGATTGATGGAAGAGGATTTGGAAGATTCAGGACAAAATATTTGCCCCAGAAGTATGTCAAGATCATACCTTTCCTGATTGGCATTTACAGACTGGCAACAAGATGCCGACAGAGACACCATGCAGTGATTATTTTTCTTTACCTTCTTCAACATTGTTGTTATAAAGTGGCTGGCTTCCAGTCACAAGTAGCCTGCAGAATTGGTTGAAGATGAATGATTTCCACCTCCAATTTCCCCTTCAACTGTCTGCTATGTATCATAATGTCCATTTGACACTTCTCCCATCAGAAATCCAACAAGTAATGTGATCAGTAGTGCTGTATATGCAATCAATTCCTGTTACAACTCTTCTCTGTCATACCGTATGGTACTACAACATTGGCAAGCCTCGGTTTAAATTCTCGGTCTAAGCTCAGCTGGGGTATAAGTGGGGATTAACCAACTGGAATAGCATCTCTGCACTAGAGAGAGAAACAAACATGAGCTGGTTCCTGATTGCTGCCCAGTACTGGTGGGATAGTGACGGTTGGATAGCGACATGGCTGAATCAGCCAAGACATATTCCAATTATTGAACGGAATAGACAAGGAATCATCACTTGTACAAGATAATGGAGAACAAATGGTGTATCTGGAATTGAATATCAGTGCTAAATCTGAGAGGAGACTGGGGGAAAAAAACTTTCCAATCAAAGAAATGGAATCAGAGAATGACATGCCCTAAACAGAAATGTGACATTTTGACAAAAAAAATGATGTCCAAATGCTTAATTTTGTAACAGTTAAAACCGCTTGAGAAAGTTCTCGACCTGTGGGCCATCTGGGAACGTTCTGTATTAATAAATCGAAGTTGACCAGCAAACATGTTGCAGAGGCAAGGGGAATAATACTTTCACAGGTACAGGGAAATGTGGAACTGTTGGCTCTCTAGTAAGGAGATTTTTCCAGAGGTGGGCTCCCTGTGGAGCAGCCTTAAACATTGCTGGGTGGTAAGATTTCTCCCAGGATGTGAACATTCAGCACTTCCAGATCAGGTAAAACCTAATTCATTGTAGGGTTAAAGCACCTTTGTCTCTGGCCTAGCAAAGACCACAAACCTCATGAGTAGGGTATTCTACTTGGCATCAATTTCAAGGCTTGGAGGTCAAAGCTGATGTGACAAGCGATCAAATTGAACTTAAAAACACTGGTATTTTGGATATGGCTATGAAAGTTACTAGATTGGTACAAAGGGACCTGCTGTGTATGTTGACGGATCCCTGAAGTTGATAGGACAGAGAGATAAAGTGTTGAGGAATGCTTATGGAATTCTTTGCTTCATTGTTTAAAACTTTAGATGATGTGGGTATAGAGGAAATGAACGATGAAATATTCAGGGTAGGCAAATTTTAATTATAATTGCGTGGAGTTGATTACTTTGGAACTGAAGAGGCTAAGGGGAAGTTTCAATAGAGATGTGAACATAGCGTGGTTATGAAGGACTTTTCCCTTAACAGTGAGGTCCAAAACCAGGGGCATAGATTCAAAGTAATTACTGATGGGGTTCTGAAACTCACTGCTTGAAAGGAAAGTGAAGGCAGACGTCCTTCGACACATTTAAAAAATTCTTAGATATGCAATTGGGTGTCATGGGCTGCAGCCTTATGAACAGAGATCTGGAAAGTGAGATTATGCTGAATGGCATTTTATCAAATTGCCTCCTGTGTTGTACATTTCTGTAATTCTGCAATTTTCTGTGATTCAACATCCTATTCATAACTTGTCTGGCCTATAAGTTACTAATTCCATGCTACGGGTGAGATGTTTGCATTAAAGTGGTAGTAATCAGATTTAGAAACTGTGGCTCCTGTACCAACATCTGCTCCAGAGATGTGTCATATCATCTCTCAACAGATTGATTCAAACACGTCTACAATGAGTTTTGGAGCTGACAGAACCTGAATCAAGCATCAGCGCATAGCAGCACTGTCAATGACCCTTTCCATCACTTTGCTGCTGATTGTGGATGAGATGTAGTAGGATTTGTCCTACTTTCATTGACTATACAGAAACAATCTGCCTAGCGGTGGAGCTAGTTCAGGAGAAGAGATTTTCACCTTTACAGACAGATGTCGTCAGGACCACAGATTTTGCTGAAGTCAACCATTTCTTGGAATCATCACGCAGTGAATCAAATTGGCTGAAATCTTGTTTTCATGAGGGTGGGGATCTCAGGCAGAGATTGAGATAAATCATACACTCTGCACTTCTGGGGCTGAAGATGACTACAAACCGTCCTCTCATACTGAACTTTTCCCACGGTGATGCTAGGGAAGTTCATTGTGCTTCCTCCTTTTGTTCGTTGTTTAATTGTCTATCACTCTTCACGACTGGATTGTCAGTATTTCAGACCTTTCATTTGGATCTCTGATTGTTTAACTTTCTTGCTTCTACCTGCTCTGCAGCACTCTTCATTTAACCAAAATTGGTCCCAAGCCTTGATATTAACGGTAGAATTGAGTACAGTTCTGCTGCTGCTGTTGGCGCACAATGCCCCATGATTGTCCACTTTGGTGCTAATAGATCTGCTCTGAATCCATCCCATTTAGCCTGGTGGTAGTGCCACACAACATGATGGAAGATGTCCTCGGTTTGAAGACAGAAATTTGTTTCCACATTAAATGTGTTTTTGTCACACCTAAAACAGCTCATAGACTGATGCATCTTCACCAGGTAGATTATTCAGGATAAGTTCATAAACTTTTTCTCTACTTGCTAGTTCTCTGACCATCTGCAGTTGGTCCAGTCTGATAGCTAAGTCCTTCAAGATTCAATCAACTTAGACAGTACTGGGTCTAGTGAGTCACTGTTGATTACAGACATTGAAGTTCAATCCTGTGCACATCCTATATCTTTGTCGTCTTCAGCAGTTCCTTCCAAGCCATGTTCAATGTGGAGTAGCATGTCAGCTAAGGCCAGTGATGGAAGGAAATAAACATAAGTTTCCTTGCCCATGTTTGACCTACGCCTTAAAAAATATGTAGTCAGCTTGGAAAGGACATTCCAACGTCTACTGTATAGTGAAAATGCTGACTACACATCAATCTTTTATTTAAAAAATGCACTGAAATCTCTGATCATAATGTCTGTCACAGTCTCTTTGTGAACCACAAACTACATGCAGCTACTTTTCTAAATGACAGTACAACAGACCTTCACAATGTTAATATTCCTGTCACGTTGACAAGATGCTATCAATGTTGTTTGAGTTTAATTAAGTATTCTTATGGATTGTACCAAATCCACCTTGTTGCTATACTGAATGATAACTCTTCCAGCCTAAATTATTAAAAAGGAATGTAATGATAGTATAATTAGATTTAAATTTATTAACAATTTAATGTTGGTTCCTTCATTATAGAGTTCTATTTAAGTAATCTATTAGATTATTTTGAGGAAATTACAAGGCAAGAAGGAAAACGACATTCTGCAGATATTGCATATTTGGATTTCCAAAATGACTTTGAGGTACCCTACCAACAAGACAGAATTTTGTGGTATCAGTGGAGAGCTGTTACAAAGGATTGTAAATTGCTTACATATGCAGAGGCAAAAGGTTGTGGATAATAGTTTTGGATGTGTTTGAAAGCTAGTCAATCATGCTGTTCTCAGGGTACAGTTGCTTTTACCATTTCCGTAAATGATAGATGTTGGAGGAGTCACCTGCCTGTTCACAGATGCTTTTGAAATGCAAATAAATGGGCAGCTCTTTCAAAGCATGGGCATGATGGGCTGAATGGTCTCCTTCTGTGCTATACGATGCTATGAGTTCAAAAATTATTTGAGTGTTGGAACAACTGAAAATGAACTACTGGGAAAATGGATCAAACTCTGACAAGTGGCACAATTTTAGATAAATACAGCATATTGCATTGGGACAGAACCAATAAAGAGTGCATTTACGCAGGTTATGCTGCAGAATTACAATCAGTCAACAGAGAAAGTGATTTTGTTGTCGTTATCTATAACTCTCTTCATGAGAGTTTCATGACCAATGTTGGCCAACTGGAGCCAAAGGTATTAGGATGCATAAATACAGCTATTCAATGTAAAACAAAACATGCTGTCTTCTCTGCCAGGAGTACCGTGGAGCCAGGAGGAATGTTCCTGCCCCTCCTGGCTGCAGATCAATTAGAAACTTGTAGTAATCTGACTTACTCGGTGAAGACAGCTTATTGAGCAAAATCCACAGGCAGAGCTGTGGGAGTCCTATCTCCACTGCACTCAGGTTTGCATCCTCCAAAAGGGGTAATATAGGCTGTTTGCCCAGGATCCTGAAAAATGTCCCAATCCAGATTTTATTTTTAGGTGTCCTTGCAATGCAAATCATTAGCCTTTAATAGTGGCCCTTGCAGTTGGTATAATGGGAAAAACCAGTACAATCTCTATTTCTTGTCGTTAAATAATGAAATGACAGTAAAGTACTCAATACTAACAGCAGGATGATCAGCAACTGAAAGAGGAAGGTAAATTTTCAGATGTTGATGAACCTGCTTTGCCTTTTCAGTTTATATTTCAAATTTCCAACTTGCACAGATTTTCCTTTTATCCCTGGTTATGAAAACACCGTGAGTTCTGAAGAATAATGACATCTGTTTTACTCTAAATAACTGCTGTAATTCACACAGATCATAGCATTTATACACTTCAGCTCAATCAAAGACCAATATTTTGGATGTCAAGTAGATTATGCACTTTTGGTGCTATCTAGCTACACTTAATATGTTAAATTTACAAATATTGGACAAAATAATTATATGTTTGGAAATTTTCAAAAAATTTTATTCTGAACATGATTTCTAGCATTTAAATTGCTGAATAATGCAGTGATAGAAAGCACTGAAACTTCAATCCAGACTGCTGTGCTACAGTGATTGAATTCTTGTGTCTATGATTCCCTGAATGCCAGTTTATTGCATTTGGTAACATTGAATTAAATCTGTTCTGGAGAAGCTAAAAATGGAAAAGTCTGTCTTCATGACTTTAGTTGGAATGGTTGGAATGTGGCTTGGGAAAATCGTGGCAAGTGCAGAAAATTAAAAAGTAAGTTTGGTCCAACTTACCTGTTAAGCAACTTACTTCAACAGTACCAAAAGTGGCAAAAAATTGTATTTTACCAAGTAAATTGTCTTAGGTTCACGCAGATATTAAAGCAGATTAAAACTCGCCAAAGAGGTCACTATTAATGAGAGTGCCAGCAGATGAAAGTAGGTGTAAAGTTGGCAGTGGTTTGGGTACTCCAGAGTCTAGGGTCTTGGTTTTAATAGGTGCAGGCATCAGTGTTTGCAGTGCTCAAGAGGCTGAAGGGAAATGGTCAGAACTATCTTGGAAGATTGCAGGGAATTACAGAGACAGCAAAGGGTGAAACCATGGGGTGACTTGAAAATTAAGATCAGACTTTGAAATTCAAGGCATTGTTTAATCAGATGCCAATGTCAGCCAGCAAGCACAAGGGTGATGGGTGAGTGAGAAATGTTCCCTGCAGTCTTGGCCAAGCTGAAGATTATCAAATGTATATAAGACGGGATGTTTTACAGGAATAGCCAAGTCTGGAGGTAACAAACATGCATTGATAAAGACTTCAGAAGCAGATCAGCTGCATTAGAGCAGAGTTAGGCATTGTTACAGTGACGGAAGTGGGCAATCTTAATAACAGCATAGCTATGTGAATGAAACTCATTTCAAGGTCAAAGATAACACCTAGGTTGTGAACAGGCTGGTGAAGCCTCAGGCAGCTGCCAAGGAGAAGATGGATTTGGCAACAAGGGAACAGAGTTTTTGGCAGAGACTGAAGATAATGGATTCATTCTTCCACATGTTTTGAAATTTCTGTTCAATATTATTCCCAATTGATATTTATGAAGTTCTAATTAACACCAGGCCATAAAAACATGGCTGAAAGAAAGCTGTTATTCCAAAATAATGAGCAGCATCACAAACAAGACGTATACAAGTATAGTTCAATGAAAATTAGCTTAAATACCATAACAGCATTTACAAAACGTCCTTACCAGATGTCTTATCAAGTAAAATGTCTCTATAACTGAGTGTCCAATGGATAGAATAGTATTTGGGGTTGCAATGAAAGAGAGGCAATGTGATATGTCACAACAACAACAACAAAAACAGAAGCTGCTGGACAAAAGCTGCTCAGTCGGCCTGGCAGCATCTGTGGAGAAAAAAATCAGAGTTTATGTTTTGGGTCCGGTGACGCTTGCTTAGAGCTTTTTACATCATCCGCAGTTCTTTTGGTTTTTATTGTGATTCATCCTGTGATATGCTGAGCAATACCTATTTGAATCAGTAAATGTGGGTTCTAGGGTTAAAAAGCGTGGGCATACAGTGTCAATGAAACATAGGAATTTCTAATACAGACCAGGGATTTTGTGTCGGAGCCTGGCAATAAAGAGCTACCGAGCTATGTCCCACTTTCCAGCTCCTGGCCGTAGGCTACAGCATGCGGTACTTTTCAAATATACTGAATGTTTCTGCTGCCACTATTTCTTTGGGCTGTGAGTTGGGGACATCATCACCATCAGGGTGAAAGCATTACTCCTGCAACCGTTCCATCAGTTTGCCAATCTGTTCCCCTGGCTATTGGCCTTTCTGCCTTCCTATCCTGTCTATATTGACACTTATATTTGTATATACCTCAATTAAATTGTCCCTAGGCTTTGTCTACTCGAAAGAAATCATTCCTAATCTATCTAATCTTTCTTCATAGCCATCGTTCTTAATTCTAGTAACATCCTTGTAACCCTCATCTTTTCCCATGTTAGTATATTTATGTGTTTTTAGTAATGTGTGGAATCAGTATTAGATATGCTCTGAGCATCCATACCTCAGCCGTTAGTGAATAGTATCCTGAATTAATTCTTAACCACTTTATCAACCAATCATGTTATCTTCAGGTAAAAGCAAAGTACTGTTGATGCTGGAAATTTGACATAAAACCAGAAAGTGCTGGAGAAATTCAGTCAGTCTGGCAGCATCTATGGAGAGAGATTGAGTGTTAACTTTTCGAGTCCAAGATGACTTTTCTTTGAAACACTATTGGACTCAAAACATTAACTCTGATTTTCTCTCTCTAAAGATGCTGCCAGACCTTCTTAGTTTCTCCAGTACTTTCTGTTTTCATTTCTGCTGCTAAGAAAAATTTACACTTACAATTTCCCCCTGGTCTTCTACATTTCACTGTACTGACCATTTATTTGCTGTGGCCAAATTCATTATCTCACACTTCCCTAGACTGAATTCCATTCAACACTTTTCTGCCCATCCAGTCTGCCCATTAATATCTTTCTATAATCTACTGCTTTATTCCTCAACTGTTGTACCATATGCAAGCTTCTAAATCCTGCCACCTACATTTAAATCTAAAACATTAAAATATACCACAAAACACCAGGGATCAGTACTGAGTCCTGCAGAATTCCGTTGGAGCTTTCCAGTCAAATACATATCTGAGGGGCCAATCTAACTTGCCATTTGCCCCGAGTTTCTATGGGCTTTTACTTTCCTGCCCAGTCTGCCAATTGAAACATTGTAAGACGCCTTGGCAAAATACATGTACACGATATCAAACACATTATTCTCACTGAACCTTTTGAAAAGATAAAGAGAATCTATCAGGTTAATCAGACATAGACTTGCCATGACAAATCCATGCTAACTGTTCTTGTCTAATCTGTTATTTTCTAAATGATGATTAATGATGGATACCACCCTCACAATCATTCCCCAGTTATTTGTTCTCCACTGAGGTTAGGCTGCTTGACATGCATTACTCAATCTAATCTGTTCTCCATATAATGTAGGAAGTATACCATGGGGATTTTCCTGTTATTGTTTTTTTCTGAACAGCTGCATAAAATTAAACAGCACATAAACAGAATTGGTCTAGGCTACCATTTGTACTCCCAAAAATCTCTTACTACATTTTTTTTTCCATTTCAGTTGAGGATTCTTTATTGGATTTCATAGTTTGGGAATTGGCTTCAAGTGAAATATCCGTTGAATTCAAGGCTGTTTGGATCTGACAATAGACGTCTCGGATATCAGGTACAAATATCAAGAGCAATTATTGTGATTGTACCAATAAAAATGCATATGAAGCATTATTTTGGGGATTCCAACATTGAATGAATGCTGTCTTGGGAATTCATGTGGAATAGAAGCACAATGGGTGTAATCTTCTCAGGAGTAGCCAATTAAGATGCCACCTCTTCCTGAAGTCACATTGATATGTAATGGTTTTTCATGGGACATCCATTAAGAACAGCTTGTGTTTAGATCCAAGGGTTATTCTCATGATATCCCCAATGCCTGACCATCAGCTGATGTTGTAGTGTTGCTATAGGGATACCTGGAGTAGGAGGAACGTGGCTACATTGCAGCAGGATAAACATGAATGGCAACACCAGTCACCAGATATGGCTTTCTGCCAGCTGATAGATTCCTTTTGTTAATTACAGCCAGCAAGCGAATTGAAATTTGCAAAGTCGTTACATCTTGGACCTCTTGCTGCAAAATCACCCCAATTCATTTTTGGAATCCTGAGAGCGTGGAGATGCCAGGAGGGACGGTTTCTTGCACCTTAGGGAAAACATTTTGCAATGCAGGAAGTTGAAGATTAGTGGCTTGGCATTACGATGGATTCCCACCATCGTAGGCAAGTCTGCCATTGATCTTGCTATTTCTTCTCCAGGAAAAGTGGATTGAAGATGGAACGTGTGTGATGGGAGTTGACACAGCATGCATATTGCTAAAATCCCTTACATCCATTGTTGTATAAGAAAGTTAGTTCATGAAGGGTTACTTACTTTTAACTACACTAAGGTTGATGTCTCATGAGAAACACTTCTGCATCTCTCAAACAATGTTACTAGCAATTAAATAATATGTAATAAACTTACCTTGTTTATCAAGGCTGAAACTACATTCTGATGAAGACACTGTGTGGGCATTCTTTTCTATCAGTAACTTCATCTAATACCAGGAAAGATTGGGAGAAATGAATCTACCTAAAGCATCTCAGGTCATTCCATTGGGCAACAGGGACATTATGAGGCAGCGTTGGTAGTCACTACCTGAATATATAGTTTAGTCACATTGTTCTGAGGTCCTTGATTCCAAAGCTACCTCAGCAAACCTGGGAAAATTTGACCCACTGAGTGAAAAAAAAAGTGAACATGTCAAACTCTAAATTTCTAAAGCTGATTCCTTAAGAAGTATTATATCAGAGGCTGAGCTTTCCACTTCCAGCTGTGCCTGTTTAAAATGAATGGGGAACATTGCCCATAAGTAAGTGGCAAAGAGATTGTAAGGTCCAATTCGGATGAGTCTTGTGCTGGCTAACAGCACAGTTTCTTAAATGCTGGCTTTCTCTCCAGTACAAAATAAGGCTGGCACACACTCAAGTTTGTGGTTTATCCAGGATGGTTTGCTGCTGCCATTGCAGCCCCATAGAATCATTGCTACCAGATCTGCATCAAATATGTAGATTGGCAAGGATGGGGCCTGTTTAGCAGCAAACTGACAGAATGCATCAGGAGCCAGTCAAATATTTCATGGTCATTCCATGCAAATTATGGAAGATTGCAAAATGTTAGGTGTGTTAGAATAATTCTTCTGGGCAAATGCCAGACTTGGTTATTTTAACTGTGGAATCTATCAAACAAACCAGCATCAGTAAATCATGAGGTATGACTCTCTGAATTACACAAAAACTGATCAATATATTCCCCACACATCAAAAATAAAAATAACATAACAATTTACCAATGGGACATTGCATTAGCATATGAGTTGTTAAAATCTCTGGCCTTGATGAGCAAGAAAGGCATTATAGGTATACTAATGAATGTAAATCACATGCTCAATAGAAGAGACAATGAGCCATGTGAAAAATGTATTACTGACGCAGAAGATTTAGTTGAGTGAAACAAATTTTAGAATATGTAGATGCTATTTTAACACATTTGAAGTCAAATCAGCAGGACATTTGGAAGATTGAATCAGGAGCCTATTTGATCTTTGTGACTTACTACCATTTATTCATTGAACTATTGGGAAGGAAGACAAATCGCAAATTGTAACTTATTTAGCGGGGTATGTGTTGTAATCCACCTAGCCACATTTAAATTACTTGTTGCCTAGAATTGCTAAACCTTCTTCTGTTTTAGTTGTAAACCAGTCAAGTAATTGCAAGCATCTGTACACAAGTATGGGTATTTAATTGTCCGTCATTTCAATAACAGAAGTCATAGAGTCATAGATGAAATGGGACTATTTTGCAAATATATTTAAGAGGAATTTACATTGCATTTTAAAAGAAATAATGGAAATTCCACAAGTTTCCAACACAATTCAAAATCACTTAGAAGCTTCAGTCTTTTATCTTAACATTTATTCCATATTCCCTGCTGTGCTCAAACACCCAAGGGGCTATATTAGCTCTAATAAAGCATGGGCTTGACAGTAAATCTGCAGCTCATTGTATGCTCTGGAATTCATTACAGCACCAAAGGAGAAGAGAAACATATAAAGAGCCTTGTACAGTTATAAATGTGAGAGCAATCAACGTTTTATGCAGTCTTACAGTCTTACAGTGAAATTTAATGCACAAGAGCAATTCAACATCACAGAGTTTCTCAAGGAGTAGGAGCAAAAATTAACAGGACAATAATCAGTAAAGAATCATGACAAATCTGACATATTTAAACATGAAGCATCCGAGGGAGCTGCTAACATTGATATAATTGATGCTTTGTCAGTCTGTTTCTTACTTTTCTATTTACATATCTTTTACTCTTATTCCTCTAAGCATCCTTTCTTTCTTAATGATAGCTAGATTCATGTTGGGTTACCCTCCAACTGTTGTCAGACATTTTTAGACAAGGCAGAAAGAAAGGGAGGAGGTTTGACTGCAGCATAAATGCTGACACTGCCAGTCCCGGAAGAAGCATCACTTTTGTGTTGTATAATCTTTGTCGTTCTTTCAAACACCTTGACATCTTTCCCAAGTAATCACTTTCAAAAATGACCCAGATAATTATTGAACAGGTAATTCACAACCAAATCCAATACTGATCTCACTCAACATCCGCACAAGTGCTACTTTCCAGATCAAAGTGCTGGTGAGAAACAGAAGTAAGAATTTGGCCAACTGCTCTCTTTAGGAAAAAGCTGATTTGATTAATTGTAGCGGCTAATTGCTGTGCCACTGAGGAGGCATAACTCAGTACAGCACAGGAGGGAATGGCCTAGTTTGTATTATTGCTGGACTGTTAACCCAGAGATCCAGATAATGTCCTTGGGACCCAGGTTTGAATGCTGCCATGGAAGATAGTGAAATTTGAATTCAATAAGTATCCAGAATTAAGAGTCTAACGATGACCATGAATCCATTATCAATTGCTGGGGGAAAACCTATCTGGTTCATTAATGCCCTGTAGGGAAGGAAACTGCCACCCCTACTCAGTCTGGCCTACACGTGACTCCAGACCCACAACAATGTGGTTGACACTTAACTAGCCTCTGGGCGATAAATGCTGCCTGGACAGTAATGCCCTCATCCTGTGAATGAATAAAGGGAAAAAAAGGACCAGAATCTGGGAACATCTTGGTTTCCATGGCTTAGTACAATACTTAGTGATGCTTTTACACAATGCCCTGTTGTATATATTTTGTTCTATTAGGACACAAATATTTAAAGGATATACTTCTTTTATATGGCTCTGTTACATGTCTCTTTCTTATAGCCGCATTCAATTTTTGATTGTTGTCTTGAAAAGCACATTGGAACAATTTTACTATTTTAAAGGAGCCATACAAATGCCATTTGTTGCTGAGAATAAAATGTGGCCACCTAAACTGACAAGCACTTCTCTGTTTCCATCAGCCAGATTCATGCCTTGTGTAAAAGACCATCTCGTCAAATTGAAACTAACAATCGTGATGTTTGCATACTTGCGCTTACTTTTGCCCTGTTCAAACGGGCAAGTGCTGCTTAATTAACAGTACTTTCACTACAAACTGCAAACACAGCTGCACAGGCAAAACATTCCTCACAACATTCAAAGTCCTGTCTCACTTTTGCATACAAATGGCACGTTTGATGCACAGGATCACTTTCGAGATATGATGAACAATCACAGTTTGTTCAATGTGTTTGCTGTTGGAGTTCTGGTTGGAATGCCAGGCCTTTAAAAACTTCCTTTTAAAAACTCCGTATAAGTGCTCCTGTTCTTCTTTGCGCAATTCCAGGTTGCTGCAATAAGTTGTGACCAGTTTGAATAATGTCCTGATCCAGCTTCGTTTATGGGCGTTGGAGTTGTTGCTGCAGTAATTAACTATCTGGTCTGTATGTGTGGTTTTTCTCTATTAAAGGAATGGATGCGTACAAAGCACAATCCGTCATTACCTCTGTGACAGATCACAACAAGACGACTCAATATGGCCAAACACGCTGGTCACCCTACCATACATCAGAGACATATCAGAGATGACCACAAGACTACTCAGACCCCTTGGTATCAGGTTAGCCCACAAACCAACAACCACCCCCTACGACAGCTACTGATAAATGTGAAGGATCCTATACCCAGAACCACTAAAAGTAACATAATGTACAAAATATCATGCAAGGTCTGTGAGAAACATTACATGGGCCAAACTGGGAGAAAACTGGCAATAAGGATTTGTGAACACCAACAGGCCAACAAGAGACACAACCAATTCTCACTGGTCTCAATACACACGGACAAAGAAGGACACAAATTTGACAGGGACAACATAACACCAGCTAAACAGAAATGTGCCAGGGAATTCCTGGGGACCTGGCATTCGAACTGGAACTCCATCAACAAACACATTGAGCTGGACCCGACATACAAACCACTGAAAAACAGAATCAGAAGTAATACCAACCACCCCAGCAAACCTTGCAAAACACTATTGCGGCCTATTTGGAATATTGCATGCAGTTCTGGTTGCCCCATTACAGGAAGGATGTGGAAGCATTGGAAAAAGTACAGAGGAGATTTACCAGGATGTTGCCTGTCTGGAGCACAGGCCCTATGAAGAAAGGCTGAGGGACTTGAGTCTGTTCTCATTGGAGAGAAGGAGGCTAAGACGGGATTTAATAGAGACATACAAGATGATCAGAGGATTAGAGAGGGTGGACAGTGAGAGTCTTTTTCCAAGGATGATGACTTCAGCTTGTACAAGGGGGCATAGCTACAAATTGAGGGGTGATAGATTTAAGAGAGATGTCAGAGGCAGGTTCTTTACTCAGAGAGTGGTAAGGGCATGGAGCGCCCTGCCTGCCAATGTAGTTAACTCAGCCACATCAGGGGCATTTAAACAGTCCTTGGATAAGCATATGGATAATGATGGGATAGTGTAGGGGGAGGGGCTTAGATTAGTTCACAGGCCGGCGCAACATCGAGGGCCGAAGGGCCTGTTCTGCGCTGTATTGTTCTATGTTCTATGTTCTATGTTCTAAATAACAAACGGGTCAGAACACCAACGCTTCACTGGAGGCTCGCTGATGATATTACCTAGCAGGGCGACGAAATGTTTGCCATCAAACCCACAGCCTCAGTGATCAAGTCTACAATCTCATTCAGGTTAGAGATAACAAAATGTGGAGCTGGATGAAGGCAGCAGACCAAACAGCATCTTAGGAGCACAAAAGCTGACATTTTGGGCCTAGAATTTTCATCAGAAAAGGGGGATGGGGAGAGGATTCTGAAACAAATAGGGAGAGAGGGGGAGGCGGACCGCAGATGGATAGAGGAAAAGATAGGTGGAGAGGAGACTATGGTTGGGGAGGTAGGGAGGGGATAGGTCAGTCCGGGGAGGACGGACAGGTCAAGGGGGCGGGATGAGATTAGTAGGTGGGAAATGGAAGTGTGGCTTGAGGTGGGAGGAGGGGATAGGTGAGAGGAAGAACAGGTTAGGGAGGCGGGGATGAGCTGGGCTGGTTTTGGGAGGCAGTAGTGGGAGGGAGATTTTGAAGCTTGTGAAATCCATATTGATACCATTGGGCTGCAGGGTTCCCAAGCAGAATATCAGTTGCTGTTCCTGCAACCTTCGGGTGGCATCATTATGGCACTGCAGGAGACCCAGGATGGACATGTCGTCTGTGGAATAGGAGAGGGAGTTGAAATGGTTTGCGACTGGGAGGTGCAGTTGTTTATTGCGAACCGAGAGTAGGTGTTCTGCAAAGTGGTCCCCAAGTCTCCGCTTGGTTTCCCCAATGTAGAGGAAGCCACACCGGGTACACTGGATGCAGTATACCACATTGGCAGTTGTGCAGGTGAACATCTGCTTAATATGGAAAGTCATCTTGGGACCTGGGGTGGGGCTGAGGGAGGAAGTGTGGGGGCAAGGGTAGCACTTCCCGCGGGTGCAGGGGAAGGTGCCAGGTGTGGTGGGGTTGGAAGAGAGTGTGGAGCTGACAAGGCAATTACGGAGAGAGTGGTCCCTCTGGAAGGTGGACAAGGGTGGGGATGGTGGTGTCGGATTGTAGATGGCAGAAGTGTTGGAGGATGATGTGTTGTATCTGGAGGTTGGTATGTGAGCACTAGGTGGATTCTCTTTTGGTGGTTATTGCGGGGACAGGGTGTGAAGGATGAGTTGTTGGAAATGCGGGAGACACGGTCGAGGGCATTCTCAACCACCGTGGGGGGGATGTTCTAGACCATGAAGAACAAGGGCATCTGGGATGTACAGGAGTGGACTGCCTCATCCTGGTAGCAGATGCCGCGGAGGCGAAGGAATTGGGTATAGGGGATGGAATTTTTGCAGGAAGCTGGGTGGGAGGAAGTGTATCTCATTTGGGTTAGGGCACTTTTGGAATAATGTATTTGATTCTGGTCTGCCTGCTATAGAAAGGATGTTGTGAGACTTAAAAGGGTTCAGAAAAAATTCACAAGGATGTTGCCTGGTTTGGAGGGTTTGAGCTGTAGGGAGATGCTGAAAAGGCTGGGCCTTTTTTCCCTGGAACATCACAGGCTGAGTGTAACCTTCTGGAGGTTTATAAAATCATGAGGGGCTTGGATAGGGCAAATAGCCAACGTCTTTTTCCTGGGAAGGGGGAGTTCAACACTAGAGGTATAGGTTTACAGTGCAAGGAGAAAGATTTCAAATGGACCTAAGGGATAACGTTTTCACACAGAGGGTGGTCCATATATGGAATGAGCTGCCAGAGGAAGTGGTGGAGGCTGGTACAACATTTAAAAGGCGTCTGGATGTGTATTTGAAGAGGAAGGGTTTAGAGGGACATGGGCCAAATGCTGGCAAATGGGACTAATTTAGGACATCTAATTGGCATGGACAAGTTGGACCACTGTGCTAGTTTCCATGATCTACATGTCTTCGACTCTATGACTCTATACAGCCAGGCTGGTCAATGCCACAATGTAGCCCTCAGAACCTGGATGCAGTGTTGAAAGTTTAGTGGGCTCAAATTGGTGATTAAGTTCAGTGAATGTGCCTTCAAATGTCATACCCTACCACTGCATCACTACCTTCATACTTGTGAGCAAAGCATCATATTACATAACCACCTACTAATAATCTCAAGCTCAAAATTTAACAGAGCTGCTTGCCTCACGCATATCTTAAAACCTGTTTGCATTCCCAGCATTGTAAACATGACCACCACATCAACCAAGTACCTTGTATTGTAATATTTCCGTCTGTGTTGCAAGAAAGTTTACGAACAACTATAGGTTACATTATTGAGGATCAGACACAGTTTTATATCCTCACTCCTTTGAAAGAAAGATGTTCCTGTTATCATTTGGCTATGTCTAAGGCCTTGACCAGCGGTTGGGCTGCATGGCTTCAAGACGACTATACACTCATACCTAATCCTCCTTCCCACAACCTATTTCCCCCTCATCCGTAATCTGCAGATAGTAAAAGCATACATCACTTGCCTTATTTTACACCTACCCTCAAGGTAATCTTTCCATGTGTCTTTCTCCTTTCAGAAGCCAAAGAAGTGCCACCCTGACCAGGCAATTCCACAAGAGGAAACGCTATAGTTCGAGTACTTTAGATGAGCCTGTTTTTACCCAATGTGTGCAGGAGGGTTTCCTGACACAGTATGTAGATAGGCCAACAAGAGGTGAGGTCACATTGGATTTGGTACTGGGTAATCAACCAGGCCAGGTGTTAGATTTGGAGGTAGGTGAGCACTTTGGTGATGTGATCACAATTCGGGTACGTTTACTTTAGTGATGGAAAGGGATAAGAATATACCGAAGGGCAAGAGTTATAGCCGGGGGAAAGGCAATTATGAGGCGATTAGGCAAGACTTAGGATGCATAGGATGGGGACGGAAACTGCAGAGGCTGGGCGCAATTGAAAAGTGGAGCATGTTCAAGGAACAGCTACTACATGTCCTTGATAAGTATGTACCTGTCAGGCGGGGAGGAAGTGTTTGAGCAAGGGAGCTGTGGTTTACTAAAGAAGTTGAAACTCTTGTCAAGAGGAAGAAGGAGGCTTATGTAAAGATGAGGTGTGAAGGCTCAGTTAGGGTGCTTGAGAGTTACAAGTTAGCCAGGAAGGACCGAAAGAGAGAACTAGGAAGAGCCAGGGGGAC
Organism: Stegostoma tigrinum; assembly: GCF_030684315.1. Taxonomy (NCBI): domain Eukaryota; kingdom Metazoa; phylum Chordata; class Chondrichthyes; order Orectolobiformes; family Stegostomatidae; genus Stegostoma; species Stegostoma tigrinum. Next base: position 48,764,604 of record NC_081361.1, on the reverse strand, counting down.
ACAAGAAGTCTTTGGCAGGTAGGATCAAGGAAAACCCTAAAGCTTTCTATAGGTATTGTCAGGAATAAAAGAATGACTAGAGTAAGATAAGGGCCAGTCAAGGACAGTAGTGGGAAGTTGTGCGTGGAGTCCGAAGAGATAGGAGAGGTGCTAAATGAATATTTTTTGTCAGTATTCACAAAGGAAAAAGACAATGTTGTCAAGAATACTGAGATACAGGCTATTAGACTAGACGGGATTAAGGTTCAGAAGGAGGGGGTATTAGCAATTCTGGAAAGTGTGAAACTAGATAAGTCCCCTGGGCCCAATGGGATCTATTCTAGGATTCTCTGGGAAGCTAGGGAGGAGATTGCAGAGCCTTTGGTTTTGATCTTTATGTCATCTTTATCGTCTACAGGAATAGTGCCAGAAGACTGGAGGATGGCAAATGTTGTCCCCTTGTTCAAGAAGGGGAGCAGAGACAACGCTGGTAATTATAGACCAGTGAACCTTATTTCGGTTGTGGGTAAAGTGTGGGAAGGATTATAAGAGATAGGATTTATAATCATCCAGAAAGGGATAATTTGATTAGGGATAGTCAACACGGTTTTGTGAAGGGTAGGTCATGCCTCACAAACCTTATTGAGTTCCTTGTGAAGGTGACTAAGCAGGTGGATGAGGGTAAAGCGGTTGATGTGGTGTATATGGATTTCAATAAAGTGTTTGATGAGGTTCCCTATGGTAGGCTATTGCAGAAAATACAGAGGCATGAGATTGAAGGTGGTTTAGTGGTTTGGATCAGAAATTGGCTAGCTGTAAGAAGGCAGAGGGTGGTGGTTGATGGGAAATGTTCATCCTGGCATTCAGTTACTAGTGGTGTACGGCAAGGATCTATTTTGGGCCACTGTTGTTTGTCATTTTTATAAATGACCTGGATGAGGGCGTACAAGGATGGGTTAATAAATTTGCGGATGATGCTAAAGTCGGTGGAGTTATGGATCATGCGGAAGAATGTTAGAGGTTACAGAGGGACATAGATAAGCTGCAGAGCTGGGCTAAGAGGTGGCAAATGGGGTTTAATGCGGAAAAGTGTGAAGTGATTCACTTTGGAAGGAGTAACAGGAATACAGCGTTCTGGGCTAATGGCAAGATTCTTGGTAGCGTGGATGAGCAGAGGGATCTCAGTGTCCATGTGCATAGATCCCTAAAAGTTGCCACCCAGGTTGATAGGGTTGTTAAGAAGGCTTACAGTGTGTTAGGTTTTATTGGTAAAGGGATTGAGTTTCGGAGCCATGAGGTCATGTTGCAGTTGTACAAAACTCTGGTGCGGCCGCACTTGGAGTATTACGTACAGTTCTGGTCGACGCATTATAAGAAGGATGTGGAAGCATTGGAAAGGGTGCAGAGGAGATTTACCAGGATGTTGCATTGAAGGGTAAATGATGTTGTCCACAACAGAAAAAGTGAGGGCTCTGATTGAATTCTCCATGGGTTTCTTGGGAAGGTGCAGGATATTTCTTGGAAATTCATGCCGAACCTGAGCACAATAACTGTGCCTCCAAAAGTTGGTTATGAATACAGGCAAAGCATCTGTACTGGCTCCTCCTAACTTCACAAAACGCTTAAAATGACAAATACATGTGAGTGACTTAGGAATAGGTGCAATCCTACTGCAAAATGATGAATCTTAAATAGAGATATCAAAAGGTACTTTTCAAAGAAATTTAACCAATGTCAAAAGAACTCTACACTGAAAAAGGGGACTTTGAGATTATTATTGGCTCTTGACATCTTGAATACTGGATCCATCATAGTTGCGAAGAATCTCTAATATTGTTGTTTGAATCAATTTGATCAGACATATTATGATTCAGTGGACACTAGCACTTCACCACAGGAATGTCTGACACTAATATATACCGACCATAATTTGTTAACTTTTGTAAAGAAAGTTCTCTTTTGCAGTGCAATTTAAGACTCAAAAAGTAAGATTTCTCCAGTTGAGCTTATTGAATGAACAACTTAATATGAGAGTTAAAAACCAAAAGAACTGCGAATACAGTATCTCAAGAACAAAAACAGAAGTTGCTGGAAAACTGAGGTTCCGAGGGAGGGTTACCGGACCTGAAACGTTAACTCTGTTTCTCCCTTCACAGATGCAGCCAGACCTGCTGAGCTTTTCTAGCAACTTTGTTTTTGTTGTTAATGTGAAAGCAGTTCACATTGCTGGAAAAGATAGTGTAATAGCCAACACATTATCAGGAATGTGATTGTCCTGGAATAATTTCAGAATTCAGAGGAGAACTGACGGGAAATTATTTAAATACTGTATAAGGAATAAGTAAGGAAATATTGTATAAATAAATAAATAAATCTTGTGCTATATTGTATACATGCTATACTTGGCAGTGAAATACATTCAAAAGAACCTCTTTAAGCCTTGAAGCATGTCAGGGGCTACATATTTTCCTTTTTGGAACTATGAACTAATAAGGAAGTTGTATAGCCAGGGTGAAAAAACACAAACATCTTGACGTGGAAGACAACAATGCTTTCAATAACACATGGACATGCACAGTAAGGTCCCTCTGATCCTCTGTACACCTAAGGCCCTACCACTAAACATGTAATTCCTTGTCTTGTTGCCCTCCCAAAATCCATTACCTCACACTTTTCAGAATTAAATCCCATTTGTCACTTTTCTGACCATCTGACCAGCCTGTCCATATTGTCTTGCAGTATGAAGTTTTACTCCTGACTATGTAACACACTACCAATTTTTGTGTCATCTGTGAAATTGCTGATCATACCTCTTACATTTATATCTAGATCATAGATAAACACAACAAACAGAAAAGGCACAGCACTATATCCTGAAGTATACCACTGGGCACAGAATTCCAGTCACAATCACACTGTTCAATCATTCTCCTCTGGTTACCACCACGAAGTGAATTTTGGATCTAATTTGACAAATTGCACTGGATTCCATGGACTCTTTGCTTCTTAACCAATCTGCTTTGTGAAACCTTGTCAATAGCCTTTTTGGAGTCCAAGTCAACAACATCAACCACATTTCCCTCCCTAACACGCCCAGTCGCCACCTTGAAAAATGCAAATTTGTTTTACTTGGTCTTCCCTGATAAGGCAATACTGTCTATCCTTAATTAATCCTTTCCTTTCAAACTGGAGATTAATTGAGCCCCTTAGGATTTTTTTGTCCAATGGTTTTCCTAACACAGATGTTCGCCTCATTGGCTTGTAGTTTCCTGGTTAATTCCTACCACCCTTCTTAAATAATAGTACCCCATTGGCAGTACTCCAGTTCTCTGGCAACCTTCCTATGGCCTGAGAAGATTTGACAATTGTTGTCAGGATCCATGCTCCCACTTCCTCCCTCACTTACCCCCCTCCCCAAAACAGCCTGGGATACAACTCATCTGGGCCTGGGGGTTTATCCATTTTCAAGCCTGTTAAAACTGCTAATACCTCATCTTTCTCAATGCTAATTTACATATTGAAGTGTACTAGATTCTAAAGGGGGTGACAGGGTAGAATACTGGCTAATGCATCTAAATTAAGGGGCCCAATCAATTAGGACTGAGATCGGAATACCTTCACTCAGAGGATTGTGAATTCCTAGAAATTTCTACCTCAGAGAGTTGTGGATGCTTCATCGTTGAATATAATGCCCGGGTAAGCAGGTTTTTGACCCCTCTGAGGTTTAGTGAGCAGACAGAAACCTGGACGTGAGGCCAAAGGGCAGCCATGGTTGTAATAAATGCAGAGCAAGCTTGTGGCTGTATGATCTGCTACTGCTCCCATTTCTTATGTTCTCAGGTTCTTATGAAAAGCTGTCACTCAGTTTCATACTCACTGGCATCAATTCAAATACTGAATATTTGCAGAGTAGCATGGCAGCTGGGCCTGGAGAGTCACTGGACATGAGCAGCCTTCAGTCAGAGCAGGAGCAAAGGTTAGTACAGGTACCAGCCCACCAGAAGACAAGGTCACCCACCACATCTGCTGTGGGTGACTCAGGGCCATGAAACCTATGGTCACTGTTAAAGAACTTGCAAGAGTCCTGCCCCAACTTGGCACAAAACCTTGTGCAGATTTTGAAGGCCACCCTTTACAGAAGGGAAATGGTGGGTAACTCCATAAGGACACTTACGGACCCAAAGATGTTGCAACACTTTATTGCCAACCTTTTCAGTGCCCAACCCAGCACAAGCAGTGGCCACCGTCATCTGTGATTTCTGCTTGTTGCCATGTAAATGCAGTCTGCTAATATACTCAGAATGTTGCCACCTTGACTCAAAGGGCTTGCAGAGTCTTGCAGGACCCAGATAATCTGCTGAGTTTCAAGTTGCTAGGTTTACTGAGATGTCTGCCTGTGGGAGTGGCACCTGACATCATGGGACATGAATCTGCTGTCCTCTCTCAGCACATACAATTTCCGTACCTTCAAATAAACATACATAAAGCTTCACATGCTTCAACGAACCTAACAATAGCAGGCAGAAGTCAAACAGCAACTTTAGCTGGAAGTAGATGATGATCTGTTTAAATAGCACTGATAGAAGATTCGTTCCAGAATGACAAACTGATCAAGGTTGGACATATCGCCTGTTCGTGGTTGGATGAGCCTAACTTAAAGGCGTTCATATTCACTGTCACTAATGCAGCCACTGGTTCAGCATAGCATATTTCAGAGGATCACTGAAATCAACAATGCCACCAGCACAGTGAAATCAATATGTGTGCATGTATGGTGATGCATAGAACTGTATCTGTTGCAGTAAAATTGAGTGAGGTGCATTGCTGAATTTTGCACTCTTTATCCCAGATGCACTTTCAGGATAGTGTGACCTTTATGTATTATATAGACTTTAGTTAGGAGTGTTCGGAAGGCCATGGTATCTTTTGTACTCCTCAATTGGCTTTGGCTGCTTTTTTTTAGGTTCATGTGTATGAATGAGGAAATATCACACTAAGACTCTAGTTTTCTGACATGTGACAACAGTGTATCATGTTACGTTTAATCTACACTGTAGCTGTTCTGGAAATACTCAATGCTGACAAATTAAGCAAATGCTCCATTTCAAAGCAGAGACACCTTTCACCTTGAGGAGCAGAAATATAAATTCCCACTATAACTTAAATTCAAATGTATAAGAAATGCACAATAATAAAACCATTTTATCCTCACGGTTAGATACATCTTTTTTTCTCCTTTTTCTCCACTTCTCTGCACATATAACAAAGAAACAAAGAAAAAAATATGAATGATAAACCATTCCCACAGCCAGGGGCTGCACAGACAATATATTACTTCCATCTCAACTTGCCACTCACAAACATGTAAGAGAAGCATTAATCTGCTTTTAGCATTTCTTGTGAAAAAATGGCTCAGTCTCATACAGGATTTCCCCCAGAGTCTAGTAGAATTCAAGATCTCAGGGCTGGGAGTTGAAGAATCAGAAATTTACAACCTATTCCTGCATTGAACAGCACATTCTAGAAATCTAAAGTTTTCATCACATTCCCATTAAAAATATCCGATTCAAATTCGTGGCACGCGATCATTTCTTCACATTGGCTATAGATCTTTGAAACATCCTTGCGTGTGAACTTTTTAAGATGTCTTATGTTTAGAAAGGGAAGGTGAGATCTTTTCAGTTTTTGAACAAAATAAAAATAAAAATAAATAATGTCCCCAAGCAGTGCACTACTAATTAAATGCCTTTGACATGTTTAATCACTGCTGGAATGTAAGAAGAATGGAACCCAATTTATATGCAGCATGGCTTCACAAACAATGATGGGAACACGGCCAGATGCCTATTTTAGTGGAATTTGTTGAAGGATAAATATTGACCAGAATTCCTAGCTTTTCTTCAAATGTTGTCACAGAATTTTTGCATCCACCCAAGACAGAAGACAGGGCTTCAGTTTAACATTTCATCTGAAAGACAGCATCACCAATAGAGCAGAACCCTCACTCAGTATTACATTAGAGTGTTAGACCAGATTTTGGAAAATAACTCAGACCTCTTTTTCCTGCTTGGGGACATAACGCTTTACAGAGGGCAAATAACAGTTTTGTTCACTTTTGTTTTAGATTGTTCATCGTGGGACTAAGACTATTAATCCCAGATTGTTTAGTGGAACTGTGTTCAATTAGATGTGACTATCCATTGGATATTGTGTCTAGAACACAGATGTTGCAGTTTCTAATCAATCACTTTGAGTAGATCCAAACCAGATTGTACCCAAACCTTTGAGGTCCCTTACATCAGGAAAAAGGTTGAAAGTCATCTTAGCCGCGCCTTGAGTAAAGCATGTCAGATAACATCTCACTTTGTTCCACCTCCAGCAATCCTTTGGTCTTTTTTATCCTTCAGTTACCTCACATAAAACCATTTCTACTAAATTAACATTTTTCTCACCAGGTGTTGAGGGTTGCTTTGTTCAAAAGTACTTCAAACTATATAAGAGGAAATAAGACAGCCATAAACAGAATTCACACTGTAACTTATTTAAACAGACTCTGCAGCAATATTTATATATGTATTTCTTAAAAACGTTATGCCCTCTAAGCAGGTCAATCTAAATGGCCAGCAAAAACTAAACAAAAACACACTATGTGAAGGACTGAGGCTGACAAAAAAGCACATGGGTTCATCAAAAATTAAAATGCTCAGAAAAACAAGACTGTATCGTTTTTATTGTATAGGTGTGGCTTAAAGTGCACAGAATTGAGCTGAATTTAAAATTGCTGAGGGGTGTACAAGCACCAACGGCAAAAACATCTTCTCTTAGAAAGTTTTGGGTTTCACTTCCTACTCGGAAAATTTCAATTTTCATGATATTTTAGCACTTGCAGCACAGTTTGATTTCACCTTTCATGTAAGTAAAAATATTAATTCACAAATAACAGTAGCAAGCTCTGCACAACATTACAGGGTTACAGATTCCTTTCATTGAATTTCAATGTTGAAATTTGCTGAATATGGGGAGGCAATGCTCTTATGGTATTATCACTAAACTGTTAATCCACAGACTTGGATAACATTCTGAGGACCCGGGTTCAAACTCTGCCACAGCACATGGTGAAATTTGAATTTAAGAAATATTTAGAATTAAGAATCTAATGATGACCATGAATCAATTGTTGATTGTTGGGAAAACCCATATGGTTCACTCATGTCCTTTCGGGAAGGGAACTGCCATCCGTACCTGATCTGGCCTACATGTGACTCCAGACCCACAGCAATGGGATTGACTCTGAACTGCCCTCATGGCAATTGGGGATGTGCAATAAATGCTGTCTGGCCATCCTGTTAATGAATAAAGAATAAAGGACTTGGTGTAAAGCATTATTATGGGATAAATTATTTACGTTATTTTTAATGCCACACCAAATTTCCTGTGACCTCTGCTCTGTTATGCAAAGACCCTCAGCGAGGAAGTAGAGAATAGTCCCCTACTAAAATCAGTGCTGAGGTTAGTTAGAAACATAGGATGTAAATAAGCATTTAGCCCTTCACCTTGCTCCGCCATATAGTGAAATCATAGCTAATCTGTGGCCTAACTCTATTTTTTTCAAATTCATTCATGTCATTTGAGTGTCACTAGTTATGTCTGCATTTATTGCTCATTGCTCTGGAGAAGATTGCTGTGAGCTGTCTCCTCAAATCACTACAGTCCTTGAGTGAAGAAATACCCACTGTGTTGTTAGGAAGGGAATTCCAGGATTTTGAATGAGCAGCGAAGGAACGGTGACTTAGTTATAAGTCAGAATGGTATGTAGCTTGGTACAGGGTTCATAGGTGATGGTCTTCCCGTGCATCTGCTGCCCTTGCTTTTCTGGGTGGTAGAGATTATAGGCTTAAAAGATACTGTTGAAGGTGCCTTGTTGACCTTCTGCAGTGCATGTTGTAGAAGATACACTCGGTGATAGCAAGAACTGCAGGTGCTGGAGTCAGAGTCGATGCAGTATGGAGCTGAAGGAACACAGCAGGTCAGGCAGCTTAAGAGGAGTTGGAAATTCAACCCTTCTCCAGAAACATTGATGTTCCTACTCCTTTGTTGCTACCTGACCAGCTATGTTCCTCCAGCTCCACTCTGTGCTGTATAAAGTACGTGCTGCTGCTACTGAGTATCTGTGGTGAAGGGAATGAGCAATGAAAGTGAAATAATGGGGTGTCAGTCAAGCCAGCTGCTTTGTCCTGGATGGTGTTAAGTTTTTTCAGTGGAGATGCGCCATTCCAGGCATTTGTGTGTATTCCATCACACTATCGACTTGTGCTTTATAGACGATGGGCAAACATTAAGGAGAAAGGAGGCTAGTTATTGACGGTAGAATTGCTAGCTATAACTTAGTCTTCTAGCCACAGTATTTAAATGGCTGGTCCTCTTCAGTTTCTGGTCATGATAATTACCAGGATGTTGATACAGGGGATTCAGTGATGGTATAGCCATTGAGCATCATGGATCAATGGGTTAAAATCACGCTTGTTGAAATGCCCAGCAATTTTTGCGATGTGAATATTACTTGCCATGTGTCAGCCCAAATCTGGTCTTGAGTTGAATTAATGCTCCAACAATTGCCATAGGGAATTTAAACTAAAATGCTTTTGTAGATAAATTCCCCCAACAATCACCTTGCCGAGATCTCTTAGAAACTTTGTATGTTTCAATGTGCCTCCTGTTATTTTTCTAAGCTTCAACAAATAGAAGTCTAACCTGATCAACATTTCCAAATAACTTAACTCACCCATTTCAAATTATAGTCCAAAAAACTTACTCTGAACTGCTTACAAGAAATTTACACCCTTTCTTAAGGAATGCAGTACTCCAGATGTGGTGCCACTTGTGCCTGTATAGCAGAAACATTACTTCACTACTTTTTTCATTCCTCTCTCAAAAATTAATAACATTCAAATAACTTTCCAAATAACTGCTCTAGCTGCATCCTTAATTTTTTTTGTGATTCATGCGCCAGAACTGAATAGTTCTAGGTAGGTTTGGATGGATATGAACCAGGAAAAGGCAGGTGGGACTAGTTTAGTTTGGGATTCTGTTTGGCATGGACTGGTTGGAACAAAGAGTCTTTTTTTGCTGTATGACTCTAAAACTCTCTTAACTCCTAGATCCCTTTACATCTCAGCCCTCTGCAATCTTTTACCATTTAGATAATAATACTTTTTTTAGTTCTAATTAAAATGAGCAATTTCACATTTTCTCACATTATACTCCATTTGCTAGATTTTTGACCATTCATGAGCCTATTTATACCCTTTTGTGGCCTCCTTATGTCCTCTTCACAGCTCAATTTCCTACCAATCCATTTCATCAGCATATTTTCAAATCAGCAGATCAGGCAGAATTTTAGTCCCTTCAACCAAGTTTTTTACATAAATTGTGATAAGCTGATCTCTGTGGCTGCCATTTGTTACATCTTGCCAACCAGGAAATGATCCATTTTTACCTACGTTCTGTTTCTGTTTTGCTAAATAATTTATCAATACCAACATGTTACCCTACACTCTGAGATTTTATGCTCCACAAGAAATTCATGGAGCAACTTATCAAATGCATGCTGGAAATCTAGGTACATTACATCCACTAGCCTCCCTTTATCCATAGCATGTTGCTTCCACAAAGAACTCCAATCAATTGGTTAATGATGACTCCCTTTCACAAAACCGCATTGACTCTGCTTTCCTGCTCCTCTAATGCTGCTTGGCCTGCTGTGTTCATCCAGCTCTACACTTTGTTATCATTGACTCTGCTTATCATTTTTTATGTCTTTAGCCAGCTTTCTCTTATATTCTTAATTTACTCTCCTTGTAAGTCATTCTTTGCTTTTGTTTTAGTATTCTAACAAATCTTCTAACATGCCACACACCTTTGCATAACTAAATGGGGCAGAAGCTTACGGGGATCAGAGTGATGAGGGCTAAGGTGGGATTTGTGGCAGAGGTGGGTGAGAAGCCTGGTGAGGATGACCTCAGCTTTGGAGCATCTTGTGCCATCCTTTATGTTTTTACATGCCACATTAATATTCAGCTTTCTATCTTATCCAACTCGCCAAAACAAGCCAAAAAATATCAAGAAATCTCCACACAGGAAGCAGAGCACATACCTGGCAAATCCAGCTCACTGCTCGCTCCGAACAATGTCCCTTCTGTGTATGACCAAGCAGCATCTTGGGGCATGATCCACAGGCTCCTGCCACACACACGCCTCATCCACAGATATTGGTATCTGCTATGTGGCAGCCCATCACAACCAACATGGCCTCTCTACACACATTGACAGGCCACTGTGGAAATCCACGAGGGCTCCATAGGGCACGTCGACAATTCACATTGACAGATTGCTGCAGGGACACTTTGTGTACATGGACAGACACCCCAGATGAAAGTCTATACCAGGCTGCACCTCAGACTCCTTGTCTGCACTCTCAGCAATCACTCACTTAGAGTCTACCTACATGCTCATAAGATCTGTGCCTTGCCTGTCTTGCTGTGTCAGGAGCTTCCTAGTTTTAAGGGGCAGTCAGAGTATGAGCACACTTAGCATGGTTAACTCTGACGCAAAGGGCAAAAGGAAGGGGATGGTAGGCAGGTGCAAACTCATGTAGACAGGCTGGCTGGGGATCTAATGCAAAACCTATGGGATTTATGGGAAGTGCTGTCCGGAAGGGGATTGGATGCTGAGGCGCCCACTGACATGTAGAGACAGAGGCTACAAACCACTGACTAAGGAGTGTTCACTCTCACCTACTTTCCTGCCAGAAATTGAAAGTGTGTAAACATTAATAAAAACTTAAGGTGCAGAAAATGAGATTTCAAAGAGCAGACAAGGTGCAAATTTTGTGTTTTCAGGTGGATCTGATTGCCTGCTGCTAGGGCTGACAATCTAATATACAAAAAGTATATAGCCTGACTGTTTTTTGTTGACCACTTTCGTGAAGATAATGAGAGCTCTTACTCCTGATATTGCACAATAACAAAAGGATTTTCAAACAGGAACAAATAACTAAATTGATCACAGTTGAAGAATATAGAACATAGAACATAGAACATTACAGCACAGTACAGGCCCTTCGGCCCTCGATGTTGTGCCAACCTGTCATACAGATCGGAAGCCCATCTAACCTACACTATTCCATGTACGTCTATATGCTTATCCAATGATGACTTAAATGTACCTAAAGTTGGCGAATCTACTACCATTGCAGGCAAATTGTTCCATTCCCTTACTACTCTCTGAGTAAAGAAACCACCTCTGACGTCTGTCCTATATCTTTCACCCCTCAATTTAAGGGTATGCCCCCTCGTGCTCGCTGTCACCATCCTAGGAAAAAGGCTTTCCCTATCCACCCTATCTAACCCTCTGATTATTTTATATGTTTCAATTAAGTCACCTCTCAACCTTCTTCTCTTTAATGAAAACAGCCTCAAGTTCCTCAGCCTTTCCTCGTAAGACCTTCCCTCCATACCAGGCAACATCCTAGTAAATCTCCTCTGCACCCTTTCCAAAGCTTCCACATCCTTCTTACAATGAGGTGACCAGAACTGTACACAATATAGCTGGTTTTGCACTTGCAGACAAAAAAAGCTAGGATTCTGCATCACACAGCACAGCAATGTAATCCCAAACATGGCACAGACTAATTGGGTGCCTGACCAGTTTCTATGCCATTTATTCTAAACAAATAAGTGAAAGTCAGTGACACATAAGTATTGGTACTTCCTGTCAATTTTACATCTAATGACAGGAAAAAAAGTCAAATGCAATCAACTGGTGTGTGCATCAAAGATGTGTCTTCCTATTTCAAGCGGGTTTGAATCTTTACATGTTACACAAAGTGATAAATAGACATTGAGAGTTATTTATAAAGGCATGTATAGTTACAACATACTCAGATAATGAGATTACACAAATACTTGTATGTAGTTAGATGCTTATATATACATACATTGTTTAAGATATATAGATATATTTAGATGGAAATATATATGCACTCGTAGAATGTTCAATAGGTCAACAGATATATGGATAAATATATAGTATGAGCTGAATTTCAAACTTTTTTACTCCAGTTTTGGGCAATAGCAGCCTTGAAAGCAGATGGCTCTGGTGGGCTGGTTCTGGTCAGCACCATCCAAATTGTTCCATTTCCCAATATTCTAGTTTTGGACTTCTCTACCCTGGGGAAAAGACCTTGGCTATTAACCTTATCTATGCCCCTCATGATTTTATAAACATCTAAATGACCATCCCTCAGCATCCTTCCCTCCAGGGAATGAAGTCGCAGTCTATGCAGCATCTCTACATAACTCAAACCCTCCAGTGTCAGTTATAATGGGAACTGCAGATGCTGGAGAATCCAAGATAACAAAGTGTGGAGCTGGATGAACACAGCAGGCCAAGCAGCATCCCAAGAGCACAAAAGCTGACCTTTTGGGCCTAGACCCTTCCTCAGAGGTGGTCTAGGCCCGAAATGTCAGCTTTTGTGCTCCTGAGATGCTGCTTGGCCTGTTGTGTTCATCCAGCTTCACACTTTGTTACCCTCCAGTGTCAGTCATAGCTTTGTAAATCTTATTGCACCCTTTCCAGTTTAATAACATCCTTCCTACAGCAAAGTGAACAGAATTGTATGCAGTTCTCCAAATGTGGCCTTGCCAATACCTTGTACAACTGTAACATGATGTTCCCACTCTTACACTCAATGCTCTGACTGATGAAGGCAAGTGTGCCAAATGGTTTCCTCACCACCCCACCCCCCGACTACTTGTGACATTACTTTCAAGAAGCTGTGTACCTGCACCCCGAGATCCATCTGTTCAATAAAATTCCCAGGGCCCTACCATTAACTGTATAAGTCCTGTCCCATTCTGTCTGACCAAAATACAACACCTTACATTTGTCTGAATGTTAATTGTGGACTTAAAACAATGATGGTCACTTGAATGTCTAAAGACTTATTCATACATTAGAAAGGATATTTTTGAAAGACCAACTCTTTCAATTCTTTAGGAGAAATAAAGGACTTATAATTATATGAACATCACAAGAACTCAGGACTGATCTAGTAGCCACTGATTTTATGTGGAAAATATGACAAGAGCATACATGGAGCTGTGAATTTCAAAACATGCTTACCCGTCCCTTCCAGCTTCCACTGTACTAACAGTGCTTCATGTTTCTGGAGGCACTCAAAACCCTCCTCAGCAGTAAGTGTAATGGAACAACCATTAAACTGCCAAAACTGACTACATCCTCATCCAAAATCTACATTTGAATAATGATCTGTTGTAAGAGATTGTGTGACCAATGCTACCGTCTCTACCACTGTTTTGCCTGCAAATAGATCGGGGACCCTTAGTAATTTGTCTAATCTGCATGCTTCAAAATGACACCAAATAGTTAACTCTTGTGATTTGCTTAACAATAAACTCACCAAACGTAAAATGAACTCATTCAGAAAAAGACAAAGCATCATCAGAGCAATTATTGTTAGGATCTAACAATGAAATTGATAAATTGATGAGTAAATATATTTTTAAATGTTTACAAAGCAATGACAATTAAGGTTGGGAGAGTTACACAGTGGAAATTTGATCATGAGCGTTAAGCTTGACAAACAACTATACACTTCTAAGACGACAAAATGTGAGGCTGGATGAACACAGCAGGCCAAGCAGCATCTCAGGAGCACAAAAGCTGACGTTTCGGGCCTAGACCCTTCTTCTGCCTGATGTAACCGGTGAGGTTTCATTCAAGATTCACATTGACAAAGTTGAGATTCAAGTGGATTTCACTGCGAGTGTAGGATAACTAAAGGAGCTTTGAGTACTTTGAGAGCTGATAGTGTAAAATAACAAGATGTTTAATTCTACAGACTGCAATGATGTGAGTTTTCTTTCAAAACTTTTAAAATCAAACTTTTAATTGTGTCAAATGAACAAACTAACAAGAGCTGATCTAACAGTTTCATTGAAACTGGCATAGCCTAACTGAAAGTTGTAAACTCTAAAGCAGCCCTGAAGACAAATATATATTAAAAAAGGTATTGAATATACAAAGAGCCTTTTATTTTGATAGGGTCTAAGGCAGAACATATTGATCATTAGCACTTGGGGTGTTTTACAGTAGTTTGAATCTACAATGAACACATATGTTTTACTTCCAATTTGGCTGAACAGGAAGGGAGATATCCACAAATTTTATTAAATATTATTTATTTTCATTTTAAAACTTACTTTGCTTCTTTTGTCTGCCTTACCAGCTTACTCAATGCTCCTTCCAAATGTCACACAGATCTCATCAAAGATCAATTATCCAGTTGATGATTGAAGCTCACCACTTATAGCCAACTGCCTTTCTGGCACGATGGCTTATTTTCATTGAGAGAATGGAGAGAAAGCAGATATGGTAACACCCTGATTGAGGGTAGAATATATATAAAAGCAAAAAAGGTTAAGGGGAGTTATCTGTCATCCCTCTGCATCATGGCTGTTTCCATGAGATTGAGGCTCTTCACGTCCATTTATCATGAGGACAGAAAACTGCTGAAACTTTGTGAGGCTGTGAAGGTGCCTTTGTATTTTCTCCACCAATCTTCCCAAGCAGAGCACAGGTCTGAACACACAGTCTGCATGACAGCCATTCAAACTGTTAGGAATTCTGCAAAGGCTGTAAACATTTGTTTTGAGGGCACAGCTATGGATTGGAAGTGGCGACATTTTCCAAAGTTACCTGCAGAGATACAACCGTATGGGCTGAAAATGACCTCCTGTTCGCAGAAGCCCTTCACCTTGAGGTACCATGGGTCTTCAGAGTTTAATGTTCAAGCTTTGACATAAGGAGAGCTCTTCATGGCTCAGTTCTACTTCTTCCCTCAGTGCATTGCACAGACTTTTCCTGGAGAAAGACAAGGCAAGTGTGAGCAGGCAGAAATTTGGGATTGATAGCTATGGTAGGATTATTTACTACTCCCTGACTCCAATGGACAGAGATGGGTCCAGACTGTCTTTATTTGATGACAGGGGAGCATGAGAGCAGCAATCCCTTGTCTTCTGACTCATGAGTGATACTGTAACAGCACCAAAATTGTCCTCACCTGCCTTCAGCTGCTAGCTTTACTGAAGCCTGAGAGACCTAGCCAAACATGGTTAAGTTTGCAAGACACGTTACACTGGAGATTGCTAGCCTCATTAAATGATTGAAGTTGCCAAGTCTGTCCTGAAAGAGGGTTGATTTGTTTTGCCTCATTGCTCCATCTCTATCAAATTGGGCATTTAGTGCATCAGAGGTGGATTGGATCTTACTAAATTATAACCTTAATTTAACCCTACCTCTAACCCAACACCTTTGCTTTCAGTACTTAAAATTTTCCCCATTATCTATTAATGAAATAATTTCTGAGTCAAATAGCAGAAGTGACTTGCTGGATATACTTACAATTCCCTCTGGATTAACACAATGTAATGTTTAAAGAAACAATTGGCCATAGTTTTTAGGTATTTTGAGGCAGTTGATATTGCAATAACTGATACAGTTGAAGAAGGATTTCTGTAATGACTAAAGAGTTGCTGCTGAAAGGAAAACTATTGCTAGTCAGAGTCAGTGAAATATTTAAAGGAATAGACATTTCCAAAATTATGGACAAGTTTGGTGCACCTGATTCTGGAGCTATATATTAATTATAAATATTTTAAGTTAGAATATGCTTTATGTCTAATTGAAATAACCTGTACAGACGAAACAGAATGTTTTATCTCATCATAGCTCTCAATGGAATGCTATTTCATTAGGATAGTTCTTTGCGACTGAAAACAAGTTCAAGACATAATTTTGAATGTGCACTGGTTTTGCTGGGACTTAACAATGTTTTCATTGACAAAGTACTTTCTGTTAATGATTGTGTGTCAGACAAGCCTGATGTGTAAGTGTCATTTTGATTCATCATATTAGGAAGTGAGTTCTCTTTAGATCCTGCATTCAGATATGCCTGGGAGCCAACCTAAAACCTCTGACCCAGGGAGGGCAGGGAAGGATAAAAATCACTCCCAGCTGGAATCTACTACACACTTGACAAGTTGACAGCTTTCAACAGAATAGGTATTCCAGGTTGGCTTTCTAAATGTCTGAATGTATTGTACTATATTGAATTGGATATGTAGTCAGCTCATCTCAGTAAAGGCCATCATTGAACTAGTTCTGAGGGGTAAGCAAACTAACATAATGAATCTTCATGCTGTACATGATACAGCAGTACATTGCTGTTGGTATTACCACTGTATGTATTTTACTTTTTTTAATCATAGAATTAAATGAAGTTACCCATTCCTTCTCCTCTGCACTGATGCCTTGGAAATAATATTCAGCAAACATTAAATCTGTGTTAATAAATACACAAGCTATGAATTTTACTGATAAGAATTAAGCGGCAGGCTGAATTGTTCTGACCTTACTTGTTAGAGCTCCGAGTGATTTTAATCTCAATGCCTTGTTTGTCTATTCCCAGTTGCTCATCTGAGGAATGAAGGAACTATCCCTAACACTACATAAATCATGGGGTTTGGGAGGGCCGTGTGATTAAGGATGAGGAAGGAGATGTTTAAGTTTTCTTGATAATGGAGCTCTACTGCTCGTGCACTCCAAAATGAAAAGTTAAAACAAATTTTTGAAATTGTTTCGACCTCTTCTGGTCAGGAATTTATTTTCCCCTAGGTGAGCCTGGTAGACAGCCACAACATTTCCATTGTTAAATGTAATCTGGGAATTTAAAAAAACTATTGATTTCTAGTGAGGGTCATTCCTGCCTGTTTAGAAACATGGGTTAATGTGGGAGACTGTGGGAAGCAAATACATATTCTGGATGATTTGAGCTGCCTGTCAGCCTATTCAATTTCCATTGGCCAAGGAAAGTTAATTCATCCTTAAAGTGTGATTTTTAAATCACACCTTTTGCATAGAATTGCATGTCACCATGGACAATTGATGAGTATTTCATGGTAACTGGCCAAGTTTAAAATGGGGATCAAACTGACACCAAGGTGGTACTCCTGGCAGTGAAAGTTCAGAAGAAGATCAATCTCAGTGACAGCTTGGTAATCTGATACCTGATCCAGGAAGGCACATTCCATCCTTGGACATTTCATGAATTGTCAGTCAGTTTGGTTCAGGGTCAAACCAGGGGATAAGATTTGTCTCATAGCTTCAGGTAATCCCACAAACTAATGTAGTGTTACCCTCAGGAGACCAACAGTGGGATGCTTTTACAAGTAAATTGTACAGCTTTAAATGGTCAAACTCTAGAATAGTACAGACTTAGGACTTGGTTCTGTTAACTTGCGCCTAAACTATCTGGAGATTGAGTGAGTCTCACGAGGGAGCAATTATCTACTTTTTATCTGGCAAACAGAAATTCTACGTATGTAGACTCCATTAGATTTTGAACACTCTCAAACATAGTATTGACCGACCACAATATTTGGTTTACTGAAAGTAAAATGATTTCATAAGAAATATTATACACAAACCTTCCACTTAATAGGCTTGCAAGCATTTCTTAATATAAGCAGTAATCTATGAAATATTGGGAGAAGCAAGTGTAATTTATTCCTTTGATAGATCCATTGGTCTATGCATTGTTAACTGTACAATTGCAACACACTGACGTATAGGATCCCATGCTCGATCCGTTGTCTTTACAGAATTAGCTGATCTCCACCTGGGCAGAGTGGCTACAATGGTCCATGTGGCCTAGGGTACAGGATGCAGAGACTGCCAGTCTGATTGCTATATGTAGTGTTGCTGTTGTAAAGGGCAGAATGCAAATATTTCTGAAGAATAGCCATTACTTATTCTCACCCTGAGCACAATTACTCACTGAACCGTTATCTTACTGCATACATGAATAATAGTCACTGGGTGAGATGTCAGAGGGTGTGTAATATTATGGGGTGTGGAGAAAATTGGAGGATGTAGTTTTGAGAAAGCTGGAAGTGAATGAAAAATGAAGAAAATCCTTCCACTGTTAACTACATCGCAAGTTCTAATTCACTTTGCACAGGAATTCCAAATAACTATCAGTAAATAATTTTACCAGAAATAACTGGAATACATTTAATACTTCCAACGTCTTTTGAAAAAAGCACAATTTTATCTGTTTCTAAGCCATAATTAAGCAGAAATATCCTGACATCAATAGCATTCCTTTCATAGCAGACATGCTAATATCGCTCCCAGTCTGAGACACAACAAAATAGGTCAACAAGATTCAGAAAGAATTGAAATAAGTCTTTTGTTTTGTAATGTTGATCATGCAGCTTTGACTATATGCAATGTACAGAAAATGGTTTATCTTGTAGCAGAAATAAACTGCTTTTCTCAGCAGGGTACTCAGTGTTTAATGTAGTAAATAGTTTAATCATTCCTTTGGAAACCAAGGTTATTTATAACATTCATCCTTAATCCATCAACTCTTTCTTGGACAGTGAACCTTGCACATTTTCTGAACCACATTAAGGTAATTTACTTTAAGAAATTAATTAGAACTTGCAAATTTTCATATCTTCAGGTATTGATTGCCAGACCTCTTTGTAGAGTTGTATTAGATAATAACTCTTCAATCATTAACAATTGCTACGCTGCTTTTTATGATAAATTGTGCATCAAAATAATCATTTCCATAGTGAAGGGTTTAGTGCATTGCTCCTTTACCCCTGATATTGAGGCAAAAATGCTAACTGATTGATAGATTAAAAGTTTACCCCCTCTGCTAGTTGCAAGAACCCAACACAAAATGAATTTAGACATATCTAACCCAATTTCTCATGGAGGTAATCTCATCACACAACTGAAGATCTTTTTTGCCACTAACAGCACTATATGAGTAATATCCTTCAGAAAGGCAAATGGTTGGACGTTGTGGGTTTGAGATGCATGTGGGCTCAAATGGTGGCTAAGTCACACTGTCAGAAGAGAGTGAGAAAAGCTCTAACCTGTAACAGACTCCATCATTGAACACAGGAGCACTTGACAATGGAACCAGATATCTAAAATGAGAAAGGTTATAATTACAGAGCATTAACAGCGTTCAGAAGAGCAATCCAAACAAAAGTATCATATTTCGTCAAATTGGCTTTCAGCCATTCCTTTGTAATGTCTGCCAGGCAAATGCATTCCTATTAGCTTCTATGAAATTTAATTAACCTTTATGTACTTCTGACTGACCTGCTGTTTCTTTCCAGTTTTTCCATTTTGATGTCAGAGTCACTGTGTATGTGGAATGTACATTTCGCATGAATCAAATATTCCATCAGGAAACAAAGTGATTTGTTTGAGGATGAGGAAAAGAAAATGTTGAATATTCAGTTGAAAGTCCAATGTTACCATGTTGCAGGCCATTGGTTATACTTCTAAAATGCACAAATCTATTTTTCATAAATGACTTAAATATTAAATGGACATTATAAATTAATGGAAATTTCTTGTTCACTTTACCATTGGTTACCATTGTATACATAAGTCATTGAAGACCTGCAAGAGACTACAACATTTTTGAAAAGTGTTAAAACCAGTGAATTTCATCTTCTCAGCTTGCAGTGTAATCATTTGCAGGACAGAAAATCTACTACTTATTCTCCTTGGGACTAGAGAAAGGAACCAGCAAAGGAACAGTTAAAACGTCCAAGACTGTAGTTCTGGTCTCCTTCCACCTCACTAAATTAAAATGTGTTAGAATCCAGAATGCAAACTGATAGCTGTAAAATGCTGGTGTCTAAGAAATAAAGTAACCAATGCCGATAGTTTCCAAAGGGTGAACGTTAGTTTGTGCAATTATTCAAGCAAAGGGTTACAAATTTCAACCTGATCAGTTTGGATCTAGTGCGGGAAGGCAGCACACAAATTTGGAGGTGCCACTTTGTTTCCAGAATTGGACTAAAGGCTATGTACTTGCCGCTATGTTCTTTAGGTAGATAAGCAGTATTGTTTTTTATTTATTCACAGAATGTGGCATCACTGGCTAGGCCAGTATTTATTGCCGTTCCTACATGCCTGGGGGCAGTTAAGAGTCAGTCACGTTGTAGTGGGTCTCGAGTCACACCTCGCTACAGCCAGACAATGTAAGGGCAGGAAAGCTCCTTCCCTCAAGTACATAACTGATCATGGCCTTTGCAGCCAGACTTTTGTTCTTAAAGTTCGAGTATTTCCTAAAGTCAAATTTCCTAAAGTGTGGGCAGCACGGTGGCTCAGCGGTTAGCCCTGCAGCCTCACAGTGCCAGGGACCCAGATTCGATTCCAGCCTTGGGCAACTGTCTGTGCGGAGTTTGCACATTCTCCCTATGTCTGCGTGGATTTTCTCCGGGTGCTCCGGTTTCCTCCCGCAGTCCAAAGATGTGCGGTCTAGGTGGATTGGCCATGCTAAATTGCCTGTAGTGTTCAGGGGTGTGTGGGTTATAGAGGGATGGGTCTGGGAGGGATGCCTCAAAGGGTGATGTGGACTTGTTGGGCTTAAGGGCCTGTTTCCACACTGTAAGGAATCAAATCAAATCAAATCTAAAGGCAACTTATTCCTGTGAAGGGAAGCTACACTGAATTGCTGGAGACAGGGCCTGAACTATAATGCTGCACTTCTAATCAAAGGGAGTAGAATCTTGTAACTGCAACTTGATACAAAGCAAAGTCACCCCAGACTGATCACACTGTTTTGGAGTCATTTTCCGACTGATGGTGCCAGAGGCATTGAAGCCACTGTTAGTCTGAAAGTTTTACCTTGATCCGTGGATATATGACCATCATATTTACAGGCTCTTAGTCCTACAACTCATTCCAGTGTCATGAGATAATTGTCAGAAACAATTTTTGCTTTCGAACACCCACCCTTCTATCTGTTTTAATTTTAAAATTGGTCTTAAAATGTCCCTTATCAATAATTCCCTGCTATAAGGATTAGATATTATATATTAACTATATACCTTGAAACTATATATTGAAATGGAAGTTGGACACTGCTACATAGGTGAATCACCAGGAGAGTTTTGCAACTTGGAAAAAGCAAATTCTACACAATTTTAGCTGTGTATGAATATAATGCCATTGGAGCAGTGAGATTTATATATTGCTAAGACCAAGCAGCACATTGTCTTTGAGTTGAGGAAGTACTGCCTGATGACAGCCTCTGGATTGTTTGAGCTGCAGATTGCTGCAGACTGGTGGGAACACTGCAGCGAGATCCAGCCAGAGCTGACAAACAGGAAACATCTTCTACCCTCTTGTCTGTGTTAGCCTGAAACAGTAAAACCAAGAAACTTAAGTGAGAGTATTATTAAACAAGAAAAGACCAAGGTCTGCCTGATCAACTATCAACCTGAAGAAGAACTGTTGTTGTACAAAAAAGCAGCTTATCATCATTGCCAAAAGCAAAAGAAACTGAGAGAGACAACTTAACCTATCTGTGGCATCTGGATTTTTGATCTTCAGACATTTGTTTTACCTGCCTAGATGTTCCGCATATGATCTTTGTGTCAAACCATCTGTTTTGTCTAATTCATAAATGAGAGTGTGTATGTATTTCAGGTTTTAAAGGGGTATTGCCTAATCACATTGTAGCAGATTAGTAATCCTTTCATTTTTCTGCCATTTCTTAAAACATAAGTATATTTACAATAATTAAACTAATTTTCCTGTTCTTGACAAAACGTGGTGTCTATTGCATTTGTCTTGAATCGCTATCAGTCTTGTAAATTAATGACCTGGTGGTTTAATTGGTTATTTACACACTTGTGGTTCTTTGTAGAAAAGTGGGACTGGATAGGCAACACACTCTTCTCAGTGAGCCCTAGTACCTGCTGAGTATTTCAGTTCTTAATTTATATTTTAAACAAGCCCGGCTCCCTCATTCTTTCTATCCTCCTGAAATCTATAGATGTTTAAAATCTAAGCTAAGCATCACCTAAACATAGCCTCTCAATTCATTTTTGATGGTGCCATTTAAAAAAAAATAAGCTGCAACTACACAGGGAGACATATTTCTATCCAAAATATTGACATTTTGAATCCAGGGAACATTTCTACTGAGCTGATGGCTGATGCATTTTCACAGGGTTTAGAATAGGTCAAGTGATGGAGAGTCTGAAAGTTATAGTTTTTTTTCCTTTAAACTGCTGACACTGTATCCTTATTTATAGGCTAGGCATATCTGTAAAAATAATCTTTGAGAATTCTTCTGTATAAAGAGGCCATTCCTGTGGTTACTTGTTTTTTTTTGGCTGGCTGCCATATAAACTAACAGAGTAAGCCATTTCTGCAGTGGTTTCCACATGGACACCGTTAACCAGTGTGTCTCCTGAAACCAAAATAAGATAATTAACCAAAAAAAACAGTTAATTCAATCTTTTTCTATTTTTACAACTTTTATGACCTTATAAACATAGGGCACTCATCAGGTCTTGATGTAGGTGGGCAGTCTTCATGTGTGACCTTAGCCACTCAGTGTTGGCAAGATCGACCACTGCCTTGTATCGCAGCCAGCTTTACCCTCATCTGATATTCACACATCTGCACTTTTCAGCAACAGAATAGTAACCAATTAAAACAGATCATGACTAATTCATTTTTCTGTTACCAACTCCAGGGCACTGAAGCCAACTGTAGCCCTGTTGATGTCACATTGGGAGAAATGAACTAACATGATGTCGATCGAGAAACTGCTCTCATCCTGACCTGTATCAGTATCAGACTCCATTCCTCCTATGCAAAGCAACAACAGTTTAGAATTTGTGAAATACTGATAATACGCACTAATTTAACTTTTATTTTCCTATGGTTTTAATTATTTATTCTTGGGATATTGGTGCCATTTGCAAGGACAACATGTATTGCCTATCAATAATTGCCATGAGAGGGGGTTGGTGAGCTGTCTTCTTGAACTGCTTTGATCAGTATGACATAGGTACACCCCAGTGCTGGGAGGAAAGAGTTCCAGGGTTTTCGCCTAGTGATAGCGAAGAAATCACAATGTATTTCTAAGTCAGGTTGGCATGTGAAGGTGGAGGAGATTTAGTTTGTGACTTTAGTTCTGTATCATTGCAATCCTATGATTGAGAGAATGAGAGGCCTGATCAAAGTTTGCAGCATGGTATTGCTGTACAGGTATGTATGACGTTAGGAAGTGACAAAAAAGAAAAGGAGTTTGAAGATAGGATGCTAAAATAAAATGGACTTGAAACGTTAACTCCATTCCCCGCTCCACAATTTCTGTTTTTGTTGTTAAACATAGGAAGGTAGCTACAATGGGAATGGGCTAAGTGTAATTATTTTGAGGAGGATAAGTGATGCCAACAGTTTCTTGAAGTGTGCAGAACCATATGTTATCTGAGGAAGTCATTTACAACATTCACTTGAGGGAAGCAGAGTTTTCTGGGGTGGAAATGGGTAGCTAGCAATTTGATGGGAATGTAAAAAAGAAACAAAGTTGCTGGAAAAGCTCAGCAGGTCTGGCAGCATCGGGGCATTGGGTGGCACAGTGGCTCAGTGGTTAGCACTGCAGCCTCACAGCGCCAGGGACCCGGGTTCCATTCCAGCCTCAGATAACTGTCTGTGTGGAGTTTGCACATTCTCCCCGTGTCTGCGTGCGTTTTCTCCAGGTGCTCCAGTTTCCTCCCACAGTCCAAAGATGTGCAGGTTAGGTGGATTGGCCATGTTAAATTGCCCGTAGTGTTCAGGGGTGTGTGGGTCATAGGGGGATGGGTCTGGGTGGGATGCTCCAAGGGTTGGTTTGGACTTGTTGGGCCGAAGGGCCCATTCCACACTGTAGGGAATCTAATCTGTGGAGTGATGGGAATGTAGTTAAGTGATTAGGAATTAAGTCTCAAAGACCATTTGAACTCAGAGCAGGGATAAGAGAGATAGGAGAAAATGGGAAAAACATGGATTCAGGGGCAATCTGATGGAAAGTTTCACTTGGTGGATAAGGGCTGCCTACATAGACGCTAATGCAACTGAATGGATGATCTTGATCTTAGAGGAAAAAAAGGTTCCTTGCACCTGTTGTTAAAGGTAAAAAAGACAGGGTTAGGAATTAAAGTTTCAGGGGGCAATTGAAAGAGTGAAAAAAGAAATGAAAAGTTATCTCTGCATTCTAAAATTATCCTAGAGTGCTGTAATGTTTAGGTAGAGTAGTTCGTGACAGTATATTACTTGATTTGAGAATTGTTAAGGAAGCTATATCAACTGCACACCAACTACACTCAAATCTAAGTCCATTGAATGGATGAAGATGGTAACCAGAACAGAGTGAATGAGTACAAGAGAAAGAGTAAACGTTGCGCTGAAGACATGGTATCGAAGGTGGCTGTGAGGAAATGGTTACAGAGCAATGTCTTTTGTTAAATTCATCCGCAGGATATGGCCATCACTCTCTAGGCCAGCATGTTTTGCCCATCCCTCAATCCCCAAAGGGCTGTTATGAGTCAACCATATTGCTGTGAGTCTGGAGTCACATGTAGGTCAGAGCAAATAGGGATGGCAGTTTCCTTCTCTAAAGGACATTAGTGAACCAGATGGGTTATCCCAACAGTTGACAATAGTTTCATAGTCATCATTAGACTCCTAATTCCAGATTTTTATTGAATACAAATTCACCATCTACTGTGGTACTGCAGAGGCATTGTGGCAATTATAGCCAAAGGCGAGAACATTGTAAGTGGGAGGACTGTATAGAAGGAAGTAATGGTTGTAAAAATATGGGGAAATTAGTAACTGATGGGAAGTGGTTGGAGATGACCTCACCCCATTTACTTTAGAAGAGTTTACTGCAGACTGTTGTAATTACTTATCATTGCCAAGCTGAAATATAGAATCTGATTTGATAATATATGCAATTATTCTGAAGTTATTCCATCCGTGCAACTGTGACAGTGTTTTCAAGCCGGATGCCAGAACTTGTAGACGACCCTTACAAATGATAAAAAATGTAAATAACATCATTGGGTAAGGGCAAAATATTGACAATGTGACAAGGAACTGACACTATCATGAAGCCTTTGTGAGATCAGAGTTGAAGGCCTAATATTGGCACAACGTCTCCCATTAGTGCTGCCTTGAACATTTGTAGCTCTTCTAACTAATGGTTAGCTGAAAGGTAAATAGGATGAGATCTAGAGAACTTGCTACACTACATTGAAGTGAATTGTGTTTTTGAGTTTCTGAATGGCTTCACTAACTGCTGTTCAATCAGGGGTCATTGAGTTAGCTCACTGAAATTGTCCGCAGAAATACACTTAAGGGCATTGGAATTTAAGAATGTAGGAATCTTTGAAACACCAGGATAAGGCCATGAGGTTCAACAAATCTGCCTTCTTTTGAATGATAAACTAACACCACCTTTCTCCTTCACACGGAGTTTCTCGACCCTCTCCAATCCCAGAGACACAGTAGACGCTTCATCAAGTATAATGGATCTCCGTTTTCAGTAATTTATTTCACATTTCTCGTACCATTAGCTTTCCTTCTTACACCAAGCTTTCAGCATTTTAATTTCCTTGCACTGATATCTGAATCCATTACAACAATGATAAATTTACCTGGAAAATCTTTGTTAATTTTTGTTCACAATTATTTATACTGTTCCTGACAATGATGGGAAATGGCAGATTCATTTGAACAAATCATTAAACAAACAAAAGCAAAATATTGTAAATGCAGGAGAAATTCAGCAGGGCTGTGGAGAGAGAAACAGAGTTAATATTTCGAGCCCAGTGTGGTGATTCTTTAGAACTGGCAGTGGATGCTACCTCAGTTAGGAATTATAAGTCTGATACCAATAGGGTTTCGCTAGACAAGGAAAGAAAAAAATATTGAGTCAAGCCAGCTGGATTGAGTTAACATACAAAATAGTCATAAACAAATTCTAGAACAGTTTCAGGCTGCACAAAATAAAGCAAGTAAACCATTTGATCCCTCGATCTTACTCTGCTCGTCAGATCATGGCAATCTATTTCTATTTCAAATTTCACATTACCGTCAACTCCTGATAACCTTGGATTCCCTTGCCAATCAAGAATTCATCCAAATCTGCCTCCAACTGTTCTAAAAATCCATCATCAATTGCCTTCCAAAGTCTCACTACTCTCTGAATGAAAAGCTTTGTCCTCAGCACTCTCTGGAAAGGGAGACACTTAATTTTACATAAAGATCTCAAGGTCTGGACTGACCCATAAAAGGGAAACCTCCTTTCTACATCCACCCTGTGAAGACCATTCAGGATTTTATACTTTGCAATCAAATCATCCCTCACATTTCTAAACTCCAGTGGAAACACGCCAAGCCTGTCCAGCCTATCCACATAAAACAACTCTACTTATTCCCAGGCATCAGTCTAGTAAACCTCTTCTGAACAACTTCCTGTTCATGTACATCCTTCCTCAATAAGGAGACCAAAACTGAACACAGTTTTTGAGATGTAATCTCATCAATGCTCTGTTTAACTGAAATATAACGTTCTTTCTTTTATGTTCAATTTCCCTGTTCATAAAGGAAAAAATATCCATTCACCTTCTTGATTACTAGCATACTCACTTTTTGTGCCGCAAACACACATATACCTAAATCCAGAGAAAATGGGAACTGCAGATGCTGGAGAATCCGAGATAACAAAGTGTGGAGCTGGATGAACACAGCAGGCCAAGCAGCATCTTAGGAGCACAAAAGCTGATGTTTTGGGCCAAGACCCTTCCTCAGAAACCGAAATGTCAGCTTTTGTGCTCCTAAGATCCTGTTTGGCCTGCTGTGTTCATCCAGCTCTACACTTTGTTACCTAAATCCACCAGCACCTTGGAATTCCACAGTCATTCTCCATTTCAGTGATCCTCTGCTTTTTCATTCTCACTGTCAAAGTGAGCAACATCATATTTTCCAACACTATGTTTTAACTGCAAGAATTTTGCTCAGTCATTGAATCTATCCATATCCATCTGCTAATTCCTTACGACTTCCACACAACATATTTTCCTACTGAGTGTGGTATTGTTTGTAAACTTAGCTGTTGTGTCTTCACTCCTCTCATCTAAGCCATTAATGTAAATTGTAAACAATGGAGGGTCCTGTGAGACTCCACTCATTATATCCTATCAATCAGACAGTGAACCATTCACACACACTCCGTATTTTCTGCCAGTCAGCCAATCTCTTACCCATTTGATTTGCTACCCTCTATACCATAAGCTTTTATTGCCTGCAATAATCTTTGATGTGACACCGTATTAAATGCTTCTGTAAACAAAAGTACAGTACATCCACAATGCAAGTTACTCCTTTAAAGAACTTGAATAAATTAGTTAAAGATTATTTTTCTTTGACAATTCCATGTTGACTTTTTTTTATTACCTTAGGTTTTGCTCTATGCACAGCAATAAATCTCTTTAATGACCAATTCTAACAACATACCCATAACAAAATCTGAGCTACCTGGCCAAAAGGTTCCTGTTTCTTAACTCCCTCTCTTCTTATATTTGCTACTTCGCAGTCTGATGGAACATTTCCAAAATCTGGGAACTTTTGGAATATAACACCAGTATCTCATTGGCAACCTTTGTTTTAACACCTTAGGACGAAATCCACTGGACCTGGATATCTGTCAGCTCACACTTCCTTCAGTTTGCCTAATACTGCTTCTCTTGTTATTGTGATTTGTCTGGTGATCTGTCTTATTTCATGCCCCAAATTAATTTGGGTAATAATCCAGAGTTCATGCCTTTCAGAATCAGAGCTTCTAGTTTTTAAATTTTGATGCCTAACTCATACACTCTGTGCAAAATGATCTTTCTTGTTCTTCCTATGTTGTTGATACCCATGTGGACCATAACTAGTGGATCATTATCACTCCCACTGCAAGTTCCTTTCAAGACCTGAACAGACATCCCATAACACAGCATCATGCAAGGAACACAACCTTCTGGAATCTCACTCTTTGCTGCAAAGAACAGTGCCAATCCTCTTCATTATGCTATCATCTACTGTGCTCCCCCACTGAATGGCTTCCTGTGCCATAGCACTACAATTAATTTATTCATCCAGTAGCCACCACTCTAATCCAAACAAGCTAAGAGAGCTTCAAACTAACTGAACAACTGCAGAGTCTGACACTCTTGTCCGAGTCACCTTGCCTGCCTCACTGACAGTCACATCATCCCGTCCATGACCACTGAGCAAATCAGAAGACACTAAGTGATGTAGCTGTTCCTAGTACAAAGTAACTTCCCCCCTCCTTGGTAATTTGCTGTGTCTGTAGTTCAGTCTGCAGCTCATAAACCTTGAGCTGAAACTATTTGAACATCAAACATTTACATGTTTAAACAGGATCCCAATGATATCCAGGAAATCTCACAAGCTGCAGCCTCCACACATCACCTCTCCAGCTATCTTTTATGGGTTTCAATCTGTTACTTAGTTATATTACTTATTTATTTACATTGGTTATTATTGGCCAGACTTTCAAAGGAGTGAAAACCTCATGCAGATTGG
The DNA here is from genome assembly GCF_030684315.1 of Stegostoma tigrinum. NCBI lineage: Eukaryota > Metazoa > Chordata > Chondrichthyes > Orectolobiformes > Stegostomatidae > Stegostoma > Stegostoma tigrinum. Next base: position 48,736,071 of record NC_081361.1, on the reverse strand, counting down.
TAACTCGCTCCCTTTGTTTTTAATAAAAGGAAAGAGCTCTGCATTTCTGACAGCATATTCTGTTTGGGGTTGCTTCAGAATTATGGAGCCTTATGTCTACTCTGTATGTTTCTTCTCAGGGCAGAATGGTTGGGGGAAGGCAAACCACGATCTCCCCTCTTTACGCAGCAGCCAACTGCTGGATTTGGGAATTTAATGGAGCACAGTCACAGACAGTCACTTTGACAACTACTGGCCAATGGTAAGCGCATGAGGTAATTGTGCAGCAGGATGCCAGGAGGGTATGGGCTAGGGTGTCAGCTAAGTAGGCTGCCGACTGGGTACGATGCCAGGATGCAAGGTGAAGGAGGTGAGGAGGGAAGTGAGTAAGTGATACCACGTTTAGGGCAGGGGAGGGTGGGAATCGGGTCTGGCTGGTGAGGATGGATATTGGTTGGGGGTGTATTAGGTCTTGCAATGGTGGTAAGGGGATTAACTTCTGGGGTCAGACAGAGACAGTTTGGGGAAGAAAGGTGTAGTTCTGGAATGGAGAATGGTTGGGCCCAGATGAATGAAGAGTATTCAGCTCCTGGGAGATAAGTGGGAGTGGGATATTTTGGAGGTAGGTTCTAGAGTGAGGGATGGAGTCAGTGTGCGAATTCTGACATAATTCCTTTGAAGTCTGCTACTTCCTACAGCGGCTAACTCCTTTCTCTACGGTAGGACAAGAACCAATTCCAATCATGTCCAACGAATCAATCCCTCTCTCTGACTCCCCAACTCAGGGTCCCCCTCTCATCCACTCCGTTAGGTGATTCTGACTCCTCAATCTCAGGGTCCACCTGTCGCCTGTTTCTCTGTGTGATGCTGACACCCTGTCTTGGGGTCCTTCTTTCGATTGTTCCTCACAGGTTTTGAGGGGCAGAAAACCGACAGCTATAAATTTTCTCAAAATCTTTTCTGTTTCCAATTGAAGCAATTTGAAACTTTGAGCTCAGGAATTATCTTATTCGTTATTCTCTGAAATCTATCCAAAATGGCAAGGTTCTTTCGAAAGCAACATTTCCAAATGGATAAGACTTTCCAGCCGAATGTGTTGATAATGGCAATGTAACCACGATGCCTGCTTGCCGTGACAGTCAGGGATGTAAAACACCAAGAACTCGCTAAATCCATCTGAAAAATACATGATTGGCTACTGCATGCAGCCAACTGGCAGGGTGGGCCTGTGGTGATGGTGGTGGGAAGGTGTAGTGGACTGTTTTTCTCACCCTGGTTTAGCGAATGGTGTGAACGTGAGGGAGTGGCCAGGAAGATTTTTGTATGGGTCTTGCTTTCTTACTGCTCCTAGTTTCATAATAATCATTGTCAAAAAAAAGTACTTTTGTTGAGAGGCCTTTAAGGTCCCTTTAAGAACTATAGATTTGCCCTTGCAATACCTGGGAAAAATTAACTGATATGCATCGTTCATTTTTATTTTAATTTCTCCTCAGACAGCTGGCATCATACAAAGTGCATGTGGCCTGCATTTACACATTTAAACAGACTCCTGCTTGCTTTGGCAAGTCTTTTAAGTGCCAGTTAAAAGCCTGCCTGACAGCTGATTCAATCAGATAGGTGTAAGTGGCCCTCACCAGATTCCCAAGTGCTCGCTCCCTGTTTTCTCAGGTGTGAAGCTGGTGACCTGTGTTTGAAAGCCTCACCCAATATTTCAAATCCAGCTTTAAGACTGGTTATATGGTTAAACTAGCTTGAATCAATTTGCAATGGAATGCCCTCAAGATATATTCCAGTATTTGATTAACTTTGGTGTATAATGTCATATTATCTGGATGTTTTTGATGAAGGGTTGATAACCACATCCAAAACCTATTCCACCTTTGTCAATAGGACCACAAGTGTTTCATGTTTCCTGGGCTAACATTATTGTCCATATTAAATTTAACCTGTTATTTAATTGTCCCCTTACTTATTTGACTCAAGTCCCTTTACAATGCTGTCAATTTCCCCTACATTAGTCACTTTATGATGTACTTTATAAATGCGATATTTAAAGAAACATTTCATAACTTTGCTGGATAACATCAGTAGCAACAATTGAAGAGAAACTCTGAGCTACTGCCTCCATACAGAATCATCCCCATTTATCATTATGACCTACTTTCCATAGCAGGCAAATCTTCAAGCCAGGTACCTATTCTGCAATTAGGCCAAGCAGCATCACAAGAACAAGAAGACTAATGTTTCGGGCCGAGACCCTTCATCAGATGAAGGGTCTAGGCCTGAAACATCAGCCTTCCTGCTCCCGTGATGCTGCTTGGCCTGCTGTGTTCATCCAGCTCTACACCTTGTTATCTCGGATTCTCCAACATCTGCAGTTCCTACTATCTCACATATTCTGCAATTACCTTCATAAATATTTATTTTCCTAAATACTTAATAAATTATTCTTTTGAAAACCTTCAAGTAAATTCCTCAAGGAACGCTTACAAATTCATGAGATGTGACTTATTGTCTGTAGATGCTGCTTGTCAGAAGCGCAATGATCACAAACTATGAGTTCCCAATGTTCAAATAATTGATCTTTAATTCTCTGACTCATATCTCAAACCTTATTTACACATCAAAATAACAATGGCTATTATATTGTGCTGTTGTGAAACACCTACTTTCTTTTTCGCCGGAGTCATACCAATTTCCTCATTCATTTCCTTGAGGATACTAAAGGTGTGTGCCATCTGGATCGATGCCCTCTTGACATTTAATTCCTTGTGTTTCTTTATAACACATGGTTTAATGACCTCTACATATGCTATAAATTTCCATAGCAGTTTGACTGGATCTGGAATTTGTCTTCTATCTTATTTGCAAAGATTGATGTGAAGAATTAATTCAGCATGTCTACCTTTTCCAGCTAGACACCCATCTGTTGTTGACTATTCCACCTACTTCATAATTAACCTTTGAGAAAAAAAATCTTTAAATCCTCCTTTCTTCTTTCTACAATCAACCTTTTAACTTTTCACTTGACCTTTAATAATTCTGAACTGATCTCTGTATGACTTCCAGCTTGCATTCATTTCAATGACTTGGTTTGTTTGGAGTATGAACATTCCATGCAGTTTGTACCTAGACTCTGTTGGTCTTCCTTAGCTATACATTGTCTACAATGGTAAGGGTATGGCAGCAGGCTTTTCACATGTTTCTGCTGATTAAACCTGGTTAGGGGAGGTATTTGATATCAACCCACATTCAATTAAATGAGATTGATGCTTCTCCGTGGAAGCTCGACTAAAATTCGGGACTTAGCAGAATGTTGGTGGTGGACTATAAACATGCATTTCCTGATTCATGGAGTTCAGACACACAGCAATAATATGCTGCTTTCATTCTTTATCTCCCTGACAGCATTTTTTTTACATTCTCTATGTGTCACTGCAGGGTAATAGTAATGAGGCATGCAAGCACAAAAACAAGGATTCAAATTAGGCTGATCTTAGCTTGAGCAGTTTTAGGCATACTCAAGTATTCCATTTCAGCCCTGGGCAAGGACAAGGAATAACTAAGCAGTATTCCCACTTCTGATCACTATTTCATAATTCGTTCTGCAGAGTGTGAGTGTTGGAAGGAGGTGGTAAAATGTTGTGTTGTGATAGTCCCCACAGGAAACTGGCAGCAATTTCTGTTTAGGATCAGAGATGAATGATAGTGATGCACAAAGGAGTGATGCACATGTGTGCATTTTCAAAGAAGCAAGAATATTATTTAGCAAGCACTCTGACATGAAGGTAGTGTCTGTTTAATGTTTTGTGAAGCAGTTGTATGTTTCCATTGGCTGGTGTGTTGGTATGTAACATTTGTCAGTTCATGAATACACTGAACATGCCATGTTTAAACATCGAATTAAATACTTACTTTGGCTCCTTAAAGTCTCCGAGGCCAAGGTAAATGGGGCATCCTACCTAGTTAGTGATCCTATTGGTCGTGATTACAAGCTTTGACTCGCTTGCTGTGTGTTGCTGTTACCGGCTTCTTCCCTCATCCATGTTGAAGCTTTATTTGATTTGGTTGGATTTGAATCATGCAACGTTTTCACTGCTAGGAAAAACCAGTAAACTTGCAGGGTTGAAAGCAACCATTTTAAAAAGTGCTATGCAATCTCCTGCTCAGAAACCACAGGCATGGCATAAATGAAAGTCATTAGCAATTCGGTTACTGTCTTTTTCCACTGCTTCACTTGGAAACAATAGCAGACTATTCTGTCATTGATGATTCCTGCCAAGCCCTCGGGTCATTTGAGGCCCTTGATAGTACAAATATTTTGGCTTGAACTCGCCTAGGTACCAACTTAAGTAATCTAGATTCCAGAGAGTTCTAAATATTGGAAAGTATTTCTGCCAGTGGGGAAATTTTCATTGAGAGCCAAAGATTCCTATTTAAACTGATTTTCCAAAACTGGTGGGTTGAAATGTTCAGATCTTATTGTGACAATGTCTCCCAGCTTCCTTTCCATCTTTCAGAGGAATGCGATTGGAGTCGTGTTAGCAATTTGCACAGCGGCAGCAGGGATGGAATAAACTATTAAAAGGGAAATACAAGTTGAGTATTCACCATCTATATGTCTAAAAGCAGAAGAGACCTAAAAACAGTAGGTCTTTTTGAACAGACCTGTGGTCATCTGACTATGGGCCTTTGAGAAAAAAAACTTCGCTTTTGGTCTGTCCACGTTAAACAAAGCTTTTCTCCCCAAAGGAACTGAATAGACTATAATGATCCCAATAACCAGTTGATTCCGAGGTTTTCAGATGAAGATTTTGAAGTGTAAGAGTGAAGTTGACAGGCTATTTACACCCAACACCAGAAACAACTTAGCTTAGGGGAAGGAGAATGCAGCAAGAGGTCACTGAGGTCAGCAACTGAACGTGCAATCATTACTGAAATATCCAGAATCATGAGATCCTCAAAAAAAGGCATAAAGGTAAGGGAAAGGGCCCTTTTAGAATTGTACCGCAGATGAATAGCCAGAATACTAAGGAGCATTAAAGTGCCTTCCCAACTGAAGTGATGTGGGACTCCTTTCGGTTTCCCAGCTAGTGATTAAACTCTGTCACCAACATTAAATTCAATCCATAGTGTAATTATGGCACAAAAGGAAGTCAGTTGGTCTGACAGGTCTATGCCAGCTATTTGAAATTAATCTTAGACTCCCACTCAATCTTTGCTTCCTTCAAGAATCCATCTACTTTCATTTTGAATTCATTGACTTAGGAAGTGAGCCCTTGTTGTCAACTCGCTACAAAAAGGTGCTTTCTCACATGTGAGAAAGCACCTGCCTTGTTCCTGCCTTTATTGACTAAAGCCTTAAATTTGTGTCTACCTTGTTCATGTATCATTGGCTAATAGGAGCAGCTTTACTTTGTCCATTTCAGCTAAACATGTTAATATTTTGTAATTCTCTATTAAACCTCCATCAAATCTCATCTCAGTCTTCTTTGCACAAAGAAGGATGACACCAGCTTCTCCAACTTAAGCTGGTTGCTGAATCCCACAAGACTGAAACTATTGTGTTCAAGCTCCTCTGCATCCTTACTTCCTTACATCCTTTTAGAAATGGAGCAGCTTCTGCTAGCTGCAATTCCCCAGAGCTTTATAAATGTTCAGCATAACCTCTCTGTTTTCCTGCCTGATGCCTCAAATTAGTCCCTGTGTTTTACTCATTTCTGAATCCTGTCACATCAAAGATCTACACACATGAACCCCCAGATCCCTCTGCCCCTGCACATTTTTTAGAAGTCTGTTATTGTTAAGTCTATATCACCTCTTCCAACCCTTTCTGTGTAAATACATCTTCTCACGCTTCTGTGCATTAACTTGAATAACTGTGAACTTGATTGCTAGTCATTTGGTATCTTCCCTACTGTGACAGTTTTACAAGTTTGGTATGGTGACAGCACTAGACAACCTAGCGCAATATAGTCTGGGTGCTGCTGGAGCACTGGCCAAATTCGACCAATGTCTCAGTGCCACATTGGAAACTCAGATGAAGTTCATGAGATCCATGCCTGCTGCCATGCAGGCTCTGAAGCTGCAGGTTCTGATGTTGAATGGGGAGGCAGGCTGTAGCAGGTTTTTGAAATTATGTACTCCTGTAGATTACTGAGGTGCTGACCCTTGGGAGCAGTGGTATCACTGTGGAACCCAAAACTCCTGTCCTTTCTCAGGTACATAGTGCTACTCTGTTATGTGACTGACATCACTGCTGTCATTATCAAGGCAGTTTGAAATTGTTCAAAGCCCAGAAGGGAAAAACTGTGGATGCTAGAAATCTGACCACAGAAAGTACTGGAAATACTCAGCAGGCCTGGCACTTTTGTGAAGGGAGAAACTGGGTTAACATTTCAGGTTTGTATGATAAAGAATGTGACCTAAAATGTTAACCCCGTTTCTCTTTCCATAGCGGCTGCACCATGTGCTTGTGTTACCAGCATTTTTATGTTCAGTTAAGCCACTTGAGGATATCCTTCAAGTTCATCTTCAGACTTCCAGTGAAAGATAGCAGCCTTCTAGGCCAGACATGGGTACCTACACAATATGCATTAAAGCAATGCAAAAGAATGAAAAGATCATTAATAATGTGCATTATTGAATGCATTGTTGGATACAGGCTTTAATGATGAGGTTTCTCTGGGTGGCATTTCTGGTTGGACATGGCAATGCAGTAGTGGGCCAATTAACATGTATGTAAGGATAGGGAATGGCGATCAAGTGAGAAAGTGAAATGGTACTGGAAGGAAAAGGAGCACATCACTGAGTTAGAGATTTATGAATGCTAGGCAATGTCTGGTTATTCTAGTAACATGTTGGATAGGGCAGAGCCTAAGAATGCTGTCCGTATGGAATTCCAAAAAGCATTTAACGCGGTTGAGTAGGAACAAATAAAGCAGATGAAAATGGATGAAACCTTACAGCGTGTGTTGGAGGGGTAATTGGCAGTTTGTAGGGGTAAAATAAACATTTTTATTACAGGAAAACAATGTGGATGCTGGGATCTGAAATCAAAACAAAACGAGTGCTCCTGGTAAGTTGGTTCCAATGCATTTGGCTCCTGTTTAATAAAAGGCAAAAACGACTTCAGCTCCGTGTCTCTTTTTAGCAATGTTTAATTACATTGTTATCGGCTGCATCTTACTGATGATATTCTCCATGGATCTGCATTTGGATTTCAGCTTTTCACTATATTTACCACTGTCTTGAATAAATGCCTAAAAATTTTGTATCCAAACTTGTAGGCAACACCAACTTTGAGGCAGGCAGCAAACAATTATGCACGGTTCACGGGCAAGTTAAACGAATGAGCAAAATCAGAGCCAAATCTTTCATGGGGTAAGTTAAGAAACAAATTTATGCACAATGGGTATAATAAGTTTGGAACTGTTTTGTGCAAAGAACAGTTGATGCCAAATCAATTGTTAATCTTATACACAAGTTTGATCATCCTTTTTGTTTACCAAAGGTATTAATGGAGATTGAGCAAAGATAAAATAGGCAAAAAAAGGTAAAGTTACCTTAATCCCAGAGGACCATAGGGCTGCTCTCTCATTAGAGAGAGCTAAGTGGTGATGGTTTAACCTTAGGGTCACCATTCCTCAAAGATGAGAAGGAGAATCCTTCATTGTAACCTCAGCCCATTAAGTAATGGCAGCACAGTGGCTCAGTGGTTAGCACTGCAGCTTCACAGCACCAGGGGCCTGAGTTTGATTCCAGCCTCAGGTAACTGTCTGTGTGGAGTTTGCACATTCTCCCAGTGTCTGCGTGGGTTTCCTCCAGGTGCTCCGGTTTCCTTGCACAGTCCAAAGATGTGCAGGCTAGGTGGATTGGCCATGCTAAATTGCCCCATAGTGTTCAGGGGTGTGTGGGTTATTGGAGGATGGGTCTGGGTGGGATGCTCCAAGCGGCGGTGTGCACTTGTTGGGATGAAGGCCCTGTTTCCACACTGTAGGCCATCTAATCTAACAGATCAGCTCTGGTCTCATTGAATGGCTTGGAGGTTAACTAGCCAAATCCTGTTCCTATGCTACTATGAAGCTGTGGCACATTATTTTCAACATGACAATATTTGAAGCTATGCACTTCTAATTCAAAGAAGGCAAATTTGAACATTTTCTTAATTTGAGAAACTAGGAGCTGTAGAGGAGCTAAGACATGTTTATAATCACTTAAAGCTCCTGGTCTCATACAAAATGTAATCAAAGTATCAAATTGAATATTTCCCTTTATCTCAACAGGATTGTCACACACAGATTACTGCTACATTCTTTCAGTAAAAAGAAGCTAATTTAAGATTTTATTTATTGAGCTACTTATGTACCACCAATTCTTACTATCCTGGACTTTTTGTACTTTAATTATTTGGAAGTTATTCTGCAGGTCCAAGAGGAAAATCATATTAAAAATTCAGAACTTATCATTGATATTGTATTGGTGTTGTAGGATTGCATGATAATACTGTAAAGATAGTTAATCCTTTAACTTCACAAAATTAGAAACAAAGAAAGCTGGCAAACGGGAATAGGTCAGATTGGGATGTCTGCTCGGCACAGAGTGTTAGACCGAAGAGTCTGTTTCCATGCTGTGTAACTCCCTGACTTAGTGACTCTTCTGTTTATAGAATTCAACAGTTAAAAATCAGTCTTCAATCCTACAACTGTAGCCAAGCATCCTTACACTGGGAAGCAAAATGGATATTAGCCAAGGTTTTTGCTTTCAGTTGCTTTCCAGTGACTGGACTTGGAACACGCATAAGCATGGATATGGACAAGGATAGAAGAAAGTATGGCTGTGACGTTTCTGTGGTAGACTAGACTGCCAACACTGAGAGGATAATTTTGTTTTTGGGCCACACTGTGAAAGGATATTATCCATATGTCATTTCTGTTACAGGCCTCTCCTGACTTTCAGATCAATGAAATCAATACGGCCCCAGTCCATGGCTAGGCTGAGCTTGCAAATTCAGGAGAGGTAAATGAGAGGAGGAGGAAGAGGAGGGGAGGACAACTTTGCAGCAAAGAGAAAGACACAGGCCAATTTAAGTTAAAGATAACTAAAGTAAACACTATACTGAGCCTCAGCGTTAATAAAAACCTTCACAGCCTACAAATTCTGGCTTTGTTAGGAAAAGCAATCAATTTCAGTTCTGTTAATACTTTATTTTTGCTTTGAAGGGCTGTTTTGACTTTCAAACAAATGCCTCAAGCATAAATATTTGCATTGCAGGATTTAAACCCACCACTGCTAAAGCACAAATGCTGAGAAACCTAAAACCATGTCCTTCTAAGGACTCTGATGGTAACATACACACAGTCTAACAGGCTTCACTAACCCTGCTGATGATAGATTCCCCAAGTGTTTGCGAAACAGAACAAGTGTAACATGAGCAGAATTTCACTGTGACTCCTTAAATCACTTTTGTGTCTCAAATATACTTCACTTTTCTTCTTTGCAAAGTGCCTATGAGCATCTCCTTTTAACAGCTAAGAAACAATTGCAACCTCATAAATTAATCTTTGGTATTGTTAATATCTGTTGCTGTAAGCATGTTTTCAGAGCAGTAAGATAAAATATTTATCTAGTGTCTTTCCTGAAGGCTTTAATTTACTTTGTATCAGTGCTTAGACCAAACCACCATATTCTTGCACCAGTTTAGTGTCTATCTTACATAGAAATCACAGCATAGAGACAAATCCATACCAGTTCTAACACTGTACAAAGCCACCTCCCATCTTATCAGTTATTGATTTTACATTAATATTACCCCTGACTGAGTTGATAGCACTTTTAGTTCTGAGTCTGAAGACTGTGCACTTGCAGTCCCACATCACCCCTTCTGTTCCAAACTAATCCTAATAGACATGGGCAAAGTTTCCATACAAATTTCATCAGCCTTTTTTATTGGCTTGTGTTATGGGATACACTAGCTAGGACAATATATCTTCCCTATTGCAAATTACCTTAGAGAAGGTGGTTTCTTGAACCAGTCTTGGATTGCTGTTGGATCCTCTAGCAGCCACTTGCCAAAGTTATGCTGAGAATATACTGTAAGGCTCATGAATTGATCAGTCTAGATGCAGTCTAGATACACTCAGGGAGAATAGATTTGCTCTGAATTCAGGTGCACATAGCTTTGTACCCAAACACTAATTGGAACAGAACCAAAATTAACAGCACAGGTAGTTGATAACGAAGTGTGAAGCTGGATGAGCGCAGCAGGCCAAGCAGCATCTCAGGAGCACAAAAGCTGATGTTTTGGGCCTAGGCCCTTCATCAGAGCCTCCTGAGATGCTGCTTGGCCTGCTGTGTTCATCCGGCTTCACACTTTGTTATCTTGGATTCTCCAGCCTCTGCAGTTCCTACTATCTCTGAGCACAGATAGTTGAGTTCCCTCGAAAAACACTCAGGAGAAATGTATTAGCAAACACAAAGTACACCAAATAGATGAGTAGCAATTCTGCATTTAGGTTCAGCAAACGAGGCTGGGCAGGTGTTAGAGCTTCAAAGAAAAAATAATTTAAGGGCTAATGTTCACAATCCAATTGATTTTCAGTGTAATTATGGAAAAGGGCAAACAATAGCCCGGAATAAACATGAAGTAGAGTCAGTTAGTGATGCTGCACCCTGGAGTGACCTGTGTGTTTTGGGTCCAGGAGTTATTTCTAGTGTGTGGAAGCCTATTCCAACCCTGGAAATCAATGCAGAGAGGACCTGACAGGATGCACAGGCTGAGCCAGCAAGTGCTGCCAATCATGAGATTCCCGGAGACCTGACTGACCTAGAGCCCACCATGGGTGATCTGCCACAGAACATGAACCCTTGGTGAAGATATCAGCATACCTCAGAGGCTGAGAAGGTCCTTTTAAGCAAATGCAGGCTGTCACTCCAATTTTTACCATTTGACTGAGAATGCCGTCATTACTGAGGACACACACATTCTAACTACCATGGTACAACCGATCCTGCTAATCACACAACTACTGAGCAAATGGTCACTGTGTGCTCTGCGTAGGTTCTTAGATAACAATTCTCAGGCAAAAAAGTGCATAATGCAACCAGCAGCTGTAGGAGGCAGTGTTGAGGGAGGGCAGCTGGAACCATTGAATGGATCCTCCGAAAATGCCAAAATGGGGGCAGAGTAGGATGCTCCAATCAGACCTTCACTGCTCTGCTCATTCTCTTTTTTGGCCCTTTTTACTTGAGTTTTTTTTAAACTTACTCAGAGGGGATTGGAGGAGGTAAGTCCCAGGCTGGAGCTGCCACAGGGAGGCGAAACCCAGGCTGGAGCTGCTGCGGGGAGGTGATTCCCAAGCTGGAGCTGCCGCGGGGATGCGGGTCCCTGCCTGGCACTGCTGCAGGGAGGCGATTCCCAGGCTGGAGCTGCCGCGGGGAAGCGATTCCCAGGCTGGAGCTACCGCGGGGAGGCAAGTCCCAGGCTGGAGCTGCCGCAGGGAGGCGATTCCCAGGCTGGAGCTACCGCGGGGAGGCGAGTCCCAGGCTGGAGCTGCCGCAGGGAAGCGATTCCCAGGCTGGAGCTACCGCGGGGAGGCGAGTCCCAGGCTGGAGCTGCCGCGGGGAGGTGATTCCTAGGCTGGAGCTACCACGGGGAGGCGAGTCCCAGGCTGGAGCTACCACGGGGAGGCGATTCCCAGGCTGGAGCTGCCGCGGGGAGGCAATTCCCAGGCTGGAGCTACCGCAGGGAGGTGGGGCCTTGAGATTTGAAGCCTGGTGCAGTCTGGAGGCTAAGTGCTGACAGAGACAGCAGTGAAAGGATTGCAAATCAAGTTTTTATTCCCTTTTTATTCATATGCTGGGCTTTTATTTAATATTCTTTCAATTTTGTACCAAATATTTAAGTATCTGTACCTAGGTATCTTGTACCTAAGATGAAGCCATAAACGATGACATTGCAAACTTTTCACTGTACTCATTTGCGTGCACATGATGGTAAAGCTAATTCAATTCATTCATTCCTTAGAGGAAAACACAACTTTCAGGAAGGAAGCTTCATGAGTAGAAGGGGTCAGACAAAGAAAGAGTGTAAACCCCAGAGTAAAAACAATGTCTTTCTTGTTTAACTCTAATTTCCTTCCATGTTTGTGATCACCTATTGCCATTGGAATAAAGAATCCCAGATCTATGATGTCCAGGCTGCCTGTGTGTTCAACTCTCTGATCGCACAAAGATGCTCATCAATACATAAAGAACAAACAGATAAGTAAGGAATAATCAGACCAATTAGAGACAGAAAAGTAATCTGTGGCCTAGACAAGGGCATGATTGTTCTTGACTACTTTGCAACAGAATTCACAAAAGAGAGGAACATTACTTGTTTTTATCTTCATTCATAGCACATGGATATTGTTGGCCAGCTCGGTGTACGTTGTCTTTCCTGAATTGCCCAAAGGGCAGTTGAAAATTAACCACATTGTTGTTGGTCTGGAGTAACATCTTGGCCAGACCAGGTGAGGATGGCAGATTTACTTCCCTAAATAACATTAGTGAATCAGATGGGTTATTCCTGGCCATTGGGAGTTGTTCCATGGCCTTCATCCCAGAATTTCTTTCAGAGAATTTAAATTCTAACAATTGCCACAATATGATTTGAACTTGGGTTCCCAGGAGATCATCTGGGTCTTTGGATTAAGAACCCAGTGATTATATCATTAGACCATTGCCTCCCTATGGTGGTTGAGGAGGTATGTGAAATATTGGATGGTATATCGTAGTAACAGAGGAAAGAAGAGACCTCCCTTTTAAGATGGAGACAAGAAGAAATGTTTTCTCTCATCAGATCATTAGTTTGGAATTTTCTCCCTCAGAGAGCAGTGGAAACAGAGCCACTGAAGATGTTAAAGGCTGAATAAGTTAGTTCTTGATAGATAAAGAGATTAAAGGGCAGGAAGTACAGGAATTTACAGTTGACCAGTTTGATGGACTACAAAACCTTTGGCCTGCTCTACACCTCTGTGAGGCAGCACCATCAGGGGAATAGGGTGAAATATAAACAAGATATTGATTAAAAATAATGTGCTAGTTGTTAGTCAGCTGGTAGCACTGTCGATTCTGATTTACCAAGTTTTGGGTCGATGTCCCACTGAATGGCTTAAATACAAAAATCATGGCTAATGTTCCAGGCTGGGAGCACTGCATTGGCAGAGGGGCTGTCTTCTCAGTGAGACCTTAAACTGAGACTTCTGTCAAATTAATACTGCATAATAATTAGTAAGATTACAATCACATAATGTTGTATAACAGCCGCAGAAGCCCAGCCTGATTGTAATCAAATTTCAACGAAATAATCCATATCTCAGATTTCAACCAGTTGGAGCATGATTGTGATAATAAGTTTTACAGTAAATGTAAAAGAATGTATCGCTTTGGCCAGGCCAGTCGCTGTTCCAACAGTGAACAAAGCTTAAAAATAAACAGAGAGTGAATTGGCTCTCTTAGTCATTTTCAATGGGGCTTGCTTCCTATTCGTAACATCCATACCTAAGCAACTCATCCTTTCTACTCCAAACTGGAACATAAAGCTTTGCCAACAACAATGGAACAGCTTCACAAAGGAGCTGGACAAATGTTTTGCAGTAAGTGAAACTGGGCTGGTGGGGTGAGGTGAGATGGGGTGGGTGGTTTGTTACACAGATAGAATGATAGCATGACATAATCAATGGGGCACGGTCATTGTTGTTTTAGAGATGCTGCGTTACAGTAGGGGGATATTGCACATAAAGTACAGCAGACCACAGTTCAGTTGTAATGAGATGAGAAAGTGTGGGGGTTTTAAATAAGAATCACTTTGTGTGTGGCATCACTGGCAAACAGTATTTATTGCTTAGACTGAGCTGTTCTTGAGTGAGCTCCCTTCTTGCCCTGCTACAGTTCTCCTAAGATACTCATATGCGCGGGTTTCCACAATTTTGACCCAGCTATGATAAATGTTCAACTTGGGACAGTGCCTGACTTAAGGGGTACAAGGAAAGAGTTGTGCTCCCTGAGCTGCCTTTGCTTTCCTTTGTTGTTGGTGGAACTGGTGGGTTCAGAGATGCTGCTACACAAACTGTGCTGATTTACCGCAGTCCTCCCTGTGGATAGTGGGCACTGTGGTTATAGAAAGATGTGCTAATCAACAGGTTTGCTTGATCCAGAGGAGCCTGGGGCTCATTGAATTTCCTTGCTGCTGCAATCATCCAAGATTATTGGAGAATTATTTGTTCACTCTCATAATCCATGTCTTGGGGCTTTGGTACACATCACAATGTACCCAACCACGCTGTTCTTATATCTGCAGCATTTCCGTTGCTGGTCTCAGTGAATTTTCGTTCAGTGATAATGACAAGTTCAGCATTGATTAGCAAGGGGAGGTGCAGGGACTGTCATTGGTTGAAGGAAGTTGTTGCCTGACATTAGTGTGGCATGAATATTGTTGACTACTTGTAAACCTAGAACCATCCATTAAGTCTTGCAGCATGTGGGCATGAACAATTTAACGAAAAATTATGGAATTAAATTGCCGACAGTGCAATCAGCAACAAACATTCCCACTTCTGACGTTGTGAGTTTGATGTCATCTCTGAAGCAGCTGAAGAATAGTTGGGTAAGGAAGTAAGTATGAGCAACTCCTGGCCATGATGAGCATCCAACAGCAATAACTAGATATTTTCACATCCAGTTTGTTTCCCCTAATTCTCCTTTGCTGTGCATATTTTGTTTGGTGCACAGCACAGATGCTGTAAGATGCTACATTGCTGAGCAATCATACATCTTGAAGTGGGTGCTTGACATGCGTGGCCTGTTTGACCCATACGTACTGTGTTCCTGATTGCTGCGAGTCTGAGCACATTAAGAGGGAACGTTGGACACCACATACTGAAAAGTTCCATAAATAACAATGAATTCAGTTTTACTGAAGCTCCTTGATGCCATATTGGATCAAAAATTGCCTTGATGCCATTGGCAAGTGCTCTTGCCTCATGTCTGACATTCATCGCTTTTATCCATGTTTCAATTGAAGTTGTAATAAGGTCAAGAGAATAGTTGATCTCAGTAACTGCAGCTTGTTGACTCCTCCCATCATGTTGCTAATGATTGTAGCGAAACAGCAGCAACTGGCCTTGCTGCTTGATGTGGTCAAATTTTCAAGACATTTTTCTGCATCATTGTGGAGATTCACATGTTAGTGCCACACCTGTACAAGTAGCTTGGTCAGAGACTTAAGCATCTCTTTTCTACATGTCTTCACCAGTACAGCCTTTGCTGTGTGAACTGGGTTCAGTTATTTATTGTTGTCAAGTGGAATGAGTGACTGAAGACTAGAATCTTTGGTGATGGAGGCCTCAGCACGAGATCGAGAGGTCGAGTACTTGTCACTTCTGGATAAAGGCGACTACAACTGCATCGAGCCTGGCCTTTTACATTATGAACTTTTTTTTCATATTGCCATAAAATAGTAGTTAATGCACCATCTTCTTTACTTTCTGCACCAATAGTGCATTAATACTAATATGGGTGAACAACACAAGGAGAAGTTCTCCTCAACTTTCTAAAGAATGACTCCGTTTCACTTTCAGCCTAGCCACCCTTGGCTGTCAAAGTTGGATTTGAGCTAATGTGATTGTTGTCAAAGTCAATACTGAGCAAGATTCAGGCTGTGCTCCAGGGACTATTTTGTTTGCTTTTTTTTTTGCGTTCTTGTGGCATATAGAAATGTACCACTCCAGCGGAAATCCAAGCCCCTAGTTTAATCAAACTTGCATTAGCATAGAGTTTCACTCTGGTCTTTCCTCGTCTTGTCTCTTTGTCGCTTTTTCTCATTCAAAATTTGACATGTTATTAACACTACCAGCATCTCAGTCTCGCACGGTATCATTTTGTTTACGGAAGGTTATCCTCCTCATGCTAAAACATGTAACTGCCATTCAGCAAGGTTTTTTTCCTCTCCATTTGCTTGACTTCTGACATTTTTGAACAGGAGGAAAAACAAAACAATCAAGATAATTTACTAAAATATGTACATATACTTGTTTCATATTCTAGGTCTTTAGTGCCACCTGGTGGCAAACATCATATTGAGATATTCACTGCTGCATTGGGTTAATGTGCCCTGAATGCCTGGCATTTTTGTTGCAATAGTAAACTTGGGAGGGGGTGCTGTAGTCTGAGCTGTGCTGTCATTGTGGTCAAATAAAGTGTTACAAAGGCACTCTGAAAACTTCACTTAGGACTTCTGATACTGTGCTGGCAAAATCAACCAGGTAAAAAGAAAATGGCAAAGTAAAAATTGCCTCCTGGAAAATCAACCACACAGAGTCAGGAGAAAAAGCCTGCAACTCATTCAGAACTCAGTTGAATGCAGGATCCTGGGTTTCCAACAAAAGAAGTTTGTGAATACTTATCAGCCTTAGCAGTGCAAACCTCCCAGATGATGAGCATTGTCAGCTTTACTTTAAGAGATAAACCAGGAAATATGAACAGCCTCGACAAATTTAAAGGGGCACCATCTTTATCCCAAAACTATTCTGAAGCCACCATTTTGTTAAAAACCACTCCAGGGTGAGGCTAGGGGAGTGAACGTAGCAAATTTTTATGCAGGCTACTGAAGAAAATATCTAGCAGGTGGGTTAGGGACATGGAAAAACAGTTCCATCTGGAAAAGTGTAAAGAAAAATACTTTAGAAATAAACAAAGAAGAAAATAAAGTAACCAATCTAAGTAAATCAATCAAGATTTGGGAGCAAAAAGGTGGTTTCATTTGTAGTCATCTGTATTTTGCATCTGTCTACACTGCTGAGGATGTACCAGCAAGGAAGTAGAGGAAGAAATGATTTTAGATAGGATACAAATGGAAGGAGGTGATAGAAGTGTGCAGGTCCTCAAAGTGGAAAGATGATGAAAAGCTCATCAATCTGTAAGGTTACTTCTCCTGTCCACTTCCAAGATGCTTCCAGACTTACTGAGTATTTTTGACCGTCTTTATTTTACAAATTTTAAAAATTACATTGAATTTAACGGGATGAATCCCACCTTTGAAGAAAATAAGGAGAGATATTACAATCTTCTAATCCCTTTAGGTATGAGTCGTCAAAAGACCAGGAATTATACATTTTAAACCCTTGTTTGAGGCTTTATAAAGCTCTAGTTAGGCCCCATTTAGAATACTGTGTCCAGTTTTGGGCCCCACGCCTCAGGAAGGACATACTGGCGCTGGAGCATGTCCAGCGTGGATTCACACGGATGATCCCTGGAATGGTAGGCCTAACACACGATGAACGGTTGAGGATCCTGGGATTGTATTCATTAGAGTTTAGAAGGTTGAGGGGGGAATCTAATAGAAACTTACAAGATAATGTAAGGCTTAGAAAGGGTGGATGCTGGGAAGCTGTTTCCGTTAGGCAGGGAGACTAGGACCTGTGGGCACAGCCTTAGAATGAGATGGGGTCAATTTAGAACGGAAATGAGGAGACATTTCTTCAGCCGCAGAGTGGTGGGCCTGTGGAATTCATTACCATGGAGTGCAGTGGAGGCCGGAACATTAAACGTCTTCAAGGCAGAGATTGATAATTTCTTGATCTCACAAGGAATTAAGGGCTACAGGGAGAGTGCAGGTAAGTGGAGTCGAAATGCCCATCAGCCATGTTTAAATGGCGGAATGGACTCAATGGGCCAAATGGCCTTACTTCAACTCCTATGTCTATGGTCTTATGGTCTAAACACAAATGGAGAAGCATAAAACTTGGTAGCTACAGGTCAGTCAGCCTAACAATGGTAGTGGGAAAACCTTTAGAAGCAATAATCGCCGACAAAATTAACTGGCACTTGGTAAAAATATGGGCCAATAAATAAAAGTCAGCATGGATTTATTAATGACAATTTTCAAGTTTGACTAATTTGATTTATTTTACTTCTTCAGTGACCCAACAGAAGGTGGATATTATGCATATGGACTTCGGAAGGACATTTGTCAAAGTTCCGCATTAATATTATTGTTAGAAAGATTTAAGCCCATGGAATTAAAAGAATAACAACAGTGTTGACACAAAGCTTGTTAATGAGCAGGAAGTGAACACGAGTGGTAAACAGTTGCTTTTCAGAGTGATCTGGTGAAGGTAAGGACACAATATAGTTTCCCATGGGCAGCATTAGGACAACTTCTTTGATGTGTTTGTTACCCGGAATTAGATAAATAGAACATAACTCAGAAATGGATTAAACAAAGAAAGCCAAAAGGATTGAATAAATGTGCCAAGACAACTTTGTGATTCCTTTTTTTAATGTTAGTTGTCAGTCTCTTTTCACAATCCTATATACTGGGTTCTTTTTTCTACATCCCTTCTGACCTTCTATACTAAGCCAGGTTCTCAATTGTATTTTGTACCTGACACCTGTCATAAACTCACAATTTCTTTCCCAGTTTTAATTTCTATCTCTTTCCTATCCAGATAGCACTGGATTTTTTTTGTCTCTTCTTTCTCTTTTGTAACTGTGCCTGAATGAACCCCTCTGTGAAGGTAACTCACAGTTCAACTCCAAGGATTTCCCATCAAACTCTGACTCCCGTCTGTCTGGCCCCGCTCCACACTTGCACCATTGATGTCAGCTCTCCACAGTTAATTATTCTTACTTTGTACTGTTCTTTCCTCTTTTCCACTGTCATCCTAAATGATGACATGTCCTTTAAATGATCTTCCAACTGACACTACATGTACTTAGCCCCTTTCATACCCAATAACCAGGTCTAACAGCATGTCCTTTCTCATTGGACTGGATACATACTGCTGGAGCAAATTCTCCCAAAACACTATCAAGAAACATTTGTCCTCTCTACCTTTTATACTTCCACTAACAACTCAAATACAGACTCAGGGAAAGGCCTCCATGTTAACTACTCTTATAATGTCTGCAGCTCTCTGTAATTCTGTAGAATCATCACAAAATCCCCACAGTGTGGAAACAGGCCATTCAGCCCAACATGTCCACACTGATCCTCCAAAGAGCATCCCACACAGACTCACATCCCTGCCCTCAAACCCCACATTTCCCATGGCTAATCCACCAAACTTACATATCCCTAGAAGCTATGGGCAATTTAGCATGGCCAATCCACCTAAACCTACACATCTTTGGACTGTGAGAGGAAACTGGAGCACCTGGAGGAAACCCACACAGACAGGGGAGAATGTGCAAACTCCACACAGATAGGTGCCCAAGACTGGACTTGCACATGGGTCCCTGGTGCTGTGAGGCAGCACTGCTATCCACTGAGCCACCGTGCCACTAAGTGCAATTCACTTGCACATTTGTTCCTCTCCATCGTACTCACAAGTTGGTGGCCTGTAAATTACACCAGGAAATGTAATTCCAACTTTCTTGATCCTTAGCTCAAATGAGAATGATTCTGTCCTTAAATTCACAGGGATATTGTTTTCTGCAGTCCTGCAATGCTCTCCTTAACTAATAAACCATCTCTCTTTTTTTTGTTTTGCCTCCCCTGAACTTATATCCAGGAATATTTAACAACTAATCCTGCTATTCCTTGAGCCAGATCTCAGTTAGCCACATCATCAAGTGTCAGTTGGACGAACATTTGAAGGATAGTGATCATTGCATTGTAAGACTTAGGATGATAGTGGAAAAGAGCAAACAACAGTACAGAGTAAGAATAATTAATTGTGGAGAGCTGAAGTCAAAAGGTGCAATCTGCATCTGTTAGTCACATATCTTGTAGGCCTGCTGTAGATTGTTTTGATTTTTCCCCTTACTCTGATTCTACCCATTAACTTACCAACCTCTATTCTATTCCTAACATTCTTCTTTGATATTCTCTTCTGGTTCCCACATTCCTGCTAATTTCAATTAAACCGTCTCTAAAGCATGAGCAAAACAGCCCATAAGGAACTCAGTCCTGCCTCTGTTTCAATGCAAACCATTCCCCCATTGCCAGTCCCAATGCAATGAACTTTAAAGATCTTCCTTCCACACCATCTTTCCAAACACTCATTCATCAGTCCTATCGTATTTCTGTACTCACTCGTACTGGAAGTAATCCAGAGATTACTATTTTTGAAGTTCTGCTTGCTAATTTTCTACCTAGCTCCCTAAATTCTGACCGTGAGACCATTTCCCCCCTTCTACGTAGGTTGTTGGTATCAAAGTGGACCACAACCTCTGATTGATCACCCTCCCTAGAATAATATCCTGCAGCCTGTTCGGTGACACCCTTGAACCTGGCACTTGGGAAGCAATATCATCCTGGAGTCATATTTACAGCCAAAGAAAAGCCAATCTATTCCTCTAACTAATGAATCCCATTCTCTACTGCACTTCCACTCTTCGTCCTTACTTGCAGTGCTATGAGCTTGGCCCTTGCTGCATTCCCCCAAGGTATCATTCCCCTCACCAGAATATCCAATACTGGAAACTGTGCACGTAAGAACATAAGAACTAGGAGCAGGAGTAGGCCATCAGCCCTTGAGCCTGCTCTGCCATTCAATGAGATCATGGCTGATCTTTTCATGGACTCAGCTCTACTTACCTGCCAGCTCACCTAGCCCTTAATTCCAGTACTGTTCAAAAATCTATCTTTGCCTTAAAAATGTTGAACAAGATGGCCTGAACTGCTTCAGTGGGCAGGGAATTCCACAGATTCAATTTGGGTGACAAAGTTCCTCCTCAGTTCAGTGCTAAACTTGCTCCCCCTTATTTTGAGGTGATGCCCCCTAGTTCTAGTTTCACTCGCCAGTGGACGCAACCTGCCTGCTTCTATCTTATCTGTTCCTTCGTAGTTTTATGTTTCCACAAGATTTCCCCCACTCCCCCAATTCTTCTAAATTCCAATGAGTATTGTCCCCGGTCTACTCAATCTCTCCTCATAAGTCAACCCTCTCAAATCCAGAATCGACCTTAGCAAGCAAATATTTTAGAGGATTCCCCTAACATGTCCCTTTTTCGCTCTGACTCCTGTTGCCTAACTGCCTGCATGCTCTCATCCTGTGGCGTAAGCACTTCCCTGAACATGCTATCTACATAGTCCTCTGGCTCCTGGATTTACTACAGTGACTCCAGAAATCACTTGAAGTCTAAAACAGTGCTGTGACACTCTGGAAAAAAAAACCAATACAAAAGCAAGTTATGCTAAATTTTTTACAAAACACAAATTAGGCCTCAGCTGGAGAACTGTGTTCAATTCTGGATAACCCACTTCAGAGACTCTGTTAGAAAGTTAAATAGGATGCAAAAGAGATTTACAAGAATGATAACAGAAATGAGGAACTTCAGTGATATGAAGAAACTTGAGGTAAGGTAATCATCGTTAGAACAGAGGAGACCAATAGGACACAGGATAGAAGTGTTCAAAATTTTAATCACTTCAATTCAGTAAAATAGGAGAAATAACTGTCCACTGGCAGGTGGATCAGAGGATACACATTTAAGGTAATTAACAAAAGAAACAAAGGCAATGATAGCAAATGTCTTTTAGGGCAAGTTGTGAACGGCAACTTACAAGGGGAATGAGATAAATACTTGAAGGAAAATAATTTACATGGTGTGGGGTTATTTATATTGTCATACTTCATTCTAGTCTACAACTGATGGAATTTTGAATTCAGTTAGATTTCAGTTCAGCAGAGAATCCTGGAAGGCAGCAATCTAACCAGTCTTGAAGAGTCCAGAGAAATCTATAAAGAAAACTTTTACATTTGCACAAGGCCTTCTACTGGGTAAAATATCTGGTAGGCTTTACTAAGCTGATGTTTAATTCAGTAGATACTTCAATGGTTATTCACAGAACACTGATTTACATTTATTCATGAGACTCCCCACCAGCCAAACCCTGCAAAATTTAATTAAATCGGAGGCAACTTATTATGAGCAGATGAAAGGAATTACTTGCAGGGTACTCAACTGAATAAGTTATATGTGTCACTGCATAGATACAAATATATTACTTTATTTGGAAGGGGATGTGGACAAGTACTTTCCAATAATATAACTGCAAAGTAGTAAACTACCTTACATTCTGAACTGTGACTACAAGTACAATAATGGTTACAGTACTGAAAACGAAATGTGCTTTCTATTGCTTACATCAATTAATGGTTCAAATTCACCACAAATCACCTGAAGTAAGTATTCAATAATAAAGGACTTAATATTGTATGGACATTGACTGAATCTTATTTACACTTTTGCAATAAAGTAATCATTTCAAATCAATGGTATTCTGAATCTGTCTACTTTTGATGAGCCAGGCTGCAATTGACACATTCACTGCAAACTGAAGAACTGAACAAGACAGGATCAAGAATATGGTTGTTAAACAAGCACCATCATGATCAACACTTTTTAATCAACGGAAAAGTATTCAACTGAACAAGAGGCTACTCTGTAACTTAAACAACCATGCTAACCATATTAATGGACATTCTAACAGAAGAGTTATTTCATGTGAAATGAGTTTTTGCAGGATTTGTTGATGTTGCTTGTCATGTTAAATAAATAGTATACGTGGTGTCCTTTTATGTGCTAGATTGTGCAAGTTTAATGCTTGTGCTGTTAGTGAGAACATGTGTTTTGTTACATTAGTTTTCATCTAGACCATTTAAGAGACTAGAAACAACATAATCACCAATACAGAGTATATATATTTATATATATATTTATATTTTATTACATTTTAATAATCCTAGTTCATGGTCATTTTTCTGAATAGCTTTGTCTTTCTACAATATTTGAAACCTTGAACATGGACTAGGAGATGGTGGTTTACATTAACAGTTCACATTTTTCAGGTTTATCCTTTAGTTATTCTTCTTTTGATACTTTATCCTCTGACTTAACAGGTTTAGTCTTTTAAGTGATCACTGTAGGGCTGGTGCGGCCTGTTCGCTCATGAATTTGAGAAATCTTCAAAGCAATTTTTATCAGAGGGGAGAGCATCACCTATAAAAGAAACAGAAATTAAATATTCTAACTAATTTCCCTTTAGAAAACCATTGTTCTCCTGGCTTGCTTATTCAGTGTGCATACACAGTGAATCAATTGCACTTGAGGAGTCTACTTTTAGGATTTTGACAGATGCTAGGAATTAGTCTTGTGGCTCTAAGAATGTGCTGCAGGATTTGAACAACTCCCTTAAATCTGGTGCTCAGACAGCGACATTCTTTCCAGAACACTAAATAGTTTTAACGTGACTGCCTCATTTTTAATCAACTGTTTGACTGTGTAGCACACCATTCAATTTACCAGGAATTTTTAAATTCATTCACAGTAAGAGGGCATCACTGGTGAGGCAGCATTTATTGCCCATCCTTAATTGCCCAGAGGGCAGTTAAGAGTCAACCACATTGCTGTGGGTCTGGAGTCACATACAGGCCAGACCAGGTAAGGATAGCAGCTTCCTTCCCTAAAGGACATTAGTGAACCCAGGTGGGTATTTCCCAACAATCAACCATGTATTCATGGTCATCACGCGACTCTTAATTCCAGACTTTTCTTTTATTGAATTCAAATTTCACCATTTGCCATAGTGGGATTCAAACCCAAGTCCACAGAACATGACTTGGGTCTCTAGATTAACAGTGCAGAGAGTACCACTAGGCCACTGCCTCCCCCTGGACTAGTGACAGTTGACTTGAGCCTACTGAACTTCCCTTTCAACTTCAGTCTTGGCTATTTTAGACCTTTCAGTAGGGAGTGAAGGATGGTAAAGTTCAAAATTCATCTTTGGTGGAAGAAAACCCTGAACTTCACATGGCTGTTTTCTGAAACTGGATAACTGAGTTCAAAACCTCAATACTACAACAGAGCATGAATTAAACACACTAACCAATGGGGCATTTTAGTGTCCCAATAAAGTGAAATATATTGCTACACAAAATCTTACATTTTCATGCTTTGTCTCATGAAGGTTTTGAGCGATTCTGGACAGTTTCAATGACAGTGGGAGCCCCTTACAACTCCAGCCAAACGCACCATTTTTCAGACATGGACCCAGGTGCGGAATAATTTGCTGGGATACTGAATATACTTTCATCTTGAGGAAGCACCACACCAATCTTTTTTCTTACCTGATGTCCAGACATACACAATTTCAGGTGTAAGTCAGACAAATAAAAAGCAAAACAGCAGCCTTTGGCTCACTTTCAACCAGGAGCAGTTAGGTCAACCACAGCACTCTGAACTACTGCTATAGTTACGATCAGCTGAAATGGAAATGAGTTGCACAACTCTCAGACTGATGTATATGACTTCCCGGTGTATATGACACGCCCATTAAACTGCTGAGCTTTTAGGCGGCTATTTCTTACTCTTGTAAGAAAATAACTGGCCACAGTTTTTGATTCCACGCGCGAAAACATTTGTTTTATCCAGATGTTGTGTTTGTGACAGAGGAAAAGTTCAAGTCAGTAATTTAAAATCTGAAAATTATTTAACAATGCACGCAAAAATCAAAAGAAATTTGGCAAGAAAAGTCAGCAGATCACGTAATAATGAAATAAGTCAATGTGTGCTGCTAAATATTGATAAGGCAGGGTATAAGGTCAACAATCCAAAGTTCTGAAGCTGTTCCTACCATCAACCTGAAGGTCGATACTGACTTATGGCTGGGCTGACAGGAGACATGAGCTGGACTGTACGCAGACAACCATGGTGGGAACTATAGCAGATGAACCCAAAGTCAGTGGCAGGAAACCCTCCTTCAACTATGTTAAGGGAATGAAAGGGACAAATACGGGATTTCCAACTAGTGGTGGCAGAATGTCAATTAGGCTTATTAATGAGCCAACTGGCACCCATTATCCCTCAGCACTCTGCAACCTAGTGGTGCGTTGGGGATTAAAAAGATGGCCTCCCTTGCCCAGCAAAACCTGTTGAGATTGCTTGCAGCCTCCCTGGGGGTTGGAGAGTGTCCCTCAGATGTAGGCACTCAGTGAGGATCTGGAATTGGAACGGGGTTGGCTGCTGAAAGCGACTCCCATACGACATTTTCACATAGCTATGTTGTGGGGTTCCTTGGTGATCCTGGGTCACAAGTGGGCGCAGCACCACCAGCAGCTACAGCTCCTAAAAGGTGCCATTGAAGAGGTGCTAGTCACTGGTTGGACATCCACCACTGTGGATCTGAATTGTTGGGAAGGCCTGATGGTAACCAGTTAATTGCCTGGTGGATAGTTGATTATGACGGGAAGCTCTCATGAAACTAAGCAGGGCTCCTCATTGGTTATTTGACTTGCGGGCGTGACCCCCATCAGCACCGCAAAATACCACCATGGTGTGTGCACACACAACAAAATGACAGTATCTTTCCAATTTTCTGCCTAATTAATGCAAAGGTACAAAGATCTGTTGATGCTAACAATCCCTCAGCACCTCACTCAAGTGATTATAGCAGGTAGTGAATACTGGCTGAGTATTTGTCTATGGAGAGTATTGCACTTTCAAACTCAACATTCATGAAAATATGTTTTATTTAGAAAAAATCAATTCGTGACAGGAAAGGAAACATCAGCTCATTTCTCATTTGCTTGGGGTAGAGGCATTGAATTAATCTTTACCATCCATGCCTCTGGTTAGCAAATTGATAGAGAGCAGCATCAAATGAGTTTCCAGTGTTATATAGCAGAAAACATAGCAATGAGCGATGATAGACCTTTCAGAATATAGTTCAACTCTCATAACAAAGATATATCTACCATGAGGAAGAAGGATTCTATGAAGAGGATAAACTTACCACCGTTAACAAAGGAAAAGGAAGTTAAGGATATTATTAAATCAAAAGAAAAACATGCAATCTGGTGAAAATTAACAGTAAACAAGAAGTTTGAGAAAGCTTTAAAAGCCAACAAAAGATGGCCAGGAAATAATAAAGTGGGAGAAAATAAACTACAAGCGTAAACTAACAAGTAATTAAAGAATATCACAGAAAGAAATTCTTTAAATATAAAATAAAGGAACAAAATAAGTGAGCAGGCCCCTCAGAATAAAGGCAGGGAAATGGCGAAGGAGTTGAATAAATACTGTGTTATTCATCACAGTAGAGGATGCTAACAGAATGCAAAATTATTAATTCAAGGAGGGGAAAAGATGGAGGGGAAGGGATAAATACAATAACTATCATGAGAGAAAAGGTACTAGGGAAATAATTGAGGCTAAAAGCTGCAATGTCCACTGGATATGATAGATTGCGTCCCAGGATATCAAAGGTGGTCTCTGGATGAATGACAAAGAAAATGCCATTTTAAAAATAATATTTCAAAAAATTACCTGTGGCTCATTGAAGATTTTACAAGCATCTTTATAATAGCTATCGATATAAATTCTGATGGTTGCTCCAGCACTGCCAGTACCGCTTAATCTGAAGACAAGGCGTGATCCATCTGTGAAAATGATTCTCAATCCCTGTCAACATATGATTTATGGGAATCATTCATGAGCTAATACTGATGTTGTGTACTGTCAATGATATGGCTAACATTCTATATATATACACACACATATCTTCAGCAAAATGCTATTATGAGTTGCTGGTATATATTTCCAAATAAAATGTAAAAGTAGAACAGATTGTAATATCTTCTAGCAGGAAATTAAAAACAAATTTGGAACATTTCTGAGGGTTCGATTCCTGGTCTTTGCTGATCTAGATAATCCTTGTTTTTGAATAGGAGAACAACTCACTGAGTAGTGGATGAGGAAAAGCAGTACAGTCCTCAGTCCTTACAACAAATCAGTGACTTTTGCTGGGATGTCTGTGTACACAAATCTTTGATTATTGTGGAATCGATCTTTGGTTGATGTCTTCCACAGAACAACTTGTTCTCATCATCTAGGTTCATATCTAAAGAAGGGACACATGGGTAGGATGTCAGAAGACTGCCAACAGCAGTACAATATGAAGCACCAGACAGCACCTTGGGGAATGTAAGAGTGGGAAAGTGAAGAAAAAAAATTCTGTGGGTGTTAATCCTCACCTGAAAGAAAGTTAAAATACAGCTCTATTTATCAAAACTTTTCTATTGCTTCCAACCAACATGAAACTATGGCCATTTAAGTAAGGGTATTATTTTGTTAATGAATTACATGGGCTGTAGGAGCTACTGACGCATGAAAATAGCTAACATGTAAAACCAAAACAATGCAAAAATATTCAATGGTGCTTCCAGTATCTGGTAAAATTTCTGCCTTTTTGGCAATTTGAGAATGTTTAGTACTGGAAATATAATTCGTTCTCACTTCAGGCATCTACTTTTGATATCATGTGTTCTCAACTGAGATTCAGAAATCATAGTTAATGTAAAGCTTTCTAATACTGCATTAGCCCATTGCTCAAACTCCACCTTCAAATTTCTCATATCAAACATCTTCATGGTCTCTAAACAAAGCAAATACCTTCAGCCAAATTAATGGCATTTTATGTTTTGAACTTGTATATCAGCATCCAGATTTCCAGTCAATCACAGCAGGAATCTCTGGCTACAACGAGTTTAAGGTCTTTCTAATACTGATGCCCCAGAACAGCAACATGGAAGACAAATATAACAGCAGAACCTGTATTGTAAGAGGTCATCATTTCTATTCACTTACTCCATTCAAGTGTTATCTTGGGGTGTAGTCTTCTAAATTCATGCAAGTTTAAGTTATAGAAATTTCAACTTGTAATGAACTTATTTGTTGTAGGTGATGAATCTGATATCACATACATACAGCACACACTGATCTCTTACCTGGTTTCTTGAGACGCTGCCATCAACAGGGTCACAATATTCAAAATTGTCAGCCTTATCCACAATATACTCTTCCTCACAAACTGTGAACTTGTGACCAATGAAAGCACGATCTGACATTAGAGTCTCCAGATCCTTCATTATTTTACCCGCTGCTGCAGCATCTACTTCTTCGTAGTCATACCTGCCACAAAGAAGATAAATTTCAATGCAGCTGTGAATATACATGACTAAAAGGGGACTTGATACAGGTTTTCAAGGTTAGGAAAGAAGATGTGATTGCTTCCAAGGCAACAACAATAAGCTGTAATTTTAAGGCAACCACAAACAGAAGTCAAGGAGGTGATAAACATTCTTTAGAATTAGAATTAGCTAATGCTAACTTTTTTGCCCAAATCATTGCTAAAGGGTCATTAGTCAGTTTAAACAGGAACTAGACAGTTGATTACAAACAACGAACACTAAAAGGCATGGAATGTCAGCAGGAGAATGAGGATAGACTAACAGGCTCGTGTGGACAAAGATATCAACACAGATTTGCGATCCAATTATAGATATTTTAGTTTACTTCAACATGTTCCTTAAAGACAACTGCGTTTCCTTTTCTTCCCATCAGTTCTGAAGACGTTGACATTTGAGAAGAAATACTTCACAGAAATTGGCAGGTTCCAGCCTGAGCAGTGCCACCTCAGCAGGGGCATCACTGAGACTGTACCTGCATAATGAGGAGACATAGATGGTCAGCACCTTTTGAAGTGAGGCAAGTAGGGTTGGTGTCAGCCTGGACCTGGAAGCTAGGCCCTCATGTTCAACAACTGGGTTGGTGAGTGGAGGGTTGTTGTTCATGTACAGACAAGACCGTTGCAAATGAAAGCCTTTGGCAACTGGATAAGGTCCACTGTGCGAGAAAAAGAATTCCCAATAGAAGGCACCTCCTGTGTCTTCAAGTTGCTAAGTTTCACTAACAGACTCCCCACACACTGGTGATCCTTTGGCTGTTGACTCAATGCCCATGAAGGTTGCAATTGGACTGTGGGTGGGCAGCCCATCTGCCAACTTTCCCATAGCTGGCAAAATGCTTTGTCAGTGGGTGGAAATCAGGAATGTCACCACACTGCCACTATGATTAACTGCATGCCACTTTGCCTGTTTTCCCCCTTTACTGTCCATCTCTGCACAGCCTGCTACAATTCAGCAGTGAATTCTGATTCTTCCCCTTCAGAACAGATAAACAAGATGTTCATGTGTTCCTGAACATAAAGTAGAAAACACCCTGACAATTGACAATGATGGATTTTGCATAACTTCAGATGAACTGAGAACCAGATCTTGTGCAAATTTATGCTTTTTGTTTTGAAATCCTGCATGTGGTTTGAAAAGCAAAAGAGGTTTTTTTAAAATGAGATAATCTAACCTGGTGAAAAAATTGCGACCATATTTCTGCCAATGTTCCTGCATGATTGTTTCCACGCTTTGTTTGCATTTGGCGATAATGGACAGCCAGGCAAGCACTGCCCACAGACCATCTTTCTCACGAATGTGGTCAGATCCTTGAGAAATAATAAAGGTAACAATCACTGTGTATCGAAATTTCAAAAAAAAGCTTTGTGGATATTACATTAAGGAAATGTCTGCACAAACAAAATATTACAATGGCTTTATCAAACACTTCCAGGTGAGATTAGATTAAGAGAAAGCTTCTTCTACTTTGCATCTAAGCAGACCTGGGAATATTTAATGTTCAGAGAATAAAGCTTTTTCTCCTAAGTTCTAATGATGTCCTTAGACTTAATCTACTATCAGGATAACAATGACTATGTTTTTCCTTCAAAGTTCAAGGAAGAGATCTGCAGTGGTCAGGAATTGAGTGCATGGCTTTTTGTTATGCATGACTTGGTATAACATTAGACAATATATTACCTAGTAAGCTACTGGAGGAAATAGCAACTTTGAGGTTTTATGAGAATTTATTTTGAGTTACTTAACATCTTGGAGAGCTAGGTGAGAGTACACAGGAAAGAAAGAAAATTTAAAATTAAAACAAATTGGCATATAATGTATAATTTGGTAGAAATATCACTACAACAAATCTTAAATACAAATTTTAAGATTAAACCAATCAACATTATTGTTAAACAATTATATAAAATAAGGCAAACAAGAATCAGAAACACTGCAAAAATTGAAATGTGAGGCAAAAACAGAAAATTCTACATATGTAAAATCTAAGTCAACATCAGTGAACAGAACAGGCAAATTACAGTATTTTCAAATTTATTTCCGCTGTTTGATGTCATTTCAGGCAGAAGCATGATAGACTGAATACATAATGACAACATTCTGTGTTATTCTGTGCTGCACCATTTCATGATTTTATGATCAAACATTTATTGTACCCGAATACAAATCCGGAAGAACAGTGGATGTTAGAATTCAGAAACAAGCAGAAATTGTTGGAAAATCTCAGAAGGCCTGGCAGCATCTGTGGACAGAAATCAGAGTAAACATTTTGGGTCCAGTGACCCTTCTTCAAAACTGATGGCATTTAGGACAAGGATTTTTTTTAATGCAGAAGACAGGGTGGGGGACAGGGTAAGGAATAAACGATGGGTGGGGATAGAACCCAAGGAGAGAGAACAGTTGAACAGACAAAGGAGTGGATCATGATCAGCCTAGGTGAATGAAGGGGGATTGTAAGCGGCAAACAATGGGTAGTGTGCAATAACATAATGTGAGATAACAAGGCCTGGTCTGTGTGGGTTGGGGTATGGACATGGGACAAGATACCTCAAGCCCTAAAATTACTGAACACGGTATCAAGTCAAGAAGGCTGTAGGGTTCCCAAGAAAATGAGGTGGTTCTTCTAGCTTGCCCTGAGCTGCGCTGGAGCATTGCAGCAAGCCTGAGGCAGAGATATTGGCTAGGGAACAAGATGGTATATTGAAGTGGCAGGCAACTGGAATCTCAAGGTTTTTTTTGCAGGCAGAATGTAGATGTTCTGCAAAGTGGTCACCCAGTCTATGCTTCATTTGCTCAATGCAGAGGAGACTACATTGTGAGCAGTGAATGCAGCAGACTAAGCATAGAATTCCCACAGTGTGGAAGCAGGCCATTTGGCTCATCAAGTCCACACCAACCTTCCAAACAGTAGCCCCTACCCAGATCCACACTCCTACTCTATAACCCTGCATTTCACATAGTTTATCCAGTTAGCCTCCACATCCCTGGATACTACAGACAATTTAGCATGGTAAATCCACCTAACCTGCATATCTCTGACTGTGGGAGGAAACCTGCACAAACAAGGGGAGAACGTGCAAACTCCACACAGATAGGCACCTGAGGTTGGAATTGAATCTGGGTCCGTCATGTTGTGAGGCAGCAATGCAACCACTGAGCCACTGTGCCGTCCGTTTCAGAATTTCCAATTTGTGGGCTCTAGCCACTCCCTCTTTACCGTGGACCTGCAATCCCTTTACACCTTCATCCCTGATCAGGATGGTCTGGGGCTCTCTGTTCCTTCTTGGAAAAAAGGCCTGCACCGTCCCCACCCTCCACTATCTTTGCCCGGCCGAACTTATCCTCACTCTGACCAACTCTTAACTCCTCTCATTTTCTTCAGGTCAAAAGGGTGGCCATGAGTACCTCCTGCAACAGTGATAAGGTCGCCCTTGTCCACACCTACTATCCCACCAACATTCATGTCCAGAAGATCATTAGCCACCATTTCCACCACCTCCAGTGAGATGCCACCACCAGTTACCTATTCTCCTCCGCTCCCTTGTCAGCCCTCTGCAGGGACTGTTCCCTCTGGACCACCCTGGTGCACTCCTCTGTCACTCCCAACACCCCACCCCACCTTCCCCTGTAACCGCAGAATTTGTAACAGTCCTGGCTAAGGGTTTCGGCCTGAAACTGTGACTTTCCTGCTCCTCAGATTCTGTCTGCCACGCTGTGCTTTTCCAGCTCGACATTTATTGACTCTAGCTTCCAGCATTTGTAGTCCTTACTGTCTCTAAGAAGGTGTAACACCTGCCTGTTTACTTCCTCTCTCCTTAGTATCCAACAGCCCAAACACAGCTTCCAGGTGAAGCTACGCTGTAGCCACACTTCATTCAATCTAGTCTACTGCATTTGCTGCTCACTATGCAGCATCCTCTATAATGGGGGAAATGAAATATTAGACTGGGTGACTGTTTCGCAGAACACCTATGTTCTGTCTGCAAAAAAAGTCCCTAAGCTTCCAATTCCTCTTCCAATGCCTGTTCAAAACGCCACCTTGTTCCCTGGCCAAGATGACTGCCTCAGGCTTGCTGCAGTGCTTCAGCACAGCTCAGCACAAACTAAAAGAACAGCACCTCTTTTTCCACTTAAGAATGCTACAGCTTTCTAAACTCAATATCAAATTCACCAAATGAGGTATCTTCCTCCATGTCCTCTCCCCCACCCCCACACAGCAGACCTTGTTATCACATGGTCTGTTATTACACACTGCCCATTGTCAGCTGCTATTAGTCCCTACTGGCAGACATTCATTCTCCTAGGCTAACCATTATCCACTCCTTTGTCTGTCCAATTGTCCTCTCTCTGTCTCCATTTATCATTTACTCCTAACCTCCACTCCCCACCCTATCTTCTACATAAAAAAACAACTGTTCCTAGTTACCATCAGCTCTGAAAAAGGGTCACTGGACCTGAAATGTTGATTCTGGGTTTCACTCCACATATGCTGCCAGACCTGCTCAGATTTTCCAGAAGGTTTTTCAATCAATCATTCGACCAGTTCTGATAGTGTAAACCTCAGAACTTTAATGACTGTTCATGGATTGAAAGAGTCAACAAAGACAAACTGCTACACATGAAGGGATCAGCAATAACTCTGTGTGGAATAAACTATTAAAAGGACAAGGACAAACTCAGAGGAATTGAAAGCAATCAACCATATCTGGGAAAAGAAGGAATTAAACCTACATAAACAAAATTGTTTTGACATCTACTTGACAGACAGCTGTTTTATGCCACAAGGATAACTGGAAGAAAAATTTAAAGAGTCAATCACAGAAAAGTAGTGCCTTTAAACAGATAGTTGATGCTAAATGTAACAAGGAATAAACAAACTACTTCTGATAAGGAGGCAGGCTGCAGACTGGATGGTTCCAGAGGGGTAGACAATATTGTGGACAAAAGGATTGTAAAGAATCATGAACAATATCATATAGACCTAAAGGACAGAAACGTACATGAATTGAACACCAGAACTCTCCCTTGGCAGAACACTGCATAAGTATGAAACCCTGGACATGTCTAGCAACAGACACTTTTGATTATAATTGTAGTTAAATTCCACCAGTAATCAGGTAATAGCAGAGTTGTGTAATGACGCTTAATTTGTTTACTTGAGGGGTCTTATTTTGGTTGCTACATGCAATAAAGTTTAAATCATTGTTTCAGTGCTTGTCAGTAGATTTCTGGATAAGTAGCTAAATTAAAAGGTAATGTGTGGTGACTCACCCACACGGTATGTCCTCTGCATTTTTCTACGCTTATCATCTCCTAGTTATTGTCCTTTTCTTTTCTAACCTTAGGAAATCATTTTCCTCTTTCATTTACCCTTTTGAAGATAGACCTTAAGTTGGAAATGGTAATTTACCTAAACAAAGGCTGTACTGAGTTCTGACAACCAAGTCGACTAGAAGTATATAACAGCTGACACTGGCTGAGGGGAATGGGGAAAAAGGACATAAACTGTAAAGCTCAGTATAGGAAAGATTTTACTGAAGCAGCTCCTCAACTAGATCAGCTCGTAGGGTTTCTATGGGAAGATATATGGAATATAAAAGATGTAACGGTGAATCTGTGTGAAGCCTCAGTAAGAACAGCTTGAGAAATATATATACTTTCATTTCCATAGAATAAAAAGGATGTCAAAACAGATTAACTGGAATGCTGGAAAAAGTGAGGTGGAAATTCCACAGCATCTGGCAATAAAGTGGAAGTCAATCAACATTTCAGACTTCAGGTACGGAAGATGAGTAATACTGAAAAAGGAATCATGCAAAATAGCAACAGAGTAACAGCAATATCTCAGGGTTGTGGAAGAGGAGATTAAAGAGATGGGGAGGAGTGAGGTCTTGGAGGGATTTGAAGGCTACATGAAAATTTTCAAACTGAGAATTTGCTTGACTGCACTGCGAGTCAGCAATGGTAGGGGGTGATGGGTGAGCAGCATTTGATGTAAATTAAGACAAAGGCTGCAAAAGTTTGGGTGATTTCAAGTTTACGGAGAGGAAATTGAGAGAGATTATTGAGAAACATGTTTAATAGCCAATTTCCAAAAGGCAATGAAGGCATGAGGAGAGACAGGGTGAAGGTTGGGCTTTGTTATACAAGTGGAAATAGGTGATCTTAAATTATGGTGCAAACAAGATGGGCAAGTTAATTCGGGGTTAAATGACTCTAAGGTTGCAAACAGACTGCCTAATCTCAGATTATTGTTAGGGGCATGAATGGAGTCAATAACTAGAGAATTGAATTTGGAACCAGACTTGGTCACAGATGGTGGGATTGATAGAATTTGATTTGCTCTTGTCACATGTACCAAGATACAGTGAAAAGTATTGTTTTGCATGCTATCCAGACCGCCCTATGAAGAGAGATTAGGAAACTGATCCTGTATTGTCCAGATTTCAACGAACAAGATGTGATCTCATTGAAACCTGCACAATACTTGAAGGGTTACAGAGTTGGGGAGTCCAGTACCAGGGAACTTAATATTGAAATAAAGGGAAAGCCATTTAGGATTGGGACAAGGAGAATTTTTGTTTTCCTCAGGGGGTCGTACATTTTTGGAGTTGTCTACCCCAAATGGCTATGGAAGATCAGTCTTAATATGTTTGAAATAGATACTGACGGATTTGTAGATATCGAGGGTATAAAGGGACATGTGGACCGTGTGGAAATAGGCATTGAAGTAGATGATCAGCTGTGACTATATGGAACAGCAGACCAGTCATACATGAGCTGATTGGCTTGCATCTACGTTCCTTCTTTGGGAAAACCAGCACAGCCATTGTTTGTTTGCTAAACTGCTGGCTGATATAAGCCATGAGAAATTGAGTTGTTTTCATTAGAGCAGTGGAGAGTAGAATCATTTAATATGATTTAAAAATAGTAATGGATAAACTCCCAAATTCAGATAATCTTGCAAGTAAAATTGAAAAAGCATTTAATTTTGATACAGTATTCAATTCATCCACCATGTTATTACATTAAGATTTCAAAATTGATCCCAAAAGGCTTGCCTTTAAAAATCCATAGTAAAAATGAATTTTTCATTAAACACATATCAATAAATTGTGTTGTAAAGCAATTTAGCCAAGAATTCAGAGAGGATTAAAAGAAATCACTGTGATTTATACCAGGCATGGGTCCAACGAGCACAAACACATCATTTTCCAGGAGTGATCTCAACACACAGTAGTAGAAACCCAATACCCCTGGGTATTGAAGCAAATTACAGAGCTCCATCCAATGTCAACACTAGTTGGGAAGCTACCTATAGCCTACCAGTCTATGTGACTTGGTACTATTCTAAGTGATGGCATTACACAAATTTCTCAATCATTTACTATCATATTGAGTTTCATTGCATTTGAATCATTCCTAAATTATTAAATAAATCTACATCATTGCTATTACACCTTTGCATAGTTATTTTAATCCTTAGCTATGGTGGTACATGGAATACAATTCTGTTATTCAATTGAATTGTGATTGGTAATGGGATTTTGTCTGGGAATTCCCTCCAATGTCATTTAACAGAAGCAGTAGACACTGCCAGTGCCTACGGGAAATTTGTAATGTAGGACATCCAAGTCTGAAGAATGAGTGTTGTTGGAGAATTTCTTTCAATAAGCGAATAACTAGACTGCAGTTGTCAGACTTCGAGGTAAAGAGAATTTTTATTTTGTGATATCACGGAGAGTCGGCACTAACAGACGTTAGATACCAAAGACTCTGCAGCAATGCAGAGTTATGGGATTTTTATAGAAGGAGACAAACAAGTCAATGCTACAGATAACCATGATCTCGTGGTCCAAATCTTAACGTTCTCCAGAAATCTCATCATCTTCCTCAGCTGCAGGCTTTAATCTTCTGTTAATGTTTAGCTAACATGCACTTATTTTCCTGACTAGGGCAAGAGTGTTGTACGCATATTCCTGATGAAGCAGAAAATATTACCCATTTAGCTGATCATATCCAGGAAGGTGGTAGAAAGGTAAAGAAATTTCATAGGATATGGGCAAAAAATCCAAACTACAACCCTGAGACAGAATGGTGGCTATTTGGGACTTGGTGGGGGACATTAGCTCACTATGGCATTATACTTATTATTGTTACTTTTTGTGTGATAGAATTGCACATTATTTGTTCATCTATCCCTCAGCCACAACCCACTCCGGTTGCTTTCTTTCCTGAGATTATGCATTATTCACTAAGGTATGATGAGGAGGCCTGTTTAAACATGTACCCCTATCCCCCTGGATATGATCCTCCATTTGTAGATGAAGACTAAAGGACGTGTTGATCGTAGGATCACTTAGGAGGGAATTGTGGAAGAAATTAGCATGTTCGAGAAAAGTCAGTGTCAAAAAGGCAAAAAGACTATGTGACAGCCAGAACGGTAAATGGAAGAGTCAATTTAAAAAGTGTTCAACCCTCCCCTAGTTCTTAGTAACTGCTATCTTAGTAAAACCTAATCACATTTTTGCCTTAGTCAGGAAAGTAAGTGCATGTTAGCTAAACATTAACAGAAGAATAAAGCCTGCAGCTCAGGAAGATGATGAGATTTCTGGAGAATATTAAGCTTTCAACCACGAGATCACTGTTATCTGTTGCATCGACTTGTCTGTCTCTCTCTATAAATGTCCTGTAACTCGGCATTGCTGCTGAGTCTTCAGTATCTAACCTCTGTTAACGTTGACTCACCGTGATATCACAAAATAAAAGTTCTCTTTACCTCTAAGTCTGACAGCTGCAGTCCGGTTAGACGCATATTGGAAGAAATTCTCCAACAGTGTGCTCACGACGGAGAACAATATAGACAATTGCTGGGTAACATGACAAGGGATTGAAAATAGTACATCACAAAATCAAAATCAAAGCAAAGTGAGCAGTATGATCTGAGATGCTCTCGGAGCAGATTCAAGCATTGAAAATAATATATGAAGTACAGGAATATTTTTGGTGTAGTATACAACACAGAGTCTCCTAGTATACATGTACATCTCAAAAGTTAAAAAGACACAAACAGACTTAGCTTACCATACATGATTCTTATTTTTATCATGCAGAATTGAAAGGACACAGCTCCAAAGGCATCAAGCACCCTTCCTAACCTTATCAAAATGACAATCTTTCGGAAGCAGTGAGAACAGACAACTATAAAAACTGCTATTACTGTAATAACTTTACAAATCTTAATAAGTTCATTGCATATTACAGAAATACTGTAGCTCTTTCTTTCTGTGTCTTAAAAAAGCTCCAATAGCAGTTTCCTGGGCTGATAAACGACAGAACCAAGGAATGTTAAGGGCAGGTTGCTAGTATAGGGGCTAAAACAAGAAATTCTTAACCCTGATACAGATGGGAAAAGGACCCATGTATTAACAGAATAAAGAAGACACCCTAACAAGCGATCAGCCACAGCATGATTTCATCAGCTATGATCGAAATAGGAAGAAATACTTTGCACTTCTGTGCTTTGCTAATAGCCTACTGAATAATAGATTGACATAAGACTGCGAGCAATAAACTACAGAAACTGACTCTTTTCAGGCTCTTGTGGCTCAGTGGTGCAGTCTCTACATCTGGGCCAGGGTTCGAATCCTACCTGTCACAGGATATATATCATTACATGTCTGAACATGTTATTGAGAAGAACTCCAAACCTGGCTGTCAAGAAGGAAAAAATTCACTTTGAATGTAAGCAACCTTCTTTAGGCGGACCAATGCTGGCACATGCCTAACACCTTGGTTAGCAGAAAACCATTTTGACTAAAGAACAGTTTTCCAAAGTTTTTTTTGATATATATATACTCATTTGTGGGATGTGGGTGTTACTGCCAGGCCAACATTTTTTGCCCATCATAAGTTGCCCTTTAGAAGGTGGTAGTGAGCTGCCTTCTTGAACCGCTGCAGTGCACCTGCTTTTGGTTGACCCACAAAGCCATTAGGGAGGGAATTCCAGGATTTTGACACAGCAACAGTGAAGGGGCGGCGATACATTTCCAAGTCAGGATGGTGAGTGGCTTGGTGGGGAACTTGGAGGTGATGGTGTTCTCATATATCTGCTGCCCTTGTCCTTCTAGATGGAAGTGTTCATGGGTTTGGAAGGTGCTGTCTGAGGATCTTTGGTGAATTACTACAGTGCACCTTGTAAATAGTATACACTGCTGCTACTGAGCGTTGGTGGTGGAGGGAGTAAATGCTTGTAGATGTAGTGCCAATCAAGTGGGCTGCTTTATCCTGGATGGTGTCAAGCTTCTTGAGTGTTGTTGGAGCTGCACTCATCCAGGCAAGTGAGAAATATTCCATCACACTCCTGACTTGCGTCCTGTAGATGGTGGACAGGCTTTGTGGAGTCAGGAGGTGAGTTACCCGCTGCAGTATTCCCAGCTTCTGGCCTGCTCTTGTAGCCACTCTGTTAATGTGGTGAGTCCAGTTGAGTTTCTGGTCAATGGTAATCCCCAGGATGTTGACAGTGCGGGATTCAGTGATGGTAGCACCATTGATGTCATGATCTATGTCTCAGCACAATACTCTAATTAGCTAAGAATGAGATCAGAAAAGATTGCTATATCTGGCCAAGAGATCGGTTCCATCCATCAATTTATTTAATCTAAGAGCAACAAATATTGTAAGGGAACTGCCTCTCCCAGCCATGGAAACCTGCATTCCCTCATTCCCAGTCATTCTCACCTGTTACAGGATAATAAGGCTTTTCTGCCTACTTAGCTTGAATATCATTTCCAAACTGTTAATTCTAAATAAACTATTTTACTAACATCCATGAAATCTACCACATTTGTAGGTAATCTGTGATTCCCAAACTAAAATCTTATACAAATGCAGCAAATTGAAACCAAGCAATTTTGACACTCCCCAGACATCTAAACATGTTTAGATTCCAACCAAAGGCACAGGACAGTAATCAAAAATAGGATCACTAACTCACTTTTACCCTCAGTCACCAAGTAATGCCGAAACCATTACACCCACTTCTGTTACTCGCAGCCTACCTAAAAATCAGCCAAATCAATACAAAGCAAGGATCAGAATGAAGGCCTTAGGATCCATGTCCCTCAGTTACCTAGAGCTTTTTAGTTGACATCACGTTCTGAAAGGGCACGAATCTTGCATTAAATGCCTTTGTACTCTAGATATCCAAAAGGAAAAAGCCAAACATGCTCTCAATTCATGGTTGCTGAGAGACATACAATCGTGATCCAAAGGTGAGTCATCTTGGCCTTTGATCCACAGTGGTATTAACCAATCAGTGGTACTGGAAATAGAACTACTGTTTCAGCATTGCCAAAGCACCACATATGCATGAACGTATAAGTGCTACATCAAATTTCTAAGTCATTGCACGACAATCCAGTTCAAATGTGAGTACATTTTCACGGCTATAGCTGCACAAAGCCATTGAACAGTTTTCACATTTCACATGAAAAAAATTTCACATTTTAAAAAAAAGTCTTTGAACTAGCAGGAAATGAAAAGTCCAACTGCACAAACATAATTTCTTTACCAAATTAAAAATCTCTCTTTTATTTCTCAAACAGAAAACAAAACACCTTACCGGTACCAAAGCTTTCTTCTCCACAAAGGGAAAGTTTGTTGGCATCCATCAGATTTCCAAAGAACTTCCAACCAGTAGGAGTCTCATATAAGGCTATTTTTGTAGCTTTGGCAACCCTTCAAAAGGAAGAGTTAAGAAGTCCAGTTTTTAATGTTGTTCAACTTGTTAAGAAAACTGTCCCAAAATATACTCCATGCATTGTGGAATTGATCTCAAATGTGCAGATCCTGCCAAAAAGGAGAATATGTGGAATAGAGTAAAGAGGGTGCCAAGCATAGATCCTTGAGAGATTGCAGAGGTAATGGTGTGGGACCAGAAAGAAACGTTGGAACGCAGTCATTACAATTGGACAGAGAAGAGTGGAGCCGAGTTGAGGGCAGGTCACCAAGCTGGACCACAGAGGAGGTGGTACTGGAGGAGGATAGTCTTTGTCAACTACGTCAAAAATTGCATTAATCTCAAAAAGGTCAGGTAAATAATCTTCCATGGTCCCAGTTACAGAAGTAGTTATTTGTAAATTAGACTAGAACTGTCTTAATGCTGTGACTGGGTCAGAGATTAAATTCAGAGATTCAAACATGGATTTAGGGAAATTTAGGAGACAGATTTGGAATGCAGCAATATGTTCAATAACTTTCTCTCTAAAGTGAGGTTGAAGATGCAATAGTACTTTGCAAGGTCAATGCGTCAAGGGAAGCTACACCCAAGTGAAGGTACTGACAGTGATTTTGATAGGAAGGGACACAGTAGAATAGAACAGAATAGGACAGGCTGCATAATTACCTAATTTTCTCCTAAATCTGTCTCATTTTATCCACTCCAGATATTATTTGTGAGGTCACTCTCTGGATAAATAATTTTCTGCTAAACTTAAAAAAATAAGTGCAACATCAGGGAGGTTGGGCAATTTGAAGTTTAGTGTGAATGGGAATAAGACAGTAGGGATTGGAGTCATGGACAAGATGAACTCAAGAGAGGCATAAGGGAGACAGAGGCCAACCTAGGGAAAAGAGTGGGTTTAAGGCAGCACATAGGGAGTCTTTTAGTAAATTTGGGGTAAGAGAAAGAAAGTACGTGAAATATAGCATAAGCCACTGAACAGATTACCTCCATATTGGTGATACAGAAATTAATGAGCTGACTTCATTTAATGTTGGTGACAAGAGTGGAGGAAGTCAAGAAGACAGGTTTAAGAAATTGGTAATGTGGAAATACTAATACCTACACGCTTCAGGATGATGTTAGAGATGAAAGTTAAGATGCTTGAGGATGGGAAGGCCTGATGGTGCTTATTTCTGGCTAACCCATTATGTATTTTACCATTTTATGTTATGCCAATTGGATGACAGACAAAGGGGGGACTAAATCAAATTCTAGCATTTCTGTTTGATAACAAAATGTAAAATTTTATTGAATAATTAAATACCTTAGTGCATGCTGAACATCAAGTCAACATTATCAACAACCTGTACCACCTTTGTAAGAAATGTCCAATGATAGTTATTTAAAGATTTTTTTTCACCCAAATGATATCCATAGTCTGTCTTTTCAAATAAACTTTACAATAAAAACTGAAGGCAGGCTGGTAGCTCAAATGTTTTAAATTCTTGACTTCCAAACATATTATTGCAACACAATGTCCGTAGGTAAGAGTTTCTTGGGAGGAACATAAAGAGCAGAGAAAAGCTAAACCTTTCCAACTCAAACTGCACAATAACAAGAAGAAGGTTTCAGTCATTAGGCCACACTGCTAAGAACCATCAACAACGTTCGAATTACTCAGAAGCAGTTCTAGATATTCAGCTGCTGGAGGAAAATTAACAGGGTGAAGCATCCCACACATCTTTCAGAAACTCACAGAATAGGTTTCTCAGCTGTATTAGGAGACGCTTTACATTAGTTTCTAAAGAGGTTATTTCAGTTGTGCATGTTGAAAATATCTTGAAAGAATAGGAATAAAAATCAAAGATTATAAGCAGAGGTCTACCCTGCTGACTAAACCTACCTCTTTCAACTATTAACCACTGTGTGTAGAATGCATGAAAATGGGCAATTAACGCCAGCTTTTGAACAGTAAAGACTAACTCAGTTAGTGTGAGCTCAAATCTAAATCATGAGCTTTATTAAATATCAGATAACTTTATAATCTCCATCTGGACTTCAGGTGGGGGAGGCGCAAGAGTGTTAAATTCCCATTAGAATACACCAGTATTGGTGGTCCCTACTGAAATGTTCAGTCAAGCCCAATACTTTTGATTGAGAAGGGGCAGACATAGGCAGGAAGAAATGTTGAAAAAGTGCAAAAACCGTAAAGGCAGAGGAAGGGGACCTTATATTCTCAGCTCAAAGTACTGGCTGTTCAAACATCATCCCTTGAAAAATGTTAGAAAAGTGTTGCAAATCACAAATCTTTGGGATATCATGAAACTTACTGTTATTTTCAGAAGTACAAAGGAGTAATGTAGTTTTAATTAAAATTTACTAAGTCAATCCTGTATAGGATGGGCCAAAGGGCTAAAATT
This sequence comes from Stegostoma tigrinum, assembly GCF_030684315.1. NCBI lineage: Eukaryota > Metazoa > Chordata > Chondrichthyes > Orectolobiformes > Stegostomatidae > Stegostoma > Stegostoma tigrinum. The sequence continues at coordinate 48,693,934 of NC_081361.1, read as the reverse complement.
GTTGATGATACTCGACAGGCTGCGTGACCTTGAAAGTGTCCTGTGTACATTCTTTTACGAGCCAAAGAGCACACCTGCAGCTTATTTTCCCATCCTATGCTTTCTGTACCAGCCAGCAGCTTTGTCTTTCTGTATCTGCTTTCTGTGTGCTGGCTGTTTGTTACACTGCATGAGAGCGAGAGAGAGAGAGAGTTTCCTTTCAAGCTGCTGGACTTTGCCTTGGCTAAGAATTGCAGACGGCGTCAGGAACAAACTTAAGTCCCCAGACCAGATATCCATCCAGTGGTCCCTGATGGGCAAAAGGGCGTGAGTTGCATTTTTTAGAAGGGCATGAGACTTGGTGTTTTCTTTCCCTTTCTTTTCCATTTTTTATTAATTTATT